>NC_141556.1:146194395-147444395 GCF_036417535.1 Chlamydotis macqueenii | reverse complement strand
GTATGGAGAAGGCTGCAAGGCTAACAGAAATAAATATATGATCCAAGAAATTACAATAAGTAAGAAGAAAGCAAAATTCTTAAGTTTTCTGCATATTTCATTCAGGGAGGCCAAGTACTTTCTATCCTAAATTCCAGAGTAACTGCTGTATGAAGTTGCAGGCCCAGTATCTAGTAATCTCTGCTGCAAGAGGTATTATCTTTCTTTGGGCCATCTAAAATAGTTGGAGGAACAGACAAGCTTTTCTGCAGAAAAAAAAAAAAAAGCATTCTGCAGTATTTTAGAAAATGTGTTATACAGAGAACAGAAAATCTTCTGTTGAGGAAGAAATATTCAAAACCAAACAAACTATTAGCTGCAGGGCATGCAAAAACTTTTTATTCAGAAAGATTAAAATAGGAGTGGAACATTGGAAATGGAAAATACAAAATTAATGTTGCAGCATTTGGTCACATCACTTTAGTCTGTTGGTTTTTTTCAATATCCTTCTCGCCTTCTCTTGAAAACCAATTATCATGGTAGAGTGGAGAAAGTTGAGTTATATTGCAGAACCAGAATTGCAAGGCTGATTGGGAAGCCAGCTAGTGAAAGATGACAGCAGATGCTTGAAAAGGGAAGAGCCAAGGTGTGGCAGTAGTTACTGTCACGGAGGGAACTTGCCAGGGCATCAGCCATTGCCTTCATATCGATGTTTTCATTAGTGCTGTCAGCACAAAAAAAAAGAATTTGAAGCTTTCTGGTGTGATTTACCAATGGCACAACAGCTGGAAGAGAAGTGTGTGACCCTGCATCCTGGCTCATAACAGTGTTTCCTCGTGCGCTCCTCATGCATTCAGAAATTCCATCCCCCCCTCCTTTTTTTTTTAAACACAAAAATAATGGGTTGCCATCCAGAATCACAGACTAAGGAGAAGAATTTGGTGTCAAGATACCCATGACTCACTGGTATGCTACATCTATAAAAAAAAAAAATGTTGCAAATACTGTCTTAAATCAGGTGAACTATTTCCAGTAGAGTTAGAGAAGTACCTAAGGCACCTGCCATGCACTGGTGTACATGTTCATTATAGATCCCAGTGAGAAAGACACTCAGACTCCATGGGATATTGATTAAAATTTGGTTTATTGGAGATAACCTGAGAAGGTAACAGGACATAGCACAGATAACCTTATGTCTCTTCACGTGCTGGGAACCCGGAGCTGTGCAGCATTGGCCAGATGTCTAGTCAAGGCATGGCATGCTGTGCAAATCCCATCTGTGGGGAGATTTGCCAGCGCTGAAGCCTTTAGTGTTTTTACAAGGTGTCTTTAGAAGCAGACATCTCTGTTCATCATCTCTACTGTCAAGCAGAAGGATGTTGTATGAAAACAGGCTGTTTCTCCTCAAGGTAAGCTGAGACATGCAGATGGAGTCACTGCCACGTGCCAAGTGGGAGCTGCCTACAGTTTCCTCGTTAGGGCGAGCTGGCTCAGGTTGTCCTGCAGCCGCATGATATGTGCAGCGCAGCTCAGGCCAGTGCCTTTTCGCATCAGCTCTCACGTGGGTCTCTAACACCTCCATGCACACGCATCTTCTGTTTAGGACCTTGACAACACTGTTCAGGGTACTGGACCACGTTCAGCAGAAGTGTTTCGTACTGTCCTGTCAATATGTTAACAAGCGCAAAGGGACTTCACAGGACTACTGGTATACTAGGGAAAATGAGAAGCTTACCTTTCAGGAAGGTATTAAGTTAATTTAGCTTGTCTAGGTTAAGTTGAAGACAGACTACAGCTGCTGTCTATAAATAATACATCCAGTAGATACTAATGAAGGAGAGGAATATGTCTCAGCTGTCAATTAATACATTAAAGCTACAAATGTATAAGTTTCTAAGAATTGTATTGAATGAGATACTTGAACAGCAATAATGGAGATGAGAAACCTAACTACTTTGTTAGGATTAAGCATGATAAATCACTGAGAGAACAATATAACTGAACACCTGAGAGGTGAATGAACTAGCCAAAGGACAGAGGAAGCCCCTGCCTATCCTGTGTTCCCCAAGCTCAGGCCTTCTAGGTACTATATATGCGTTGCACAAGTATACACAACCAAATTCTTGGTCACAGACAAGGAAAAAATTGCATTTATAATTAAATACATGTGACACTCACTGGCAGAAAATTGTGTCTAGGGGGCTTGAGATTAAGCCCTCTAAAAACTGGAGGCCAGAGCAGGGGCCTAC
Organism: Chlamydotis macqueenii; assembly: GCF_036417535.1. Lineage (NCBI taxonomy): Eukaryota > Metazoa > Chordata > Aves > Otidiformes > Otididae > Chlamydotis > Chlamydotis macqueenii. Next base: position 147,442,167 of record NC_141556.1, on the reverse strand, counting down.
AATTTAGCTGGTGAGAAGATAACACAGGAAATACCAAACAAAATTCTCCTATGAGGTCTTCTCCTGCAAGTCTTCACAATTGCTTACTTTGTTAAAAATTTCTTAGCAGTCATAGGAGTGCGTACTGCAATTTATCTGTGTGATTATGCAAGCACACCCCTTTTCTGCAGGCAAAGATGACAAAAATTAATGCTAAGGCACAACATCCGTCTTTTAAAATGTGTAGAGTAATACTTCCATGTTGCAACAGTTAAAAATGCCTGCAGCCAAGAAGCCACAAACATTTTGAGATAAACCAGCAAAGGAAAAGAAAAGCATAATGGAAGTATTGCATCAGTTACTGGAACTTTCAAGCAAATGCAAAATACAGACATACAGGTCTCCTTAAGCTGCCTAAAGGGAGTTCCCCTGGGCAGTTCATAGAAAGTCAAATCTCCCACTTGTGGTGGGTTTTTTGTTATTATATAAAACCACTCATTAAATTATTCCAACTTTTTTTGTAAGAACTTCACTGTAGGTCATTAAAACATGTGAGCTTCTTCAGTAGAAGCAAAGGAACAAAGCATTTCAGTTCAATTACTGGGGAAAAAAAAAGTCTCAGAATCAAGTGCTTGATACAACTTCTATGCTTGCTTTCTATACTTATCAATTACTTTAGTTACACTTAATTATTTAACACATGCCTTACATTTTTCTGGTTTTCATTCATACTCCTTCTAGAGGTTCATTCATCCAAGTCTCCACATAAATGGTTCTCGGTTACACTCATGGAATTAGGGGTAGCTTTGTTGTTCGTAACTAGGGAAGTGTTCACTATTTTAATAATTTAGTCATTTTAAAGCAATGTATGCTGCAACATGGCCAGTATGTCACACAAAGCAATGGCTGTAGTCTTCTACCTGCACTTCTGTGATATTGAGCTTCACTGCAGCATCTATCGAGAAAAGAATCTTGTATATGAAAAGGAAAGCAATGAAGTCGATGCTAGGAAAATGGCTCTGCTTTGGGAGCACAGTGGTGAAGACATGTTTTATCATCTTAAGTACTTGAAAGTCACTCAACTCTCTTCAAAACATACCGAGAACAGAGATCCAAGATTATGAATAGTAAATATTTCTATTACAGTAGTGTACCCATGAGTAATTAACTGTGAGCAGACCTTTTTTTGGCTAGGTACTGCGTAGCTGCATACAGCCACTGTCCCAAACAGACTGCATCCAAACAGACAAAAATGTTGTGGTATCATAGCCCAATGAGGAAAGAGACTGAGAAACTGGCTTGTACAGCACTGACAATTTTGGGGATGTCAACACATGTCCAGGTTTTACGAATTTCACCTCTCTTTCAAAGACAACCAAATGTGTCTAGATTTTCCTTTAAAAAAAAAAAAAAAATATAAGCTGAGTGGACAACTGATGCTTACTAACCTGAAGACAAAAAAAAAGAATCCAAACCTACAACAAACATTTTTAGTTTTTCAAAGTCCATTTAAAACTAAATTGCATGCTGGTACTACTAGTGTATGGGTAAACAGTGCCAGCAGAACTGGGGATACTGATGCTGTTCTGCCTTCCCCGTGGCACACAGCAGCTGTACCTGCAGATGTCCGACTAAATCCTTAAATGAAGAGGACTGCCAGGCTGCTAAAGCCTAACAGTGTGGAGGGGAAGCAGAGTGAGAAGGGTAAAGGCAAAGCAGAAAGATATTGCGCAGAGATCACATACTGTTTTTGACAAAGTGCGCTCTTATAAAGCCATAGCTTTTAAGTATCATGTTAGTTTTCTGCTGGAGTCTGTTATAAATCAGTGAGATGGTGTTTCTCCAATTCAAACAGTAAAACAAAGACAAAAGTGAAAAGCAGAATATTTTTATTCGGAAACAGCTGATAACCACATACAAATACAGCTACAAATCTCCCACTCTGATTCTCCTTTCTACAAAAAATTTGACTAGTGTATCCTTGACTTTCCAGGGTACAGCAAATAAGTTATCTTTGAAGCTTGATACATTGCAGTCTATGACAGTACTATACTCTGAAAAACACCATTGGAGTATGGCCCTAGAAATTGTTTAATTTTACATACTCTGAGCCGTTTAAGTGATAGGAAACAGCAAGAAGCCAAAGAGGAATTTGACAGAACAAAGGAACTGTTTTTTAGAAATAGAAGGCTTTCCTAGCTGCCATTTCAGATTACATTTGTGTTTTGAGACCCCAGTCCTGCAAATTTTTCTCTTATTTAACATGAGATTCAGCAAGCTTCTTTTGGCCCCTAAGCCAGAGCCAATGGCAATTCTGTAGCTGAGTGTTAAAGGGAGACTGGGAAAGCCCCATGCACTCTAAACTGAACTTTTGCAATCCTTTAAGTCTACATGACAAATCCAGGGTTTCTGCATACAGACAGGAGCATCCCTGTCCAAGTAGCTCCTGTGGAAGGCTGGCCAATATAATATGGAACACACATAACCTGAATTACCCAAATGAGTAAGTTCTCAAACTCAGCATCTGATGCATTTGGGCTGTTTTAAAATTAGTACCTTTGCTTCTGTTTTGTCTCTATGCAGGTAAACATTAATGTACAAATAAGCCCATTTAACATGTCTGAGTACTAAATCTGGCCTTTAAAGGGGATTTGTAAAGGGAGAGATATATTGGAGATAGCTACAACAATATGTGTTCACATTTTTTCATATTTTTAAAATTACTTTTTAAAAGCTAAATAATCACAGATGTTCCTTTTCTATAATGAGGAGATGGATGTAACTGTATCTCCCACGTCTTGTGCCCTAACCAGCAGACTGCACAGTGAAAAAAAGTAATTTGGATTTGTCCCCAAACTGGCCTTGATTTTAAGTGAACAGTATATAGCAAAGCAAAACAGTACATTGTATGAAAGAGAGAATTTTACTAACTGGAAGAAGCAGATTTAGGATAATTGAGCACCAGAATTAGACCTCACTCCCTTTTTTAATTATTAGGGATAGAGAAAGTCTGAAATACAGAAAGTTTAATTTATCTTCTAAAAATATGTTATCACTCATGGTGACTGTGAATACTAGTATTCAAATAAACTCTAGTTCATGTCTTCTGTACTCTTCTCTGCTGCTCTGATAAAAAATAAATTTTATCTGTTCTAGGACTGCAGTTTCTTACTCATCACTGTAGCGTCCCAGTGCATCCCACGTAAGCCATAGCAAATCATCTAGCAGATTTCATGCATTGGCTGGCATATCTCTGCTTCTGAAGGCAAAACTCTGTTTAAAGGAGAATGAGTTAAGAGAAAGTAAAAGGTAAGATGTTTCAGCATATCATCTGTTAATTTCCTTTCTACTAGATGCCAGCTTGTACCAGTTTTCCTCTACAGAAATCTTTTTGCCTGCTCCCTGTAAGACGTGTCTCTTTGGCATTTCCTCCTTATGCTCCTCACTGTGAGTTTCCCAATGTTCCACTGAGGCAAAACTTACAAATGACTTCTGCTGTGCAGGAGGCCTATACAACCCCCCTCTGTTTCTATGTATATCACAAGATATATAATCAAAAAGCTCTCTTTTTTTTAGTTTCTGAACACAAAGGGAAATCCAAGAATCTGTGGAGAGTATGGAAAAGGTTTTCTAACGAGGACAAGTCTTAATAATCACAATAAATGCATCAAGTGCCTCACTGAAATAGATAAATTTAACTTATTACAACCTGCAGATGGAAGACATACATTAAGTAGTTACCAAGTTTAATTTCAATTCTGTGGTTTTTTAGAAAAAGAAGCTCATTTTCTTCCTGAAGGGGTGAGGGGAGGGTTTGTAAGAGTAAACAACAACAAAAAACTAGCCTCAAATAAAAAATATTATCTGCAAAAAGGCACTAGCCTAAAAATATCTACCAAAACAAGTAGGATAGCACTAGCCTAGAAATATCACTAGCAGCTGATAGACTGACATTCTGTCTCACTAATGAACTGCAAAAAAAAAGCAGGTCTGCACCTGAATTCTTGTTCTTTGCATCTGGTATAACTATTTTTTAGTACTTGTCTAGGCTGCTATGTTTGAATGTAACACTGACCAAAAAAACCCCAACAGATGTAAGAAAATATTATGGACTAGGGAAAAAGATAAAGTATTTTTATGTTACTAGAAATACCCGAACAATATTATTTTAGATTAAAATAAAGCTTTCTTGGGAAATACTTGCCCTGTGTAGTAGACAAATATTCAAATTACTCAGATAATAAAAAAGGAAAACTAAAAAATAGCCTTCTGTCTGGTTAGTACCTCATTTGCTCATCAGTTCATCATCTCAATCCAACTCCGGCCTTTCCATTATTTCCTTTTGAAGCTAGAAACAAGCAAGCACCCTTACCACCACCCTTTGCTGTTGAAATAATCATCTGTTTTTAAGGATTAGCATGGTACTGACAAAGATTCCAGGCTTCTGTAACTCCCTGTTGCCTTTTTCAGATGGTTTAAATAACCCAACTGAAAACATGAGTGCTTTCTGTAACACTAAGGAAGACTTGCAAACAGCTGGTTTATGTTAGTAATTGTTCAAAGTTTGTAGTCATAACAGTAGTTTGTTGGAAAAAAATCCACAACACTAGAACTGTAACAATATTTATATTTATGCTGGTAGCCTAGGCAGAGCAGAGATTGCTCAGGGAAGGAACAACATCCAGGGCTCCTGGGTGAATAAAGCAATGGTTGAGTCTGAAAATAGGAACTGAAAGAAGCAGCACCAGCAGCTGGCAGAATGCATCTTTGCTGTTTATTCCTCTGGGGTCAGCGGGAAATTGAGGCTGGCAAGTTTAACTCAATGTTAATCAAGCGTTTGCACTGGAACTTCTCACTATATTTCAGCCTCTGAGGGTGACCGCTCGTCACCCATGTGCATGCTGGGGCTCTGTTGAAGACCTGGGCAGAGCGTGCTCATGACTCCCTTCTAGCTGCAGACTGGGTTTTCTTCCAGGGAAAGCTGAAGAGCTGGTTTGAATCCACGTTACATCCCACTGTGGGGTCAGGATACCGGTATAGTGTGCACCTAGACTCAACAGCCCTGAAGAACTAACACGCTATATAATGCGGATACAGCCCTATAATACAGCTATAGCCATGGAGGGCTCTCAAAGGTTTTATTTACACTTCTGCTTGTGACCAGAAGACTTACCTGCCTGGATTTGCATTTCTTCCATTCCTGAGGCAATGAAGGTGCTATGCCGTGCTAGGAAGGTGCCCAAACTGCCCACGTTCTTGCTCCACACCTGATGAACTGCTACGTACAGCGACCTGTCTGTTAGTCAGCATGCTCGCCTTCCAAGAACTTACTGGTGTTGATGTAACTTCCAGGCCAGTGATTTTCCCCTCAAATTTTCACTCTCCAATCATAACCAACATAATTTGACTAGAAAAGAGTAGCTGCTAACCAGAGCACCAAACAAAGAGTAACTGGGTAACGGCTGGGTTCCTGGGCTCCGAATTTGAAAATGAACATGCTTCTAAACACGCAAACCACAAAAGTATTAACAGACTGTTAATAATGCTATTATCACTTCTTATTTTAGAAATGATTACTGTAATTGAAGAAAACACTTTTCTCGGGTGTTTCAATTCAACATTCCACATGAATGCAGAGAATTATGATGTCACACTTTTTGATTTAGATAAAGAAATGATAGAAAATCCATAAATTGCACAACTTTGTTAAACAAAAGACTGAAAGTAGACTAATAACTTTTACATAAATGTTACATTGTTTTACCAAGCAATTATGTGATTTTGCAAAAGTAATTCCCTCCAGACCTTTTACAGTGATATCGGTTAGTACAAGATCCTCTCTCAATCTAAGAAACCTTTTGTCTTTAAGCGGATTACATTCCTAAATGCACTAACAATTAAATATTAAAATATGGACAGATAATACAAATAAAGAACTTAATTCAAAATCTGCAATATTCCTTCTCAAGAATGCAGAAAGTAATCTTGCTGGTAACAATACAATTCCTTTCGCATTAAGACATTTCTGAATACTTTTTTTATTTTCTACTTTGCGTATCGTAGAAAACGGCTGGTTCTGCCTATGATGTGCCAACAAGTCTGCTACAAACTCCGCAAAGCCAGAGCAGCCCGTCAAGACCAGGCATGCAGGAAAGGGTACTGGGGCTCAGTGATGCGCCCCAGATGCAGTGAGCAACCTTCACTTCCAGAGTCATTCTAGGCAAGGGAACTATCACTTTATCACCCACATTTGTGTGGATATATCTACTTAAAATTAAGGTGTCCTTTTAAAATGTAATTTAGAAAGTGAAGAGCGCCAGAGAAAATAACAGAGTGTATCTAAACAGCCAGAGATACAAAAGCTTGATATACAAAGTCCCCTCTTACATAAACAACACTTTTGCTTTTTCCTGTAGGATGCATTTACTGTTTAAGCAGAAGCTGAAAAGAACCTGGCTTTAGTTTCAATTTAATCACAATGCATTTAAATAAAAATATTTTAGGGACACTAATGTTAATTAAAAAGATCATATTCATTTCCCCTTCTGTCCTCATTTCGAGTTCTGAACATTATAAAATAAATCCCGCAATTAAAAATTAAGTAGGGGCCGTCACAGTAATGTGCTGCACCCTGTATCAGTGAACGGGCCAAGTATTTTTTCTCATCTCTGAAACACTACTGATAAGGACAGATAATATTCAAGCTTGTCAGTGTTGGTATCAATTCAAGCTTGTCAGTGTTGGTATCACTTGATCGTAGTAAGATCCATTCTGATAACAGAAGCCAGCAGTATTTTTAAGTACTAAGACATTTAAACGTATTTTGTTACAGCTTGTCATGTAATGAAAATAAAGCAATTGAGTAAACATTCTGATGTGTCACATTTATATTATTTAATCCTTGTTTCCTAAATACTATCTTGTAATTAACTTCTAATTAAATCAGTGCATGAGGTTAGGGAAGTAACATTGCATTCAAAAGTAAACTTCCTGCTGTCTGATGTACCAGCACAAGTTAAGCAACCTTATAAAAAAGAATAATTACCATTTCTGCTATCCTTCCCTCCCCCTCACGTCTTCATTTTTTCTGGTTTTACTACATTTTCTTTTCTGTCATGTAGAAACTTCAGACAAAAGAAGAAAAACAGGATCAAACCAGTCACACCCAACTGAAAAACTGAATCCTGCAATGAAACCACTCTGCAGAGCAGGCAGGTGCAGAAGTAGTGCAATGCTTTCTTTTGCACTGTTCCACATCTACGTGCCGGAGTCACTGTGCAAGCTGCACAAGCCTGTGCAAGACTCGACGGGTGACAAGAACAAGCTGGCCCAGTTGCTTGTCCTTGCTGGTCTGTCAGTCAGAGCCTCTGGCTCTTTGCATCAGTAGAACAATGGTCTTGATATCAGGGTTATCTTCTCTGCACCGCTGACGACTGGAAAGTGTTTTGGATAAGTCTGTTAGTCATGCATCACAGTCATTTGAAGCTTACCATGTAAGTCTATCAAAAATGGCAGATGGGGAGTTAAGAGAGCTCCAGCTCCTAAGGAGTCTCCAGGAAACTGCATGCTGACAAAACAGGACACAACCCTCCTGTCTGCAATTAAATGCTCATAACAGAGTCATCACCTTCCTCCTGTCTTTCTGAAAAAGCAGGAGAAAACAGAGTACTTGCCAGGAATAAAAACTAAATAAAATCTAAATAAAATCATGTTCAATTTTAAAAGCTTTCTGGAACCATAACTTTGCTCACCTCACATCCAGTTCTTCTCTATTCTCCTTACTGAATGGAAAGCTTTGCTTGCAAGGGCTTTGAGGAGGACAAAACTAAACTCATGCAGAAGACCTGAAAAGCTCACGTGGGGGCTTTGTCACAGTATTGGCCCCATTGCTACTGTTCCTCTAGTCCAGGCAGGAAACTTGCTGGTCAGGCTGGCTTCAGCTCTCACAGTAAATCATGCTGAATCCAGTTATCAGGGAACAGTTATTTTATCTGATTTGACTCTTTCCGCCACAATCTTTTAATCCATAAGTACGCAGACATAGTTCAAAGGTGCCGTATCTTGGAAGAGGTGGCAAACGAAGAGCACCTTGGCAGAAGCAAATTGTTCACCACCTCCTGTTTAAGCAGAATTTGTACTGTGTTGCTGTCAGCACGGAAGTGATGCTTATATTGATCCCCTTCCTAAGAGGAAGCAACAAATGCATAGGACCTTCAAACACACATTAATTTACAGCCTGAACCTTTGTCTGAGATTTAGACAGGTGTATAGAATAGATCAGGCCAGAAAAAAAATGCAAAAGCATTGTCAGTACAGGTCTTGAAAATACTTCATTCAGGAAATTTCACATGAAAATGCTGATACAATCTAAATATAGAATTAGATTAATTGCAGCTGGTTATACAGAAGTTAACAAAAGTTCTTGGAAGTCTAACAAGCAAATACTGTGAGAGTTACACAGGTATATAACAACTCATTTCAGAAGAACTTCTCTAATGGCTTTCTTATCTGCTTATCTACCTTGCATGAAAACAAACAAGCCCAGGATTAACCTAGCAAGTAAACAGAGCCGTAATCACTTGTACTGGAAAAGGAGTCAGCAATCATATTCAGTAACAGTTTTCAAGAAGTTCAAAACAATCACAATGCAAAAAGTACAGACCAAATTTCAAACTCCTACTTTTATAAGCTACTTTTATCCATTGGGGTTTACAGAATAATATTCAGTCTTATGCTAAGCACCTTAGCCCCTCTGAAATCAACATGAAGTCTCATGCAAGAGCAGCCCCTACAGCCCCACTGCCAAGGCTCTGGCTTTCTTGGAGCAGATTAGGAAGCCAGGGCTTGCCCAAGGAGCTAAGCAGAGCAGGCTGCCTCTCCACTACTGCTGAAAAGCCCTTCACATCTCCATTTGAGGTCTCCTGCATTTCCCCCAGCTCTTGAGGAGCTGCAGCAGAAGGTTGCTCAGTGGGGCACTACTGGGGACCATGCTGGTCTCAGAAAGGGAGGCAGCAGCCTTCGGGCTGCTCTAGCTTCGCCCCACTGCAAGGAGAGTACAGGACAGAACAGAGCGAGGTGGTCAGCGCCAATGTTGTGCCAAGACCAGATTAACACAACGGTTAACGAAACCCTTTCCCTCCCACACACACACTCAGTCGCCTGAATAAAGATCTAAGATAGCAGTCTTGTTTAAGACACTTCAAGTCAAGACTGCTGCTTGCCACTGTGCATTCTCAGCATGCTTTAGTAGAGTAATGGGGGGAAAAAAAAAGCAGCGCTGTATGAAAAAAAATATGTAGTGCTTTATTGAATTAAAAAATTGACTTTTCTTCAAAGTGTCTACATAACACACAAGAAAACTTCAGCATCAGTTGTATAACTATATCAAAAGGAACAAATATTTTTTAAAAACAGTATTTTGGCTCAGTAAAATAACTTTTCACTTTTCATTGTTTTTCATACAATCTATTCCAGTCAGCAAAAAAATAATTCAGGAAGCCTGAGGTCGCTGGAAGTCTGTTGGCTGGCCTGCATACTGCGAGCTGTCAAGGTAGAAGCACAAAATCAGTATTGCACCCTGGTGCTCAGAGTACAAATATCATACTTCAAGTGTCTAGTCTTCACATTTGACATAGGGATCTTCTTACAGAAGAGTTCTGTGACCAAACTGTGCAGCTTCTGTCCCACTAAATTCTTCTGTCGATGCGAACAGTAACAGCCTTGCTCAGATGGATGTCAGTCACTTCAGACGGATCTCAGGGCTCTTTTAACCTACAATGGGCTGTCACCAAACACACCTGGCTGTGTGCAACAGCTAAGTGAATGTGGCACTTCATGACCTGAACTGTCCCTCCCTTGACACTTCTGTCTTGACTAAAACACAGAATGAGAAGATAATGTAAGCATGTGCATTGGTCTATACATACGTGACATTCATGAATAAAACATTCCAGTGCCATGACAATTTGAAATAGTCTGATGTTTTTAATGCACTTTTTCCCTCCTAACCTGAAATGAAGAGATTTTTATTCCATTCTGGCTAAACACACACTTAACTCACAAAGCTCAGAAGGCACTGTCCCAGAAGCAGCGTTTCAAATTTCCAGTATACACTGAGGTAACCAAAGCCCTTTAGGTGGGAGAGGAACCCTTTCCCCTAGTTTTGTCACTTGTTAGGCAGAACACAAGGGTCACACCATCCCAGGTTGACTGGGCAGATCTTCCGTGGGATGGCACCTCAAACTATCAATTTTGTTTGGTTGAGAATGGAGGCATAAGAAGATAAAGGCCTAAGACATGAAAGAAGAAAAAGACAACGCTGCAGCGTCAAAATGAGTAGATGAATTCTGAAGGATGCAGAACATGAGTTTTTTCAGACAAACAAGTGGAGATATCGAAGGACCAACTCAAAGGGAAAATTTCTGCCTAACACTGCATTGGCAACAGCCTGCAAGGGCAGCTTGGAAAGTGATGGAGTTTGACACAATAGTAAGTTGCTTGTTCCACGATAAGGGAGCTGCATGGAAAAAGATAGGCTGGAGTTTGAATGGGAGGAGCACAAAAGATGCTGCAAGAGAGAAGCTGATAGGACACAAACAGGAATTCAGAGCTGCAAGCAGAAAGTAATAGTCAAATCCTGAAGCTTCCATATACAACTAGACCTTGTAACTTAAAATGTAACTTTCAAGCACAGACTGAAAAGCGTAGGCAATTTGGCTCTCACGTCTCCTGCTCCTATAAAATTCATAGCTATAACCATGGCATTAAACAGATTGGATAATTTAAGATCAATCAAGCCAATTCCCTCCCCCGAAAAGAGAATTGATCATAACAAACTACATCACTGCCTACACACAAGTCAAACTTAACTTCAGAGTTAACAAAATAGTCATATATAATATTGTTTAAAACAAACAAACAAAAAAAAAAAAGGAAAAAGAAAGGATTCAACATGCACAGTAACTTTTAACAACTTCCTTTCCCAAACAGTTGTAAGGAAGCTGTGACTCCAGCTTCAATTCATCCAGCCGCAGCCAAATTAGGTACACAGTCCCCTCAGATTCCTTACATCATCAGGGGAGAGGAAAAGGAGAAAACCAAGCAGCTGTAGAGGGTAACACAGGGCATCTCTCTCTGGGCAACAATTCTATTTTAGCTTTATTTTCTAAACACACTAAGAGCCAAAAAGCATGGCCCCGCTACTCCTTTTCTTCTGCCATTGTCCTCCGAACCCTCTGGAAACCACATAAACTCACTAATCTGGGAGAAAACTATCCCAAGGAAAAGAACAATTTCCGCCACATTAGTCTGTTCAGTCAGGTTCAGCTCCCAGAGCTGACAAATGCTAGAGCCAGCACCCTGGCTGGGAACAGAGGGAAGACCTGCTCTCCCTCAGCAACAGCGACCCACTAGAAGTGGGTGCCCTGAAGCCTCTGATCTGGTCCTTAAAGTTGGTGGGGATGAAGCCAATCATCCTGTACTCCCCAGGAGACAGTCTGTGTCATTAGACAATTTTTCCACTTGAGTAATAAGGATAAATATATTAAGCCTCTGAAGAATTTTTTGACTCAGTACAGCATTACAATGGTATTTTTATGATGCCTGTGTGGGAAAAGTTACTAGAAATGGTGCAGTTCTTTAAAATGTAAAAAAGATCAAGGAAGAGTATTTATGCTTTTTCAGGTTCAATAGCACTTTTAGGAGGCTGGGATTGTCTCTTACCTTTTCTCTTGAATAACATACTGATGCAGTAACGCAGAGGGATTTATCTTTCAGCAAACTGAAGAGCGCAGCAAATAACGAACTTGTAGCACATAAAAGTTCTGTGACGTTTCATTTTAAAAATGACACAAATATTTACTGGCATCAGTCATGCCCATTACATAATATCACAATTATAATTAATGTAGTTCCCTTCATATTCAAACTTTAATTGCAAAAAACAAGTTTTCTGGGGTTTTTTTTAGATTTTTCTTTTCCCCTTCCATTTTTAATACCAAAATAATTCCACCAAAACAGTGCAATTCTTGGAAACGGCTTCATGTACTTCCTACATTGTTTCAATGTCATCACTGTGCTACTGACGACACAACAAGGTGTTGTGTTGATCTGTCCAGGATGATTCACATCAGTAGACGACGTTGTAGTACCTTCAATCCAGGCAATGTGGATGAGATTGTCTGCACAAAACAGACACATGGGACCTTCAATCAATTCATCACCAACTATGTGAACTGAATTGACTCAGTAAGTCTCATTTTTCTGTTGTTATTTAGGGAGAATTAAAGTCTTTCCGTAACAAATGTAATCCTGATGAAGATGTGCTTTTTCTGGATGGCATGTGGTAGCGCACTTTCTTCCAGAATCTGGTACTTGCTGAGTGAGATCTTTCTGAGAAGTCTCCTTTCCATCGGACAACCCCATGCTTTTCCTTAATATATTTGATGGCTTCTGGCATCTCTGCATAATCTTGTATTTTTTCAAGTTCAATGAGAATTACTTTAATGCTGTCTTGGATGAGAGCATTATACATGGCTAGCTGCTTTTCAGACACATCTTCTATAACACTGTAACAGGAGGGTTCTGGTACTAAAACAATTATCACTCTTCTACTTTGACGGATTTTTTCATCAGCAACGCTGATCAAAGCTGTAGAGAAAAGGGTTGTGCAAAATTAAGGCTGTATATTTCTATTTTTGTAACCAACATGCTGCAGCTGCTTCATTCGCTGTTGATATGTGAGCCTACACACTTTACCTCACAAGTAGGGACAGGGTAAGAGCATGCAAGCAGTTACACTGAGTTAGCCAACAAAGAGAGATTTGGCCAATGCAACACAATCTGACCCCATCAGACTGCATGTCTAAATTCTTGTTTTGCATAAACAGAGAAGAGCTACCAACTATCTACTACTTATCTTGCTAATGCCATTTTATTACCATCACAGGTGCGATTGCAAAAAACAAGTTCCAAAACCATAGGCCTACATAAAACTATGACCTTTTTCCTTAAATGCTTGTTCTGATACGCTTAGCTGGTTTTTGTTATATGTAAGCGGAAGAGAAAGCAATGAACGCCTTCTATGGCATTCCAGACAATTAATGTAAAACAGCAAAATACGGTATATACCACACAAAAATCAAATGATTTAACCCTGAGAACAGACTATTGCATTTTTTCAAGGTGGAAAAATAAAGCAGCACTTCAGATTCTACTTCTCAGGGAACCCTTCCTTCTCTAAAAGGGTTCAGAAGTAAAAAAGTGAGCCACAAACCCCCTCATTTAGGTTTGCTCACACCCAATTTTTTTTAAACCAAAAATTCTATTGAAGGTCTACTCTGCAAACTTATTCAGTCTCAGTATTAACTTTTTAAAGTCATAAGACCAGGAAGGTAATTTCACCTCACAGAAGCAGTCAGTGGGACAGACATTGCAATTTTCAGTGTCAGATGCTAGAAATTTAAATTTTATGTGCACACAGAGGAAACCTCCACAAGGATTTTAAAGCCTTGCAAGGAAAGCAATGCTTTGTAAGAACTTTCACTAGTGACAACTAGTCTTCGATACAGCTGATCATTTCTGTAACTCAGTGTTGCTTTGTACTCCTTTTTTTCCACCTGCGCTGTCTAAGCATCCATTATACCCTTTATTGCATCCTGCTGGTCTGACAGCGATTCTCTGAGCAAATAAAAATGAAACAGTAGAGCAGTCATCCTGTCAAATGTCACCTCAAAGCAACCGGCTCTTTTGACACCACTCACAAGACCTACTTTTCCATGTTTCCTGCCATTAGTCATCATTCAAAACCTCTTCCCCTCACCATCCTTCTACTTCCAGATGTCTAGGCTAGTCAGACACTGAAAAAATCTGGAAAAGCTAAATGACAACAAGGGAAAGGCTGAGATAAGCAGAGTTCATGGGAGCACCCAGTGCCGTATTGCTCATTCTCCATCAGAGAGAATAAGAAAATCATAGCTCATTCAACGGTGGGAGATATTTAGAACCACCATCTGATTGATTCCCTGTTTCAGAGTTGTGTTTGCAGCTGCCAATGAGAAAATTCAAGTGTAATTTGTCTTCAGATAGCTTACCTTCTCCTGGTAAATCATCCCTCCCAAATATGAACAGGCTATATCCACACTGTCTTTCCAAGACCTCTGGCAGTATCTTCAGAGCAAAAACATCTGATGAATACAAGCAGCTCGCTCTGTTCTTCGGATACAGAACGTAAGCATCATAGATCTTCCCATCTGAAACTAAACAGTGAGCAACAGGAGTAATATAAAAAGGGATGCTAAAGACACAAAAGCAAACAAGCAAACAAACAAAAAGATCTCTAAACTCTGTTTTTTTCCCCACTTGAATTATTGTTTTAGGTCCTATTCCTGCTATTATCTAAGCATGTATAATTATACTAAGCCTAAAATATTTGTAGAATCAGGCCTTCTAGAATTTAGTATGCTGGATCTCAATAGGCAAGAGAGACCTGCAAAATTAAGTAGATTTGAAGATTCTTTTTTGAACTCTAAATAAAAAAAAATGTTATAATTGAATTATCTGGAAAATAGTGGTTCCAGTAGTACAAGTGAATACTTAAAACTCCAGCTGCCATATAACTCACAGGTCATTTTCATGACCTGGAGTTTCAACACACAGCAACCACTTAGCCATGAAAACATAAACAAAGTATTTGGGAAATTTCAAGGTCTGAATTGTACTAGATTTTCTGGAACAAACTTTTCAGAAAGACCCAATTTAAAAGATTTCAAAGAAATCTAAGAGAACCTCAATACCTCTAGAAGATATTTTCTGTTTCTCTAGCTATGTACCTCCTGTCAGATATTTGGAAATACTCTCACAGACAACACCTCCATCAAATTTTTCTGAATGCCAGGAATTTACAGAAAGTAAAATAATCAGAAGTGCCTTCAAATAGAAAACAAAAGAAAGTGAGATCTGTCCTGGTTTGTTTATGGAAAACAAAAAACCACCCAACAATTCAACTGTATTACTGCTTTCTGTAAGAACAGTAAATAAAAAAATCTAAACAACTGCTGTCAGAACAGCACTCAAACCACTGAAGTGGGCCTTTAGGGAAAGGAAATAGTACTGGATTCCTGGAAAGTTGCTGATTTTTCCCCTGTAGATGTTTTTGTTATCTGGACTAATTCTAAACATCCTAAAAACATGTTATCCTTTCAAAAATCCCAAGGAAGACCAATCACACTCCATGAGGTTAACTCATTGCTTTGCAAGGGAAGGTGAAGGCTCATTACAACACACAGCAGTGTCACACAAATGTACCTTTTCTACCCAGGAGGAGATGGCAGGAGTCCCGATACCAAAGCACAATATCAATTTTGAAGATCTTGTAGATAAAGAGAGCAAAAAACACTAAAAATACCAAAGAAACTCCTCCTCCAATTAAGTAACTCTGAATGTTCTGAGCTGCAGTAGAGTGGAATAAGAAGAGAGAAAACAAACACAACACAGTTATACACTAGGACCAGAGAAAGACAAAAGAGGTGTTCAAAAGTGTTTAGTTATTAATGTTTTGGGTTTTTTTTAAAAAAAAAGAAGGAATGAATGAATAGGACTGAAATCTTTTCATGCATGCTTTCTGCAAATACTGTTATTTGACAAGCCTACTTTTATCTTTCAGAGAAAAGATACCTTAGCAATGTGACAAATGAAGCTACTCTTCAGATGAAACACCAAAACACTGACATATATCCCAGTGCAGCAGTAGAGTGAGAATTCCTACACAAAATTTTACCAGTCAGAAAGCAAGAAAGTCAGAGATGAGGAGGTGATTTCCTGACCATGCTATTCTCCCCAGATCAACCAGCTTGCCATTGTCTCTAGCCTCTTTGAAGATGTCACTGAACCTATTAATTTGTTGTCCTTAATAGATCTGTTGTCCTTAAAACAAATAAACATCCTCCACAAATTGCACTTTTTAGTTCATGCACATTAGAGGATTTCTGAGGTTAAATCCTACCCTGACAATTTTTATGAAGAACTTACAGTTATGTAACAAACTGATCCACTTTCAGTCAATTATTTGCTTACAATGTGGACAGTTAACGGTAAGTTTGAGAATAACGTTTGATGAAGGATTGGCTCACAGTTGAGGACGCCAGCTCAATACAAGCTCAACAGACCAGAGGCTCTTCTGCAGCTAAATCTTAAAAAAAAAACGGGCACTTATAACATCTGGCAATTTGCTTTTCTGTAAATCTGTTTCTAAAGAAAAACAATTAATTTACTCAGCTTTGCATTTGAGTTTATAAAGCTCACTTTACCTTTAAGTGCATCTACTAAAAAGAAAATTTCTCACTAGCCAGCCAGCCATAGGCCAAGCTTATCCTTGTCTCTGAGCATAAGACGGGTCTCCAACAAGTGGCAGGATGCTCCCAATCAACATGCATGTGCCTAGCTAGAAGGTGATAACACAGCACATGCATCGGTAATGGGAAGTCCCTAACCTTTCCAAGCAATCTATTTCATTCCTTTACTCTTATAACTGTTTCTCCTACTATATAAATAGATATTTTTTTTATTTCTCCTGACAATCTGAGCCCATTACTGTCACTGAAGGACAGGACAACCAGGTCCACGTATACATTCATGTCCTTGTCCATGACAGTCTGTTCCACATTTAGTTATGTTCCCTCCACCTCTTTTAGAAAATTGCCCATTTTCCCTGCTCTTCTAGATCCACAGTCTCCTCTGATACACATGCTTCTTTAAGTACAAGTGTGTAAAATGAAGCACAGTATTCCACTGAGGTCTCATTTGCTTCAAATAAATTGGAGTTTTTCATTAATGTTTCCTAAAACACTGAATGAGAAAAGACAAAGCAAATTAAAAGTGCTATCTTCTTTAATTATGCTATGAATATGACAAAAAATTCACAAAGAAAGGTACTGAGCTGCATTGCCCACTTTGCACAATGGAACACTACGCAGTTTTAGCTCTAAGTAGAGTGTTGTCAAACTAACTGAGAAGTAACCATCATTGGTCACCATTTTATCAAGATGAGGTCTCTTACCTGGGCGTTTCAATTTGATGTAGGCTGTAAACTGTTGAGAACCATATATGAAGTGACAGAAAAATTTATGAGCATAATCCTTTACTTTCACTGCTGAAATGTTAAATTTTGTTCCAGACACAACAAGTCCATGAGGCATCCTCTCTCTGTCATTAAAAAAGGGTAAAAAGGAAATATCTGTAGAGAAACTGAAATATCAGTGCTTAATACGGGATAGATTCATCTATCAACAAATACAAGAATGTTAATTTTTTTACCTCTATAAACCTAAGGAGCCAATGAAGCACAGTAAATAAAAAACAGCTCTGTAAAAAACAGCTTCATGACCAGAAGTGACTTGGTATTTTCCATACGCATTGAGTTGTTGGTTTTTTTTTTTTTCTGAGTGCGACAGAGTGCACCATCAGCAGTTTTGCAGATAATACAAAACTCAAAGGGATGGCTAATACACCAGAGGGTCGTGCTGCCACGCAGAGGAACCCTGACAGGCAGCGGAAATGAGCTGACAAGAACCTCATGAAGTCCAAAGCAAAATGCAAATCCTGCACCTGAGGATGAATAATCAGTCCGCAGGTATTCAGAATTGTAGGACGTAAGAAAGAAGAGTGCTGCCAGCAGGTTGAGGGAGATGATCTTTCCCCTTTACTCAGCACTGGTGAGGTCACACTTGGAGTAGTAGGACCAGTTCTGGACTCCCCAGTACAAGAGATGTATGGATTTACTGGAGAAAGTCCAGTGCAGGGTGATGAAAATGATTAATGGAGCAGAGCATCTGTCATATGAAAGAGCAGGGACTGTTCAGCCTGGAGAAGACAAGGCTTGGAGGCGGGACATGGATCTTATCAATGTGTGTAAATACCTCACGGGAGTGAGTGGAGAAGAGGAAGCCAGGCTCCTTTCAGTAGTGCCTACTGACAAGACAAGAGCAACAAGCCCAAATTGAAACACTTTCCCATCTGAAATTCCATCCGAACACTTTTTTACTGTCAGGGTGGTCAAACACCAGAACAGGTTGCCCATAGAAGTTGTGAAGTCTCCACCTTCGCAGATATTCATAACCCAACTGGACAAAGCCCTCATCAACCTGCTCTATCTGACCCTGCTTGAGCTTGAGGGTTGGACTAGACAATCTCAGGAGGTCCCTTCCAACTGAAATGATTCTGTGAATGAAATATTATTCAAATCAGTAATAACTAGTAATAAAAACGTCATGAGAAAAATAATCTTCCAGGATTCTTTACACTGATGATGAAGCTGAAATCTTTCTAAGCATACTAACAGACTCCCGGAACCCACAGTGTCCACAGTCAATGGCACCAACCAACCTAGGGAATAACGATGAACAGGATTCACAAAGGCTGGGTGACCCTGGTGTTAAATGACAACAAACACAATGATGCTGACTTTATGTCTGATATCTGTTACCACAAAAGGCTCGGAGATATAATATGCTATCCTCCTAAATATCACCCTGCTCTAAGGCAGATTTACAAGTATAAAACAGGAGGGGCCGCAGTAGGAAGGTACCTACAAACTGGCATCCTATCCTATATAGCAAAGTGACGTGACCTTATGTACTCAGGGAGGAAAAGTCATTTTGCAGAATATCCTGAAGAACCAGTTTCTATTACATATATAATTGCCAGCAACTTCTGTCATGGGATGCCAACACAAACCTCATCATTTTGCAACATGTTCAGATTTGTTCAAGTCAGTTTTAACTTTCCTCTCAGCAGAGAAAAGAGTTGTCTTCTAGGTTTAAGTCCTCAAGCCCACAATGTTGCCCATGCCTACAGTATACTTTGCTACTAGCAAATGCTCTACAAATTTAATTGCTGAGAAATTGCTACTATTTTTTTAAATAAAATATTATTGTTGCAATTAGATTAATTTCTCTGATACTGGATAACTTACTTTGAGCTATTAATCCTAATTACAACTTGCACAGGATGTGTTTTGCACATCTCCATCTCTGGCATAGGAAAATTATCAGGCAAGGTAGTTATCAGAAATGGAGATCACTTCCTAGCAAGCCAAAACTCTTAACAGAGAACTGCTCTAAGTTAAATATATTAAATGCTTTTCAGGAAGATGTGTTTAATAGCAGCACCAAGTTAGTTTCAGAAGAAGCTGCAGTTATAATAACTTTAAACATATCTACATAGAGCTGCACGTGTGTCTTAACTGATGAAGCTGAGAAACTTAATGCCCTAGAGAATAATGTACTTAGTTGTGCCTTAGAGACCATAAACTGGGGCCCTAATATTATAGGCAAACAATCAAGTATACAGATCTATAATGAAAGTAATAATTCCCCCTCAAGGAACTTGGGGACAAAGTAAAACTAAGATTCCTTCTGGAGGCCAGATACAGCTGAATGAAAAACATCATTTTACGAGCAGTCTGCAACCTAACTCTCCAGCCATATTTTGCATTGATGATGGCACTTCATAGAAACATCAATTCTTCTGCATGAGTGTGAACTGATCAGCTGAGATTTTTTTTCCTTTCTTCTTTGCACTGCCTTTTAAGGGTTGTATTGAAAAGCAGTGATTGACACAATGAGAAAGCAAACAGTACAACCTCACTCTGCTACAGCACAGACCAATCACTGAGCAACAAAGGTCCTGCTCTCCTGAAAGAAATTGCTGGTTTTATCAGCCTAATTTGTGTTTAATTTTCCTGAGCATAAAAAACTCCTAAATGTCTTGCAACAAGAGTTTCTGCCTTGTGTTCTTGAGGATTAGCAGCTCTGTCTGTACTTAGAAAAGGACCAACCTCACAAATAAAAATAAGTGGGATGGTTTTCTTGTCTTGGAACAATCTATCCTTCACATATTAATGACAGAGGGCAGGCTTTCATCTGTTAGCAAAGAGGATTGCAAAAGAACAAATGCATAAATAAGTGCATTCTGTAAGCATACAGAATTATATGTTTCACAACAGCATTCTAAAAACCTACATATGATTGCTTCATTACATTTGTATCAGATACATCAGGATTCATAATAATATGTTTCTTTTTTTAAACCAAGCAATAATAATATAATGTACTTGATGCAGACTTCTAATCAGTCGTTCAACGACTACTGACATTTGACTAGTAGTCAACTTTATGGTGAATTCACTGCAAATCACTGCAGATTACTTCACCTAGAAATGCACTTACAATTCAATGTATAAGGATACTTACTCATAAAACTGTTCCCTGTAGGTGTTATCAAAGCTATCAACATCCTCGTCATTAACTTGCCAGAATGGAATCAAGCCATCTATGCCACTTGATACATTACATTCCATAACTACATGAGAGCCTACAAAAAAAACCAAAAACATTTAAACATGGCAATTGAAAGTCCTGTAACAAAAGCAGGATCAAGTGATTACGGAACAGCTGGGAAAGGGAAGGATATGGAAAAACCCACTTACCTTCTGAAACGCAGAGTCCTTAAAACTCATCCATTTATAATCCGCGCTTGGGTGTCTCCAATCTGGATATAAAATCCATCCTAAATGTAGGTGTCTCAAAGTTCATGTCTACATGTGAGCTACATGTCTACACTACTAACAGAGTTCAGCTCTGCTGGAGTCCACTCACACTAAAGTAGATACCTGGTCCTTATCAACTGAACGACTCTCCAGACTCCACTGACTCCACTGAAAGAAGTCAGGGCTCAAATCAGTTGCATGTATGCAGTATGGTGGCATCTGAGATGCTCTCCAGCATCCAAGGCATCCATATGGAGCCAGCAGATAGGACTCTAGATCTTCAAGAAACCTACACTGCTAGAGTAGCCAGATCACGCAAAATAGCACTAGACACATACGTATAGGCAACTGAATTGAGCCCCTGTTGATAACAGTATGAATTAACGTCCCTAGTTCATATACAGATACCCATGGATGGACACCTACACCCTGGAGCTGAATCCCATTCCTAGTGACCACGCATATCTTTACCCCAGATCCGTCTTTTGGCCAACACCGTCCACTGGGATGGTTTCTGAATACCCTCACACTCTGTTCCTGAGCAAGCTCACCTGTCACTCTGCTCCTTTGCCACTAACAGTCCAGAACCTACAGAATGCTTCAGTGTTAAGAAAGCAAGCCAAGTTGCAGCATATATTTATTGTCAATGTATCTCAGAGGGCTCCATTTACAGGAAAGTAAGCAGCTTTCTTGGAGTCCTCTCCTCCTGTATTTTACCCATGCAAGTTATGGGTAAGAGAAGGTGGGCTCTTAGTTCACCTATGTAGAGAGCTCAGTGTTTTGTTTTGTAGAACCACATCAGATTGAGATGCTTCCACTAAGGGAGAGTCACTATCAAAAGTATGGAATAAATCTTTAGCTCACATGCAAAGCAGTTACTTAAACAACAGTTCACACAGAAATCACAGAGGCACCCCAATCTCTTCCCTCATGTCCTTCCACCACAATAATTATTTTTTTTCGAAAGATGTGGTTTAGTGCATTGCACAGCTCTTCAAAAGGAAGAAAATCCCTTAAGTGTTGCATACCCTCGATTTCTACACTTTCATGAATGTACTGTTAGGTTTCTGCACAACCTTCTCCTGCCATTTCTCATTCAAAAATACAGGTGTTACCAGGTTCATGCAAATTTTTCCAGGTTCTGCCCCACAGGAAGGCATTTAACAAGAGCAAAGATCTTTTTTCCCCAGCTTCCCATTAAAGGTACCAAACAGAGAATATTACTTTTGAATGGCAGTGCCTTTAAAAAAAAAAAAAGAAAACCCAAAAAACTTCACCAACTTCCTTTAAAGTGACTCCCTGTAGTAGGGAATCATTTGTATTTGTTCAGTTTATGTGAAGAGAAATAAACTCACTTTATGGGTGAAGGCTTTGTGTCTCCTTTTAGTTTCACACGTGACTGCTTTCCTAATGTCTGTAAGGCAATCAAAGCTGGGTTTGTTCATCTTAGCCAGTCTAAGGCATCCAATAATACATCAGCAACTTTTAATTAATGCAGTGTCTAAGCCATGACAAATATGGACCAAAGCTATTCTAAAATAACGAGTCTGTACAAGTTGCGGTGTAACACACCTTAATAGAGGCTGACAGTCACAGGCAGCCCCTGGACTAATAACTGCTATATTCTCCATTTTCTCAGCAAGTACTATCAAGGATTAAGAAAATCCTAAAGGATGTCTTCAGTAAATTAAATAGCCTCTTAAAGGGCTATGCAGATCAGACTCCTTCTGTGTAGAGGTTGCATTGGTAAGAATTTTTCTGAATTAAATGGGAAGTCATAACTAATTACCAGTCAGAAGTGGGGGCAAGATTTACATGATATTTTAATGGGTGGGAGATGCAGTACAGGGAAGCCCCACCATAATATTACTTCATTTCTTCCACAGTTACAATTACAAAGGCAAAGGAAAGTTTTCACACATAAAGATTAGGGTTGTCTGAGGTAAAATATGACTGTGCCAAGTATCCCTATTTCAATCTACGATCTGGTGAACAAATTTCCTTATTATTGGAAGAGCACAAACAAAGCTTTTCAGGCATGTCATTGTAATGAAGCCAGAGAAGATGTAATTACCTGAAAAGAGGCTGCTGAGCCATTTCTGAATATTTCCAACAGAATTAAATAACCATCTGAAAACTGTACGACTGTAAGTCTACAAAATAATACTGTTTATTTCAGATCCTGAACATTCCACTGTTTAAAACAAAACCTTCTGGACTGTGAAGCAACATAATTTCTATTAAAGCTCATTCATTACTCTGGTCAAAATCTACTGATCCTCAGCAGAACCTGGCAACTTCAGAATGAGATATCTTTTACCTCTGTTGACGTCAAAAAAAAAAAAAAAGAAAAAAATCCAAAACTAAGACAACTGCAACCAAAAAAACAACCAACCAACTAAAATCACAAAACCCACCAGTATTCCAGTGCTGCTCACTTTAGCTTAATACATCTACTCAAAGTTAGAATTTGGGCCAGATAAAATGTTTCAAATAATGTGAAAGGAAGCACGAACCCTCAACAGGAGAAAAGAACACCTGATGTACACAGTAGTGACATGCTCAGTGTCAGAAAAAGCAGCAACAAAACCAATTGTGTTATGTGGGACCACCCTCAATGTGATGTACATAAGTATAACCCACAATGCTCTGGCCCTAGCTCCCATGTGGTGCCAGAGCCCCAGTGCAACCTTTCCTCAGAGCTTCTCTAATGACCTAATTGGTAATCCTTCCTCAACAGACTACCAAGCAGCTTAAATCTTGTACTAGGAAATTCTAATAAACAGCCAACCACAATTCTCCAAAATCAGTTAATGCTCTTTTTAATCAGATATTTTGTTTGAAACAGTTCTCCGTGGTGCAAAACAAGAAAAAAATCTACAGTTTAAGCAGCTCCAAATCCCATTCTTCTGGGCTACATCAGTAGAACACAACTCTGTCCAACATATGGTGCAATCTAGACGTGTATAGGTTTGCTTAGGAAAAGACTTGCACACCATACACTTGGCCCGTAGAATCACAGAGTAACTGAGGTTGGAAGGGATTTTGGGAGGTCTCTAGTCCAATTTTCTCCTCAAAGCAGGGCCAGCTTTGAGGTTAGACCAGGCTGCTCACAGCTTTTTCCAGTTAGAAACCTCCAAGGACGGAGGCTGCACAACTTCTCCAGAAAACCTGCTGCACTGCCTGTCTGTCCTCACTGGGAAAAAGTTATTCCTTATATCCAGAATCTCCCATTTAAGAAATTTCTAAGATAAACAATACCTGGGATATTCATCAACTAGCAGTTCACTGTTTCACAAAAGATCAGTATCTGAAACCTTTCAATACCCTAGAACAAGGAAAAAAATCCAGGTTGTGGAGAGGGAAGGGGGACAGGAAACATACAGGAGGAAAAAAAACTACTGAACTAGTCAACTGGTAACTACCCTAACATGCTACACACATGTAACCATGTTTCCACAGATACTGAGGATGTCAAGACATAGCCACTCAGAAGTTGTACAAAGGACAGATGGCAATAATTAAAATATATATATATGTATCCTACTCAACGCTGCTGGTCAAGAGACACCAATCTTAGGCACACAGTCATTCCCCTGCAAATTACTTGTGGGAATCATGTTCTATCATCTGTCTTCCAGATATCCTCAATCCACATGCCTATCTCCCAATCTTGCTGAAGTCAGTGGAACTGTTTATGTGTTACTTCAGAAAGACCAGGAGCTTATTTGGTTTACTGAATGTTAATGACTTCTTAAATAATCACTACTTACCAAGTTCAACTTCAATTGTATTGTTCGTTGGATAAACAAACTCTGGTCTCACCCGCAGTGGTCCTTCTAACAGAAACAAAGAGAAAAATTAAGTCTTCAGGCAAGAAGACTTCTACAACTTACTTCAGCTGATAGTTTTGCAATGGTTTTGTTTTATTGTTTGGTACTATTGTAGCTCCATACTTAGTACCAATTTCAAATTTACAGCTTGTCATATCTACTTTCCCATCATTTGAGATTGTACTGAATTTTGTAAGCAAGTTCACCAACAGGGCTACAAACAGGTGTTTCGCTGTGATGGTCTCAGTAAAAATTCCTCTTTCTTTTTTCTTCTAATTTGTTTAATTTAATGGTGCACCATTAGTTTCAGCAAAAACAAACCCCCTCGCCCCAGTAACCACTGCTTCCTTCTAATTCTCATTCCTAACCCCACATTTCTCATTTCCCCATGACAATTCTTCCTCAGAAGCAATGCTCAAGGGTAGCAACACGCATTATTGTATTTTAATTTTAGCATTCAGGAAAAAAATAACTAAAGATTTGCAACTCTAATTTCACAGACCTAAAAAATAATATGCCAAATAGCTTACTCCTGCATAGAAATATTTAAAGCACAGCCAAAAAAAGAAGAGAATAACCTCAATGTACTCACCTTTAATCTCTAGACTCACAGTTCGTGAGACATTGTATTGTTTTCCCATATACGTGTATATCATATGGCATGTGTAGTTTCCTCTGTCTTGTACACTTACATTGTAAATCCAGACAGCATTTTCACCCTCTGCCAAAACAAATCGCTTGTCTTCAAGAACTCCAGGCTTACACTCCTAAATATATCAAAAGTACCTGTGATTTAAGGGAACTAACAGTCTGATAATTAAATAAGTTACTGAACGCTACCATTTATTAAAATACTTGACAAATACTGACTTTTTTTTTAAAGCCACAATGTGGGTTCTTATCAAAGCATCACTATGCTCTAACATGATGCCTGATGATGCCTTGCTGCATTTGCACTTTTTAAGAATCACTGCAACCAAACTTTTAAGTTTTCAAGTGGTGTGTTTTAGATCACTGCTTTCATTTAATAGCTTGTCAGTTATCTGTTTCAGGTGTAATAAAAGTTATTACGCATGTAGGAGAGTTTATGAGAACACATACATTCCTACTTCACTGAGATGAATGAGAGCTGCTGCAGCAGCGCCTCGTGCTGTTGGGTGTATTACCGTTGCAGTGGTAATGCAAATACAGTGAAAAACTTCCTTCTCTTCCCTGACCTATAAGCAGTTTAGAATTACTTCATCTCAAAAGAAGACGTATTGGTGCAGCACCAAGGTTATTTTAAATGTACAGGCCCATTCTATTTTAATAATAAAATCATAGAATAGTTTGGGTTGGAAGGGACCTTTAAAGGTCATCTAGTCCAACCCCGCTGCAAGAAGCAGCGACATCTTCAACCACATCAGGTTGTTCTGAGCCCTATATAACCTGGCCTTGAATGTTTCCAGGGCTGAGGCACCTACCACTTCTCTGAGCAATCTGTTCCAGTGTTCCACCACCCTCACTGTAAAAAAATTCTTCCTAATACCAGCATCAGAATTAAGAGTTGAACTACTTTAGAATTTTACCTTAACACAGCTAAAATACATATTTCTAAGCTTGCATAGTCTACAGAGTATTTTGGCAGAATCAGAGCAAGGGGGATAAGAATATCACACCATGATCAACAGACAGGACAACCCTAATATTCCGCAAAACTGAAATACTTATGCAGAGCCTTGTATTTAAGGAAACATAAAAGTTTTAAAACTTATTATGTACATAAAATAATCAAAAGGATAAACTAGATTTTCACAAATCAACAAATCAAAACACATGTTATTTACTCCGAGAAAACTTCCAACACAAAAATGGAAAATTGTTTCTTTAAAACATGCCACTCATACCTCCTTACACCTTCCCAAGAGTGTAGCAAGATAGATGCCTTACTCAAACTGTAGAGAAAATAAACTTTCCCTTCCAAAAGCTGCTTTTCACTGTTACTTTATAACATATTTTAAATAGAATATTTCCTGTCTTGTATATCTGAAGTAAACACACACAATACCTTATACCAGTGTACTTCAGGCTGGTTATTGTCTTCATCTTTAAAATGTTCTAGATCAGGGCATATAATCTTTCCAGTATTTGCGCTCATCACTTTTTGTTCATACTTCATTTTGCCGTTAAAACACACACCGTTGTCATTCTTAAAAACTGTTAAATTTATAGTTTTTTGGTTAGATTTTTTAAGGCTCCTGTAATGAGAACAGTAGACAAGTCAGGTTATTAACAATCAGGTTCCTTGTTTCCAGCAAGTCAGGGAGTGTATGGAGAAGGAATTCAGCATCTCCACCAGCCCTGCTTCTAACACCCCTGCTACAGCCTCCATAGCTCTTAAACATCACTCTCAGCTCCTCACCCCCTGTTCCAGAATGAGACAGATGGGAATAAGCTCTGATTTTGTGTTGTGAGCAGCAGTGCAAGCTGCTCTGGAAGCACCAGAGGGGAAGCCAAGATTTCTCACAGTTGATGCTCTACGGAGCCCACAGCACCAACCTAGCCTTGCCATTTTCAGTGCTGCTTTTGCCAACACACAGTAGTTCAGGGCAACCCAAAACATATCTACACTGGCACACCCGTGGTGCCAAATGAACAGAAGATAGGTTCATCTCAGCATTCTTTGGAGGGACATATCATGAAAAACAGGCTGTAACTCTTAGCTGAAGAGAGACAAAGCTTTTGAATAACACATCCATCAAGGTGCAAAATCAATGTAAAACCACTTCACACTGGAAGTTCAGAAGAACCTGTGGTACAGTAGCTCTGCAGAGGAAAGATGGCACTAGAAACCAGAAGCTTAAGCCAGAAGTAAAGGTCAGGCTCATCTCTGTGCCTGGCAAGATCATGGAGCAGATTCTCCTGGAAACCATGCTAAGTCACATGGTGAGCAAGGAGGTGGTTGGTGACAGCCAACATGGCTTCACCAAGGGCAGATCATGCCTGACCAGTTTGGTGGCCTTCTATGACAGGGTTACAGCATCAGTGGATAAGGGACAAGCAACTGATGTCATCTACCTGGACTTGTGCAAAGCTTTTGACACTGTCCTGCATGACATCCTTCTCTCTAAACTAGAGAGATACAGATTTGATGTACAAACCACTCAGCAGATAAGGAATTGGCTGGATGGTCGCACTCAGAGAGTGGTGGTCAACGGCTCGATGTCCAAGTGGAGACTGGTCACGAGTGGTGTTCCTCAGTGTTCGGTGTTGGGCCCAGCCCTGTTTAACATCTTTGTCAGAGGCATAGACAGTGGGATAGAGTGCACCCTCAGCAAGTTTGCCAACGACACCAAGTTGTGTGGTGCAGCTGACATGCTGGAGGGGAGGGATGCCATCCAGAGGGACCTTGACAGGCTGGACAGGTGGGCCCATGCCAACCTCATGAAGTTCAACAAGTCCAAGTGCAAGGTTCTGCACAAGGGTTGTGTCAATCCCAAGCACAAATACAGGCTGGGCAGAAAATGGATTGAGAGCAGCCCTGAGGAGGAGGACTTGGGAGTGCTGGTGAACGAGAAGCTCAACATGAGCTGACAATGTGCGCTTGCAGCCCAGAAAACCAACTGCATCCTGGGCAGCATCAAAAGAAGCGTGGCCAGCAGGTCAAGGGAGGTGATTCTGCCCCTGTACTCCACTCTGGTGAGACCCCACCTGGAGTACTGTGTCCAGTTCTGGAGCCCCCAACATAAGAAGGACATGGACCTGTTAGACTGAGTCCAGAGGAGAGCCACAAAGATGATAAAAGGGCTGGAGCACCTCTCCTATAAGGACACGCTGAGAGAGTTGGGGTTGTTCAGTCTAGACAAAAGAAGGCTCAGGGGAGACCTTATAGCGGCCTTTCAGTCCCTATACAGGTAGATTCTGATTAGTCATTAGAAAAATAATTTTTCAATGAGGGTGGTGGAACACTGGAACAGGTTGCCCAGAGAGGTGGTGGATGCCTCATCCCTGGAAACATTCAAGGCCAGGTTGAACGGGGCTTTGAGCAACCTGATCTGGTTGGAGATGTCCCTGCTCCTTGCAGGGGGGTTGGACTAGATGGCCTTTAAAGGTCCCTTCCAACCCTAACTATTCTATGAATATTCTCTATTAATTCATTGTTGAACTCTTCATTTCTCAATGCTATGCTATGGGAGAAGTTTCCACAAGATTGAACTGCATATTTTGACAGTCCTGGCTTCAACTTCTATATATAATGCACCTTGGCAACCTCTGTAATTAAGGTTTAAGTGACTGATGCACAAAATGTAGCCTACAGTTAACACAACTGAACTTTAGCAAGTTTTTTGTCCTGCTGACATTATGCAAGCCAGGGATGTGAGGTGTCCACAAGGAACACATCTCATAGCTACAGTAACTAGAAACATAGCAGGAAAGACTAAATTAAAATTATTTAACTGGGTAGCTTTGAAAGGATTACATTTCTTCTGACTTAGAATTTTACCATCATTATCGACTCTGGAGCAGGAAGGTGCAAACGTCTGCACCTACGCTGGAAGTTTTTGCTGATCACTGTTACTACATTCACAACCCAAACCCCTTCAGCATAACTGGTGTACTGGTGTACTGTATGCACACCAGTATACATAACTACACACTATGAAGACAAATTTTGAGTCACCCAAAAAGCCTGCATTGGCTTTTCTCAGTGTGCTATGGGAAGACGGTAAGGAAAAGAACAATTTCTGTCTGCTTTCCCAAAATTAATTTCCTCTTCAGCACAAAGTGAATTTCAGCCATTATAAATAAGATCTGACCACCTGAAGTGGTGAAGTCCACTGCAATAATCCGAGCTGTAAATATGGCAAGAGCTTTAAAGTACCAAAGAGGTGAAAAGAATCTATGCCTTTCTTCTTCTTCTCTGTACACTCTGATCTTTTGAGCAGTACTGAGGATGCATTACTTTCTTTTCTCTAAAGCAGTCTAGCACACTGCTTTGCTCTTTACATGTATTCTCATTTTTGACCAGTGACATTTGGTAATGTTTGAAAATAAAACATAAGAATGGTGTTCTGCCTTTTAATTTGCAAATTTCTAAAATGATTCCCAAAAAGTTGCCACGCTCTCCAGAAAGTCTGTGTGTGGTGACACTGCATAACATGCAGAGCTTGCTCCTCTTAGATCCTTCTTCCATTTAACCACATCCAATGAAGAAACCAAAATGTTCTTCAGATATGTCAGTATCAAACAGCAATTTGAACATAGGAAAAGCTGAAGCAGTTAAGACTTTTCCCTGTGACCTTACGCTTCATCCAAAACAAAGAAACAAAACAGGCAACCAACCCCCACACACCATGCTTTAAGATAAAGAATCTTCTGAATGAACTACTTTTGCAATGCTATCTGTGTGGAAGAAAAGAAAAAAAAGGCAGAACGCAGAAACAAAAAGCACGGTCAAAACAATGCTTTTAACTGATCTACCTACAACAAAATATTCTGTACACTCAAGTTCCACGAATAAATTACGACACTTGTAAGCATTAGCAACCCAGTTGTTTCCCTCTTCCCTGTCTTACCTTACATCACATTCATAAAGTCCAGAATCTTCCAGTGTTGCAGGAATAAACCAAAGTAAGCCCCCTCGCTGATGGATCCTGGCGTCTCTTTCTGTGGTTACTGGCGTAGCACTACCATTTTTATACCATGTCAGATTGTAATCAGACGGAAGCACTGGCAATGGACTTATTGGGCAACTAATAGCTATAGGCTCTCCAACAAGCACAAAGTAATCACAAATAATGCATTCTTCTGTTAAAAAAAAAAAGAAAAAAAAATGCTTTTTATCTGTATGCTTTTATGTTTTAGAAGTATTAATATCCATTCCAAGTTACATAGAATTAGAAAATAAGCTTTCAGTAACAGTTTACCATTAAAACACTGCAAGACTACCATTTTTTGTTTGTTTAGCACCTTCTGGTTGAGGATCTAAACCACATATTTTACAAAGCTTAAGCCACAACTTCCCTCTATTAAGGCAGTCAGCTACAAGCATATATAAGTCAAATAGCCTCAGGGCAAACCAAGGTATAAGAAGATAAATGGGATTCACCAGGCAACACAAGCTTCCCAATTCACCTGTCATGTCCTTGTTATTTGGGCACGTTAGTACTTTTCCAGAATTATCAGATTCTTAATGTAGATACTATCTATGAAAAGCATTGTGCAAACAGTAGCAGTGCAGAGCTCCTCACAGTACTCTAGCCATTATGACTGTGGGGCCAAAAACAAATTAGGAAGAAAAAAAAGGGGGGGTGGGGGGGAAGATGTTTTTTGATCTGAAGCACAAGATAGTATGGAATGAGATCAAGACCTCAACACATGAAAGAAGTCTATGAACAAACATGTCCTAATGCAAAGGAAATTTGGAGAGGCACAGTATTTAGATTAAAAAGTCTTGACTATGATGTATTATTTCCTTACTACATTTCCAATTTCTGTCATCTTCATCCAGAATACCCTCTACATTACGAATATTATTCTGAACATCACATAAAAGGTGAGCATAAACAGAATTTTTACAATTTTGGCTGTGTAACAAGTTGACAAGACACAATCATGCAGCCTAGCAAGCAGTTTTTTTAAACATCAGTAAAAAAAATACCAGAGAAAGAAGGACAGATACTGCAATAAGTCATCAAGAACCCAAATCTGCAAGCAAAAACTACTTGGAGAATACCAGTTTAGTACAAACAGAGCAGGCCATTTGGCTACAAAGCGGATTTAAACGCTTCCAAACTTTTGCATACATGTGCAACACTGAATTCCTATGAAACTGCAAAACATCTGACTGATTTTACAAATCTTGCTGAATGTCTGTATAAATGCAAAGCAAATGCATTCAACTTCAAAATAAAAAAGTCTTCAGTAACCTTTCCAGTCTCACCATCTTTCTGTCACCTAATCCAAAGGACCCTATGGAGCTTAAACTAATTCAGAGACATTAATATTAGACTGCTCATGCCAAAAACAGCAAAACAAGCATCAGTAATTTATGTAGTCCTAAACTTCTCTGAAAAATTGAATCCACCATTAAAAATATTACTAACTACTTGTAAAGGAAACTGAGCCCTACCACTTCAGGACTAGAGCTACAGCATGTCTCTTAAAGTAGGCATTCAACAGCTGACTTTAAGTCAAGGAAGCCAATCTCTTTGGACTTTCTTCATAGGAATGAGGGAGAGACTAATCAAAGCCTCAATACCCTAAATTTAAGTGGCTAGATTTAAAAATATTTAAGTCAATTTGTCCATTCCATCTTCAATGTGCTGAAGCAAAAACAAAACCCAAATCAACTATTCGCTCTCAATAACTCTTTTCTACGACATACACATAACTAGTCTCTTGCATGCTTTCTTTTCTAAAATGGTAATTTCAGCAATGCATGTAACTTACCAGCACTGAACAGAGGTTTCAGTAGAATGAGACAACCAATGAGCAAAAAAGTAGATGTCATCTTTTGCTGCAAAGAATTTTTTTCCGTTAGTGTGGTACAAGTGTTCAAGCTGCACTGTCCTCTGCACGCTGCATTACTCCTTAAAAAAAAATCAGGAGAAGCATTAGTCATCTTGGGGAGGGAAAAAATGGGTTTGGCAATTTAGCCCCAGCTTTGGAAGATCTCAACTACGGCAAATGTTGGCCTCCCCGGAAGGTTGCTCAGTTTTCAGCTTTCTACTGGAATTTCTCCAAATTTCTACTGGAATAATTATTGCATAAAGCGTATTTTTCTTTTGCCAGCACAGTTAAGCCAAAAAAACCCCCAACCTTCTAGCACAGACCAGTTATGCTAGCAGACTGTGATGTAAGCTACACTATACAATTTAGAAATCAAGCTTGGCTAAGCTACTCCTCTTTCCACACGTTTATGAGAGACACAATCACAGAAATGTACAAAGTTTTGTTCTTTGAACTGTTCTTGTACAGCTGAGGAAGCACTGCTTTTAAGAGCAGATGAACTTACAGTTCTTTGCAGGAGGACAAGCACACTGTAACTCCAGTATGATCTGTCACTTAAATTGGCATCTAAAGTCAAACATGTGTGGAAACCGCAGCTAATATGAATGGCTGTGGTCAGACATAAAACAAAGTGTTCAAGAATCGTAGTTTCACTTCACACCTCAGGTTGTCTTTGCATTTTCTCCAACAAAGACAAGACTTGTCTGTTCAGAGACACCCACTGCCCTCATGGCCTGCAAGTGGCTTCCACGAAAACTCTACATCTTTACCAAGTCCTGCTCCTCTCTCAGATGCGCTTGCTTTTTCTTGGCAAGATGCCCTTAGAGCCCTTCCCAAGCCTTCTGCTGTAAGCCAACCGGCAAACACTTAACCTCTTTCCCATCTGACATCTCCTTGTAGGTTAAGGTCTGCATTTCACTGCCTTGCCTTTCCTCAGTTCCTGACTATCTTGCATGCTGCTCCCTCTCACTCTAATGCAATCTGGTTCCCCACATAGCAATCCACTGCAAAACATTTATTTCACAGGTCCTAGTTAATATTTGCCTTCTACCCAGCTAGAAATGGCTGGAAGAAGAGATGGTATTACCTGAAAAACAAACATGGCCTTGACTTACTTTTATAGCCAATGTAGTTCACTTTAGTGACAACTAAGCCACAACAGCTCCTTCTTTTGAAACATTCACTTCACAGAAGTGCTGGGGTAGTAGGGAGGGACACACAAAGCAGAGTTCAATATAACAGCCTCTGAGTATGTACTTCTTTCGGACAGTTTATCTGACAAAGTACTCGTACCATAGTCTTTATTTAGCTGTCTTGTATGTGGTTCTCCTGTAACTTGTCAATGAGGTGATCATCATTCTTCGAGTTTCAGTACACCTGTAAAGAGTGCAGAAGGGGAGTGGAGAAGGAGAAGGAAGGACTTTATAAAACACATTATTCGGACAGCAGCATACACATACAAAACCACATTTTCTACAGGCATCCTAAATGTAATAGCAAGAGCACCCCTCTGCCTACCCTAAAGAGATGACTTAAAACAAAAGGGCAACAACAAAACTTGCAGTAAAGATTGAGTGAGAATTCTAGCAAAGATCTTTGGAAAATGAAGTTTCTGTCAAAAATAACATAACATTACACAGGTGACGAGCAAGTAACAAAACCAAAACCAGACGTAAGTAACCACTTTGTAAGACAGACTTAACCACTAAAAGGAAACAAGGAATACTTCAACTTAGGGTAAGATACCTAAGATACCCAAGAGGTTAAGCTTTACATTCTGCACCCATTACGCGTCTCCAGTACCAATGGTGGATGTCTTTCTAACATTGTATGCTAAAGCGCAATTTTTTTAAAGTTCTGTTCTTTCAAAATTCACACACATACCCCCTTCAAATATTGCAACAGTAAAGATTAAAAACTCTGGAATGAAAGGAAGAAGCCTCTAGCTTTTGTAGTTGCAATACCTTACAGTATGTGAAGCATTTCTATTCCAGTCAGTACAGTTTCAAGTGACCACACAAGGTTTTTACACTTTTTCTTAAGCAGAATATACAGAGAAACACTATTCAAAATCCACAAATGTGAAACAGTAAACTTTGTTTAAGAAGTAGAACCTTTGTTTAAGGTAGTTCACATAGCTAACAACTTTAGCCTTATAGTGCCTTCTACCCCAGCCTCAGCAATATGAAATGCTCCTGTGATACAACCACAGAAGCTCAAAAATTTCACTTATGTAGAAAGAATGGCAATTTCACTGATGACACTGCCTACATACTTAGTTTGGAAAAGTGTTTCAGCTCAAAGCTTGCTGAGCTCAAAGGAAAAATGTATGTGAAGTCTTTTAAGAAACAAGGAAAAAAAAAAACCCAAAAAACTCAACAACAAACAAACAAAACCCCACACCACCAACCAATCATGTTTGTGGTTTGAGCTACTAAAAAGGAAAGGTTTGATTTCCAAGTTACTTTCCGAATATTTATCTTCCTATAGTTAAAATACAAATTACTACTGCTCCTTCAAATTTCCAAAATTATCATCTTGAAAACAGAAATAGAAAACAAGTGCACCTAATTTAAGATACTGACATTTTGTTCTTTGTGGGATGTCTGTGTTCACAGAACTTGCCCTTTTAGTTGCCTTAGGCACACTGACAACTTCAAATGCCACAAGAAGAGGTTTAGAGACATATTGGGTCCCTAAGTCTGCATGCAGCAGATTTAGCAAACTTTTCCTTCAGGAGGCTGTGCAAAACATGTAACTGTATCTTTGTCTTCCAAATTCTCTGTCTCCAATTTTGAAAAGATTTTACTTTTAAATAATGTATAAATACAGGGACATGACAGATTCTTACAAAGGCCAACACAATGAAAAACACTCAAAACAGTAGCATAGAAAGCACCTAAGCCCTTCAATTGTGTATCAGCACGTTGCTGTTAACTTAAGTGGCTTACAATATTGATCACTGTCTATAGGGATTAATTATAGCAAGTGAGACCAACAGATCCTTAGCCTTTGAGCTACACAGAAGAACACAAAAATGGTAGTTTAAAGGCAACTCATTATCATCTCTGTGAACAACATAATAGCATAAAGCTGTAAAGTGCCCCAATTTAGTGGCATACCTATATGAAAGAACTGCATTTACTTTTTAAGTAAAACTTTAATACAGTTTAATTGAAATGAGGGGAGGAGGGTGTGGAGAACCAAACCCATGTATGGTCACTCGCTCCAAAGTATAACCACCAAGACAAGATTCAACCCACCACAATAATTCACAGAGCTCACACCTTGTTCTTTGCTGTGCTTACTCCTGTCAACAAAAGTAAGCAGTTAAGCTGCGTAACAGGGTTAAGCCACAGCAGCAAAGCAAGATAACATTTCTAACAGACTACACCTTGTTTCCAGTCTACTACCTTCCTGAGATCCCAACTTTCCTGTCTAACATGCTCAATACACAAATCAAATGCAGCTGATCATTTTACAGGGGCATGCATGAATGCTGAATCACACAAAGCGAGGCACAACCACCCTTTAGAAATGGATCTGGTTATCCACTGTGGTATTCTGACACTGAAGTGATGACCACAAACTGTAGTCCTTAAACGTCTCCTTTCCAGATGATCCTGCAAGTTGCAGGACTACAGAAAAGTCACACCTTTAAAGAAAACCCATTATCCAATACATTCTGTTGAAGCTACATCAAAACGAAGGCATAGAAATCAAAGAAGAATATGCACAAAAAAGCCTGCAATAGTTAAATCTTTATAAACTAAATCCCAGTTCAACTTTGAGACAAACTATTAACTGCTCTAAATTTGAATCTGAACAAACTGTTTGTTACAGGTACTTCCTCAACTTTCACCAAAGCACAGGAAGAGAGGGGAAAAAAAAATAAAATATGAGTATCTGTAGTTCTACATAACTGGCCACCACCAGTTGACTCTAGCACAGTGAAGGGCCACCTATCCACCCACTTCTACCTCACGTCAAACTGGAGACAATGAGAGCATCCAAACCACCTTGGAGAGATCTTACCAGTATTTAAATCAATTGAAAATAGTACCTCCTTTCAGCGTCAAGTGGAAGGAGCTCATTTCACAGTCAGCGCTTCGAAGACTTTTCTATGTCATTTCAACCCCTGATACCTGTAAATATAAAGTAATGCAGACGGTCATGTGGAATATTTCTTATTTAAGTCCAAAGTAAGTTATTACTTTTCCACTGACATTTTCAAAGTATAGTTACAAGGCATTTAAAAGGACCAGAATGGCTCATGTAGATAAAACAGTATGTATCAAAAATACAGTGGTGCAAAGTATTAAAAAATTAATGTATTCCTCCCATGTGAGAGGGAGGAAATCAGTAATACTGTTGGTTTTTTTTTAAACAAGTAATGAGTTTTCTCATTTAGTGATTAATTTGAAATGCTTGAATTCAGGATTCGGTGTTATGAAACAACTTTTGTGCATGAATTTTACGCCAATTTCTCAGCTTTTACAGCACTCTAATTTCACAATCTATATGAAAGGCCAGAGTGTTCTTTTAGCAACGCCAACCTTGTTTTATGAGAATCCGAGCACATACAAATGGTCCAAATCAAACAAGCGGGCAGTTGCTGAATTCATGAAAAAGAAAAACAAAACACATCCAACGCTTTGCTCAAGTTCCTGATGAAAACCCTCCAAACTGAAGAGCTGCTGCTGGAAACGAAACCCCAACCTTGATTCAGCTCAGTAGCTTTGGAAGGACAGCTCTCTCCTACCCAGCTGTGGCTCCAGAGGCTGCTGCCAAGCCGTGTCTGTCAGGGCAAGCTCCTCGCTAGGTCTGACACCGCTGTTTCTGCAGGAACCTCTCTCACCCAAAGCCTTGCTCTTGACACCATACACAGTTGAAAAAGGAGCCCCTGTTTGGTGACGGTTATAAACAGCTTCTGCAGTGTTTTACCAGGTCAAGAAGATTTACACCAAGCTTCACCCTGCTTCCTGTTACAAGTACTTTAAAAAATGTGGTACATCAGCACTCCTACAGTTTTCATTTTTATACAGGACTTCTTACCTGGGTTTGTATAGCACCAGACAGAACGAGGAAGCAGATACAAACGCAAAATAAAAAATAATAATAATAATGCCTTCCAAGGAAGTTATTTGGGGCAGGAAAAACGTCAGTTGCATGCAGCCCTGGCAGGACTGTGCAAACACCCCACGCACCACAACAAACGGCCCCAAAACACGCCTGGAATTAAAAGAAACCGAGAGTTTGGGTTTTTTTTGGGGGGGGGGAGCCATCAGCACTGCAGCCTACCTGCCGAGGGGCCGATCCCCGCCTTCGCCGCAACCCGCGGATACGCAGATCGGCCGGGGGCCCTCCCGCCACCTCCCCACGCTGCCAAATACGAGGCCAACGGGCCAGGGAGCGCCGAGAGACACGCGGGGAAGGAAAAAACCCAGCTGCCACCCCTCCACGCCCGTCCCCTGCCGCACACACTGCTACCCTCCCCGTCCCGTCCCGTCCCGTCCCGTCCCGTCGGCGGCGCTGACAGCCCAGCCGAGCCCCGGGAAGGAGCGAAGCCACCGCCACTCCCCACATCCCCTCCTGCCCGCCGCCCTTCCTCACCTCCGGCCGCTCCCGGTGCCCCGCCGGCCGTCCCGCCCCACGCCACATAGCGGGCGAGCAGCGGGCGGACGGGCAGTAGGCCCCGCCTCACCCGGCCAGCCGCGACCTCCGCTTCGCCCCTCCCACAGGCCGCCCCCGGCCCGCCCCACAGCCCGCACCGCCCGGGGGTGGGGGCCCGGAGGGCTGCTACAGGCTGGGGTGGACGGGTATGGGGAGCCCGGGAAGGCGGTCAGCCCCCACCGACACCCCCACCGCCGAGGGCGTGCGAGCACCTGGCGGAGGCTAGCTGGACGTAAATGGTGGCTTCCTGCGTGGCCTCCTTCGGAGCATCTCCTCAAAGTTCAGGCTAAGCCTGTTTTCTCTGGCATCAACCCACTTCCTTCAGCCGCCACGCCTGAATTTAGTTCCCCTTCAGGCTGTGATCCTGGGTCGGCCGAGTTGACTTTGGCACTGTGTGGACACCATTTTTCCCTCGGGCTGCCCTCGGGGCTCGCAGCAAGCACTGGCTGGGCTGATCATCGAATCACAGAATAGTTAGGGTTGGAAGAGAGCTTCAAAGGTCATCTAGTCCAACCCCCCTGCAAGAAGCAGGGACATCTCCAACCAGATCAGGTTGCTCAGAGCCCCGTCCAGCCTGGCCTTGAATGTTTCCAGGGATGGGGCATCCATCACCTCTCTGGGCAACCTGTTCCAGTGTTCCACCACCCTCACTGTAAAAATTTTTTTCGTAGTATCTAATCTGAATCTACCTCCCTGTATTGTAAAACCATTACCCCTCGTCCTATTAGAACAGGCCCTACTGAAGAGTTTTTTTCCCATTTTCCCTGTAGGCCCCCTTTAGGTATTCGAAGGCTGCTATAAGGTCTCCCCGGAGCCTTCTGTTCTCCAGGCTGAGAAGCCCCAACTCTCTCAGCGTGAGATCTTGGAAAGCACAAGAGCCCTGTGGCCAGCTCAGTGTGCCAGCCTGGCCGTGGTGAGGGATAACACCCATTTGGCAGCTTAATGGGAGCAGAGACATTTCATATCTTCAAATAAACAGATCTGACCCATGCACCATGGTGCGCCGATGCCAGACATAACTGCACATGCCCTGGGGACCTGTGTAGAGCAAGTGAAACCAGTCCTTCGTGAATCCAACACCCTGTACATGGAAGGAGTACAGGGACCCTCACTTCTGCCTGGGATTTTCCAGGACAGACATGCGAGTGCCCAGTGCCACTGTTCCGGTATTCCATCACCTGAAGTTGTGCAACTTCTCTATTTGGAGCAGAGCTTTGTTTGCTTTCCGTCATCTACATGTTTGCTTTCAATTTGATTTGGTCAGCTGCCCCCTACACTGTGCCAGGCTATAACTTTTTTGATTCAAACAATAGTTTTTTCGTTCGGAGTTTGGGTAGTAACATTATATCATTCTCATTCTTTAGTTTAATGGCGAAATTAATCATGTTCAAACATAGAAATGCAAATTTTCCCAGACATGGAAAATCTGGAATTGTTTCCTTATCCATAGTTTTCAGTTCAGTTTCTTCTCCTCCTTGAGTTTGCCTTCACCTCCTTCATTTTTGGTTCCAATAGGGTTACTTATGGTCATTCCTCAGAGACATGACTGTAGGGTACTGTGAGTGATTGTTCATCCCCATCTCTGTTTAAATTCAAGATCCACATGCATTAACTTTATTTACATTCCAGTTGAAGTAAACGTACATTTTATTATGAGTTATAAAAATGTCATGTAAGAAGAAGCTTCACCTTGGGGTTTGAACAATTCTTAAACCAATGTGAAGGGACTGTCAGCTTGTTAAGGGTTTGGAAAAATGCAGGAAGGCATGTTTTAACTTGTTAAATAGTAGAGGAGATCCTCTGTTCCAGACTCACAGAACCATTACTCTTTCCCAAGTGGGAAACTAAGGCTTTTCTGGGTAGAAGAGCTAATTTGCTTCCCTCTTGGTTTCATTAACACTAACTAGAGAAAATAAGGGATTCTCATACTGGCTGTCTTCCATGTTGACAATATCAGGTTGATGAGCTGGATTGAGCCACGGAGCTCTCAGAAGGGACAGCTGTGAAATGTTTACCAACTTACCCAATGATATAAAGGGGAAGAAGCCTCTTTATGAGCTGTACGGGTACATTTCTATTCCTGTTGCTGTGTGTGCTTATAAGCCTTTGCAGACTCTCATGTCTATTTTAGCTGTGCAAAATGCTTTTATCTGACCTTGCCTTTACTGTTTTTGAGTCAAGGGTGGTGTTGAGATGACTAGCTAAATTAAGGGAACTTCGTAAGCCATAGAAATCTTAAGAATAAAGATATCAGAGTGCTCTAAGTGTTTATCTGCCTAATACTTTGTTCCACAATATCCAAAGGATAACAGCAATGCTTCCAATTAAGCTGCACAAAGTTTGAAAGTTGGTGACACTGGGAGATTCAGAGAAAGGAGTGTCTCCCAGTAGCTAGCAATGACCAGGAAAGTTCTCCACCATGTAGCAAGAGAATAGGGAGCATGCCAGAAACCTAGCAGTCTCAAGGAAGAGTAACACTTATATGTTGGATGTATATGTTACTTGGTAAGTGTTGAAGATAAAATGGTCATTTGTAGAATCTGACACGCATCACTGTTACTGTAATTCTGATATCCCATATCTGTCATGAGCACACTTTTAAAGTAAAAACCCAAAGTACTCTCTGGCACTCGTTTTAGAGAAACTAATCACTCCAAACCAAAAGTACACTTCCAGAAGAACGCACGCAAGTGGCAGCACTGCCAAATTGTGATTCAGTTGCAAAGTATGCATTTTTCTCAGAGCAGAGGATGTTTCCTAGAGTTTCCTAAGAGTGCTGTGGCTTAATTGATCATGAAACATCTAGTAAGACTCCAGTGAGAAAGGAGTAATTCTGCGAATTTCTGTTCTTGTTCCACTGTAGAGCCATTTCCTCAAGTGAGTTTTAAACCCAACCTGTTACCTCAATTACACAGTAAACTGTGTGAGTGTACCTAGGCGCTGAGTTCACACGTAACTGGGAAAAGCCTGTCATTGCTTCTAACTCCAGGCCTCTGGGGCATGTTTCAGGGCTCAAACTTCTGGGCTGATGCCAGGTTGCTGCTAGCGAGACTGCGTTGTTCAGAAACCAGTCAGCACCAAAAAAGTCAGACAGAGGTTTGTATCCTGCAGTATCCTGGAGTAACTGGCCAGAGTGAACTTCACAGCAACACAGTAAGTTATTCCAGTTGGTCCTGAAAGGGACGGCTCGTGGCATAGCGATCACTGATGTTGGGAGTGATGACTATGTCACGCTAGTTAATTCAAAGGCAGTCTGGTAATTCCACTGAAGTTCTCCGGACTTGTAGTTCTATATAGGCTAATGTGGAAAACAAGCAAGAAACACAAATTTATGCCAGAGAGCCTTTACTGAGTTAAATCTTGCTATAGCTTGCTGCAGCACGAAAAGCCATAGATCTTTGAAAACAAACCAGTTCTGAGTCTCCTACAGTCTGAACACACCTGTTCAGCACAACAACAGAGCTTGTCCCTGCCAAGATCCTCATTCCAGAAAATCTTAAATGCAGGTGTGATTGATTTTCTGGTCAGCCAAGTCCAAAGTCTAAATCAAAAGTTAGTAGAATCATAGAATCATAGAATCACAGAATAGTTAGGGTTGGAAGGGACCTTTAAAGGCCATCTAGTCCAACCCCCCTGCAAAGAGCAGGGACATCTCCAACTAGATGAGGTTGCTCAGGGACCTGTCCAACCTGGTCATGAATGTTCCAGGGATGGAGCATCCACCACCTCTCTGGGCAACCACTTCCAGTGTTCCACTACCCTTATTGTAAACATTTTTTTCCTTATATCTAGGCTGAATCTATCACCTTCTGTTTTAAAACCATTACCCCTTGTCATATCACAAGAGGCCCTGCTGAAGAGTTTCTCCTCGTCTTTTCTATAGGCCCCCTTTAGGTACTGGAAGGCTGCTATCAGGTCTCCCCTGAGCCTCCTCTTCTCCAAGCTGAATAGCCCCAGCTCTCTCAGCCTGTCCTCATAGGAGAGCTGCAGCCTCCTTATCATCTTTATGGCCCTCCTCTGGACTCATTCCAACTGGTCCATGTCCTTGTGTTGGGGGCTCCAGAGCTGGACACAGTACTCCAGGTGGGGTCTCACCAGAGCAAAGGAGGAGAATCACCTCCCTCGACCTGCTGGCCACACTTCTTTTGATGCAGCCCAGGATGCAGTTGGCTTTCTGGGCTGCAAGTGCACATTGTCGGCTCATGCTGAGTTTCTCGTCCACCATCACTCCCAAGTCCTCCTCAGGGCTGCTGTCAATCCATTCTCTGCCCAGCCTATACTTGTGCTTGGGATTGCCCTCACCCATGTGCAGGACCTTGCACTTGGCCTTGCTGAACTTCATGAGGTTCTCACGGGCCCACCTGTCCAGCCTGTCAAGGTCCCTCTGGATGGCATCCCTTCCCTCCAGCGTGTTGATCACACCACACAGCTTGGTGTTGTTGGCAAACTTGCTGAGGGTGCACTCTATCCCACTGTCCATGTTGCTGACAAAGATGTTAAACAGAGCCAGTCCCAATACCAACCAGTAGCTACATATCCTACTAGATCCCTTCTCTTAATGCCCTCTTATACAAGCTCGCTCTTCTTGGAGAGGACATGGTAGCAACTGAATCACAAAGATACAGACATGACATTGCACTTACAACAGTGCTTTTAGTGTTACTCCCTCAAAGACATGTCAGACTTATTGTGTACACATGGCAGGAACGTTAAGCATGTTTTCATGTATTCAAGCCGTCCAGCATTTCCACACAAAAGAGAGAGAGTTCATATTTGATCAGGTATATCCATCTGCACTTAAAGGAAATTTATACTGGGTAGAGCAACTGATCTCAAACTGACATTTAAAGTAAGTGAAAAACCTGAACATACCAGGTGTCTCAAAAGACAGCTTTTGGAATTGGAATCTCATTTAAAATAAAGATAGACATTTAATTTTACTTTTAAAAAAGCTAGAAGATCTTTCATCAGTTCTACATAGTTCCATCTACAACTACAACTTAACTGAAGGAGGTCTCTGCTAGTTATGTGACTGGCAGTGCAACACTTAACCAGAAATGTCTGCTAGGAGTGCCTTTCTCCTCCTGTCCACTCAGAATCACTCTGTATTTCTTTACAGGATGCTTCTCTTCTGTATTTTCTCTGAGTCTTTTCCATG
Organism: Chlamydotis macqueenii; assembly: GCF_036417535.1. NCBI lineage: Eukaryota > Metazoa > Chordata > Aves > Otidiformes > Otididae > Chlamydotis > Chlamydotis macqueenii. The sequence continues at coordinate 147,399,491 of NC_141556.1, read as the reverse complement.
CCTCCTGAGAGCAATCCTGACAGTTGTTGAGGATTTTCCCTTTTTGCCCTCAGGAAACAGAAGCTTTATAGACTTGTTCATTTCCAATGTGACTAAGCAGGTCCAAAACCCTGCTTTTTTGGCTTTACCACATTACTACTTAAGTAAATCAGCCGTGCTTGTATTACCAGCATTACCTGAATAGCTCTGGTTTGAACAGAAGCAGTTCTCAAGGCAGATCCCGGAATGGCTTCAAGGCTCTTGTTGGTCTCCTTAGGACTTCCTTGAGGTGGAGACAGTACTGGCACTAACACTACTCATCAGAGCCAAAGCAAGTGTTTCACTAGCCATTCGGTGAGTCATTGAAACGAAAATCAAGTTTCACAACTTGGTATCTCTGCCTGACACACAGTCACCTCAAGATCTTATCCTGTTTTGTGGGTTAGAGCTCTTGGAGTCAGCAGAAGTGCAACTGAAATGACTGTAATTTATTTGGAGTGAGGTCTGTGAGATGGATGCAGCGGTTTATCCCTCATATATAGCTAACGTGAGCTTAAAATGTCCTTGTCTGTAATTACTATCATCTGTCTGCTGTTATCACAGAGCAGCTGTCTAACCCGCTTTTGCAATTTACTGTGTACAATGTGCACTCAAAATTATTCTTGAATGTTGTACAATAAAGGGCAACATGCTGAAAAGGAACCTGGAGCTTTGAGCAAAAGAATCCTAGATTTAGCCTTCTCACCCAGCTGGAGTGGGAGAGTGCACAATAAAATCTGGACAGGCTGTAAAATGTCTATAATCAGATTATCCAGTGCCTTGCTAGAATATCACTAAAATTACATGAACAAAAGCAACAGGTAAAATGGAGTAACAAAGTAGCCTGAGGAAATCTGTACAAGAATATTCTTCTTTAAATTTCTAGGAGAACACAAAAAGGACACACACGATTACAGCAGACTCTGAAATACAGTGATTGAAAAAGAAATAATCTTTCAGAGCAGTGACTTGCAGTGGACTGAGCTTGAAAAATAAACCTCTGTCTCAAGAGACACTAGGGTAAGTTGGTGATGTCACCCTAGGTCAGAAGTAAGGATTAGTTGCCTTAGAAACACATAAAAATGACTGTAGTGCTGCTTTCTCCTACCACCATTAAAAGCTGTGGCCTCAGAACAGCATGGGACATCGGAAACAAAATACTGAGCTACTTTTGCCTAAGCTGTGACCTTCCTTGCAGCAAAAAAGCCAGAAAATCAAAGTAGCGGGCATGTGGAAGATAATACTCGTGGTAAGGTAATTAATTATCTACAACAATTTACTTCCTGTATCTGGAGCATGAACTCTGCCTTTGGAGAGCGATTTACTGTCTTTCACAGGGCCAAGCTCTAACTGACTGGACATGAATCACCATGCTAAGTGCTGCCTCAAATGCTTCCAGAGAAGAGTCAGAATACTTTGATTAATTTTTTGCCAAGCAGTCGATTTTTTGTCTGCTGTATGCGTGTTTAGTGGTCCTCTGCTGGCATTGTCACTGAGTGCGTGCAGAAGCTTTGATTTTCCTATTTTCTTGCCTTGTTTTTGCTAAAGTGTCATAACAAGTAAGCAGTACTGCCATTGTTAGTAGTTTTTAATTGATTAGTCGTCAGAAGCTTTGTGCACAAACTGGACGGGGATCTGATGCTAGCCTAATTGCAAGGAAGTCTTAGAAAAAGCCCAAGTGGTCTGCAGTGGTGAGCGCAGCTGGAATTATGACATGCTCCCTCACTCAGAAATCTTATACTCTCCAGCTGCTTGGAGAAAATGGCTCATAAATTATGCTTATTGCTAGATTTTTATTTCTCTGTTAGTAACACCTACCCACTGTTCTTTAGTACATGTTGTAAAGTCCAAAATACAGTTCTTGACACAGCGATTTTTCTTTGCAATTGCTGTGTACCCACCCTACCATAAACCTTGGTTACAAAAAGAGGAGCCAAAGGCAAAGAGGAAGGACAATAGAAAGAGTCAGATTAGAAATAAGGAGTAGCAACTGGATTTCAGTCTTCTAATTAGCAGTACATGTGAAGAGAAATTAATAAAAACACTTTAAATAGAAGACTGGTATGGCTGGCTCATGCCATAGCTTTTGCTCAGTGCCAACATATTAGCTCTAATTAAAATCTATCCACCTTAAAGCAGACAAATTTAAAGCCTACAAGGCAGATTTTCACTGTTCCTGCATATAAACAACAGCTTATCTATGACAAAGCCCTCTCTATGACATCCCTGCCATTCACTGATCAGGACACAACTATTTTCTCTGTAGACTTTTAGTCATCAGCAGTCTTCATAACACATAACACTACCCAGATGGTTTTGCTTCTTTCCTTTTCCTTCCACATGACCTTCAAACACAAACATTTGCTCAGACTTTGCAAGAGTCACCTTGCAATTCCCTCTCTTCTTACTCCAAGGAAACCAACTCATTACAGCACAGCAGCTTCTCCTAAATCCTGTCCTTGTCTTACAGCCCTAGGCAGAAACTAAAACAGTCTCCAGCTTTCTCGCTGCCAAGATGTTAGAGTGTCCTCCTGCCACACTCTCCTTAGATTTTCCTTTTTCCCCTTCCCCAGCTGTACATGTCACATTCCTCCTTATGACCTTCCTTTCAGGATGAGCTCTTCAGGACTTTCGGCTCCCAGGTCTCAGGCTTTTGCAAAGCACTTAGGACACGGTTCATCTCAGCAGATGATACATCTGTGGTCAGCAGGAATTGTGGGGGAAGTTGCAGTCATCTGACCTACTCCCTTTGTTCCCTTGAAAACTATCCTTCTCAGACATAGAAATCCATCTGTACTGGGGATGTCTACACTGGAGAAGATTAATCCAGTCCTCAGACCTGCCTGAACAGCCTGCAGCATCTCTAGTACATTTTATGCATTTAAAACTGATTATTTATTTTATGATAATTCCTGTTATTGGATCATATTACAGAAGAGAAGGAAGACAATTTCCCTCGTGGGTAGCATTACATGTTGAACTGCTAGTTTCTTGTTGCTTCTGAAAGTACCTGCAGGAGCTTTTTTTTTGTTCTCTGCTAAAACTCTCCATTGCCTGAAGACCTGGCGTTCTCCTTAGCCAAGAGAAAGCAAACAGTAATGTGGAATACAGAAGTAGTTCATGAGCTGGTTTTCTGTTAGTGGAACACTTAAAAATGAGTTGGCAAATGCTGAAAGTGATGTTAAGCAATCCCAGCTCCCACTATCATTATGCTTTCTCCCTTGGAGACATACATTCTGTGTGTTTTTATTGCTATAAAATGCAACTGGACCACAGCTATAAATCAGCATTTTGGAGATGGAGGGGAGAAAAAAAAACCAAGAAAAAGAAAAAAAAAAAAACAGGAACAAACCACCCAATATTGTGATTTTCAATAGCTACAGACAGCTTTCCTGCTGAAATTTATTAAAATTTCTTCATTTTTCTTAGTGGCAGTTGCTCAAGGCCTGTCTTGTTATGGAAGCACAAGAAAAAATATTGTGCGTATCCTTTTGCCCAGCTAGTCACCTCTGTTCCCACAGTCCCTGCTTAACTGTGTTAGCAACTGACCTGTGATATGAAAGTTACAGTAAAGTACTGGTGCTGTGTTCATTGAGTTATTGGGCTACAGGTACTATTTTGCCTGGATTTTGGTAATTAGAACCAGCTCTGCACCCATGGTAAATACAGCTGCAGATGATACAGTAAGCTGCTATGTCCCAAAGTAAATGAAGTTCATTTTGAAATTCTTTCTTTGAATTCAAATGAGTTCCTCCTCTGGATTTCCATGTGCTCCTTTTATCCTCTGTCTTTTCTTTAGGTTGCATGTGAGTACCCACAGAGATGGGTACTGTAGCAGCCGCGGTCACGACCTGTGGGAGTTGCCTGACCCGCACGTGTGTAAAGATGGTGACTGTGGGATTCTCAGGATTCTGCAGTACAAAAGGACACAGAGGTCAAAGTTTCTAGAATGTCTTTTTTACAAATTACTATAAAAATATTATTAGGAAAATTATAAATATAAATATAAATATAAATATAAATAGAAATAGAAATAGAAATAGAAATAGAAATAGAAGTAGAAATAGAAATAGAAATAGAAATAGAAATAGAAATAGATTGATACTACAAGGCACTACAAAATTACCACTATGAAAGCAAGTATATATCTATATTACAAGAGTAAGGCAAATACATGCATATTAAAAGTTATTGCAGAACTCCAACTAGGCCCTTCCTGATCTCTCTCTTTCAGAGCTTTGTAAATATACCCTTTTTGCTAATACATAAATTAATTAATTTGCTAATATACAAATTTGTCATGTGTCTGGTTTAAACAAGTCGTTGTCTGATGGGAGGAAATTATGTGTAATGCATGTCTTCTGGTAATGCTTTTAGGAGGAAAATTAATGTAATAGATGAATAGTATTTGGCCGAAAAAAAAGGCAAGTGCTGAAGATTATTCAGTTGAGCAAAGAGGTAAGGGAAATGGGAACCATTTGGAGCTGTCTTAGACTGTGGTTTCCTGAGAAGTTCTGGCTTTGATTTTGCTGATGTAGATTTTTTTGGAAAACACAGCCCCTAAGAAACATTCTGACCCAGAAGAAGTCTGTGTTGTTAATGTCAGGCTTTTATTTCAATGAGCCAGACAGAGGCTTCTTACCTCTTTACAGTAAAACAGACAAAATCTGTGGGTTTATTTCTACGCACTGGCATTCAAGGTAGTAAAACAACTAATGTTAATGTTGATGGACTTACAGGGTTAAGGTTAAACTTAAGAATATATCTTATACTAAACTATTTTCCTCTTCTCTTCATGATATATCAAGTCAGTTCATGCTCCAAGTAGCAGGTTCCTATATTGTACAAGTTTTAGAAAAAAAAAGAAACCATATATCCCATATGCATCCTGAGTTCAAATAAGTCATAGTGACAACTATGAAGGTGAAAATTCTTCAAATAATTTGATTGTCTCCACTGCAGCTGAAGTGTTTTCTTCATGAGATGTCAGGCACAACAGAGGGTGATAGTGTAAGAAGGCTGTTGCTGTCCTTGCTGCCTCCCAGCATCCTACCAGAGGAAGCAGCTTCCTCTGAAAACACCCAGACCTTTCTGCTGCGAAGTGTAGAGCTTAAGTCAATGCTGTAGAAAGTAACAGTTAGAGATTCAAGTGCTGTAATCCCTTTAATTATACAGCTTTCTGATTCTAGTGCCCCTTGCCTTTTTAACAGAGCTTTACCATCATGTGTATTATTTATTATAATCTTTTTTATAATATTGCATCCCGGTAGTGTCTTGTCCCATTAAGCAAAGCAGTGGGCAAACAGCTTTGATGTACAACTTTGCCCGGAAGTGCATGGAATACATGTAAAATTAAAGGATGTTATCAATAAATTTTTATATAGGAGGACAAAGATGGCAGTAACAGTAAATGAGGATTCTTTCTGTGGTCTTCCAAAGGGAGACAGTGCAGTTTGTTTCAAGACCCCTGTTCTGAGATAAATCTGTTTATGTTTTGAAAATTTTAATTCCATACAAAGTATTGCTGTCTCAGCCTTTGTCTTAGACCTTTGAAGCTCATCAGAATAGGCAGACTTGTATAAAGAAGAGGAAAATTTGAGCAAGACCTGTGTGGATTGGAGCTAAGCAGACACAGCCTTTTGAAAAAGATGGTATTATGGTGCTGAGTGAATGGCAAGAGAATTTGTATCAGCAAGGAGAAAGGAGTGGAAGAAAGAAGGGTGGACCAGATTTCTGGGGCTGCATCAAAAAAAGAGACTAAGAGAAGTGAAGTAACACATCATTATAAAGTACAGCAAGGCTGTGCTTGCAAATAGAGAAAAGTTTCCTCATGGTCCCCTGCAAAAGAGCAACTAAGAGTTTTAAGAATAAGTTTGTGACAAATGTTTGAACTGGAATCCTAATTCAAATCTGTCATTCAAGTGTCATCAGGCTGCTGTGGCAGGGGGGTGGAGAAGTACAAACAGCAGCTGCAGCTTTGACTCAGAGGTTAACCACTGGTTTACATGCAAGCGGAGCTGGAGAGTGGGAAACGTGTCACTGAGCTTTCTTACTCATTCTATCTTTTGTTCACTTCAACTGGGCTCTCTGGATTTGGGGCGCAGTGTGTTATTATTTGTCTACATGAAGTATCAAAAAGCTTTTAAATACTCAGGGGGACTGAGTGGCTGCAAATATTGTTTGAGGGGGCAGAATCCAAAGCAGCTTAAAGGAGATTGTCACTGGTGTGGATTTGCTTGTAGGTTTTTGGTCTTTCCTTTTACAAAGAAAGCTTGCAACAGGATGTAACCTCATAACCTCCAGTCAACTAGTTGCTTTCTTTCATTCAACAATAATTGCTATCTTTTACTGCTATTATGAAATCAACTTTTGCTGATTTAAGTCTTTTTGCAAGACTCAGTGATGGATTCAGAGCCACCTCATTCACCATTGCTCGCAGCAGCCTTGATGTTTCTCCAGCTCAAAGCAACCACACTGAGATGTGAAAGGTCCAGGCCTGTGAGACTGAGCAGTATAACCTGTTTAAGAGAACGATGGAAGAGAATGCACAAGCCACTTCAAGGCTTTCTCCTTTGAGACATCCCTAAAACTGGTGCTAAATCACTATCTGAGAGAGTGTTATCTTAAACAAAGCAGATGACCTGAATGTCTGATACAAGAGAAGGCACAAAATCTGAATTAGGGACTACCGTTTAATTGGTATCACACTGGTAGTTTGAGCTATTAAACTGGCAAGATAAACCTCTTATGAGTGCTAAGCACGGAGTTTGAAAGTGAATTGAAACGCACAAAGCAGCTGTGTTTTTGTAATGCTTGTTTGGGATGCGTGAAAAAGTTCAACTTACTATAATGACTGGTTCTCCCCCCCCCGGCCCCGCCATCCCCTCTGGCCCCTCTCGGTCTCTGGTCGCTCTTTGGAGAGCTGGGAAGATTATACCATTGGAGGAAACATCTCTTCCATCCCTGGAGCAAATGGGAAAAGCATTTCTGAACTCTGAACTCTCTGTCTCCTTTATGCCACGAAGTGACGAGCAAGTTTCACGTCCTTCCGATTTCAGTTCCTTGCTCTTCAGCAGAAGCCTGAAGGAGGGAAGAGGAGCCAGACCACAGGACTATGGTTGTTTTTTTCTTCTTAAACAGGACATGCTGAGGGTGGAAATTCACATTACATGCAGGCAAACTGGAAACAATTATTTTTGTTCACATTATTCAACAGTAAGTGCTCTCTTTATTTCCCCACCCTTCATTTGTGCAGTGTTTGTGCAGTGTTGCTCAGTAGCATTGCAGAGAATGGATTATGAATGATGACATACTTGGGAGAAGGAGCAAATAAGGCAAAGGATATAAAAGACTACAAGGGAAAGAGGAGAGCTAAAGGAAATAAGCCAAATGTGTACTTTAGATAAGCTATCTCCAACATAGATGTCATTGTAGAACAGATCTTGTCTCCATTTTTACAAAGTTAGGTGCACAGGTGCAACAAGTTACAAAACTGGTATTTTCCCTCGTTGTTTCACTTATCAGAAACTTCTCAAAGCTTGTTTTGCTTTCTTCAAGAGCAAATTTTTAAGGACATGTTTCAGTTTACCGAAAACATTACAAGTCTAACAGATATTTTTATGCCGACTGGGTGAGGATGTTTACCAATGCTCAAACACAACTGGCAGGGAGGGGAAGGAGCGTGGTTAGCAAGCTGCGCCCCACTCAGAGGATGTCTCCTGCCCCTCCAGGGGATTCTGTGCCTGGTAGGCTCCTCCTCTGAACTTCCTTGTGACCTTTGCTGTGCATCCCAGCCTTTAACCTCAGAGATCCAGTCAGTAGGAAAGCTGGACTAGAGAAGAGGAAAGAAAAAGCGTAAGCACAGCAGAGTGGTCTAGTGGTGTTGACAGACTGCTCTGAAGGAGCTGCAGTTTAAGGTAGCTTTCAGAGGCACCCTAATGTGTGAGAGAAGCTAGCCTGTGGCCCCAGCTGGCCTTGGACAGAGCATTTGCAGGCTGTATCCTCACCTTCCTTACACTGGTATCTACAGCAGTTAGGACATGGAATTTTCTAGGTTCTCAGGAAAGGGATGGCATCAATTACTTCTGAAGAAGATTTTACAATAACGTAGCACTTCCTCTCTCATGGTACAGAATCTGAGCTCCCAGAGCATGGACAGAAATCAGATAAAACATCCTAAAAGAAAATTATTCAAAGGCCTTAGCTGGTAACTTGTAGCAAATATGAGCACGTGTGAGATTAAATATGCAATGATTTTTAAGTTGGCCAAATTCACATAGCACTTCACAGAAATGCAAGCTACATGTCCCTGACAAGGACTATGTTCCCGTTCCTGGGTTTAAAGCATGTAGGCACAGTGTTTTTCTTCTTTAACCTCATTTTAGAAATTTCTGAATTGATTTGGGTGACTTTCCTTTTTAAAAACAAACTTAGATGACTATGGAGCATAGAATATCTCTGTCCAAGTGATAATTTTAACAATATTAAAAAGAGGAGACTCAGAAACTTACAGAGTTTCTATCAACCTCATCCATGATACGACCTATTAATTATTATTGCTATTGTAACTCCCCTTCTGAAGTCTAATGCCAGTCAGTTATAACACCTTAAAATAAAACTGACCAAAACACACTCTGTTTACAAATCAGTTGCATGTGAAAGATTGATGGGTTTTTATGTATATTTTCATTGCAATAACTCCTTGAAAAAGGGTCTTTGAAAGACATTCTTAGGAAAGCCTGCACTGAAGTAACCTAGACAGCAATTCTGTTGCCTGAAAACCATTTCTTTCATCCTGGTAATGCAAGTATTTGAAGGAGCCTCGTGCAGTGCTTTTGGGAACCTATACTTGTTGCGATGTTGAAGTGACCGCTAGTTTTGCTCAGTAATAATGTTTTTTAAAGGAGATTGAGTAGAATAAAACCACCATTTTATTGATTACAAATATTTTTTTGAAAACCTAGAAAAAAGCAGACTATGGGGAAAACAGCTCCTCACTGTAAACGTAAGAGTAATTTTGCATGGAGGTCATTAGAAGACTCTTTGAATTTCTCATTCAAGAGGTTTTTCAACCACAAGTGGAGTTACACAAAGGCAATAATGTCTACTACATCAAATACGGGGCATGGTAGCAATCAGTGCAGCACTACAGCAGCTTAGACTGCAACTGAAACATTTCTCAAAAGGTAGCAGCACACTCTGCTTATACTTCCGTGGTTTGCCAGGCTTCCTGCCTCTCCCTGTAACACTCAATAAAGGAAGAACTGTAATAGTCACAAAGAATAGAAGTAGCACCAGCACTTGTAGATGTTGCAAGTTTTGTTTATTACTGAAGAGGTGATTTAATTTTATCTTTTTTTTTCTTTTGTTCCATATTTTCAGATATTTGATTATATTTGACAGTCTGGGTCAAACAGGATGCTAATTCTCTGATTGTCTACAATAGATAGGTTAGTTCACATTTATGCTCAAGTCTGGGTCTACGTATGCAATATGAATGTGACCCACGTGAAAACTAGCAGCTGGGACCCATGGGAAGATGCTCTTTTTCATTCCTAAAGTCATATTTCTCAAGCATCTCCCACTCTGAAGAGATGGAAACCACTTGTAGTCCCTGAGTTTCATGCATATCACCTTAGCTTGGCCTTTCTTAGTTTTTACTGTTTAGTTTATAATAAGTCTCTTGGTGCTAAGACACCTGAAATATGTAAGTTCTACTGGCAGATTTACAACGTGGCCTTCTTTTCTTTGCCAGTATTATCACCAGCTATAAAGAGCAAAAATCGCATTCAACACACAGTCTTGTCCTGACTGAATTTATAGTATGAACTCGCTATGTTAAAAGAACTTGACTGCAAAGTCAGGGATGGAAAAAAAATGGTGAGCACCAAAAAGAAATCCATGTAGAAACAAATATTTTCTGAACTGGTCTTGACTAGAAGATAAGAAATAAGGCATGGAGTTGCTCACTGAATTACCAGGGAGAAAACAATGTCCTGACTAGACGATCATTAAAAGAGAGCACCTTCTTTCTTGCCAATAGAGCCAAAGACTTCCTAGAAGGTACAATAATATGTCACTAAACAATTGTAACACATGTAAAATGAAAGAAATGTTAAGACTGCCTAAGCAACTTTAAGCAACCAATAGTTTTGAGTTGTTCATTTTGCGATCTTGGTGACGTTAATCTTGATAATAATCTGAGAATGAAAAAAATGCCTAGCTAGACCATACCAAAATGTCCTATCTGGCCAAGTACTCTCCCTCCAGCAGTGGCCATGGGAGATACTATTAAGGGACATCATGCAAATCTTGTCACTAACTACGGTCCGTTCCTTTCAGATAACCTTGCATCCAGGATTGCTGGGAGCTGTTGACAGTTGCTCTCCCCTATCTTACCCATCTCCTCCCTTCCTCCTTCCTTGCATTTGGAAAAAGTGCACAGATGTTGCCCCTCTTCTGGGATCACCCCACTCCCAGCACTATGGTAAATTGGTGCCTGCCCATGGGTGTGTGCTACCACTGCTGCCCGCCTTCCTCTGCTGGGCTTCATGGCACCTGTGGGTTTCTCCATGGCTGCAGGAAGGATGACTGGGAAAAGAATGCCCCAGATACACCATTGCCAGTGGCCCTTCACACCCAGGCGTCCCCTCACTCTGTGGCACTATCTGGATAATAGGATCAACATCAACAGGCCAACTCAGCTGAAGCCGCCTGCGGTGAGAAAACAAGATCCTTGGAGAGGAAGCTACAAGGCATACCCTAAAGTGAGAGCAAACTGCTTGCAAGGGCAGACTGCTCCCTCCCTTGACCTTCCCTCCTCAAGTCTTGCCACACAGGACCGCTTGATGAGACCACTGGCCAAAACTCTGAGAGACAGTGCAATCCTGTTTTCAGGGCAAGCATAAAGTACAGGTCCAGACCCTCTCTGGGGATGGAGAGACCTTCTCAACACATCTGAGGAAGCCACTGTGGGATCCTGGCCATGACCCACAAGAGAGCCCAGCAGGCAGAACCAGCCACTGAGGGAATAGTCAGGCAAGGGGCAGTGCTACTGCCGCGTTAGAGGGTACATTCAAGTGTTTCCCCAAAAGCATCTTGATCATTATTTTGTCTAATTCCTTTTTGAACCTGCTGATACTGTCTGCCTCCACAAATACCTGTACCAAGCATTTCCAGAAGGTCACTACTGACTGTGCAAAGTACTGTCTTTTTTTAAGCCACGTGCTGGTTGCAGTGATGATCCTCTACTCTTAGTGCCCTAAGATTTGGTGAATAAAAGTTCTACATTCATCTTACTCATTGCCTTCAAAATTTTATAAGACTCAATATCTTTCTTCTCACACATACACCAGCCACCTTCTCTCTAAGCTTAAAAGTTTCAGCCTTTTGTCTCCTGTCACACAAGGTGTGATTAACTGACTGCAAATCCCATTCCCTATTCCCCCTGTGCCACTCGAGGTGGGGGAAGGAGGTGGAAATAATCTGAAATGAAGTTAAGCCTGGGAAGAAAGGAGGGGTAGGGAGAAGTTGTTTTTTGTTCTTTCTCATTATCCTGCTTTGGTTTTATTATTAATATATTGAAATAGTTTTCCCCAAGTCAAGTCTGTTTTGTCCATAATGTAACTTGAAGGATCTCTCCCTGTCCTTACCTCAAACCTCAAGCTCTTTGTTACATTATCTCTCTCCCATTCCCTCGGAGGGTAGGGAGAGTGAGTGAGAGATTGCACAGCTTGGTCCTGAGTGGGCCTAAACTATGACAGAAATATTAATGATTCTGGAGTGTTTCAAAGGTAAGGTACACAAGCTGTAACTTTCTGAGAAACCACCAAAGGACACGCCTGAAGAGGAAGTGAAGCGTGTGCCTTTGTGGTTAGCTGACCCGATTAGTGATGGAAATTGGCCTGATTCAGTAAGCAGGACATACGCTTTTATAAATCACTGTCTTACATATAGTCTGCATTATAGCAGTTTTAAGAACATAGCTGTGACTTCTTTGATGCTTAATTGTGCCTTTTACTGAAGATGGCTTGTCGGGGCATTTTTCTTATACATAGTACTAAGCAAGCCAGTGTTTTTGCATAAGTGCTCACTTTACAAAGTCGTTACAAAAAATAATTGACTGTGTTTTCATAAAGTGAAGCGCTTTGTGAAGACTTCTGTTTTACAGATCAAATTAATTGTTCATTTTGAGTAGGTCAGTCTTGAAAAAAACAGCTGAGACAACTTCAAATATAAATGCTTTCTCAGCTTAATTTTACAAGAGAGCTGTGAAGGATGGCATCACTTAGTCTAAACCCAGGAGGAGAGCAAAAGTCCTCTCAAAAAGATTCAAAAGCTCTTCCTTTGTATATCAGGGAGTGTAAGGTCAATGTTCCATAATTAAAACATAAACTTTGATGGTCATTTTAGTCTAGAATTTTATTCCAGAATTACAGCAAACCACACTAGACAATACGTTAGGTAATTAAATGAAATCATTTTTGTACAGTATAAAATCCAGCTGTTCAACAGGGAGAGATTTTGTCCAGGCTATAAGAGGCATTACTTAAATCATGCAGTAACATTGCCAATACTCAATTAGCTTTGGCTAAACTTGAAATGTGAGCTTGAAGTGTCTGTCATCATCCCATCCCTTATGCATCCTTTTCCTTCCCCACCTTATCCTTTTCCTCTTGCTTTCATGCCTTAGAGTTTATTAACCCATGCATAACTTGTAATTTAGAAATACTTATAAATCTCTTAGAATTTGGAAGTTGTCATTTTCATGATATGAGTGTATCAGATCATAAGTAGCTAAGATTGTTTTGAAGCTTCTTGAGATGGTGTTGGCTCTGCCTCCTTGCGTTTCTCTCCCTCATTTCCAGGCAACTGGAAAAAAATATAACAATCAAGGGATGTGCTGGAGATTCCTGTTTTATATCCTTCTTTCTTGTGTGGCAGGGAAAAATAGAAGATGCTGCCAAATCATCTTCCTCTGTTTTCAATTTTTGCATATTTTTAGATTTGAACAATAGCATTCAACTTGAGAACAGTTCCCTAGCTGCCTGAAAATTTGCCAGTGTGCCTAAATATTTACCTAATTCTCACAACAAATACCTTACAGGTATTTCTTTAGTTCTCTTACAGCTTCTGAATGGGAAGGCGGCTCAGTACTCCTTATCCCCTCATACTCTATGTCTCTACCTCAACAAGGGTGTCCCCAGGTTGCCAACTGAATGGCACTCCCAGGCACATCTTTGCTTCTTAGTGCAGCTGCCTCCGTCAGGGCATGCATCAGTTCAACCTTCCCTATAACCTGCTTCAACCTTCTGATGGAAACAGAGGCTGCCTACACAATACCAGATCTAATTGGTGAAAATATTTGCACCTCCTATCAGGTATGTGTATACACACCCGAAGAGGCTGAGCAAAAATCTCTGCTGTGCCCTGACAGCCCTGTACTGGCAAGGCTGACCACACCTAGACTGGCTAATAAGATCATCAGATACTTTATGAAGGCTACAAAGGATGAACTTCACTGTACACAAGAGAGATGCAGATTGCAATTTATGTTGCTCCAGGTGGATGCCAGTGTAATTAATGGTGTAGAGTTTGGGAGCGGGTCTACAGTGTAGCACAGAGCACAAATTCTTTGTAGACGCAAAAACTTCTCTGTATCCCTATTTGGGAGTTACACCTTTTTCCAACTGAAAGAGCATCATGTCGCAGGCTTCAAAGCTGCATTTCTTTTCTTTTGCCGTGTTCTTGCCTTGCCCCTTTATCTTTTCTGCCATAAGAAAATACAACTTTCACAACAAAATTGAAAGCTGCTCCATAGATCTGCAGCCCTGTGACTGTTCACTCAACTCCTGCTCAGATTTTGGCTAAAGCACAGCTCATGCTAAGGCCTGCTATATGATGGGAGCAGCACTACTAGGTCAAAGCAAAGGCAACACACAGCCAAAACATGGTGGCCAGAAAGGATTGAAGGTGATTATGTAGCCACTATCATCCGCAGCTTGCTGTCTCCTGCCACCATCATCCTTGCATATCGATTGTCTGGCATTTTCTTCAGAATCCAGTATCTCGTGGAAATTGTATAGACCAAACTTCCAAGCTGAAAGGTACAAATCTGTCAGCTTATCCCCAAAAAGTTTTTGAAGTGGATCCAACAGCAGCTGAAGTGCTCAGGCGGCATCCACAGCTTGAGGGAGGAGGAAGGATGAGCACTCTTACCATCAGCTCAGTAACTGTTTTGCTTGTCGGTGTGTGAGTTACAAGTTGTGAGTTATAAATTAGAAAACTTGTGAGCTAGAAACATCACGAATTAAGTGATGAATTCACATGGTAGACTAGTCTGCACAAAGGGGAATGAGCTTGTTTGTTGGGTTTGTTTCTTTCCTTTCCTAATGCATGTGAAGTTTAATTTACACAGTATGTTGTCCTGTAAATTTGTGAGATCCAGATGGACTGTGACAATCCCCAGTTATTTCAGCACAAATAAATGAATGGGGCAGAGAACAACTTGAGGTTTCTTTCTGTGTGGCTAAACTAAACTCCTAAGGGTGTCCTCAAGATGGTGTTCTCAGCTTCACTTCTGACTAGGAAAAGTCCCTAGCCTAGGCTAGTTCCTGTACTACTGCAGGTATTTCCTATGACCATGCTAGCTGCCACAAGCCCCAGGTGTGCCAGGGAGCGTGCAGGTAAAAGAGACAGTTGTGGGACAGCACTTGTGCCTCTGCCATGAACCACTTTCATTCATGAGCATGTATGTAGGCTTCTTATCTCAAAAGGGATTTTTGGACATCATCAGATAACCTTTCAAACAAAAGCTTTTACTTGAAATTGCTCCATATACAACAAAATGAAAAAGGAAGAGCAATAGGCGTGTACTGAATTTTTAAGATGTTTCTGGTTTTCTTTTTGAGGTTTATTGGTGCATGTCCAAAGGATTTTTAGAGGCTAATAAGCCATAGTAGCTGAAGCTATGGCAGTGTCCTTATTGCTATGAGCAGCAATTACACTCTGTGTTGTGCTAGTAGAGAAAGTAACCAACAGAAAAATGCAGTTGGCAACACAATTCTAAATAATAACCTCTGCGTGTTTCTTGCAGGCTAATAATGAACCAGGAGTCAGGTCACGCTGCAGTCTGTTTAAAAATGGAGTGGGAAGGGAGTAATTTGTTTTAATATGAAAAATATCAGGAAGTGATAAAACTCTTGACGTCCTTCTCATTCCCTGCCAAGAGCTTTGTACATCTTAAACAAGCACACACAAAGCATGAGAAAGACTTACTTGTTTGTACTCCTTCAACAGGAGGAATTTGGAAAAAAAAATCATTATCAATTCAGTTCCGAGCAATAAGCCAAATACTTTTGCTCTGCACATAATCTAATTCCCAAGTAGGCTGATTTCTTCCTCATGAAAATTGGGGTCGGGGGTGGTGGTGGGGGGGGGAACCAAACCAAAACCAATTAATCCTTTTCCCCTTTCCCAAAGAGATGGAAGAATTCTCAGCATTCCTGGTTTGCTTGCACAGCCAGAGAGTACACTAGTCTGATATTTTAATAGATTTGAATGAGATGCCATGTATAAAGCTGCTTCTGCAAGATCAAAACTTTAGTTTGGCATGCAAATACAGCAGAAACCAGAAGTTCAGATCTGTCACAGAGGCAAACAAGATACGGTATCTTGACTGTCCTTGATTTCCCCAGTTGCTGAAATACCTATCTGAAATGAGTCACTGAATTGACTTGAGTTACTGCTATCAGCAAAATAAATTGCTGATTCAAAGTTCTCCAACTTTGAATCACCTCAACAGAGGAATAGCTGGGAAATGAAAGTCAGAAATAATACATAAATTATGGTCATCTTTTTTTTACTTCACTGTTTAAAACATTTACAGGGGTAATAATGAAATCCTGTATATTAACCATGTGAATCGTGGGATTATATTGTGTGATAGTATCATCTCATCTGAAATAACATCTGCTTTTAATTGCATCCCTGTACATAGCTATGAATTTTAAGTTGTCTTCTTTTTAAATTCATTTCTACATTTTGAAAAGAAACTTCTATTAATGCAGAGTTAATACAAATTGCAATATAAATGAACAAATTATAAATTATTATATGAATTTTTGCATATACAGGACAAACTCATAAACCATTCACTTATTATTTTTCTTGTGGAGAAAAATAATAATTTGAAGACTTCAGTGCAATATGTGATTTATGTGATACAGCATACTTGAAATCTGACTTCAGTTCCAGTTCATTTGTTGCAGTGCACTACTGTGAAGGTTTGTTGATTATTCATCTAAAAACATTTTAATCTTAATTTTACAAAGGAAAATAATATGGATGTCACACAAGAATATTTAAAGTTAAATTGCTGGTATTCCCAAGAGGAAATGTCAGGTGTGACCAGTGCTCAAGCGTCCCAGAACACAGAGTGTATGGTTTCCATCTGCCTTTGTTTTAAAATCAGACAAAAAGGATGGCTTGAGACTTTTCTTGGCTAGAAAAGTCCTTTTGGAAAGGGTTCAGGCATCTCCATGTACACACCCCCCCTTCCCCATAATAATATGCAATATTTCTACACAGTCTGAGCTCAGGCTGAGTTCGAAGTGCTTATAAGATGCAAGAACAATGTCAGCATCTCCTCTGAGTTTGGTGCATTCCCAAAAGCCCTCATCCAGGCACAGTGTAAACTCAGCTGCCTACTGCCGTGGCCAAACTCCCCTGCATTAAGCACAGTAGTTCTGTGTAAGTCTTTACAGGCTGAGCCAGAAATGTCATTTTCCCAAGAACAAAATTATTCCAGCGTCTTTCAAAGACTCTGAATTCCAGTCTGTCAATTTATTCGAACATTGCAAAGTAAACTGTCTCTCTCTAATTAGATGTATTTTTAACAAAAGCTTATAATACATGAACAGAAGCTATAGCAATAATATAGATTTACATATATTGTCTACATATTGAACCATATATTTAAATACAGCCTAAGAAAGATTTACAGGGGAAAAACATATCGGATCATTTTAAGCACTAGCACTTTTTTTTAAATCTGCCTCATTTATTCCATTTCCTGTGACACTGTGTTTCAAGCTTATTTAGATGTTTCCTTGCTAAAGGTTAAAAAATAACTCAAGGTGATGACTAGACTCCTTTGACTACACAGAAGAGAGGCTCTGAAAGGGCAGGGGCAGGCAGGCAGCCTTCTGGCTTTTGGAAGAAAACAGTGATCTCAAGAAGTGGAAGTACAGAGCGTACAGTCACTTCAGGACTTGCAGGACTTGCATCTCCACCCCCACGCCTGTGAATCCAGGTGAAAGGAAGAACTCACAAAACTCCAAAACAAAATCCTATTGAAAATTAGCAGGGAATTCCATGGAATGCTTCACTTTTCATTTTGCAGCACTCCATCTCATTTATTTTCTTTCCTATCTTAAGTAGATTTAGTACTTCATTGGATCTCTTCTGACTTAATCCAAAGATTCAGGGTTTTCCTTCTGAAAGCACTGGGGCATCATTCAACAAAAAGAAGCCCTTGGCACTCCACCATGCCCAAGGATTCCCTAGATCCTTCTACGCAGGGGTTTTGCTCACAAAAGCCACCACTGAAGGAGAGGGTGTAGGATAATTGTTTTTACGCTATGTTCAACTTCTTTCCCTTTTTAAGTTGAACAAGTTTTTCTGTTCTCCTAGTTGAAAACTCATGGTTTTAGTCTCTCCCTCCCCCAGACTTTGTTCAGGATGCAAATTTGGAGTTTCCTGTTGAACAGCATGTGCTTGAAGTGCTCTGATTATTCATCCTTGGAGCTCTTCCACCCTCTTTCACAATCCTGATTCTGCAGTGTATGAACTGCACAGGAAAATACATTCACAGCCCGCATGGTGGGAGCACTGGCTACTTAGGAGTCCTTAAGGGCTCTCTTTCATTCTGCCTCCAGTTCCAGCAGGATATATACACTTGAAAGAGCATCATAGCATCCCTCCCACATTCTGTTAACACCATGTGTCCTGAAATCTGCGTCTGCTGAGTGTCCCTGTGGTCAGAACTTCTCTGACCCCTGCCAGCTGTCCACTCCAACCCTGCTGAATGGCAGGCTTTGGGACTGAACCTCGTCCCTTTTTGTAGCTATTGTATTTTACTCATTTTTGGCAGAGCTTGAGCACAGGAAGACTACTTTCTGCCATCCCACAGTTTTATGTCCTACATTATGTCTCTGAAGAAGATGACGACAGAGGCAGACTCTTAAAAGAGCTCTGCAGGAAAATGTAGCAAACATTGTAGTCGTGCTTTCAACCGTATGGTCATGTGCCACACTGTGCAGAAACTGTCACACAAGCAGTAAGGCATAAAATAAAATATGTGTGAATAGCTCATGGAGCTCAAACTGTTAAGAAGCAACCACAAAATCTATGCAGGTAACAAGGTGAAGATGTCTGTCCGGAAAGGTCAGCTGTCAGCCTTAGGAATGTTTGATGTCTACAGGCCACTGTACAGATTTTCTTAGACAAACAGATAAACCTGGTAACACTTCTCTAATGTATCACCCTGCCAGGTGTCAGCTCTATAAAAACAGAAGATAGTAAGTCTGGTCAATACTGCTGTCTGGAGCCATTGGTTCCTGCAATAGATACCCTCTCCATCACTTGCAGGCAGTGCCTATAGCTCTTAGGATGCCAAATCCTACTGGGTTAAGGCAGACTGTTTGTTCTGCCTTTTCTTTGTCTGAAGCCAATTCCTGGTGACTCTGACAAGAGTTTCAGTGCTGTGGACATTCCAGTTTTCTGCTTTCAACAAAATACTACTAGATGACAACCTGTGCTTTTGTGCCTGCTGTTCCGCAACACAGCATTGTTGGGCAGTCTCGTTTCACATGCTTGCAAAAGATGCTTTCCTGTTTTGATGCAGTTTTCTGTGAGCCCACTGGATCAAAATAGTGATCAGTAGTAATGGCAGGTCTAAAGCTCTGCTTTGCTGTAAACTGTTCAAACACAACAACTATCGAACTTTAGCTCATTGTTAAGCAGTTATATAGCAGATACACAACATATAGTTAAATCAAATCTGGAATGCAGAACCATATTTAATCTATAGTTCAAGAATAACTCTAATAAACTATCTAATAAAACTCACTGAAAGAGGATTTGGAGCTGTGAGTAAGAACAGTCTCCTACGCAAAGCAGTCTGTGGTCAGGAAATAAGACTTTATTTGCAAAACATGAACAAACAGAAGCGCATCAAAGATATCTGAGTCCATCATCAATCTCTCCTCCATATAGAGACAACCCACAGGATGCTGAATTTTGGTTAACCAAGTAGGTCAAAAAAGCATCACAAGTGAGAGATTGTACAGGTTGGTTTTGGAGTTTCAATAGATATAGTGATCTTGAGTTCGCCCAAACTGGAATGGAAAATGGAACTGGAAACCCTATGTAGTGGCTAAAATACCACCATCATTCTGTGCTGTGTATTCCCATGGGGATGGCAGCATTTCTTGCTGCACATAGCTTTTCTAATGTAAACTTTTATAAGGTAAAGATGTTACAGTAATGGGACCACAAAAGCCACAGAAAGAGAAAAAAAAAAAAAAGGTTTGTTGGAACAGAAGCTCTTTTGCGGAAAGTGGCAACTGAAAGCACATTACAGCCCTAAGCATTTAAAGTTTCCTCATCAATATACACTGATTCTTGTGGAGAAGACCACAATTTGTGAAAATCATTTTAAATCTAACTTCCAAATACTTTTATCTTTCCCTTGCCTCCCATTATTGTTTTACATTGGTTTTATGAAGACCCTATAGCTTCTTGCATCTAGTCCTGACGTTTCAGCACCCAAGAGCTCAGTAGGTCCTTGTAGTCCAGCTGCAGGCCTCAGCCGTGCTTTGAACCTATATCAGGGAGACACTTCAGTACATGGTAAGGACCCCCCAGCCCTTATAGAATCATAGAATGGTTAGGGTTGGAAGGGACCTTCAAAGGTCATCTAGTCCAACCCCCCTGCAGTGAACAGGGACATCCCCGACTAGATCAGGTTGCTCAGAGCCTCATCCAACCTGGTCTTGAACGTTTCCAGAGATGGGGCTTCCACCACCTCTCTGGGCAACCTGTTCCAGGGTTCCACCACCCTCAGCGTAAAATATTTTTTCCTAATATCTAATCTAAATCTACCTCCCTCTATTTTAAAACCATTACCTCTTGTCCTATCACAACACACCCTACTGAACAGTCTCTCCTCATGTCTCTTGTAGGCCCCCTTGAGGTACTGGAAGACTGCTATAAGGTCTCCCCAGAGCCTTCTCTTCTCCAGCCTGAACAGCCCCAACTCTCTCAGTTGTAATGTGTTTGTGGTTAAAGGAGAAAACAGAGACTAAATCTGAGCTGTCAGGTAAGATAAGCTATGTGAATTCAAGCAGACATGCAGCTCTGGGCTATGCAGTGCACAACTTGGGGTTTAAAATGGTGCAGTTAACATTAAGTCTTTCCCATTACATGGTTTGTGCAAGATCCGTGGGGCAACCTGTCCAATTTCTATGAAAGACCATGGCTCTCTTGCATCATTTGCTCTCTAGGGTGCTTCTTCTAATTTTAGAAAGAAGAGTTAACTCATGTCTTGTTTGGATTTCACTGTGCAGATGTACAAAAACCCCATTAACATCTTCCATGTGTATGCTTGGAGTGATAATCCTAGCAAAGGACTTGGTCAGCAGCTGTCATTACTTGGAGGTGACAGTGTAACCCCAGCAGATGTCAGGGATATATCTGGTATAATTTTCACTGTTTGTGTATTTCCCAGGTATTCATACCTCAGTATGGTAGACTATCTTCAGTCTGCCTTTCCCCATTCACAAGTCATGCACATTCATTTAAGCCAATTAGCTGTATGTGCCTGTTATGATGCCTTCAATGAAGCTGGACACAGTACTCCAGGTGGAGTCTCATGAGACCCAAGTAGAGGGGGAGAATCACCTCCCTTGATCTGCTAACCACAGTTCTTTTGATGCAGCCCAGGATATGGTTTGGCTTCTGGGCTGAGAGTGCAAATTGTTGGCTCATGTTGAGCTTTTCATCCACCAGTACCCTCAAGTCCTTCTTCTCAGGGCTGCTCTCAATCCATTTTCTGCCCAGCCTATAGTTGTGCTTGAGATTGCCCCGACCCACGTGCAAGATGCACTGGCCTTGTTGAACTTCATGAGGTTCGCATGGGCTCATCTCTCCACCCTGTCAAGGTCCCTCTAAATGGTATTTCATCCCTCAGTTGTGTCGACTGCACCATACAGCTTGGTGTCGTCAGCAAGCTTGCTGAGGGTGCACTCTATCCCACTGTCCATGTCACCAACAAAGATGTTAAACAGCTCTGGTCCCAATGCAGACCCCTGAGGAATGCCACTTGTCACCAGTCTCCACTCAGACATTGAGCCATTGACTGCAAATCTTTGAATGCAACCATCCAGCCAATTCCTTATCCACCAAGTGGTCCGTCTGTCAAATCCATATCTCTCCAGTTCAGAGACAAGGGTGTCATGTGGGACAGTGTCAAGTGCTTTGCACATGTCCAAATATATGACATCAATTGCTCTTCCCTTATTCACCAAAGCTATAACTCCACTGTAGAAGGCCATCAAATTTGTCAGGCACAATTTGCCCATAGTGAAGTGTGGTGGTTTAGCCCTAGTCACCACAGAGTTGCTCACTCTCCCTTCCCAGTGGGATAGGGGAGAGAATTGGGAAGAAAGGAAAACTTGTGGGTTGAGATTAAGATAGTTTACTAGAAGAACAAAGGAAAATGACAAGAATAACAAAATACAAGGATACTAAAATATACAAAATGAATGACGCACAATTTCTCACCAGCCAATGTCCCAGTGACCAATACAGCCCATCCCAAGCTGTGATCACAGATAAAAAAACCGAGCAGCAAGCAAAGGAGTAAGTGAGAGAGATGCCTCTCCCACTAACTCCCACTTATATACTGAGCCTGAAATTTATGGCATGGAATACTCTCTTTGGCCAGGTTGGGTCAATTATTCTGACTGTATTCCTCCCAGCTTACTGCACCTGCACATTAGTAAGACCTGGAAAGCTGAACAGTGTCCTTGGTCTCATTAGCAACAACTCATAACATCAGTGTGTTTATCAACATTCTTCACATTCAGAATCCAAAACACGTTAGCTACTGAGAGGCAAATTAACTCCATCCCAGCTGAAATCAGGACATGAAACCATGTTGGCTGTTGCAAAACACCTCCTTATTTTCTGTCTATGTTAGCATAGTTTCCAGGAGGATCTGCTCCGTGATCTTGCTGGACACAGAGGTGAGACTGACCGACCTGTAGTTCCCCAGGTCTTCCTTTTTTCACTTGTGAAAAATGGGGGTTATGTTTCCACTTTTCCAATCAGTGGGAGCTTCACAGGACCACTGTAAATATCTATATGTATACTATATACTGTAAATATCTATATTTACAGCTCGCAGATGTCCTCTCAAGTCTGTGATGCAGAGGAGGACTCTACTATCTTCCAATAGCTCTGATTTAGCTCCTGACCAGGAGTCAGACGACATCATAAAAGCTTGTCAGCTTAGAAACACTCACAAAAATGTCAAGTGTTTGATTAATGTTACCCAATGCAAAGATCATTTCATTACAAGCAGAATAGGATCTATATCTTCACTTCATTGTTTCTTTCTTGTGTGACAGGTCTAACTTCTAGTGAAGAATGCAGTCCAGATATTTAAGCATGTAGGCAGCACGCTATCTCACTTTTGTGAGAAAAACTATTGCCATGTTTGGGGAAGAGCCAACGCAGAAGAGAAAGCACTGTCCAGATGATAATCCCTTTGTTATGCTGCATC
This sequence comes from Chlamydotis macqueenii, assembly GCF_036417535.1. Lineage (NCBI taxonomy): Eukaryota > Metazoa > Chordata > Aves > Otidiformes > Otididae > Chlamydotis > Chlamydotis macqueenii. Next base: position 147,376,627 of record NC_141556.1, on the reverse strand, counting down.
ATTTACTGCTTGTATCCTTTAGGAAGTCCAAACAGGAAACTGAGCCAGCAGTGTCTCTAAGGAGTCCCAGAAGATGACAGAACATACGAATTTGTTGTGTTATGATAACCAGGAAGCAGCATATTAAGTTGTTTTAACCTCATCCTCTTGTCTACTGAATATTTGAGCAAGAGTCTGTTTTAGGCACAGACTCATGACATTAATATTTAATATAGATTTGAACTCTTCTCATATCTCCTCTCCACTCTGCTGCCTTCCCACTTTCCTTTATGTTGACATGCACAGATAGGGCATTTTCTGATCTCATATTGATTCTTTATCTGTTTCTAGTGAAGTTAATCCTAATTTTTTCTAACAGTCACTGATTAAATCATTGGCCTGCATTTGTTCTGCATAGTAGCTTATGAGTTAATGAAGTAGAAGCATTTAAAAATTATTACTTACTAGAGCCAGTGTGGCAGAAGAGCAGATATATAAGGCCAAATCAAGAGGCCATAGAGCCTGTGAGATAATCTCTTGTCTCTGACTATGGCCACCTGCAGGTACTTGTAAAATCATTAGCTGAACAAGGCTAATGAGAGTGTCTGTATTTGTTATACTCTCCTGTTTTCCAGTAATAGCCTTTCAAGCATCCTGTCAGCAAAAGGTCATGCCCGTATTCAGTAGTTAGTAATTAACTTTCCCTCCATAGCTCTGTCTAGTCCCTTTTTAAACTTCTTATCTTTCTTGCCTCCACAACATGCCATGGAAATGACTTGCACATTAATCATTAATCACTAACCACACACTGTGATTAGAAAGGAACATTCTGCTGCTTTTCCTTAATCTGCCACTCAATAATTTAGCTAGGCACTGGTCTTTCTGATTATGTGAGAAAGAATCAACACATCTTTTCCTGCTCACTTTCTCCATTACTGTTCATGACTCAGAGGATCCTCTCAACATTTCCAAGATGAAGAGCCTTCTAGCGAAGCCATCCCACACGACCGATCATCTGTGACACCCTCCTTGGTGCTATATTTCATTGGTGATGGGAGGATGAGAACTATATGCTCTTTCCAAGACGCTGGTGCGCCTGCTTTGATACAACTGCCTAATATTATTCAATGTACCTAACCCTACATTGAATCTTGACCTTTTTAGTGCCATTCTCCATTCCTTTTCTAACAATACCAGATAGCCCATCTGACAGACTGCTGCTTAGCACTGAGCTGATGCTTTCAGAGAACTAGTCACAGGGATATCAATGTGCCTTTCCTAAACACAGACAGCTGATGAAGAGCCAGCTGTTGGTATGGCTAATACTGTTTTTCCACAGGTGCAAAAAGGCTTTGTATTTTTTTAGACTAAATTTAAATCTCTCATTTTATCAGACAGATCTGTACGAAGATTTAGTAAGACCCTTCCATAGCTCTTACAGTATGTTTTAATGTGTTTGACTAGCCTAAATAATTCTGTAGCACACACATAGTCCATCATCTTGCCTTTTTGAGAGCAACAAGCTAAAAGTCCCAGGTCCCAGCACAGATGTCAGTAGGATCCCCCCGAGAGGGGATCTCCTGGCAGGTTAGCAGCACCAGTGACCTGAACCAGCATAAGTCAGACAGTGTGATATGCCATCGTTTTTTACTTAATAGCACTCAAAGGAAATTGCAGACTAAAGTACTCCTATCAACAGTGAGAGGGAAAGAGGAGGCCGGTCTCTTCTCTCCCTTGTAGGAGTTTGGTGCTATCATTCAAGAAGAAGAAAAGTGGTTAAGTGGTTCCAGGCTAGAAGTGATAGGACTTGGTAGCTTGTTTCAGGTTCAGAGGGTGATCAACCCCCTATTACTCTACAGATGATGGATTTCTTGCTATACAGAATAAAAAGGGGGTAACATACAATATTTGAAGCATCATGGAAATCTCATTCCCATGGCATTTCTTGAGCTTAGTAATCGATATGATAATTAAGCCATTCTGGTGTGAATTGCATTCATCTTGCAGCTGACTCACAGAAAAGTGCCAGATTTGATGTTGCAAGAAGCACCAGTGTTTCACACTGGCGCACTGAAGCTGCTCCTAGTCCGTGCCAGCGATGTTCCAGCTATTACAATCTATGACTGAATCTTAGGCTGAAGAGGCCAAGTGAGTTGTGAAAACACTGCTCCTTCTGATTGCCTTATCGGTAAAGACTGAGAGGAAATACAAAAAGGTCGGTGGCAAGCCACTCGTTCCAATAATTCCTTGAACTTGGATGTGAACTGGAACAGCAACTATGAGAGAATTATCCAAAATAGTTCAGAAGGCCTGTTGGACTCTCACTCCAAAATCCAAAGAATTTATGAGAAAACAAAAACCACATTGGGTTGAAGATTAAATCTTGTTGAGATTTTCAGAAGAAGGCCTAAAGAACTTCTTAGCTTGTAAAGAAAATTCAAAATTGCAGGGATGAGAGAGATTCAATTTCATACTTCACTCACTTTGGGACAACAAATGCAGCCCGACTCTCCCACATTGCAGGCAAAGGTTGTTCCTGGAAGTTATTTTGGCCAAAATTAATTCATTTTTAAAAGAAGTTTAAGTGTTAATAAATCTGCATTTTCCAGTGACTAAAGCTTGAATCAAGAAAACTCTGTTCTACTCCAATGACACTGGCCTCTCCCATAGTGAAAGAAAACTTACCAAGTTATTTTATGAAGTTGCCTAATTAAGTAATTTCCTTTCTCTCTTTTATTTTTAAAGCACTTGCAATCGGAACAGCTTTAATTTGAGCCTGGCTGTACCAATGTTTACTCATTGCACTACATACACAGCCAAAAATGATCTTAACTGCTTAAGCACTGGTGACAGCTGCTTCTGCCTTTGCAGAGCCTGTTAAAACCAAAAAGGCCTCTCTGTGTTTTTACCATTTATTTTGTTTGACAGTGACACACAAATGAGAAAAAAATGTACTGAGGGCTGATCTACTCCTTCTAGTGTGAATTATCAGGACCTTAAATGAGCCATAAAAAAACCCGAAGCTCTGGTTTGCAGTAAACAAGCCCATGTTATGGCAGGTAAAGCCTACTTGGAGGAGCAATCACCTATCCTTAAGGAAGAAATCTTCCATTCTCTTGCTTAGTTACAGCTTTCGTGTAGTAGGAACTTAACAGTTAAATATCTCATGGGCTGCTAAGGAAAAGTGGGAAGTTGCCAAGCTCACAGTTATGGGGGCGTAAGTCAAGTGAAGTCTTGCTTTTCTGCAATCTTTTTGTCATATATCCGATTCATACTCATGATCTCCAACAGTGCAATGCTCATTGTGCATACGCACGCAGGGTAAGAGCTTGAAGTCAGTGGGAGCTTTGCTCTTATTTCGCGTGGGAATAGGATTGTACCCCGTTGTACGCCTCGTGTATCATTCATCCCTAAGAACTGTGTGCTCCATTCAGGTTCAATGTGGCATCTGCTCACATGTCATGCCAGTCACTGGGAGCAAGATTTGCTTTCCAGTACCTGACTGCGTATGCTAACTATTGAGACAAACCTTTAGACCCCTCCTACACAAGAACTGCTTCGGCGTGAGTCCTATTTGTTCTGAGCCTTTTGTGCAAGAGTTTTGGGCAAATGGATTTACTGGAAAAGGCATCTGCAGGGCTTCCTTATAATTCTCAGAAACAGTTGTTTAAAGTTGTGTCACATGTCACAACCAAATGCTTTTCAGGAAAATTCCCCCCCAAAATGCTATTTGCTTTTTTTTCTTCACTTTTCAAAGCCAGGCTCATTGCACAGCTCCTCTTTGCTCAGGAAAGTGCTATAAGCCCAGTGAAGTGTGCACGTCTTTCATGCAGCTTCTTTTACTTACAGACCTGATCTGCTTCTGACTAATGTTATTGGAAAGGCTCCCATCACCTGCAGGGCGATGGCGGTTGAAAATGGGAGAATGACTGGAGTTTTAAATAGGTTTGAAGCCACCCAGAAGTATGCATATCTGTATAAAGGCAAATCAATTTCTCTTTTGCTTCATAATCTGGGAAGTACAGAAAGCAGCCCTGATCCCACTTGAAATACTAATGTAGCAGAAATAATGAGTAACGGCAAGACTGCTTGAGTGCAATTACTAGTGCGTACAGATTTTGTGCAAACTGCAGCCCACAATAACAATCCACAGTTCTCTCTTGAGAATCTCAGGCTCAGCTGGAACCACATGTGCAGTTTCTGCTGAAGTCGTCTTCGGAAAGCCGAAATTCTCAGCCCTTATTCACTGCATGTCTTTCCTGACCTGTCTCTTTTAAAGCCCTTTCACTTCTGGGTTCAAGTTATCCACTCAGTTCGTATACACACCAAGTCCTTAATCTAAAGAGAAGTGGCACTAAAGACAAAATAGTACTAAGAAAAAAAAAGTAGGGGCTAGTTGACAACACCTAGTTATCCATACTCTGATCATGCTGCTGCCAACCTGTCTTCCTTTCCTCCAGACATTGCCTCTTTCCAGAATCACAGCTCTGGGCACAAGTTTCTAAACTTCTGCTTCATTCCACACTAAATCTTGATTTGCTTTTGGACAGGGCTGTTTTTCTTCTACCCAGCCACACATAGCACAGTTTGAACAGTACCATCTCACAAGTATTTAATTAGGTACTACTACCAAAGCTGTCAGAGTGGCACGTCCCTGTCTCAGAGCCTTCAAAAGTAATGCAGCTTCTGAAAAAAAAAAATAACAAAAGCCAGTTCAAGAGGCTTCTGAGCTGTGCCATGATGGGGTAGAGCAGTGCTTGAATGACAGGCACATTTTAGTCAGCAGCAATCAGCAGACTAGGGATGAATTGAAAGGGCAGTTGTGTACGCTTGGGACTAGAGGCAAGCTGTCAGAAATGAAGAGTGAGCTTCTCATCTCAGTGTGTTTCAGGTTTAAGCCAATTAGTCTCAGGCCAAATTCCCACTGAACAATTAGTCGTCAGCCAAATTACTACCAAACAATCTTTCTGCGTGATATCTTATGTCACAGTTCTAGTTTTTTAAGACAAAACTTGAAAACTCCAGGATCTTGCCCAGCACACTCCACCATCATCTGCATTGCTGAGTCAAAAGCTGCTCTGTTCTTTCACACCTTGTTCTTTCCACTGCTGCTGGTGGGGATGGCATTGCACCACACTCAGCTGCTAATCACTGGAAATTTCACCCAGCCTTTGGCTAACCCTTAGAGGCATTTCAGCCCTGTGTAACCCAACCTAGCTGGATGCCAAGCCATGTACTTGCAGCTGACATGTTTATGGTATGTTCAGAAACGATGCACAGGGAAAGTCTATGTGGATGGGAGGAGGTTTCGCTCTCCCTGGAGGCTCCATCTCCCATTTTACCATTACAGGGCTTTTCCAGAGCAGCTTCTTTTGGCCCCTCAGTCCGACCTGCCAGTTGTAGACACAGCATTTCTCTCCACATGCAGGCAGGAGCTCGTCACTTGTATCATCTGCAGCTTTATAACCACAGGCCAACCTCTCTCACTTGACTCTGCGGAAGGGTGGAGGCAAGGAAAGGAAAAGTTATTCTTCTCTGTAATTGTGTTTATCCCTAGATAAACGGGTTTCTTCCAGTTGATTTTCAACTTTGGCATGTAAAAGTCCCATAAATCAACTAAACGTGATAAATGAAAAAAGGGAAAAAAGATTAGCTTTATTAAAGGAGTTTGCTTTACAATTAACGTTATTAGGAAAAGTTCCTGGAATGATCTGATTAACAAAGATATTTCTTATGGTGATATAACCATTAGAAAGCTGCACACTGTCTGTGACCTTGTAGTTCTGAACTATGAATCTTAGATCTATTTTTTTAATTAAATTGCTTTTTCTTTTAAATTTCTTCCAAGTAATAGAAGGGGATTTACAGTACCTGTAACTGAAAATGCAAAAGTGCTTATTTGAGACTGGTTACAAGATTACCAGAGGACAATCGGAACCCAAATTCAGTAGAAAAGCCTTGAGCAATTTTTACCAGCTGCATGATCAATATAAGGGCCAATGTCAGTAACCTAATCTGTTCATTAACTAGCTGCTGACGTCCAAATTCCTGCAGCCAAAATAGCCATTGTGTAAATCACCCAAAAATCAAACAGTGAAGGAAGAAACTGCATTGTTTCCCTGGTTAAAACAAATAACATAGGGTGGAAGCTTATACAGAAAGAAAAAAAAAAGTAAAAGGAAATGTTAAATAAAGTTTAGCAGAAAGTTGATTATATAGCTGCATTGATATTTGATCTGTGAACCTGGACTAAAATTGAATTGCATGTTTATATAAAATGTGTCCACAGACTTAGAAAGGTAGCATGCAGAAGGGGTGCTAAGGTGAATTTTGCATACTGCTATTTGTAAACATCCCTGAAGGCTTCCAAAGAAAACGTCTCAGATTTTATGCCATACTGAGTTCAAACAGTCAACAATGAAAAGCAGCCTCCGAGTACTAAAAAGTACATCTGGTATTTCTGTGAAGAGGCTAAACCTAGCCTAAACCATCTGTCCCTAGCCAGAACTGACGGGGAAACTTTGGCTGCTGGAAGAGACTCAGTCCTCCCTTGCAGGTTGGGTGTGTTCTTTGCTCACTTACGCTTTTCTTTTTAAGGAATATTTCCAGTATGCTCCAGGACAAGCTCCAATGGATTAATGGGGTAACAAAAAATCAAAATTTTCTCTACTTTGGTGCACACAGTGAAAAGGTTAACCTTGAAGTAGGCCACAAAAACTCTGTTAAAGCTGTTGGATCTACAGATAGAAGCCTGTTAAAGAAGGACCCAATGTGTTAAATTGATGCACAGGTACATTGCTACCTAGAGGGAGAGGGAACAGCTCCACAAACCTTTGCATAGGACCTTGGAGGAAAAAGCTGGGATGTAGCTTGAAGGGACTTCACAAGGTCACCTAATCTGTGCTTTTGTCCTCAAGTATGACCAGTAGATCTGCAACATCCTGATGGATATTTAGCATATTCATCAAGATTTCATAGTCCTCCTCATCATTGTTTATTTCCATGCTCAAACTAGAAAACCCTGCTTCAGCTGAAAAGCTTTTCCTAATGTAGAACTAGGTATCTCTACAGAAATGTTTATTTTCCCATGCAAAACTGAAGAGATTACTACCTGTCCTAATCCAGTGAACATGGAAAGCAACTGCTCACTATCTTCTTGCCATTTTGGAAGTCTGTTATCATGTTGTCAATATTGCCTTAGCCTTCCCTGATATAAACAAACTCAGTTATTTAAATTTGTTCCAAATAAATAAAGTTTTCCAAAACTCTTCTTCCTGGATCTCTGTTCTGGATTGTCTCGAATTTATGTGTGTCTTTCTCAAAAAGTGATTCCAAAACTTGGTAAACTTAGACCACCAGATAAGATCTTCCCCATAAGAACAGAGTAGAATAAATCTCTCTCATGTTACAAGAAAAAGAATGCTGTTAGTACATGTCAGTAGAAATTGTCTTTGTTGCAGCTGCTTTGTATTGTTGACTAACTCAATTTCTGGTTGACTTTCTTTTCCATATGCCTTGCAGAGCTGCTGTTGCCTAATCAGTTCTCCAAATACCACCATTTTTTCCCTAGTATTTTCTTTCTTGATTTATCCTCATCAGTTTTGTACCATCACCCTAACATACCAGATTCACTTTGACCTTTCCTGTTTGTCTTCAAAGTGCTTTCACCCTTTCTCACCATGTTTTGAAGTATAAATTCATTAAGCTATTCCCCAGTCCATTACCAACATTGTTAATCTGAATTAGTAGATTAGGTTGAATCAAACCATTTCCAGGAATTAGATATACAACATTGCCTTGAAATATTCCCTGTTTCACAGAAATCCGTTGTTCACTACTCCATGAGTTCAGTTTTCCAACTAGCTGAGCATCAACCTTCCCTTCATCTCCACCACATTTCACTAGTTTACTTATGGCACTCCTCAAAACTCTTGCTAAATCTGAGATACACCACAACCACCACTCCCTGTTTAACACTAAGCCAGTTATCCTGGAAAAGAGGAAACAGATCTGGTCAGGCATGTTTTGTTCTTGGCAAATCCACTTTGTTTTTAATCAGCTTTTTGTCTCTTGCATGTGTTCTTTTTCCTTAGACACTCCTTCAAACTTCTTCCAAAGATATCCTCCTACCTGTCTGCCTTACATCGATTTGGGGCTTCCTTCCTTTATTTGGAACACTATTGTTTTGTGGTCTCCTATAACTCACATTACTGTCTGACCTTTGGCTCAATTGAATTTCAACAGATTTAGTTACTGTCCCTTATCTATTAACTTCCTCTGCCTCTACAATAAAAAGTTGCCACTAACACATTCCCAGAACTTGCTGGATCATCTGTGCCCTCCTCTGTTTCTTTCTCAACAGATATTTGAGTAGTTCAGATCTCCACTACTGGCAAATCCTCAACTCTGTCTTGACTGTGACTTCTCTTCTTCTCCTTTTTTATTTTTTACCTAAAAAAGCACAATGAACAAGTCTGCCTTCCATCACTTTGTGGACTTCAGAAGAATCATATACAATCTGATGATGCAGCCAAAAACCTCTCATGTGCTTTTTTTGTCCTCTCCTGTACCTTTATAAACCGGCATCCTAGTGTAATCTAGCTATGATGTTAACTGGATAGATTGCAATAAAATATCTCACAGTATGTTGTGAAAAAGAGAAGAGGCATAATTATATGAAACTGCAGAATAAAGTGAAAAAGAATATAGTATAAAGATATAAGAATATATCATATATGATGTAAATATAGATATCTGTCATGTTTCTATAGTGTATATATGTATAAAAAATAGAATACATTTAGAGGGAATCTATTTTATTTTAAATAATGGAACATTAAATCTTTGTTTAAAATCGGATATTAACTACTAAAGATTTTTTTAATGTTTGTTTTGAAAGACTTTTCTAATGTGGAACATATTTAGCTCTCTGACACAATTTGTGTGCAGGAAATTAACTAACACAAAGTATATTCCTCACATTTCTTCCATTTTCTTTAATTGTGTAATTATGTATCAGGAATGACGTAAGTAAATCAGTACCACAAATTACAAGAGACTGGGAACATCTTTGATCCATAAGAATGCAGTCAGCCTAGTATCCATTTGGAGGAGAAGCTAAGGCGTTCCTAGGGGAAAAAAAACAAAGTACAGAAGAGTTGCCAGAACTGACAAAACCATCAGACAATCTCAGTTTAAAGGAAGATTTTAAGGTAGGTAAAGACCAACAAGGTTGCATAAGGAGCTCTCTCATGAGTTTCAAACACAAAAGGAGTTGTACAAAAAGTAAGAATTAGGATCAACAGTCATGACTATAAATAAATACTCTGGATTCATAAAACCCCAAAAGCTAACAGACAGAACAAAACACAACTAGTTTATTCTTTCAGATGAAGGGCTGAGGAAGGAGACTTAAGAAGGGGTGCCTCTCTCCATTCTTCCCAAATCCTCCCCCTTCCAGGGAGGCAGAGCCACACTGCATTCCAGGAAACAGGGAAAAGCAAGCTGGAGGAGAGGAAGTTGGAAAACCTCCCCAGGAAGTGGCAGGGCTGAGGAGCTCCGCTCCGTGCTCCCTGAGATCAGTCTGCCTCCAACATTAGCTGCTTGTCAGAAGAAAACCATGACAGTTGCAGTCCCCCTGCCCTTTCCCAGGACTGGTTCAGCCCTGGGGCACGTGTGGTCTGTCATGCTGTGGCACTCTTTTGGGGTGGAGTTTCAGTTTCCTCACTCTAAAAAAAAAGGCTTAGATCTGGTCTGTCCTCTTCCCAGGGAAAGTTGTGGATCCTGTGTATCCTAAGTACAGTGGAAAGGCAGGAGCCACCAACATCTACAGCTGTGTCAAAGTCCAGCTTTTAAGGCTCCTTCTTGGTGCCAAATGTCTCTCTGCAGCAGTTGGAATATCAGCACAGCTCTAATAGGACATCACACTACAACGTGCACTTCTTTGCACGGATCAGCATCCAACTGTAGGCACTCAGAAAATTTTCAGGCCACATAGAATTAGATTTGGAGGGTTAGAAAATGCTAGAAATCAGGAGCTGGAGATGTTGTCTTGGATCTACAGACCAAGGTGCAGGATGTGCGGAATTTAGACATGCTGCGAATTCAGGGAGTTCAAGTTCACATTTAAACAAAAAGATGATGTTTCAGACTACAGGTCTGGTTGGCCTTGTGCAAGTCAGAATGGAGAATGATAGATGATCTCAGTCTTGAGACGTGGATGAGAGAATGTATTTCAAAGCCAATCTCTCCCCTTTGTGTGTGCAGAGACATGTTATATATGCAGTGTGGAACGATGCAAGTTAAGATGTAAAGTGATTAATAGTTTCAGAAAATTAGCAGCTTGAGAACCCAATGGCCTTCAGCGTTAGCTTATGCCTTTCCTAGAAAAAGTGTAGGTTCGTTCCCAGACATGGAAGGAAAAGTACCTCTTTATGGGAACCAAGGAGCTATTTTCCAGTTTAAGCAGTCATCAGCTGGCAGATGTTTGTAGAAAAGCTTTCCTTCTCAACTGAAGCCAGGAAAGCAGTACAGAGATACTGAGTGAGAACATATGGCATGATTTCACATTTTATCTCATCATAGCCAAATTGCAAGAGACAGCCCACAAACAGGAAGGAAAGATGTGAAAAATGTTAGGGTGGAGACTGAGACTGAATGCAATGAGAAGTGGACCAAGGCAGGGAGTCATAAACAGTAGCAGAGGGGTCAGGATTGGTGGAAGAAGTAGTCACACAAGAGGCAAACTGTAGAAATAATACCATAATCACTAATTTTGAATGGCAGTATTTTTCTGTGTGCACTCACAATAAATGTGTTGTACACTGGAGTACTATTTCTCTGATTGATGTCCTCCATCCCTTTGACACCAGTCAGGCCTGGCTTGACTAACATTCAACTTACCGCTGTGATTTTTAATAAACAAAAAGCTATTTTAGGAAAACATAAACACACAAAAAAAGTGTTTGAAGAACATAAATAAGATTGCAAAATCAAGCCTTCTGAAATTAGGCAATATAAGAATTGAGGATTCAGACACACTAAAAACATTCTTTAAATATCTGATGTATTATATTCTTTTCCCCACCTTGAAGAGTACAGGATTGACCAAGCCATGGAAGTGAATCAGGCCTACACCATCAGGAGGTCGCTCATGGTAGGATTCCTTTCTCATTCGCTGCAAAAGCTGGAAGCTGGTAAGGGATAAAGCAGAGGGTGGAGAAAAAGAAAGAGAAGACTGATTTTTTTTTTTTTTGAGAATATGAATGTTGTCTTTGAGAATCAGATTTCATCCTTAGCTCTGCCACAAAGTGCCTGTGGAATAACAAACAAGTCACTTAAGCCAAATACGCGTGGATGATTACTAATGCTGTGTCCATCCTTTGACATCCATTAAATTATTTCTTGCAAATGATGCAGCAAAGAAACTTTGAATTTACTGGTCAAAGAAGGTTAGCTGCATGTATTACTGCAAGGACACTGGTCATTAATGTCCCTGATAAACCCAAAGACATTGCAGACACGCAATAGTTTTGAGTACCTTACCAAAGCTTTCTTGAGTTCTTGTTCTTTCTTATTCTGCAGTCGTATATAATCTCTAGTATTGGGTTTAGTCTGATTCTGCTATATCCATGAATATAAATGTAAGCAAAGTCATCAAGCTTTGACTGCAAGGAAGTCAAAAGGTGAGCATACAAATCACAGGCGGCAAAAAAATGACTGTGCTAAATCTAAAATTGCCCCTTTCTTCAATCAAGACATGCACACATTAACTATTTGTTCTAAAAGGACAAGTTTAGACCAAGTGAAAAAAGCTGCAGCTACGTTAGTCACTTCTTAACAACCTACTGTGTTTCATTAGGAGTCTGGCATTTATTTCACAAGTTAAATTTAGCTCTCCCATATGAACCTGGAGTCATGGCTCTTACACTGTTTAAATGACATGAGAAACACAGAAGTTTGAAAATACAATACTATCGACATCTGCATTAAGAAAAAATCCACTAAAAATGCCACGGGTCACATTATTTTATTATAATACACAAATACTTTGTGGTCTCTGCTCCCATGCATTAAAGCTTTACTCAGCTCACATGGAAAGGACAAATGACAGTATATGACCACAAGCATCTATGAGTTAGTGACATATTTTGGTTGACGTCAAAAAAAAAAAAGAATTACGTGCCCAATTCCATGTTAGGTACATAGCAAGGAGTTAAAGGCTCCTACCTCGTGAGTCAATCTGAACTGCCTCAGCCCTGAGGAAAAACATCCCTGCATTAGGAACTGAAGTCAAACTGCATCCAAACACCCACCCAGGGAGAGGAACAGCCAGGCCTGCAGCACTCTGTTGGCTTGACATCACCTGGGACTTCAGCTGACCAGAGAAAATAGCCTGAAATGAAGAGATGGCTGTGCCACAGAGATGATAGAGATAGAGACCGAGATAGAGATGATAGAGATAGAGATAGAGATAGAGATGTGTAACAGGTCTTTCTGCTTTCTCACAGGAGATAGTACAAGAGATGGGGTCTGGAGAGCAGGCAGGGTGCCCTGGACACCATGAGGAGTGGAATGTAAGAGAATGGGAGGTGAAGGAGTTGTACTTCTCCCAAAATAAAAGCCTATTTGCTTCAGGAGGCAGAGATATTATGGTCTAATATGCCTGTGTTGGCAAGCCACTTGTTTTTAAATCCTTTTTCTCCCTCTTTGGTGTTTCTTTCAATGATTGAGCAAAATGCTTTGTTTTGAAGGAAAGAGTTGAGTGCCCGGAAACGCAGGGGCTCCAGAGAGCTGAAGAGAGAGCTTGCAAGACTGACAGGTCTTGGGCTATGAGGTCCTGTTCTGCACCACACCAAAACACCAAGACTTGACATCTCCACTCAGGTTTTTACCCGTTCACTCTGCAGGTTGCTCTGCTTGTTTTTTCCCCCCATGCAGGAGGTTGGGTCCGACTGTGTGCCCTCTCGCATTCTCTTCTGCTCTGACAGAGCAGAGGAAAGGAAGAGGTGTGAGAGGATGCAGTGGTTTTCTTTCTCCCCTTCCTGAGCAAGATATCTTGGGAAGAGATGAAGTAGAAGCATTACTGCTTGCAGGTTTGCTGTGCTGAGACTGGTGTCTTTGCTCTCCCTCCACATCTCCAGGCTGAAACAGCCCTCAAGCAGGAGGGAAGGGAAGAGTCCCTACCTGCTTCGGCTGGGTTTTCTGAATGGCTGTTCTTCAGGGGAAGGTGGGTAAATGGGGACAGCACCCACTCAGAGAGGATTCCTACGCCTGCTCAGCTCATCTGCAAGAGTCCTGCACCTAACTCATCATGTAAGAGTTGCACCAGCTCCAGGTGAGGCTTCATGACCCTCATGGAAAGCTGTGTGTATTTGCAATGCTGGCAAAGGTACACAGCTGAAGAAAATGAACCCATCCCACCACTCTGATTAGTTTCATTGTCCAGTTTATACCCTTGCATCTGCTTCACTGAAGTATATGCTACAAGCATAATTAATGAAAAGAAGATGGAAAAAAAGGAAGTGCTGAAACTGGACCAACTGCCTGGAGCGACCTAGGACCAAGCATAGTTTCTGTGAATTATCTTTTGCCTGTGCAAACAAGATGTGACATGCTCAGACCTCCTCAAAGCATTGCATCGTAATAATTTAAGAATAACAAGACTAAAGTCCCATGATCCACTTTTAAAAATCATTGTAAAAGTAGGATTTAATTAGGTTTCATAATCAAAAAGAAAAAGAATGAATACAAATGCTAAATATTATGAGTGCTAAATCTAAACTACAAAGTTGGTGACTGACATATATGCATTCTCAAACTGCCTCTGCATAACCAGTGTGTCCCATACTGGGTAGATTGTTGATGAAAAACTTGAGTTACTGATTTAAGGGGAAGGTGAGGGGATTGCATTTGGGTAAATCAACATTCTGCTTTTATAATTAAAGTTAAAAAAAACCCCCAACATCCATGTGCTTGCAATAATCCTGAAATGGGATCCAATAAGCTAGAAAGTATTTCTGCCAAGCCTCTAGCAGTCGTGTTGCAGCAGCTGGTTTCTATGTTCTAAACCATTCTTCCAGGGCTGGGAATTGGATGTCACTGCCACTTATCATTACTTTCTTCCTTGTTTCTAGTGACCTGACATTCCCAACAGAGACTTCACTCCTGCTGCTTACTTGCAGTCTGAGAGACCTCACTGACCTGGGCCAGGAAGCTCCTGGGACCCTTGATGGGGCAACATTGCTCCATCGTGATTCCCATTGCACAGCCACTAGTGAACACCAGAGGAGCAGCCATTAAACAGTAAAATAAACAAGCAGAAAACAACATGGATGAGACTGAGCGACAAAGGACAGAGTAGTGTTTCAGGGCCTTCTCCTCTTCTCTGCATAATGCAGGCACTTGGGTCATATGAGAAGCTAACTCATCTCTTACAACATAGTTTTGTTTACTGGGTCACTCCTCCACTAGGAAAGCCAAGTCTCATTAAGGGCTATTTTCCAGGGGCAACTGGCATCTCCCAGCAGGGTTTAAAACAGATCAGAACTTTGGACATGTCTACAAAGACATATCCAGCAATTGTGTTCAGTGTTTAATTCTTTTGATCTTCCAGCCTTTACAAGCTTGAAAGCGCTGTAAATATGAGCACTGGGGATTTAACTGAGGAAATAATAATAACACAATAATTAAACTCTTAGATGGAATTTTTTATCTTCAGCTGTCCAGCCCTTTTTCAATGGAAATAAAGAGCACAAAGCTGGAAGATGTGATGCAGCCTTGTAGGAAGACCCCCTGCTGTCACACACATCAAATCTCTTTCATAGCTCTACCCAGCTCCAGGTTAAAAGTCATTCTTTTTCCTTGCCATTACTCCTGCTGAGAAGCTCTTTCAGGATCTCACTGCTGCAGTGATTAGTGGCCAACTTAATTTTGGTTATGCATTTTTCATCTCAGTCTCCTTCATTAGTGGAAATAATTACATGCTCTTGCTTTTTTACTCTCTCACTGGATGTGCTTATGGGCAGTTACCATGGACTGTCTTTGCCTTTCCAGGCAGAAGATAAGATCATATTGCCTACTCTGACAAGTTCTCCATTCCCCAAGTGTCCTTGCAGCACTTCATAGCCCTCTCCGTAGGAAGCCACCCTCTTTCACTCATCCTTACATTCTCCCATGCAATCCATATTTCCTAAATGGGACCACATCTGTGCAGTAATAAAAAAAAAAAAGAAGCTTATATATTCTTTCCTAGCAAGAAGCGAGCAGTCATAAAGCTTTGCCACTCTTAGGTGCAGAGGTCATCTCTGATCTTCCTCTACTGTGCTTCCTCCTGCATTTCACTGGCTTAGACTCAGCAGGCAAACTACCCATCTACTGTAATCTATGGCAGGGCCTCTGATCTCCCCTGAATTGCTAGCTCTTCTCGACTCAGAAGAAGGACCTAGTCTCCCATATCCACAGTATGGCCAGGATACAATGACTAGAGCTGAGAAACCACCATGGCTTGCCTGCTGTCTTTGAGGTCTCTCAAATCATAGAATCATAGAATCATAGAATGGTTAGGGTTAGAAGGGACCTTCAAAGGTCATCTAGTCCAACCCTCCTGCAAGGAGCAGGGACATCGCCAACCAGATCAGGTTGCTCAGAGCCCCGTTCATCCTGACCTTGAATGTCTCCAGAGATGGGGCATCTAGCACCTCTCTGGGCAACCTGTTCCAGTGTTTCACCACTCTTATAGTAAAAAAATTTATTCCTTATATCTAGTCTAAATCTACCCTCTTTTAGTTTAAAACCGTTACCCCTTGTCCTGTGACAACAGGACCTGCTAAAAAGCCTGTTCTCATCTTACTTGTAGGCTTCCTTTAAGTATTGAAATGTTGCAATAAGGTGTCCCTGAAGCCTTCTCTTCTCCAGGCCAAACAACCTCAACCCCAATCCCAAATTGGCTGAAGACCAGCCATGTGAATTCCCAGTCATAAGGAAAAAAAGTGATAGCAACGTATTGAGGGTACATGTAAAGATACCTTTTAATTACTTAGTTCAGCTGTGTCGCCAACTGGAAAGCCACAAGTTAGTTGAGAGTTTTTTTGTTTTGCAAGTAAATAAACATAGTATCAACTATTTCCAGTCATAGTCTGGCCTCCCAAGCACTTATGACGAAGCATATTTGGGAGCCAAAGTAAGCAAACAGGATGATTCATTTATCCCACAGCTTAGCAGATGGATGAATCCTCTATAACCAAGGCAAAACAGGACCTCGAAGGCTTTAAATTAATAGTATCATTCAAGCCCTGTGAGACAAAAATGCTGGTAATGCCTCATTGTCCACAAAGAAATCAAGACTTGCATTTCTATGAACTTTAAGTACATAAAAGTGAAGTTCCTGTGGCACTACTCAAGGAGATGACAAACCAGTAAAAAATGTGAGAAAGAGAGGACCTTCACTTCTTGTCAGGACAGAGATCGACTTTTTCAACACATTACAAGGGAGTTTGCTCTTTACACCTGAAGTTGTCATCAGGTTCTGAGACAATTTAGACTGGTGCAAAAACCTAAAATTGGCAGGAAGGACATGCAACTATGAGAGTCAAACTACACTTTGCCATTAAAGATTCAGTAATGGATTAATCTCCCAAGTTCTAACAAGTGAGCTTGGATCTATGTAAGTTTTTTAAAGTTTCCCCATTATTATTATGTGACTGTCTCTCCCTTGAGGAAGTTCAGGAAGGTAAGGATATGTCCTTGAAAACTGATTGGTGCTGTACTTCACCTGCTTTATTGAGCTCTTTACATCATGTATACTGGCTAAAGAGTAGGCTGCTGTAGACTGTAATTTCGAGAGCAATGAACACACTAAAGCAGACTAATGAGTTATATATATATATATTTAGTGGTTTTCTTATCAACAGCCTGTGTTTGTCCACTGGCAGCAGGCTGGTTTTATGATATACCGTTTGTACGTAACAGTATTTTTTCCGGTCTGCTGCTGTTGCCCAGCAGTGCCTGCTAGGAGCAGGTGGGCGCTGGCTGCAGTGGGAGCTGAAGGGCTGGCAGCCCCCGCTGCCCCGTGCATGCCCAGGAGCCCCTGGCTCACCTGCAGCCTCACAGCAGAGTTCTTCCTGGTCCCAGGGAGGCTCTGTGTACTTCAGCCGCACAGACACAGCAGTTCTTTCTTTTCTTCCTGTTTTCTTTCTGTCTTTTCTTCCACATGGTCCATAAGCCACAAACATTTTTCCAAGGCATTAACCAGATATTGTCAGCCTGTCTCTTATGCCGGATCTCACAACACATACGTCTCTACCTGCCTCCCAGCCTCTTAGAGTATTTTCATTTAGCATGAGGCTTGCTTGGTGTCCTTGCTCTGCACAGGGAGCTGCCAACATTAAAGTCATTTCCCATGAAAACCCATCAGCCTCGACTACGTGTCTCTGGGCTTAAATCTGTTTCCTCTCCAGTAATCTGAAATCAAGTGGTCTACAACCAGTCATTCCTGTAATCCAGGGTGGATTCGTCTCACTTTGTCTTAAACCAGTGGAAAAAGACCTCTAGAGGGCAATTCATCCCATTTATTTTGGTCACTGGAGATAACTCTTTCTCTACTGAGTGGAAAGTAAGCATCAACAGCTGGCTTGGACCAGCTTATTCCTTTCAGCTGGTTGAAGGCTGGATGAGAGGCAGTCCACCCTAGGCTATCTTTAGCAGCTCCAAGGTTATGAGCAGACAGGGAGTTCTCAGCTCCAACACATAAGACCTATTCCTTACTTTGTTTTGCTCTCCTGAGTCTCTTGCTTTGCAGACTTGAGTGAGAATAATCATCAAACTTTCTCATCAGCTTTCTCATATTCAAGGCATTATTCCTGGCAATGATATTTCACACATTTCTTGTCCTCCTGCACACATATCTTCCCTCTCTAGGTACTAGAATAAAAAAAATTTAACCTTCTTAATCTGCCAAGATCAGCTCTGTGCACGAATACAAGTCTTATTTCCACTTCCTCCCACATTTATTTGAGTGTTTTGCTTGGGAACAAGCAAATTTAATTATTTTGTGCTCTCCAAATGACATGTTTACTTGTTTTAGGTGCTACTCTGGTCAAACTGTCTATTTGGATGGATACCTGACATCAAGATCACATATGCTGAGTAAAACAAGAAAATAATTGTCAACTGAACTCATGTTTCCTGAAAAGAACTACTTCCACAGGAGCAGCCACTGTCCTGGATGCTAACTCATGCCAAGACCGTGGGACACCAGCCTCTTCCTCTCTGTAGATGTTCCTTTGAAGTTATTGCAGATAGATGAGCTCTCTAGCAAATGCTATAAACCCATACAGTCCCAGCAACAAGATGGCCATATCCTCCTTACATCATTAGTTTTTCTGAAGAGAAATAGTGTGGTGCAGAACCTTGAATTTTTGATGTGAAGTGGAGTTCCCTGATATTTCTTTTCAGGTCAAATTATAAACCAGTGCAAGCCCACAGTCTCAGTTTGCCTTGAGATTTAGGACATTTTCTCCTCAAAGTACATTGAGCCTAATGACGCTAAATTTCCCAGGATGGACCTACCCAAAGGACAGTGACAATCAGAGTTCTCTAATTTTAACTGAAAAAAAGGGAGACAAAAATTTTGCCTTCGGGAAGTTGAATAAGACAAGTCTCCCTGCCTGGGGAGCATGGGCTAAATTCACATCCCCACAGTGAAAGTATATCTTAACCCACATTTCCAGAAGTCCCCGCAGAGAAGTTAATGGAGGGACAATATACTTCAACAGCTGATAGCTAGAGAGAGAAAGATCACCCCATACCACCTGCCCAGAGTGAGCCCAAATGCTCAGGGGACTGCAGATCAAGCATAGCCACGAACATGGTGGCAGTCAGGAAAGAAGCTTGGTCTCTTGGATTTGGTCTCCCTTGGGTGTGGCAAGGCACAGCCACAGGGCAAGAGCAGAATAGGCTGAAGGACAGATACCATTCTGCAACCCTGCAGAGCGAGGGTCACCGTGCCCCTAGGGGACCAGCCCCTCTGCAGCAGAGTGCTGGAAAGTCACACCTCTCCAGGAAAGAGCTGGCACCCCTAAAAGCCATCTCACATCTTCCTTCCCACCCAACTCACACACTAGCACTCTGGTTTGAGTTTGTTGGTTTTTTTAATCCATTTTTCACATAACATTTTCAAAAACAATGTAGACCATGTTACCCTTGTTTATAACAAAACAAAACAATGTAAAACATTTATATTATGTAGGTCACTTGAACAAGTCTGTCTGTAAAACCTTTACACTGTGTAATTCACTTGAACAAGTCTGCCTATCATGAAAGCCTTCAGAATATTACTATACCAGTATTCAGAGAAGCAAATATCACTTCATAAAAGATAAACATTTGGGGGTTTTACATTTCACTTGTATTCAAGATGCCACTAGGTATGTAACATCAGTTCTCTGTATGCCTAATTTTTTCCTCATATTCACATTTCTTTCTTCTTCTCTAGTCTGGAAGATGATCTGAGGTATTTAACTTTCTTATGGCACCAAAACTTCATATACCAAAAGTTCTGCTTCTTTTCCACTACTCAGTGAAATTCAACCCCACGCCTACATCCAGATATGTTATCACACTACTCTTGAATGATACAGATGGATGGGAAGAATAAATCACATTTTGAAAGATTATACTTACTGGCAAAGCTAATTTGTTCTCTAGTTACAGACTATCAAGCGCTTGATTAAAATGAGCATTCCTGATGTACCCAAGACTTTTTTCATTTTCCTTCCAGCAGTGGTGAGTTCATCTATAATTTTCTTCCTTCAAAGAACAGATATCCAAACAGATTTACTATTCTAACATTCTTACTTTACAATTTGTTTCTTCGGAGCCAATATTTTTCACGATTTTTTTTTTTCCTACCAGCTGTGAAAAACCTCTGGGCTGATTTACCTGAACGAAAAACTTTATCTTTGGTGTCTGTGAGAGGTGTCAGTTACGGGTCTGTAGCAATCTAGACCTTAAGGCTGGATCTCTTCCCCTCTCATACAGACGAAGATAATACACATTATATATGATGGAACTATTTCTCAGCTATCATAGGTGTTATCTCTTGGAAGAGGAAGTAACGAAGTAATTCTATTCGTTCTGATCCTCAAACTATAATATGGCCACTGATTATTTACTGCTCCCTTGTGATTTATGTCAAGACTGGAATCCAGTAATCCAGTTAGATTAACCTAATGGGCAGCGTTTTGCATCATGAGCAATCGATTTGCATACTTCCATTTAAAGGACACAAGGTTCCTGAATCTGAACCAGCTTTAGACTGGTGCAGACTCATTGTTTATGGGAATCTGTGCCAGACTTTTGTACTCATATCAGCAAGGAAAATCAGGCCGGTCATGAAAGAGTTAGAGACACAGAAGGGCAAGACTGTGCAGTATTACTGGTAAACTGTCCAATCACTTCCAGGAATAAAACTTTATATTAGTCAAATGATTCTCAAAACACTACAACATCCATCCAAAATATTTTCTTGGGAAAGATAACAACATATTACAGCTGTCTGTGAATCTCTAGTGATGAGATATTGGTAGATAAAACAGAACTGAATGCTCCAGTGTACAATTATCTGTTATGCTGATACAGTTGTCTCTGGAGGCGGGATATTCTGAGACAGCCTGGTTAAGCAAAGAGTAATCCAAATGACAAAAAAAAAAAATTAGATTTTCTGTGGAAAAGTTCATAGAAACACAGTTGCCATGACAACTGTATTTGGCTCTGGAAAAGGGAAGAAAATGGCTCTTTTTAGGTTGAAGCAAAATAAAATGAGTTTGAATGCATAAGAAAACTGCATTTTCACTCTGGAGTAGAATAGTCCTTCTGTAGCAAACTTGCTTAGTTTCTACATTTTAGGGTTTTCTTTTCCTCCCTTTCCCTACCCTTCCCATAACCAAGTCACATTCCTGGTATTAAGTGTTCCAAAATGCTACAGATTGCACCCTAGCTGCAAAACAATAGAAGCAGAGTTCCTGCATCTAGTCAGCATAAAAATGCAAACTTGTATTTACAACTCAATCAGGTCATAGAAGACTTGGAGAAGAGAAAAATAGCTGATGTATCAATCAACTGGGAAAGCAGTTTGATCTGGAATGTCTCTCCATGTCTCATGTGAAAGGTACCCAGGATGATTTTTGTTCTGTTGGTGGTTGAAGAATAAAGCAGATTTTAAACCTTTGCTATTGTGTATCCTTTATCAGCTCTCCGCTTCCAGCACTTATGTACACATATCCCCGCCACGATCACACAGGCCAACGTGAGGGGAATCATTGCGACGTACCAGGACAAGCCGACAGCTGGAAAAGTAAAGAAATGAAATATTTTCAGAAATACCTCCCAGGAACACAGTTCTCTAAGTTCAAGGAGGTAGAGGAGAAATCACAATAAAAAGGATGTCTGCAAGTTAACCTTCCCGCAGGGCTGATCACCTGCGAAAGGAAGAGGCCTATTGATTGAGTGCTCTGAGAAATGGGCTTTTGAAGATGGGAAGAAGAATTGGAAAATAATAGAGGGTGAGAATTTAAAGTTTAATCCTTTTTGTGTACACATAACTCTTCACAACTCCTGCTCAGAGCTGTTGTGTGCTTTCTACCATAATTTGGTGAAAGCAGGAAATAAAAGCACAGTGTGGAGAGGGAGTACCTAACAGCTAGTCCACCCTCAAGCTCTGTCAATAATTTTTGCCATACAGAGTGGCCTATAAATTACCAATGATCAACCCAAGACTCTGAGCTTTTTACCAAAATACAGCTAATTTCCAAGACCAGTGTTCATCCAGACTATTTGGGCTATGTCAGCCTATAGTGGTTCATGGATTGCCTCCTCTGTAGTAATTAATACCTCTGTACCTCATGGTAGACAAGGGCAGCACATCATCTAGCAAAGGGAGTACAAATCCCTCATCACAGGCTGCTGGAGTGAGTCATGAGTTATAACTCATAATGAAGACTGTAAGCGTTGATGTGACTTTCTAAGACAGTGTGAGCAAGCTTTGGTGATTCATCAACGTCGTGCAAAGAAACAATTAGCATTGCTTCACATTGTTTTTTCAGCTGGTTCTTGGCCAATGGTCTATCACACTGCAACATTAATTGCACTGAGCTTAAGCTTTCTCTTCCCGTCACTAGGAGCCAAAATAACAACACCCATCCTAATTTACACTTGTTATTTTGCCGGCAGTCTGTGCATGAGGAAGAAGGAACACTCGGATATTTATTCTGCTATTGTTTTTTTTTTTTTTCCCCTACTTGTTGAGGAACTGGAGGAGATCTGTCCCTGCTGCACCCATAGGGAGTTTGCCAGTAGTCTCCCTGGAGCCATCATTTCACAAAGTGTATCTAAATTTGAGTGCTAGCCAATGAACATAGCAGCATAGATCCTTATCCCTGCAGAAAATAACGGTGAGTGACCCACAGAAAGTGTCTTCTCTGAACAGGCTTTTCCAAAGAGGCAATCCATTTTTCCCAGGCAATAATTGCCCCCAGTACTAGCCCTGACAGAATAAAAGGCTTGGATGATAATTTAACATTAGAATAATGATAACAATTATAGCATGTTTGTCCCCCAGATAAGCAGTCAAACTAGTTACCTTCCTGTTTGACCCTTGTTGGCAGTACTTGGTAGCCATATCTGTTCTGGGCCAGACACGTAAAGTCTGTGTAAAAATCCACTTCTTTGACAGCATCAAAAATCAGTGGCACTTCAATGAAGTTTTCACCATTTTCTACAATTTCTCTAGAAGAAAAATAAAAATTTAATATTAAGACCTTTCATAAGGTGGCTTTTCTCTATTTGATGTGTTCATTCTAATAGCACATTGCAAGAAAATGCATTGGATATTTGCTCATTTCTGAACCAGCCCCTCAGCAATAGAGGACACCTATGTCTTCCAACCCAGTTGTGCCAACTATTTGAGTCTCAGCAGTCAGTACTTGTCCTGCACTTGTTAAATCTTCCAGGAACAAAAGAAGATCTGGATTTGTCTTACAAAAATAAAGAAAAGGGAGGGAAGAAGGGCAAGCAGAATTCTGTATATTTTTGAGCTCTTTACACAGCATTGTGGAAGGACCTAATTCCTTCTCTCTGACCACCTATTCATTTCTGATACTAATTCTTACTATCACATGGAACAGGACATATGGAGAACATAACCCCGCAAATGCTCACTCAGCAAACTGAACCACCACTCCTGTCTATCATGCGCCCAAAGCCAAGAGCTCAATACAAGAAACTGTCTAGGAAGTTTCCAGCTTTCTTCAACCTGATTGTTTCATCAGTTCAACTATTTAAAAGTGGTTTTCTATCTGCAGCCAAACATTGTCTCTTGATATCTTTTAGTCATTGCTGGAGAAGTTGTCCAGCTGCTCTTTAATGTCCAGCTGTTCATGAGTATGCTCTGCGCTGTGGCAGCGTAGTTCCCTGTGCGCTCCTTCCAACACTGTACTGCAGAAAGGTAGTGACATGGTGACAGGCGCTTTCCCAAAGATTTCTGTGGGGAATTTGTTTTCATGATGGCGTTTCACCTGTTTTGCCTTGCTGCCATTCTGAGGGCTTCCAATACTGTGATGTCTCACACACCGGGAGTTCCACATGAGACCTAGCTCGTGTGGTCCCTGTCCTCATGCAATTATACAGTAATACACAACAGTAATAATGATAATGACAGTAAAAATGACAATAATTTTAGAAGTCCAAGTAAGAAAGTGCATGTGCTGCTCCATTCTAAAGCCTGCAGAGACTACAGCCACAGTACATTTTACGGCTCCTGACCAGAGGTTTAACGCACTGTCACTTATCCATGTAAACAACATCATAAATGAATGGTCTCCATCATGCTATGGGGAATGTGAAAACACCTAAGGGCTTTGGTGTACAGCTAACTTACCGTATTACCTCTGGCTGCAGCTGTGCAATAAACAAAACATGGCCAGGTTGTTGCCTGGCACTGATGGCCACAAATGGCCAAAACCAGTCCACATCCATAACTGTTAAACACTCTTGTCCCTCAAAATAGGGATGCCACATCCCCATACTCTGTTCGGCGTGGTCTCTGCCTCATGTTGAATCCTAATCAATAGCCAGCAGCTCTTTGGGAAGGTGCTAGCTGGTGAGTGACCAATTTAACGATTAACAGCAGAGGCAATGGCATCCTAGAACCCAGGAACCTTCCTGGCTCTGTCCACCAGTACAGGCAGCGACACTGTGACCCAGATGAGGGTGATGATCTTTGTGGATGCTCTCAGCTCCATCAAATGAGCGATAAAACACACTGACCTGGACCTCAATGAAGAGATTTCAGTCAGTAGGTTTACCTCACCTTTACAAAGCACTAGAAGCATGCCTGCACATAGCTAGTTAATGCTGCTCAGGTGACATGTCACGGGTACAGAAAGCAGACTTTTTCCCTCCTTTCCTAGTGGGAAAAGCCTTGAGGCATACAGCTATGCAGCAGCTGAGAGAAGGCTCTGCAAGATGGGGAGAGACAATGGATCAGGGCAAGAGGATGTAGGACATCCTGCTTTTCCCTCCCACCAGCATCCCTCCAGTGCTTCCCTGGCGCCAGCTCTCACACTCGCTGGTCATCTCTGTGAGTCGGTTTAACTCACTAATGTGGAAAAGAACAAGCCTAAGGGGAAAAACAATTATATTTTTTTAAAAAACATTCCCCCTTCCCCCCCCACTGGTTAGTTTTCTGTTATCTTAGTGTGTTCAGAGAACCTCATGAATGTCAGGGAGAGGATGTTGCCATTTTGCTGGCACAAGACAAGGAGAGAGATAAGAGAAGCACTGGGAAGGATCAAGTCCCATTGCTTTCCTTTGGAGTCAGCTCTTACACAAGCTCAGCTGCCCATGGAAACGTGCTTCAAGTTTAAGCTTTGAAGTTGGGTCGTTTGCAGTATACCATCAATAAAAACAGAGCTAAAGAATTTATTTCACCCTGCTTGGGTTGGGTTTGGAGTTTTTTTGGTTGTCTACCTCTTTTTTTCTCAGCTCTTACCTTGACTTCATATCTGTCCGTATCCCATTTCATTACTGGCATTCAGCTGCGCTGAGAGCCCCTGCCACACTGCAGGTTAAAACAACGAGCACAAGGAAATACTTTCAACCAGACTTACTGTCGTTCTCCCTCTGTAACTCTGCTTTGCTTGTAAACCGCATCCACGGTGGTGTCATTTGCTAGCCATTCCACGTCGGTATGGACGTGGCTGTTCAGTCCAACAAACACTTTGCATGGGAGAACCATCTTGGAGCCTGTTGGTAAAAGCAAAATTAACAAACCATTTGGCTACAGATGGAGAACTACTCTTTCTTTTGGTGAAAACAAAAATCTCCAGTGGGAGATCAAGTTCCCGCACACATGAAGCACAACTATGCTCAAAACTGAACTTAAGCCCTAGATTGCTTTGATCCTCTGCTCTTTGGCAGCAAGACCCTTCAGTTTGGCAGTCCTTTCCACTACTAACCAAATTACTTGCCCATTGCAACAGTTAGCAACTCTTGCACAAGACACATTCCTCAGAAAGCAAAGCTGTGTTCCTGTGGCCTTCCTCCTCCTGACGTACAGCAGCTCAAAGGGCACGGTGTGATTTGCCGCTCTGGAGCAATTGCCCTAACCAGCAGTGTAGCTTCACTTAGAGATGCTGTGGGCAAGGGCATTCAGCTCAATGTGACAAAGCAATCCATGCAGAAATACAGAAATTTTGCTATAATTATTGTAACTTAGAACTGAGGATAAAGAGTCTGCAGACTGGTCCATATCTGTATTATATGGAAAATATAGTGCTCAATAATGCATACAAGTTTATTATTATATCTGTGCTGGTGGTGATAAAAGGGAAATTAAACACTTCACAGAATTAGACAGGCAAAAAAAAAATTACTTGGTAGTCCTACACTGATGGAAAGAAAAGTGGTAGGGAAAACTAAGACATCATAGGACACAATTGTGTATATAGTACCCAAGCTAAAAAAAGCTTAGTGTAAAATATACCTGGCATTTTCTGGGAAGAGGAAATACAACAGAAATTTGTTGTCATAATATAATCTTCAAAGAAAAATCAAGATCCTATCAAGGTACTTTCTAACTAACAACCACTGTCTAGTTCAAACAGTAAAAAGCAATGAAAAAAATTCTCCTCCTAAAAGAAGTAGACTGCTCCTTCAAAGCCACCAGATAACACAGTCCAGTTTGAGGGAATATTGAAAATGAATAGTTCTTAGTGAAAGAGGACTCTGAGCAGCTGATCTAAGGGTACAAACATGCTTTTGATGCTTTGCTAGAAGCTAAAATCAGCAGCATTTCTGCAGCATCTCCTACATGAGAGATAGCATCTAGTTGTAGACAATAAGAAGGAAAAACTACTCCAGCACCAACCCTCAGCTGATATAATTGAGAGCAAAAGAACTACAACAACTTATGCCAAGAAATTATGCTGTAAGAGGATCTGTTTTAATTTTCCTCTGACTGGATATTTCCAAAAATAATGCCGGGCCTTACCGAGAGCAGCTGATGTTGTCTTTTGCGTTGGATACACAATTATTGGGGTAAATCTCTTTTCTTGTTCTGGAGAGAGAAAGAGAACAGGGAGTCAGTGCTAGCACAAGAGAAAGTGCGGGCAGTGCCCACGGAACTTCGGGCAGAAAGGTGCCGCTCTGCTCTGCATCCTTCCTCTCCCGGGGACGCGTTGGATCTAAATGTCAATCAAAAAGTAAAGCCCGCCCCCTGCTGGCCGCTGGGGCGAGCCGCTGTCACCCCTTGGCGAAACGGGGGTTTTCCCCCATCCTGAGCCCGCATTGTTTTATTTCCTAACGCCTCTGAAATAATTTGCAGTGACACCCACCACCCCACCCCCCCAAGACATAAATAATTTGGTTTAGCAACCACAGGCGCTTGTAATGCCGCGTTCTGCCTCCTGCAAATCTGCTGCAAGTTGGGCAGACGGGTGACACCAGCCCCACCTGGGTGCCATGGGAAAATCAGCGGTGCCAAAGCTGGCACCCATGGCGTCCCCCTTTCCTCGGCACTGCTGGGAGGCCAAGTATGAGTTCTTCTCCCGCGTTTCATTAACAAAGAAGAGATTTTCTTAAGTCCTGTAATATTTTAAAGGGTCAATATTTACCGACGGTCTTCAGCTGAATTGTTCTTGTGATTTCATACGTTGCACCTTCATATGGAAATGACATCTTGCAGGTGTAATAGCCAGAGTCTGTTGGTAGCACAGAAGTCACGATCAGAGAAGTCGAACCTTTCAGAATTACGAATCTTTCATCGTCGTCTTCCAAAGGCAGAGCATCCTGGAGAAAGGACAGCAGCTGGTGTTACGGCTTGGATGATAGGTGTGGTCACACTCTGTGCAACTTCCAGACAAAAATTACTTATCCTTGCCTCTCTGTTATTAAAAGTTCACTTATCACTGGGAAATCTGAGCAGTTCCAGTTTCCCACCAAAGGCCAAGTTCTTCAAACATGTATGCATCTCTAAAATGCTCTGAGGCACTGCATGAAGTGTGAAGAATTGCTATTTTAATATATCTGTAATGTGTGTGTATAGCTTTTCAATAAAGTGCACATTTTAAGATGGAAAAGATATAATAGGCTCCTTCCTGAGTCATCATCTAAGACAAAACCATTTTAGTAACCATGAAGATTTTCACAACACTATTACTTTCCATACGTGACCTCATAAAAGTAGAATTCTGAGGCATTCTTCAAAGACAAATACTAGCAATCCCGCAAGTTTTCATAACACTATCACTTACCCTATGTGATCTCATAAACTGTGAAAAATTCCTGCTCTGTATCCCTAATGCTCTGTCCACACGTGGGTTAGAGCCTTGCTAGGAGCAGCGATGCTCCTCTCCATCAAGGCAGGATAGCTCTTTCTGACAGCTGTAGCAAGAACTATATTGAGGGACAGCCTTTTACTTAGATAAAGGGGTTATAGCCTGCTTCCGAAGGGAAACTGGAGCAAAAACATTTTAGAATCATAGAACATAATCACAGAATGGTTTGTTTGGAAGGAACCTTTAAAGGTCATCTAGTCCAACCCCCCTGCAAAGACCAGGGATATCTGCAACCAGATCAGGTTGCTCAGAGCCCCATCCAACCTGGCCTTGAACGTTTCCAGGGATGGGGCATCCACCACCTCTCTGGGCAACTTGTGCCAGTGTTCTACCACCCTCAGTGTAAAAAAAAAATTTCCTAGTATCTAATCAGAATCTACCTCCTTCTATTTTAAAATAATTACCCCTTGTCCTTTTGCTGATATGGTATCAATCACGACATAGGCACTGCTGTATAGAGCCAGCCCAGGTATTTCATCCTGAGAGCTGCGCAAGGCAGAGCATATGATCATAGTGGAAGTGTAAGTAAAAGCTAAGCCAAGGTCCTATGAAAATATAAGAATCTTGTGCTCTTCAGTGTGAGATTGAACACCTGAGGTCAATCAAGTGAAGGCTATATTTGATCATATGGGCAAAACCAGGCTTGCCTACTTGAAAAGCCATGGACTGACAAGTTAGGGAAGAGAACACTATAAGCAGTATGTGATAAATCTAGTATTTCCAAATGCTGAATTCCAGCTGATTAATGAAATCTACCCCATCTGAACAGCTCACATGGGGGATGCATCACTGGGAGGTCCTACTTTATGGGATTCACTAGAGGGACTGTAAAAAGCAGCACAGTGCCAAAGAGAAGGGCCTCATCTGAAGTGGCAAACCCTGAAATTAGGGTGGGTAATCTAGCCTTAAAAATAGTTACACTGCCTGTGAGAGCATGTAACATGTGGAGCACTTCACTCTGTGTTGAGTCCACCCCAGAGAATCTTTCTTAAAATACATACATCTGCCCCAAAATTCCCGGTGTATTATGCTGTGCTCATGACATTAACAACATGAAGTACAGGAGAAATAGAAAGGGAAGATGTAAGTGCCTTTACAAACAGGTTGGGATTAGGCTTTGCACAAAGAGGAGGTGAAAGTTCTACCTTGTACCACTTGAGCTCCAGGCTTGTCCTATTTGGCGTAAAATCCCACAGCTCAGGGCAAACGATCTTTCCAGAGGTGAAAGTGAAGAGGACCTGGAGATAGGCAATGTCCCGAGCAGCTGCTTTCTCCATGACCGTGAGGTGGATGGAGACCTCGGCGCAGTAGGAGGAGTTTCTGCAGACAGAGCAGGGAGAGATGAGCATCCCACTCAGCAACAAGGGGAACTCGAGTGAAGCCCTTTGTTTCCTCCTGGCTCCATTTCTCTTCTTAGCAGTTTCTAAGAAGCCAAGACTGAGATCATAGCAGGAGGGATCCTGGAAAATCACTGGTACTGGGTTTTTTGGCACAATTTAAACATGTTGCTGACACATGTCTCCCTTGGAGCTTCAGTCTTTTCTTTCTTGTACACCAAGTTTGCTGTGCGCCCTTAGGCTACGGCATGATTTTAATTTTGCAAGGAGGGGGAATATGTTTGCCTAAGCAGGAGCAGGTGTGTCATGAACCCTCCGCCATTTCCTTGGAAGAGGACTGTGAAAACCCTAATGATTGGGACCTAAGGATGCAACAAAAAGCTTATAGCATGTATTAAAATACATCCGCAGCTACTATTATGCAACCAGTCGGCATTTCTGTGAGTAAGTATTATTTTGCATAGAAAAGAAGGCATTCCTGCTTTGAAAGTTTTGCAATATTTAACTTTTCTTTCTGGTCCTGAGTTACAACCGCTTCCAGTCCCAAGGAGAACCAAAGTGGGGGAGACAGGTGCTTAAACAATGTCCTTTCCAACCTCTGAATCCTGCCTTGGACATCTTCCACCCAGGACAGTGCCTGAGCCCTGCGGGAGCCAGCAAAGCCAGGAGGTCCGGGCTGCGACCTCCTGGAGAGCAGCTGGGGGCTGGGAACAGACAGATCCACACTACTGCTAGGGCACTGCAACTGTCTGTCACCTACAGGTCAGATGCCTAAATCCAAAATACTTGCACAACAGAAGCAGAGATCTATGATAATTTGCTTCTACCCTCATTTTAGAGAGTGTTGAAAAAAAATCTGGTGGCTTCCCTGTGGGATGATTTGCAAAGGAAATACAATTTGTTTGTACTGTATTAATCCTGTAATAATGAGAGCAATGAAGCTGTGTGCTTGTCTCAAAGGATCTCTTTTTCAAATAGATTTCACAGCATTGTACTATGGCTGTCAATAACACTGCCACAGTGTTATAGGTTGAGGAACTGAAGCAGAATTGTCCAGAAAGGGGGTTAAAAAACACCCTTTGAGGTCTCAGGCAACTACACTGTGCTTTAGGACAATATTTGCCATCTTTTATTATTCTGGCTTCACTATCAAAGTCTTCTCTTCTGCTTGACCACTGCAACTGCTGCTGAGACATGCAGAAAGGCTGACCCAATATGCTCAGTGTGATGTATTAATTTGAATTCTGCCTGTCCGTCTCTTCTACTGCCGATGCACATCACTTACGAGTTTTTGCCTCCCTCAGTCCTCGGCAAATCCAGACCCCAGTACCTCTTTTGAAACTGTACAGCAGCGAGCTGTCAGATACTCAGAAAAAGATGACTGAGTCTTAACCCACTGCAGTATCACAAGTCTGGTCCCAGCCTAGTAAATACACATCGGGTCTCATGAAAGATCTTCCATTAAAACCAAGGCAATCAAGGTCTGGTTTGAAATGTGAAGCAGAAGAAAGGTAAACACCAGGAATAAGAAACAGGGAAGAAAGAAGCCACTCCAGAACCTTGATATATGTTTCGTAAGGCAAACTGCAGTGCAAACAAGGCTATTTGCTTCTCTGGAGCTGTAACGAGGGTTGCGTTGTGCAGAATCACCTCCCTGCTCTCCACAGACCTGACTGGATCACAAATAAGCTAGGACAAACTCTCCTGTACTCTATTTCCTCATGAGAGCATAGCCAGAGTGGCAATACTGTGTCACCTATGTCATGACTTATCCAGATTTCAGTATGTGTATCTGTAGGAGACACACAATGCATTTAAGAGTTCTGACTTTCCACATTTTTTTCTCTAACGAAGTTATCAAAGAAATTATCTTATCCAGACCTGCTCTGAACACAACGGGCATTTAGAAATAAGCTACTGTATTTTAGACATATTCATCTTGTTAGCACACGGGACTTTCTTTTAAGTACCCACCTTCTGGTGCAGATATATACTCCTGAGTCTTCTAGCATTGCTGGTAAAAACCAGAGTGCATCTCCTTCTGCCCAAATTCTTGGATCTTCATCTCTTCCTGATATAATGGTTTTTGAACCATTTTTATACCACGTGATACTAGAGGTCAAGGAGGAAAAATCCAAATGTTTGTATCTGGGGGAAGGGCATTTCAGAACCACAGGTTCTCCATGCAGTTCATAGTAGTGTTTGAAAAACACGGTGTGATCTGGGCAGTTTTCTGTGTAAATTAGAGATATTTTTACATTACTGTCAGACAGGCACATTAAAAAGAAGGGAGAGGGAGACAGAAAAAAAAATAAGCGTGCCCTTACCTGTACTTTGGACTTGCTGGAGCCTGAAAGCAGAGGTGCCCCCTAAGAACGTCACCAGGGCAAAGAAGAGCCCACACATTTTTTCCCAGCAGAAAGCGGAAGGAGAAGACCGAGGGAAAGTGTCTTGAAATCTGCAGGGAAGTTTATTACAAGACAGAAGATACAATGAAAATACTCAACATTAATTTAAGGGTTAACTGCACTTTTCCTCACTCTGGACCTGGTGAGCTTTGGTTCACCCTTAAGAAGCAGAAAGGCTTCTTCATCCCTAGCTTATGGGGGCTGACTTGTGGAATAAGAGCATCTGGCGTGGCACAAAGACATCAGTTCTGTCCCTTTCCTTTCACTCCAGGAGATGCAAACAACATACCACAAGATGCTGCTGTCCCCACGGCTTTTCAGTGCAACAGCTAGGGCGGAAAACCCGAGCTCTGCTTGTTTTGCAATAAGATGTGACCAAGGCACGGGTCAGCTGCTTCCAGTTAGCTGCAGTGTAGCTAGCTTGGATGAACACAGGTGCAAAGATGCAGCAGAATAGACTTTAGCTCTCTTAAGCAGTCACTTCAGGTGTCTCCCAAGGTTGTAAGGACCTTATGAAATCCTGTGTCACTTTATCTTCCCCACTCTAGCTACCAAAGTAGGCCAGGTAGTGTGGATCAGGCTGCAGGCAAACTTCCTGCAATAACCAGAGCCAAGCTTTCAAAGTCTTCAACAAATGTTTCTCTTGGGACACAAATATTTTATTCCCATGCCAGGCACCCCCACCTTGCTGGTGATGCACAAGTGAGTTTTCAGCTCAATGCTATTATCATCTGTGCTGAAATAAGATAAGGAAAACCCTGGACAACTTGTCCTAAAACTCAGACATGGCAACATTAAGAGAAAACAAAACTATCCACTGCCAGTCATTCATTAATTGTCATCTGTATTGGCCTGGCATGGGCAAGGCAGCTTCTGCGTATACCACTGAATGCTTTCTGGTCCGCTACAAGGTTTCAGCTGCTGCTACTCAGTTGATAGATTGTGTGTTACCTCAGTGTACTGCAGGTAAAAATGCATAAAACATGCTACATACAGACACCAGTTTATGCTGTATGTAAGGTATTTACACACAACACAGCACGCATATGCACATGATACATACTATTTTCATTTTATATACAGAAATGTTTAAATGACCAGACCACAGCTTCAAATTGTATCCAAAAGCAAAAACACATTTCTACCCATATAACACAGTCATAGTCATGGGTACTCATCTTGAGGCATCTTCTGTGTATCCCACCATGCACATATTTATTATGCAGTTTTAATCCAAATTTCTCCCTGTTCTAGTAGCTATATTTATCTGACATCTGATAGTTTGACTACAATAAACTATTTCTAGCTTATTGTCTTCTCTGCAACACCACAAAGCCAACCTCTTGCTCAATGATACTGTTTCATAACCACGGGTCTTCTCCTGTAGTGCTAAGTCTGCAAGGTTTTCCAGGACATTGGCATGGAGCTGTCACCTCTCTGGGCTACACCTGGACTAGGACCTAGTGGCTTTGTCTGTGACATTAACAAGCCTCATGGTTCACATGCAATACCCCATAACAGGGCAGTTTCTCTCTCTTTAGGTCCTTTGCCTCATGAATATATGTGGTTATTTTGTTCAGAGCTTTCCAGTCCCTTCAGGTTGGTACCCATCAGTCTCCATAAGTCCCTACGCGATCTGAGGTTTTAGGGGAGGTTTTCACTCCCAAATTTCCATCATCAGGTTCACTTACCTGAAGTTCTGTGTTCTTTCAGCCATTATCTTCCCACGAAAAGATATAAGACTGAAGATAGCTGGTGAGGACCTTATATAGTGTTTAACTCAACACACAGCGGAAATTTGTCTTTTGTTGCCCAATCAGATTTGTGTCAAAACCAAATGACATTTTAAGACCCACCTTTCTTTCCTTCCGTAGAGTAAGGATGAGAGAAACAGAGACACACAGAGAGAGAAAATATGTATTTGGATTTCCCAAAAAAGGGGAAATGACTGCTAAATATATGACTAAATTTCCCTTTTTCTGACGAACGGTAGTTTGCATACACTCATGTCTTCACATGACTATTTCACGCTCTACCTCAAATAAAAATTTCTCATGGGTAACAAAAGGTGTCCTGCAGCACAGTCAGCAACTGAATAATTGCAATCTTCACAGAATGTGGTTTACCAAGTCCTTCATGGACAATATAAATCTTTTGTGATTTCCCGGATCGCTTGTGAATCACAAATGGGTGGATTCCTCTTTCCTTCCATAAGATCCATCTCAGTGTCACAGTTTACAGTAAGGCTCTCTTTTCAATGGAAGGTAAAGAATGAACAGATATAAGAAGATGATGGTGTCCAGGCTCATAAGCAGAAGAGGTAAGAAATAGGTTATAAACTGTGGCAGTGTTGGCTTCTGCCTGGTTAGAGGGAAATCAGTTCAGTCTGGAACTGGCTCACAAGCCAATTTTTCCTGTGCCTTGTCCTGACATGTGATGTTTCTGCATTTCTTACAGCCTCTTGATCCCTCAGGGAGCAGTTGCCATGCACTGCCTGATTGCTAGCCCAGGAAAGCAGTGTGGCGGCCAGCTGACCTGCCAGAGCTGGAGTCAGCACAGAAGTCCGTGCTAGCAATCCTCAGTACAATACTCTCCCCTCCCCAGATTTCGTAAACCTCATCTGAGCAGGCCTGGTCTGGAGCACTGGGGTCCTAGCCTAAGGCTCAGGCTTTGTGATCCTCCCACTAACCAAATAATGACTGAGTAACAAAAACAACATAGCTGTTTATCACAGTAGGCATGTAAGAACCATTTACTACAATCTTCGGGGATGTGTCATATGCTTGGGTTGCACATATTCTTTTGTGCAGGCAATATCCACCACGTTACAGGAACTTCAGTAAATTAAAAAAAAGAAAAAAAAAAGAAAAAAAAAATCATGAAGCCCCATATTTCAGTCTTTAACAATCTTTACAGTTTCTATATCCTGATTAAGACAGTAATTGTAAGGGTTTCTATAGCTATGAGCCCCGCACATGGCTACCCGGTTTTTCTTAAGCAACCCTGTTATCCATGAACTTGAAAGGCTGATAATGTAACTAAAATTAGGTACTGCCCTGTGGTGCTCCATCTTCTTGGTGAAAAGAAAGCACTCATCTATCTCCATTGAGGCTACACTCACAGATTTAGCCCAGAAAGCAAATCGTATCCTGGGCTGCATCAAAAGAAGCGTGGCCAGCAGGTCAAGAGAGGTGATTCTGTCCCTCTAGTCTGCTCTCGTGAGATCCCACCTGGAGTACTGAGTCCAGTTCTGGAACCCCCAACATAAGAAGGATGTTGACCTGTTGGAGAGAGTCCAGAGGAGGGCCACAAAGATGATCAGAGGGCTGGAGCACCTCTCCTATGAGGACAGGCTGAGAGACTTGAGGTTGTTCAGCCTGGAAAAGAGAAGGCTCCAGGGAGACCTTATAGTAGCCTTCCAGTACCTGAAGGGGTCCTACAGGAGAGATGAGGAGAAACTTTTTAGCAGGGCCTGTTGTGACAGGATGAGGGGTAATGGTTTTAAACTACAAGAGTGTAGATTTAGACTAGACGCAAGAAAAGAAATTTTACAATGAGGGTGGTGAAATACTGGAACAGGTCGCCCAGAGAGGTGGTGGATGCCCCATCCCCGGAAACATTCCAGGCCAGGCTGGACGGGGCTCTGAGCAACCTGATCTAGTTGGAGATGTCCCTGCTTCTTGCAGGGGGGCTGGACCTTTAAGGTTTAAAGCCTTTAAAGGTTCCTTCCAACCCAGTCCATTCTATAACTCTATGATTTGGGCTACAAAACCACTGATCTTGCTTTTTGGAGACCCTGAACTTCATTCTTCATTACCCAGAAAATGTCCTGATCACATGCACCAGTACCAGGACTTTAAGTTAAAATAGTATATCTGGAGGCACAGAAGTCTAGTTTAAAATAAGTCTGGAAGAAATTAAAGACAGAAGAAGTATTTTTTTAGGAGCTATATGCTGAGAAGGCCATGCCACTTTGTGGTCAGTTATTACTGAGTATTTATAAACAGAAATACGCAAGTCTAGCAGCTATATATAGAGAGAGACTCTTTTAGGGAAGCTGGTGTCATTCTGTGGTTTCACTGTGCTGATGATTCATTTAGACAGCTCAAGATGGTGGAGCATAGCTGTGAAATTCCTAATTTGAAGACCAGGCTATTCCCCATATGTCTCACCCGTTGCTCATCTCACTAGAACGCTATTTCCCGCACCAGGGCTACACGCAAATGTGCCTTGTCACATTTGCTCTCCTAGGATGTGCCAATAAAATAACCAAAATCTCACGGAATATTTAGTGTTCTGGCAGTTCCTCAGGTACTTAATGCCTTCTTTGCCTCAGTCTTTAACAATAAGACCAGTTATCCCCGGGGTGCTCAGCACCCTGAGCTGAAAGACAGGGATGGAGAGCAGAATGAACCCCCACAATCCAGAAGGAAGCAGTTATCAACCTGCTACAACACCCGGACATGCACAAGCCATAGGGGCTGGATGGGATACAACCGAGGGAGCTGGCAGAGGAGCTTGCTAAGCCCCTCTCCATCATTTATCAGCAGTCGTGGTTAACAGGGGAGGTCCTCCCAGATGACTGGAGGGTTGCCAGTGTAACGCCCATCTACAAGAAGGGCTGAAAGCAAGATCCGGGGAACTACAGGCCTGTCAGCCTGACCTTGGTGCTGGGGAAGATTATGCACCGGTTCATCTTGAGTGCGCTCACTTGGTACGTGCAGGACAACCAGGGGATCAGGCACAGCCAGCATGGGTTCATGAAAGGCAGGTCCTGTTTGACCAATCTGATCAGCTCCTATGACCAGGTGACCCACCTAGTGGGTGGCATGAAGTCTATGGATGTGATCTACCTGGACTTCAGCAAGGCCTTTGATACCATCTCCCACAGCATTCTCCTAGAGAAGCTGGCGACTCAGGGCTTGGATAGATGTACTCCCTGATGGGTTAAAAACTGACTGGATAGCCAAGTCCAGGGAGTTGTGCTGAATGGAGTGAAATCCAGTTGGTGGCCGGTCACAAGCGGTGTTCCCCAGGGCTCAGTTTTGGGGCCAGTCTTGTTTAATATCTTTATCAATGATCTGGATGAGGGGATTGAGTGGTGCCTCAGTAAGTTTGCAGATGACACCAAACCAGGTGGGTAGGAAGGCTCTGCAGAGGGATCTGGACAGGCTGGACGGATGGGCTGAGGTAAAGTGTATGAGGTTCCACAAGGACAAGTGCCAGGTCCTGCACTTGGGTCAAAACAACCCCATGCAATGCTACAGGTTTGGGTAAGAGTGGCTGGAAAGCTGCCCGGAGGAAAGGGGCCTGAGGGTGCTGGTAGACGGTTGGCTGAACATGAGCCAGCAGTGTGCCCAGGTGGCCAAGGCCAACAGCATCCTGGCTTGTATCAGGAACAGTGTGGCCAGCAGGAGTAGGGAAGTGATTGTGCCCCTGTATTCGGCACTGGTGAGGTTGCACCTCGAATACTGTGTTCCGTTTTGGACCCCTCAGTACAAGAAGGTTGTTGAGTTGCTGGAGCACATCCAGAGAAGGGCAACAAAGCTGGTGAAGGGTCTGGAGCACAAGTCTTATGAGAAACGACTGAAGGAACTGGGATTGTTTAGTCTAGAGAAGAGAAGGCTGACAGGAGACCTCATCACCGTGTACAACTACCTGAAAGGAAGTTTTAGGGAGAGGGGTGTTGGTCTCTTCTCCCAGGTAACTTG
Organism: Chlamydotis macqueenii; assembly: GCF_036417535.1. Taxonomy (NCBI): domain Eukaryota; kingdom Metazoa; phylum Chordata; class Aves; order Otidiformes; family Otididae; genus Chlamydotis; species Chlamydotis macqueenii. Next base: position 147,339,302 of record NC_141556.1, on the reverse strand, counting down.
TGATAGGACAAGAGGAAATGGCCTCAAGTTGTGCCACAGGAGGTTTAGATTGGATATTAGGAAACATTTATTTACTGAGTGTTCAGCTGCTGGAACAGGCTGCCCAAGCAGGTGGTGGAGTCACCATCCCTGGAGGTGTTGAAAGAATGTGTAGACATGGCACTCCAGGACGTGATTCAGTGGACATTGTGGTATTAGGCTGATGGTTGGACTTGATGATCTTGGAGGTCTTTTCCAACCTTAAGGATTCTATGATTCAAAAGGCCTCCACAAGCAAGGTGTGTCTGTTCATTATCCCCTGTTCATGGAAGGGGAAATGGAAATTCAGGCATTATGGAGTGAGGATAAGACCATTTCTATAAGGGACAGTTAAGGTGTCAGCTTCTTCTACAGACTCCCAGGTTCTGCTGTCTGTCCTGGAGGAACTCATCCAAGTGTCTCTGTGGCTGATGTTGTCAGGAACTGCACTGACATGGAGCTTGCCATTTATTGTGTTAGTCAGTTTGGCTAGGCTAGCTTCATGCAATCAAAAATAGGAGATAATTTCTCTAGTTCTCATAAGAATAAGGTGGCGAGCATTAAGAAATATTGAATGTTGAAAGCTGACTGGCAAGCAGATGCAAAGTAAACCACAACTATTAAACCAACACATGTTTTGAGGCTTATTGATATGGGAAAATCTGCTTTTAATAATATATTATGTCCTTGTGCACAGTTCCCAGATGGGCTCTTGGGAAGTACAGAGATGGAGAGGGAAGAGAAAAGCTATCCAACTCTGAGAATCACCAAATAGATGGGACAGAAAGGCTAAACAGAGAAATTATCCCAATGCACAACAGATGCCAAGAATACAGGAATTTGCATGCTTACCCAGAGGAATAAGTGCTGTCATACATCAGTTGTAAAAGACTGACTGGGAGAAACAGGAGGAGATGGGCCAAGAGACATACACTTTGTGATGAGGGGTACTCGTTTGGCCAAAGCAGCAACAGCTTAGTTACAGATTGCCTCCCTGCTATAGGCTCCTGGGATGTCCACAGGCCCTTTCACTTCAAAAGAAACCAGGCAGGCCGTGAAGAGTAATTACACTGTCAAGAGCTGGAAGGGACAGAGAGGAGGAGACCCTCGTTGTAGAAGTCAACAGGCTGCAAGGGACAAAGTATTGGCTAGAAAGGCCCAGAGCCAGCAGCAATGAGGCCAGAAGTACTTAAAGCAACAAGAAGTACCTCATCTGCCCTCACCACTAATGGCATTTGGGTTGACCAAGGGGATTCTCTCTGCATCTGTAATCCATGATGAAAACATCACATCCATGTTTGCAATACCTGTCGGAGACATGGGGAGGTCTTTATCTTGCCCACTAGTGCTGCACACAGCTACCAGCAGCAGATTAAATTGTCTGTACACAGACACACAGTCATAGACTGGTGAAACAAATAAATTACTTCCAAAAAAGTGGGTGTTGTAGTTTAGCCCCGCTCAGCACCACGCTATGCAGTCTCTCACTCATTGCCCCAGCCCTCTGAGAGAATAGGGATAATATAAGAAAAAAGGCTTGAGGTTTGAGATAAGGAGAGAGATAAATCCTTTAAGTTACTGTTACAGGCAAAACAGACTCGACTTGGGGAAAACTATTTATTTATTGCTAATACCAAAGCAGGATAACGAGAAAGAGATCAAAGTACCCTCCCCACACTGTTCTCTCTTCCCAGGCTTAACTTTATGTTCCATTATCTCTACCTCCTTCCCACCCCCCGAGCAGCAGAGGTGGGAAGAGGGAATGGGGGTTATGGTCAGTTCTTCCCATGTCTCTTTGCGCCGCTCCTTCCTACTGAGGGGAAGAACTCCTCACATTCCTCCCCTGCTCCATCGTGGGGTCCCTCCCACAGGCTACAGTCCTTTGTGAACTGCTCCAGCGTGGGTCATTTTTCCACAGGGTGCAGTCCCTCCAGAATGGCTGTCCCAGCGCACGCGCTCCATGGGCCACAGCCTCCTTCAGGCATCCACCTGCCCCGGCGTGGGGTCCTCCACGGGCTGCAGGTGGATCTCTGCCCCTCCGTGGACTTCCATGGGCTGCAGGGGGACAACCTGCTGCACCATGGGCTGCACCACAGGCTGCAGGGGAATCTTGTCTGGAGCAACTTTACTCCTCCCCCTCCTTCTGAACTGACCTGGTGTCTGCAGCCGTTCCTCTCACAATAAATTCTTCATAGTCAGGCTCAGGCAGATGCATCTCAGGTTCTCTTCACATCTCCTCTCTCCACTTCTCTGGCCTGGCCTGGGCCAAGTCAGGCCCAGACGGCTGCCTGGTGGGAGGGCAGAGGGTGAGGGCTGCAAGGCCCAGAAGGCTCGCACCTCCCCCTCTCTGCCCATGCTTCAATTTCTTCACATCTTCTTCTTTTTTTTTTTTTTATTATTTTTCCCCTTCTTAAATACGTTATTGCAGAGGCGTTATCAGGGAACACTCTGCCACAAATTGGCTCGGCCCTGGCAAGCGACAGGACTGCCCTAGGCCCAGCCAAGTCCACCAGACAGAGGGGAAACTTCCAGCAGCTTCTTGCAGAAGCTGCCACCGGAGCCATCCCTCACTAAACAAAACCACCACAGTGGGATTTGCTGACTTTTTATTTAAGGGGGAAAACCATCCTTGGGCGCAGTCTGTATGGCACATGATGCAATGTGGACAAGCAGTGAAGGAGGATTGTTGCAAAGTTGAGTTTGTTGAAAGTTGTAGAGGCTAAGTGGTCTCTCTGCCCCTGTATCCTGAACTGAAGAGGGTAATCTAAATTGCTAAATACTGACAGTCTCATCATTACCACATCCAAATGCCTCTCTAAAATGACAATAAATGTGGGAAAAAAAAAAATCTTACTGCCCTTCCTTCTCCCATGGATAAAATTATTTATCAGTATGCTGAATTTTGTTCATGGTATGTCAAACAGATCAATCAGCCTCAGATGCTGATAATTACATGCTGCAAGTGAAATCAGTTGGGTCACTGCTGAAATGCAAGCACAGATGCATGTGTACTTCTTTGTAGATCTGCAGATGATGACTGACAAGGCAGGTGGACCACAACTTTCAGCTCAGCTCGAGCTCTTCCCCAAGCTACCAGCCACCCCCAATGCTCGGACCCCCAAAGCCTACAGCACACATTATCGACCACGCCCCAGTGCAAGGCTTCAAGCTAAGCTGCAGACACCATCACGGTTACTCACCGTGTCAGGGCTGACCAGTAGGGCTGACTGGGACCTAACAATGCTGAGGAGAACAACGAGCAGACATTTCCCACGGCTATGGCATCTTCTCAGACCACAGGCAGTGAGTCAGTAGGGGCACTAGAAAAAAGCAAACCTGAGATTGCTGAGTAGCTTTCTTTTTCCTTCCACTTCCAAAATCTCAGTGTTTGCTTGCAATCACAATCAGTCTTTTTATTTATGAAGCAATATAATGTGCTCTGTGGTCTTGCAAGTGAAAAGTGTAGAAGGGTTTAGAAACACAGCAGCAATTATGAAAAGCTCATGTTAAGAGTAGACAGAGGAGGAACTGTGTCCAATTGAGGAGCAAGAAGTCACACGGAGGTACGTGAGCCAGAACAACAGGGAAACATAAGATTTCTAAATCAGTTATGGTGCTTGGTTTAAGCAGCCAGGAAATTCCAGAAGCAGAGAGAAAAACAGATGACAAAGATTTTTGTTCATGATTGCCTTTTTGTTAGCTGAACTTATATTTAATTCATAAAAAGTAACTTCATAGCTATGAAAAACAGTGACAAATATATGTCCTATGATTAGGGAAAAATTGAGCTAGTATGGATCATACATTACTGTAGGTGTCCTGGGAGTGTAATATTAACCATTCATCTTCTATTACTTGTCCCTGAATTAAATCTTTGTCTCACAAAGAAGGTGAAGTCATTTATTGAATGCAGGCAGTAAATCTTCTCTATTATCTTAGTTTTAATGTCCTTCTGACATACAAGAGTATTTAAGACAGTTGTTTTAAGAAGCAGGAGTATGAAATACACTTAATAGATACAGTTATGCAAGACATTGCTTTCCTACTCCACTACCAAGACGCGTAACTCGTTATCACAGAAGTTGTGGAGGTCACAGTGCATGACATATAAAAGTGCAGATAGTATAGAAATAAAGACACAAAAGTTTCAGTTGTACTTGGCATTCTTCCTTAATACTTGTCCTGTGGTTAGTGTCACAATGGTCAGCAATTCTGACTGGCATCAAGAGTTGCTTGAGAAAAAGAGACAAGATGATAGACTTTTTTTGGATCAGTGATATAATGGAAGAGGGGGTTACAAATAAATAAACAACAAATAAATAGATGCAACAGATACTGCTTCTCAATGGAGGAAAAAAAGCCAGTATATTTGAAAACAGGCATTAGGAGAAATCAAGTCAGTTCAGAAGAGAAGGAGCCAATACCAATATCACAATTTTCTTCCTAAAGAATCAATGCAAGAGCAACCCAAAATGATCCTGCAAGATCACATTTGCTTGCAATAAAGATGAGATAGGTTTAGTCTTTCTTTTTATCTTCTACTTGTCTGTTCCATTGGTGCACGTACACTGTGAAGCACTGAAGACAGTAAGATTTTGTACTATTCATTAATGTTAATGAACACACTTGTCTGAATAAAAACTGTTACCAACAGCTGAGCTTGGAGGGTTCTGTTGTATTCATAACAGCCGACCACATAACAGAAGTACAAATACACATGGGACAGCAAAAAGTAATGGTAGGAGGATTTCGGGCTTCAAATGCAGTGAGCTAAGCCCTTCTCCAGCACATGATGTTCTGTACCAGCTGAAAAGGGAACTCCTTATTTCAGCAACTGGTTTTTAAAGACTTTGAGGATTTTACATGTAATGGGAAGTCTTGACAATATTTAATGTTATTTGTTTAAATCATTGTTATCAATTCTGTTTTGAAAAGAAAAAGAAGGGATTTTAACAACAATATTGTTTTACTACACAAATTTTCCTTAATCATGAGCTGGAAGAGTGTTCAGTCAGACTTAATCAATTGGAAGTAGGGAGAACCCAACATAAGGGTTTACCATTTACAGGAAAATTCGGGTAATTTCAATAAGAGATTGTGAGAAAGTGGTGGGGTTTTTTCTTCAAAATGTCCCTGGATTGAGATCTTCCTTTCCAACAAAACTATCTCTGTTGGTCCTTCTGGCTGTAGCTTCCAGGATCTGTTATCTCAGGGGCATTGATTTCACCAGGGACCCAGCAGACCCCTGCACTTACTTTCAGGTCAGCTCATCAAACTTGATCTTCTCATAAGTGCTGAGCCATTCCCCTTGTCTTCACAGAAAGCTGAAAAATATCAGGAACTTTGTAAGTTACTATTTTGATTAATGTACACATTCTTGTGAGTAGACTTCCCAGGGAGAGTGGTTTCGGCAGGATGTATGCATAATTGATACGGCTCTTGGCTTGATAGCATTGTTATGGGAAGAAAAGAAAAAAAAAATGAGGAACTGAAGTTAACCATGTGATACCATAATGATATGGCAGCACTATTTGGAAGCTTTAACCATCATTGGCTCCCTTGAAGTTGCAACTGGCTAGCTCTGCACAGCAAGGACATGGCACTCAGCACTAGGGCATCTTGCTGCTCCTCAGTGGTTCAGAACTGCTGCCCGCTTCACGTTGTGTTTATGAAACTGGCCTGAGATGGGTTGTAATTATGTCCCATGCAGAAGGCACAGAATATTTTGCTGGATCTTAATATAGCCAAGATAAATTCTGGATATAAGAGATAAGTAAGAAGGTACATATTCTTTGGTACTCCAATGGTAATTTTTAGACTTATTAGAAACTTCTCTCTCTTTTGATAGGTAGATTGAGCCAAATAGAAAGAAAAAAAAATAGAGACATATACTTATCCATAGATGGAGAAATATAGAGGCTGCCACATGCTGAGAGGAAAGGGTTGTATTCCAATTGCAAAAGTTCCCCAAAGAAGGGTGGAAATGAAAGCCCTACAGGGTTTCTGTTCCTGCTCTGCTGTCCATTTTTTCATTGCCCCATGCAAAGTGAAACAGCTACAGGATGCTTGCTGTGCTTCCAGGGGACACCAGAATAATCTGGCCAAAACTGTTCAATGTAAACTGAGAAATGCTTGCGGAAACTCACAACTGTTTTACAGCAAAGCACCAGCCAGAAAAAGTTTACTCATTAATAACACAGCTAATAGCATTTTAGTGAGGTTTACATGCATAGTGAGAACCCGAGGACTACATTAAAAAGCATTTACTTTATATAGTTCTACAACATTAAAAAATTCAGTGGCAGAAGTGCTGTGTCATTTTATGCCAAAAACAGTTAATGAGTTTGCTGATGATACCGTGTTTATTAGAGGCTGACAGCCTTTTGCAGGGCCCCTGCAGCTAGGCATTCATGAAGCCATCAGAACTAGGATGCCACCCTCAAGAGCTCACTCAGACCACTTGTCTCTTCATCTTAGGATAAATTTTCTTCTGCACTTTCTGGAATCACTGCTATAATAGAAGAGAATGATTTTTCTAGTATATCCTCAAATCATCAAATTATTCTTATTTCTGCAGACTTGGTGGAACAGAGGAAAGATCTGAAATTTTCTAGCAGTTTAGTCCACCAAAGGGAGATATGCAGTGTGTTCTTAACAGTATAAGCACTCACCAGTTTTAACACTCCGCTTGAATGAGAGTTTCAAAACCTTGTAATGTTGTAATGAGGAACATGGCAGAGCTGTTCCTTGAGGCTGCGCTTTCTGAGAAGATGAAGAAACAGCACCTTGAGGAAAGGATTCTGTTAATGTGCCAACTTTGATGTTTTTGTAAGAGGGGTTTTCAGCAGGAGTTGGTGCACAAGAAGAATAATGAACTAAAGAGGCTGTGCTTTCAACAGGGCTTATGCCTGGCTCAGGATCTGTCATGGGTAAATTCAAGTTGCTTTGGTTTCAGCCGTTTCACGTTCAATAAACAAAATGCAGGGTTTGCAAACCCTGTAGTATTTTACGCACGTTAGCAAGCCCCTTTCACAAACAGATCTTTCTAGATAGGAGACAAGTTTACCTGCAGCAAGGTGGGTGTAAATTTGTCTGCACCCTGAGCCATGTTCTGCTGTCTCTCTGACGCACATTCTTGTCCATCTCTTAACCTGCTCTCCTCCATAACCCTCCTCACCCCTCTGCAGACCTCTGTCCTCCCAGCACCCTTATCAGTCACGTTCAGGCTGCTATAACAAGATCACATATTGAGATGGGGGACTTTATTATCCTTTGCTAGTAAAAGAAGCTTTATTTTCTATAAAGGTATGTTACCTACTGATACAGCCACAGTAAAAGGTACGTCATGGGCAGAAGAAGGGCCAGGATGCAGAAGACGGACAGTGCACAGAGTGGTACAAATGCAGGAGAGGCTGTTACTACCATAAGGAATTCAGCTTTATCATCCTCCACATTTGTGCCGCTGTAGAGAGGCCTCTCAGCCATGTACCTGGTTCCTTCACGAAGGCTGCCCACATCACAGCCAGTGGCTCTCATGATGTGAAGATATTTCTCAGCAATGCTTTGCCTTGATCACAAGACACTCTCTTTACTTTTCTGTCCTGCAAATGCATGCTTCGTTGTGTGCATATATCCACCTATGTACACACTGCAGCTTATCCAGGAAATAGTTAACTCCTTTGCTAGGAAAAGGCTTTGTAAGCTAAGAACAGAAGGTGTTCTAGACCTTGGGACATCAGCAGAAGAAGCGACACATATATGTATGGAGAAAAAGCTTCTTTATAAACCGAGTAGTGGAAAACACCTCCAGATCTTCTAAAGTCTCTATGACCCTTCATAAGCTACCCAACAGTCAGGGATTGGGGCTTGCAGCATCACAGGGAGATATCCATTATAGCTGGGGGATCTGAAACCATAAGAATGTCAGAGCAGTCACAGTAGGTCAGACTGAAAGTCCACGTAGCCCTGTATCTGTTCTTGACAGTAACCTGCAGCCGATGTTTGAGAGACATAAGAACACGGCACATGTAGTCTGACTTTTCCCCCTTATATTTTCTGGCAACCAGCAATTAAGGTCTTTCAGGGCCTCCAGAAAGGATGGATCCCAACACCACCTGGCTTCCAGGAGTATGGAATACCTCCAGCCTCTAGCCCTGACCGTATCCTCCAACTGCCAACTCTTCTCTATCAAGTATCTAACTTTGCTGTAGGGGAACACAGGACCAGGTTCTCAGTCATTCTTGCTGCCCATGTGTGCACATTTTGTAATTTTTATACCCCGGTTGAGGTAGGACAGTCAGAACCACAGGTATGTGTAATATGAACTTTAAAAGTTCTGTAACAATATTTTCTTCCTACCAGTCGAGTTCAACACCATGCAGCCCCAGAAGTCCAGCCATGTCTAGTCACGACCAACTTCCCATTTGCCACTTAGTCTTACTGCTGGGCAAAGGCGCTTTGTGGTAGCATTGCACATTCCCCCGCCACGCATCATCATCTTCTACCAAGTGAATTAGCAAACAACAGACACAAATTTGCAAAGAGCAGTGTCTAGATGCGGGAGCTCTCACGTTGGCAGGCCATTGCAGCAAGCTCTTTCCACAGCCCGAGGCAAGAGACTTTTGATGTAATTGTAGATTTTTCCTTGCCATCCCATCCCTCTGACCCCAGCACTGCGCCCCTGTGCCTGCTTCTGGTTGATCCATCTCCAGAGGTAGGACTAGTTAATTGCTTACATCCTTCTTATTACCTTCAGATTCAGCTACTTGCTAGTCCCCTGTTTATATACCAGGCTGCAAAGACCACAAAGTATATCAAGACTCTCTCCATGCAAGGAGGCAGAATTTTAAAAAGGCACCCATTTGCAGGAGTGGTGGAGTTGCAGGAATGACACCGGTGAGCCCAAAATGTCTTGTGCTTTCTAGGGCACTGTGCAGAACATGCACAGGTTTTCTGAAAACATCCAAGACAGCGCTGGAGTAACACTTGATGGTACAGCTGACCAGAACACATAGCATTTATTGGCAATCTGTGTTCATTCAGGGCATAGTCAAATGAAACCTATGGACACTGATTGCGGAACAAAATGTACCGTACATGCATTGCTCACGCAACCATATGGAGCACAGGCACAAATGTGGAGCTGAAAATGTAAAAACCTCATGTTTGAAAACAATTCAACCCTTGCATCCATTTCATGCCGAACCTCATACTTTGCGCTCTGGCTTATGAAATTGTAGATCTCAGGTTTTCTAGGTGAGCGAGGTAGCCATAAGGTAACCAGAGTTCACTGTACAAAAAAACATCCTATTACTACTCAAGTAATAGGAAGACACACTTGTGAAATAAGACTCTGTGACCGTGTTTACTTAGGCAACATCTCCATGCAAGTATTCATTGATCTGCTGTGGCTGGGGGCCATCCCAGATTGCGTCGCTTGCCCTGTTCCGGAAGAATTGCCACACACCAAGAGGCTTCAACTTGCTTCCTTTTTACAAATTTAATTTTGATAAGTTTGCTGCTCACTTCACAACAAAAAGCTTGTTCTGATTGAACTAGTCCAATTTTCAATCAGAGCAAGTCAGCAATGCTGAGAAATGAGATGAGAGGAAAGCACCTGCAAATTTAGAATTTGCTTCTGGAAATATGCCCTGGAAGATACCCAGCCAAATGGCCATTATAATCCCTCATGTCTTAAAGGTTAATGTGACTTGTTGATGTGTATTTTCAAATTTTTCTGCAGTCCCTAGAATATAGGAGTTTGGGAATCTTGGCTCAAATTACTAATGCTGACATTTCGCAGGACATCTATTATGACTAACATTACTTGCATGTTTTTTCTCCTAACAAATATGACAAGGAATTTGTTCCACATTGTGGGATGCTTCCAAGCTACATTTCTCCAGTTTTAGTGGATGCAACTGCTTCCTTTTGATGATCTCAGTCATCACCACATTTTGCACGAAAGTACTGACATGAGACGGCGGTTAATGTGAACGGCAGGCACATTAATATTGCCCTAAATAAGATCCAAAGCTCGTGTTAGCTAGGCTGGGTGGTAGCGTGACCTGCTCAACACGATGAGGTATAGAGGCAGAATGCTATTCTCTTTACAGAAATTATACACCAAGTTTCCTATGTAACATTTCCTTCCAGCAGCTGGAGCTGAAGGAATATACTGTTCCAGAATGATTCCTGCTGGTAAGGTTATGAATATTGGATCAGTAGCTGTGCATCCATCCAAACCTAACTGTGCTGTGAACGCCAGTACAGCGGGAAGGCAGCTGCCAAAGCAGACATGCGGAGCGATTAGTCATATCAGTGTTTCGCTTACCTCTCCTCACAGCCTTTGCTCTTCACTCTTCTTCCATTTCTTTGGGTTTGTTTGTTGGGTTTTTTAAATGGACTCTTCTCTCTACATTGTCAAGTGTGACTATGCAATACAAAGAGAATGTTTTTTTCTAATGGGTGGTCTTGTACATTTTTGGTCCGCTGCCAGTTTTCCTTTTATGAAAGATTTAATCAACATTTCAACAAAAAGAAAACATGTATCATTTTTGCCTGGCTCCAAAAATAACAATTCCCTTCCCCATCTGTGATACACAATAGATATTAATTTTATCCTGTATCCAGAGGTTTTTTCAGCAGCACTAGAGACTGAAACAACTTGATATATTTTGCCATTTGAATATTAAAGAAAAACATGCAATTTACGCCAAATATGGCACTACTTATTTCGGAAAAATATATATTAGGTTTTGTGAAGGCATTCACAGCTCACTTTTACTCTAGAGGGTTAGCAATGTTCTGATAAAGTACATTTTCCTTCCCCAGTTCATACAATATATCTTAGTGTCTACCAAAAAGACAGCTGGTACCCATCTGTCTGTGCACAATGCCACTTAACACTGCTAACTTAACTAGCTCTGTTTTTAGCTGCTTCTTCCCTCCTCTCCTTTCTCATATCACACACTGTTCAATTCAAGGATGCCATACTTCCTTTAAATATATCTCAAATACATCATTTTTTAAAAATAATTCCCAACAATAATTAAACAATTAAGTTTCAGTCCATCAGTTTAATTAAGTCCCAACTCAGCAGCACAGACTTGAGGGATGAATAAGTCCATTTGTGTATTCACGGACTCAAACACCCTTGTGCAAAAACGTTAAATAGAGACAACACAAACTGAGACATTTGGCCTAAACAACCTCAAACCTGACTACTGACTAAAATCTAAATGTGACCCTGTCTCAGGACTACCTGTGTCAGCACCGGCACTAGTCAAAGGGGGAAACCTTGGTCAACAGTGGCCAAATGGTTTTTCCCCTCAAGTCCAGCTGTTGTTGTGCAGCCTAAAGAATTCATAGCTATTCTCTCTATGAGGAAGAGTCTAGGTTTCTGGACAGGGTTTATTTAGGCAGCATTTTCATTTTTATGCAATATCTTTTAAATATCATAAGAAAGCTTAATATCCATTTTCTTGCAATAAAAAACAATATAAATCTATAAAAAGTAAAGCAATATAAAAAGCGCAATGTATCTGTGTGAAAAGCTACTGACATTTACACTTGTGCTATTCTAAGATTAACTTGTGAAATTATACACTTTCATTTTTACAGTACTTGAGAAATAACAGGCATGGCAGTTACTATACCTGGAGATCAGAGAATTAGTGGAGAACAAAATACAAGATCATCGTAGTTCAAGGGGACCCTTCTGGCAGATAACAGTAAAACGGACTACAAACCATCTGTTCCAAATCCTGAAGAAATCCAACTACCAATGCATTCTGCCCAAAGCAGAAAGGGGTAGCAAGTACAGCACAGCGAGTCCTCAGCAAAATTAGACGCCATGCCTTTCCAAACTGGATGGATCTGACACTCAAATCATACTCAGCTGAAGCAGGCTGAAGCTTTTAAGTGTAGTGAAGTGAGAATTTTTTTCTCTTAACAGATGAAGAGACTGAAATGGGTTCCTAACATATTTAAATGATAGCACCGAGACAAAACCTTTGGAGGTTTTGGTGGTTTCATTTGTTTTGTTTTGGGTTTGTTTTGTTTTTTTTTTTTGAAAGGACAGAAAGAAGAACCTAAAGGAGAAATTAAAAGGATGCCTCCAGTCTTACCCAATGTCTCTTTTAGAGGCTGTTCCCCACCAACTTCTGCAGGCAGCACTGTCCCACCAATCTCAAACAAATACGAAGGGGAAAAAAGCAAAGAGCCACAGGTGAGTTTGCATGGTTAACAGCTCCCTCTCTTGAGATTTTCTATTGCAATACATCTTAAAAATATACAGTAAGGAAATTACTACATTCCAACTAAGGGACTAAGACTGTACCTTTTAAACGTACTGTATTTCTACCGGAAAAGGATTGTTTCCTGCTATCTGTTAGTAGGAGTGTACCTGAATTAATCATCAAAGCAGCAGTACAGCAGTGATCTCAAAGGTCCTTCCACAGGGAAAGCCTCCCTAGTTTAGGAAAACCGTAACAGAAATCCCAATTGCCAGAACTAATTGAACGGCTTTCTGACTGCGGGTACATGAAATTTTGTTTTCTTTGGAGGTCTTCTTAGAAAAGGCTTTAAAAATGTATGCATCTAAGAATAAATATAGACATCATTAAAACTTTCCAAGATGAGACTCACAGCCTCTTCATACCTGCATGCTACAAACACCATACACACTGATAACAAAACCACCGGCCCCAAGCAGCTCTCATGTCCGTGGCCTGTGTGAAAACTCTCACCGTCGAATAGCAACCACCTATTCTTTACCTGAGATGTGAACCCCTCCAGACTGTGTCTTGAAGTTGATTACCTTAATGTGCTCATCAAAAAAAGTGAAAAGAAGAATGTGAAATATTGGCAACATGCAGAGCAGTTGAGATCAGAGAGTCATCAAATCACAGACTCATTTATGTTGGAAGAGACCTTTAAAACCATCACGTCCAAACACAAACCTAACACTGCCAAGTCCACCACTAAACCATGTCCCTGAGCACCACATCTACATGTCTTTTAAATATCTCCAGGGATAGTGACTCCATCACCTCCTTGGGCAGCCTGTTTCAGTGCTTGATAACCCTTGCAGTGGAGAAATTTTTCCTAATATCAAAGCTAAACTTCCCATGGTGCGACTTGAGGCCTCTTGTCCTATCTCTTGTTACTTGGGAGAAGAGACCAACACCCGCCTCCCTACAACCTCCTCTCAGGTAGCTGTAGAGAGCAATGATGTCTCCTCTCAGCCTTCTCTTCTCCAGACTAAACAATTCCAGTTCCCTCAGCCACTCCTCATAAGTCTTATTCTCCAGACCCTTCACCACCTTCGTTACTCTTCTCTGGACATGCTCTAGCACCTCAATGCCTTTCTTGTAGTGAGGAGCCCAAAAGATACTGCAAGATGTAGAATTTGCACATCGTGTTTAGAAGTGTTTACATGCATAGCATCAATGATATTCACCTGGACAAAGACACACTTTAGGTTTTTTTATCTCTGACCCATTATGACCTCCAAAAACTATTTCCTGCTACTACCTCTGCAAACTTTAGATTTTTTAGCATCTCCCACTCTATCATCATTGCACAAAACTCCCTCAAGTACCTCTCCTGCGTGCCAGCACTCAGCATCCATGCTGAGAGATACTATCTCAGCCCAGATCTTACAGGAAGGAAACGGGATGCACTTTTCTGATGGTCACCTCCTCACGAGAACAGTATTTCTTGGGGTGAGATTAGAACTTGCAAAATGGGCTTGCTCAATAACACCGTATTTCAAATCCAAAAGGAACTTCTAGGCCTTTGCATTCAGTGTTTGAGAAATGTCAGCACAGACTACATTCCCCAGAGCAAGTAGTGGAGATGGCTATTACAAAACTTCATTAGTCAAGCCTCAGAGTTACCACAGTCAACTTGAAACAAAGTCACGTACATGAAATTATAGCATTTGCTGATACACGTTTTTGCAAACAGATGGCCAATTTAGAAGCAAGATTTGGATTTGGCCTGTTCAAAACCTTTTCTGCAGCTTCATCCCTTCATGCAAATCCTCTATTATTTGCACGTATTTCCATATTCGCCTGAAGCTGTTTGATTAAAAGCTAGAGTGTCTGCCCACCTTGGGGCAGTTTGCACTGCGATATGGGAGCGGTTACATGTGGCACTGCAGAAATGCAATCTCACTACCACACAGTCACATCTTCACTAGAAGGAGCAATAGCTACATTCACTGAAAAAAAATCTCCAGTGTGTTGCTTCAACACATCACATTGCAAGACAAACTTCACTTTGGGCAGGAAGAGAAGTAGGGTAGCTACTTAAGAAAGGAAGGAAGGGCAGACACAGGAGAAGAAAAAGAGGAGGGAATGGGACCAGTAATACTTCTCCAAATAGGACTGAATTTACAGCTGCTGCAAAAATAAAAGCCTCTAAAACTTTTGAGAAGTTAATGAGTCCCACAGGCCCTAAAGGCCAGAGGGAAAAAAGTTGCTTCTTCTGCAGCAGATCCAGCCAGGTGTGGGATGATCCTAAAGACAGGTCTCGCAGAGCAGTGGGATCTGCTGCAGGGAGATTCCCCCAGCTGGTGGCACCCAGCCTGGCAAGACCCAAGGTGCAGCATCAGGTGTAAAGCCTCACCAGACTCAGCATCCTCCTGCTACAAGGCACAGCCATGGGCAGCATCCAACCCCAGCTCCGCTGGTGAACAGCCCCTGGCATCTCTCCTCCCTCTCCTAGGGGTGTTGAGAGAGGAACTTGAGCTCTTGTATATTTGGCCTCACCATGCAAACATCTACCAGACACCAGGAAATGACAACTTCCTCCATCCAGTGCTCTTATCACAAAGGAATGGGAAGAAGACGTAGGAGTCATTTTAGCCATATTAGGAATGGGAATGAGAACACAATGCTCTCCATGACTACAAATAAAACTGAAAACAAAATTTGGTTCTATTTACAGAAGTGAGGCTAAAAGAGATCAACAATTTTCACTTTGCTCATTTTCATGACCTCTCGCTCTTCTTCCTGCACTCCGTGACTGAGCTGCTGAGGGGAACAGGCACAGCACGGCTTACCTCAGCCAGCTCTTGGGGTCCCCAGGGACCCCAGGATGCAAAAGCAGATCCCTCACCCCAGTCTAGGTCACTCACTATGGCAGGCCCACGTAAGAGGACCACCGAAACACAAGGGTCTAAGAGCACTTTACCACCTTACATGAAGGCCAGCAAAGGTGCAGGTAGGCTTGCTAATCATAGAATCATAGAGTCTTTAAGGTTGGAAGAGACCTCCAGGACCATCAAGTCCAACCATCAACCTAACACCACCATGTCCACTAAACCATGTCCTGAAGTGCCACGTCTACATGTTCTTTGAACACCTCCAGGGATGGTGACTCCACCACTTCTTAGGCACTCTTTCAGTAAATAAATGTTTCCTAATATCCAGTCTAAACCTCCCATGCCGCAACTTCAGGCCATTTGCTCTCGTCCTACTGTTGCTCTGTGGCCAGGGGGTGGCCAGCCCCCCATCAGTGAGTGGCTCCAAAGGGCCTGGTGAAGAATGTTTATCTGTCCTGCAGAAGTCAGCAGATCCCAGGCACAAGGATGTTTGTGGGGGCTGTCTGCTCCCTTGCCTTGCTGCCTACAATAACTCACAGACAGGTCTGGAAGTAACTGCAGCACGATCCCTGGCTGTACTGTGGTCACAGGGTGCATGAAAATCAGAGAGCAGAAGATGGAGCTCACTGCCTTCTACTGGTCCATTTCCTCACAGTTCACCTGAACTAACTTTCATTGTCCTGAGCTACCTGGAGTGCAGCTAACTTCCGAAAGGATAGATTTCCAGATTTCTTCTGGTTTACACTCCATCCAAGTTCCTGCAGAATCCAGATTCACAAGTTTCACTTCCAGACAATATTTCTGATGGGGAAAAGCCTGTAAGGGAACATTCTAACTGTTAGCCATTCTCTAGACCCTCCATTCTGACTGGTCTTTTAGGAACAAATATTCTGCTGCAATGAATCACAGCTGCAAACTGATCCCAGGGGATCAATATATTGGATCGATCTCAGTTAAGAAACACAACTGTGTGACATAACACTGAATAATGCTCTGTGTGATTTGTAGACACATGCACATATGCAACAAGGAGAACAAGGGGATCTACTCCTTCATGCTGCGGTGTGAGGGGTTGTGCCCAACTCCCATGTCATCAGTGATGCAATGAATCACTCTTTAAAAGCGCCTAAGCAGAATTTGTGGAAAAAAATCTATTTTGCACTTCTTCACAAAAGAAAGATCAAGGTATGTACCTTGCACTTTGGGTCAGAAGACACATGTTCAAAGGCAGTGAATAAATCACCTATCAAAGACAGACTTGAGAAACAGGCACCAGAAATCAGGGCCCCATTGTAGGTGCTGGTTTTACAGCACAGCGCAATCACCCTTTTTCCTCCTTTTCAACCTAAACCTCCCTTTGTTCTACTGAGCACATGTTTTCCTTAGGAAACAACTAGCTTACCTCCTCTCTAACAGCCATCCACCACAAGCTCTCTCTTCCCTCACTGAGTTGGAGACACAGCTGGCTGAACTCAGAGGACCTGCCCTCTGCTTGTGTTTAGTGTGACTGAAGAAGGGCTTGTGTTTTTGGCATACTATCCAAGTTGTTGCTTTTTCCCCTTAAATTAGGTTATTCTAACAAAAACCTCACTCCGAGGTACCTGCCCAAAATATGAGTGACTGGCACTTGCTTGTCCATGAATTTGCAGCTGGCACCCACGTGTGCCGTGGCCTGAAGGCAATGGGGGGCTTCTCACCTGGGGCAGATAGCAAGGCATGGGGCAGCTCACCAGTGACAACTTTGGCGAACTGGACAAAACATTGCTTCAGTTCTTCATAAGAAAAAAATCACAGGGGGTTATGCATTTTCTATCTGACTATTTTCCTTTTTAATTGGATAAATAATTTGCCAATGAACTGATACTTCCCATGGGGAAAATGCTAGTCTTGTGAAATACATGTACTCTGATCAAGGAAGGTGAGAGGTAAATGTTGTCTGAGGTCAGTCTGACTAAGACAGAATAATTATTTAATCAACACGCTCTGAAATACTTCATAGACTTATAAAATTTATACAGCTTTTACCTATCAGCACCTTCTCTCAGCCAGCACGTGGGGTTTTATATGTGTACCCAACCCCTCAAAAATGTAAACATAAGCTTATGTAACACATTTCCCTCAGAGATAAACTTCGTGAGCTGGACCATGGCAGACATTGTCCATCCAAAAAGCACCTCATATAGGGATGTTGGATGTAGGGAACAACAGGAAAATACCTTTAAATTTACATTACTGTTAATATGATGGCATGCTGATGGTTATTACAGCAAGTAAAATATTACAGTCATTAGAAGTGAAGAAATTAATTTTGACCAAATACTGCAATGTTTCACTTTGACTTTTCTGAAACAATTTTTTTTTAATTCTCTTCCATAAAAAAAATCCAACCTTTTGTTCCTTTTTTGAAGTTAAGATAACAGAAAAGAAAAATGTTTCTAATGATAACCCTCCCTCACTTTACAGGAATGCAGAGAAGTTCATTAGTATTTATAAGCCATACTAAGTTGATATAATTTATGAGAAAATGAGCACTTTGGATGACACCAAGTAAGATATACATAAGGCTCCAAACTAATTAATGAGGATAAAGAGAGTTTTTGAACACTTATCCTTCCCGTGAGGACCATCTGGTATAGACTGAGTACGGCACTTCAAGAAAAGTCTATAAATGTAATTAAATGCTGAGCAGTAGCAAGATGTGTCTGGGTTAAGTTTAAGTTAGGTACATTAAACCCTGGTATTTTCCAGTTTTTCAGCATTTTTGTTAAAAATTCTTTTTCTAAAGGTTTGTATTACATCATCAACTGGTTAAGTTACGCAAGGCACTACGCAAACACGCAACTGATGACAAACCCCGCACGGAGGAGTTCAGCGTCATGACAAACGCATTAAAAGCTCTGACAGGATTTAGGTACCTAAACTCAAGCATGCCTTTTCCTTCCAGATTTCCAAGGTGTCTGAGACACCTCCATCATCCTGGGAACCCCAACACTTCCACAGCAGCAGCAGGAATCCAGACAGGGCATCCAGGTTTTAGGGACCTGGAGTAATCCCTCTGTAAATATCCCTAACTGCCTTGGGTCATCTGCATAGAGAAAGTGCTAAAAACAAACCTAGACTTTGCGTGGGTTACCATGCAATACAGGCAAAGTCAAGCTCTATCTGAACTTTGTCTTGTCACTCGTAACATCTGGGTTTGTACACTGGTACCAGTAAGGAGTCGCTCTCCAGGTGCAAAGTCTTTAGTGCCTTAAGATGGAGAGAAGGTGGCCCGCTGCCCTTCTGGCTCATTGTTTGTAAGGCCACTGCCGTATCAGGTCATTGATTTCAGGAGCAGGACTACTGGTCCTTCACACCATAACTTGCTCAGTGATCAGCTGCTCGCCTGCCACAGTTTACAAGGGACCTTTTGAGGCAAGGTGACATCAAAGACCATTCATCTCAATATTGTAAACTGAAACTTTTCAGCAGCTGATTTCCAGGTTCAGCCATCTCAGCACTGTGGACTGAATCAAGAACATTATTGACTGTGAAGCAGAGGCCTGGATGACCGATTTCCCGAATTGCTTCATCTTAAGCAAGTGCAGAATTCTGCTGAACCTGATTGCTGGCTTACACCATCAGCAGTAGGCATGGATTTATGCACTTTGCTGAGCCTGAGTTTAAACAATGCCACTGAACAGCTGTGTGACATGGAATAAATCACTTCATTAAAATCCCTGGTGTTTTCACTAGTGTAAAACTGAGATCTGTCCCACTGGCACATTTTGAAAAGCACTAGAAAAATGTTTTTATCTGAATGGCAGATAATAGATGAATTCATGCTTAACTTACATTATTCCATTTTAGAAAAATTAGTTTAAAAAAAACCTATCACAGCAGCACAGTAATGATAATTGCAGCTTAATTACCCATAACTGATTCTCTATGCCCTGAAATAATTTATTCTCCTTTTATACTTGTCTCTGATATCCATTAGAGTCATTACAACTGTGAGCCTATAATTACACACTTTGCATTTTAACATTCTATGCCAGTTTGTACTCTCTTCTTATCTTTCAGTTAATTTCATTACCGAAACATCGAGAAAATTTCCCTCTGAATACTCCACAAGTTCTTGTGATTTGATTTGGGTAGGCTTGAGACTTAAAGAAGCCCAGCAAGCCAGTTCCTAGGTCAGAGCTTCTGTACGTGCACTCTGCACCACGGCAGAATCCCTTGAGGGGAAGTCCACGCTCAGGTTTGTCACTACACTTAAGCTTTAGGTGGAAGTCAGGACACAACTTAGTGCTTGGGAGAACGGAGGTTAGATTATGCCTATGTTACATTTGAAGTTCTACAAATGCTTAAGCTTGCGGTGGCATTGACAAAGCTCTTGACAAGGCTCTTCTGGGAGGACCTGGGTCCACTTTCTGCTTGTGGCACCACCAGTAGGAGCCACAGGGTTAACAAAATACAGGACCCCTCCTTGCTGCAAGTCAGCACACTCTATGCCATCTACATGCGTGCGCATGCTTAGCACCGGTGAAAAATCTGGTAAAAGCATTGCAACAAAACAGAAGAGGAAAGTGTGAATTCCCTCATGCTTTGCTTTCTCAGAGGTCTAACCTTGCTAACGGCTTTCTGTCTGAATCTCCAAAGGTTAATAATTATGAATATCTGGCCCAAGAAAGCGACTGTGTGGGCTACACTCTGTCATCTTCATCAAACATCAAGGGAGACAGCCGTATCCCATGGGGCTAAGATGAGGTGAAAGATCTCAAACTAAAACCTCAGCCTTCTTACTATCTCTCTGACTCACTAAAAGCTCTTCTGTCTTTCAGCTTTTCTTGTCTGTAAAACCAGAGTCTTGCTAACTGTACCAATGGGATGCTACCAAAAATTGTCTGTAATCTCCCTGTGACAAGAGCCGAGGCAAACGATATTTAACAATCCCTTCCCTCCAACAGTCATTTCACAGTCAGAAAAGCATTTTTTCCAATGGCTAACACGGTGTGAGCTTAACTGCTTAGGAGATGCAAATATTAAAATAAAATGGAAGTGTGGTAATGCCTTTTAATGGACAAATTATGCCGAATGACAAATACGAGGTGGTGCAATAAAAATTTCACACGGAAGGCAAGAAAAATTTGAGCTGTGTACAGCAGTTGGAACAAATTAACCTGACTTTCCCATGGCACGTATTTACCCCACAGAACCACAAGAGCCTGAGAATGAAACGTTAAGGTGAATTTCCTGTTATAAATTAACAAAGGAGAAAACCCTGTCATTTCCTCAGCCGGAATGGGCATACTTCTATTGAGTCAAGGATTTATTTTCTTAAACGACAAAACACCTTCCTCCCTCCTTCTCTCCCTAGTTTATTATTGTTTAGAACAAGAGTGGGATAAACCAGAGAGACAAGGAGAAGGAATAAGATGGTCAGTATTTCTACAGCCGAGGTTTTTACCCTTTATTGGAGCATATGCTGTGCAGAGACAAACAATCATGGAGTGAAAATTAAGTGGCTGCAATGACCTGATGTTCTCCTTTAATTCCCCCAACCAGTAACCTCCACAGCAGTCCATGCAGCAACACTGGCGCCTGGTATTTCCACACCGCCCTGAGCAGTGCCAACACCGCAACGTGTTAAAAAAACCTCTGAAGAAAAGGAGGTTAAGTCGAAAGAAGACAGTTGTTACCAGCCTTCCTGCCTTTAACGGGTTGGGAAATAGGTCAACAGCTGGCTGCTGGAGGTCCGCAGTGAATTTGCACGTACTGGAAAAGAGATGCAGCCAACATTTTTACAGCTACTGGGTGCACACAGCTCTTTGAACTTGCGTCCCTTACATGCACCAAAAGAGCCCGGCAGGCAAGGGACATCCCCCACGTGCAGCTGATGTCCTGGCCATAAAGCACGTTCCTCATGTGGCAAAAGAAGTCTTCTCCCAGTTAAGTCCCCAGGATCGCTTCCCTGCTGGACTGGCTTGGGATTTAAGGGCAGAGTAAGAGCCAGCAGCCAGTAAACCACGCTGGCCAAGACAAGTGCTTACAACATACTGCACAAGCAACGGGGCACAACTCAGTGCTGGTATTTCTCCAGTGATGTTGGAAGAAGAGAGAAACGGCTTTGGGCTGAGATTCTGGAGCTCACAAGTGGGTAACAGGGCACCAGACACCAAGGTGGAAATACATTCACATTACTATTAGCAAATTTGCTGTCTTGGACCATTTTGAAGCAGCAGAGTCCTGTGTTGAACACACACTGCCGAGTCTCCTCTCTGCCACAGGCTTTTTTCTTGCATTTGAAGTTGTTTCTCCAACTACTTCAGTCTCTTTTCAGCAATATTACAGTCCTCATCCCAGACCACAATATAGATAAAAGCAGAAGAATTAACAAGCTCTCTGCACAAAAGGTGCCAACCCACAAAATGAGACTTTCCTCCTTTCATATCCTATACAATGCTCTAGCACATCTTTCAGCAAAGCAACCCCCCAAAAAGGGCTGTCTCTTGTATCTTTTCTAATTTGCAGGCTTTAAATTTTAATCTCATGGGTAAGTGTTCTGCATTCTTCATTACTAATATTTAACTTGCATATTTAAAAGCTTTGTAAAAAAAATGATATTCCATGTGCTTCTTTTGATGTTTGATTCTTTCTCTGGTTTGATTACTCCAGTTACTAATTTTGAAGATGCACATGTTCTTTTGCCGTACTATTGTCTTCTGCCCTGTGTACAATCCCTCCGCCCCTCTCCCGAGGTACAAATTTGCGCCCCTCTCACCACTGCTACCTACACAAGTTACACAGATGAATGAGATCTGCTGCTCAGTTTCCAATGCTGTCTTTTTTTTTTTTTTAAATTTCATTCTTCCTGTAAATCACTGCAATTATGTCTTTCTTCACAGAAGCATGAAGGTTTTGCACGTTCTCTATTGTCTCTGCCAGCACCCACCGTGAAGCTCACACCTAGGGTTGCTGCTTTCAGTTACTTACTGCATACTGCAATGAGCTCGCATCCATCCTCACGGCTAGCTACAGTGCTCGACTACGCCAAGTATGTTTAATTAAGGGAAGTCTTCAACAGGTCAAGAATGACTGAAGAAAACCAGCAGCTCCGGAGCAGCAACTGGAGTGGAGCTGGCAGGAGCCTGATCCTGCTAGTTTTTTAAGCTCAGGCAGTATCTACGCTTGCAGAAGCGGAAAAGCTGTGGGGCTCGAAGATTTCAGACACTTTTGTCCATAGGAAGCAGGTGAAACCCTGAAACATATTTCAACTTAGACCACATCCCATGCCTTCTGCAGATGAAAGTGTGAGGAAAGGCAGGAGCCTGGGAACACAGACTTCCTCCTTCTCTCGCAGAGACCATCCTAGTCAGAAGGAAATGTCTACTGCTTATCTCCGCTTCAGAAAACAGACACAGCCTATGGTGGAAAAACACTGTCAAAGGCCAACAAGAACCCCGGGGACGCAAACAGTGGCTTTGCATCAAACCCGCTCAGTACTTATGGCTTACGACTCAGAAAGCCCTGAGTTTTTTGGAGCCACGCTTTTATGCCGTGCGAGCATCTGGCTCAGGATGCTCGCTCAGCACTCTCTCGGCGGTAAGTAACACCACTTCGCAAAAATCACATGCCCGAAAGCGGTGTGGCAGGAAGGCACGTTCACAAGGCACCCAGGTTCTCCTTTGTGCAACTTCTTCTTTCTGAACCACGGGGCACTCGCTACTGTTTCTAAGCTTTTTGCTCTTCATTTGTTAAGTGCATTGTAATTCTCAAAAGAGCAACTGTACCAGGAGACAGGGCTTTAAGGAAACAAAAACCAAAAAAAAGAACAACAAAAAAGCCCACGTTTATTGTCAAAGTCTCTAAAATTAGGAGATTTGACAATAAGGCTTTTGTTCTTATGAACACATGCAACTAGGCAACATGCAGCTTGATTTCTGCGGCCAGTAGATATTCAAAATACTTTCCACATACAATAGGTGTCAATTTGACTTTATTTAAGGAAAAACGGGGAAAAAACAGTAATTTCCATAATACACAGAAGACAAGTTAGATAGCACTGCAAAAAAAAGGCTGAGTGTTTTACTTGTCACCAGTCTGCTTTGCAGCTCTACGATTAGTAATTTTAATGCAGTTTGTCATTTTGTATTATTGTTTAGCATCTTTATAATCAGCAGAGTTTGGGGTTATAAATCACAAAAAGTGTACTACTACTACTATGAAAAACTAAAAAACCCACAAAAATCACTTTCAAATAAACCATAAATATGTGATGCACATTAGTGTAACAAAACCATTTTTGTAAACATTTTCTCCAACATAACATGTGCATAAGATAAAAAATAAAAACACTGCAGTCATACAAGTTAGGGTTACTTTGACTTAAAGATACAGAAAATTATTACTTATTAAAGCTTAAAACTAAACCTAGGAGCTTTTCTTTTCTTCTTTGCTTACAAAAGCACTGTTTGAAGAGTTCCACGTTGGTATATGTAGTGGTTTTGTAATACTGTTTTTACCTTGCCATGGTGGCACTTCTGAGAAGGCAGAAGCTGCCAGGCAGGTAGCCCCACCAAAGGAAGGAGACGTGCTCTCCCCCTCCACGGAGCCTCACAACTTCAACAGCACGTATCCATGACCTGGGCATCCCTACAGTACTGGAGCATCTTCCTCTAGGTGAATAGCATCAGCTTTCAAGGACTAGATTAATTTTTGACCACATAGCGCTGGAAGATTTAAATCACGCAGACTGACATTCGATCGAATCAGCTTCGGCAAACTACACTACAGGGCAGCTGTGTGATTACACCCACGTCTACCATCACGTTGCGTTTCCGAGTCTCCTTGAGTTCATTATAGTACAAAAGGTTGGTTGTTCTTCTGGCTGACCACATCAGGCCTGAAAAGAACACATCCTTCACCTTCAACGCTATCCAAAAGTCATACAAATAAAAAAAAATAGTTCTAGGTATTCCTCCGCCAGCAAATGTAAGGCTTTCTTGAGTTTTGATTCTTTTGCGGGGGATGGGGGTGTGGGGTATGGGGGTGGTGTGCACGCGCGTGCGCCGGCGGTACGCATTTACCGCTCGCTTTTCAACCATCTGCGATGTTTGAAGGAGAGTCTTCAGCAGCAACGCTGACTGGGGTTGAAGGATTTACAGCAGTCAGATTTGACACCAAAAGAAGGGTCTGTCGAGTCTGAGCTTTGCACACTCGGTGCTCTTGGCTCTCAATTGATTGTGTAACCAGTCACTCGAGCCATCGGCTTGACTGAATTGAAGAATATGCGTTTAAAAAGCCCTACCTGTCATGCCATGAAGGAAAGTTAACCGCAGCAGAAGACAAAGCCCATGAAACACTGAGAGCCTGTTCACTGAATGAACAGCTTAAGGCAGCTGTCAACAAAGTACCCCACCATAGGAATTTAAAAAAAAAAAAAAAAGAAGTGAAAACAAAAAGGAAAATGGCTGAATTGTGACACTGTGCATTATTACAACACCAACAGATTATTATACACTCAAGGTTTCTCAAGTAATGAACATGTAGCCATTAAACAAATTATTACTCTCAAGACATTTATTACAAATGTCAGAACTTATTCATAAAATAAAACTGACTTAAAAAAAAAAAAAAGAAAGAAAGAAAAAAAGCCAGAGCTGGGATCTTACATCTAAACACAGGTATACGCTGTTTTTATGAATAAGCAGTATTAACTACATTCTTAAGAGTTTTAGTGCATTGCATTCTTAAAAAAGAAAAACATCACCGCCCCAAAATGTTTCCTACAACATTTAACAGTTTATAGAACTAGCCTAGTTATTTTTACCTGCCTGTTACTAAGCCCATGTGTTAGAAGAGTGAAACCTCTGGTTTTAGGCTAAATTCAGACTTCGATTAAGGATGAAACTGGTTTAAGAAAATGCTTGCTTCACCAAATTTTGTAAGCAAATTACATTAATCAGTGTCTCACTGCCATACCGCTACCACTATTGCCCCAACGGACCACCCTCTCCTCCTGCTGAAACCTGCTACACAATAACAGTCGGAAACCTTTCAATCTGGTAGTTTTGGTATTAAGATTAAATTAGACATTAATGGTTTTCATCTAAAAACGTATAAACTAAACCACCTCTTTTATTGTATGCATTAAAAACAATGAGGTAGGCACAAAAAATAAACATATGTAGTTTGGATTTTATTTCTTTTTTTTTTTCTTTTTTTTTCTTTTTTTTTTTTTTTTTTTTAGTTCTGCAAGTGCAGACTGTGGTAAAACTGTTGTTGCACTTCTAGGTTTAAACAAAAATTAAACCTTTAACTGAGGCAGTGCTAATACTGTGACATAACCAAGTTCTGGCCTAACACAGAATCATTATAGAAAATGAACTTTTTTTTTAACTTTTTTTTTTCTTTTTTTTTTTTTTTAAATCATCTGCACATGTTTCAGGCAATACCTGGTACACAGAAAATGACTAAAGTTATTGGCCAGGCCAAAATAAAACTGCAGAAACAAAAAAAAAACCCCAAGAATTCCACCCCAAGCCCCTTCCCACCCGCCCTGTCCCCAAGAAGAAGTTATCCTAGTCACTGTGTCTTTCACATTTTATAAATATTAACTTCTTAAAACCTCCACCTTCCTCTTTGTCCACATATTGTCACATTACAAAAAAGAAATGTCAATTAAATACATTGTTAACATTACTAGACTAGATCTGCCCTCTGTTTCAGCCAGTCTGACTCTACACCACTTCTCACCTTCTCTTGCCTGCCTGCCTCCTGTCCACTCAACAGCATGTTCATGGTAAGTCTGCTTTTTTTTGTTTCCTTTTTTTCCCCCTTCTCTGTTTTAACACTAAACAAACAGAGTCCTTCAAAGCCTAGGAATCCTGGAGCTGAAGGGAAAAGAAGACCTGTAGCTTTCTAGCATGATCCCAAATCTCAAAGACATTGTAGCACCTGACGGCAATATCTTTACAGCACCAGCTGCCTCGCAGCCTCAGTTGAAAAACAAAAAGAAACCTAACACCAGTGATGCCCGCACACACATTTACACAGAGTGCTGCATTAGTGCAGGTCTGTACTCCAGTTGAAAATAATTCCGAGTTATGAAGATCTCAGACTCTGGATGTCAGCAATTCCTCGCCAAATCCCACCACTTCTACCAGCTCAGAAGAGAAGTCCTGCCAAGGGTCATGAAATAGACTTGACTGCTTCCACCCGACCGTACGGAGGCAAAGAAAACCTGCAAAGAAAAGAGATTGGTAAATTCAACAGGTAGGACTGCAGAGGCTTTCATTTTGCCTTCACCTCCCCTGATATTTACAGTGCAATCACAGTGCTGTGCTGGATCTGGCAGGGATGGAGCTGATGTTCTTCACAGCAGCCTGAAGGGTGCTGGGCTTTGCATTTGTCGCTAAACAGTGTTGTCCACACACCAGTGTTGAACACACTGCTGAACAACGCTCGCACAGCATCAAGGCTTCCTCTCCTGCCCCCTTGCCACTCAAAGACCAATGGGCTGGGGACGGGCAAGAGGCTGGGAGAGGACAAGGCTGGAGCAGCAGACCCAAACTGACCAAAGGGATGTCCCATATCATGTAACACCATGCTCAGCAATAAAAGCTCAGGGAAAGGGAGAGGACATGGGGACATCGTGGTGATGGCATTTGTCTTCCCAAACAAGCGTTACACATGCTGAAGCCCTGCTTCCCTGGAAGCAGTAGGATAGCTGCCTGCTGATGGGAGGTTGTAAATTAATTCCTTATTTTGCCTGGCTTGTGTGCGTAGCTTTTGCTGTTCTTATTAAACTGTCTTTATCTTGAACCATGAGTCTTTCTGCCTTCCTTCTACCTTGTTCCCATTCCACAGGAGAGGGGAGCAAGTGAGAGGTTGGGTGGGTGTTTGGCCACTGGTCAGGGTCAAGTCACCCCAAATGTCCAGTTAAAGTACACATTTATCATCTTGGCAACAAACTGGGACGGGAGGGGAATTAATACCTTGTCATTGCGTTCACATAAGAACTTGAGTCTTTGTGCCCTTTTGTGCATGAACACACCGTCCAAGTGTCCAGTTTCCACTGATCGTATTTCGATAGCTTTTTCTCCCCAGCCCATAATCTGGTTGGATCGGATGTACGCTTTGGAAAGAAAACACAGCACACAGCCCATTAGGATAGGTAGAGGGCAACACGGAGGAACTGAAAAAGTAGAGGAATGTACTGATGCTCTCTAGATAAAAATTACCTGCATGTGCATATCATAACTATACATATGCTCCAAGTGCTATTTCTGTCCTCAGCACCTTCATGATGCCTAAAAATACCTTCTTTTTAAAAAATTTCCCCGTGGCTTTTCTATGTTAGTTATATACTTCCCTGCTCATTCGTGACACAAAGGGAACTTTACAACCTTCAATTAAATGGAACATCGAGTTTTTACACAGGCTTCTTCTCCCAAGTTTGGCAAAGAGACAGGCTAATTAGGTGCTGACAAGGAGAAAGCAGAACTCAAGATTTAAATAGACTAAACCCATCCGCTCCAGTATGTCCCCACCACCAGCTCCGTGTCTTAGGGTGTTATTTCCTCTCCTTGAGGGAGTTTGTCAGCAAAAACAGAGAAAGAGGAAAAGGAAAGGGAAAACTAGGAAAAAAAATATGAGCTAGCCTCCTTTAACAGGAGTAATACTTCAAAAAAACTGGTCTCCTTGAGAAAGCCGACTGGTCTGAAAAGCATTCTGTATGTCTCAGAAGAGGTTCATATTAAGCTCTCCAAGTGGAGATGCTAGTATTTGTCACATGGCTTTCCTTTGTGCACAAAAAAAAAGGAAAAAAATCAAGCATTTTTCCTTAGAGTGTCACTGGGGGAAAAAGGATTAATAGTAGCATGAGGAAAAAAATCTGTTCTTGATAGCAGTAAAAAAATAAAATAAAGCAGAAAGTCACTAGCATTATGAAAAGTATATTAAAAAAATAATTTGATGGATAGTCTTAGGAACACTGCCAAACATAACATATGGGAACTTAATGAAGAATAAGCTGTTGCCTCTGATTTGCATGCATACTTAGCAGAAAAATAAAAAGAAGAACAATAGCTCTTAGCAAGTAAAATTAAAAATCCTTAATTTTACAGTACTTCCCTTTTATAGAATTTTTCATATTAATTTTCAGTGAATTTAAATCAAATTACCTACTACAGTATAATGTACACCTACAACATTGCATATAACATCATGCTGGAAATTTATTTATTTTTAAATATGTCACTAGTGGTAACTGGGCCAAACAGCTTCTAAAAATTGTCAGATGAGATGTTCAGATGGCGTCGGCTGCCTCAGCGCCATTTACTTCACAGACACTCTAGTCCTCAAAGGCTCTGCAATTTGCCAGTTCATAAATTCTGCTTGCTTTTAGATCTAGTCAAGAGTTAACCACCTCAGGAGTGAACATGCTGTGCATGAAACTTCTTTACATTTCCTCCCCCATTATTGTTCACGTTCCTCGAGCAGCTATCAGCAGTCATCTCCTAAGAGATGCATCCATTCCACAGCACGCGAAACGCAATGCGCTTGCCCAACAAAAGGAAGGTGTGACCACAGCCCACGCTACGCTCAGCACCGAAATACGGCAGCACAGGCAGTAAGAGGGATCCTGGTGAGTACTTGTTGTCCGTAACAAATCTGCGCCCAGTTTACTACACTCATTGCTCAGAACTACCTTATTTTGAACTGGCGAGATTTGGGAGAATTACCATGCTAGGATAGATGAGCAATCTGCAGGTGAATTAAAGTAAACACATCAAATCAGATATACAGCCATTATCAACACAGAATTACCCATAATAATATCTTACCCATCTGCCACCTTACTTGTCTTCACACTGAAAGCTTTCCACAATGTTGTGGCTGTCTAGCAAAAACTCTGTAGTCACCCACTGAGGCCCTGCTTTTTATTAAATGAGTTTTTCATTCCTGAACTCCACAACATGCTTGTTTGGATTTTGTTCTTAAAAACTCAGCACAAAACAGATCCAAATGACTACTCTCCACTTTGCACTGCTGTTTTCCAGGAATACTACAGCATCGCTGCTTCTGAAGCTGATGTCAAACCTGATGCCCCTTCCTTCTGCCTACTTGCACACGCTCATGCTCCCTAACAGCCCGCTGCATTTGACTCTGCCGAGGCGCTTACCAACTGAAGTTGGCATCTCTCCCCACTGCAGAACCACATCCTTGGTGATCCTTCCATACGTGTTGACGTAAACTCCTTCATCCTCGTAGCAGACCAGCAGCTCCATCCCATCCGTGTTTGGGAGAATGATGATTGCGTGAGGTTGGATACTGCTCTGGATCTAGAGAGAGAGAAGACAAGAGGAAGCCTTTTGTTTTAATGCCGCAGAGCCTGTGCTGGGAGCAAGGGCTGGGTGATTTTTGATTTTGGCTGACAGCAGATCAGGGATTCACTCACTTTAGAAGTGCTAGCTCTGCTCCCCCTGAGCTAGACACCCTAGTGATGACAAAGCTACATGATGATGTAGCTAGACCCTACAGTGATGACAAAGACCTGGGAACCTTTGGGGCACAAATGCTCCCATCTTAAGGCAGACATCTGAAATCAGGAAAGATTAACTTCTCTGTAAGGAGCATCCTTTTCTTTCCATGGGCAGAAAAGGAGCCTGGGGCAAGTAGCCTAGATGCAGACCTCAGACTTCTGCTCTGTAGTGAATAGTGCTTGGGGAGATGCATTGCACACTGCAGGCCCATCTGACACCTCTGTGTACAATGACAATGACTAACAGGAAATCTTGGTAGCTAAGGCCACCTGGCCTTTGCCAGCCCTGTTGAATCTCATCAGTGGGCTGTCATGTCCCTGCAGCCTCTGTCAGGCATTTGCAACGCACTCAGCTGCCCCTGAAACAGTTGTGTCAGCCCATGATAGGATGAGGGGTAATGGTTTTAAAATAGAGGGAGGTAGATTCAGATTGGATATTAGGAAAAAAAATTTTACAGTGCGAGTTGTAGAACACTGGAACAGGTTGCCCAGAGAGGTGGTGGATGCCCCATCCCTGGAAACGTTCAAGGCCAGGTTGGATGAGGCTCTGAGCAACCTGATCTAGTTGGGGATGTCCCTGCTCCTTGCGGGCGGGGATGGACTGGATGACCTTTGAAGGTCTCTTCCAACTCTAACCATTCTATGATTCTTTGATTCTATGTCAGACCTGAGTGTGCAGCTCCCAACCATGGAGACATACTGTCCATGAGGAGAGGCCAGACAGTGAGGTGCAAGCCTCTAAGCACAGGTAGCCACATCTGCTCACACCCCTCCACTCAATTTACCACTGCCAGTATCTGGCAGTGGTCCACAGGGACAGCCTGACATGTTGGTCAACTGAGGAAAGGAAGAGTGGGTTCCAGAAACCAGAAAGAAAGAAAGAAAAAACCAGACCCCAGCAGCAGCTCTTACATGTGTTGGTAGATAAATATCATAGACTGATCCTGAATCCACATCAACGGCATGGAAGCCAGCGCAGGAGCCATAGATCACTTTTAGTCTCTGACCCTCTTCTACGGTTAGATCCACCAGCAATGGCTTATGTACCAATTCTCCAAATGACTGTAAGAGAACCATCAGTGAGATTTACTTTACTGCTTAGAAACACTAGGCTTTATAAAAACATGCACATATTATGGGTTTATTCCTCCCACATTCCTCTGGCCCTCGTCCACCAGCCCAGTCAGACTAACTGGTCTCTCATGGACAAGGACAGATTGATCTGTAACCTGTTTAATTTTGACCAGATAATATTGTAAGCTATTTTCTGTGGAGTTTACTTTAGTTGGTCTGTTTATTTTTTACTAAGAATTGTTTTCCCCAAAGTTCAGGACAATTTGACATTCCCATAGGGTTCACTTCAATCTGCACAACCGACAGTAACTGATCGTCTGTAAATCAGTCTGGTAATTGTACCAAGCCAGCTAACTTCATTCTCGCAGCGTTCAAAAAAAATAACAATGCTGAGTATCACTTAATTACTTGTTCTGCTCAGATGAAGATGTTTAGACTCAGTTCATTTCTCTCTGTCTCTTGTTTTATTTATAGAGAGATGAAACTAACAGTTGTCATACTGTGTCATTTTGATTATTAGTTTTAGGCTCAGTTACAATTTAGAACTTTAAGTGTACTGCCTCTTACAGCTAATAAACCTCCTAAATTAAAATATAATACAAAGTTTATGGCAAATTTACCAAAGAACTTGTAATATGTCCGTGATAAAATGCAAGGACATTTTTGTAAAAGTGGCTGTAAGAAAATCCTACGTATGGCTGAAATACATTGTTACCTTAAAGGCCATAAATTTATGGTATGGCTTTGGTGCCCATGCATAGACTTCCACAGAACTCTTCAATGCAATTACCAAGAACTTGATTCTTTCATATTTTACTGAAATTAAACAAAACACAAAAGAATTCAGCAGTAATTCCAACGTCATTTCAGTTACTTCAGGAAAGCAGAAAATTATAATATTTCTCCATACTTACACACATTTGGAAGTTTTTAGTAACCTTGCATTTTAGGTTTGCTAATTCCACATAGTTAAGTATTTTGACACATTTATGCCACAAAAATAATTACTCTTATCAACAACCGTCACCATGTTCTGAATCACTTAGTTGGTACACACTTATTTACACTTATTTTTTTCCACATTAGACAGTGCTTACTCATCAAGACAAGAAAATAGGTTTTCAGACAGGGACATTTCCAGTAAAGGAAGGCTATGACTCTGGCAGAGTGTATTGCCAGTTCCAGTCACAGCACTGGCAGCGGTATTTTGAGTT
The DNA here is from genome assembly GCF_036417535.1 of Chlamydotis macqueenii. NCBI lineage: Eukaryota > Metazoa > Chordata > Aves > Otidiformes > Otididae > Chlamydotis > Chlamydotis macqueenii. Next base: position 147,307,357 of record NC_141556.1, on the reverse strand, counting down.
GATGGAAAAATTAATCAAAAGAAAGTAGGGGAAAAAAAGGAACTGAAATAAAAAATTAAGAAACAAGTCCATTTCAAAAGCAAAAGGCAAGTTTGATAGCGGAGCACTTTCCTTTGTCCATAAAGCCTGAGATAACTCATTTGAAAAAAAAAAAAAAAAACCCCACAAAATTTATCAGAAATAAAGTGTCATAACATAGCTTATCCACAAATTCTCAAATATCGATCTGTTCCCCCATTCAAACAGTTGGCTAAATTAACCATCAAAATAAAGCTCCATTTGCTACTACTGTTCTCAAGAGGCAACTGATAAAGTCTAGAAATGCCCATTCCAGAAGCATTGCTGGATTTGCGTTTCCAGCTTCCATCTGGATTTGGGAAGGAACAGATCATGGGGACTTCCAAATGTTGAGGTCTGCTAACCTGTTTCCAATACTCTTTTTGGGGAAGGAAAAAAAAAATTAGCATTATTTGGTTAATACTGAGAAACCTTGGGAGGTTTCTACTAGCTCTTTACCTCAAGCTTTAGAGGAATATGACACTTCTCCAAAACAACGAGCAATTCTGTGCACCTTCACCTTCTGCCATTAGATGTCCCAACCAAAACTGATTTTGAAACATGCCAGGAGTGAAAATCCCAGACTTGTGAGAAGAACACTTTTTAATAAATACTATATTAATGCCTTTTAGATCTCTTGCTACTATACAAGCCTGCAGTTTTTGTCTCTTGGTAGGCAATAGGGACTCAAAGCTACTACTTGCTCCCTTTTACTTTGCAGGGAAGCAAGACTACTGAACTATAAGTGTTATAGGATTTGACACTTTTTCAACAGACAAAAAAAAAAAGTCTCTCAACCTCCACAGCTGTACCGACTGAAAAACAGAGCTTTTGTTCAGTCTTGTCTAGCTTACAAGACTTCTTGGTATTTTTTCTTGAGGAAGAAGGGGTTGTTGAACAAAACCACCTTATCTGTGAAAGGAGACCTTTGATAATCCTCATTCTTTGCTCTGGGTGCTCTCTGGGAAACCATCCAAATCTTAAGTTTCCAAAGAGCAATTTATCATTTAGAGGAGCCAAAAGTTGCCTGAAGCAACCGAGACCCATAAATACCACTTCACCCCGACGTCCGAGATCACTGTTGCATCAAAGAGACAAGGAAGCAACCAGTGCCAGCTGCCTCGGTGGCAGCCTCCAGACTGCAAGCCCAACTATTGGCAGAGCTCATCCTTCTCGGGAACTGAAGTGCAACTGCCAAAGAAGCCTCTCACTACCTGAGGAAGTCTACTGTGTATCTATGGTTCAGAGGGAAGTTCAGCGCCAGGCTGCAGCCCTGGGTAACAAACCCCCTCTTCAGCTAGAAGAGAATCCTCTTTGTTTCACATGCTTCCCTGCTGGAAAGCCTCCTTTCAATAGCTGTTAATGTATTGTTAACAGGCCACTTCATTATGCTGCTGACATCCTGGGGTATGATACCAGAGAAATACATTATTAATTGTTTTTGGGGTCAAGCTCCTGGTTCAGCAGTCACTTTACTGCCTTCGTTATTGATTACGCCCCACTAGCAGGTTTTCCAAGAGTGCACGCATGACAGGAGGAGACTGAGCTCAGCCCGATTGCTGCTGCTCCGCATTGATTGACACAGCTGGAAAGGAACTGAGCTGGCTCTTAGGAGAAAACCAAATCAAAGGCAACATCCAGGGCCCATTAAGATGCATCACGAGACTCAAGTAGGAGAAAGAGCTCTTGGTTCACATCCCCACCTGGAGGGCAGCAGGCTCACTGCACACTCTGTTGACAGTGAATGTTACATGTCTTTCACTACCTTTGGTGGAAGTTTCTACAGCCAAATCCATTTAAACAACTTAAAACCACTCAAAAGGCACCTGCCTAGTGAAAACACACTTCATCCCATAACTGTACTGCAGTGGATCTGAGACTGCATTAGGAAATTTTATGAGCTAAAGGGAATCAATGAATCATCTTGAAGTTAAACATATGCTTCTGTTCCCAGATGCCTCCCCAAAGCTCATGCACTAGCTGGGCTTGCTTTCTCTTCCCACTCTTTCTTTTTTTTTTTTTTTTCCCAGTCTTTCAAATCTACACTAAAGAGGAGAATTTTTTTCATTACATTCCAGCATGTGATTTCATCCTGGTAAAAGATTAGGGAAACCTGTTAGCAGAGAGAACAGCTGCTGGCTGACAAGAGTCTCTCTGTTATCTGAAGGGTCTAACAGAGGTGGCAAAACGTTACCAGCATTCATTGTCCATATTAGCACTCTTCTGAAAGTTGCATCCACCATGGGAAGGAGACAGATGGAGACTTTTGCAGCCCAGTATTCCACCTCAAATTCTCTACCATATTCAGTTTAACCCTGTAACTTGTGATCTCTTCTGGTGCTTTGCCAGAAAAGTTAGCCCTGAGGGACAGGGAAGACAGCTAGAAATAAAACCAATCCTTAAACCCAGCAGCTACATGCACTACAGTTCCCTTTCTCAGCCAGCTTTTATCCCAACGATTTGACTACAGCATTTGCTACTCACCAACTTTGTAGTGCACACAGCCTTCCAAGTCGCCCACCGTTGTCCAGCCCTGTTTCTTTTCTACTTCAGGGTCGTTGTGAAGGATTTTATTTCTTAACCAGGACAAGTAGTAAACTCGCAACTTGTTCTTCTTACCTGGACAGAAAATGAAAAGGATTGGTTTATCTCCATGGGAAGAAATGCGCGAGAAAACCCTGCCCAAGCAAACCGAAAGCCCCGCAGAGCAAACTAAAAGGACAATGAAGGAGAAACTGCTGCAACCACAGAGATCTCCCTCAGTTTTTATGTCCACAACAGCTTTACTCCAGACTCCACCCAAACACACGCTTATCAGTGACAGAGACACATGGTAATACCGCATGAATATAAAACGACAAAATCAGGGGAACAGCTCTTCGGTTGTCTGGTTCTTAGGATGCAAACAATTTTTATTAGAAAAAGGTTATAGTCCCACAACAAAAGCACCAGAGAGTAACGCACTGAGATTAAAAAAAAAAATACATTGCTGTGTCAGAACAGCTCTTTTTCACCCAAAATCATAGGAAAGCAGCAGGATGAAATTATCTATACAGCTATCAGAAGAGAGTAAGACTGGTTTGAAAGGAGGAAGCAAAAGTGAAGAAGAATGCAGTGATGAAATGTATTTTACAAATTCTTCCTAGTTAGTGACCAGGACATTTCCATCCCTTGTATCATCCTCAGAGACACAAACTGGTCAAGTTTTATCAAGATTGTTCATTACTACCCTGGTGGAAAAGCACATGAAACAACAGCACTAAACAATTTCATTACTGAGCCACTTTACACCAGTCGTGTTGTAAAAAAAAAAAAAAAAAAAAAAAAAAAAAAAAAAAAAAAAGAAGTACAATATTGGAAAAGGCAGTGAGAGAATTTCACACGGCCCATGCAAACTTCATCGGCTTGCTAAAAGCTGACGACTGCTTTGTCAGCAGCCCTTCCCTTGTGCTGCAAGGGCTGGAACACTTATCAGGCTGCACACAGAAACTGCAAGAGGTGCTTCTTCACAGGTGAGAGGATCTACTTGCCCGGGCTGCCCTATCTTCAACTGACAATGCATCTGCCACGGTCATCAAAATACAGCTCGGGCTCTAACTCTCAATACGAGAAGGCCTGCTTGAATGCAGAGCAAGGTTCATTATAAACGTTATCAGTCATTCTTTAACAACCAATGGCCTGCAAAGCATTTGCTGAACTAGCGAGAAGGCAGCCCTAACGCACATACTCAAAGCTTGCATCCTCCCTCCTCCAGCCGCTTTGCTGCCCGAAGCCATTACAGTCCCGCAAATGAAACTGGAGGCAAAGAACAGAGATCGTCTCTGCTTTGATGAGGAGCCATTTTAATAAGGCTCCATGAAGTCTCTGCACAAGGAAAGGAAATGGGAGATCCCCCCAGGGACTCAACTTGTCAGTGGGGTAGCTTCACGCTAGTGCTTCACCAGCCACGATGAGGAAGCTGTGTGACTGCGGGGAGCGTTTCAGGGCTCTTGGACTCCGCTGAAAGGAGACAGCTGACCTGTACTGCAGTCAGTGCCGGGCTGGCCAAGTGACACAGTACTGGTCAACGTCACAGAAAGCCACAACCTGTCAGGACGGTCTGTCCACCCGTCAGCCAGATCCAGCCATAGGGTTTAGCTAATGCCTTTAATTTGTCTTTTAAGTTTTCACACAACGCATACCGATGGATCAGTTCATGGATGGCTGCTCATTTTGGAGACGGGGATGGGTGTACAGCATCAGAGGATATCTGTTACGGCGGGACACAAAGCCCAAGCATTGAGGCCACCCTCCTGCGCCCAGCCAGCTCCACGCTGGCAACCCAGAGCTGGTGCAGAGCCCCTACCCTGATGGCAGAGGATCCCCTAACAGAGTCAGGCTCCTCAGGAAAAGCAGCTACGAGGGCTGAGGTGGCACATGGGGAAGCATAGCTTGGAAATAGGCTGCTCCAGGGACTCCACCACCACAAGTCTTTCTGTTACGAAGACAGAGAGCCTAAAATATCTTTTTGTGATTACTCGGATGGGGAAAGCCAGGAGGAAAAGAGGGGGCAGTTTCAAAGTGGAAAATTGGTTTACTGACCTTAAATTTAAAGTCAAATTGGAGACCCATTTTCAAACACTGGACCTGATATTTAATTTTAAAAGCTCCTCTGCTCTGATGGCACCGAACGAAACATGAAGCAAAACTGCATTGTCCTCTGTTTATCCCTGCTACAAATGTGATCACAGATCTGGCAGTAAGAGAGCACCCAGATTTATTGCCTGACTCCACATTTATTAAGTCAAGTTTCGTAAATGGATAAAGCTCTACCACTGCCATAGCTCTGTAAGTCTTGGAAGAGAGACCAGAGCAGGAAACAATATTCCCAGAAGTCCCACATCTGACCAAGGAAAGGTTTGCCCATGAAAACATTGCAAAGATAGCCACAAGGGCTCTTTCAGAAACACTGAATCGCGAACACAGTCCGGATCAGAAGGCACTGCAGCTCTGGGGGAGGAAGAGCTCAGAGGGCACAGGAGAGTTGAAGGTCAGTACAACACACCAAATATTTTTTAAATCATCACAAGCACCCATGCACCGAGAGACAAATTCTCTCTCAGCTATTTCCATGGCTTTAACTTCCCTAGTAGCTTAGTCAAACTGGAAGACTCAGAACAAAGAGTACACACGGGAATTTCCCAGCACGTGGCTACTTTTTTTGTTTTTTTTTTTCCTTTTGGTTCACATGATGTGCACCAGGGTATTTCTCTCCAACCAGAAACATTTTTCAAAACAACAACAGAGAAATAGCTCAAGTGTGTTCCCATTGTGTTTTAGTGTCTAGACCACAAGGAAAGTCACAAGACAGGAAATTCCTCTGCCTTTCAGCTGTCTGACACGAAAAAAGCAGGACCGGTTAGTTATAGAAACATGGCTCTGCATGTATTTCAACAAGTTCTGCTGCTCTTAATGTGCATATTGAGAGTGGGGGAATGAGATCCTTCTGCTTCTAAATCTCTACCAGTCAGTTTAAAACGCTCTCAACAACCTCTTTTTTTTTTTTTTTGGAGGTGGGGGGGCGGGGGGATGGGTCTAGTTGTTATGGCCATGAAATAAGAAAGAAAACTCTGTTAAGTCATCAAATAAACTGATCAACCCATGGCTTCTATGAGAACTCCCAGCTCTGGTTATTCCACAGACGTCATTTCAAATGCAAAGTTCCTTTTCCTATATGAAGTATTTGTTTTTATTGTTTCTCATTATTAAGCAGGCAGATTCCAGCCAGTTCTTCTACTCTGTCATCCCTTCCTACCTTCTTGAGTGCCACATCAGCCAGCTGGGCTGGCAAAACCCTCAGGGAGCCACAAGCAGAGCGTGTTCTGTATGCATGTTGGCACGCTGTCACTCCCTCTTCCAGCATTTTTATAACTCTTAGCACTGTATTACCTGAGCAGCTGAAACCATCTTTGTCTCCCAACAGTACAAACTGAAGAACTGACTACTCTGCTTTGGCCTGCAAAGCTTTCTTGTACCAGCTGTAGCAGCTCAGTATCTCAGTATCAAAAGTTTTGTTGTCACTAAGTTTTATATTTGAGATACACATTGGGGGAAGAACTGATTTCACATTTCCAGGCTCAAAGAAGTATATATTAAAAGCAATTTTAGGTGAAAATCCCCTCAAAATCCTAACACTGCAACTTCTTCACACAACGTGGTGACACTTTTCAAACCTCACCACCACCAGTACATCACTTTCCAAAAAAGCCGAGGGAACATATGGCCAAGAGCACCAACATGCAGCTGAACAATGCTCCCAGCAGAGCAGCAGCAGACCTGGGATGAAGTTCAGAGGCAGCTCCATAACCAAGCTGCCAAAACGCACCATTTGCAGAAACACAATCCCATGTCAGTGTTCCCAGTTTGCCGAGAGAGGTGCGGCAACTCTCTATAAATGAAAAGACACTAAGAAGTCCAACATGAGGGCTGCTTAAATTGAGCACTGCAGCGCAGAAGCCAGAACAGTAAGACAAGAGGGGCCTGAGCATATAAGCATCATGGTTTCACCAAGTGTGTTCCTCCTGCTCAGCCCCTCGGTGGACAGGGATGCCTCTTTCCTGCCTTGTACTCCAGTAACCTCCCATAAACGCAGGAGATGGGACAGAGACAAAGTCATAAACCAGTCAAAGACCCGTCGATTTCTTAAGAGTTAATGTAGCGTGTCTCCACAGAGGAAGCAATAGTTTTGAAGGAAATAAAGAAAAGGAATGTGTCAGGGTACTCGGATTGTGACTGACGTAAACATAAATAAACCTAAAACAATTACACACAAGACTGAATCACAGACACTTGTCATCTGTGTAGGATATGCTTCAAATCAACAGATTTTACACAGGTTGGATTATACAATATTTATGTTTATAAGGTCTACAATAGAATAAACTCCATCAAATGGTGCTTTTCAAACAGCTTACATTTTAGCATACAGTGTTAGACATCAAAAGGACACACAACAGGCTGTGTTTTTTTAAACCTTCCTTGATTCATCTTCTCTTTTTAAAGATTTCACAGCATAGCACAGCAAGCAACAAGCTAATAAAATATGGTTCTTCTAGATAGAAATGAAGTCCCATGTTGAGGAGACCAGCATGGGCACAGTTCTTTGTACCTGTAGTAGTCTAACACCGCTAATGCGTTAAATTGCATTAAATTGACTTGGTATGTGTCCTTTTGCACAAGTATTGGGAAAGCAAGAGAGATCCTCCTGTGGAGTCAGAGGGGCTCTGGAGCCTCAGCAAAATTTTGGGTGACTCTGAACAACGACACGGGACACCATGTGAAACCTCATTTAACATTCTCTGTCACACACATGCAGCGTAGCAAAGGCTGCTTGCACAAAGAAACTAAAACAAAAGGAAAGGTAAATGGCTGAACAACACCTGTGAAGAAAGATTAACAGTGTACCACATCAAATTGCTTAACAGCAGGATAACCTTATGCAATAACTCTCTGGAGCCAAAGAGTCTGGAACCTCAAGCTTCATAAAACACTTTTTTCATCGGCACACACAAAACAAACACAACAACCATCACCATCCTTCATCTCTCGTTGCTTTGCTGTCTGCAGTTGCATGCAGTGAGAAACAAGGCGAAAAGCTGCACCGACCTGCCTCCTCGTATTGGTAATTTCCACATCACGTACACATTGTACTCCCCTCTCTCAAACACATACACACTCACTGCACATCACTCTCATTTCCCTGCTTCGCAAGTGTTTCCCATTCTACAGACTTTAACACACGAGGTGTCACTAAACCCAAGTAGCAAATTATGTTTTGGTTAGAAAGAGGCCAGATTGAAAGTAATCATGACAGAGGGAAAGAATGCCATTTTTACAAACTTCATAAAATGTTAACTTACAACTCTGAAACACTGATCAAAGCTGGACATTTTTCCCAAACCTATGCAGCATTTTTAAAAGCCAGTCCATAGGAGGAAGGACAGGGGGCAAGCAGGCACCGGGTGTTGTGTGGAAAGTGATTCACTTGCGAAAACAAACATTAGACTCAGAGAGGTGAAATGATGGAAAACCCACTGACTCCAGTCAAGTCAGGACTTCCCCCTCAACACACAGGCTGCCAAGAAAAGCGTTCTGCCATGCCATGCCAGAAGGGGGGAAAAAATAACATTGAAAACGTAACATTACCAGAAATTGTCACCAAGACATTCAGCCCTTCAAGTACATCCATTTGCTGGAATCGTCTTCGATTGATGAGCGGATAAACCTTCCCCTGACCACTTCTGTCTAGCAGCATCAGACCACTTTCAGTGCCCACTAACAAGTTCACTCCTAGAAGAAATAAAAACAGAGATCCAAGTTAGCAGGCAGATTTTCCACATATTCTCATGAACGGATTATTGATATAGCAACTGTCAGGTCTAACCACTGCTGGTTGGGTCTCAGCTGCCTGCAACCTCATGATGTAGATGCTGTCTACATTATCTGCCCACAGTGATTTCTGACACCGAATTGCGGTCTTCAAGAGAGTGAGGGACTGGTAGACCATGGAAATCTTTCTAGAGCTCCAGTTCCCAAATAAAAAGGCAGGCTAATGTTGGAGGAGGGATGAGGCACAAAGTGGTACCCAAGCTTATGTATTCTGAAGGTGCATTAGCTGTTGGCAGGGCAGTTGGTAACAGGATGCTCTTGACAAGGACATTGCAAAAAAAACAGTGGTAGAGGCTTGGTCCCCCACTGGGAGAAAAAGACTGCGGTGCAGTCCTTCTGTAAAAGGATAGGCATAGGGTTGGTCCTCAGCTTCCCAAAAATCTTTTCCATCTGAATGCTAGAACTAGAGGAATTACAGTAACCTTGTGTTTCCACAGGTTTCTCCTAAAGATCAAGCAAATACAGATGAGAAAAGTCAGTAGGCCAGTTTCCTTCTACAAAGGTCCACACATACACTGTAACACTCACCAAGAGTCCACAAAACCTTAATATGTAAAATCAATTACATTTTTAAAGTAATAAATATATACATATGAGACTAGGTTTTAAAAATCTATTAATATATTATCACTCTTAAATTTCATGACTATTTATTTCAATAGTGTTTCAGCCTAGGACCCCACAAATTGTGCAGAGAGAGGTCAGATACAGTACAGGGAATGGAAATCAAACCAAATGCATCACTCACTCTGTTAGACTTCTGTGTGGCAATCCCCAATGTAAAACTTGTTGTCCTTAAGCATAATAAAGTAATGAAAGAAGAAAAGCTAAACTCACACAATGTGATCATAGTTAAATTGCTTAATGGCCTTAATCCCTAGCCAGACAATGAATCCCCAGATGTAACTATACTAGTGCCAATGGATGCCCTCTACTCAGATTTGCTGCTCTGCTACTCCTCTGCCTCCTCCAGGCAGGAGAGCCCACGGATTCCGGCAGGCACACAGCCTGTCTTGGGAGAGGGCCTGCAGCCCTCCCGGGCTCTCCTTCAGCTGCTGATGCATCCTCCATCCTCTTCCTCCCACCTCTGCATCCCCCACCTGGGCCTGCCCCCACTGGCTCCAGTCCAGGAGCATTTCACATCGACCTGCCTCCCATACTGGGAGCCATCCTCAGACTGGGAAGGGGTGGAAGGAAACAGGGAGAAGCGAGGTGCACACTGAGGCAGTGCTTGGCGCAAGCTGCAGCAGCACCAAACCGGCTGAGGAAACTCAGTCTCCTGCCTGAAGCTCCAGGATCCACTGACTAAAGCTGTCAGTGATCCAGCTTGGACACACATTTTTGGTTTTTTTTCAGGGTGGATCACAGTACAAACAATGTCACATGCAAACTGCTCCTTCACAGTCCTTTCCCCTGCACATCAGGGCTCAGTCGCTCCCGCCTCCACCGTCATCTCTTCCCCTGCTGCCTTCGCCATGCAGTTGTTTCTGCTTCCAGTTTACATGCGTGCCCGTCCCCGACTCCTTCCCTTAGCTGTATGCATTGTGAGACGAAACTAATGAGGTGGTACGCTGGTAGGAAGCAGTGTCTGTATTTTAAAACGCAGGCACCGTCTTTATTCTCAGCCAGCCGAGCTCTTCCACCACCACCCTACAATTAAGCAGTTCTGGTTTTTCAAACAAATGGAAATGCTTCTGGAAAAAGTACAGGCTCTCTGTGGAGGCTGGGTGTAAAAATCTATGCTGCTGCACCCATGTCATTAACGTTGACTTTCACCGCTCGGTACTAGAAAAATAGCATGTAGATCTAATGCAATCAGCAACCTGGCAAATACTATGGCATTTCCACCGGTAAGGGGAAAGCAAAACAAAGCAAAGTAAGCTCCTCTCTTTTCGAACAGCTCTTTTAAGCCATCACCATGGCTTAATTTGAATGTGAATTAATTTGAAATGGCTTAATTTGCTTAAGGGTGAAGGAAGCTAAACCTTATCAAGAAATAAGCATGTGTACCAGCTTAGGTCACCATCAGTTTGGCTCTAAATGTTCAGCAAGGAAGTGCTTTATTACAGCTGTAAAACATCTCTAAGATTTTACACCTGTACTTTAAATTACCATAACAGTCAGATACATAGATCAGAGAAATACAAAACCATTAACACAAATTGCTACTGGCAAAACAAGGCAGATCAGAGAAATTATAAGACATCTGTACTGATCCCATACAATTTCCCTCTGCCTTCACCATCTCACAGTTTGTAAGTTTACATTTGCACAAGTCTTTATTTTATTAGAGAATTATTTATATGAATACATGCAGAAATAGCACTGGGGTGAAAATTCTTATCAGTAAATACTGGAAATAAAGAAAACATCAGATAGGAAGATACGGTGTTGGGAGAGCTATTTAATTTACGTGGCTTTGCAGACAAGAAGGATAGGACAACAGTGCTGTTCTGAGAAACAAGAAATGCTGGAAATTACCCCCAAAGAGAACTAAAGCCTTGGAAAGAGCTGTGAAAATGTAAACAAGAAAAGTGCACTGTGTTACCTATACAACCTTCGTGTGACTCAGAGGAATGGCCAAGTCTCTTCTTCAGTTTTTAAAATGACATGCATGTGCATTTACAGTCTGTTAAGTTTAGGGATACTAGATAAATATGTACATAACACCCAAAAGCAACATCTATTAACATCTAGATAATGAAAAAATTAAGGTGGCCCCACAGATTCTGGCTAAGAAAGAAATGACATAGCAGAGAAAAGCTTTCACTGGGTGTTGCAGCAGTGATTCCACATTGTAGCGGGCAACAAGCACTGCTTTACGCCTTTCACCAGTGTAGGATCCTGACTAACTGTCTGACACCAACATAAATTACCTCTTGTGACAAGAAGGCCAGACACACTTGGTCAGCTGACATCCCATACCCAGCTTCTCTCTGCAGTAACCACTCTTAACGAAACCAAGCCACAATCTCACACTGGAAAATGTCCCTCCTACCCTTCTCTTTTCCCTCTTCCTTCCTACATAAACTGATGACTGAAGTGGAAAGTTATCTTACAAAACACATCTTAATCAAGCTCCACAACAGGACACTGGCAAGAGACTCAAGAAGATGATTATTTTACAAATGGAATACCCTGTCTGCACCAGCGGTACAATGCAAAGCTGTTCCCAGACGTTGCAAGGCACGTACTAATGGGGGCTAGAGAGAAAAGGACATCCCGATCAGCTGAATGAAGTCTGAACTGTGCCAGCAGAAGCATATAGACAGCAGGGGGAAATTCTCAGAGCAGAAGCAGCATAATAATATTCAGCTCTTGCAACAAGAAGATGTGAACAGGAATTGAATAAATGCAGAGTAACAGCTAAGGTTTCAGAGAAACGTTCTCGAAGACTGCAAGCTCGTACTGTCATGTCTGCACTTCAGAAGTGCAAAAGGCAAGGGAGGAAGAGTTTGCATTACCCCATAAGGCAGCGCACAGTATCTCAGAATTGAATCTCTTCTTGTATTTGCGAATCTCGGGGGTATCACTCTGTGGCCGCGTATTCGTGGGATTCACGTTGACAACTGATCCTTTCCGTGTAGGGTCTTGCCTTATTGCCTCTGATCTCATTGCTTCACTAGAAAATCCTACTGGAAAAAAGAAAAGTACAGTGCATGTAATAACCCTTACGTGCTAAATTCTGGTCATATTTTCTTTACATCAAACAGCCCAAATCAGTAACTGAGAATACAGAGCAAGTCTTTCTTTTTGTAAGAAATGTAAATGGAAAAAGAAATAAACTATGCAATCCATTGCAAATCAAATAAAAAGCATGATGGTAACATTCGTAAGTACTTTAAAGAGCCACTGAAGTCACTGAACCCTTTTTCAATTGTCGTCTTCGGCTACTTTACTTACCCACAGAAGTCACAGTTGTCCCACTAGATGGAGAAATCTGTAGTAATCTGGGGTCTATAAAAGGTGTAAAGGAGGAGGAAGATTTGTGTTTCTGGAGTGTGTTACTAGCGGACTGAGTCTGCAATGTAAATTTCAACTTTATTAATATTAATGACAATAAAAAGCACGGATAACAACAACCAACATTTTTAAGTCACTACAGAATTATGCTACAGAGCCTCCCCAAGTTTTTATACTTCCTTTATAGATACACAACGCACCGCAGGCACCACACCTGAACTATATACATATGCACACTGCACATGTTACAGCGAAATGCAATTAGCTAAATCATCGTCACTGTCACCTCAGCTACTAGCAAAGACTTTTAGGACTGGCCACTACAATCAGGCATAAAGCAAGGGAATGTCTCTTTTTTTTTGAAAATCTGCTGAAATGTATGTATACTATCTTATCTGCAAGCTGTCCACTACCTTCAACTTTGGTATTTATGAAGCATCTCCTAAAGTGAGCTAGTTTAATAAATTATTAAGTTTGATCTCTTGGCTTGTGCAACAAAATCAGAACCATCTGGGATCAAGCGTTCACGTCTACAATGGATTATGTTTCACTGTCCACTACTGTTCGTTCTCCCTATTTTGTTTAACCTGAGCCTCTTGCCAGAAAGCTGCAGCAGGTTCTTCCACCTTTATTTGACAGAGCAACCTGTATCGAACAAAGGGGCTCATTAGTGTGGAAGGTGTCGCAAACGGTGATATGAAGCTATGACTATGTAGTGGATAAAATCACTGGTGCTTGCTGAGTTACGTGCTCGAAACATGAGAAAACATAAAGAAAGGAAGAAGACAAGTGACGCAACAAACTGTTAAAAGTGGAAATGGAATGACTTTAAAACCCTTGCCAGTTTAGTATTATAGTGACAACATTGCACACTGAAGCAGAATGGGACAAGTGAAAAAAGAAAGTATAGAGACGAAAGGCGTGCACGGGGGTAAGTTATACCAAGCAGTACTGGGTTTTTGCTCAGCTTTATGCAAACATAGTTAGAGACACTTCTTTATCATCAACTAATCTTCAACCTCTGATCTTTCTAAGCCTCTACTCTCTGCACAAAAAATAGCAATGAGTCCTGGGAATGTATCGCCCCTCTGCATAGCTCAATACTGAAAGGCTCCTTCGCCACCAGCCACTGCCACAGCCTCCACTTCCCAAGCTGAGTTAACTGAACCCTGCTTATTTACTGCTTAGATCAAAGTAATGAGCAAGCATATCTCCAGATCAATCAACTGATCTCTGTAACCTGCAAAGACAGTGCTTTTAGAAAGATCAAAGACCAATGAAGCATAGCTGGAAATTAAGTATTATGCTAACTGAATTTCCAGGAGGAAACCCTCCTCCTCACCCTCCTGCTACGTGGTTCAGAAGCATTTTTGATCCTGTGGTAAACACGTCCATTGCAAGCGACCTACCCACCTCACCGCAACCTCTCCTTTTCACCACAGCACTTGTAGGCCTATATGGCAGGATGGCTCTACTCTCAGAAGCAGCAGCTTCTTTCAGGAAGTTTTGCTCCCTCTGTACCACTCCTGCTTGCATACAGAGACTTTACCCAAAAGCCAGGCTGGCCACCTAGGCGGAAATGGAGCCACTATGTTGTGCTCCTCCCTTACTGCTAGGGTTGGTAAGGGGTTAATGATGTCCTTTTTTCACACATGTGCATCTCCTCTGCTGTAAGGGGTTACACACGCGTGAAGGATCGGATTTGTCCACCAGCACTTGGTGAGTAAAGGCAGGCACTCTCCCAGGACCAGCCCAGGACAGCAAGAGGGAGCTTCCCTTGTAGCGAAGCCTTGCTTCTTCACCTGGACACAACCAGCACTGGTGAAGAACAGTCATCTTTACATAGCTGCTTTTCAGAGCACACACATACTTGGAAAAAACTAAAGATTTCCCCCTTTCATTATTCCCAAACAATACCCGAGGCTTTTACAGCCCTCCTGGGCAACACCTGATTTGTTCACCCAGCCTGTGTGGCAAGCTTTATAGAGCAAAATCCCTCCACGGCCGCTTCCTCTCCCAAAGGGTGAGTTTCCACAAGCAGCTCCTCATACGTGTGGAGTTACTAGCCCAGTCTTTACTGACAAAGCCAAAATTAACCACAAATTTTTAAGAGGTACACTGCTTGCAATTAGCCTGCTCCCGAATAAAACAGAATTAAAAAATAAAAGAGTATTGGCTTGCAAATGCGGTAGTTGAGCTTAGTTTAAAACGAATGCCATGCAATTAATGATTCACTAAGAGGAAACAAAAATAGTAAACTGGCAAGTTTGGCGTGGGGCTGCTCTAGAGTTAAGGGCTTCTTACACAGAACCGAAATGTGTTATTTGGGGAGTGGGAACAAAGGTGACAGGAAAAAAAAAGCAGGGGAGATTGGCTGGAGTTCCTTTGCAAACTAGCTACTAGGCAATGCTGCTATAACCCTACGAAAGCAGCCAGCTGTGGTGTAAGACATACCTCATTAGTAGTTAGCTTGTCCTGGGGTGTCTGTGGGGACATGGTGGGTGTCGGCTGGCTGGAGGATGGGGAGGAGGAGGTGGAGGAAGTGGAGGAGGAATGGCTTTGCTGTAAGAGATCTGGCAAGAGGTGAATGCGACCGGCAAAGCCATTGCTCTCATGATGGCTGGCACGCTTTTTGTCAACTGTACTCTGTAGAAAAAACAGGCACACTTGTCTTGCTCAAGTGCTGCTTAAAGGTCTATATCCCTAACAACCTCTCTCCTTCTCTCCCTCGCTCACTTCCTACCTTTTAACATTTTTTTTAATTTATTTTTTAAAAGTAAGCTGATAATCCATGCTTTGATGCCTGGATGGAAAGGGAAAGTGGGCAGTGCTACTAGAATTCAGGAAATTCCCACCTCTTCCAGCAGGCAAAAGCTTAGTTCGTGTGGTTGACTTGCACAGCCAGTTCCACTAATTAACAAAAGAGTAACTGCGCCGTTAAGTCTTCCACCACAACGCAGACAAACACATTTTTGGGGTGGGGGAAGGATTTCTTCCCCTATTGTTTTGTTTAAAACTAACTTCAATCCTATACAGATACAAGCTTGGACTGTCTGGCGAATGCCTTCAGCTAACTATTTAAAACAATAAGCATGAAATCTTAATTTTCAAACCAGAGGGCTCAATTAAGAAATTGGCATTCAGTTGTGAAATTCAGAAATGCGACTAATGAGGAAACTCCTATAAGCTAGAACGCTCATTAACATGAACTCATTTAAAGGCAGGGAATCATTATCTTTCAGAGGCACAAGAATGTAATATTTTTCAGAATCAAAGGCAACAACACAGTGCTCCAGGTCTGACCACATTCTCTGCCTTGCAACCAATTCTGCTTCTCCATTTCCCCACACTAACTGTTGCATGAATTTGTATGTACACGTGTGTGAGTGTGCGTGTTATCTGGGTGATCTCTGTACCCTCAACTAAACAGGTTCAAACAGTTTTTAAAAACCCTGACTGCTCTCCCCTCAGCCTCCCTCCCGGCCCCACTCCTGACTGCCACCTTTGGTTCCATGATAAAACTAAACTAAGTTCTTGCTCCAGGTACTTGCTCCACACACCTGCAGCTTTTCTACCTCTCTCTCCCACAGACTGTGAGGTATTCTGCATGGTGCTGCCATGGGTGTCACTGGAAAGCATGCAAAACAGAAGCAAGGGGTGAAGAGCTACTCTCCTCTTTGCATGCATCAAACATCTTGCTCATCTGAAATTCACTACAGCTGTGTCTTGATAATACAAATAACAAATATAATGTAGAAACAGCATGGGTGAATGAGCGAGTGGGTTAATGAGCACAGAAAAGGTGCAGCACTGCACAGGGAAGGAAAAGCAATACCTGTCGGACAATTAAGGTGCCCTCCTTAGAAGGAGTCAAGGCAGGTTCACTCTCCACATCGTCATGGACGATCATGGTTTTCACTGACTCTGTTTCACCATTGCTCAAGTTCAACGTTGACCTATTTGCCAGACAAGAAATAACTGGAGTGAGAGAACAGCACTTGTGCCGTAGCTTTTGCTGCCCTACACCAAGGCACACACTCTAAATTAATTTGTATTGTGAATAGAGTGGAATATTTACATAACCTGCCTAGAAAAGCTTCTTTATAAAAAAAAAAAGTTAGGAGTTTGTTAAACACCACTTCTTGTTTTGTAACAAATCAAGCGAGAAGAGGGAAAGGACGTAACTTAGAGAAGCCTACTTTTTGAAAAGATCACCCTTAGCGTTTGAAAATGTGAACACAAGGCTGGTATGTCTGGCTTATAGATTGTCATAAGCTGAAAGAACTAAAATATGAGCCAAAATACCCAACAACCTTTTCCTTCAACCCCCTAAGAGGCAAAACAGGCAAAACACTGTTAGAAGAACTAACACTGCTCGGACATCATCTGGTCCAGAAGTAGATTCATCTGCTCCTTCTTGTTCCATATCATCATCTTCCTCGTCCGTTGTCCCTGACTCCTCACTTGAGGACGAATAATCCGTCACTTTATGTGGAGGTCGCACATCCTCTACCGCTCGCAATTCCTTTGCCAATGCAGTTAAATCCTGATGGGAGAGGAAGGAAAAAACTGATGTTGCAAGGAAGAGAGAAGAGTTTGCAAGACAAACCCACAGAACTAGTACCCGAGTTTGCTCACTTGTCCACTGCTGTGTTTCCACAGCCCCAGCAGTATTGTTTCCTTTGATTTATTCATTCCTGATAGTCATCAAAACTCACTGATAAATTAAAGCACCAAAAGAGCCAACCCACGAAGGCCTTGCCATATCACAGAAAAATGTGCGTACTCTGAATCCAAACTATCTCGATTATGACTTCAGTTTATCCCACTATACTGTCCAAAGGACAGTATAAGAACTCAGACCTCCTCTCACACAGTGGTTGACTGTCACTGTTCATTTCCCTAAACTTTGCAGGTTAATAGCATTCACCACAAGAAATCTAGGCAGCAAGGTAGCAGAAAGATCCTTAGACTTACTGAGCCACCCAAGGCACAGTCACAGAAAGCTGATCTTGAAACCTTTTGATCCATTTCTAGTTGCATGGATTGGCAATAAGGACTTCACCTGAGAAGTCAGATTCATTGGCACCAGCTCAGTCACACCAGACTCAAACAGTATGGGACATAAGCTGCTTCTCTGTCTGCAGCTTGGTGTGTGGGCAAATCAGGTTTGCAGTCACTGCAATCTGCTCTCAATTGTGTAGCTATGCTTTATTTAGCTGAATACAGTTTGTGGCAAATACTTCACACATTATACTATCAGAAGGGAAGGAATAATCTCTATGTTTCTTTAAGAAAGCAGCTTTAAGTGACAGATTTGGGTGCTAGTGCAGTATCAAAATGGCAAAAGAAAAGTTTTAAGGAAAGTTGGAACTACTGTGAAAACCCACTGAGGTCCCCCAGATACAACTGGACGTAGAGCTGTAATCAACTGTAACAGCAGCCACATAAAGACTATGTCAGAAATCTTTCACAGAAAATAGCAACAATTTAAGGTCTTACCACTTCTCCCTGCACCATTCAGCCCAGCATTGGCACATTCAGGTCAAATGCATGATTATTGGTCCAGCCCCAGGAAGGAAGCACAGGATTGAAAGAGAGAAAGGCAAAGGTTAGGAAGGAAGAAGAACAGAGAGCAGAAATCAATTCCAGGAGCAGTGCAAATTCTAGTGTTTAAAGTACTGTGACGTGTGCAGGCAATTGCAGAGCCCAGGACATGCTGCTAGGCCCGCAGATACAAACTCCCAACTCAAGCTGAATTTCACCCCCAGTGACACCATGAATGGAAACTCACACTGTACTTTTTGTGAGCCCACCTGAACGAGAGTGGGGACAGGGGAAAGCGGATGCAACTTACAGCAGGCTTGATAGGTCTGAAGACTTCCTTTTTCTCTTCAGGCTTTTTAGGTGCACTTTCATGACGCTGTGATGGTGAACCCTCTGATTTGGATGATGCTGCATGTGTCAAAGACCCCAAAAGGAACAGAGAACAATACAGATTAAGCAGGGAGCTAAAATATCTTTTCTTACTTCACTTTGGAGTGGGGAAGAGAGGTGAGAAAGCTATCAGGCAGTGCCTGACAGAAAGATCTAAGTTTCACTGGTTCACTATTACATTGTCCCCGAAGGACTATACAAAAAGCCATCATAAGCTGTGACACGTATAGGTGCAGCTGACCTATGACTGAAACCGAAGTAAACTGACACGTAGTTGTAAATCCAAGAGGGTAACTTGAGTGTGGGTGCAAGCTGGAAAACCTGCATCAGTATCCAACGTACCCCAGCTGAGACCTATCAGCAGCAGTCTGCACTTCATCAACAACCATCAAGGTGACAGGCAACAAGCATCAAAATGTGCCCTTGCGCACATGAGGAAGGGAGCTATGAGAGGATGGAAACTGGGCTGTTTGCATATAGAAAAATGCAGCAGTGACTGGATGCGAATTAAAGAACAATGAAACGCTTTCACGATGACTTCTGCACCTACTGTCTTTCCCAAGCAAGGATATACAGCCAAGGAGGGTACTGGAAGCATCTTTGGTACTGCATGCTCAAAGGTCTTTCCCAGTGAGGGTTATCATCCTTCATTATTGAGTGTTTGGCAACTTAACAAATTCAGAAACACGACTTTACGAAGGGTGGGGGAAGGACTTACATCTCATCCGGAACCGCTCTCCAGATCCACTCTGAGAGCCGGGGTGGGAGCCAGGCTGTGAGCCAGAGTTGCTTGAACCTGAAGAACTGCCACTGCCTGGCCTTGGTACGAGCTTCTCCACCCTTTCCCACAGCAGACGAGGCTCTATATTGCTGTATCAGAGGAGAGAAGGAAGTCTTTGTCACACACGTCAGTTTCAGATTCCCATTTCTAAATTCAAAGGTCACTCTTCCTCAGTGTTTTGCTAATAACTCATTCAAAAGAGTGCTCAGCACTGAGCTGAGGGCATCAGTGATGCTTTAGAACCCAGGCAGTGGCTCCTTCTGGAATATCTATTACCTTACTTAGAATGGTAAAGCAAAAAAGTTTAGGTGGGTGTAAGCTATTCTTTTTATTTGGAACTGGCTACTTGCCATTCTTGCGTATCTAACCTAAAGTGGACAGGTCTCTCAGTCTGCATGTAGCAGGTTTAGAATTGACTCAGAAGTGCCCTGACCACCCAAGTACAAGCCAGAAAGATACCATGGCTTGTCCCTCTCAAAATACTCTCAGCCTTGTCCACTGAGCTAATTCCAGGGTGGCCTGTCCACGTTGCTCTGCTGAGCTCTGGAGGCAGCCCCTTCCTGCCCCTTCTTGACCTCAGATGCTCTGTGTCACAGCTCATGGACACTCCCCTGCCTCAAAGTCTGCTTCTGTCTGAGAGGCCAGAAAGTTTGAGATCTCTTTTACTTCAGCCATTACAAACACTTCTGCTGCCAGTAACCCCCACAGTAAGCCCAAGACGACCTGTTGCATCAAAAGGCAAGACGTTCATGAATGGCCACATTTTTTCAGAAATCTTAAGGATATTTTGAAATTATTGCTGAAGTTACAGGCCAATTAAATCAAAGAAGGAGTGGGAAGAAGAAATTTTGCCAGTTTTTATTGGCACATATGCTACACCAAGGAAAATTAAAACGAATCATTCCTGAAGAGATCCAAATTAATCTTCCTTTCAAGTCCAACAGGTAAAAAGCTCTCTGGAAATGCCTGGCTTCCTATTAGCCTTCTCCTTCCAGTTCAAGAAAGGTGAGGACACGTAGGCGTACAAACCTCGTGGAGTTTCTTTGACCTGCTTGATTATTTTGCTGCCCACTGCCCTGCAGTGGAGAATCACGGCGGGACAGGACTGGTGATCGGGACGTTGTTCTCACAGGTACCTTGGGAGAAAAAAAGTTGTGTTAAACCCATGAAGAGGAGAAAGAGAAGAGGTAGATTAAACTTCTCCTGCTACAGAATATATTCTTAAGATTTTAACAACACTTAATTCTATGTCCAAGCTAGCATCCATGACCAAAAGCAATAAACAAACACCCAAAAAACCAAGAGCCTTAGTTAGGATGCTGTTCAGATTTTGAAAATAACTCCAAGTTTAGTCTTAACATTAACTACTGTTTAATAGTTACCACACAAACACATACACACCCCGCTACAATCCAACTACCAAGACATTTAAAAAGAATATGGCATTTTGACTGAAGCAGGGGAGGCACAAAGCAATTTGCTGAAACAGCATGAAAATTAGGAGAATAAGCTCAGGGGAACCAAACAAAGGCCTGGGAATGGATCAGCAGAAGGCAAAGACTGGTGGAGGAGCAAGAATATACTCAGAAGAAGCAAATCCCAGTGGATGGGAGTGGGGGGTAAGAGGGGGAGAGGAGGAGGAAGTATATTGAATGTTTCCTTTTTGTTCAGTTCCATCTCAATTTTAAATATGTGTATGATTCATAGTTTGGGTTACTAACAGATAAAGAGGAACATTAACTCTGAGCAATAACCTCAGGGATATTTAAATTCTTTCCTGAATATGGTAATGATTTGTTAACTGTGAATAACAAATTGTCTCTCTGAAATAGCTGCATTCTATAAATAATTGCCAATTTTATATGAAGCTTCAATATTGTACTTATGGTTCATTATCATTAACTCATTGACCAAACACCTGCATTATGATCTGCCCTCTAAAATACTGTTACCAATGCTGGCACAAAGGCACGGTCTTCCCAGTGCCCAGGGTATCACATCCTTAAAAAATAATAATTAATAATGAAAAAAAAATAGCACACATCTGTCTTTCTACTCCTTACCCTTGGAGGCACCTCGTCACTGTCTGATCTAGCCCAAGCCTTTTGGGTGGGGTCGGGTACCTCCGACTTAGAGTCAGAACTCTGATTTAGCACTTCACTGCGTGAAGGTGGATATGGGTCCTGGGAACGAAGATGGTGATGAGCAAATTTGGGAGAAGGGTCACTGAAGGAATGGGATCGCGAGACAGGGGAAACATTGTTCTTGAGAGATGCCAGATGGGACCACTGTACCTTACAAGAAAACAAAACATAAAACATTCAATGCGCTCAGTATAACTGGCTTTCCAATTAACACAGAATAAAGGCAGGTGGGGCGGGCAGAGACAAATTGGTTATGGCATTAGGTAAGCGTGGGGTGAAATCAATGCACTTGAAAGCAAGGCAAGCACCCAAAGAACATAACAGACTGAAAATACAGCACATATGCAATTTTTTTTTTGTGAGATACGCTCTCCACATACACATACACTGGTGCCCAGAAGAAAGAGGGACCTAATGTCTGCACCATGAGCCTGAGTCCAAAGGCCACTCAAGACAGAAGTCGCCTTCCATTCCCCAGTCTTCAGTGGGCTTTGGTCAGGTCTCATGGCAGCACTGGTGGACTGGGAAATTTGAAGCAGATATCCAATTGGAGAAATGTACAAAATTAAAGAATGCTGTAAAATGTGCAAACTGACACATATTTACATTACCTAATAAATTTAGGAACTAGATACAGTTCCAAACTTTTGGAGAAAGACCATAACACAAAAGCCTTTATTCCTTTACACTCATTGCAATATATATAAAAACCCCATAATATATATTGTATATAGTATACATATGTACAACGCATATTATACTTACATCATATATGTACCATACACTGTACATATATACATATTTATACACAAATCAAACACACACGTACACACACACATACTCAATTACACATACTGAAAGGCAGAATAGGGACTCCAGAGTTAAAACTCCATTGGGATTTCCATTGAAATCCATATTGACCCTTCAGCTTACTGCCTCCTTGTGCATAAACCACATTTCAGAGTTAATTTCTGAAACTAAAGGGGAGGAAAGGTCATAACTGAGGGACACATTGTTTTCACACCTAATAATTAAGCAAACTTTTGCTTTCAACCTCAGTTTCAGTAGGCTGGTTGTATTTGTTTTTATATTATTATTATTTCCTCAATTTTAATACACACAGCTGTTGAAGAGCCTGATTATTCTTAATATGAGTGGAAGACCCAGACTTTAAAAGTAACTGGCACAGAGAGCATGAAGATACAAGTCCAATATTTTGAAATAGTCATAGAGGTTTGAATAAAAGCCAGGAATTAATGAGTAAGAGATGAAGTTCTGTCCTGATTTCTCCCACTCTCCCGTCTGTTCAAATTCTCCTGTTGCCCAAAAGACTTGCAATACCTAGTCACAATCAGGGACGGTTTTAGCTTGCACTGTCATCAACAGACTTAATTTGGGAGAAGAAAATTCTGCATAGAAACAGAGGAACTGTATGCAGAATGATACCGTTTAATTTAGCGTATCTAAATAGCTCAGAATTTATGGGCTAAGTCTAAGTTTTAGACAAAGGTTACTTTTTAAATTCATACTGTAATTTTCAAGAGATACAGACACCAAAATCAGAAGGCTCTTCATTAGAAAATAACAGAATGATAGCAGCCACAGAGCTCAATGTTTTCAATCTCTTTTTGATTTTCCAGGGGTGGTACAGAGCTCTATTTAGCAACTGTAAGCCTACTGACAACAAACTTGCTTTTCTTAGTCATGTTTTGTAAACCTCTTTGAAGCAGTGCTCATACTATTAAAACCCACTTGTTTAGTTAGCTTTTTCCACAAGAATTTAAAAACCCAAGCAAGCTCACTTCTTTCCTAAGTATCCTTTTTGGTAGTAAATACCTTGCACAGATCAAATTCTGAATTATAAAAGTGTACTGCAACTGTCACCAGTGTTTAGTCCACCACTCCACTGTTACACAGATAATAACAACAACAGATCTAATCTAGCTGTAATACTAAAAAAAAAACCCCACACATAAGACCCACAAATCCATCAGTTTAGCAATAAGCAAAATCAGACAAAGAACAAATCTACTGAATAAGTTGCTTTGTCTAACAGTGCTACCCTTTACATAAGACTTCCTAAGTGCAAAGATCTGCAAATTTGAAAGAAACATGTTGGGACTTCTGAATTTCCTCCAGGCTTACCAAAGTTTTCCTGGGCACTTACCTGGGGCTCTATTGGCCTCTGCAGGGCAGGCTGAGCAGGTTCTGAGTTTCCATTGGAAAAGGACTCTGATCTTGAAGGCACTGGTGGCTCCAACACTTTACCCATCTGCTTAGACTGTGCTTCAGGGGAGCCCTGATTAGTTTTTCTAAATCTCTCCTCCACCTAAGCCAAAATAAATGGAGGTTAAGTCTGGAGTCAATAAAACCAATTACAGTAGAAATATGAAGGCGAGTATCACCTTTCCTTTAGCATAAAGAAACCAAATACATTTGGGGCTTGGCAGGATTTTTTCCCTACTACTTTCACCAGCACTCTAAAACACAGACTCAACCATACCAAAGTGGCAAGTATGCCAATATGGAAAACCCATACTAGGAAGAGAGTATACAGCAGTCAGTAAGATGTGAAGTGATACAATAAAAGACCATTATGGGGCTTCCTTCTGACTAGACAAGTTACTATCCATCAGTATTTTCCTCACAGACAATAAAAAGGATAATATGAAAACAGAAACAATTTTACTATATCAAAGTACATTTCCCACTGCTGTCCCTTACTGTAGTTACCCACCTTACTCAATCAGTATTTTTTGATTATCTGCTTTCCTGTGCTTGTCTCTTTGGCAATGCAAGAAGAGACAGAATGTGCTTCTCTGCCCGTAATACTGGAGGCTGTTCAGCTGTAGGTACGAAATTGTAGGACTGGTCATCCTCTCTTTTATCAGATAGCTCCAACACGACCTCACAGGCTGCAGAGAACAGCCCCAGCAGCTTGTTTCTGGTTCTCAGGGAGGTGCAGAAGTGATTGGACACTAACCTCGAGAGCTTGTCGAGGGGAAGACTAAGTCAGAAAGTGCTCAGTCCTCAGAAGAGCATCAAGCGAGGTTCCTGTTCAGAAACATCACTTCTTCCAAGGCTGCAGCATTGAATAAAGCGACAGGTACAAAGGGCAAGAACGGAGGGAAGCTCCAGGCAGAAAGGAAATATCCTCCGATTTCCTAAGATGGTCTGCTGCTGGAATGAGGGCAGCATGTGCATTTCTGCACAGGAGCTGCTGCTGAGGAACACTAAACTCCCAGCACTTCATCAAAGCACCAAAGAAATATCAAACTGGCAGCTTGAGCTGATTTCATTTGGTGAGATTCTGCTCACAAGATATGCTTTCACCCTTGCACCTCGAGCATAAAACCAGTATTGGGGTGGTTTCCTAATTGTTCTCTAGCAGTGGTGGCCTGGAGAGACTGGCTGTTCATATACCCATGCCAGAAGATGGAGGCAAGTCTCCAGGTCTCCTCAGCTGCTTTACAAACCCAACCTGCCTCTGCTTTTCAAAACTTAAGGACAGTAACAGTTTGCCTATGAGAACAAGCAGACAAGCTTCTGCCAGGTCTACACGAAATACAGCATATCCTGGGAAATACAACAATAATGGAGGCAAGCATCTTCACCATACAATCATTTTCACCACTGTGTTCAACCTCACAGAGCAATCCTTTAAAGTTTAAAAAACGGGCGAGACTCCTCGTTATGAATAGAACAAGGCAAAGCCCCAAGTCTTTCTATGTGAAGGAACAGGCTTTAATGTCTCTAGCTGTAGATGATAGGAAGTTTCCTCCGCAACGCACACAAACTGCACAAGTCACATGTCCTTAAAGTCAGGCAAGAGGTGGGAAGGAGATACCCAGTGCATCCCTGGATATAAACAGGCGCTGTTTCAATCATCTGACTGTCTGGATCAGAAAACAGTATTAAGCCTCATCGTTTGCTCTGATCTTCCCCTGTTTCCCACAGCCAATCTTATAAGTCCTATTCCTTATATTCTCATTGCCACTGGAATGGGGAAAAAACCCCTAATCCCCATTAGACTTTGCCAGAACAGGGAACTCAGCCCACTTTGGTTTATTATCCTGATGGTCAGCACCTCCATAGATGGACACTTTCTCTGCAGAGCAGCATACCTGAAAGTACAAGGCACAGAATACTCACTCTCCAATTCCAATGTCGAGAATGACATTAGAATTAATGTCTGCTTTTAAGATTAACTGGTGCTGCTCCCACTGCCAGGCACTGAGATATCATGGCTATAATTCTACCACACATACACAGCAATCTCTGGGATATCTCACTACTAACACAATTTTTCTGTGCCTTCACTTTACTCCTTCTTGCTACAGCAATCACAAAAGAAAAGGACTGCCACAGAAAAACAGCTGAGTTAGTGGTTCTGCTAAAAGATGTAACACTTTGAATCTTCAGAAGTTTCTCTCTTTTTCAACTCTGAAAGGAAAATGGGAGACAAGGAACAGAGACGGTTCTGCATCCCCCCAAAGTCAGTCTTCAAGTTAGACAGGAGTGGTGGAATGGAACTGAGCTTTCACTGAGGCAGGCCAGGAACAAGTGCAAGAGAGCTGGTTCCATGCCTGCACCACCACATACCGGACAAGTCTGAACTTCTTCCAGGAGAGAAACACGCATCAATCACCAAGAGGAATGGATGAGATAGCACAAACATGGTTTATGAAGAACTTGGACAACAGCACCTACAAGAAAATGAGTTTGCGCTCACCAAGCCCAAACAGCAATACTTCAAAGGCAATGAAGCACTATTGAATGGAGGTGGACCAAAAGCTATTTTATCATGTTCAACAGCCCCAAGGATTTTTTTGTTCTTGTTCCAAAATGTATTTACCTAGTTCCCACATGCTGGTCATGAATGCCATTAAGAGCTTTGACCAGTACTGCCCAGTCTAGTGGTTTGTGGGCAGCATGGTGCTCAAGGGAAACATAAGAATAAGACCGCTGAAACAGAGCCAAGTAAGCATCAAAGAGGCAATTACTTGCTTAGCAAAGTTATTCGTGGACCAGTGAAGACAGGGGACCACTCACTGAAACAAACAGCACTCAGATGATTTCAGATCAACTTGCGAGTGCCCAAAGTCCAAGCAGGCAGCATCACAGAATTTCATAAGAGCAGGACGTGATCTCCGAAGAGAATACTTAACATTTCAAAAATGAAACTAATGAAATTCAGGTTTGTGTTCATGAGACAGATATTTCCAAGAGCATAGGCTAAAGCACGAAATGTGTAAACAGGTGTGTGTGCAAGAATCCTTCATAGGTTCGTGCTTTCCAATCACCTCCGAATTTCAAATTGCTAGTACTTGCCAGAGAAACAGATCACCAACTGCACCAATGCTTGCTATGAAAACATGTCTGATGAACTGCAGAAGACATTAACTTCCTGATGTGATGCTTCCAAAATCAGGTCCCCTCAGTCTGCAGCCTTCCAGAATTTCTTTCCACCCCTTATACATCAAAACTCTGAACTCCAATGACTGCAGGATAAGTACTCAGAAGTATCTCTTAGGTTTGGAAACCAGTGACCAACTTTTTAAAATATCCTGCCCCTTATGAGTATACTATAGCAGGATTAGAGTCATGATGATGCCAACAGGCAGGGGCAGAGGAACAGGTAGCAGATTCCTGCCCACAAGCAGGACTTACCTCACGTGCTCTTTCAGCAGGCTCATAGTGGGATTTTGGCTCAGGGGTATGATAGCTTTGTTTATTTCTTTCTTGCTGCTGCTGCTGCTGCTGCTGTTGCTGCTGCTGTTGCTGTTGCTGCTGCTGCCGCCTGTGATCGTGCTGCAGGGACAGGAGGTAGGCTTGCTCCTGCTGCAACTGGCGCTGGAGTCGCTCCGCTTGTCGGTGTTCCTCCATCTCTCGCCATCTGTATTCCTTTGAGAGAACATGTGAGTAATTCAAGACATGACATTGACTGTATGGTGGACGTGTCCCTCTCCATCCCAATAAAAAGGCACCTGTCTGGTTGCTGTTGCTTTTTTTTCTTTTTGTTTGTTTGTTTATTTCATTGTTAAAGTGTAAGCAAAAGCTAAGTTAGACCAATGTGGCACATGTCTCGTGTTGGGGAAGTTGAAAGTGTACTGCTAAGCTTGACATGATTGGAGAGTTATGTCAAAACTGATTTTTATTAAAAGAAAAAAGAAGTGTTATTTATACTAAATCCAGTGTAAAGTTCATAAAACAATGATTTAGACCAACACTAGGCCATTGTATCCCGGGGTGGATTTACATATCATGTGTGCTTTTGATCTGCAACATAAGCACTCTAGTTCTTCACTGAATGCCAAGGTCTGTTCAGAAACTCGACCGCCACACCAGAGCTGTTCCACTTTAACATAAAGCCTCCTCTTACTGCCCAGAAAGCAGTGTGACCATACAGCACTTCTCATATGTGCCTGTCAGCCCACGACACTAGAATAAATGGCCTTTTAATCAAGCTCCTTTGTTGTCGTACTGTCAGTGCAGCTGTGCCCGACTGAGGGAAGCCTAGGACTGGCCGGATAAATGGATCCTATAGCTACTGAACAAAACAGATACAGTGCTTTACCAGTAACATGGCCTGCTCCTGGAGCAGCTGCTGCTGTAGAATTTCCAAGTGCCGCTGCTCCTCTTCTAGCTGTCGCCTGATATACTCCTGTCACATAGAAATTACCCAGCAATAAATTTATTCAAAAGGAATGCATCAGAACCCCCTGGGTGGAACACCACACGCTACTTCCCCAGTTCAGCTTTAACAAGAAACGCACTTCAGGATGCATTAGTGCCTGCAGAACAATTTAGGAAGCCCTGCCTCCTGAGCATCGGATTTTGGCCCCTTCCATTCTGAAATTTGGACTCCTGCAAATGTTGCCGGCACGGGCCAGAGCTCGTTTACGTATTTTGGAAGTGGTTTCAAGAAGCAGCAAAATGCACTTGAAGGTTTTGGAAAGTTAAAACACAGCAAGTCTGACTCAACACAGCCAACACAAAGTCGCATGCAAGTTGTATTAAACATTAGTTTATTGCACTGATGCGATGAACTGTTAGCAACAGCTAGAGCCAGGCTTAGTGTAGGCAGACCTGGAGCAAGCTCCCCCAGAGGGGCTCTGCCAAATGCAATTGGGAGCTGCCCTGTCGTCTCCCCTGCTGCCCTCACCAGAAGCTTCTCCTGAGCAGATGCTGCCAGCCTTGCTGAATTATGTGATGGTTATGACACAAACAAACATCCACCAGGAAACAGATATTAGACCAAACTAGCTTGCCCTTGCGATCTAGCCATCTCGTCACCTACAGCCTCAACAGGTCGAGACGTTTACCCACTGCTTCACCTGACCCCCCTGGAAGAACTCAAACTCTGAAGCACCAAACCCAAGCTGGTAACATCCTACCATGCAATTAATGGAAGTATGTAATATGTGCATGCGCACACACACAAGCACACGCACACGTTTACAGTGTATGCATAAAGAAATTAATGGATCAGTGATACAGTGATGGGAGCTATAGAAAGTCTTGTGACAGACTGATGAGATACACTATACTGTTGTTATGCACATTGGCTGAGTCATAGTTTGGGTTAACAGAAATTTGAAGAGGGGGCATGTCTTCTAAAAAAAAAAAAAAAACAAAACTCAGAGTGGTTCGGCTTGGCCACTTCAATTAACCATTTGTCATTATTGGCACTGTGCATAATTAGCATTTCAACAGTTTAAAAAGCAGCTGGGGGAATACCCGGTGTCTGCCCAAAACCAAATTGCTGTGCTGTAATTAGAGATTTTCCATATATTTATTCCCATTGGTTAGTCTTCTCTCCTTTTGACTTAAAAATCTTTGAAATATACACAAACACAATAAAACTGCCCAGTAACATGATCATCAATGATCTCAAATACAGTGACTTACGTAAGAAAAAAATGAGGTATATCACGCCAAAACCAGCATTTCCAAAATTAATGGGAAATTTACAATCAGCCTGTAGGATAGTAGTTTCGGCCCTTTATTTGGGATCAGTATTTTGCAGTACATGCACAGTAATTATTACCCTGATTATCATCCTGATTAAAATTTTTAAAGGATTTTAAAACATGCAGATTTCATGCATAAATATAGTAGCTGAATTTCAGAGTTTAAAAGGTTTCTCACCTGTACTTCCAATGTATTAAGGGCACACTGACAGAACTTAAGATATACTTGCTGCCTGAACTGGCATACATTATTAGAGCTGATTTTAAATAGACAGAGTAAGAGAGAGAGAGATTGCATATTGAAGTTTTAGCAAGGAAAATCCTCTGCAGCCCAAAGGTTCCACCTCAAATTCAGAATATTCAAAGTTTATGACAAGCCTCTGAACAATTCTAGGTGCCAGAAGTAGACTCGCAACAGAGCTGCCCTTCTCTGAGAGGCCTTCTGAACAGCGGCATGTCCTGCAAGAAACGCTGATCCAGCGAGACAAGTCTAGAAACAATTTTCAGCCTCAGTGATGATTTCACCAATTCTGATGGGTTTCAGTCAAGCCCAGGGGCACAAGCTGAATTTAGAAGGAGTACTGCAACAAGACTTCTTTTTTTTTTGAGGGAATATTGAGGCTGCCAGAATTTTCCATAAAGCCCTATGATCTATGTTAGTGCATTTGCTGTCAGAGACAACAAAGATGGAAGGGTCAGCGTTAGGTCGCCTCTAAGCTGCTTTAGGCTTACTAATTTTTAGAAAATTAAATTAGAATTTAGAAGACACAAACCTATTTCACATATATCTGTATCATGGACTCACCTGCTCCCTTTCTACCCTCCTCTTTTCCTCCTCTGCTCTTCTTCTCTCTTCCTCTTCCTTACGCCTCCTCTCCATTTCTTCCAGACGTCGTTTTTCTTCCTGTTCTCTCCGCCTTTGCTCACGCTCTTGTTGCCTTCGAGCTTCCCGTTCTCTTCTTTGTTGCTACAAAAAGCAAAAAGAAACCACAAAGTTTTACTTTTGTTGTTATCAAAGAAAGAGGTGGGGTTGTCTTCTACTGTGAAGAGAGCGATTTACCAGGACTGGCAAGCTCTGCAACTAAGTAACAAAACACTTTATGCAAGTGTTCCACCAGGAAACTAACTCATACCCAGCACACAACTATCCCTAAAAGCAGCTCTGCTTACTCTCTCAGGTTTCTTCATGCACACAAAGTCACATACCATATTCCTGACAACTGAAATGTGGAAGATCACCGCTGCTCTTTAAGAGAGGCTCACACTGAATCTCAAACTTTGAACAACTGTTGAACTCAAATGTTAATGAGAGTGACAATTTACTTGACTTCAACACGTTATCTAAATGCTGCCAAAAGGGAATAATCAGCCTCACCGAATCAGCTAAAACTCAGATGACAACTATCTGAGCTTTTGGTAAGCAGTTTCTTTCTTAACACAATTCATGGTCTGCTAAGAATTTGGTGGTGTTGGCCCAACAACCAAGCTCAATTTAGTGCGCTGCCCAAAACTTTGCCTAAGAGAGAAGGAAGGCTGACCAACAGCACCTCAGCCCCTCCCAGAACATCAAAAGCACCTATGTGTAAAAAAGGAAAAAGAGCTGAGCTAAGCTTTTGCTCTTACACAGATAAGCTTCCACACATGGCCCAAATTAAAAGTGGTGTTGAGAAGTCTCCTCAAGTTTATAAAAAAAAAACCTGGGAAATAGCTCTAGAAAGCATGAACTGACTCATTTATGTCTATAGAGCACCATGTATGACTTCAGAGGAGACATTTTAAATGCCCATACAGTCGTGACCAACTCTTCCTGCACTTCTACAGAAGCATCCAGCTACTCCACCTACCTCAAAATCCCAGGCAGCCACCCACAACTGCCTAAGTGTCAGAAGACCCAGCTGTCTCCTGTTCAACCATCAGCTGGGAATGTCTCTGCATTTACTTCCATTATAGATTTCTACAATATGCTAAAAAATTACAGAAGAAATCTAAACCAAAAAAAAAGCACCCAAATTTAATCCTAAGCAAAATGAAAACTACATTGGTTATTCTTTTTCATATTTAGGTTAATACTATCGCCAGTTTTTTTTTGTTGAAGCAAAGCTGCCGCAGATTTGCTAGTCCTAAGGCACTCCAAGTAGTCTTGCAAGAGCACTCAGACTAAGCTTTTACTGGGGTTCACAAATCCAGTCACTGGTGTGCATTTCACAGTTGTGTTCAACTGAACAAGCAAAGGCCAATCTACACTCTCTGTGTTACTCCATGAGATGAGCTTTCCCTCTTCGGCATACTACCCTACATGACTATGAAGTAAGTGAAAGCTCAACAGCCTTTTCCATCTTCTGGAATCAATACTGACATGACAGTGGCGAAGAAACACGGGGGCGGGGGGGGAAGTGGTTAAGAATCAGTAGTACTCAAATAAAACAGGCTGCTTTCTGACTCTCTTTAACTAGTTTTGGGAAAAACACAACTTTCTTGAAGACCACTGTTCAAATACACCCACTCTGTAACTATGACACCTTCCTTCCTGGCTCACGGTGTCATCTTGGGTTCACTACCACCTTCCCGTGCCACAAGACATAAGCTCTTTTCTCCCCCACATTTTCTCTATCTTCTCAGAAACACAGCTTCCTTGCACTTGCATCTCCTCTCCTAACTAAATGCAGCTCCCAGCCTTTTCTCTCTTGCTTAAGCAAGCTCTCTTCAATGAGCATAGATACAAAAATAGCAAAAGTGCTGCGAGGCAGCCTCGGCACACGGTGCATTTCATAGGTTTCAGTGCTTCCCCTCCTTCATTTTGTAAGCGTTATAAAAGGATTAAGTAGGCACTTTTATTTCTGAATATACGCATCTGTGTAAAACAATTTCTATATTTAAGTCAATATATTCAGGTGCCTCTTGGCTAATCAAGTCTGACAGGCTCTTTGTTTAAGAAAACTAACATGTGAAGTACAACAATTCTGTTGCCCTGAGGATGCAAGAGACAGCACACTGCTGACTGCTTAATATGCACATTTATCAACTCAAACACTTCTTAAACATATGAAGCCTGTCTGTCTAACAATATTGTGTTGACATTGTTACATGGATACATTGCAGCTCTTGGGATGGCATCATTCTCACTACAAGGAAGATGGACAGAACTTAGGTCTTTCAGATGAAGCAAATTCATGGCTTCTGGAACCAATGGAGAAGTATTCAGCAATAATTATATATATCTGAACTGAATATGAGAAGAATAAGTTACAAATTGAATACGAGAGCTAATTTTCCATGGCATCATAAAATAAACAAAATCAGCATTAGAGGATGAGATTTTTAAGCAAACCTTGGGCCAGTTTGCTAGTTCAGCACCAAGGGTAGATATTTATTACCCAGCAAAAGAAAAAAGAAGAATTCTCTGCGACCAGTGTGCATTTCAGTCCAACCTCCAAAGCACAATGTGCTACTGTCTAGGTGCCAAAGGACATGGAGAGATGGGATTTCTCGGCATTGCTTCTGCCTTCCTGTCAGACACCACCTCAGCCCCTTGCCAGGCGGGTGGGAAGGGAGGCATCCGGCACCGCCAGAGCCCGCACAAACACCCCGCACAATCCGCTTATTCACAGCCCTAGTCGTAAGAGAAAAGTTTCACTTCTTTTGCATGTGGTCTTTGAAACCTGAGCATTGAACTACTGGTCAGTAACAAAGTGGAGTTTCCTTTTAAAAAGCCCACGGAAAGGAAATCCACGATGACAAGCATCTCTTGGGCCCTAGTTTACATCTTGTCAAAGCGACGGCAAAGCTGGCTGGTGGCAAGCCATCACTGACTCAAGCTGGCTTCAGAAGCAGCCCTTTAGCTGACCTCCTATCATCCTTCTGTTGGCACAAGGTCACCTTCTTGACTGCCTCTAGCAACTCTTCCATGAGGACACACCAAAATCCTGGTCACTGTGCTCCTTAGCCTTGCTCAAAGGAGGGAAGCAGGACAGGGAAAATCATCAGTTAAAACCAATGTTAGTTTTGTTTGTAAAATTTGGCTTCTGAATTTAATAAGCGTGATTGTTAGATAATAAAATTCTTACCATGTACTACAAAAAAGGCCTGATGTAAAACACCGTTGCCCAACAGACAGCAGGTATAGCTCTGGATTCACTGAAATTATGGATGCATATCCAGATCTTCTTTAGTTAGATACGGTATTACCAACTTTCCTGTACATGTCAGATGAAAAGTTTATTTTTAAGGAGCTAACTGTTAACCAGAAGGTAAGGGCAGGAACTCTTTAAAGAAATTTCAGAGATGCCAAAAGAGAATTTTGACAGAGCCCAGACAGCCTCAAATTACTGCATTTCACAAAAGTGGCACTTACCAAGCCAACAATAAAAAAAAAAATTCAGAAAATACAATATTAATACTTTGGCTTCTTATCCAGGTGTAGGGTGCAATAATGATGATCTCGTAATGGTATCCAACATCTCCAAACTGGAAGACCATGCAGTAGAGCATGATTTACCAGGAGGGGGCAATGCAACTACACATGCAGTTGGTACATACCAACGAATTCAGGACCTCCTTCATACAGGGATTTGCTGAAGATAAATACAGACCTTCTAATTTTGTATTCATAAAATATTATTACTAGGTCCTATATTCAGATGAAGGTTGATAAATAGATATATTAAGGATTTATTTCACAAAGAATTAGGTAGCCTGGTATCAGCTTCGGAAGAGGATTGAAAAGATTAATAAACAGACTTTTGCTTTGCCCACACTAGAGATAAAGCAGAAGTAGAACTTCTCACTCAGTACCAATCCAAACTGCAAGCAATTCAAATTAAGCAGATACAAATAATCTCCCCTCCTGTAAAAGAAACAAAGCCCTGCCAAAAATTGCCTGCAGGTACACCTACATTAGCATCTTGGTTCAGATCAGGAGTGCTCTTTTGAAGTGAATCATCCAATCATCTCCACTTACCAGGTTTTGTTTCATATTCTGAAGATGTCCTGGAGTGCCAACCACTCCTTTTGGATGAAATTAAAAAGGCAGATGCACTTCAACCACAAGCAGGCACACAGTCTAGACCTCAGCTAATCCAAAGGAACTCCTCCTGCCTTCAAACATATGCAGTGAACTCTTTGGGTCCTCAGCACTTTAATTACTGCGTTCCACAAATCTGCTTCTACTGGACTGTACTACTTGCCAACAGAGCTATGATCTACCACTTCAAAACATCCATCCTAGGTTCTCATAACCAAGGACAGAGACATTATTTAATGAAGTTATTCCAAACTGCAGAGGTCCACACAGAATGGGATTCCACCACGGCCAATTCTGAATTTCCCAAAGCAGACTCATTTTTGTGAAGCACAAATTCAAATGCCTTTCCATACCAGTCACACTGAGCACCAGTAGCTCCACGTTGCTGAACCGAAACACACACCCATCCTAAAACACCCTGGAACAGCTCAGATTTCTTGTTTTAACCATCTAAATGCTTACATGACATACAGCTGACATTTATGCAACTCATCTTTATATGATTTTTAAAGGGGAGGTGGGAAGGAGAACAAGCAGTCCCCTTCCCAAAGCGCTTCAGGTAATTTTCTACACTTTGACCATGTATCATTTCTACCTCCTAAGTAACACACAAATTATAAGGCTCCTGCAACAATGAGATTTAGAAGTCACCTATATGCCTTTTAAAAAGTAATCTTTTCTCTAATACTGCTGAGAATTACAGTTTTTGGCAGATGTCCTAAACACCGTTCCTGTTGTAGTCTCGGTCAAAACTGTCTAGGCTCAGTGCCAGCATTGTAAGAACAAGCCCTCAATTTTAATTTAGGAAGCTGGGGAGGGAGAAAGGGAGGAAGTATAAGCAACTTGTATAGGGAGATCATCTAATGTGTATAATTCTTCTCGAAGAATTTCAAACAGGTATACCCAAACACACACTCACTCTACCCAAGGAAAAATTACAAGAGAGCACGGCTTGGTCAAAATGTCAACAAACTGATGGAAGCCCAGAGATTCAATGCCTGACAGTAATCTTAACTCACATCACCAAATCTTTCATTGTTTACTGGCTTCATCAAAACACAGGGGTGAGTTAAGGACAAAGCGACAACATTTCAATATTTTGGCCTTCAATTGTGTCACAACACTGATGTTTATCTAAATATGGGTCTACCACCCTTCCCTCATCTTTAAGAGCTTGTTTCGGCTGTTGTTTTGTTAAAAATCACTTGGGATTATACACTTTTCCAACACAAGATCCAATGAACTAAGTGGGGGTTTTTTTGAAAACTCAATATGAGCCCTTTTTTAATTCACTTTAAGAACAATATGCCTGCCCCATCACCCGGAAAAGGAAACCTTTATAGCTCATCAATCACATTTATGTTTCTAAGGTAAGCAGGCTGAGGTTATAGACTCAATAAAAGGTAAAAGCTTTTCTTTTGCAAACTTTACACAGTTTACTGTGTAACCTTATTCAGTAACACATCAACCTACATTACACACCATCTTGCAGTTGCTGAAGTTGCTAGTTCTGTTTTGTATTTTAAAAAGCAGGACTGATAAACATAACTTTCAGGTAACTGTTTTTTCTTTTTAATTGCTCGTTAGTATGATTTCTGCAACATCCCTCAAAAAGCTCAACTCTACGCAGCAAAGAGGTATACTGCTTTGTTTCCATTACTAGCAGCAGTAGTTCTTTTATTTTAAAAAGAAATTCCAGATTTTAAGGGTTGCACTGATTACTAAAGTTAAATGACCTAGATAATTTAATCATAATCTCCTTTCTTGCCAAAAGAAGTACCACCTGCAGAACCTTGGAGATTAAAGAGGCATTTAAAAGAACTAATTGATTCCCATACTAAGCAACATTTTAGAGGCTAAGCAGTATTTCAACTTTTGCCCACCACCGACAATATCAGTCAAGTATTTTATTTTCATATTGGCCTGTGCTCTCTTTTCCTAACCTCTTTTTATTATCTGCTCCCCCTACAAAATCGCTATAGAGTCAGAGTCTAAAAACAGTTGGAAGAGCTACGATGTTTATCTTGGCGATCTCAGAAGGGTGGGGAAGAAACAGCAGAGAAATGGAGTTTATATGCCTCCCCCTTGTCCCGCCTCCTGGCTTCATGTGTGGCTGAGTCTTTGCTACCAATCCCTCCTTACAGCAGCACTAAACGCACTTGCACGCTGAAAAAGAGGGATAAGGAGCATAATGTGACCTGGAAAGCTATTTGGAATTTTGTATTATTTGTTATGTAAACACGTCACAGGATGCAAATCAACACATGGTCCTGGTTGCACCCTTGTTAGACATTACCAGGGTTTGGAAAACCAGACTGGGTGTAGTTTTTCCATCATTGCTAAGTGAAAAGTTGAAACATTGACTCAAGCACGAGGTCATTTAAGGACGACTGGAATTTGACCCTGCACTTCCTGAGGAGCCAGAGGATTGGTTTCACTTCAGCTGTGTCATACCCAGCTCTGGCCTAAAGAACTGTTTTGAAATCCTCCTGCCTCTGAAGCTCACACTGAATATTCCATCTACATGTATATAAATGCACATGAGATCTTAGGGGGTGAAAAGTATGACAGAACAATATTGTACATGTACAGTCATGTTCTTTTATCTTCTGGTAGTGTATGCAAATTGCATACTTACCATATCATAAAGGTATGATTTACATATTTGTAATTTTGCAGAATTAGAATTTTAACACTGATTTATAAATCATATTTATAAATCTAAGTGGCTTTTAGTCATCATGCAGTCATCATCACACATAAGAGAATAATACATAAAAAAAAATAGTGAATGAATGAGTGCCAAATACAGATGTTTGAGAAAGCTTTAAAGGGAAATTTGAAGCATGTAATGGCCCCAAAAAAAGTAATCTTGAGGCAGTGCCCACTTTAAAAAAAAAAATATCCATCTGGGAATAATTAACGTCTCCCCTTCTCTACAGCTACCTAAAGTCTAGACATGTTGCCTCTTCTTTGCAACAGAGACCAAGACACAACCTCCCCTCAAATATCTTCAAACAACCCGGCTTTGGCTCCTGTTGCCTCCATAGGAGCTGCTGCATATTCAAATGCTTTGGAAGATGGCTCACATTCAGGTAGCCAGACATGGATTTAAGTGCTTTGCTCTACGTTTGCCAGTGGATTTGCACATGTTGTTTTCTTTCCTGAAATGTGCTGGAGCTACAGGGAACTCTATTTAAATGGGTGTGGGAATGGGAAATGCAAGCTGAAGAGGGGCTTTTTTGCCCCCTAAGCTCCAGTCTCCTGTCTCTACCTCTTCTAGCCGCCGCCTTTGCTCCTTCTGCTGCTCGATGCGCTTCTGCCTCTCTGCCAGCAGTTGCCTCTTGTACTCCTCCTGCTCGCGGAGCTGCTGCTCCTGCAGCAGCTGCTGTCTCCGAAGGGCCTCGGACCGTTCCTTGTTTTCCTGCTGCAGTCTCAGGAAATCACGTCGGAGGGTTGATTCTCCAGGCACATTGACAATGGAACTGCAAGAAGAGGAACTTAAAGCCTCCTACACAATAAAGCCTGATGGGCCATTAAATACCTTTTCCAAAGCAGGGGAACATTAATAAAATATAGTATGATGTTAAATTTTAATCTTGTTTCTTGTGGAGTGAAGACACTGGATGCATGTCAAATACATGCTCTCAGTGGAAGGCGTGAAACGAGGCCAAGCGAAATAACGACCAACTCTGACATTCTGGAGACCCTGACCAATCATATTTGGCAGAAGTCTCCCTCCATCGAGAGCTCATTGGCTCTAAGCCATATGAGGGGGAGCTTTAAGACCTTTAGCAGTCACAGAACAGGTATTCAGACCCTTTGGGTGGTTTGTGTGGCTTGTATGTGCACTTAATAGGAGACAGAAATTTAGCGTGCTCCTGATTTATAGTCACAGACCTTTAGATTTACTTGGCGTGGACTGCCCAGAGCCCTCCCAAAAGCAATTATTACCTTGGCTCTCCTTCTTGTTCAGGCACTTCCTCCTCTTCTTCCTCACTTCCACTATATTCATACTCTGTTTCATCTAAAGGGAAAGAAACAAAGGCCTAGATAGCACTCATCTTTAATTTTAGGACAGCGGGGAATTGCAGTAGTGTCTTAGTGAACCAGTTCCTATCCCATTCTGCGAGAAGATCTGTCACAGAGTCTAGAACTCAGTCTGCATATACAGGCCCATCTTCCCACACTTGTAAAGCAGCACAATGCTTTGCAGTAGACTTCCAGCCAATTCCCTGAAGGACACCAGGTTTCATATGTAAAACAAGACACCTGGAAAACCTCGGCACCACCTGAATAAAGAGAACAGGCTGCCCAAGACATTCTCCTCATAGCTCTTGTGATGGGTTATTTCCTGCGGGTCTGATTTGTGGCATCATTCCAGGAATGAACCTACCACAGACCAGAAAAGGGAAAGGTATATAGGCCAACATCCTCCTAAATACTGTGTAATGCTTGTATGGAAGAGGTTGTGTCCCAGAAACGAGTAAATTTAACTTATCTGAAAATAAGACACTTGACATTGATACTTTCTCTGTAGAGGACAGAACAAAATCTAAAAGCCTGCTGATAGTCAAAATATGAACTAAAAAAAGAATAATTCAAGGGTTTGGATTGCTTGGAGCTTTTGTAGAGGTGGGGATTTAGAATGCAAAGCAGGACAAAAATATGTATTTTTAACAAGCTACAGTACTTGATTTTTAGAAACTGCATACCTTTCTCTCCTCTCTTCTTCCTGGTCCTGTCTATATGGTCCTTAAGCTGGATTCGGACTTGCCTTTCATTTGGTTGGTCACGTATAAAGGGATGTTTCAAAAGCTGCTCTGTAGAAGGTCGCTGCATGTAATTCTTCACTAGACAACCTTCTATAAAGCTGAAAAACTTTTTTGAC
This sequence comes from Chlamydotis macqueenii, assembly GCF_036417535.1. NCBI lineage: Eukaryota > Metazoa > Chordata > Aves > Otidiformes > Otididae > Chlamydotis > Chlamydotis macqueenii. The sequence continues at coordinate 147,268,164 of NC_141556.1, read as the reverse complement.
CTAAGAAAGCAGGGAGGGGGAAAAAAAAAAACCAAACACAAAACAAGATCACAGGTAAAACTCAGCTCAAACATTTTTCTCTCTTCTTCCTCAAAGCCTAATTCCTTTTCTCAAAGAGCATCACATCCCAGAGGATGGTACAAGTGCTGCCTACAAGTGCGCCTCCCAAACAGAGCTGAGAGTACTCCAGCTGAGCACTGGGCTGGATGGACACGGGGCGATAGCAACATGCGTGCAGTGCTTAGGCACAGCCTCATAACAATGTGCTCTCTTTCACAGCCATAACTGCCCTGAAAGGCAGGATCTATTAGCGAAGGCAGATCATACAAACCCAGCTCTCCTACTTCTGGGCCAGAGCTGGGCAGCATCCAGCTTGCTTGGAGCAGGGGCAGGGCAGCTCTGCTGTGTCTCCACCTGCCCATGCTATCTAAGGGCACATCTGCTTTAGAAGAGCAGCACCGAAAGCCGCAAAGAACTGCGGCCAACATTCCCCTGACACGAGCAGCACCACTTTTGTATGCACCTGGGCTCACTGAGATAGATCTGTGAGAATTTACGCTTATTTTTTTTACCTGAAGAGCCACAGACAAAAAAAAAATCCTTGTAGAACAATAGGTGGATGTTGAACAGTGCTGTCTGTTCAACACAGGCAATTGGGGTCAAATCCTCACTGATGCAAGTTAAGTGCATGAACTGAGCTGAGCTTCTTGTGCATACCGCATAAAACGACGTTAGCTAAGTTGGAGCACCACCTTCCTAAATTTGCACTTCATATGAACTCTTGAAAGAAGACTTCTCCAGACAGAAGTCACCAAACAAGCCACCTTGCAGAACACCATTAATGGAAATATGAAAAATTGCATTTTTCATCATTTGGCCTACTTTCTCATAACCTGCCACGGAACACACTATCAAAACAGTTGAGTCACAGCAGCACTGGTTTCGGCCAGGGTCACTTTTTGATTGCTAGGTGCTCTCAACCTGTTCCCATGCTTGGGCAGTAAAAATTTTCACTACAGGGTTAAGTGTAAAAACAACGGTTTCCATCCATCACTTCACTTCCCTATTGTAATTTAAAAGGCTGAATTCAAGGTAACTTCACAATTCTTTTTTAATTTCTCATGCCTTAAGTGTTATTATTCCAAACAAAAAGGTTAATGAAAGGCTTATGCAAACACTGTATCTGCATCTCTATTCCTTTAACATATGTAGAAAGCAAGTATGAGAGAGGGATGCCCTGACAGTACAAGTGCATAAATAAGTCAATCCAGGCAAAATCCAAGCCCAGCAAGCAAGCCAAGTTTGTATTATGTTGATATTGAACAGGCAGTCAAATCACTCCATTATTTTGACAGGATCACAGCATCCTGTGATCACATTCAATCTATACGAAACCTCCTTCTAGGGAGTATTTTTGTTTCACACACGCCAGCTGTAACCAGTAACTGGGAGGAAATCCTCCGATACTAATGGATTCTTCTCAGCTGGCAAGAAGCACACACTCAATTCCAATCGTTTACAATAATTATAGTAAAAGCCTTCATTAGTTTTAATAGCTTCTTTCAACTTAGCAACTAGAACACTATAGTACTGTTCTGTTTCTGTATTATGATACATCTGAGAAAACATACTGCATATTAAGATTGCTACAGGAGTTTATTTTTTAAAATATGGATCCATTTGACATCTTAATACAGATGCTGCTCTGTCAAGGAAAAAAGCCTGGTTTTTATTTTCACACAATTCAAGACAAAATTTATCTGGGTCAAACAGAACTAAATAAACAATGCCTTCTTTTTATTTCATGCTTTGATTCAGTGGCACAGAAGAGAACAACAGAGTGACTTTTGCTAACTTAAACTGCTTTACAGTTCTGTGAAAGCAGTAACAAAACAGCATGTGATGAGACACAAGAAAGCATCACGCTACAAAAGGGGCTACAAAGAAAAGGTAACGAATACCTACCATTTCTTGGATTTTAACCGTGGGGGAGGGTTCCTGGGTATCAGAAAGAGTGCCCTCATGGGATGCATGTCACAAAGCGCTGGAAAGGAAAGAAAACAAAATCGAACAGGAACATACAGACGTTGGCTTAGTTGCTCTCTGTCAATAGCACAGCTTCAGCTTCCACAACCATTCCCACCAACCTAACGGCACATGCAGAAGATGCAGACAGCAACACAACTAAACAGAATTAGCCCAAAATGACAACAATTCCACAGCTCAATGTGCCAAGGGCAGCCCCAAAAAGAGAAAGAGATCGAGGCTTTTGTTAACCTTCAGACTCAACCACGATGCGAACATCTGTGCGCAGCCCTCCTCCAGCCCCAAGTCATATAACTTACGTTCCAGTCAATAAAATATTGGGAGGAGATGTTGGCAGAAGGGAAGAATGACATAGTTACTGATACGAACAAACATCACTCCACCTGCCCTCCTCTCCCACTATGCAGACAACTAAAGCAGGATGCCTCATTTTTACTCTCCAGACTTGGAGCTTTTCTCCTGGCCTGATGGTTTTGAAGAATGGGAGGGTCTGCATCAAAAAAAGAAACACTGGAAGAGGTTGCCCAGAGAGACGGTAGATCTCCCATTCCTGGAGACACTCAAGTCTAGGCTGGACAGGGCTCTGAGCAACCTGATTTGGTTGGAGATGTCCCTGCAGGGGGGTTGGACTAGACGACCCTTAAAGGTCCCTTCCAACCCAAACCATTCTATGATTCCCTGCAGAACTGAAATGCAAACCTACACCTTTTGTCAAAAGAATTTCCCTTGGTTTCAGAAGACACTTAGTGGGAGTCCATTAAGAACAGCCTTTCCTCCTGCTCCACAGCAAGAGCACCACAGCAGAGCCAATGCAGGGAAACAAGGGAGCAGGGAGGGAGGCTGTCCAAGAAAGGATGCTAGAAGCAAATTCTCTGTTTTTACCATCTTCCTGTGCTTGATCTTGCATCATCAGTCTCAGTCTAAATGATAACTGCAGGAAGAGGCAATGTTTCCCATACAGCAGAAATTCAGGAGAAACAGACTGATGTGAAGAGGATTCTGGACGCAGAAATAAGGGGCCACCATCTTGGCAGAGAAACCCCTTGGATGCCTGTGGATCCCACCAGACCACCAAGCTTAGAGATGGACCCTTCAGCCAGCGCTGAAGGAGGAGGCAGAGCCCACACACCAGAGGACAGACCAAGGCAAGAGCTGTTCAGCATTTATGTTGAATCTTCCCTTACTGCTCAAATGCCCCTCTTCTGCTTTTACACAAAGAGGGGCCAAGCTCTGCTTCAGTTTGGAGATGAAAAATATTATTGTCCAATTCCAAGCTTACAAAGCTGACAGACACAGCTTTTAATTGAAAGCCACCCAGGCAGCCCAATGTACTGAACAAAAAGGTATAGCAAAAAGGAGGTCAAGTGGTAGCTCAAACACTGTTAATACAGAGCTGGCTGAGGTGTCCTGGGAGCAGCTCTCACATGGGCATTCATGCAAACATGCAATTAGGAAGAGGGAAAAAAAACCACACCAAACCATCAGACCTCCTAAAACATGAATCAAAACAAGAGCGTTGTGCTACAATTTATAAATTTTACATTAACAACAACAAAAAGATCGGGCAGCAGCTATAATGAAATGACAATTTTTTAGCCAGGAAAACATCAATACTTCATTTCAACATGATTATTTCAAAGACAGAGGTTTCAAGCTGGGCTGGAGTGTAGTGTTTTTTTTATGTGTAAAAAAAAATTAATTAACTCACTCTTAGATAGCTTAGGCTGTTATTTTTTTAAATACAGAACTACAGTTGGGGTTGGGGGTAAGCATATTTACTAGTTCAATAAGGATTCTCATAAAAATTACCACTGAAAGCCAAAAGCATCATGCCTAATTTCTTTTCTTTTTAAATCCTTCTGTCTTCCTCACACATATCTCCTGTTTGCCTTGATATTCAGAAAAAATAAGTATGTGAGGAGAAAATAAGCTACAGAAAGTTGTGCATTTTTGGTTTCCAGGTTTCTGTCTCAAAAATACCCTTATCAACTGATAGGTATTCTCAAGCAGGGAGCATTAATGTCAATATTCTGTGTTGAAGACAGATTTACAGTCTAAGTCATGCCACTGCTAAAGAAGATCAACAACGCCCGCGGACGAGTGGAAACAAAAGGAGAAGCAATGTTAGCATTACCCAGATCGATGCAAAGTCAACAGAGGAGCAATTGCTACAGATGCTTTTTTCATTAAGGTTGGTTTACTCGAGGCCCCACTGTCCGACTCACCAGCTGAGGCTGCAGCAGCCCAGGCCAGACCATACACAAATTGGGACACAACTCCAAAACACAATATACTACCCATAGGAAGGAAGTCTGATGCTCGATTAGCTTCCAAATATTCCTGCTATAGAAATTAAATTACTGCAGCCTGCACTGTAGTGTTTAAACACAATCCTATCTTTATCAAAAGCATTGCTATTTATGGGATTTTGTATTTATAGGGCAGGCAAAACCAAAGAGAACAGAAATAGCATGAGGATACTTTCAGAAACCTCAAAACTAGGCTTAGATTACAACCAGCATCTCCCAAGTATACATTTCAGTCTTAATCAGCCCACCGGAGAGGCACACGTATCACTTACGGGGAGCTCCTTCTGCCATCTCTATGGCTGTAATGCCGCATGACCAAAGGTCACTCTGCGTAAAAAGAGAGAAACCATATGTTAGTACGTGGATTTCCCATTCAGACTGTAAGAGAGTACTATTTACAGAGGCCCTGTAGGTGAGACTGAAACCAAATACCACAGCTATTTAAAAATCACAAGCTACTTCTTTCCTCTAACAGTAGAATAAAATCCTACTTGTCATATAATACATACCTATGCGCAAATACACACACGTATTCCTACAGAGTATGCAAACAACCCCTTCTAACAACACATAAAAATATATTCCCATTATGACAACGAAAAATACATTTTCCTGAAATCTAAGCCTGTGAAACAACAGACTTTTCAATACTCCCTTGTTTACAATGGACTGAACATTTCCCTACAGCAGATTCACAGAAAACACCATACTCACTCCCCTGAAAAGATGGAGAACATGGAAGACTATGAAGACTACTGGGCAAAAAACTTAAATCCTGTCAGGTCTTTCTCAGTGTCTAAACCAGCAAATAAACAAATAAACACCGATAACTGGAAGATATCTAGTCCTGAACTTTTTCTAGTCCCAATAATCAAATAATAGCTTTTTACAGGGGAAGAGCCATCATTGCTAAAACTACAAGAGGCCTCGGCTGGACACATTGCTTGCGGTCAAAGCGAATGCTCCTTCCCTACCATCTCAGTTTTGCTTGGAACACTACAGAACATGAGTCCTACAGCAGGAGCCTTTCAAGGTACTACCTCTGGCTGGCATCCCTGACTAGAGAGACCCTGAGCGAGAGCCAGGAGGGTCAAACACAGACAAGAGCTGGAAGAGTCCTGGCGAGGAACCCACTCCAGAGACTGCCACAGCTTAAGGGGCAAAACATGGGAGGATGCTGAGAGAGAGCTGTTCTTCAGCAAAGCCGTCTTCATTTATAGTCACAATAATTTATTTTTTAAAAATCAGCCAGAACTAATGAGCAAATGAGCTCTTCTTGTACTACAAGTAGTAAAGTATTTCTAATGATCGCATTTTCAGACCAGGCAATCTTTTCTCTGGGTCCAATCCAGCCATTTAAGCCATACTGCACAGCCTCATGATCTTACAAAATCCTTCAACCACAAATTTTTCAGGGAAAAACAGGGGTTTTCAGAGGCAGGAGGAGATATTTTTCACATCACTACTGCATTAACAAATATTGCAGAGAGTTTTTTGCCTTTATTAGATCACTTAATAGCCACTCTTCCTTCCTAATAACTCCATCTGCAAAGATATAAAGCATTATCTTTATCACAATGAGCTGATGGATGTAAGAGGCAATTAAATCAAGAGAAATAGGATCAACCTTAGTCAAAAGGTACAAAAACACCAAGTCAAATAATCTGGGTTTTTTAAATAGATTCAAATATACACAAACATACTGATAGCTAACACCACTATCAATCTTAGCAAATTGATATAATTTATATTCAGCTCTAAAATTCATTGTAAGGCCTTAACCACAGGCTTTCTCTGTTGCCTTTCTTGGTTAGAAGTTGAAACAATTGCATTAGTCTAAGTGAATTTTTTTTTTAAAGTGTATTTTCCCATTTTTTTCTTTTCTTTGTGCTTTCATTCAAGGAAGCTGAGAAGAACTTTAAAGATTACAGGATGCTTTCACTAGAGAAATTTAAATACACATATGTAATACTCTTAAGGGCAGTGCAAATATCATCAAGTCAATTATGTTTTTGCAGTCATTAAATCTTTGGTTAGCAGCAAGCTATGTAACAATTATCTTTGTTGGAAAATGTTGCAATGGATAAATTTTATCAACATGTATATGCCTCTTGAAATCAGGAATAGGCACGGATTTAAAGAGTTCCTTCTGTACTTCACTGTCTCCTAATGGTGGTTCTATTTAAGGCAACATCTAACCCATTGTTCTGGGTTACTACAATAACTGGGACACAGTCTAACACTATTTCAAGTACAATCATCATACAAATTGAGAACACAAGCGTTTCCACTTAAACTCTTTTTGCCTTCTCTGAGCACCTACAGCACACTGAAGTCCTATACTCCGTACGTCTCAAAGCTATGATAGTACAAGCAATGGCAACTGTTAAAGGTCACAATTTGGCAATGACCCATACTGTGTACTCCTGTAATAAGAATGTACCTACACAAAAAAATATTACTCCTACAAAGCATAAGAAGTCTCAAAAATTGCCATTGTTCATGGACATTCACACTCCAACTGTAGGGTTTTTGTATGTTTGTTTCGTTTCTTTTTTTTCCTGTGAACAAGACTCTTACTCTGTAATCATACGTAGCATCTGGATTTTCATCACAGGCAATAACTTCTGGAGCCATCCAGTACGGAGTTCCAATAAAAGTGTTTCTCCTGCCAACTGTCCTGTCCAGCTGAGCGCTCACACCAAAATCCACTGTGGGTGGGAAAAGAGTGAAATAAAATAAGAGGGGAAAAATAATGCAGTGATTACTTCTGTAAGGTGATTTGGAAATAAAGCCCTGTGGATGTTCCACATGGGAGGACCACACTGAGGAGAAATATGATGACTAATACTGAGGAAGCTGAGTCCTTGTGCTTCACAGGCAATAAGCTCTGGCCACAAGTGTCAAGAGACACGGCAGCATATGACCACCTCTCCTGCACCTCTCACTGGCTTGCCTGTACAGAAGGGAGCGTACAGCTGCAAAAATACTGAAATACTGCCTGGAAGGCTGAGGAAGGGCTATCCTCCTTCCCAGAGGGTAAAGCCAAGCACCTCTGCCAATACAGAGGGAGCTGCTTCCCAAAGGTACCCCTCATGCTATGGGAAAACCACACGCATGAACACGTCTCCCTTTTGGCTGTCCAGCTTTTCCGCCCTGAAATCAGACAGCAAAAATAATCCATTGCTCAGGGAACTGCTCTCTGCTCTAACACACAGAGCAGATGGGTCGATAGGAGCAAAAGATGAGGATTATTCAAGAGGTGCCAACTTTGAGCACACACGCAGACAGGTTGTAAGAGAGATGCCCATTTCATTAGAGGGCGACTACATTGCAAGAGTGTTTTCTTCCCTTCAGTTCTCCCTGCTCTCAACAACAGTGACATATGTCTTTCTATCCCAGGAACTGCATCTGCTCTAGGAGGGCTGTCTCAGCTTCAATGCATCCATCATTTGAGCGACACTGACAAACTGGTGTAGACGAGCTCGGTGGGAGCAAGGGTTTGGGAGCTCTTGTGCTCCACTTCGGACCAAAAGGAAGAACGCTCTCCTGAGAGTTTCCTCCTCCAGCAGCCGGGACCTTCTCCCATGCCTCGTGCTGCAGGAAGGTGTAATGCAAAACAGAAGGGATGTGGGCTGGGTGGGAGGGCTTCAGCATGGCTCTATATTTAACCAAAAAAAGGTGGTGAATGTAGCGTGATAGGAACACAGAAGGTTAAAGTGTGTGGTAATTGGAAGAGATAGATTAGAGAGGAGGAAAAAAGAGTATGTCCACTTGGAAGGGAGTAAAGAGGCCAGGGATGAGCACGGTTTTTGGCAGGCATGCCAGAGCTGGAACTATGTTTTGAACTCGATGCCACAGCTCCTTTGAGAGTGCTGTCCAGATTGCATTTTTATGTCCAAAACCAGCACAGCAGGTGCTATTTTAATTAAAGCCAAATAGAAAAGTGACTCCCATCAGTTCCTGAGTCCAGAATAAAGGGAATCAGAACCAACCCAAGTCATGCACAGCTCAGCAGGGGCACAAAAGGATCCCCTCACGGATTCTGGCACGAAAGCCAACATCTTCTAATGAAATGCAACAATGACCTGCAATCCATCCTCCTGAAGCAGGAGGAAATATGTGCAGGACCTCGATCCACACGGGAGCAGTGACAGAGTGCTCAGGCCACAGAATGTCGCAGGGCTCTTGGAGGATGAAATTAGTTTGAGAACGTCAGAAAACAAAGGCTGAATGAAAAAGGAAGCAGATGTGCATGCCTACTTACCGAGTTTCACTTCTGCATTCTCCGTTAACAATACATTTTGCCCTTTGATGTCCCTGTGAATCACGTGATGGGCATGAAGATGTGCCAACCCCTGCATTGAGAGAGGCAGAAGAGGACATTCAGAGTAAGGCTCTTGGCTTAGCAACACACTACTCATACCCAGCACCCCCAAAGTCCACAGCACCGGGTCTCGGGCTCTCGCTCAGTGGCTGGGGGGTGCAATGGGACCCGCAGGAGCCTTGTAGCAGCACAGCACCTGCATGGCTTTTGGTAACAGAGCAGAGACACAGGCCTCAGGTCACAGAGACAGTGCACCTAAGTACAGCCCAACATCTGCACTGTGAAAACACCTCTCGGCGGTCGCGTAAAGAAAGTTCAGCTGCCAGAAAGTCTCCATGCGATGACACCATAAATGACATCAGCGTTAGCATACGTCACTGACACCTGACACACACAGGATCACCCAGAATATAGTTTGGGGAAGGGAGGTGGGGAGAACGGAGGCAGCATCAGCATGCATACATGCATCCCCGAGAAGCGGGTGGGAAGGCGACAGAGTGGCAGTTATGCTTGAGGGCGAAGGACAATAGACAGCAAAGCTCCACTGCAAAGCTGCAGTTCTCCTCTCAAGGCTCTATTAATATGAAGTCAGATAATTGTTCCTCAGGAAAAAAAAAAATGCAAATAAAAAAAAAAAAAAAAAAGTATGAGCATTATACTTTCCAAAGGAAACAAAACCTCCTGGCATACGGTGCTTTTTGTTGAGACAGCACCTGGATGCATGCCCCAAAGCGTTAGCCATGTGGAGGGAGGGCTGAGGAAGACATATGTTGCATTTTACTCTCTAATGTAATTGGGAGAACAACAGGCAACCCTCTTAGCAACTGCCTGTATTTTGGTTTCTCCTTAGCTCTCCGCTTGGAAAATTGTAGTCTCCGGTGGGATCATCTTGCCTGTTTGTGTTGCCCTCACAGGCTTTTAATGTTTTATGAAAAATAAAGAAATAGAACCTTTACAACTGCAAGAGGTTAAGAGAGTAGTGGTTGCTGTAGAGAAATATTTCCTAACACATGTTCCTCATTAAATGATCATTTACCAGTTTGCCTAAATAACCATTGCGCTGTTTTCTTTTTTTAAAATAGTTAACGAGCGTGACAAAAAAAAAAAAAAAAAAACACCACCATCTACAGCTCCTCCCCACACATGTCACAAGCAAATCAAGTGAACGACTGACGTCCTTGAGACCCTTCGCTGGCTGCTAATGCTAAGCGTGGTCTTATTTTTCACAGGAATGAAGGCTTTTCCACAGCTTCACACAGGCTACTTTTTAAAGCCGCCTGCTACGCCAACCCAGCCAGAGAGATAATCATCTGTTCTCTCCAGAGTACCATCTAACCTTACTGAAAAAACACATTTGGGTTTGCAAAGGGCTGGGTGGAGACAGAGGGGCACGACTCCATTCTCCTGCAGCCTCCAGGCCTCTCCAACCACATCAGGGATCCACTGGGTCAGCCCTCACCTGTGTGTCCACCTGCACCAATCTTTGGCACTTTAGCTCATTTTAACTTTCTGTTATACAACCTCTCTCCTCCATCTCTGGTGTGAAAACAGGTTCTGCAACATCTCATAGCAATGTGAGTTCAGCATCTCTTTTTTCCAGATATTCCAGTTCTTGCCAGCGAGGAATTAAGGCTTCTTTTGCAAATCTCACAGGAATGAGAAAACAGCTTTCACCTAACTCTTTTCTGAGGTAAATAATTTTTTCCTCTTCTCAGTGAGCGTGACTACTTTACCTAAGGAGAACCTAGGACGAATGCAACATACATGCAATACCTCTGAGGTCACACAGTTCGCAAATCAAGCATAAGATCAGTCCTGCAGAAGTCAGCTTTCCTCATAATAAAGCATGCTATCCATTTGATGTGAAATACAACCATTAGTAGGTATTCAACTTTTCTTCTCCCTCATAAACAACTTAAAACGTGCCAATCATAACACCAGCAGCTGGACTGGACTCTCTCGTAGCATTTGGAATTAGAGCAAGAGACCAGAATCATACATCTCCCTCCTTGACCATCTTAAAAATCGCCAAGGCAGAGCAAATGTGTAACACAGACAACAGCAGCACAGATTTCTGCAAGAGGCAGTGGTGGTTTCCTTTAACATAAAGCCCTTCAGAACTTCATCTATGATGAGGCAATTGAACAAACATACTGTCTAGTGGTACGGGTAGGAGGCAATTTGTTTTACAAAGCAGCACTTGGAAAAGCATTCCAGATTTACTTAGCACAGCAAACAAATGCTAATTCAAAAAGCACTTCAACTGTACCAACTGGAAACTAAATATGAAGAGTAATTAGTTAAAGCTTCAGTTTTAGAAAAACTGGTAAGTGGCATCCCTTTTCCCGAGAAACTTCTGCAGGGCCGGCTGCCAGCACTCTACAGTGCACAGCCGCATACGACGTAGCTGCCTTCTCTAGACAGACTGCGGGAATGTACAGGGTGTGAGCACGCTGCAGCACCGGAGTCCTGACTGCTGGCCTGAGCCAACAACTCTCTTCCTTCGCAGACTTGATTAGGAGCAGATAGAGAGGGCTGCAAGCACATTTGGAAAAGTCCATTCCACACCCTATTGTGTTCTGGCACTGTTACAACCTCAGGCTTCTCAACAGTAATGTCTTTTGGACACTGTTTCACAGCTTCTACAATAGGTAAGGTCGCTGGTTCTTCCGCTGCCTTCTCATGACTAAAAATTGACGTCTTCTGCAAGGCTGCCGTTACAACACAGTACAATTGACACCGAGCTAAACTGTGTGAAGCAGACATCTATCTGCTCCTACGCGCTCTCCAAGCAATGACATGGCTAACAGGATTGATCAGAAACAGCTTCTTGCAGAACCTCAAGCTAGGCTATGTCTCTGTAAGGCTATTTCCGTGCTTTCAAGTGGAGCAGACTATTTTCCTTACCCGTAGAATCTCTCTGGAGATATACGCTATCCAGTCTTCTTTCAGAGTATTCCCTTTCGTGTTCTTCACAAGGTCTGTGATAGAGCCTGCTCCGCAAAACTCCATAACAAGCTGCAAAACAAATATCAGCATACAACCAACACCAAACACAGTTCCCAGCTGTCCAGTGAAGCAAAATAATCAGGTTGCGGCACTGATTCAGGAAACCCTCATGAAACAGTGACTATCATTTATGTTACATCTCTGCCTGGAAAAAGGATTCAAACCAAATGTCTCCAATGTGTGCCAGGCATATATGGAATATGTCTCACATTAGTTACCACATTTTGAAGGACTGATTTAATCACTGTAATTTAATGCTGGGAATCTGGATTTGCTCAGCTATGCAAAATGCATTAGCAGCAACAGAAGTAAGAGCGTATCCAGTGCTGAAGGAATCAAACTGATCATACCACTGCAACACATCTTATTCTTTAACTCCCATTTTATGGAATAACATGCAGTGGTCTCTGTACCCTGCCATTTCAAACTCAAACTTCAGTCCTCTAGAGGGTGTAGATGAGGTGGGATGAGAAATGCAATGGGTACAACTTTCAAGTGCAGCTTTCTTTTTATAGTCACACATTCTTACTGCTCAGTTCATCTGCCTTGAAATTCCCATGAAATGTTACAATCCATCTGGGAAACTGGGGGGAAAAAAAGTCACTTAAAGAGCAAATCCATTGCTAATAGCAAATCTTGGTTTAGCCATCCTCTAAAGGATGCATGATTAGCCTATGCGATTCCCTTAACTATCCGTTTAGGCAAGCGCCAAATTCTGTTAGTTTGACTTTCCATAATGTGATACTTCTCAAACTATATCCAAAAGGGAAAGGCTTATGAACATGCTTGAGAAATATCTGCTTACCCACAGTTGGTCGTCATGTCCTGGAGGACTTTTCTTAATGAAAGCACCATAATAAGTTGCAATATTTCTATGATGAGAATATTTCTTTAGCATATTAATCTCCAGTTTGATTTCTTCTTCTTCGTCCTTTAGAAAAAAACAAAACAAAACAAAACCCCATGCGTTTAATAGGCCATGTACATTATTTCCTTCCTCTTCTCTTTCACACAAGAAGATTTTTCTAAAGTTCATTTTATACCAGCATCACACTCAGTAAACACATCTCATGTTCACACCATCAAAATCCTGTTTATTGAGATGATCTAAATCAGACCTTTACTTTCTCAAGTTTTCAGTAGGTGCAAAAAAGCAAATGAAGGATGCACTGGACTTCATCCAGTCATGGAGCAGGACAGGGTCTGTTTAAAAATCCTACGCTTGTAATACCTTAAGCAAATACACAGCCAGCAGGCTTTTATTCTATGTAACTCAGAGAACTAGAAAACCGGAAAAATCTGTGAATTTATGACAGAGTATTATTTCCATCTTCCTCATTTTTTCCCTTTAATTTTGAAAATTGCAACCAGTTCTATTTAGATGCCAGACAGCGGCTCAGCACAGCCGGCTGCTGAAGCGGGCCATCCAAGGTGGGTCTCCCATCAGCAGGGACCACAGGGTGACACCTTGGTGCCAGCACAGGGCTGGTGCAGGAAAGCAGAAGGGGAAATCAGGAATTCCTCTTGCTGCACGGACAAGGCGTTTGCCTCATGCACAAGTTTCCTCCTCCTCCATCTGTCTCTGTGGAGGAAGAGCAAGTGCACTGGGAAGAGAGGGCCAGGAGCCCGGGTGGTAAACAGGATGCTGGGACACAAAGGCAGAGGAAGGATTTCCCCCAGCTCCCCCTGCCTCAGCGAAGTGCCAAGCAGACAGCAGCTCAGGTTGAAGGGAGGTCATCCCTTCAAAGAGCTGAAATGAGTAACGCTATGCACAACTCCTTAAAACCATCCACAATTCGCTTTTGAAGTGACGGTGGGACACGCTGCACAAAAGGATCCACGCAGGCTTTGAGGTGATGTCTGAGCAGGCAGCCAGCAGATCCAGGAGAAGAAGAAGCAGACACCATCCCACCACCAACACACTCCCCCACTCTCTCTTGCCACACCTCGAAGGTGCGAGCCCTCATCCAGCACCTCCCAAGGCAATGAATGAAAAGGTTTATGCCTTTTGGCACAATTTTTATTTGCTCCACAACTTTTCAGCCTTAGATATCCCAGGGGGAAAACGTCTACCTTAAATTGATTCCAGGAAGAAACCGAAACCTCTGTTCCCTAGGGTGGCAGACTGATGGAAACAGTAGCACGTATTTTGATTATCCTGTAATGTCAAAGCTGATTACATGAGAAAATTTTAAGCCTTAAACTTCCTTGCAATTTGTACCATGCTAGCAATCAAATATCCTATTTATGACATATGCAGATGTTAATACTAAGTACATGTTAACTATTTATACACTCTGGTATGCATGGCTTTAGCAAAGAAACCACTCTATGCTACAAAGCAAACAATTATTTCAAAAACATCAATAGTGCGATGCAGTGCTTACTCGTAAATTATTATGACAGAATTCCCAAAACGCACCAGGGATAAACTACTCTTAAATCTTCTCATGACACATCTTTAAGGTAAAATATTGTGTATTTCTGGAACACTGAACGAAATAGTAAAATAATTTTGTGAATCAAAGTTCCCAGTGAACAGCAGCCCTGGGAGAAAGCGTTATCAGAACTGCTTGTTGAGCCAAAAACTAACTCGGTACTTCCTCAGCTGCTTCTGCTGTCCTTGTTGTTGTGTGATTTTATTTAGATCATATGCCAAAAGAAAAAAAAAAGAAAAAATAAACTAAGAAGAAAACATGCCTACATTAGAAACTACACTGAACTTTTGAATTTAGGCAAAAATGGGAACTTTGCTTAATGATTTGGGACTCAATCTCTGGTAGGTTATTATGCATAATTGGATTAATCTGCTATTTTGAACTGACTTTTTATATAAAAATTATTTCCTACCCTCAGCACATGAACACAATAGCTTTTACAATACAATGGGCAGGATGTCCTAAAGGCTGTTCATGTTTATCTATCGTAACGACAGCCAAAATGACGATACTTAGACAGGATCTATTTCTGAAAAATAAAATAATAAAAAACCCATTAAAAAAAAAAACCCCAAAGAACAAACAACAACAACAAAAAAGGTGCCCACAGACCCAGCAGACTGCAGGCAGTCACTGCTCTTTCAGTTTTTCCTTCTGGCTGTGTCAAAACACCCGTCCAACGGCCTGCAGCAACCCCAAGCATCTCCCTTAACCAAGGCTAACAACAGCCCTAAACTCCTATTTTCAGCTGCCATTGAGCATTTGTCCACAACACAAACAGCATCTCACCTACAGTCCGAATTCCAGCCTCGAAAAATAAATGGATTCAGTAATTCTTGCCAGGCTTTGGAGGACTCCACTTACTTAGCCTGGATCAATAGCTCCCTGGCACCGAGTCCTGAAGACTTTGTGGCGACAGGAACTATCATGAGGATTGATCAGCATGGAGCAGGCTGCAGTGCCACTATGGTACAGCAAGCGGTGTGAGGTAATAAAAATTAAATAATGGAAAAAAAAAAAAAGGTGGCCAGACCGAAATTGTTCCAGATTCAGGAACACTTTTTTTCCAGGGTACAATTGATTTCATCCCAATGTGGACATCTGAAAGAAGCCAAAAAATGTGCGCCCTACCGGTGTTTACATCTCCCCGCTAACTACAAAAGGAGGATGAGGTCATTAGCCAAGATCCAGACACCAATCTTGCAGATGTCTCGCATCAGGGTGAGATGGATCCCACCCAAAAAATCTCACAGGATAAGACCGTTTCCGCACAGGTCTCATTACAGACAGATGCACCACAGGGAGGGCGGCCTGTGGCCTGCAGTAGGGATCCTCCTGTGCAGAGGGAGGTGTTTCGACAGCCATCCCGGGATTCGGACGGAAGGTCCCTCACCTCCACCGGAAGACACATGCGCTGCACCACCACCGCTAACAGTCCCTCTGTTGGCAGAGGCACCAGGGTCACAAAAGGGGAAAATTAAAAGCGATTGAGGCAAGAGACTGTCATTCGCATGGAGGAATACAAAAGTAAATCCTTTTTTCTTGGAGGAAAGAGGCAGCTGGTGAGCCCTTCCCAGTGATTTTATGCAGCTGGCATCAATTACCACTTTAAGCCATTATCTGCGGATACAACTCCCATTGAAACCTTCTTTGTCTGGCCTGTGATGGGGCTGGTGTAAGTGTTTTATACTTATACATTCACTGCCTGTTTGTGACAGCACGTCTGATTACTAGTAATTTTTGCAGCAAGCTATACTTTTGCAAGACTCACATGGTTAAATCAAGCTTGGAACGGCTTTCCTCTCTCTTTCCACGCCTTTTCCTTCAGAGATTAAACAAACACATCAGCATCTCTAGGGGTTTCTAACCACAACACTGTCTTACCAGAACAACTTTGCCTGTAAGATTAAAAACTGTGTAGGATTCCTGCACAGAAATCCACCTAGATACACTAAGATCATTTCTAACCATTTGAATTTGCATGTTAAAAATAAAACCAGGAGTGCTACCTCTCAGCACGCCACCTCACGGCACCCGATCAGCTCGCTCACGGCTGTAGCACGGAATCTTCCACACCGCTTGCTCTTCCATTCATCATTGCACACCAAATATCAGGTTTTTTGTTTTGGTTTGTTTTTTTTTTTTTTGCACATAGACAGCAAATCAATGACTTGTTATTTTCATCACATCACCATTTACAAAACTGTGATGATTTAAGTATCTGACCATGGTTGCCACTAGAGTAATTCCTAGGCAAATAAAAGCTACTGGAGCAGACCCATGTAAGGAGTATTAACCTGGACAGTTCAATTATGCAATTTCAGCACATTTTCCAAAGGTAACCCCTCTGCATCATTATTGCAAGAAAATCCTGCTTATTTATACAAATTCTTAGAAGATGAGGAATTCAGGAGTGCTTTGCCAAACATCGCAGTAAGGAGGGAGAAGAAGGGAACTACAGCTCTAGAAGTGCCAGAAGCAGGGAGGACGTAATGAAAGGAAAAGTCACTCCATGCCTGCCTTGTTTTCATATACTTCCCTAAACATCATTATCTAGCTGCCTCAGGAGACCCAGCAAAACAGTCCCAACCTGCCCCAGCACTCCAACTGGTATGAGACCCCTATAAGAATCTTCCTCTGAGAAACAGACTCGGGGGAGTAAGGGGGAATAACACTATTTTCCAAGCTCTCTTTTTACAAGGAAATTATTTCAGTAGCTGTATTTAGTGGGGAAAAAAAACCCCAAAACACACCTAAAGGTACAGAGAGGAAGCACACCACAGCATCTAAGTGGGTGAGTTCCCATCCGTACTCCTCTGGGTAGAAGAGCTGCCTGACCACTGCTCTTTGCCAGCTGTTGATTCTGCCCTCTCAAGGGATGGCACAGCTCAGAGAGGAGAAAATCAGGACAATTTCAAAAGATTTCATTTAAATATAAAAATATATATATATTTATATTTTATTTTTAGTAGTACAATGACAGAAAACGTGAATGAGGAAACATGGCCAAGCAAGGACAAAGCAAGACAATGTTCTGTGACGAAAGTTCATGTGTCACACCAGATGATTTATAAGCAGCCTTCAATCAGTTTGCAAAGGAATACAAATCGATCCCTTCAGTAACTCATCTTTCCAACTTAAGAAATGAGACAGTGACAAATCTCAGCTCTCCCTGCACAAACATCATCCAGTGATTTTAAGCTACAACTGAGTGTTTTAAGAATTAGCACCCCTCCCCAACAGTGGCAAAACAAACAGGCAGGCAAAGTGAGATGGGAAAAAAGAAGCCTCCAAGTCTCCTTTCCTTCGCTTTCCTCCGCACTGTCCCCAAAGTTCTGCCTGCATCCAGGGAGCTGCTCTGCCTGGAGAACAGTGGCTGGCAACGCTCTACCTGGAGTTTCAGAGCAAGCTGAGCTGCTGAGGATCACGAGCTCCAGCGGTGGCTTCTGGGATTTTGGAATCTTTAAATCATGAGAGAGCTAGGATCTGTGAAAGGACAGGCAGCAGCCTCAGCCCTGAGCTGGGAGGGAAAAGGGAGTGCTAGAGTGCTAACCCACGGGTGCCCAGAGTGGTGGAGAGGAAAATGGTTTGCCTTCAGAAACATCAGAACCATGGTGACTCGGCCTTTCTTTCACTGTCTTCCCCCAACAGGCAAGCTGAAGAAAAACAGGAGAAGCCCACAAGAAACACAGTTTATTTTCCTTTCCGCTTCCTCTCGTTTTTCATTTCTGCTCTCCACCCACATGAAAAAAAAAAAAAAAGTCCTAACAGGCACCAAATGCAAACAAAAATCTTCCTGGATAAATCACAACACTGACTTTTGCAAACCACAATTCTGCTTGTGTGTCACATCCTCCCTTCTCCCTGTGCCCCAGACCTGGCTGGCATCCATTCAGAGCTGAATCTGTCCAGGACAGGGAAAGTTTGAATAGTGCCTAGCACAATAGGTGACCTTTTCTGGTGCTGGAATCCATAATATACACAGTGGTTAATAAAGTTCTCGCACACAAGGGAGACGTTTTGGTGAGAAGAGTTGGGCCCATATTGCACACAGCTTGGTATTTGAACTGGGAGCTTTGGCGCTGCCTCCAAGCTGGGAAGGGGATTGTAATTTTGGGAGGAACCTAACCACAAGAGCAATGAGACTCCAAATGTCGGGCAAGTTTCTGCCAGTGCCTGCCAAGGTAGGAAAGTTCTTATAAAGCACAGCAGCTTGCAGTGCGGAGAGCACAAAGTGGAGAAACGCAATCCAACGCCACAACAGTGTCAGAATTGGGAATATGATATAAAATAGTTCTTAAAAGAAAATATCAAACACAGGCTTCTTGGGAGGGAAAGTCTAAACTGTTTAAAAGAAAAGACTTTAATCAAGACATGCAGTAAACATTTAACAAGTGCATATACAGTCCCTCCTAATCCTTAATATACAAGAGCCTCCAACTTTCTTATTACATCCCATCTTTCTTGAGTCTTTTACAAAGCCTTTGAGCTTAGTTACCCTCAAGCTAAAGACCTCATGCAAGTTTATTTCCCTTCTGTCTCTGCCCTCTGTTACCTTCTCACCTCCAGCATTCACTGTGCCTGCCCCACTTCACATGCAAGGTCTCTCCTTCACAGGCCCCCGACCCATGGACTCTTCTCACCTTGGCATCAGCACATTCATTTCTCTGCACTGTCCTTCAAGTCCTTCCCAAACACGCACTTGATCAAAGGCCTGCAGACTGTTCACCCTTACGAAAAAGCATCCGTCACTCCACGCACTCGCTGACCCCAAGGGAGCGTTAGACACCCAGCAAGTGGCAATGTGGGTGGTGAGCATCGCCCCACCACCCCACGCTGTGAGGGAGTCTCTCAGACTTTGCCCCTTGCCCACATATGCGGCCCATGTAGAGAAAGCACTTCACGGGCTTTACCATTTGTGAGCTTTCTGGAGCCCATCTTGTCCCTGAGAGCTGCTCGCCAGCCTCCGAGCCGCTTCTGCCGCCGGCACAGAGCCCCGCTGCCAGAAGCGGCAGACCAGCAACTCTGCTCAGGCAAAGCGATCATGGAAGATGGCTGCGATGCTTTTTCAAGGGTAAAAAAAAAAAAAAAATCTTAGTTTTGTGAGAACTGGCTGGCAGAACAGGGCTGTCCTTATGACCACGTTTGGTTACCTTCAGTGACAAGATTTCATCAAGCAGGTTAGAAACACACTCCCCAACCCATGCAAAACAGAAACGGCTTTGTCTCCCCTTGGCACAACACCCTCTCTACTCCATGCTAAAGGCACTGTCTGAAACAAGAGAGAAAATGAGCCAAATCGTTCGCAACAGTGCCATCACTGAGGCTGCAGCCATGAAGCAACAATTAAGTCAACTTGACAAAAAAAGCAGGAGGGAGGGCGAGCTCTCGAGCAGGGTCCCAGCACTGCCCGAAGGAGCCTGTGTAGCAGCATTGTGTGGGCACAGGAGAGGGAATCACGTGCAGGCAGGAAGGAGCCAAAAACCACGTGAAGACAATACTTGTCTCTTGTCTTCCCCCAGACCACCTCCTCTGCCAATCACTCTGACAACAGTGTTTTCTTTCTTGCCTGACGAGCCCCTGGTGCCTTCGCCGGTCGCTGAATCAGCCGCGCTGAAGGCGCTGAAGACTGCACCGCTGCTGACCTCCCCCAGTAAAACCCCCAGAACATCACGGGTTTTTCCAAAGACAACCAAGAGAGAAACTTCCTAAGGGCAAATCCCATCAACTGTTTCCAAGGCTAGTCCCTTGATCCTGGCCATGATTACTTAAAAGAGTTTCCTGCTCAGATTGCACGTTCATCCCAGCTATACAATTCAACTGTCCATCCTCATCACGCCTAAATTATTTACAAGTTATGCAATAAGCTAGCCTTGTACTGACATCTTCAGAGCTCTCATAAAAGAGGGAAGGTTTATACCCTACTTCCATTACTATTGTTCACACTAAAAACATCTGTTGCTACACAATTCTACATCCAGTCTCAGAGTTTTTTTTTTTGCGATCAGAACAAGCCCTTGCTAGCAGATATGAAAAATAAGTCTGTGTGTGAAGGGAAGAAATTAAAACAATTTCCTTTATGCAAAGCTCCAGGCTCAGACAATAAAGAGGAGATGTAGATGCTGGAGAGAAAACAGGCTTACTATACACAAAGCCAAAAAGCTGCACAGCTTTTGTACTTCCCATCTCAGGGTGCATTCGATGCCAACGAAAGCAGCATCTCTGGAAGCAACGGAGCCAGGGCACGCGTTTGCCCACTGCTTGGTCTCTGCTCTCACTGGGCTGTGCGAAGCTCCCACGAGGAGTGCAAATCTCCTTCCCAAAGGGGACTGACACACGGGTCCCTCTCTGCGTATGCAGTCCAGACACCACTGGGTCACTGTTTGGACGTGGGAGATGGAAAAGGCTCCCGAGTCCTGCAGGTTTGATGCAGCTGAAGAGATTCAATGCAAAATTACACTTCTAATTCGAAACTAATCCTTAACTTTGAAGGGGGTGGGCAGAAGGCAAACATACAAAAGAAGAGAGAAAACAAACAGCTGAAATGACTGAAGGTGGATTTCCTATGTACCAAGTGCCTCATGGAAGCTATTTTAGTAGAAATTTAAGCTCGGAAGGTAAGCTACATTAAAAATGGCAGTTCTGGCATAGCACGAATGTTCTTCTAGTACGTACGTCACAAAAACCTGTAATTACATGAACACACTGATTCCCTTACAGGACAGATTCATTCAGTACACAGCCTCACACCCACACTGACCAACAAGTCGAGTAGATGAAGAGGGATTTATTTACAACGCCTCTTCCACTTTGTACACTGAATGAAACTCAAATGCTAAACAAACAAACAAAAAACCCCAACAGTTTGCAATCATGAACCCAAAAGCTGTCACAATGCACACCCGAACAGGAACAGAACAAAGGAGAGGAAGGAAAGGTAGTCCCACTTCGGCATTTCCTCGGGGCTGTTTCACACAGGATCATTTATTAAAACGAGATAGGGTTGGAGAAGTAGCTGACAAGAGACTTTCAGGAGCTCCATCACACACTGCCGCTTCTTCACCCAACAGCAATGGAGGGCTCGGCAATGCTTGGTCTGTAATATTGTTCAGGCTCAAAGCAAACACACAGATTTGTGAAACAGAGGGAGCAGACTGGCAACGGCATTCCCAAATCAATTGTATGTTAAAAAATAAATTAAAAAAAAATTAAAAGTACAGGGGAGCATGAACAAGCACCACCACAATGTCCAGCAGTGAGCAGCTGGCAGCCACAAAGCAAGTGCCTCTCCCTTCCAGGAGAAAGAGTCCCACCAGTGACCTTCTCTCCTCTACGGGGTTAAGTCCCAGCTGAGGTGGACAGATCTGTCCCCTTACGGGCACCTTTCCCGGCATGTTAAATTGTGGGTGCCCAGGGCAGGTACGCTCCAGGCTTCAGCACAAGCACTATGTGTCCAAAACGAGACAAAATGAATCCAGGCTTTGGTCACTGGTAGCATCAACGGCAGCTAACAGCTGCTGGAAAACTGCAAGTTCTGTTACTGACTTTGGATTCTGACATCAAATCAACTGGTAGGTGGAAGAAGAACTTTGTAACACGTTGCTAATCCCTCAGCTGTCCGCATTCCCTAAGGATTCTAGGCTTTAATTAAGCAAACTCTCCTCATTAAAATGTTGCGAGTGCTGCAATTTTCCTTCCAAATATTTAAAACTCCGTCTGCAACACTAACAAAAAGCCCTGCACTTCATCTAAAAATAAGTACTAAAAAAAGCCCTGAAAACAAAATTACTGTATTTTCTTTGCTGCCCACCAATCCACTTCCATAAAGTGACATACTTCACTTAGTCCATTAATATGAAAAAACAGTTTTAACGCTTTTCTAAAAAGCTTTTTTAATGCTTTTTTTTCAACCTCACACTTCTTTCCTACCTCAGACAGAGGTACACCTGCCAGATGAAACATCATCTAACAGCCATCAGATCCCCAAACATTGAAGGTAATATGTTGACTTAGGAGCTAACACCCACATTTAATGCCCGTTGTACGTGCTGCTGGTAACCTATGCTCTGTTTTACACCCACAAAAGGAAAACTTCAAATTTTTGGGCTATGCTCAAAAAACTCCTTGTAAGCAAGGACTGGTGTGAGATCATAATCTGACTTATTCAACACAAGGTTTCTTTTGTGAAGCAGCCGAAATATGTAAATTACCCAGGAATAAAAGGAATCATCCGATCTCTACATGTGTCTTACAAACACGACTGAATGACACAGTGCGAGCGCACAAGTCCTTACAAGTTTTAAATTTCAGGTAATCTTTGCCTAAAGGTTAAACACTTTAGCTCCACGGGTCCAATATTAGTCATCGCTCAGCCTCCGTCGGTAATCTGCAACCTTCTCCCCTGCCTTAGCGCAAAGAAAACACCGCAAATGCAAAACACCAGGCAGGAACGGAGAGGACCCAAGAGGTTCAAAGGCCCATTCCTCTCACCAGTCGAGGGGCAGAAGGGATGGCAAAGACAGCTGCGACACCAGCCCACTGTCCTGTGTTTGCGAAACAGGCGGAATATACACTGTCCACACAGATAATGTGTGGCTGGGGTGAGAAGGGAGGAGACCTGACCAAGTCCTACAAGCTTGTCAAATTCCATTTTCAGTTTTAAAAATACCCCAGAAAATACCTTTGGTTTCTTTCAAGTGACCGTGCAAGTAAAGATCGCTTCCAAAGCCAGCAGGAGGAAGCTTGCTTCTCCTCCCTTTGCCACCATCTCCACCTTCTCTTCCTTCTCTCTCTGGTTCGGTGAGAACTGCTCCTCCCAGCAGCGACAGAGTGGAGCATCAACGTCATGTCAGTAGCTGTGAGACTGTAGCCAGCCCTACATACACCTGCAGAAATGCCCTGTCCAAGCCCTCAAAGCCACCTGCTTCTTCCTGGGGAGAGAGGGGGGCTCCTTCTGCAAGGGGCAAACCCAAGCCCATGACTGATGCCAGACCAGACCTGGGCTTTCTGCTCCTCCACGCTCTTCTGCAGCATTCCCGAAACCTACAATCCAACAGCAGCTCTGGGGCTGGAAAAAGCACCACCGAGCTCAGATCACAGAATTATAGAATGCGATACTTTGTGGGAATGGACAGAAAAGAAAAAACTGGAAATATATGGGCTGTGAGTGGAGCAATGATCTCTCTTCAATTTGCTTGTTCACGTAAGAATGAGACCCATGCTTGCAACCCTAGGGGTTTTCAAAGCAGGAAGGACTACAGATACTGTATTTTACCTCTAAAATAATTGTGCTGAGAAATACAGCTCTTTTTTAAAAGGGAAATCCATAACAGAATGATTTACAACTGAGTGACAAGATGATGATGATGACTCTGTAATTATCAGGTCAAATCACTCAAATTACAATTTACCAGCAGACACACAAACTACTTGATTCACAGCTAACATTTCCTGCAGCACACACTAGGTCCTTCCTGAAACAAGAGAGGAGACAGACAACCTCTATCAGTAACGCGGCTGCTGACGAGAGGAATTCGGGGACGTCTGCAAGGGGCAAACTTCTCTTCGTGTTTGTGCCAAACCCTTCCGGAGGACAGATGACAACCGGGGCAGCGACCAAAAGGCTTTTCCTTTCTTTTCAGACAGGAACAGCCGCTAGACAGGTACAAAGGTACGGCCGCGTCTGGGCACACGTGATAAGTGAGTTCTTCATAAAATCAGTTGCTGAGGTTTTGATTTTCTTTGGTGGATTAATGCTGACTTATGCACAGCATTTAAAATCACCCCGCGCTGCCAAAGCTCTATAAAGGCTGTGCACTTTAGTGTACAAGTAAGTGCATTTGGCGTTCCGCCACTATGTACAAAATCATTTTCGTGCAGCTGCCAGCAGAAGGGAACTATATTCTTGGACCAGATGTTTTTGTTGTCAGCGCTGCCAAGCACGCCTGGAAACCTCACAGCTGAGCGGTGCTGCAGGAGTGAATTAACAATGGACAGAGCCACAAGATGCCCGTGTCTGTCTATCAGACGGGGCATCACGACCCTCCCTCCCGCCTCCTCCCTCTCTCCGAGCAATGGAGCTGCCAATAGCCAGCTACTAATTTACCCACGTGAGAAGAAAAGCCCTTCTGCCTCCACCAGAATAAATAAAAGCAACAAATGCTCACAGAAAATATTACAGCCCATCTGCATCTATCCTTAGCTGGGCAGACAACAAAGAGACCACGATTAGCAGTCAAGAAAATAGGAATTGAGAAAGTATAAATGGTCCTAATACTACAGTGCAGGTTTGGCTTTGCTGTTGGGCTGTGAACAGGCTTTCATTTATTAAACGGTATTTCACCTCAAAAATGAGCGCCGCTATGGCATCTCACTCTCCAGTTCAAAAACAAACAGCTCAGATCCCTGCACAAGTCTCTCCCTCTTGAGCTGAAACGCTGAGAGCCTTGGCAGGAGTTTGGGGACAGGAACCCACTTCCCAAACCTGATCCCAGCTCCCAGGGAGGCTCGGCTGCCCTTCGCCCTGCCGCCAGCCTCCGTGCTGCCAGCCTTGCCTTGCCTTTTGTGACAACTAGCAGAGGGGACCACAGGGGCTACAGGGACAGAAATAATAAATTGCTTCAAACTGTGGATGTGTAGGCACAGTAGGCGAAAAGCTGTCTGAAGGGGAACAAGGAAGCCAGCACAAACACCCAGACGCTCATAAGAAAATGAGGTTCACTGGGTCCAAAACTCTCCCTTGATGGACCCACCCTAATTCAACCACAAAGTCTATAAGAGAAACCTGAGAGGCCAGGCCACCCTTCCCAGAAAGAAAAACCCCTGCACCAGGCAGGGAAGGGGTGGAAGCACACCAACCTCCCCACCCAGCTACAGCCCTCCCCGGGGCGGCAAAGGGCAACGCCGCTCCTTCAGGTTTGTGGTGAGGGGGTCGATTCTTCATTTATTCCACTCGCTGGGCATCACACGTGTTCAAAGTGGAAGGTGGCAGAAAGAGGACACGTGTGTGCGTCTGGAGCCTGCCAGGATCTGCTTTGGGGTCTCTCTTCTCAGACAGGCAGTTCAGACAGGCACAGCCCGCTCCTGTACCGCAAGCCACTGTTCAAAAGCAACACTCAGCAACTTCACTGTAAAATAAAACACATGCTTAATGTGTTTTACTGAAATCATCCTATACAGGGATAATCAGAAAAAGCATTGTTTTGGTTTCCCCAGCCTCCAGCAGGCACCACGTCTCCTTTGCCAAATGTGGTGCACCTCGAATGCTGGGAGCAGCACCTTCCTTAAGGATGAATTCAAAAGTTCCATGTTTAAAAAAAAAAGAACAGCCAGCCTCTTATGTCCAGATAAATAAATGGTCTCCTTCCCAGGGACTTTTCCCTTAAAACAAAAGTAATGCTATCACCACAGGGTCTCAGAGGAAGATGATTCATGAGAGAAAAAGGTCTGTAATTCCATGCTCAGGGTACTCAACCCAACAGATATAACAACTTTTTACTATGCTAGTCTGGTAACATGACGGAAGTGACAGTCTGAAAAAAATCTTCCCTTAATCACACTGATTTGAAACCAAACAAAGAGCAATTAGCCCAGCCAAGGCGGGAAGGGGGGGAGGGGGGGGGCATTTACATCCGAAGGAGGAAACCTGGATTGTTTATAGAGCTTCAAAATTCAGGAGGATACGCTTTAAAAGGCACCGGATTTGCTCCGAGCGGAGCTGTGTGACAATGAAGCCAAGCACAAAGGGACAGGCTGCAGCAACCCTGCCAGCTCCAGCTCCACCACCAAGGCATGGAGCCGCCGGCTGGTTTGGAAATGTTACCAAGCAGCACGGAAGCAACAGAAATCCCACACACAGCACACTGGACCTCTCCAATAGCTGGAGAGAGGCAGCTAAGTGAAAGACCATGTGCTGTGGATGGAGGTCAGCTTCTGCCAGACTAGAGGCACGAGAACAAAGCCCGTCACGGCTGGAGGCTCCTCTCCTGTGGTTTCCTGAAGCCTGGTCCCTCCAACGGGCGCATGGAGAAATCCCAAAGCCCAGTCAAAAAGGAAAGCCTCACAGAAATTGTTGGTTAAATTGGTTAAGCTTGTCTTTACTGGTTTACTAACAAATGATGCTCCCGCTAGGAAAAGTCTTTAGCTGCGCTCTGGCTGGCACGAATTAAAAAGCAAGGGGCAGGGGGTGCAGAATAGGAGAAGGAAGAACAGGGAGGCTATTATAAAGACAGCAAAACAAAAAAGGAAGTTCTAAGGTTGTGGGTGCTCCATCTGTAGTCTCTGAGCATCTGGGGGTTTCTGCCAAAGTGATCAGTAGCAAAGAGCTAGCATTTGTCTTTGAATCGCAGCCATTATGTGCTCCAGCGTTCCCACACCACGGAGAGAAATTGGAGGCGCTCACAATTCTCACTGGGCTAACGCCGAGCCGCCGATCCAAAGCACAAGGGATGACGGCAGTGCCTGTGTGCCGCTGCATATAAAGGCAAGGCACAGTGGGAAAAAAAAAAAAAAGGACATTGCTGCTTTTCATGACCTATAAAACTTCCTCACTGAAAGCAGGCTTGGCTGAGGGCAACTCTCCAACTCCTTGGCAAACCTCTTCAAAGCGAGAAACCCAGCTAAGGTTGTCTTTCACACAATACAGCCCTTATTCCCTCACGCCTCTGGTGCGTGAGTAGACACTTTTCCCCCAGGAGCCGTAGCGCGTACAGCCGTGCAAGTCACAACCCAGTTTCGGCCACTTCTCCCCAATGCCGACACTGCGGCGCTGGCCTGGAGAGCGGGTACATGCTCACACACACCAACAACCTGCACGTCCCAGCCTTTTCCCTTCGGAAAAGGGTGGGTGAGAAGCCCAACAGTCCTACTTGTCCCACACCTGGAGGGCCGGGTAAGGCCCTGTTTTACCATTCACCTTGTAAAGATGATTAAAGGAGGTTAAAAAGGAAAAAAAATAATGATAAAACAAGTTCTCTGAATGGAAGATGCAAAAAACCGCTGAACATCAGTAAGCTCCTACTAGCATAACTCAAATGTCTGTTGTGCTGCTGTGTAGCAGGTTTCAGAAGAAACTTCTGGCTCTTGACATCATGCGGAAAGTAAGCAGGTTTCTCGCTCTGAAGCCCTCTAGTGAGAGCCGAGAGCACAGCAGTCACCCAAGTACTGGTTGCTTTGAGTGCAACCAGGTGGAAAAATTTAGACAAACCTTTGCACAAGAGATCACTGCTCATCAGCCATGCTAGGTCAAGATGGCCATGTCTCAAGGAGTACTTCACAACTTGTGGAGTCATACTAAGCAAGAGTGTTTGCAACTATTTATCCACACTCTTAAGTAGCTATTAATCACCCGAAGGCTGATAAATATTGGTATTTTGTAAACTATCATGGATTAGACCCCTAACACAGAACAAGCATCAATCCGTCATGAGAGGTTTTTAACTAAGATTCAGAAAAAAAAAAAAAAATGGAAAATCCACAAGCGTGTAGACTTGATACTAAATGTCTTTTTTTTTCCAATCCCATACACCGAAATCCAACTTTTTGATCTATATTGTGCATTAGCAGTAAGCACAACCTCTGCTGCCCACCAAATACACAGCTCCTGAAGACCTGAGTTTCCACAACTACACTCATGCATTATCAACCTGCACAGAAGACCAGTAGAAGAAACATCTTCATTTCTTTTCTAAGAAAAATTCCCATTAACTACCAGCCAGTCTTCATCCCCCTCCGGATCCAGCACTGCCTCAGGGATGCTACTGTGTCAGAAGATCTCTCCTATGAAACTACAACACCCTGCCCAAACCCACTGATTTACATTCTTCTGCTTTATCAACCAGTTGTATGAAATTCACCTATTACAGAACTAACTATACATTTTTTATATCTCAAAGTAGCAAATCATTAGGTGTATCTTAAGCAACAATGTTAAAATGAGCACCATCTCCCACCGTAACGTCTGCTCTAACACCTTACATATCTTAAGACCACTTTATTGCCAAAGAAACTGCAGATTTAAATCATACTTAACATCTAGAAGAAGAAACAGTGATATCCAATGAATTAGCAATGGTCCACACAAGCGTACACAGCAAGGACAGGCTGGGCTTTTGATGGTGGACTTCACTTAAAGCAAACAGACGTCATTCAGAGGTAGATCTACTTTGGCTACCTGGATTAGCGCACTAAAGGGTTGTTTTCTTTTGCCATTCACTAACCAAAGCACCATTAAACTCAGGATTAACAAGGTTCTTTGCCTGCAAATACAGGGCATGGTCCAAATTGTGGTTCACCTAATAAGCCAGTCTCCTGTGGGTCACCAGATCAGAGGCAGCTGTCATCACACATCCTCAGCACAGATTTTTTGGCTTCATCATTGGAACTGAGCTCGCTACCCAGCAATTTTTTTTTGCTCTGACGTAATCCTCAACATTGGAACTCAGAATCACAATAAATGTTATGGAAATGATCCAAAGCAGAAAGTGAAGCAATTTCTGATGCAAGCAAGCAGACTAAAAATAGCCTGCTGCGCACTGGAAAGATCAGAGGGTGGGGGAATCCCAGCAGAAGACCTTTACACTCCATTCTTTATTCCTAAATCTGCAGGTGTGGAGCACTACAAACAGTCCCTCAGCGCCCTGTTGCAGGTGGCCAAGGAAGATGTGGCCAGGCTGTCATAGAAGCATCGCAGCTGGCTTTCCTCTCAGGTCCAGGTTGCAAAGGGATGGCTGGGGCGGTGTAGTTCCCTAGGCAGCCTCACGGCTGTTCCCTGAGATGACGACGACGATGATGACGATGATGATGATGCTGTGGGCCAGCTCTCTGCCACAGCCTCTCCCACTCCTTCCCCTGCCTGGTCCCTCTCACCCACTCCTCGGCCAGCTTTTGCTGGGGTGAAAACAGTAGAAAGCTTATCTGTATTTAAAAAAAAAAGAAAATTCTCCTTTGCCAGTGGAGCTTTCTGAAGGATGGGACCAGACAGATGGTGGTCCAGGGGAGCTGGGAAAGCAGCGGGGAAAAGAGGCAGGGCTGCCCCTGCAGTAACAGCCAGGCATGGAGTTGGCCTTGCTGTACTGTAAAACCACATCTCGACGGAGAATTAAATACAAAACAGGGCAAATCCATAGATACCTGTGTCAGGAGGAAGCACTGCTATCACAACAGGATGCCATCTGAACATTTACAAATAGAAAATGCAATTGTTCCTCCTTTCTCCCCTGTCAGTGGGAGAAATAACTTTCCTGAATTTACATGGGTGTTTGTTTATATTTGTAGGCATGGGAAAGAGAACGAGTTTGTATTTACATACTGATCCATCCATTTTTACAAGAACAGTGCAAACTCTAACAACTTGTGCTGCAAATCAAACCTAGACTAGGTACATTTCCCAAACCCCTTTAACCAGAATGGAGGGCCAGCAGTAATTCTGAAACAGGAACCGACTTCACCCTCCAGGACTCGGAAATTCAGTGGAGACGTGTTTGATGACACAGCCCCCTCTGACCTATAGATCAGAGCAACTCTATTATTTTATGACTGGCTCAAGGTTTTACATTTAAATAAACTGTTGCAAAGTGGTGTAGCAAGAGAGTAAAAATAAAAACTCAAGAGTGAAAAAAGACTAAACTCATTTATAAAAACGGCTTTGTCTCATGGGCTCAAAGAGGAAACACCAATAAGTGCTAGAGAAAAGGCCGCTGAGGCAAAATACGCAAGAGACAAATAAAACCCTCCTTAATGCTGCTGCCTTTGCATCACTGTTTCCACAGCAGTGACTCACGGCTGCCGGGCCGCCAGCAGCCCCAGTCAGAAGGACAAGATAGTGCAGGGGGAGCCAAGTAGCCAGCCACCACGATGCTCCGCTTCCCCCTGTTGCCTGTGGTCTGTTTGCACCCAATGACATTTCCATTCGGTAAAATATTCCACATAAGAAAATTATTTTCAGGAATCACAGACACTCTCCTTTCTTGCTCTTGCACGCAGAGCCAAGGTGCTTTGCCAGGCCAGTAACAGTTATCAGAAGGTCTGTGGGCTGCTGCATTTACACTAGGATTTCCACTTAGTTCCTCCCAGCTCTAGAATCAAACAGTAAAATTCAGTTCAGGAAGAAGAAGCTGCAGTGGAAAATATCCCTGCTCTAGTGAAACGCTGCAGAAACATTTCTTACACCAACTGACAAGCAAAAAACCAAAAGCTCATTTCTGGAGCTGACCCCTTCACTAGACAGAGAGAGAGACTTGTGAAGGCCCCCATCATCCTGCAAAACTAGTACGAAAAGGGGCAGGCCACTGAAATGACACCACGACTTTTGCACCAGTGATGAGCTGGGTAAAGAAATTCCCATTTTACCTAGTGAACACGAGGCAAAACACAACAGCAATGTGCTCTCCACACAGGAACAGAAGCTGCTTCTGTGGCTAACTCCCCTGCTTCTCACGACACTCCTTTTAGATCAAAACATTTGAGAAACAAAGCCAGGCACAGAAAAAAAAATCAACAGAGATCATGGAAACAAAAAGATGCCTCCTTGGCCAGACTCCCATCGGTCTAATCCTGCATGAAGCAGGGTCTTGCTAAGAGAGATGGCAAGGACAGGAGGGCAAAACTAAACTGTGTGCTTACTATGAAGCACAAATCTTTGCCATTTAATGACAACACCTTTGCACTTTTATTTAGCAGCAGAAAATGTTCTCCATCAGAGAGGCTACACAAAGCACGCTCAGTGGGCTTTAATCCCTTTCGGATCAAACCTATCTAGAGGAATGTACACAGGCCCCTTGTTGAAAAGGACCTGGAGACGTTTCTAGGCTCAGGAGACAAATAGTATCTTCTCCTACACTGATCAACTGATCTAGTTTGCACAGCCTCTTCGTGGCTCTTTTAACACTTAGCTCAGCCGGGTGCTTCCCATTGCATATTGAAGAGATTGGGCACTGGAGGAGAAGAATGCTTTCCTGTTAGGCACAAGGGGAGCGTTCATCGTTGCTACAAGTCAGCTCAGAGTGCAATGAATTCCCAGGTCCTTGCGCATTAGCACTTGCTGTCATAATCTCCAGTTTTAGGAGCTGGGCTTTAAGGCTGTATTTTAGCTAACAACTCCCTATACAACCACTCAAACTGTGCCTTGCAAAAGAAGCGCTGCCGAGGGACTTAGAGTAAACATTTTTGTCTTGTTAAATGCTGGAGAATAACATTGCTGTTTTATATTTATACATACATATGCACATGTTGAGAAAGGGAGATCACGCAGGATAATCTGAAACACACAATACTATTTGTGGACCTGGAAACTAAAGAAAGAGCCAGAGGGAGATTTTAAAATATTTTTAAAGTAGATTGCATGTGCTACCCTGCACGCATTCCTATAGCTGCAGCACTCACTTGAAAGCCAAGCATTCAGAACTTTTTCTTTTTTTAAAAAAAAAAAAAGTCATCTACGTCCTCCTGATTTACTGGAAAGCAGTGGCCAGCTGACTGACAACGGACAGTGGCTAAGGTCTGTCTACCACTCCTAAAGCAGAAGCTACAAATTTCAGCCTCTCTCTTCTCTGCACAGCTTGCCAGTTTTCACATAACTTGTCAAGACTTTGTATCTTTGGAATTTCTCCTCCTCATTAAACTTGGATGAAGTTGGCCAGCAGATCCAAGAGGTATTTGGTGGAAAAGAAGGCAGGACACATGCACTATTGCCAAGAAGCCTCATTTCCTTAGGAAGTCAAGATAAAAATACAAAATGCCACGGGAAAAACAGGAGGAGCCCACAGGCAGGTGCGGTTTATGAAACTACAATTAAACACAGTCAAGAAAGATTAAATTTCAAGCAGATATATCCCCTTTAACATAAACAACAAATTAATTCTCCTGTCTTTGATCCTAATGCCCAAGCCAGATTTTGAAGCGCACCTCTGAAAGACAGCAGCTCACACTGGACCTGGGATCTCTTGCCTGCCTATTCAGGCAGCAGGAATACACCACAGACCCAGGTTCAGCCTAGATACTTGCTAAACTGAAAGCACAATGCTCTGTCACAATCCTCGTTGGTTTTACTCTGCCCAAACTGGCAAGAGCACACATGCTCTAACGCTGTATTGACCGGGTTGCCTTGTTTTGCGTGAGCAGACAATATGTCTGATTCACCGGGGGTAAATTGAGCTGTCCTGTGTGTCTGACAGAAATGATACAAAACGCAGGCCCGTACTTTTTGCTATTATCTGCACACAAAACATTCCTGTTTCCCATCAGAACTTGAATCTCCTCAGGCAGCTCAAACAAACAGAGCCCAGCGCTTGAAAAAGCAACGGTGAAACATCCGCATCGAGGCCACCTGCACCAGCACTCCCCTTGCCTCTGAAGAAACGCTCCATCACCAGAACTCACGCAGGCTATTGCTCAAATTCATGTCAGTGCAGTTACGACCGGCAGGTTAAATATCATGATTGTGAAAGCATCCACACGCTACCCACACTGAGCCTTCACCACTGCTAGTATCAGGGTGCAGATTTCCCTAACACAGATGGATGCTAGCAGTCATTCATACACATATGGCATCACGTTGTCAACAGTGACTTCCTCAGTATTGTAACAGCAGGTCTCCAGAGGACTGCAGGTACCAAGCATAAGGACCAAAGAAAAACAGGCACAGGATTACAGCTAAATGCATGAGTATTGCCCGCGTGGACTGATAAACAGTGCCCTAAAGCTAGAATTCAAGCATCTGTCCCTGCTCATTACAACGATGGTAACAGACGTCAGCGGCTCACCTAGATGACTTATCCTTTCCTTCTGAGTGTGTCAATACAGTTGTACCATCAGACCAAAGGAAAGCAATTTTTAAGGAAGAAGTCCAGACTTGTCTAAAGAGCTCAAGACTTGCAGAGAGATCTTCTTAATACGCAATCCTGCCCTTCTGCCAATAGAAGTCAGCTGTAGCCTACACAGCCTTCTAGTTTCCATTATGCGCCAGTACTAGACATGTGCTCTCACATACCGATGGGCAACAACAGATCTTAGTGCCACAGCTGAGGACTGTATCCTGAGCATCATCTGCTGTGCTACAGCAGTGTTACTTGGTTCTCTTACAGCCAGGTAGGCAAAATTTTAAAGCTGTCTCCCTAAAACAAGGAGAATCTTCTGCGCTCCAAACAACAGCAAAGTTCCCTTTATGTGTCCATAAATTCAGTTTGTGTAACCTAAACAACATTACAATTTACAGAGCACTGGCAAAATGTTTTCTGCTAGACAGGACAGAAACCTTGCACATCAGACCTGGCATAAGCACACAGATGAGGAGGAGGCAGAGGCAACACAGCTTTCTTTATACTTTCTTAAGACAGTGATCCACGATCAGCCTTGAGTATGAAGCCATCTCCTGACCTCAGCTGAAAAGGCATGCAACAGGAGTACTACTAAACGAGCACCACGAAGCCTTCACAGTCAAAGCTCTTTTGCTGTTGACAGATAATAGATGCCAGTGAGGCGGCAAGGGTGCCCTCAAGGATCTTCATGGCAGAAGGAAAACATCTGTTTCTTCCAGCCTTGAAACAGTCAGGTTCCAAAACAAGCATTTTAAAATAGAGAGAGAGGTATACCCGCAAGGACAACTGACAATAGGCTGTGCAGGCAAGCAGTCTTCCACTCCGCTGGAAACCTTGCACTAAGAAGAAACCGTAGGCTGAAAAAAGCAGATAGAGAAACAAGCATGCATGAACGTTTTACATCTCTTTTTTTCTCTCCCCGGTGGCAATTTTTCTCCCAACCACACAGTATCAGTTGCTCTTTGCTGGGACACAGCAACGCAGAGCCTTGGTGCTCGACACCAGCTCTCGCCACTCAATCCATGCTGCGTATCATCTTCTAAGCTGCTTGGTAACAGCCACCGCTTTCTGCCCCAACCGCAAACAGCATGTGGAGCTCCCTACTCAACCTCCCTCTTGCAGCCGCATCAAACCTGACATCCTCCCCTTCCCAAATGAGCTTCTCCAGCCTGACAGGCTTGCCAACCACCCCCAGGACTCAGACAAAGAGAGCGAAAGTTTGCCCTTTATCCAAACTTGTGCCAGCACTGCTCCAGGACAGTTTCTTGGATTACATCCAAAAATCGCAGACCTGACTCAAGCAGGGTGTTAGATGTATTTGCCTTGCTGGGAGACAAAAGTCACTGCTCCTTGTATGACTATAGGGACAAAAGGCTCTCCAGAGTTAAATGTTGCTCTGCTCCATTAGGACTACGAGCTGGCAGGCTAAGCTCTGCTCTGCCACCCAGGGATGGGGTGTTGTGACATGTCTGACACCGTGAGCCCCCCTGCAAGGCTCAATTCACAACCCTCACTCTGAAGATGGACAGGACCACCTCTGCCCGACCTGAGCCGGGGGTCCCACAGAAAAACAGGCAGTACGGAGCTGGCAGGGGCTGCAGGAGAGTCTGGCCCCACACAGGCACCAGCCAGCACCACAGGGCTGAGCCTCCCGGCATCAGGGCCTGGTAAAGCAGGGGGAAGAGCTGTGCCAAGCTGCTGGGTGAGGGCATGCAGCAGAGGCAGGTGTGGGATCTCTATCTAGTAAGGAGGGAAACAGTCAATTATAGAAATGCTCTGCAGCTCAGAAAAGGCTGCCCAGCTGGCTGTGAGACTGTGTAGCTCCTGCTGACCTTCTCCCAAACCAGACATTAAAGCTCAAGGGACCACTTTGTCCAGCTTTGTTTTCCTCTGAACTGTAATAGAAAGTTCCCAGCAGCCTGTTTGGGATTTTTTTTTTTTTTTTTGACCTAATCCCTGTAAGAGATCAGAGGTTAATCAGCTTCAGGAGAAACTGGGCAGCAGGGCTCTCCACATTGTAAATATACTTCCTATTTATTCCTTTTCCACAGAGTGATTCTTTGTTTTGCCAGGTAACTGTTCAACTGAAGACTCCAACATTTTCTACACACTAGTAGCAAGGAACCTCAATTTTGAGAGACAAGCAAGCAAAGTGCCCGTACTTCCCACGGGAACTATCTGGATTTTGAGGTCCTTGATCCATTTTCCCCCAACTCATATCAAGAAGAAGGACAGGGCAAAGGCTTGTAGTAACTCTACCAGCTTCAGGTTTGCTTTGGCTAACCTAGAAGTCAGTGCTGCCATGTATGTAAGTGATCTGTCAGGCAGTTTCACGAAGCCAGGTAAAGCAGTGCACTCATGTTTCCACACTAAAAGGCCAGCTCAAATTCAGCTTCTCCTGACCAGCTCGCCACTGTTGCACAGGGCTATGAAAACAGGCATTTCCCAGTCTTCTACAGTAAGGCATCAACTTTTTATTTTCCTTTTTTTCTGCCCCTCCAAACAGATCAAAATCCACACACTGTCTTTGGGTTTTTGTGGGGAAGGAAAAAAAAAACAAAACCAACTCATAAAAGTTAGGGAAAACTTGTAGTGGTTATTATTTTTGTTTTCTCCTCAGTTTGTGTGCCTGCATGTGTGGGAATACACATCTTTACATTTATTTCCAGTCTTCTGTGGACTGCATTTGGGATGTCTGAGGGACAATGGATCAATCATCCACATGATCGCAGTTTATAACACCACGTAGGCCATGAGATAGAGACTCACAAGGATCAAAGTGACTTGCCTACCACAACAGAAAAAAAGCAGTCAGCAGAGTCGGGAAGACAGCAATGAATAATGGGGGTAACCTTTCCTGTCTAGGTACGGGAGATGTGCCATGTTTCTCTGCAGGCCTGGAGTTTTTGGTTTGGGGTTGTTAATTTTGCTGCAGAGCACGTACAGAAAGGGCAAGACAGGCAAGCACTAAAAGCAATCCAGCTTCTTTCATAAATCAGCAGGATACAGCATCCAGTTGTTTACTTAGCATAATTTTACACAGACTAGACTGGACAAGTCATGAAACACTGGGCACAAGAGCTGAGAAATGCTGCTATTAAAAAGGCACGCGGAAAACTTTCCCAAGGGATGCCAAGAGTGTGTGTGGGAAGAGGTAGGAGGAAGAAGCAGCAGCGTCAGGGGTTATAACAAACAGAAAAGAAGAGATTACGATTTTTCCTCAAAATCAGTTTCTAAACCTTTGAAAGAGAAAAGCATCGCTGGAAGGGGAACACAGGAGTGACGCTGGAAACAGCCATGCAGCTGCAAAGAAAGCCTCCAAAAGAGTTAAGCAGAGTCAAGCCATCTGTTTAGGGTGTAATGCAAGTTAACAGCTTAGATGCAGGGCAGATTTGCCAAGTAAGCTTTGCTAAGGTTTTAAATGTTATTTGCTTCACAAGAAAATGGATTCTTCTGACTAAACAGCGACTGCCAAATCTTACAGCGTACTTGTGTTGCATCTGATAACATCAGTCACGGCTCGCTTGGTCAGCTACAGCGCCGCACAGCAGCACGCAGCAAGGAGCTCACGGAAACCTAGCAGCACGGTCAGTGAGTGGAAGGGGTCAACTAGGACTGAAAGCTGCCTTCTCCAAAACAATGCCCCAAAAGGAACAGAAACTCTGCAATAAAAAGATTAAAGACAGACTACAGGAACCTCTCAAATAACGCCTCCCCTTCACATCACACATGCAGCCTGAGATTCATCCTACATATGCTCATTTTGGAAAATAATTTTTAGAGCCTGTATAGGCTGATAGCTTGTATTGTTCCCCTTTTACGGTCATTGGGCTCATTCCAACAACAGAACAGCTTTCAATTGATGAGGACTGGTGGGTTTTCTTATTTTTATTTGTTCTATGCTCCAGTGACATCTTTTCACCCTACATGCGCTCTAGCTTTGCCCTCAGAAAGTGAAAATAGGACCTACATACGCACCATTCTGCAGGAAGACTTACAGATCTTTGGGTCTTACAGATCCTTTAGTGCTTGTTTTATCTATAAAGATGCATACAATCTTCCAGATCTCTTCTTAATTTGTTTAGAGAGGAGGAAAGTAGAAGAGACAGTGAAGTTTTATGCACATCAACACCCCCCCAACGTTTCAGGCAGCAGTACCAACTAGTCATAATATATTCAAAGATCAAGCTGATATCTTCAGCCCACCTCCTCTTTTCTCATCCTTACCACCATTCTTTTCAAAATTAAAATCTGAAGAGAAAACCACAAGAAAAGCTGAGAAGGATGAAGAGCATTTCCACAGCACCTTGTACGTTACAGAGCTGTAACGTTTCTTCCAGCACCTCTAGTCAGAGGTTATGCTACCTTGTTTTCTTCATGCCAACCAAAACTTTTTCCGGAAAGCCTTCACTCTGACTTTTGACATCCCTCCCATTTGGACGATCAAAGCTCTACGGGCCAGAATTGATGTAACCTCGCCAATCCTGAGCAACGTGTGAATTGCAGAATCGGGGCCTTGAAAGCTGAAAATCTGGGGCGTGCCCAGAAAGCGTGCCAACACATTAGGGTTTCCAATTTGTTAAGCATCTGGCAAAGCAAGCACTGCATCAGAGGTATCCCAGAAGAAAGAAAGTCTTGTGTCGTTCTCAATGCAGGTTAGACAAAACAATCGGATATCCTCCACGGCACCGATTGCATTTAAGCAGAAAGGCGTGACACTGCCAGTAAAACATGCACACAGGCACCAATCACCTAGAGCTTCAGTAGCTACTCATCAAAAAAATCCAAATTTCAGTTTTGTAGAAGTTTCCACTCAAGTATCTTTCCCCATGGGCACGCACACAATTAGTCACCACCAGCCTACGAGAGCAGCTCATCCAACTGTAGCTCTTGAAGCTAAATTTGAAGGGAAATTTGTGGTTCCTTCAGCATTTCTTCTGAGGCAGTGCTGCGGGCAGCAGTCACTGCACCCTCTGTCCCCACGTTCTCTCCTCCCACCATCCCCATAAGCTATGGTGAGCTAGAATCAGGATGGAGCTGCATGGTCCACCAGCAAAAGGAGGTGTTCATGAAACCATCACTTGAGGAACTAAAACCATGGCTTGATGATAGGGCCATCTCTGGCAGCAACGTCAATTTGAGCTGCTGCCCCTTCTCCCCCATGGCCATCAGCAGCTGTTTCCCAATCTCATGCCACCTTCTTCATAGCGACGGCATAACTGTTTGTAATGTCATGTGCTAAACTAGATCAACGAACCAATCCAGGTTATAAATAACTGAGGGAAAGAGAGGAGTGAGGGTATTTTTAACCTGGAACCAGGTCCTGTTCACTGATCTAGGTCACCATATGGCCCTAGGGCAGTTATGCTGGCACAAGTGTTGGGAGACAGGCGAGGAACCAGTAAGCAGGAGTGGACGGGAATATCCTACAGCCACATCTGTCACTGAGAAAATGGTACACGCAACGGTATCAGCCATGCCTGGTGTTAGCAACAGCATCATCCATGCCTGGTGTTAAAAAGCAGAGCTGACTTAGCACAACTTGGAAGAATTTACACCACATTTTTAGCCTCCGCAGGCTCGTTACTTTGAAGCAAAAACACATGAGCTCCACTGGTAGGAACGACACCACTTTTAAGCTGCATGGGGCTAACATCTCCAAACTCCTCCCTCTGACTGCCCTTCATTCCCTAAAAGAGTATGAGCTTGTGAGATAAAAGATAGACAGTGCCAATACACAACTAGTGTTTCATAACCAGCCAAAAATTACAGAAAGTTTCAAAATACAAGCCATCTCCCACAACATGAGCTCAGCCACACTACAGAGAGCATTTTTCAATTGTTTTCCTTTTGCTGTGCAACCTCTCCATTACAACTGTTTGTGATTAACATACGCTATTAAAAACAGAGGGAGTGTGCAGTACAGCCAGTCTTCATGTTACGGAAGAAGCCTTTGTCGTGCAGAGTCCAGCAAGCTGCCCTCTGTAAAACGGCTGCACAAATGGAAACGCTTGCCGTGCAAGGAGCATTCACTGTGTGTCAACGCACCTTCGTTCTTCTCTGGTTTGTCTGCTTGTTAACTGCAGCAAAATAGCACTGTCTCTTCACGAAGGCAGCCTTTGAAAATCTCCAGCTGAAAATTGATTTTTATCAGGCCATCTTCCAAAGCAAGAATATCTAGCTTTTGGCAGACACAACAGCTTAAGCTAGAGAGCAGCAGTCACACTGCTCATCGATCACAAGGAGATTTAGAGATATGACTGAAGTCCTATCAGTTGACCTAATCCTACCTTCTCCTTTTCCTCTCTCCCCTGCCTGTTTACCCATTACACCCCAGACACTCTCCTAGGAGCTTGTGTCCGAGGCCATTTTTACTTGCTGGCACCTATACACACACCAAAATGCAAAACATTTTGCAGCAACACCCTTGTAGGAGTTTTACTTAATATAACCAGCTTAGCAAAGACCCCCGCCCCATACAACACACATTAACATATTTTTTCCTTTAACACCTATATAAGATTGAGGAGTTCAGAAAAAGAAGATGCTC
This sequence comes from Chlamydotis macqueenii, assembly GCF_036417535.1. Lineage (NCBI taxonomy): Eukaryota > Metazoa > Chordata > Aves > Otidiformes > Otididae > Chlamydotis > Chlamydotis macqueenii. The sequence continues at coordinate 147,228,673 of NC_141556.1, read as the reverse complement.
AGTTTGAAGAGGCACAAGCTCTCTTCAGAAGTGCCACATCAGTCAATGATCTAATTTGATTTTAAATCTGAAGCTGTTGTGTTAATTTGCAGATGTAACTCTGTAAAACACAAATGGAATCAACAGGGTAAAACCCATGCTTTTCCTGATCTGTTTTGAAGACGTAATTTAAACTGATTGCTTTTTGAACAGTATAAACTGCAAGACATCTAAGGATTCAAATATGGGCATATATTTTTTATTTATTTGGCTGGGTTAATTTTGTATCTTTCCCATCTAAAGCTCCACAGTAAATCCCCCTGGGTCAGTTACAACTACTGCTTTACACTGCTGAATTCTGCCAGCAATCTGCTCATCGTTCCTGCAGATGCTTCTGCTTTCAGGCTTCTGGGAACGTTACTGGACCCATTTCCTTTGAATAAATTTATACCCTTTTTAGGCTGCAAATGTACCAGTCAAACTACTGTCTTCTACATCAAGCAGCCTCCTCACTTTCTTTTTCGGTAAAAGCAAGATGCTACATTTAAGAGAAAAAAGCGGGAAGCAGGGAATCTGTCTTTTTTCCCCTCGTCTGAGAAATTTCTAAAAGGAAAGTGCTACATGTGCTCATGCGTCCTGGGACCAGCCAAAGCAATTTGTGAAGGCCAGAGGCCCCTGCACACAACAAGCAAACAGGAATCTCCTAAAGGGCAGATGGGCTTGAGAGGTCAGGTCCTGCAAACAGAAAGCAAACGATCATATGCAAGGACCATGCCTTCCAAAATAAATACAAGGTAAGCCATATACCATCACTTATTATTAAATTTTACCCATATTGCTAATAAAGTAGAATGTTCCTCTACTAACCTCAGTAACGTCCATGACTTTAATGGCGGCCAGCTGACCCGTTTTGACATGACGACCCTGAAAAAGAGAGAGAACTGTCAGCACCAGCATCTCATCCATCCCTTCAGCATACACACAGCAAAACATTTGGACAAGAGCTCCAGCCACTGGGTTTTACCCAACTGTGGTAGACCCTTCTCTTCTGGTATTTTATATGAAAAGCAATACATACTCTAGATGGCTAAAAAAAAAAAAGTTTATTCTTAAAATATTCTTACACAAATCTTAGAACCTATTTCTTTTTCTCCACATTAAAGGGATGATTATCAAGATGAAGCACAGCCAGATTACATTCACAGCTTCCCGTCTGTTTACTTTAGCAAAGCTCATAGTCAGTACCGCTAGTTCATTAAGCCAGAATAATGAAAACTCCACGTATTGCATATTTTATTTCCATGCAGTGGTGCCTAATACCTGGGTAATATTTTACGGGGTAAATGCTTAGGGGGTTGCAAAGGATACTTCTCCTTGTTTTGGTCTTTACTAGTCCAAAAAGAAAAAAATAAAAGGGAGGTTTCTTGAAGTGACGCATCAGACCTGCAATAGCTCTCTTCGCCTGTCTCACAACAGCTAGACAAGAACAAGACGTCGTCTCCCTTCAGCAACGCCACCATAAGGGTACGGTTTCTCAGTACAGCTGGAGCCGAATTAACAGATCCCAGCTCCTGTGGCGGGGAGCTCCTACCCTTCCTTCCCCTGCCTCCCTCCAGCCTCCTGTCGCATATTTCTCCCAGGAGCACCGAGCTCGTTCTGGCACTCGTCGGATCATATGATAAGCTGATTGAGATCACTAAAATGGCAGAAAGTTAACACAGAAAAAGCAAACTGTAGGGTGGGGCGAGGAACGGCAGGTCAGGAAATTAAACTGGTTTGCTCTGTGGCTGGAAGGCAGGCAGCACAACCGGCCCCTCCAGCCATGGTGGGCTGTAACTTGCCTCAGCTGACTTCTAACAAAAACCTTTTTTTTTCCCTAGTATATTTTTACAGGAGGTGAAGCCATATCAATTAGCTGTTCTGTATTTTTTTTCTAAACAGGCACTTAGAAACGGTCCTAGTATGGGTATTTTTCAGCTCTGCACTGCACACCCAGCAGTCTGCCCCAAGACTTCCAAACAGTCTGGTCTCCCAACGCCCTTCCCAAACATCATCCACAAAAGCTCTTCTCTGAATCAGTCAAGCTCTCCATCCACTACACTTCTTCATTTTTATCACAAATAATAATAAAAACTACAACAAAACATTTCACTAAAGTCACAGTTCCTTTATTTTTCTCCTCACCAATTTCTACATTTCCCAGGCAGAAGCCTACACTGAACACCCACTATAGCTGATGGACATCCATAATGTATTTTTTTCTAAACTAAATTCTTAAACTCCTTACAGATTCTTTTGAGACTGGTACCCCAGAACTGAAGCATCCCAAACCACTGGTCTCTTTGGAGAAATCTTGACCCCTTCACACCTTACGATGCCCTCCATGGAGGTAATAGCCCGGTATCGCTGGTGCATCACAAAGAACTCTGATGAAATGATGCAGAATTCACAGCCTCTGCTTTCTTTTACAACTCATATTGCGCTGTGCTCTCCTCTTATTAATGAATCCACATGCTTTACATAAATAAATTACTGTTCTCGGGCTTCTGCTGGCTCTGTAAACTCTCTTTATTACATGCATATTTTTTTTTACAGCTTGGTCTCATGCTGGTTTGGATTTTGAAACAAAGTTAGGTCGTAACATGTGTGCAAGGGCCAAGGCTGACCTCACCTTCACCTTACTACTTCTTGAACCAAAGCCTTGCAGCAAGCCCTGGAGAGATGCAACTCCAGTTTCCCACCCTGGACCTCTGCCTAATGACAAAAGCCTGTGGTCTTCTCCTCAAGACTTAACCATCCCACCAAGGGAGAAGGGGAATATGTTTTACATCGAGGTGGAAAAACGCCTCCTCTCAGCTCTGCCCCTATTTTCCACAGTTCTGTGGAAGGAACTAAAAGGGCCAAGGACGCGAGGAAACACAGTTTGAGGTACAAAGAGTATGCTAAAGATAAGAGAGGAACAAGGACATCTCAGAGGAAAAAAAGCTCATAGCACTAAGGAAGCCTGAGGAAGAAGAAACTTTTTAAAAAACAGCGAAATACGGTTCACCATTCATTATGCAGCAAAGCAGGGGTGCTAAAATGGTGGCAGAACATACTCCAAGCAGAAAAAGTGGCACAGAGAAAACCGAAGTAGCAAGACATCCACGGGATGCCACATATTTTATGGAAAGTTTGCTCTGTCTTTTTAAATCTACGAACTACTGGTGGGCTTGCTATTTCCAGAGAGAAGCCTGAAATTTCTCAGGGCTCAGTTTCACAGCTCTTCTCAAGACGCCGTTCCTCCCCGTGAGACGGGCCCACTCAAGATGACTAACGTGCACCAGCCCAACGGTCCCTCCCCTGCAGCTTCACAGGATCCTGCTGGTGCCTCCGCTCCTCCCTATCAAATCCTGGGCCGCGACAGCTACGGCGGAGCGCAGCAACTGCTCGTGTTTCGCTTTGCTGTTTCTGTAGCGGGGACGGGAAAAGCTTCTCCATAGCCCTCCTAAGGGACTGGAAAGCAAAGCAACTGCAGACTGTGGGAAGTGTGGGGCGCTCAGTATCCCAGGCCAAATTTAAACCCTGGTCATTTCAGAATATTGTTAAAATTTACTCCAAATATCCTTTTCATAATGTATGGAGCATTCATCCTCTAAGCATCTACAATATTAATTGGGGGGAGGAGAGTCGCATGACATTGATTTATACGAGAAAAGTAAAAGGACATTTTAAAGCCACATTCTTCTCATTAAAAACATTTTTAGAGGGAGGAAAAAAGCAAACATCACAAGCACAACACATAAGCATGAGCAGAGTTTTTGTTTGTTTGTTTATCTGCTTAACAGCTCTGCTCAAGAAGAGACTTGTCAAACTATTAGCATGCCGGTACAATTTCGCTTGCAACATGAAATGGCTAAGCATTCCTGTTTCAGAAATTGATCTTCAGATTTTCATAGCCTGCTTTTGCTTTGGGGAAAAAAAAAATAATCTGTCTGCATTAAAAATAATAATAAAATCGTAAAGCGGTTGAATGCAACAAAAGAACTGCAGAAGTCACAGATAGGAGGAACCCTCTGAACTCAGCCTCCTGGGATTAAAATTTATTCAAATCCAACTCTCGGGGCACTTCATAAATGTGGTAACCATTAAGGCCCCATCCAGACACCACCTCAGCAACACCACCAGCTAACACTCCAGCAGGTCAGCATTCTTCTTGCAGAAGGAGGCCCCTGCTTTAGAGCTGTCTGGAGTCACAGGGCGTCCCAGGCTCCCTCATCCCCAGGGCATAGCAGAGGTTCTTGCAGTTTTGCTTCTCCTGGCAAATTGCTGGCAATTACCATCCCAATATCTGAAAAAAACCGCCGTGAGATTGCAAAATGCAACCCACACTAACTGAAAACAGCAGTTTCTTAAAATACTGCTAGATATCAATATCAGAGGCTGGGGATCACAGGATAACTGTCTCCTGGCCAGAATGTTACGTACGGATATGAAATATGCAATGAAGATGACAACAACCTAGATGCATCTTGTCAAGCATCAGATGACTGTTGTCTCCAGAGCCAACAGACTGAGGAGGCTGGAGAAGTTGCCCTGCATCGTAGCAGCAACAGGTAGTAAAGGCTACACCATCCCAGGAGTTAGAGTTTGTCCCTTACCAGGTCTCAGGCTGGGAACCGTGACAAAACGTCAGCACTGTCAGCTAAGCCTGGCTCCCACTCCCAAGGAAAAGAGCCCACCAACATATTCCCTTCGTTTAGACCATGTTAAGATGCTTATTAACCAAAATTTCCAAACTCCTTGCTGCTCCTTACGCATCCTCCCCTCCTTTCTTTCCCTCTTTTCATGAATCTACTCATATTAAAGCACTTGTTTATCCTCCCAAAGAAGCAATGTAAGAATATTTTTAAGACCATTACTGCACCATTCTATTTTTAAATGGCCTGTTCAGACCAGCAAGTCAATGGAGTTGAGCCTGCTGGCCCCAAATCTTGTCCTGTTTCTTCTCATGAGGATGACAGAAAGTTCATTTACATACGGAGGGTTTTAAAACACAGCTCTTCTCACCAACACAGCAACACTGCAGCATTTAACTGGATCTTAAACTGAATCCACAACTTCAGCATATTCCCAGTCATGTCTGATAGCAATATGCTGTTAATTTCTCATCTCAGTGGGCTTTCTGCATGTTGAAAAGCAGAGGGGACAAGGGGAATCCTTGGTAGACTGCCAAAATCTGCAGAACATCATAAATTTCAAGCCTACTCACACTCTCCAAGTCCGTTAATACACCTACTTCTTGCCTCTTTCTTCCTCTGCACACATTATTACTGTAAAAATTTTTGTTTTGGAAAGGTTCAAAGGCAAGTGGTGTTATGTGCTGGTTTTCATGGTGCTTTTTTTTTTCCCTATGATGCCTTAATGTTATCAAAGAACTAAGCAAATTAAATGCAAAATAAATCCTATCAACTCATTTACCTCCTAACCCCCCGTAATTATCCAAGATACGTATTCCACAGTAATACCATTCTCCTACTAACACAGTTTCTCACCTGTGTACTAACGTGCCTTTTGGGGGACTGTTCCTGGAAGCCTGTTCCTCAGCTAAGTGGCGTGCAAGTAGAATATGGGGTAACATCACACATTAAGGAAGGAAGGCAGCATGCATGGCTCATGACTTGCAAGCTTGGATTATCCTGTGCACTGTACACAATTAAGTCTTTGGAAAACTTCTCCAATTTTCCAGTATCCTATACAGACAGTTCTGGAAAGGAGAGCAATTAAGTTGAAAAAAAAGTCTACTAATTCACATTTCAGTCACTACAACGTATGCAGAAGCAGCAGGCTAGATTTAAAGACGTTATCAAGTGAAAACTCACCAGGGTACCATCTCTTAGTAGTGCTGTAACAATGGCCCCATGACAAAATTAACTTTTCAATTTGCTTCTCATTTAGTTGACTCGAAACTCCTACCAGCCTGAGGCAACAGGCCATGGAGCAATACTCTGCTATTAGGCTGCACACACCAGTGCAACAAATGATAACTTATTATTCCAATGCGTGTTTACCATCAGCTCTTTTTGTCACTCGCCAACACAGAAAGTTGCAGACAACCAACTTTCCACTGAGAATACTTGGACTCTACAAGATGTTTCTTCCCACTCCCTGGAAAGACTACGTCTACTCTGTGAAAAGTAACGGGAGTAATGCTTGTGGAGGAAAAAGAACATGCATTTTTGACAAGCAAAAAGACAGAATGGCACAAAATGAAAACAGCCGCCTCAGTTAAAAACAAATAAAACATAAAATGTTCTTAAGCAAAAGAACTACCTAGTTGCCTTTGTAGTCAAAATAATGCTGTTCCTACTGATACAGTGTTCTGTAAGCTAAATAATCATAGGCTCCAGCGATGGAGATAAATTTGCAAAAAAGCAATAATGCTTATCTGGCATGGAAGCTCCTTCTAAAATAAAAATCAGCAAACAACCTCAGTATGAAAGCACGGCAAATCACCACAGAAACATGCAAGAAGAAAAAAAGGCCAACATCAACGTTCTTTCTTCCTGTTAAGATGATTTCTAAATCCAAACCAACCAGAAGCTATTAAAGACTCCCACTGTTTAAGTCAAAGACAGGACAGGGTTCTGTGTTTTCCCTCTGTCTAACTCTTGACATCAAATGCCTGGAAAGCAAAACAGAAAACAACATACTCTCTATTCTGCTTTAGACATCCACAGGCTCACTAGCAGTCTATTGAAAAATTATAATGACAATTTACTCATACACAGAATTGCATTCTGTGAAATATGAAAGACATACACTTATTATCAGTCCTGTACTTCCAGGGACAGAGTGAAAAGATGTTACCTGCTAGTAAGGAAAAAGAGAGTCCTATGCACTGATTTTTTACTTCGATTGCTAGTTTTGTGGTAGCTTTCCCTTTTTGAAAGATGCTGGATATACATTACCCAGAGGCATTTCCTTCTCCCAAACAGCTCATTGCCTAAATAGGAAAAAGGAAAGAAAAGAAAAGAAAAAAAAAAAAAAAAAGATGGTGGGAAAACCATGGCAGAGAGCCACAATCAAACTTTCCCAGGATCACAACAGGTCAACAGCAGAGCTCAGAGTTACAACGCATCTCTGCTAACTCCCAGCACCCTTGCTTTGCTGCTCCATAAGTGGCCACCCAGAGCATCCTGCCCCAGATGCGATGCTTCTTCGATCATCATCCCATCTTTCCAGTCACCACCAGGCTATGTCCAGATCTAGTGACCTTCACTAAACACACTGTCACCCTTTTTCTCTTATAATGGACTGCCTCAGTCCTCTCCAAAAAGAGAAGAGCTACCTCTAACCTTATTACTGCTTGTACTTTACTTTTCTCTGGTTTTAAAAACTTACCTATGTAATTCCGTTGGGGCATTGCTGAAAGACATTAAAAAAAAAAAACCAAAACCCTAAAACAAAAGAAAAGAATGAAACCAGGGTAGAAACAACCTCCCACACAGACATGGTTGGCTCAGAGTACTTTTGGCTTCCTCTGGAAACATCAGCTAAAATCTGCTGTGTCCAGCTCTCATTCAGATTAGTTCTTCACCCTACCTTAACGGCTTTACCAGTCACTAAATCCACCCCTCCTAACACTGATTTGTCTCTTCAGACCTGCTTCAATGCTCTCTTTTATGCAGAACAGTTTCTTTCTGGCAACTATAATTAAAACCAAGCTAGATGGAGACTATCAAGAGAAGAATTTAGACTAAAATGACAAAACATGTGCTTGTAGATTTAAAATACATGGGCTACAGATAAGAGATGATTTCTCATCTTATACTTCAGCAGCCATTTTCATCATCAAAAGCTCTCCATTGGATCTTGGCCACTGGCCGAAGGAGAGGCAGGCCTGATTTGGCAGGCCAGTGTCAACCAGGTGAATCAGGGGACCACCACAGGTCACCAGAGCGAGCCCGGTACTCACCAGGTGCCACCCTGCTATCACCAGCCCCTGGTGCCACTTCAGAGAGACATCATGCATCACACTTGGCTTCTACCTCAGAGCAAGTGCAGCCCAAACTGACCCACCTGGGTCCCCGCGCAGGTGGACAGGGGCTTTGACACCAGGCAGGCATCTCCTTAGCTGAGCGAGACAGCAGATAAAGGGCAGAGTCTGCCAGTCACCTCCCCAGAGTGACATCGAGACAAGCTGGATAAAAAGAGCCCGGGGCCACTTCTCTTTGTTTGTTTGCTTTTTAAATTAATTAATATCGACATTTAACTCGTCACCCCTGGACGTGCAAATCTGAGCATTCCGACCCAATGGAGCAATTTACACCCTGGCCCTCTGCTAACCCAGGCAAGCCTGGGCCCATTTCACTCTGCTCACCACCGAGAAGCTGCTGAGAAACCACCGTGGTGCTGGGCACGTGCCTTCTGAAACATGAGGCGAGATGTCCCACACTAATTTAAGTGTTAGGTACACAGAAATGTCACAAAAGCCATAGTTTTCTTTGGGGGAAAAAAAAAAAAAAAAAGATCAAAACCATAGTTAATCCCTGCCTGGCCATGTACTGATGTCATTTTAAGCAGGCTGCACTCTCTTGGGCAACATTGCCAGAGGTCGTATGCCACCAGAGAAGGAAAACCAAGACCACGCACACCCTACCAGCCTTGCTGCCTTCTAGGACTAGTAGATAGATACTCATTGCAAATGCAAAAGACATGGTGGAAGGGGAAGTGAAAAGGGAGAACAATTGGCTCCACTGCTTCTGTTTCCCTTTTTAATACATTTTTGGGTTTGCTGTTGTTGATTCAGCCCGCTGGACAAGGAGAGGCCCAACGCACGCACTGCCACGTTCGGCCTTTTGTCCAGCGGCACCAGGAGATGCTAACACACATATTGCATGGAGAGGACCCGAAGCTGTCATTGGACACCTTAATATTAATGTGGGGCAAGGGACAGGAGAACTATTTCCATTTATACCATCCCTGTGGAACAACCCAGCCGAGTAGAGCAGGGAAGTCAGGCTGCGTAATGAGTTTTATTTCAACACAGTTAAAATGAAAGACTTTCACATCTGCAAGCTTTAAAAGACTCTGAAACATTAGCAGTAAGAGAGAAAAGTCAAAGAACCCTTAAATATACATTTATTTTTATACATATATATATAGACACACACACACACATATATATGTGTGTGTATATATATAAAAATTCAATTCGAGTCCAACTGTCAACAGTCCTCCAGTGCTACAGCACACAACAAAGGGCTGGAACCACGTGGTTTAGGGCTTTTCGCTTTTCCTACGAACAGCAGACACTGGCTGGCATCTCTTTATTCAGCTATTACAAACATCACCAGTGCCACTTCCAGTTAGTCACATCTCCTCGCCATTATGGACTAGGGAGCCATAATTTGCTTAGCAGCAACTGCTGAAACTAAAACACACCTTCTAGGGAAAAAGATACGCTGGGGGAGTACTACAGGAGGAGGTACTCTTAAAAAGGATCACATCAGCTAGCATAGCAGCCACATGAGCGGGGACCGTGTTTTATACTCGTACCTCATACATAAGAGAAAATTAAGAAATATTTTCCCAACTTGTTTGCAAGAGGCAAAACACACATTTAGCCTAAAGTCAGATGTATTTTAATTAAATGAGGACTTGCAGCAGAACACTCTTTCCAGCTTTTTTAACTTCTGATACCCTGCCAAGTACATCTGTGATTCTAAAGAAAAAAAAAAAAAAAAAGCCAAAAGCCAAAAACACCTTGTCCTTGAGACACTGGCACGTGGCCAGCAAGCAATCTGTAAACAGCTTTGTGTCCACACAAACTATTTTCAAATACTCAGGCAGTATTTTCAGGCCTCAAACTATTTCTGCTTTGTCAGCATGGGAGCCTGACTCAGAAACCCAAACCTGTGCTAACAACCCTTTCTGTACCAGACTTGCCAACAACAAAACCCCAACCTCAGAGGTCATGGGGCCCCTTTATTTACTTATTTGGCAAAAGAAGGATCAAATTGAACACAATTTCCTCTCAGTCGCTACCTGGGTAGTATTTAAGTTGCATTCCCAAAGCCTGTGGCCACTGGGTTTATTACGCGAAAGGGCCACAGGACAGAAAAGCCATTATGCAACGTACTCAGCTCGCAGGTTAATCCATGGAAAAGAACGGCGCTCACCAAGGAAAAGGAGCCTGCGCGTTCTCCGATTATTACTTTTCACCGACTACTCAAGAAAACACGAAGTGCCTCACAAAAACTAGTCAAAACACGTTCACCACTCTTAAATAACACACTACGGGCCTTCACAGACCAAGCTGTGGCAAACAAAAAGGGAAAGAAATTCCTCGGGAGGACTTGGAACGCAAGCCCACGGTGCTACCATCACCGCAGCCGGTCCCCACTTGCCCTGCAGTGTGCTCAGGGTACAAATATAATGCAGATTAAGCAAGTTATTTTGGTGCAAAAGCATTTGTGAAACTTTAGTTTCACATGCCTTCTGTAACTGTAGGTTGGATATACATTGCAGATTCTGTTGGGTTTATTTAAGCATTTCTAACAACAAATTGCCCTTGGGGGAAAAAAAAAAAAAAAAATCTTTTCTCATGACACTACAGATAAGCATTATTCAGCTCCCAATCCAACACCAGCTATTCCTGCTGACCACAAGTCACTACTCTGGAGCACAACCATCATTAGAGGTAATATAAAAATTGTTAGTTGGAAAGGCCAAGATTTTGGTTGTAAATCATTCAGCAAACTGGAACAAATAGGACAACTCGGTATTGCTCTGGACTGGAAAAGAGGAGTGAGAACCAAAATTCAGCTGTGGAGGACGACTAATACATTTTGTAACCACTGATAGCTGGGCACTTTATCCCAGCATCACCATCCATGAAATCTCTCTAACACTGCACCGATTCCCAGGCAGCAAAAAGGAAGGAAGAAGGGAGTGGTGGGCACCTCAAGCCCAAATAACCCCCCAGCACAGGCACCAAGGCCGTCCCTCTGGCCCCACAAGCATCCCAGTAGCCGTGCTCTTGTGGAGGGGAGAGGCAGTGGGGGCACAGCGTGAGCCTGGACAGGGTCCTGGCTTGCTGAGGGCAGATGCACAACAAAGGAAGCAGGCAGCTTCTCCTGACGACTACAATGGGTTGACCATCTCCTGGCCCATCACCTCATCTCCCTTAAATATAGATACGGAAACGAGAGCCTGTAAATAGGTCAGATTGAAGTCCCAGCCCCTGGCAAACCCAAACCGAAAAAACTGCTCCAGCGACGGTTCAGGCCCAACTCAGGAGCGCCCTACACACCCAGTTTCCATCCTCGGCTGGGTGTTTTCCAAAGAGGCAGTTGTGAAAGATCCCACATATCTGCCCATACTCTGGCGTCTCCAAGAGCAGACGAAGCTGACTGCGAGGGATGTACCCAGCCACATCTGGTTTGCAGCACAGCTGGAGCCAGCACACCCCCTCCTGCTGAGTGGGTCTTCGCGAAATAACCGGTCACCTCAGCCACTGCTGCTCAGAGACAGACCCAGGTGGGGAAAAACCCAGAAATCTCCAGTAAGAGGGTGTAGTTTCCGGTTAAGAAGTCACAAGTGAAGACACTGCTCAATTCTACACAGAAATTAAACTCAAAAATTTGTAATCCTACAAACACAGATATATGTAATGCTAAAGCTATAGCCAAATTTTATCTCTCATCATTCCTTTCCACCACTTCCAACTTCACAACAGGATTGAAGAGGGGAACTAGAACTAAATACATTTTAAAAACATAGAAGCCTTTGACTTGTTTTAAGGTATTTACTCAGTCACAGTTTCCTAGGATGTATGCAAATCTACCTACAGAGGAAAGCTGGAGCAACGCTGCCTCAAAAGCTACCTATCATTTACTCAAATCACCACCCGAATCTGTAAAAACAGTCACGTCAAACACAATCAGGTACCCTGACCAAATGCTACAGCCATGACCTAAATACATTATGTGGTGCGGAACAGGAGTTCCTAGAATTAAGCAATCTTCCAATTAAGTGTCATGCACTGAAAACAAAATTAAATCAGCTGTGATGCTGCCCTACTACTTTTTCTACTCCCTTCTCTCCACATCAGGAAAAGAAAACAAAATCCTTTCCACCAGTCTGAATGCTGTATCACTAGCAGGACTGGATTTCCGAGATGCTGGGGAGGGGTCTGTGCATGCCAGCTGCGCCCGTCCCAATTTACAGAACTCTGAGGAGAGCTAAAACGAAGTAATTATTTTTTAAATTGTAATAAAACTAGATTTCCAAAAGTTACAATGCTTTTAAAGTTTGCCTTTTAAATTTACAGCCACTTGCCTAATTACTGAAAGAGCATTACAGTTTATTGTAATCATGTGTCTGCGCCGAAAACATCAATATAGCATGCTGGAATTGATTGCTCAATTATACAATGCACAGCTATTGCAACTGCTGTCACAGGAAAATTCATAACAAGTCCAAGGGCTTGTCTTTTGAGACAAGAGTGAGAGTAATACTTCACTCTTAGAGCAATTTCACTGAACCAATGGATCACCAGGAGAAGCACATACAAGGTAAGATTTAGTGCAACGTGCTGTCAATTACGAGCCGTGTTTGAAGACACGGATGCATATTTATGCCAAGCGTGGGGCAGCCCCATCAAACACACAGCTGAATTAAGGGCTGACAACAGCACGATGCTCTAAACCTGAGCACCAACCACCGCTTCACCACTCGCATCACCTTCCCTGGGCGAGAAGACCCTGATGGAAATCAGAAGTTCATCCCACCCACCAGCCCAGTAGGTGAGGGTGCTTCAGCACCCAGGGAAACTACCCAAATCCAGAAACTAGAGGGTGTCAAGGGAAAGAAGGTTGGGGGCTGCCGCCAAGGCGCAGCCCTGTGCGACCCTGGCAGCCCCAGCTCCAGCAAAGCTGTGCCGAGATGCTGCTCGGTGAAGGTGAAAAACACCCACGCATCCCTCCTCAAAACACGTTTTCCATCAGCACTCACCTCTGCCTGACTCTGTCTACGGCAGGGAGGCAGGCTCCTACAACCGGCTCTTTCCAAGGGAAAGCTGGTGGCTCTCTGATCCTCCCAAAGGCACCCTGGGAGCACCCGCCGCAGCTACACACAGCCTGACGCAGGGCAATCAAGTCCTCCCAGACACACAGGTCTGTCCCAAAGGTCCTGCTCTACCTAGATCAGGGTCTGGGAGGATGTTTTAGTCAAAAACAGGTAAAAAGAATGGGGTTCTTGTGATACTCTTACTCCTCATCCAGCTACAGCACATCTCAAACAGAAATGCCTGGAAAGAAAATAAACAAATAAAACCAGGCTATAAGCCTCCAATGAATTTCCATCTGAAACATCAAGAAAACCCCAAAAGCTTAATTTGATATTACACTGGGCTGGAGTTCAAATAAACGAGAATTCAAAGCTGGAAGTATGAAAGATGCCCAGTACTGAAGAAAGAAGGGAAGAAGGTTTTACCTTCCATTGGTGAAAAGCTACACGGGCTTCCTATTTTTGCCACAAACTGTAAGTGCAACCAAGAAGGAAGCAAAGCTAACAGGATCCGAGGCAAAATCATCCAAGACCCAAAAAGTTAAAACTGAGGAGCTGTAACATCCAAGTTCCTACAGGGAGCACAGACCAAGAGCTTCTCAATATGCAACCGAGTGGCTAGGGCAGAGAAAACAAGCAAATGCAAGTTACTGGCAAATGCCAGCACTCCATTTCAGCAAAATTAGCACATGCTTAATTTTATTTTAATTGATTTTGATGACTCTACTTTTTATTTTCATTTTTTTACTAATGCTTCAGTAGCTTACAAGCCATCTTCTGTACATATTTAAAAACAGATAATGCACAGCTTTGATTTAGTCTGCTCATTAGTTTAAGAATTTCAGGAGACACTATTCCAAAGAAAAAAGGAAAAAAAAAAAAAAAAGAAAACCAACATTTCTCCATTATGTGAATAAGCCTGTAGCTGAGAGAGATTTAATCTACTTAATTATACTGTTTGCCACTTGCATTTGTAGTTAGCATTGAAACCAGTGAGTGAAATCCAACAAGAAGCAGCAAGTGAGAAAAAGCAACCAGTCTAGTTGACTGCTACATGAAAATCTTCAGCTTCAGTAAAAGCAACTTAAAACGATCAGGAGAATCTGTGACTGTGAGTTCAAAGTAGATCACTCCAGCTTTCTAGTCTTCATTTTCACGTCCGTCACAGGCAGAAGTTGATTTTTACTTTTATGACTCCCATGAACGTGTCACACACTCAATGGTAAGTACACACTTACTAATGACAAGATTTAGTTCTGCCTCGAGACAGAAACCATTCAAAGCACAGGCGCCTCCGTGCCAATGTGTTCCAAGCAAACAAACTAGAAGGGACATGATATGCTTAAGTCTGATTTCTTCAAGGAAATTCACTTAAAAAGGAGGCCTTCAGGCTACGTCTCTCCAGGCTGCCCTGTGGAAAAGACCGGAGAGAAGGTGAGTCTGCAAGTCCATCTTGGCCTTGGCAGAGCCCTGGGAGACAGAAGGTAAGGACTGCAAACAAACAAGAGAGTATTTTTACTGGTGGATCGGTCAATGGCAAGGGAGCTGAAGATACAGCATGTAAGTGCAAGCACAGCCTTATCTTTCATCTCTTCCTCCACATCAGATCTTCAGTGCTCCCAGCTACGACGGCTCCATTCATCTCAGAAAAGAGGAGCTCAAGCGAGAATACCTAATAAATTCAAGTATTGTTAGGATTTCACCTCCCCCAGCTAGAATCACCTCGTGAATGATGAGCAAAGCCTTTCTTTCTTCAATCAGGATTACCTGATACAGGATTGCATGAGATATGCTCACAGGGCTACCGCTCAGGCAAGAGTGACCTGCAATCACAGGTCAACCGAGGGAGCGGAGGGGAACAAGGGAGCTCCTTTCCCAACATCTCTACTCGCTTTAAAGTCCCAAACTCAGCCAAAGAAATCTATCTCATGGATATACTCACAGAAGTGACACTCATTCCAGAAAGCTGGAAGCCATACAAAAGAGAGGAAGAGGAGGAAGAGGAAGAAAAAGGGCCTGTTTACAGCACCTTTATGGCCCTCACAAAGGATGCCTGCCTAGTTTCTGCTAGGAAGCCAACATGTGACAGCAGGCCATTACGGCAGACAAGCCCAGGAAACAAGTGTGCACACAAGAGATTATAAGGATGAGGGAATTCCAGGATTTAGGAATCACAGCTACCGTCGCAACCCACCCATGTGCTCTTTGTACAGAGGAGTCTCTCTTCAGAGCGCCAAATTTCATTCCTAATGGAAAAAAAAAAAAAATTGCCTCTACAGTATCAGTGACTTGTTGCCAACACAAGATTAAGATAATTTGGCTCCTCAAAGCTAGATTTAAAAGGTTTATCCATTTAATGATGCCGTTAATGAGAGTTAGCAACGCTTCTTTCCACCGCAGTTAGACACAGGCGCTTCCAGGACTGGACTCCACTTGTCCTTCCCACCACTTCAGCCGTGACCAAAAGGTCAACACTCAAATACAGGTACCTCAAACTTGGTGCGGTAAAAAAAATGGCTTGATGTTCAAAGACAGGAAAAAAAAAAGTCTGTATTATTTGTCTGCTGCAATACCTAGAACATATGAAGTGCTTCCCAAGTCTACAAAACCAAAACAGTTAAGGCCCCTGAAAGGTACAATAACAAAAATTTTAAAAGTTAAGAAACAAATGTCTATTAAATGCTTTTGCAAAACTCTTTAGATGCCCATAAACTCTCAGCCAAACTACTTCTGAAACTAGCAGCTGTGCCAGAGGACCTCTGAACATATAAATGATTTGTGGAGAAACTTCTACATGCATTTAGATGTTAGCATTGCTACCATTTTTCCTGCAATTCATGCATTCAGTGACAGTCTGACCCAAACAGCATCTGTATTTCTACCCTTACGACCACTTCTCTAAATCTTCACAGTCTGCAAATGCTTCTTTCTACTCTTTTCACGCCACATCCTGCCAAATCTGCTACTACAGAAATTAAATGATGGCTTCCTTGTACCACTTTCCACTTCCTCAGAGGAAACAGCCTTAGCATCCAGTAGATAAAGAGCATGCACTTGCACACTGTCTTTGCTCTGAAAGATAAAACACACCAACCAGCTCTTCTTCCTGTTAAACCCAGTAGGTAGCTCTAACCCTCTGCTTACAAGAGAACACAGAAGCGTCAGAAAGGTCCTCCCACCGACCATGGGTTCAGGGTTGGAAAACAATGTGGAGATGGGAAGATTGCCAGGATCCAAGAGAGCTGATTCCCAGGAGAAACTCCAGACGTTGACCCCCTCACCCCATACCCAAATCTAGTTTTCCAGCTTTGCCATGAAAACTACCAGAAGCTTCAAAACCATTCACAGAAGAAAAGTTCACAAGGAAACTGAAATCTCGAGCAACGTGAGGCACATTGAAGGAGATGCATGAACACACACAAATCTGGGCTGTTTGTTACCATGAGACACTGTGAGGTGGGAGAAAGCATCTCAAGAAGAGAGGTCTGGAAGGAGATGACACATTTCCACCCTAGCCATAGACTTCCTTTGCAATTTTGAACATGTAACTCAATTTCCTCTGGGTTTTTTTAATCTATAAAAATACTAACTTTATAGTTGTGTTATCAGGCATAATTCATAAATGTTTATTTAAAAAAGCACTTTGATGTTCCTGGGTAAAAGCTGCTACAGATAGATCACATATTAAGGAACAGCTAAATATTGCCAGGGCCGGTGCCTTACACAAGTATTTGCAGTTCCTCTGCAGCAGCCATTTGAGACCAGGAAATGGCAACCGACGCTTCCAGCAGAAAAGCACCAGGCACATTCGCCGCCTCGCCAGATCTGGAGGAGAGCGGCCAACACCACAAAAGCAAAGCAACAAGATCATGGATGTGGAGGGAAAACTGAAGAAACAAGAGTCTGACTTCCCCTTCCTCCAGCAAGCAGCCAAGCCTGGACTGCCAGCATCCTGTGGTTCAGTTTGTGCAGTCTAAATATGGGTGATTGATGCCTTGTGGGACATCCCAGGGCAGGCTGAAAACAGCGTGAGACCTATTAGAGATCTATGTCCTTTTGGAGCAGATGCCAGAGGCCAGGCAGGATGTTCCAGTACACCTCTCCTTGGCAGAGTGGAGCAGAGGGGATGAGGGTGGAGATGAGGAGAGCAGGACACAGGTCCCATCCCACTGCTTGCAAGGTGCGGTGCCATCACCAGCCGTCCCCTGGTCGAGCAGCTCGAAGACAGTGGTCCAGTTCAGTGCACCCAGGTTTTGAAGGCAGTTGGGCTGCAGTGGCCCCTGGAAGCAGCAGGAATCCTCGAAGCACACACCAGCAGCTTAACAGCAGGCATGACTTCCCAGCCTTCATAAAAAGGCATGTAGCAAACAATGCTGCAATTTGGCAGGCGGCATGAAAAAAAACAGAGGAGTGCCCATTCACTATGGCTACTGTTTATTTTTTCTTTATGTGAGATGAGATCCCGCCACCTTTTTAAATTTTTTTGCTCTTGCTCTAGTTGGAAAAAAAAAAAAAAAAAAAAAAAAAAAAAAAAATCTCCTATTCCTGAAAAGGTGGTGTGATTTGTTCAAGGAGTATATGCATTAGAACTTTCAGCTTCCAAATATTAAACACTTCCCATGTTAAATCTGGAAAGGCAGAAAGGGGTTACGGGAAGGATTATCGTTAATTCTTTCACTGCTCTTCAGCATAGCAAAAGGGTCTGAGCAGGTTAAGACAGTCTCTAGAAGACGTAGCTATTTTATTAAAGAAAGATCTGTTGAATAAACATTAATGGCATTTGGACATCTTCAAGAGACTGTAAATCTGAGATTTGCTGATGTAGAGGAAATGCAGATCTTTATCTATAAGCCTGAAAGCAAAGCAAAATTAAATGAATTTCTGAATTCCCTCTCTGCAGAGACATCTTGTCCTTCAGGACAAAACTCTGCTGCTTCAGTGCTGTCACTTCTGCATCTTGCCCAGCTCAGAGCTGGAGCTGCTGGTGTACTTTCAAACCTAAGGTGTTCTTGTTTCCAAATTTAAAAGTTACTAGATCCTCTGAAGGCTCCGTGTTTCAGAGGTGGTGAAAAAAGACTGCCTTTAACACAGGCCAACTCCTCCCACACTTCTCAACCGATGGCTCACTCTATGCCAAATTATTTTCAAGTTCTGCAAATCAAAGGAAGAAGGTTCCCAAAACGAGGAGCAGCCCGGGGCTGTGCAGCACCTTCCGCCCGCAGGAACCCTCTCCTGCATCCCGCAACCCACCCAGCATTCACCACAGGTTTAAACCCTCCTCAAACAACAATTTTTTCAGGGCAGAGTGGGACCTCAAGGAACTCCTCTGACACAACAGATTCTCAGGCCTCTGGGTCATGATTTGCTCCACGTTGTGATGGAGGCCCCCCAAGCACTTTGGCGTAGCTGACCACTCCCATGACCCTTCAGTAGAAAGATGTCCTCCTTCCCCGCTCAGCTGCAAGAGTTACAGCTATTTAAAGACACATCCAACACAACGACTTGTCACCCTCCTCCCCGTCTCCTCTAGGAGCAGCAGACATTCAGCACACCATTAATTATGTCCTGAACTCATCCTCTGCTTGGTGCTTTGTGCGCCTCTGATTCATTAGAATATTACTAAGGTACAACTGGAGATAATCATGCCGTTAGCAGTGTTAGCAGGGCAGTTTACAAGATTACAAATAATGAGCATTGGTTAGAGGGAAGTGCATCATGAATTTAACAAAACAGTAAAGAAAAAAGAAAAAAAAAAGAGCAGCACCAATTATCTTCTCCCTACGCCAAGTTTCAAATAATGCCCTCTGCAAGGCCAACACTATAGCACAGTAGGGAGCAGCACAGTGGGCTAAAATTGTGTTATTCTTCTCTTTGTCGGGAAAGGAGGACTAACAACTTGCACTGGAAGGCATTTAACTATCTATTTGATTAGTCATTCAACAGAATGACAAAGGTCACCAAAGCACCATCCAGCGCAAATGCATACCCAACCTCACATCACACGCAAATGTGAAGTCCAAGTGCAATTCCTCCCCTGCTCCTCCATCCATCTCTTTCCAAAGCTGGGTTTGATACCAATAAATATCTCATTTCTCTTAAACTATGAGGTTTTCTGCATTTTAAAAGAAGACCAGGCTTACATGCTTACAGCAAGACATTGTGGAGAATGCGGAAGTTACATGTACAGTATTTATAAATAACTGTTTTATACCCCCCAGGTTATCTGTTTGATATTAGTATCTTCAAACGCCAACAGTTAAAGCAGAGCAAAGGGGAAACTCATGGCAAAAACAAAGCTACTTAAAAAAAAAAAAAAAAAAAGGAAAAGCAGAGAGGTTTTTGTTGAAAACAACCAACTACCTTCATATTTACACAGTTCAGTCTTTCCTAGGTGAGTCGAGGATCAAAGAGGATCCTAAACCTCAATAAAATGCTAGGAAAAGCAGTAGAGGTTGAGTGAGAGTCTGCCCTGGGTCTATGGGTAGAACTGTTGACTCCCACATCTGCAGGTACAGCTGCAGCAAGCCAGAAATTAAATTAAGCTGTCTAGGGAGAGGCACAGATGGGAGAAACTTCACAGCTGGTGTCTATAGCATGAGTAAATACACCCCTGCGTGCAGATGTTCTGCAGGTTATTTTCAAGGTACAAGCTGTCCACAGGAATAAATGAAGAAGGCTGAGTTTGCCAGGCAGTCTTTCTGCATCACTGAAAATAGAGATGATATCACCAACTCCCAAGGGGAAACAGCCGAAACTGGACAAGGACCACATCCATCCAGGGGAAAAAGGAAGCCTGCAGCCCACACAACTTCCCTACCAGCCACGTCCTGAGGACCCGACCCGGTGTGAAGCACAGGAAGCTGAAGCCACTCCCTAAGGAATCAAGCTCCAGACGGATGAGAAGCACTCCCAGAATCCCCAGAGCTTGGGCAGGCATAGATGGATGCGAAGGGGGGAGCGCACAGGGACCAAACACAAAGAGAACTCAATGAGAGCTCTTCAATTACGAGCACAAGGGAACCAGAGAGCTAATTCTGCAAAGAAAGTGCGAAGAGATAAGGCTGCAGCCTCTCCACCAGTTACCAACGTGGTCCGTGCACTGAGGGAAGTTCATGCCGAATGCTAATTAAAGTTGGAAAAACAGCCTGTTGGGACTGAATGGATTTACACAGGCTCAGCGTGGGAGTGTGGTTCAGCGACAATTTATTTCTTATTTATACTGCAGTACCACTTGGTGGCCTCAAATCATGACCAAAGCATTGTTGTGTTAGATACCATCCAGCCACCCACGTAGGCAACCTGCTTAGCCCAAACAGCTACCGAGCCAATGTCCTCGTTCAGGAAAAGCTGTGCACCCAAGCTATCCTGGACAGCAAATATTTCGAGAGTTAAGTCCCGTCCCGATTAGGGCAGAAATTCCAGTCGGGAAAAGGCCTGGTCTGAACAGCTATTGATGCAAATTCAGCTCTTTCACCTGGCTGCGTTGGGTCTAATGCTCAGGCCCTGAAAGCTCCCAGGCACTTGGTAAGCTGGAAGGGAAAATGCTAGGGTGCTGCTAAGGATTAGTAAAAAGTTCAGTAAAGTAGTCCAAAGCAGCTGTGGTAATCAAAAACAGGCCACGCAATTAAAAAATATTTAAAACCACAAAAATAAAACAAAACTTCCCACCAAAAATCCACCAAAAATAAAAAATCCCACTTCTTAAAGAGAAACTTATATTGAAAAAACTCAACTTGTATTTAGCTTGCAGTTTGCTCCTCCTGTTTCAGGGCTCAAAGGAGGTTTTCCACGCCCTAAATTTTGACCACCTTTATCAACTATGTCTCCCTATGAATGTAATTTTGTCAGGATTGCCACAGTTCTAGCCCAGAGGGTCTGTGATACTATTTATGTCCCTGATTTTAAGAAAATATTGTGAGGTTCTGCTGGAGGCAGTTTCTCAGGGCACTCCTGCCTTGAAGGCCTGCTCTGAATACAGGAGTATTTCCACATCTCAACAGCAGTGAAAGTCTCCCCAACACCAGTTACACCTCTAGTTTAAAATGTTTGCTGTAGTCCACTACAAAAGAAAGGACAGAATTTAATCAGATGAGGGGAGCTAATTCCTCTTGTCACCCTCCTGACATCTAAGGCCCAAACAAAACCACAGAGCACAAACATTCAAAGCAATCTCCAGGGAGAATGAGCCAGATGCAAACTGTCAGCCAAAACAGAGAAGAAAAAAAAAAAATCAGTTCGTTTGAGGGTCTCCAATCTGAGGCTCATAATGGAAACTGTTTTACAACTTGAATTACAACTTACACTAGAACCCAAATTTATAGTATTTTCTTAACATTTGTATATATGCCTAAATCAAATCAATAATTAAGCTTTGGGCTTATAGGATTTACTTTGTTATAGCATCCTACTTGGCAGGGCATTTTACAGCAGCAAGTTTACATAGCAGTTCATCCATAACCATGATTTACTTCACTTTCATTAGCTTAAAGACTAAAATCAGAAGACATTTAATTCTTCTAATTTAATATTTATAAATTAAGGAAGTAGGATCATGAGTACCGGGTTGCTAAAAGCCACTTCCATGCCAAGAAGTTCAACAAGAAAAACTTACTGCTGCCAAGGACATCACTTTCAGCATGGCTTCACAATTAACTACCACTGTGCTGTGTGACTGGAGCTGTGACACACCCTGTCAGGAGGAGAAAAATATCTGCCCTTCCCCAGACATGTCTCAGGGTATTCAGTGAGGTGGCAAGTAACCTAGAAGTCATTTGGAAAGGCTGAGGCAGAATCCTGGTCCTGTGAGTTTTGCTTCTGATACCACTTCTGTGGACTTCAAGGGATGGAGGGATGGATGGCCAATCTCGTAATGTGGTAAGGAGGAACCGAGAAGAGCCAGCAGATTAGATCACAGGCTGCTAACAAAGACCAGGAGCTCACCAGTAAAGTGGAGATTCTCCAGCTCTTGTCCCTTTCTTAGAGAATAGCAATTAGCACCTCGCCTCTTCATTGTGCTCATGCAATGACAATGCCTTGTTCCAGCTCTCCACCAGTAAAAAAACCCCAGATAAGTAAACAAAATAAAATGTTATCTCAGCTGAAGACAATTTTATTACTACTCTACTCCCTACATTTTTACTAAAAATACTGTCATTTAAAGAAATCCATTTATTCTGTCCTCAGCTATGAAAACAAATTCTGTTTTTTGAGGACAACATAAGAGTAACTTAAGCCTTTTCAAAACACGCCTCTGTGAAAGCAGGCTCTCTCACATTGGCCAGATGAACACAGGACTATTTTTCCTAGCTTGACTTCATGCCTTCAGCTAAAGCTAGGGAAATAGAAAGGCTGGTGCTATTGGTGGGAAGGGCAAGTCACCTTTTTTTAATACATGAGGAAACCAAAAGGTTCAGTTTGCCAGGAGTTACTTCTCTAGACACACAGGGTCATGGGTGATTTGATCACTTTTAGTAACTATCAAAAGCAGATTTGGAAAAAAAAAAAAAAAAAAGTATTTATCCCCAGAGAGGAAAGCAAGAGTGGTGAAAATGCTCTTTCAAAGAGGTTTACTGCGTCACCCACCAAAAAAAAAGTGGGTGTTTAAGAGAAGGTTGTTTCATTTGCGGCACCAGCCAAGCTGCATGAAGTTCGTTCCCGTCATTGCTTGGAGGTAAAGGAGGCAAAGCGGGGAAGACACTACAAGGGCAAGAGGGAACAGGCAAAAAATGGGCAAAAGCCAAGGGTAAAAAGCATCTGAGAACATCGGTAGAAAGCAGGGTGCAGAAGCAGCAGGGAATGAAGTCTACCTTTGTGCACCAATGCCTCGTGAGGCCCCTGCTGTCAAAATAAACGCCATCTACCTTGGGCAGACCCTGCTGCTGCAAGCCATAGCTCATACCGGCGTTTCACCCCACTGCCAGTGCGCCAGCGGTTAACACCTCACTCAGACCAAACCTGAGCAGATGTCTGCAGGTGTGACTTAAGGATACGGCTAAAAACCGCTCTAAGGGCAAGGCGAGCTGTTGCTTCAGGGAGCCAAGGCCTGACAGTTCCCCTCCCCGCATCCCCAGCCCCAGGCTCAGGCACAGCAGCAGTAGCCACCACCAGTTCAGAGAGCTAAACCAGGAGAAAAATCCAATCGCTTCTCTGGAGTCTCAAGGAGCAGGTGAAGAAAAAGAAAACAAACACGTGCTGGGAGTCCAAGTGATTGTTGTCAGCAAGCAAGCAGGCAGGGTCGGGGCTTTCTGAAAAAAGGAGGGGAGGGATGCCATCCAGAGGGACCTCGACAGGCTGGAGAGACGGGCCCGTGCAAACCTCATGAAGTTCAACCAGGTCCTGCATGTGGGTCGTCGGGGCAAGCACAAGTACAGGCTGGGTGGAGAATGGATTGAGAGAAGCCCTGAGGAGAAGGACTTGGGAGTGCTGTGGATGACAAGTTCAACATGAGCAGGCAATATGCACTTGCAGCCCAGAAAGCCTGGGCTGCTTCAAAAGGAGCGTGGCCAGCAGGTCGAGGGAGGTGATTCTCCCCCTCTACTCCGCTCTCATGAGACTCCATCGGGAGTATTGCATCCAGCTCTGGAGTCCCCAACACAAGAAGGACATGGACCAGTTGGAGAGGGTCCAGAGGAGGGCCACGAAGATGATAAAAGGACTGGAGCACCTCTCCTATGAAGACAGGCTGAGAGAGTTGGGGTTGTTCAGCCTGGAGAAGAGAAGGCTCCAGTAAGACCTTATAGCAGTCTTCCAGTAACTAAAGGGAGCTTATAAGAAAGACATGGAGAAACTCTTAAGCAGGGCGTGTTGTAACAGGACAAGGGGTAATGGTTTTAAAACAGAAGGAAGAAGATTCAGACTGGACATAAGGAAAAAATTCTTTACCGTGAGCGTGGTGGAATACTGGAACAGGCTGCCCAGAGAGGTAGTTGATGCCCCATCCCTGGAAACATTCAAGGCCAGGTTGGACGGGGCTCTGAGCAACCTCATCTGGTTGGAGATGTCCCTGGTCCTTGCAGAGGGGTTGGACTGGATGCCCTTTAAAGGTCCCTTCCAACCCAAACCATTCTGTGATCCTATGATCCTATGAATAAGGGCAGCATTCCTACCAAAACCAGTGCCTCTTCTGAGCATAAGTCTCCTGTTGGTTTTCATGTATCAACCAGAAATCAAGAGGCCTGCTGCTACAGGATAAAGGGTCCTTCTTATTGATGATGAGTAATCAGAGACTGACCGGGAGAGATTCAGGTTTAGCACTATGAAAATCCTCAACAGCGAGAGCGAGTGGGACAGGGAAACAGGCTGCCTGAGGATGCAGTACCACAAGATCACAGGCTACATAAAATATCCATCAGGAACAGCCTGACAGACCAAAGTGATCCAGTCTTGGGGCACAAGGAAGGACTGGATGATCTTCTGAGGCTCTTTCTAGCCCTACTTTTATATTAATGGATTTATTTATATTAATAGACTGTATATCTGTACATGCATATACATGTACATATATACACATATATATACACATAAATTATCGATTTGGGGGCAAGCGAAGATGGCATGCTTAATTCCCTTCATACAGTTTGCAGTCAACCGATCTTGCCTAGAAGGAAAAGGAAAAAAAACAATCCAAAACCCCTTCAAATGACTTAAACTTTTAAAAAACCCAGCAACACAAGACAGTGCCATGTGTCCCACACCCAAGGACCAAGACCTTTGGTCTCTTACGTAAAGCTTGAGTCCCCTGTTCAGGGAGAAAAGAACAGGCTTTCCCCCTCAATCCAAAGGAAATCTTCCTAAAGTTAATCTGCTGGTTGTTAAGTAACTTAGGGCAGACACAGAAAGGAGACCCGATCACATGCATGAGATTAGCACACTGCATACGCATGAACCCGACAGCTCGTGCTGCCCCCGCAAAGGCGCGAGGGGAAAGCGTGCGCAAACCTCTGCTTATACCCGGTCACATCTGACGGGCTCAACGAGGTGAAGGGAGCAATGAATCCTGTTTTGTATCCTGTCTCCCTCAGAAAACATGCCCATTTCACGCTCCCTTCTCTCCCCACCCCTTCCCTCCCCAGCGGCTTGGGGCTTGCATTACCAGCAAGGCCAGGGTGGCGTCGGGGATCTGAGCTACAAACTTTCCTGAGGAAATGCCACTGAGATGGTATCATCAGATCCTTTGAGAACAGAGAATAGATAAGACCACACTCTGGGAGATAATTACCCATTTGCACTACAAACATATTTTCTTTTACAATAGCCAGACTTGTACTCTTAAACCGCTGGGCAATTTTTTCTCCCCTCAGGAAGGTTAACCTGCTATTATAAAAAACACTTTCCATAAGTGTCGGCTGAAAGCACAGGATGACAGAGACAAATACATGGCCTCCCATGAGTCAGCTCGAACAGGACGGCTTGCACCCAGTGCTCTGTATCATGCTCTGCTCTACAACGCCGAAGCCCTCCTCCTCCTTCCTCTGCCTCTCCTCCATCAACCTCCAGCTGCTCCAACTCGCATCCCATCTCCAAAACCTCCTTCTCCCTGAAGGCAGGCAGGGCAGCTCTCGGAAGGCACAAAAGGCCGGCAGGTTTGAGCAGAGCTCAGACACGGCTGTGGCCAACTCAGGTTGTAACACAGCTCAGCCCAGCTGAGCATCCCCATCTCCACCGCAGCTCTCCTTCATCTCGAAGCATGTTTTTTCAGACAGCTCTGACACCAGCTGGCTCCCACCACAACGCTGGCAGAAGCGCGCTGTAATTTTGCTCAGCTGTAAGAATTCTACACCGTGCTTAAGCATGGTTGCTAACCACACTTAAAAGACCTACCAATGAGCAGTCAAAAATGACTGAAGCCCTTTACTCGGCCAAAGGGCATCCCAGATAAGTAAGTAAATAAATAAGCATGCTGCCACAGACAATGAGAGCCTATCTGAACTATTTCAAAACCAAATAACAGCATAAGGAGCTTCAACGGGATTTGTAAGTCAGTGCACGGGAGTACCATGTTCTCAGGAATGAAAATTCAAGTGTTGATCCACTTCTTAAGGGTAGCACAGGGACTTCTCACAGGAAGAGCCGGCGGGGGTGAAAAAAGAAAAAACTGATTAGTAACAAAGGCTGACATTTGCTCAAGTTAGGAGAGGAAGTCTGGTATTTTCAAGATGGGGCAGTGACTGTGAGCGTGATGAGAGACGTGTGGATATCAGAGCACCACCAGCAACCTTGCTGGAGGCGATGCCAGAGCACTACAGGACACCAGGGCCTTGGGACCACGGGGTACTTGGGGGTGAGCTGCGTGTGCCAGTCCTGCACTACCCACCCCTCTGGGCTTCCACTGCCCTTCACAGCACCCCAAAACCTCCACCAGCTTCATCTTCCTAAGGGCCTAGACCAAAGGGGCCTCTCCATGGCAGGAGGAGTAAAGCCCAGAAGGACAAGCCATGTCCCCCAGCAAGAGCCCAATGGGAAGGGTGGGAAATCAGGAGAGCAAGCTGCTGTCCTCACTGTCCTCACCTCAAGTATCCCCCAAAACCTCGCTGCCTCTGCATGCAGCAGCAGGAACAGTATCACACTGGCAATGGCATTTGGGCAGCATCAGCACTGCGGGAGATAAAATGGTAACACTCAACGTTACTTCAAAGGTTAAAAAAAAAAAAAAAAAAAAGAGGGGAAAAGAAGAGGTCAGGGATTTTCAGAAGACAGATACTGTGCACACTCCAAAAAAGACATGTTTCTTTAAGCCCTCCCAAAAGGGGCATGTGAAAAGTCACACTTCTCACATCTGAAAGTTTTAGCTGCAGGTCCCACACCCCCCTGGAAATGAATTTAGCAAGAGACTAAAATATTTCTTCTCCAAGCCATGCACACACAGAAAAAAAAAGCCCTTCCTTCAGTCTGCCTGCTCCCCATCCCTCCAAAACCAGGTATTTGATCTGGCACAGACGTGCTCCTCTAACAACACGAGGGCAGCAGTGAAAAGACCACGTTTAATAGAACCTACCCATAATGAAAGCCAAGGTCTCCCAAATGTCAGCTTGTGGCAGCCGGAGGGAGAGAAAACACAGCTTGTTCCTACTCCTCGGGGTTCAGCCCAAACACAGCCGCCTCTCCAAGCCTCCTCCGGATGCAGGCGACCGCACGTGCCGACAGCTGCCCGACTCGGCAGTGCTGTGCGATGGGGGCAATAGATGGAGAGGGGAAAAAAAGGAGCACCAGGAGCTATTTCAGGCCCCTCTACAGCACCAGAGACCAAATAGTGGCACTTTCGGTTACAACTATAGGGCACCAAGGGATAATAACGTGTAATATTGCATTTGTAACAACTGGCAATATCAGACGATAATGATTACATAGAGGATTTTCTCTTCTGATGGCAGTCTTATGCCAGGATCAGTAGCCTGCTTTCTCCCCAAAACATAAAGCTTCCCCTAAGAACCGAAAGCTTCGAAAGCATAAGTTGCAAAAAGCCCCAGTTAAACTTGTAGTACAAAAAGCTGTGTGAAAGAGGCCTGTTTTCTGCAAAATCCGTGGCAGGCCTAACATGTTGTGAGGATTTGCAGAGCTGTGCAAGCTCAGGACCTCCCTGAAGCCCAGCCACCCCTCAGAAGAAGATGGATGTGCTGAGCAAAATAACCCCGATACGCCGCAAGGGAGCACAGCAGTCAGTCCAACCCATACCCGAAATAGCAATACCTTACAAGGGCCTGGAAAATTTGGAGGCCAGAGCAGGAGGGGAGGTGGAGTAGGATTCGCATTCGAATAAAAAGACAGTAAATAGGAGCTTTATGTAATATCTGGTTAAGTATGCAATGCAGGAAAGACTAATCACTGATGCCTACTCATTTTTTCCTTAAAACAAAGCAAAGACATGTCCTAAACTCCTAGAAAAAAGATTTAAAAAAAAACATGCATAACCTAAAGCATGTATTTTCGCAGCTTTTTAAAGCTGCTGTCAGCTCTGCCGATCACCAGCCTGAAACCAGTGATGTCAAGAACTCACACTCCTTTCACGCATGTATTGTTCCTGGCCTCCAAAAGAGCTCAAAAGCTTCCGGTAACTCTGTGCAGTCCCTATTTCTCTCCTGATGCCTCCACAAAACAAAGCAAAAAAAGACCTGTACCAAACAACTGTTAAGTTGCATTTTACCTCCTCTTCCTTCCATCAGATATCGGGACCATTGGTCAAAAACACGCAGCGGTCCAGCTCCCTCTGTAGAGATTAATGATGGAGCTCAGGGAATTAATACCTGCTGCACTTCTACAACGGCCACGCGGCTCTAAATTCTCTAATACAGTTCTGATAAGTTTAAAATGTTAGAGTGAGTTCAGGTTTGAATAGGTCTAGGCATCTTGTTTCAAGAATTTGCCAACTGAGAGTTAAAACTGAGCTTGAGAAGTAGGAAAGGCTAAAAACCAGGGGCAGCAGTGGAGCCCCAGGGAGTGGCTTCCCCCCCTTCCCTACAGCTGGTACAAGGTGGTCAGAAAAATGGCCAGTAAAATGAGAAGCCAGCTGAGAGGATTTGTAACGTGAAACCGGCAGGCACTACACTGAAAATTTTTCCTGTCTGCTGAGAGGAGGGGGAAAAAAAAAAAAAAAAAAATCCAACTCTGCTGGAGAGGTCATTAAAGACAGACGGCTCAGGCAGAGGGTGGGTAGGAGCGTGCTCCTCCAAAACCCAGGCACTAGCATCAATCACCCAGGTAGCTGCTGGCAGGGGCACATCCCCATCAGCAGAAAGAGGGTCTGTGACCAGGAGGGGTGAGCGGCACCTCGCCGGGATGGAGAACCCAGCTCCCACCAACCTCTGGCGACAGCCCACGGGCGGCCGCTGCCACATCGAGCATGTCTGGACATGAGTAGACAGGGGAGGAGGACAATGGTGCGGCCGCGAATGATTTTCGCATTTAGGTTTCCTGGATGGGTATCAGCGATCTGTCAAAAAAGGAAAGAAAAGCCCTAACCGAACCATCAGCTGCGCTCATTAAGATCCTAAAGACATCTGGAGAACTGCCCTTTCTGCAGTATGAAGTCATTGGCAACTCCATCTGAACTCAGACGGAGATTTCCCCATCCTCCGCGCCAAATTTAACCTCAGAAGATCTGATAACTGGATCGGGCTCAACAAAAAAAAATTAGCCAAGGGCCCGCAGTGGGGTGATGGTGGGGGAGATGGCGGGGCGGTGAGGGCTGTAAAGATAAGAAAATCCTTTGCTTTGCACATGTCTTGTAGTTATTTATCCCCTGGCTGCCGTCACGTGAGGCGAGCCAGAGCCGGCACAGCGAACAAAGGGCCTTTGCTGGGCTGTCCACAAGGAGCCCTTTAAGCCTTTCCGCACAGCCTACAAGTATCCTTCCAATTAGCCTTTAAACTGTGACACCAAAAAAAAAAAAAAAAACCAACCCTTTATACAACAATGTTACCCCTTCACTATGCCACAAAAAAGTGACACGGCTGGGGCAGATACACCCCCACCCGTCTTGAGAGAAAATTCCTAAATTTAGGCATGTTGTCTGCCCCTCCGTATCAATCAACAGACCAAGCTCTTCACTAACGGTGTTCAGCTAAGCTGCTCATTTAAGGGACGAAATCTCTCCTCCGTGGTAGGACAGTCAGTTATTTTAGACCCCCATTACAGAGAAAGCAGTAAAAACCAACTTATCCTCCTCAGTCCAATGCTGACTAGAAGCAACGCTCGAAAAAGCAAATGCAACTTCAGCCCCGAGTTCAGAGCTGAAAGGTGCAGGGAGGATTTTTGTGCAAAGATCAAATACAAGGCCTGAAACCCTTCTGGCTCAAAACGCAGAGCCATGACGGCGAGCGCGCGCACTTCTGTCCGTCTGTCTACATCTCCGCGCATGCGTCAGGTCTGCAGAGGAGCAGACTTGGTCCCAAGGAGCTCAATCCTGCAAGATGCTCAAGCGACTCTGCTTGAGCCCCGTCACCTGATTTCAGAACTACAAAATGAGTCAAAATGCACAGAATCAGGCTCTGAAGCAGAAATTCAGCTCCTCTGCTGAAACCACAGCAATCCTCGCCTGCCAGCTCTTTTTAATCGCTAGACTGACAGCCATGTGGTAAAGCCGACATCGCCAAGTACTTGTCATTTCATCAGTGCTGCCAATTCCCATCTTGCTGAGACAATGACACATCAAAAATAGCTTTCATCTGTTTATATACTGCATGCTCGGCAAACTATGTCACCAACTGCTGGTGTGGAAAAAATGCCTTTTTTTAATAATCTCCATCCTGGAAAAAAAAAAAAAAAAGATTACGCAGTCTCTGAAAAATATGAAAAATGTATTCCATGTTTTGGGAAAGCTTCAATGCATCTCATATTTCATTTCTGATCAGTATATTCTGAAAATATCTGTTATAGTAAATCATAATAATTCTCACTCCTTGCTAACAAAGAGCATAGGAATCATAACCCAAACTTCTTTTCAGCAAAATACTGCTTTCTGAAGCTGATGAAAATATCCAGAATACAGAAGCAGATATCTGAAAGCATTTTTCTTTCTAAAAAGGGAAGTTTTTCACAGGTCCAAACAGATGCCAAAAACAACATACACAAATTCGACGGTCTTTCTTCACATTTTCATTGGTCTCCCCAGAAAGATATATATGGCATGAGTCACATCCTTTTGTTCCCGGCTTCCTGGGCTATGCAAATTTGCTGAGCTATTTCTTGGTGGACACCATAATTAGAAAAAGCCCTGCTCCCTACTGTTCTGATGAACACGTGAGTTTGCATACAGAAGAATATACCATGAACAGTTTATTTGTGCAATTTTTGCTTTGTTCTTCCCTCCTTCTATATATGGTAAGAATGGTGAGAACCAAACTCTCCACATGCTATTTTGAAAGCAGATCTACAAGCAAATCCATAAACTTAGACTAAAGGTGGGAGAACCAAATTAGAAAATGACAGCAGATCACTGTACAGTTGAGAAACTATAGCCATCAAACACTGCAGCAAGCAATGCCTAAAACTTGCTTTGATTCTTCATAAAACTCATCCTACACTTTGTTGAGAAGTACAGAAGGAACTGCAGAAATTCAGGAACAAGATCTCTTTCACAGCTAAAAAGAACATTCTTAAAGCTGAAGTAGCTTAATTTATTTAAGCCCTGAATTCACTGTTAACAGACAAATTTTCATCTGAAGTACTCTTCTTCTAACTGCAGAACGGGTAAGTGTTCTCAGAAAAAAAATGGGATTTGTAGCAGTTTTGAAAGGGAGTCCCAGCTGAGATTGCAGGAGATAGCAAGCTTCAGGCTTCACTTACGGAGCCCTCATGACAGCCTAATAAATCAGAAAAAAACATATTTTTCCAACTTGTAGGTTAAAACAAATACCAATTTGGTGATAGCATGCTTTCGAGCAGCCGTGTTTCCAAAGAAAAAAAAAGGACTGTTTACACTAGCCTGATCCTCTAATAGACGGACACACACACATCATTAATTACACCTGGCAGATGGGAGCGGGCTGCGAGCGTCTGCGACGCAACCCGCAGGTCAGCAAGCTGCCGAGGTGTAGGTGTAACTTCGCTATCTTGAAACGAGGGGAGATGAACGGCAGGAAAGACGATGCTGTGCCAGCTGCAGACAGCTCCTGGGTGCTCCTCCCGGGGCGCAGAAATCCACCTAGAAGAGCCAGACCACTGTGCTTCTACCCCTGTTTACTGGGCAGCAAGTTCAACCAGTACTTTTTCACACAGCCAGACTCCTTCCCACAGGATGCCACCAAAGCCAAAGGGGGAAATGTGGTTTGCACATTAAGCAGGGATGAACTGGGTGTAACCTTGGTAAAAAAAAATATAAAAAGAAAGCACACCCACCCTACACCCCCACCATCAGCTGCCAAAGGTTGGTAAATCCTATGGGAGGTCTCTCTCTTTCTCTGTATATATATTTTAATCCTTTTCTCCCTCACTGCCAAGTATTAGAGACAGCAGCCTAGGCATTACAGACCTGTAGTCTGATCCCACATGGAAGCTCTTAGGCTAGTCCAAATACACTTAGATTTTTGTGTAGAAAAAGCTCAAGTTCTTGGAAACAGGCTTTTACATCAAGAGTGGCAGCTCACTGGCATCTTAAGAAGTAGGATCCAGCACTAAGTGCAGCTGAGGGGATGTAAAGCCGACACAAAGCAACTAAACGAGGGGGAAAGTTCCCGTTTTCTCTTTATTGGGATTTAATATCAAGTTGGCTAAGTGGAGTTGCCCAGCTCAATGGAAAAAGTTTTTCCCCTACTCCTCTCCCCTTTTCAGATGTCTTCTTCCTTATGGAAGAAGCAGCAGGTAAATTAAAACGGTTCTCCATCCTCCTCAGGAGGAGCCAGCCTGCCAGCTTCTGGGAGCAGAGCTCAGCTCTGAGCTTAGAAAAGTTCTTTGGAAACACTGCTCTGAAAGCAAAAGCTCTCCCCCAAGGAGGTGGCGATGTAGAAGTGGGTATTGATAAACACTGATATGAGCTGCTGGCCTGTGCCCGCCGTCCAAATCAAACAAGTGGAAATAGGAGAGAATTACGTAGGCATTAAGATTATATTTGTATTTTAAAATACTATAAGTGAGAGATCGAGTGCAATGCACTCAGTGAAACTGCTGGGTTCCTTTGGGGTTTGTTCTCTTTTTTTTAAGTAAATGTATTCCGTAAGAGGAAAGATACTCACATATGGTTAAATTTTAATTCGGTTAGTTATGTAAACTACACGCCACTATAAAAATTCTCACCAGTAGTTTCAATTCTATAACCATAAGCTGTTACTCAATCCACATGATTACATGTTCTGCCCTGCTCAGAAGTCTCTCCTTCCACTTCCAGCAAGGTGAAGCAAGTAACAGACGCATTTAAATCAGACTGTAAAAGAACTTAGCGAACTTTCCGAGTATGAAATATACTAAAATTAAGCCTGACTTCGTCATCATACTTCATCGACCTGCCATCGACTTCATCGTGTACCCGAAGGTAACATTGTTCAAAACGGAGATGGGCATAAGAACATTGCATAAAAAAGGCAAGGCAAATTATCTCTCAGTTTAATATCTCTTAGGTTAGTCCACAAGTAAAAGACACTAATTTTTTTAATATAAAAATATAAAGCAAAGCTTCTATGGAAAAAAAATCCTCATTAAAAACGATCTTAAAATGCCATGCAGCTATCACCCAAAATGCAGTCTTAGTATAAAAACACAAAACACGCTCTTAGCATAAAAATAAAGGTCTTCATGAGATGGGCCTTTATTCCAAATTTAAAAGTAATTAAAATGTATTATATGCAAGTGTTGGATGGGGCTGAGTATATGACTCAGTTCTCATGTCACCTTCAATCACAGTGACGAATCTGCTCTTCAAGACGAAGTCTGAGAGCTACGGGTAAAACAATTTATTACTGCTAGCTCTAATTAATCCAAACTCAATTGGTTTTAGTTCTTTGGTACGTAAAATAAATTAGAGGCAAGTTTCTCCCATTTGCGGTGCATCTAATTCAAACAGGAAACTCTTGAAATCTAGGATTACAAAAAATGTAATGAATAAACTGGAATAATTTGTCCCTTCAGGCCCCTAGTCGATGAAGTGATTCGTGAACAGAAACTGGAGCGCATGCCTGTATTTTCCTCAGTATCAATGCCCTAGCACATCCATCCAAAACGAAAGATGACTCTTCATACAGCAGCCTTCTACACACACCAGCCCAAAGGCATGCTCCCGAGCAATCAGGCTGAACAAACATCGGGAGCAGAAATAATAGAGAGAAGGAATAAGAGACTAAAATTGCCACTTTTTAACAGAGATTATAGTATTTACTCAGTAGTGCCTGCCACAAGAAGGTGTTTCCAAGGACTGGTTAATGTGTGCATTCAGTTCCCAAGAATACAGGCTAGGATAAAAATATTTATTTTTTTCCTATTTTTAAGCTACAAAGGCACCCCAAATAATGTATTTTACTGACTTGTGGCAATCAGCATAGCTTAAACCACTGTAAATAATCTCCACGGAGAGCGATAATGTACAGTTATCCCCGAAAGAGCGAACAGGGGTCGGAGGGCAAAGAGCTTACCAATGCTAAGCGCAGGCATCTCAAAAAGAGCAGCTTCCAGCTCCATCCAATACGTGGCACGTTCACGCGTGACCTGTAACCCGCTGCTGAATCCCAGGGCTGGGATTCTGACCTCACTAGATCTGGGAATTATTTGGGATTTGGCCAGTATGGTGCAGAGCAGAGTTGGATAGTAAATGCATACCTACCCTTCAGAAAGAGATTAGCCTAAAGAATTATTATTTCTAAAAGACCAGAAGAAAACAGAAGCATATGACAGCTGTGCTGTGAAAGAAGAGGACTTTTCAAGGAATGCCAAAGCCAGGCAGATTTACAATCGTGGAAAAATGAAAAAAACTTCACCTCCTCCACCCTAAACCTAGAGCAAAAACCTTTTTCTTTGTGCTGGAGCTATCCAATACTCGGATGCAAATTCTGGCCGCACGGAGACTATTCTTTCATCCACGCAAGCTTTCCCTCACTTTCCCTACAAACTGGCATTAGGATAAAGTACCATCACACTCCACTTGCCCGTGGTTTAGGCTACACAAAGGGAGGATGCAAAAATGGAGCTGTTGCAAGAGTAACTGTGCATCTACTGACTCCTAACTTCTGAGCAAAGAAACCCAACATGCTATCTTGGGGTTTGTGTGTTTTTGTGGGGTGCAGGATAATTTCTCATCTCCGTCAATGTTAAGCAAACACACTTATTAATGGAGCCAAGACAGACAAGCTCTGTGGTAGCTGAAGGTCTCCCTCATCCCAGGTGTCTACCATCCATCCCTGCCTCTGCAGCAGAATTCACCCATTGAAACCCCCCTACACGCACGCTTTGCCTGCTCCGCATTAGAGTGGCATCTGAGCTCCAGCTGCCTCTGCCCACAGCTGTGTAATAATAAAACTGGAGCGCTGCAGGGCCACCACTCCTTCCCCTCTTCCCAGCTGCCACCAAAAAGCACTTCCAGCAGCACACCACCATCCCTCACAGCTCAGCTGCAAGCACTCATGGAGATGTTTGGCTGCCCCCTCGTATTTCAGTTTGCTTGTGCATCACAAGCAAATTAAAAAGGCAATCACAAACGCTAGCTCGGTTAGTTGTTTTGCCAACGAGTTGAGCACAGGAATTTAGTCAGGAGTCCAAAAGTCTTTACCCTGCAACCCTGAACCATCCATCACAGCTGAGCACCAGCAGCTCAAGACATCAGCAACTGCTCCTTGCACGCTGGATATGGGAAACACATTAATGTTCCTACCAAAAAAGAGGATCCTGGCCACACGATCCCTCTTCCCGTAATTAATTGGAATTTAAATAAAACTATGGCAGAAACTCCCTTGTGTGATTCAAATCTCACCAGAAAAGTAAATTCTGGTTTGCTGCAGGTAAAGGACGCAAATAGCCTTCAAGAACCATAACAAGTAAGCAAATAAAAGGTTGGTGAAAAGGGTCAATGCCATCTGCTCTCCTTACACTCAGGCAGGACAGAAAGAATTGGAGGGCTGCAGTTATGCCAGTCTTGCTTTCCTTTTCTCTTTTCAATCACCTTTCCTCACAGAAAAATAACCTCGTGGTAGCAGATTTGGAGGGGTTTTTTTTGTTTTTCAACCTGTAATATGGCTACAGCAGTTCTTCAGTCTACAAGACATTTAATCATTTGTTCCCCTTCTGAATTCTGTGAGCAGGCAGACCTTGACAGAGATCTATTAACACCCACATGATTCACAGCACCAGTCAGAAAGCAGAGCAAAACCATCATTAAACAGATAAAGGAGAGAAGTCGAGGGGACAGCTCCCCTAAATAAAGGGGGTTTTTTAAGGAGGTGCTTTACTAATACCATATATAATGCAGCACACCACACTGGAAAACCAGTTGCCTGGTGGATAGTCCCACAGCAGTGTACAAAAAAAAAAAGGCAAAAGAGAAAAGTAAACTTGATAACCTGGGGGAAAATTGATTTCTAGGACTCACTGCCAGCCAGTATAAATGATGCTGCTCCACAGCCGCTGCTCTACTATTGTTTTTTGCTTACAACTGAAGACTCATGTTAGCACTTTTTTTTTCCACAGGAACCCATGAAGCATCCAGTCGAACACGGAGAAAACAAGTTTTTCTATGCACAGGGATACCTGGTGCTTTGAAGCAGGCTGCCCAGAAAGGGAGCATCCTAGTGCACCCATGGCAATCAGCACCAGCCCTCACTCCCTTTGACGCTGGGGGGGCTTCCCTGTGGGTGTTCTTGGAAAGCAGAGGGGAAAGAGGGTGCCAGAGGGAAGAATGACTGAGCAGCCAGGCCTCTGCATCCCACAGCCAGGCTCTGGGAGAAGCAGCAGCCTGCTGCTCTCCTCAGCTTCGCTTCTAACTGCAAATCCAAACAGCGCTGACAGCAGCAGGCCACTATTTTTAATTATGCAGCTGGGATCATCTGTTCCCTGAAGAACTCTTTAATTGGTCTTTGCTTGACGATCCCATCCCCCTCTCACAGCAACCAGGTCTTGAGCATCTCGCCACAACAGCCCTGAGGTCCCTGAAACATGAGCACATTGTTTTTGGAGTCTTTTATTCCGTTTGTTTTTTTTTTTTTCCCAGCGTCAAGAGAGTCTAGACATATAAGTACTGAACAAGTCATCAGAGACACTCCAAAAAAATCACAGCATCGAATATGCACACCTTCCACCCCAAAGTCTGTGTTATTTTAATACTAATGTGCATTAGCATGGTGAGGAGGGGCAGGGAAGCCACGCAAGCAGCAGCACAACCTGCACCCCGTGCTTCAGCGGCCAGCTCTGCCAGTGAGCTATCAGTGCCTACCATGTCGTACCCCACGCCTTGCAGGGAGCACCACGAAAGGACTGAACGAGGGACCTCCAGCACCCATATCTGGGGCTTCCAGGCACCATCAGGAACAGAAGCTAGCTCACCTATTCCTGTCTATTTGTGGGAAAAGATAAGGGGGACACTGTATCTGACAAAGTGCAGAAACATTTTAAATACTCATACTTTAGTGTTAGCACGCTCTCTATGAAAACCAAAAGTGCAGACACCTCCATAGGGAAAAGTATTTCAAAGGGGATGCCTCCCAGGCAGTGCCAGAAGCAGGAGGCTGCCCATCCCGCAGGATAACCCTGCATCAGGGAAGGGACAGGGTGGGCAGCACCCAACCTCACATCTCCATGCTGCCAGCCACTCGGCCAGGACTCCCACGGCAGGTCACGAAACTCGCCACCTCCTCAGCGCCGCTGCCTCCTGCCACAAAAGGCCATCCCTCCAAAGCCTGCGAAATAGGGGTCACAACTGCTGAGCTAATCCTCTGTGAGAGGTAGCCTTGGTAAAGCACTTAAAGGACAACCAAGTGCTGAGGAGGAAGAAAATAAATATTTGGCAAACATCACTTCAGTTTATAGCAGAGTAGGTTTATGAGCCCTGTGAAATTAACTTTGTTTGTTTGGGGTTTTTTCCATTAAAACACCCACTCACACACTCATGGAACAATTCATGAATATCATTCTTCCCTTTCCCTCTGCCCCCAGCCCTTTTCCACTAGCTTGGGAGGCAGTAAATTAAATATATGAAGAAAGTTTCCACTGTAAGTTTCGGTTTCTGACTTCATTTAAAATTTCATCATGCTCCAGCTATTTCAAACATCTCCAGCCAGTCCAGAGCTGCAAATGACATCCCTGCATAAGGGGAAAATTAAGTGCTTAAAATTAAGTACCTCTCGCTTAGGTCAATGAGAATAAAAAGTCCATACACAGAATATTTGGCACGTTCTTTCTCACTCTGTGCTTCCATAGTTTCTTGCTTTCAACGAACCTTAGGGAGAGATGCCGCTTATTAGCGTCCTCTGTCCTAACATTAATTATTCTTAAATCACCTCCTGTTACACACCTGCTCCGGTGCAAGTGCTTTCCTCTGTTATATGAAGACCGTGAAGCTGTGTAGCTCCCCTCTAGTCCTGTCTATTATGTTATCAGGGACATGAGGACAACCCGACAGTCCCAACTTCGATCTCCCTCACTATCTAGAAGAGGCGCCAAGTTTCCTTCAAAAAGGTGGAGGGCAAAATATTCCTGCTTGGAAAATCACTTACAGCTGCACCTTCAGGGGACACAGGGCTTCACGGCCGTACCAAAACGAAAGTGTGCACCTCAGCAAGCATCCCGGGAATATATAGAGTCTGTATAGACAAGCACACGTGTTCACCGTGTACCGGGTGAGAAGGGCAAGGTATTTTGCCCCACTGCTGCAAGCACAAAGCAGTGCAGGTTTACACAACCCTGCTCTCACCAACCTCCCACAAGAATATTAATGCATAAATATCAAGACCAAAAAATACTAATGAGCACAAAAGCCGCGTAATCATTCTCCCAGATTAAATCCATCTGTCCAACAGAATCCATCTGTCCAAGGAGCTTATTAAGGCTGGACTAAGTCTTTTATTAGTCGGGTTACTAGGATCCAAGCTGTATCTCTGTCACCTTCGAGTCTTCCCAGGCGCGCCGGCTGGCCCCCGCGCAGTGAGGCTTCACCCTCCCGCTGCGCCGCGTCCCCTGCACCTCCCAGCTCCACACAGGAAAACCGGGGAGGCGGAGGGTCCCTTTTTCTCTCCCTGCCACATCGCATTCAAGCATTTGACGCTCAAAGGGAAAAAGCCATGCTCTGACTGACTCTCCTCACCCAGAAAAACAGGAAGGACCCCGCCGCAAGCGCCCCAACCTCGGCGGAGCCCGAGCTTTCAGCCGCGGCACAATCCCACCTCTGTGCCCCGCTAGCTATGAAGGAAGCCACTCAAACCCAAACCCGGGCTAAAAGAAGGCGAGTAATGTCTTCATCAGCCCGCGAGGGCACGGTCCCAGTGGCCGGCCTCGCCTTGCCAAAGAGCAGCAAAGCGGGAGGCGAACAGTGCCTCGTCAGTCTCCCCAGCCACTATTCAGAAGCTGGCAGGCGACTGGAAAGCCAAGAGACCGCTGAAGTTCAGCTTTGTTCGCTGCTTGGCACAGCCGGGAGCGGCAGGCAGCCCAGCGAGGCCGGCACCGGGAACATTTATAGGAGAAGGGTCTCCCAAAAATGGAAAGGAGGGGAGGAGCGGCGAAATGCAGACATATTCCCACCGCAGATGCCAGGAAAGAAAGGAAATGACCAGACAGAGAAGGGGGGGGCGGGGAATTGCTGAAAGCAATTTAAGTGAGGTTATGCCAGGCAAGGAAAAAAGGGTATAGATCTGTTTAGTTTGGAAGGGAAACTGCAGCAAGAGCACCTACCAGGTTGCAATTTTTACTTTTTTTAGCTTGTTCAAAGAAAAGACATCCATCAACAGTATGTTACAATCATAAGGTACAACTCCTGCTCTTTTGCACAGATGCGTTGTGGGTTTATTTATTCCTCCCAAACTCTACAGAAACTTTTTCTTATGTTTTATAAACTCTCTATAAAATAAAGAAATCTATGTTTACAGGCTGACAAACTACCGGCTGATATAGTGCAGTGGACAAGAAACAGGGATAGGAAGAATTAAGCCAGAACACCCCAAAGCAGTGGCGTCGGCCAGGACACGGCGACACACGCTCTGTTGGAAAG
Organism: Chlamydotis macqueenii; assembly: GCF_036417535.1. NCBI lineage: Eukaryota > Metazoa > Chordata > Aves > Otidiformes > Otididae > Chlamydotis > Chlamydotis macqueenii. The sequence goes on along the minus strand of NC_141556.1, from coordinate 147,189,036 downwards.
AGGAGGAGGAGATCACTGCTTTGATTTTAAGCACTGCACAAACAGGGATGGGGAAGATGAGCAGCACAAATCCCCCATGTCCTGTGGTGGTGTCTCTAAGCCACTACAACGGTGGACCATGGAGACAGTGGTGGACCATTGAGACAGTGTAGACATAGACGAGGCCTACGGGCAACCAACACACAGCCAGGCCCTGAACCCAGCCTGTGTTTTCTGTAGTTCAGTGAGTGTTTGTGTACATCCTTAAAACAAGATCTCTATATAGAGATAGCCCTAGGGTTACTCTTTTATCCCCAAATTGCTCATCCTCCTTCACACTGGGAAACACTGGATGAAACGGACTGCATCCAGCATAACCACACGAACACGAATTGTGTGTCAGCACACACGTACTGGAGAGAGAAAAGAGGGAAGACCTTGTCTCTCCCTCCCCATCAGGGCTGGGGCAAGCGAGTTGGAAAAGCTTTCTGTGAAACTCCACCATGAACCAGAATGCACAGCCAAAGAGCCAGCATGCTCTGACGCTGTACCTGACCCATTTCACCCATTTGACTGGGTTTATTTTAGCACAGTGAGATGAGCTGAAGAAGAGTCACTTGTTTTCACACACGTACGTAATCGTGCCTTCTCGCCCTCCCAATTAAGAGGAAGAAACAAAAATTTTTGTTCCATCACTTAAGTCACCAGAACCACCTATTTCTCCAAAATCTATACTGAAAAATCAGCAAGACCCAGCCAAAATTGCATGTGCTAGACTGTAGCTAAAAACAAAACAACTGAGAGCTCTACATTTTGTACCAGACCATACAATTCTCCTTCTCACATTTCCTACCTCCCAAGAGGATATAAACAAAGGTAACAGGCAGTGAGATGTGATGAGGGAAATAACCATCAGTAAATACAACCTATACAAAAATTAATTTGCTTCCATCATTTCCACAACACTAATCCACTCTGGTATCTCAGGAATCAGGAAAAAAATTACTGCCTCTACTTGTTCAAGAAATTTTTTTTATGCGGTCCCTAACTGCTGAAGTTTAAACATATTTAATAACATATCTACAAAACATACAGCTTCACATATAAATAGCTCCTCATCTTCTAAGCAAGGGGAAAACCATTCCTCCAAATCATGATGCTCTTCTAGCTTTTGGTTACGCTGTTTACGCTGAGTCAAACCCACCTTAGGCTTTGGAGGACAAGCCCCTAGAAAGAGGGGCACCTGGTCCAGAAGCATTTTACGCTTGCGCATGGTAAACCTCCAGTCCTCCCTGTGAAGTAATTCCTTCCTTCCCCCCAAATTTAAATGTACAGAGAGTCTTCACTAAGATGACAAAGCCCCAGTAACATTTAATCTACACTGAAAGCAGAAAAGAGAGAAAAGGAAAAGGAGGAAAGGAGAAAAAAGGAGGAAAGGAGAAAAAAGGAGGAAAGGAGAAAAAAGGAGGAAAGGAGAAAAAAGGAGGAAAGGAGAAAAAAGGAGGAAAGGAGAAAAAAGGAGGAAAGGAGAAAAAAGGAGGAAAGGAGAAAAAAGGAGGAAAGGAGAAAAAAGGAGGAAAGGAGAAAAAAGGAGGAAAGGAGAAAAAAGGAGGAAAGGAGAAAAAAGGAGGAAAGGAGAAAAAAGGAGGAAAGGAGAAAAAAGGAGGAAAGGAGAAAAAAGGAGGAAAGGAGAAAAAAGGAGGAAAGGAGAAAAAAGGAGGAAAGGAGAAAAAAGGAGGAAAGGAGAAAAAAGGAGGAAAGGAGAAAAAAGGAGGAAAGGAGAAAAAAGGAGGAAAGGAGAAAAAAGGAGGAAAGGAGAAAAAAGGAGGAAAGGAGAAAAAAGGAGGAAAGGAGAAAAAAGGAGGAAAGGAGAAAAAAGGAGGAAAGGAGAAAAAAGGAGGAAAGGAGAAAAAAGGAGGAAAGGAGAAAAAAGGAGGAAAGGAGAAAAAAGGAGGAAAGGAGAAAAAAGGAGGAAAGGAGAAAAAAGGAGGAAAGGAGAAAAAAGGAGGAAAGGAGAAAAAAGGAGGAAAGGAGAAAAAAGGAGGAAAGGAGAAAAAAGGAGGAAAGGAAAAAGAAAGAATTTAAGCCAGAGCTCTGAACAAGGACTTTTCACCCTAGAGTTACTAAGGGCTTGTCTACATGGGAAAGTCAGGGCGAAGGCAGCGACAGTGTGATTTTTCAGCACGCTTTCTCTCAGCGGAGTAAATCAACCTGCACAACAGGCGCTCTTAGTGCACACTCAGCATCCACAGGGGGAGTTAGTGCAGAGCAGCTAGCGTGCCGTCAGTTCACACCCTAGCTTACTGCGCACTAACTTCCCCATGTAGACAAGCACTAAGCTGCTGAAGCCTTCGGCTGCCTAAACGCATCCGTTTGTTTTTTTTTTTTTTTTCCCTCTCAGCGGACTACTTCTGGAAAACTTGGGCCATCACTAGACTAAAGGAAAAAAAAAATTAGCAGGCTAAAAAGGAGAAGCACTTACTCTTCTGGTAAAGCAAATTACAACCACAGACAAAACTGCATTAAGCGGCACACCAGCCGATTCACTTCGCCTTCCCTGGGTCCAATCCGAGCCCCAAAACCCGTGCAGAAGAAAGCCACTAGCACAAATGGCACCAGTAAGATCTCACAGGCCAACAACTGGTTTTCAACCTCTCCCTAGTTCTGCCTGTTACACCGATACGGAAGAACTCTCCCAGAGCAGCAGGAAAACGGATTGCACCCCATCAGCGTAGAAGTGAGACGCAATCTGCCGGCACCAGCGGGCTGAGCTGCTGGTGCCTGAGAAAGGTCTGCACCACGGACGCAGCTCAGAACCAGTTGCTTCTCTCTCTGTTAATTAACAAGGGCTTTCCCTGACTCCCCACCAGCTGACTAAAGGCAAATTTGTCAGTCTTTCCTTCTTAACGGCTGCCTCTAGCGCTCTGCCATGTAAACTTCCCCTTGCCCGTTCTCAAAGGGAGCACGTTCCACGACAGTAAGGTATGGCTGTGGCTCTGGCCAGGCACTGACACCCTGATGTCACCATTTCAGAAGCTGTTTGTACCCAGCAGGGACCCATCAGACCCATCCTGCTTTACCCCTGCTGCCTGGTGATCCACGCAAAACCTCCGCACCCCATCCACTGTCTCACTGGGGGACACCAAGGCACCCCACAGCAGTGACAGATCAACCAGGGGTTATTCTCCAGGAAAGCAAAGCAGCTTAAAAAGCCCCAGCTCCATCCTCTTCTCTGTCATTGTTTTCAGCCACAGATTCCGCTAAAGCGATCAGACTTCAGACTCCTGAACCGTTCACAGCACTTGTCTACCCGAAAGACCATTACAAGTTTAATATTGTACTGGAAGGAAGAGAGAACCACTCCTGAATCACAATTCTAACTTTATTCAATGCTTACTTCTTGTGCCTTTCTTCTACCTCAACAGCGAAAATAAGCAAAAAAGACAAGGTGTGAGTTTTAGGAGCTACTATTTGAATGTGTATATGCCTCAGGAGCCAGGTGATCTCTGAACAGAAAGTAGCTGGTGCCCTCTTTGGCCTCCCACACCATCAAGAATCACATTTGTCAGTCATTTATTAATGCCAGAGCAAAGCTACAGCAGAGATCATAATAGCTATAGGGCAGATGTAGCCCTCCACAGAGTTTTCTTCATCTCAAGCACTACCACCAAGGTAGTGGTAGTAGATGCCCCATCAGGGCATCACCTTCAGGTAGGATGCCACCAGGCAAAAGGTACCGGTGATGAGCTGGAAGTACTGTTCATGAGGGTTGCTTACGCTACCACTTCTTAAACCTTAAAAAAATAAAACTTTCCAACAAACAAACACAAACAAGGAAGCCAATCCACTGACTTCAAGTTTACGTACTTCATTGAAAGTTTAGAGATTTTTAGGGCACGAACTGCAAAGGCAGGAAAACTAATTCCTCCAGATAAGCTTTTTAAAATAAATAAATAAATAAAAAGAAAAACAAAAGAGAGGCAAGTGATAAACCCCATGTTTTTCACACAGCTCTGCTGTCTTCTCCCTGCAATACGCTCAGCTCTCCATGACCTGCAAATCAACCAAAACATGAAATCTGACTCCACGCCTCTGCTCTGCTCTGCAGAATACAATCAGCCTGCCAGAAAGTCCAACAATGACAAAGAGGTTTCAAGGAAAGTTGTTTAAATACATTACTGCCTGTCAACATTAGATTTTCTACAAATACTGCACCAAACACGGCAGTCCTTTCTAAAGGGGGGCAGGAAAGGGAGCCCAAAAAGGTGAAAAACTCCAAGAAACAGCAACAGTATTTTGAAGCAGCCAGAGAAAAACAAAGATGGCAAAGCAGCTTTCAGGCAGTTCTCAGCTCTTCCACCTCAAGCTATAATCAAGCTAATCAGATCAAAAACAGATCTGGTCATTGCACACATCACGGAGTGTCAGAGAACTCTCAGTGCAGAAATTGATACCAACAACTACTCTTCTGTGGTCTTCTCTGGAGCTAAACAAAGTCCTGAAGGTCTGCAACAGCGCTAGCAGGCACAACGTCTCAAAAACAAGTGAAAACATCCTGCAGATCGCTACCAATCTCACCTTGGCTTTAGAAATACAAAAGCACAGCAAGCAGGAGAACAATAATCTCAGCATTTTGACCCAATGCCAAATGTTTCTGGTCCCCTTTAGTCTTTAAAGCAAAACTCTGGAAGAAATTTTGCAATATCATTTGGAGAGTTTTGGGAAGCACTGTCACAACTCTGTCAGTAGGAGCCCATTCCCGACGGCACACCTCTCCCAAGATGCCTGGGAGACACCGCACCTCCGTTGCACTTTGGGGAATTAGCAACACCCTTTGAGGAACCATTTTCTTTGCAAGAGGTTATTCTGCTAGAGCACACAACAGGATTCCCTGTTTGGCCTCAGGGAAATTACATGCATCCCAGTCCAAATTCAACATGTGACTCCTTACTTTCCTAGGTGGTCCTAATGGAGGGGGAATGGTCTACAACAGGGACTTACACTCTTTCAACAGCGCAGAGAAAGAAAGGAGAAGGCGGCTGCACCACACCTAGGATCATGCCAGAACAAAGCTACCAACCCGGTTTCCTTGAATCTTAAATCTTTCCCATCTTGCAGTTTCTACAGGCAGATGCACATACATGGAATTAAAAGAAGATATTTGGGCTTTTACTCCTCTCCTGCTCTGGGAAGTAGTGTTCCCACAGCTCATCGTTACACAGAGCTACAACCCGGTCCCTCCATCCGTCAGCAAAAAGGAAGGCATTCAGGCAAATAAGCCTGAATCAAAACAAGTATCCCATTTATTTCCACAGCTAAGGAGCTCTTAACACAAAGCAAGCTTTCCAACTTTTCTTTAGCAGCCTACAGAAAATTCTCAAATTTGATTTCATATTAAGGCCTCCCAGGAAATCAAGGGCTGGGGCAAGGGTTTAAGCTACAGAGTGGGGTAGCAAACATCCCATTCGTTGTGGGAATATGCAAAAAACATAAGAGGAAAAAATATATATGGAATTTAGGAGGAAGAAAGGAATATAAGCTACAACAGGAGTGCATGAGTTTCACTTCTGGCTTGTTTTCCAGTTTTAACTTTGAATTTAAAATGCCTCCTATGAAAGGCTTTTGGATTATACAGGCTAGTATTGTGAAGGCAACAATACGGACCCTGAAAACGCAAACAAGAGAAGGATTTTGTTTATGCTGACAGAGCAAATCGAGCAGACCAAAACCTATCTTCAAATATTTATTTTCACATTGCAAACGTCAACATTCTTTTCTGTCTTCAGGACAAGTGGGTAAGGTACAGTCACTGCACAAACCAAGGTCAAACACATCCCTCCAAGGTTTCCTTTGGCTGGATACCATTGGAAGACCTCTTTGTGCAAGCTCGGAGATATATGATAAGGCAGGAGACTGCAGAGATTCCTGAGAATTTCGGGGGGGAAGAGAAGGGTGTATTTATTAGTGTTTTAAATTATAAACGAGTGAAAGATTAATTGTTAAAACAATAAGGGGGCCAGAGGAGGCCCACAAGTGCCTGTGCGGCAGGGTTCCCCCCTAAAGCACAGCCCCACAAACACACACGCGCCCTGACCTCCTAGCCTACGGAGGGAGGGGAGGCTTGTGGAACGAAAGGGCAAAATAAACAGCTGAGGTATTTAAGCTGGATTTTTTCTACACTTAGATTTCTTCCACGGCAGCGGGGCTCTAAAACAAGACCTTTCTGGCTTGAGCCCACCATTCTTCAGGAGGCTGTCAAGGAGCATAATTTCAGAAAGGGGTTTGCAGTCAACTCCACTGCAAGGCAAATAAACAGCCATCAAAAATACATGCACACACTTGTACTTTCCCATGGCAGGGGGTGGGTCAATAGAATGATTTTTCAGCGGTGAGCCCACGTGCATGCCTTCCTGCTACAGGGATTTCTGCACACCGAAGGATCCCAGCAGCTAAACTGCAAGGGCTGCCAGAATGCAAGGAATTCAAGTGCGACGGCTGGACCATGGCTGCGCTGTCTGGGAGCATGGGAGCACCCTACCATCATCCTAATGTCTGCAATTCACTTACTGCAGCACTAATTTTTTTTGTTTCCAAATGCTCCCCGCAAAAAAAAAGAGACACAGAGATACCTAGCACTTGCCCTTGTTTAAAATCTTTCCACAATAAAATGAAAGAATTTGGTTCCTGGAGGAGTTCAACATTAAAAGCCGCATTCAATATCAGTCTTTTAGCAATGTCTGAAATTAGACACCTTCATTGATAACTTGAGCTTAAGCAGAACTATAAACAGGCAGAGGTATAAAACACGAAGACATAAAATTGCTCATTGTGGATTTTTTTTGTAGTTGTTTTACATGGGTCAATCCGCAGAGTGCACAGGTCCCATATGTCCCAACTGCCCCCCCCCAACCATACACACAGGCCAATTACACTTCGAGGCGTACGATTCTGAGGTGCCACTAATTACACATTAGACCAGGATTCAGCAAGCCAAAACATTTCTTCAAAAAAAAGGTTACCTTTTCCAATGTTGCACTGGGAAGAGTTATTAAAAAACACAGCAAAGCAAACCTCCAGCCATTAATTTCAGACAATACTCATTTCAACCAGCTATGGGTCAGACCTTTTCACCTTTAGCTGAACCTACAGCAAAACCTCCTCTGTGAGAGCCTCCAAATCCCTTTTCCACTACTCCTTCTTCACCAAAGTTCAAAGAGGGCAACTCCAGGAAACAAAAACTTACATTTACATTTCGACTGCTTGTCCAAAATATAACTCATTTTTTAGTTAACTTCAGAGCATTTTATTGGGGCAGATACACGCAAGCATCACAGTTACTGTCTCCAGCTGCCAGATGGCTACATCAGCGAGGCACAGGCGAGAAGGGGCTGGGATGCTCCTCTGGTAACCAGAAACTCCATGCAGGTGTTTTGTCTTCAGTTCTCCATCTGAGTCACCCGTCTGAGACTCACAGCACAGGGTCATCGCCCCAAGCAAGCCACGAGTGATGTGTAACAGAAAAACGGAACATTTCAAGGTATTTTTTTTTTGTTGGGGATTTTTTCTGGTGTGTGCATGTGTGTTAATCATCTTATTTACGAGGGGTAGTCACTCCACCTACAGACAAGATCGGCCCTGGCTTTTCTCCTACTATTCTATCAAGCATGTCTTTCAACAGTATTCGTGGATCCACCACATGAAACAGCAATTAATACGTCAGGCAGGGGAGTGTACCCCTAACCAAATCCAGATCTGCGCAACTGGGAGCAGAAACTGCACAACAACCTGCACAAAAGGTCGGCTGTACGAGAGGCGCAGCACAACACGCGGGCGCGAAACGAGACACGTCGTGACAGAAACTCAACATGCAAGAAAACACACTCACGGATAACACGGCACAGGAGAAACCCAGCTCCCGTGGGGACGCTTCTGATCATTTTTCTTTTGCTGGTACGGCCACAACATCACCGCCTGCCGTTACTGGGTTGTGAAACAATCCCCTCTCAAAGGTGTTTCCCAGCGATGCCAAGGATGCCTTAAGCTAACTACGTACAACAGATCAGAAACCTTGACTTTAAAGAAAACATGAAGGCTGTGTTTCTAGGAATGTAAATGAGACACCTGCGCATCCAGAAAAATGGGAACGCTACAAAAATACGAAAAAAAGTATTAATCTCCCCTACTGGGCTTTTTTAAATGAATATGCAATGCAATATTTAGTGAAATAGTAACCATTTGGTGAAAAACAAGTCTCAGTTAGCTATACGACTTCTATTCAGAGTGCTCCATGGTCACCTTTTCAAGGCGAGGGCCAAGTACCACATGCAGTTTAAAACTCAGCAAGCAGCATCAGGCCATACCACAAAGCCCTGTGAGGTCCAAACAGATGCTACACCGATCCAGGCAAGAAACCAAGGCTTCTAAGACGGCAGCCTGAGACTCCAGGCAGTGCCGGGCCTGCAGGGCTCCCCTTGGTGAGCTGTGCCAGGGCTCCCAGGGACCACCCCGGAGCGCTGCCAGGGCTCGTCTGCCTTTGCTGGGAATGGGACATCAAAATGAGCACACTTTCATGTACCGACAGGACGTGGGCTGTGGGCATTTTTTTTCCCCACTGAGTGAGCCACCTGAGGCCAGGTGAGAAGCCTCACGCTTCAACCTGCATGCAAGGTTAAGAGCTCAGTTAAACTGCACAGTATTTATGAAACACTGCGGGGAAGAAAATCAATAGCATCGCATTTAGAGCCATCGTTCATGGTCTCGTACACAAACCCTTTACCACCGCCGGGCTGGGCGACATGCTGGTAGGCTCCAGTTCTGCCTTGTGTTTCCCAAAGCGCTATGCAGTCAAACTTAGCCCTACAAAAACAAATAATGATTTTCTGATATCCTCACACCCAGATGGTACACAAGTACCCTCACCTTCTGTGTAAGAACTATACAATCCCTTTCGTAGATAATCCAGTATTTGGAATTTGGCTATATATCATCTTTTCAAAGTTCACAGCAAAAAGAAAAAAATAGTAAGATAAGTTGCAAGGTTTTTCCAATACCACCAAAAAACATAACCAGCATTTCTTCTGGAACCCTGGGGCTCAGTAGTTTGGACCTTAATCATGAAAAAGTACATAGCTCTCAGGCGGGGAAAAGGGATGCAAGGAAAAGACAAAACCGTATCTGTAACTCTCCTGTTTTTGCTTTAACCTCCAGCAATTACTCATCTCCACAGCAGGAATCCAGAATATGTCCTTTCCTGCATACGCTTGTCCTCCTCTTGCCTTCAGTCCCACCCACCCGGGGCTAGCTCAGCCGCGTACCTGAGGGATGCTTGGCTTGCAAAGGACAAAACCAGTAAAAATAAGGAGGGCGCATCCCTGGTTCAAACAAATAAAAGGGCTGCAAAATATAATCTCAGGGAAACACTTATCAAGAAAGTTGCACACCCTTACTACAGCCTCAAGGCAAAACTAAACGATACACCAGTTTTCTGATTGGGGTTTGCATCTTGATTTAATCTCCCATCAAGAAATAACAATAACAAAAAAAAAAAGAAGTGAATTTGGTATTGCACTTGCCAGCACACCCGCTGTCCCACGGACGCAGGGACCAGGAGGAGGAGGGAAGAGAAGGGGCGCAGGTTTTCCTAACATTCTTTGGGGCTGTGCCTAGAGCAGATATCAACTAAACAGGATTTTGGTTTCATCTCACTCTGACAGGGCCCGTGTTCAGGAGCAGTAGCACACAGCTCAAACTTTTCAAGACAATGCTCAAAGCATCTGTGAGCGCAGCCCTGGGAGCCAGCTCAAGGGAGACCAGTCGGGTGCAGGGTGCTCCTGATCAGCAATATTACGAACCATTTACTCGGGCTGAGCTGTACTCCAGGGAAGGAGGCCTAGATGTTTATTTTCACAGCGTAGGTGAGACTTGAGGGATCTCCCTTCCACACTCCAGCCTGTCATTTTTAATCCAGGTGTTTTGTGTATTTGCAAGCGCTCTGACTCCAAAGCTAACCACCTCCAGCCAACCCGGAGCCCCAGTGAAGGCCTTGGAAGCCACATTCGTACCAGCAGCGTTTCGTTAGGGCAGCCAACCTGACATACTGCACCCCCAGCACGCTCAGAGGTGGGCAAAACCCCCCTTTTGGCTGTCCCCAGGTGAGGCGAGTCGTGCAAGTGGCACAGCAGAGGCTTTGCCAGCGTGCCTGTGCCAGTTGGGTACCGTACCTTTCCCCACCCCCCTGCCAGTGCCACCCCATTGGCAGGCACCCGTGGGGCAGGCAAAGCCCATGGCCTCCCCACCCTAAAATGCCTGCGAGAAGCCAGTAGCTGGCCAGCCACGTTTCTCTTGCCTTAGCCAGAGCTCAGACCCCCTGCTAGCTTTCTGACTGCGGAAGGAGAGGGATACCCAAACCACCACGAAGCTCTGTCAGTGGAAAGATAACCTGTTTAAAAATATACATATAAACGTGAATAGATATGAACCAGCAGAGCGAGTTTGCACTGCGAGGATTCAGCACTTCTGAGCCAGCATTAAGAGGCCCCAAAACCAGCTTTCGCAAATTGCCAATCTCCAGCCACAGTTTCCCAAGTGCTCGTTTCGACAGCGAGGCCAAGCCCAGCATCCCTCCTCTCTTCTGCCCTCCCTTCCTTCCTCCCTCCCCACCGCTCCGACTGGTGCCGCTTTGCTGGTGCCACTGCGCAGCTGCACAGGGACCGTGGTTCTGTTCACTGCCAGGGCTGAGCGTGAAAGAAACGCCTGAGAAACAGTTGCGTTTAAAATCTGGGCTTTAAATTTCAAGACTCCTCTCTGAAGAAGAGCATAAGAGTGGCAGCATCCCCTTACTTTGTGACTTGAACCCCACAAGGGTAAAACTTGATGAGAAAAACTAGATGTGAAGCTAAGTGAAGCCGACCTCACTGTACAATAAAGCCCTCACAAATTGAATTATTCCCCGCGCTCCGCCTCTTTGCTAAGCTTGCTTAGACTGTAATTATTTGCAAGGTAAGCACCAGCTTTCCTCCATGGACGCACCTAGCACGTCACAGGGCTGGGTCACTCACATCTCCCAGCCTGCACAAAAATACGGCAACAGGGTGCTGCTTCTTAGGAATGCATTAACAATCACCTCCTTACTACATCATGTTCTTAGCACTCCTTTATTATGGGGTTTTTTTTTAATGTTTGAAAACTTCTGCTGTGTTCAAAGAGGGGAAAGCTGGAACAACTGGAAGACAAAGACGGCAAGAGGGCAGGAAGCTGTGGACGGGCACGTAGGCCCTTGAATGCAGTAGCTGATCACAGCAGAGGGCACACTGTTTGTGAAATAACCATGCCATCTATTATCATAATTAGACTCAGAATTTATGAGGTTGAAAACCTCACACAGATAAACAAACAAACAATCTCATCATGAGGAGACGCAGACACCCAGCTCTTCCAGACAAATCAGAGAGAGCGGGTTTGCACATCTAAGAAACAGCTGACTCCTCCAAAAGCCAGTTTTGTACCCTATTCCCAAAAACCACTTGGTCTGAACCACCACCTCCCAAGGACAGTTCCCCTCCTAACTCACCTAGCAGCTGTCGACTTGGTTTAGGAATTACTGGGAGTAGACTGAAGTCACCTTCCTCATCCTCTTCACAAAGCAATCTGAGCTGGAGAAATTATGGGGGTGGAGAGAGGGAACACATCTGTCCTAATTTAGGGCATCTAACTGCTAGTTCCAGCTAGCCACCTTCTGATCAGGGTCTAAGATGGGTCAGACGAATCACCTGGAAGGGCCTATTCCTCTCCCAACCACAGATGCAACCAAATTTCAGTAAATAGGTAACCCTTAGACATTAAATGCAGGTGTCTGAAATTCAGAAACGAGGAGGATCAGTGCATAAGGTGCCAAAATTACACCGCTTTCTTTAGCAAAATAAAAATGGAAAACAGTCAAAGAAAGAAAGAAAAGGAGGGGGAAACAAGTCATTGGTTCTTCAGAGGATGAAAGGGCGTATAAACACAGCAGGCAAACATGACTTTTTTTTTTCCCAACATTCATTATTTTTCCACCTTTCTGCACTAAGTGTAAGCACATTGGAAAACTGCCAAATTGCACCATAACTTCCATAAACGTTGTACCTCTATATCCAGATACGTTTCAGTGGGTCAACACTCTTTATCCACCACCCCCAGCGAGGCACAGTGCGTATTACAAAAACAGGCACATTTAAATGAGCACGGTTGCGTAACATTGTGCAGTAAAGTTCCAATATAACCTGGTTTAGTCTTGCTAGCCTGGATAGAAGAGACAGGTTATAATTACATTAAGAAACCTCTTATTTAACCCTGATAGAGACCTAAAGAAGATAAGCCTTGTTGACATTTCAGCTTTCTGTTCTGGTTTTCTGGTTTGCTTCTACCATCAACTTAAGGCAGAAATCTGTATTGCAGCACTTAAGCCAACCCATAATTCATGGCAGCATCCAGAGCTGATTAGTCCTGCTGTATAATCAGGTCTCCTTGATACATCAGGGGACTGCTGTTCATGCAGGAGGAACTTACTATGTCACTTTCGCCATAAGCTGTATTAGACGGGATCCTTTTTTGCCTTTTATCAACCTGATCGAGCCTTGCATAGAGCTACTGATAGATATAAGAAATAAAAATGAACACACATACACGTATGTCCAAGGGACAGCTGTCACAGCTCTACATGTTGAGGGGAAGGCATTGATGTAGAAGCCCTCATTTTAAAGAAGCTAGCAGCCTGCCAGAGCAGTGAGCGTTATCTCTTTAGTATGTTAACATGCATGATTTATATTATTCTGATGTGCAGTACACACACGGTTCTCTCATAAACTGAAAAATTCATGCGAACGACACAGAGGAGACCAAGCAACAACACGGCAGTGGGGGCTCTTAGTCAGAAGCTGCCTGAAACGCTTGAATGGGAATATTTCACACATGGCTTCAATTCAGCATAATAATTCAGCCTCTTCGCATTACGTCCACCTTTCTGTTCTCTTTGTGTCCCTTTGGTTGTCTTACCTTTTGTGGAGAGACAAAGTTTGAGTCAAAATTAGCATTTCAGGTGATTTCACAGTTCAAACCCAGGTGAAGATTTTGCTTGACATTTCCACAAAGGCAAGAGCGGGTAAAAGCACAGCACAAGCAACAAGACCATTCCAGCAAATTTTTATTTGCTTTTTGTTACTTTCTAGTCCATGTGACAATTTCACTCCCAGATTCAGAAAGAAACAGTTCTGACCTCAATTTATTGTAATTTTATAAAAGGAATGCTGAAATAGAGATAACTTTTCTAAAGACACAGCAAGCAACTGAAGTGTACAGCAACCAAGCATCACCCTGCTGAAAAATCCTGACCTTGTAAGTACACCCATGTGCCAGCAAACCCTCCTCTGTCCCAACTCTCCACCTTCCTGAACCGAATGTTCAAGCATAAAGCCAAGCTTCAGCAGCAGCTGAAGGTCACTCTGGTTTAGCGCTGGGCTCAGTACAGTAAAACTTGAGAACGGCTGAAATAAAAAGAGTGACAATAACCTGAAACAATTTTCAGTCCTCATGCAGTCCTTCTTCCCAACTTAATGATTTGGGGCAAACAACAACCAACAGGGTTTTCTGCTCCCAACGCATCACTGACAAAGGCTAAGCCAGGGCAAGGACCAGCCTCCTTAGAAAACAGTCACAAAGCCTTCTTTACCCCAGTTAGCATTTTTAATTTCTGCTTAAATTGATTAGATTTGTGATTTGGGAGTGGGAAGAATCCAAGACGGAAAGGCAAAGGCTAGGCTCCAGGTCAGCATTAACCCCAGCGGCAGCACGGCAAGGTCAAGGAGTGAATTTCCAAAGGAGCCATCTCCCTTGGCACAGGCAGTTTAGAGTCACTGCCTGGCACTTCTGTTTTCTCATCGTGAAGGGAAAAAGAAACAAAGCAGCACTTCACCACCGGAAAAGTAGAGAAACATTATTAATAGCTACCACAGTGTTCCTTGATTTTTCCTTTAGTCTGTGAAAGGAAATGGTTTGTTCTTAGCTGATAGGCAAGAGATGGTTTGGACTTACAAACCACTGGGGACACAGAGGCCTGATAACGGAGGGAGCTGCCTGTTCTCATCGAGCACAGTATCTACAGAAGTATTCCACTCCCTCCGTTCCTCCGTCCCTCGCTCGGGGGTAAAACTGGTACCTATCAGCAGCAACTCCTCTGTTCAGCCTCCCCTCTCACCCCTCTGCAGTGCAGAGGCACTCTTTTTTTTTTTGTCCTGAAAGTACAGCGTCAGGAGGGGGCTGAACTAGGTAGCAGCATCCCCATCTCAGAGAGCAATTTTCTGCAGCTTTGGGTCTTCAACTCCAGTTACACGCAATTCTCCCCAGCATTTCACTTGCCTGCATACACAGCTCTCCAGTCAGCAGGCTGGTTTTGTTAGGTCCATCTCTAAGGCACCTCCTCCCCCAGAGCCTTGTAGGGGTGCACAATTTGTGCTGATGGTTTCACACAACAGCAAAGCACCGCCCGCAACCTTGTCTGGAGTCTACTTAGGGTATAATCCAAAACCAGAGCAGATATTACAAACATAACATTAGGAAAAGGGTGGAGAATGAATTACGAGGGCTCAGGCTGCCTAACCACCCCTCCCTCAAAAACATACCAGGTTTTCTACAGCATAATTCGTAGAAAACCGCCACCTCCCCTACCATTAGAGGGACTTTGCTGCTGCTGCCAGCCCAGGCTGGCATGTGGTTAAGCACGGAGCCCATTCATGGGACACCAAACCATATTTCACTCCATTTGTCTCATAACTGGAAATTCCACCTGGACTTCCCAGTCTCTCATATCACTGGCTGCTATGCTTTCCATGCCCACAGCAGAGGGCAATACACGCAGACAGAGGTGGACTCTGATGAGCAAGAGAAACCAACATCCTACTTTCCAGTTCCCTTTTTTCAATCAGCGTATTTTCCAGCCCCATTCCCAATGACAGTTGCCCTCTTCAGAGTAGAGGAAATCCCCTGGACAAGCAACACATTTCGCAGCCCAGGCCCAGGAAATCCACAGGACTTCGGCAGAAAGGCACGTGGTGCAGGAAGTCCTATAAACTCGGGACAGGAGTCTGCAGAGCCCCGGCTGTGACCTTAAAAATGGATTCCATGAGGAATTCAACCTTGACCGGTTGTGCACCCGTACGTGGGCTTGGCACAGTGTGTTCAAAGTGGTTACTGGATGACTATTATCAAGATGAAATTGGCACCACTAAACTCTGACTATAAGCAAGGGCAACAACCAGTCTGTACAAATATAATTGATCATGCCTCTTACGGTTGAAAGTTAAATGCACCAATGACATTTCCAGACACCAAAGCACAAATAGATGATTTGCACAGACCACCTTGAAAAAGCAGTTCGTACTGATGCATATATCTGCATTAATACAAAGGAAAAAAAACCTTACTCCCTCAGGCACGAGCCAAACGTTGTGCAAACAGCCGGACACTGCATTTAAAAAGCGTATTAGGCAAGCGTCACTAAATTGACAGGACCTCTGCGGAAGGATGCTTGTATCCCTATGAGGTTGGGTTGACATTGCCTTCTCAGAGGAGAGGAGAGCCTGCTTGAGCAATTTGCTTAATGCTGAATCTATTTTAAGAGCAGTGACCCAGATCTTTGTTTTGTCAGCAGATGACTTGTATAACAGAGGTGAATTGACAAGGAGTTAAACCGGCATGGGGCAACGCCGAGGAGCAGAGGCAGGTGACGGAGGAAGATGGCACCAGCGGGCTCCCCCACCTGAGCTTAAGCTTTCAAACCTGTGGTCACCCACAGGGTCATCCCTGCCTAACATAAGCCCTGACGCAGATCAACCCTAATCAGCTACGTGACTGTGCCCCTATGACCCGTACCTATGCTGGGAGCATCTTTACCATGGCTGTCCATAGGAGCGAGGTCCGCTTAAACCACACATGGCCTCAGAGCAGGGAGCGAGATCAGCAAGAGCCCTTCCTGAGGGAAAAGGAGGGTTGCTAGCAGGCAGCTGGAGAAGACCAAGCTACCCAGGAGGCGGGCATTCTGTTTTTTTTGTCTGGGAAGGTCTTTTGTTTTAGCTGCCTCCACCATTTCTTAAATACCTTCAACCTTATGGAAAACAGACTGAAGAAAGATTGATTTCCCACGTATCAAATATTCTGGAGGATGGAGAATGCCAAACTCAGAGACTAAGAAGATACAACCAGGGGAGCGGGGGAGGGAATCACAGGAAATACCTCTGGAAAGGGTCTCTCCAGAGACAAACAACTGCAGATCCCACCAAAATAAGGAGAAACAGGGAAAGACTGTCAACTTAGGCACCGGCCTGCACCCCTGGCCTAGCAAGAGTATTTCTAGCAGCCTTGCTTTGCACAGGAATGTGTTGATTCCTCACAAAATACCGCAATTTCTCACGTGGGATCAGTATTTTTCCTTTAAAAAAATTAGTACTCTTGCTAGGAAAGATAGCCACAAGCAAACCAAGTTCTCTCTAGGGTGGATTTTTTTTTTTTTTTTTTTTTTTTTTTACCCTCTACAATCCAGAGTCTGCCA
Source organism: Chlamydotis macqueenii (assembly GCF_036417535.1). Classification (NCBI taxonomy): domain Eukaryota; kingdom Metazoa; phylum Chordata; class Aves; order Otidiformes; family Otididae; genus Chlamydotis; species Chlamydotis macqueenii. Next base: position 147,172,478 of record NC_141556.1, on the reverse strand, counting down.
GCCCAAAGCACATGAGTGATAAAGCAGCAGCAAGAATAGACTGTCTGAAACAGCTACAAGCAACTGCTTATGGCTGGGTTGGTTTTTTTTTTCCCCTTGACCTCCCTCTCCATTTAATGTTTTGAGAACACCACCGCACTGCCCGACATAAATCACACAGGGAGATAAGGCGGGTGCATCTGCTTAGCAGAAATCGCCTGTGCTCGTGGCTGCCTGGCAAAAATAGTTTATCCAAATGCTGGAAATGCAAAGTGGGGAGCAAGTGAAAGGTACGACCTTTGCTTAGATGGGAGTTGGAGAGAAAGCAAACAAGCATGGCAGCTGGTGGCATCTACAGATTAAGACTTGATATAAGGAAATTGATATAAAGACTTGATATAAAGAAATTCTTTTACCATGAGGGTGGCAGAACACTGGAACAGGTTGCCCAGAGAGGTGGTGGATGCCCCATCCCAGGAAACGTTCAAGGCCAGGTTCAATGGGGCTCTGAGCAACCTGATCTGGTTGGAGATGTCCCTGCTCCTTGCCGGGGGGTTGGACTAGATGACCTTTAATGGTCCATTCCAACCCAAACCATCCTATGATTCTACATGCTTACGGCCTGCAGATGAGTAAACATCCTCAAAAATAAAACAATGAGAGAGGAAGATCCAGAGTCCTGCTTTAAAATACCCTGGAAGAATCAGTCTCTCTCCAGCCCAACCAACCCCCCTTCAAATATTTCCTGATTTAAAAAAAATAAAATAATCTCAAAGAAAATGAAGAGCAAATGCCTCTCTACCACTCCTCCCTCCCCATCCCACCATCCCTGGAAGCACCGGCTACTAAGGACACTACAGCAAACTGCTGCCAATAGGAGGGAAAGAAACGGTACGTTAGAAGCAAATACACATGCTTGCACTTTTAATAGTAGATTTTTAATAAAGTATAGAAAGTAGCAATAAAACCAACCTCGTGCTAATATAATGAAGTTAATAAAATATTTCTGAAGCAACACATTTCAGAACCAGAGCTTTCTGGACCTCCCAGAGTCGGCAATGTAGCCCTACGGCCAGCTCCGCAGGGACCACCTTGGCCAGCACCAGGACGTGGCTGTGGCCAACTACACCCAAGTGCTCCTTCCACGATGAAACAGGATCACCGTGGGGAAAGAAAAAAAAAGGAAAGATGAAGAAAAATGTCAGAATCCTGCAGGCTTAAGGAAATCAAAAGTAATTAAAGCCACGCAGAATTCAAGTCTACTACAGATTTATCAAATATTTAACACAGAAAACCCTTAAGCGTGCTGCTGTCAACTAAGCTTGAGAGAAATGTGCTCCTTTCCTAGTGTATGGCTTAATCTGTTCCCAGGATGCATTTCTTTACTCAGTAATTTCAGTTTAAACAGCAATGAACTCTGGATGTATATTTTAGCTAAACGACTGCCTTTCTTTAAACAGACCCCGGGTAAAAGGGGCATTAACCTCCTCTGCCTCCGCCTGTTCAGCGCCGCTTATCAGCGAGATGAAGGAGGACCCTTTCAAAGCACACCCTTTAATCCTTCTGGTGCCTAAATGTGAAGCTCCAGCAGTGCAATGCCCCCCAGAGCGGGACGTGTGTGCCGCGTCCCGTCCCCCCCGCTCTAATCTTCAGTCAATCCCAGCACGGAGAGCATGAAACACAGCCGGTGAAATTCAGCAGAGCAGGACAAATAGGATCCGTGTCCAAGGGCGAGAGCGTCTCTCTCCTGAGTTTGTTCTAGCAATTCAAACACTTCAAGGGGTCAAGCTGGAAGTGTGCTGCAATTTAAACTCTTCCCAAGAGCGTAACCCGCTTTCAGCAATTCCTGCACGGGATGGGTCCAGATCAATGGAGAGAAGTGAGTGATTCCCAAGTAGTTAAGGCGATTCCCAAGTCCTCCGGCACCTATATTATTATTGAATTTGCCATATAGGGACAATTAACAATGATTAGAGCCTTTGGCTATTTAGTGCATTACAGAGGTCAGCACCAATCCCTCTGAGAAACAGATCTGCCTCTGCTATTTTAGGTCCAGTTAAGAAGAAACACATAGTCCTGAAGTAACCATATAGCAGCCCGTATCTTCCCTACTGCCTCGTCAGCCTGCTAAGTACCATACATGTATACGCCACATCTGAACAGTTTTCCCTTGGAATCGGCATAGCTCCTCAGCAAATGAATCTCTGTCCAGATGGTGGGCTCAGCAGAAACTCCTCTAAGTACCTCCTAATACCTAAAAAACAGACTTGGCTCAATCCCACCACAACTGTCCCCTCCTTGCAGATCAAGGGAACAGCGGAGGGAGAAGAGAATCTTAAAAACCAGCTTGAGCCATAGATGCAATCATTGTTTTCCTGGGGAAAAGGCCACGTGAGTACATTCAAAATTGCAGGTATTTGAGTGGGAGAGTCTTGATCTTTATAATTTGTTGCCTGCCACTACCAGAGGGACCACTGCATTATTATCCAGCACCTGAAAGACTGAATAAGGCAACCAGCGTGCATAGGGCTGGAGAGGAGCTGTACATCAGCAGCTTCTTCATCCCCTGCTGCTCACAATATGGCATGAGGCTACAGACACCCTTACGCACACCTCAATTCATCCACAAGGTGAGACAAATCTGAACAGATAACTAATTTTACTTCACCTGGTAAATCTGGCAAGCTGGGAATCTGCAAGTAGACTCAGCCTGGCATTTCCTGCAGCTCTCCCACTCACTCCGCTCCCAGGGAGGGCAGGAAAAGCAGTTCCCAGGCAGTACGGTCTGAATCACAGCAGAGGAGCAGGTGGCTCCCAAGGGGAGAGCATCACTCCTGCGCTGGGAGCGGACAGCCCCAGCCACATTTGGGGAGCGGGGGAAAGCGCAACCGGGGGGAAGCACAACTCTGGAAAAGAGTGACTAAGCTCCAGGCTCCACGAGCAGTTGGCCACTCCACATTTAAAGCTCCCCCACCAAATGTTATTATCATCCCCAGGAATTAAATGAACTGTTTCTTAAGGCTGTGATGCCCACACAGTCTCCAGGGGACGATCGCACAGGCTATCCCGCAGAACCAGAGACGGGATGTGGCGATGGTCCACGTGGAAGCTGCAAGCCAACAAGCTGAAGTCAGACTCACGGGGACAACCTCCCCTCCTCCCTCAATTCCCTCGCTCCCCCTCCACCAGTTGCCCACCACTTCCAGTCTTACAGGCTGCCATTCAGGGTCTGCAGAGCCATTAGGCACCTACAGGAACGAACAACCAAATTTGTATATACTGAATGTCCTACAGTGAACTGCACTGAACATTTAAAAATCACATCCAATTTTGGAAAGTCAGAAGTATTGCAATGGTTTAAAACAGAGCAGTCAGAGTGGAGCGGCAGGGAGCCATGGTGCTCTCCTTCATAGCAGTGCTGGTAAAATATGTTGAGGAAGGAGAAAACTTTGGAAAAGGTTGTTTAAAATTAGCTGTATTAAAATTTAAACCACTCCTTCTATCTTTCTGACAGAATGTCCTTTTAACCTGCCACACCCAGCCTCAAAATAAGTATCAGCTAAACTCAATTTGTCCAGCTCAATACTGCATTTTCCTCGCCTGCATATAATTAACAGCCACCTCCAGTTTGAAAAGAGGTTCCTTAAACTAACAGCTGCACCAGAACCAGTACTGAAATGCCTTGAGAGCTTTTGCTTAAACCCACACTTTGAAAAGTCATGACGGAGTTCATTTTCCTAAGTCTGAAGACAGAAGAAAGCTAAATGTTTTGCCAAGATTTGTTCTGCGTATGTGTTAAGAAAGCTCCCCTCTGGAAATACATTTTGCAAAATCATGCAGAGAAATAGCATGAAGCCATTCTCTTTGTAAACGAGTGAACTGATTTGGGGAGGCTGCATTTGAAGCTTAAAGGGGCAATTCAGCGATAAGAAGGCACATTATAGTTTTGTTTTCACATGAAGAGTTTCCCAGAACTCAGTATGACACCTGTCCTAAAAATTTATCCACAAATTGCTTAAAGACTGCTTTGCTTCCACTCCACACTAACACTTGCACCAAGTAGCTTTGTAAGAAAACCCCATCCCAAACAACAACAAAAAAATCCCAACAAAGTCTACTTGGTAATTCAGTAGAAGGCTATATTTCAGCAATGGATGCAAAGAGTGCAGAATTGAATCAGCCACTGCCTATCCCACAGCTGGGCTGCACCTGGTTTTAAAAAAAAAGTCAGAAAACAATAGCAAGCCTTACAGTCAACAAGAGGTGCCTATTTTAATCAGAGGATGAGACGAGACCTGGCACTTTGTCCAGCACTGACTATGAGGAGCTGTAATCCCTTTTTTAAACAAATTTGCACCAGACTCCAAGATGGTTTGCCATCACGGGACCAGAGCAAAAGCCAGTGATCCTGCACTTTTTGGGAAGAACGGTAATACCCATCCTGGGAGTCCCGCACTGTTGAGCCGCTGCCCTGTCGAGCCACCCTTTTGTCCTTTCCACACCCAACAAGTCAGCTGTGCCCCATTTCTGCCCTCCTCCCTCCAAAGAGAGAAACAAAGAGCAGCAGTCTCTTACAGCTCGAAACTGAGGGATGTAGGGCTTGGTTTATTACATGCTTAACGGAGCACTGAATTACTGCTGGTTATTGCCGAGTTTAACTGCTTTCCTTAAAAGAGAAACATGAGCAAACAAGCATGTGTCATGAAAAAGCCCCTATTCAGACAGGAGCTGACAAGAGAAAAAGCATCCATGGTTTACAACTGTTTATTAGCAGTTTTGCATTTGGGCACCAGCTGAGGTTGTAGTGAAGACTGATGCAAAGAAATCCCCACCTTGTCCACCACCTCCTCAGGGGGCTTGTCTGGCCCTGGATTTACTGCCCGAGCTTAGCACATGCTTAAGTACCCGAGGCTTTAGCTGTAGGGACTTACCATGTGTCAAGGGCAGCGTGCTTTGTCTAGACAAAGCCCTTCAATGCACTTCAGTTAGCACGGACAAACCTCACACCTTCGATCCCGATCCCGACAGACAGAAAAGCCCTGAGAAAGAGCATCCCCACTGAGCTCCTCTGACTGCCTCCTCCACTGGCAGGGAACCCCCTAACTGCAGGACACGGGAGCACAGTTTTGTCCGAAAGACAAGGGGGAGAAAAACAAATTTCTGCAATAGCCATGCCTGAAGCCTTCATCTTGGGCACAGACCTTCCCAGTCCCCAACAAAGAGGGACTTTTATAGACTTTCTGCATGTGGAAGTAGGAGATAGGAGACAAGCAAACAGGCTCGCTCACTTGCATCTACCCAGTCATCTATTTTTCGCAAAACTCATAAGGATTTTTAGACTCGTACCCCAAACCAAAACACAGCCAAGGTCAGCCCTGAGGTGGAAAAAGTGTTGAGGATAGGGCAAAATGGACAGAGCCTCATTTATTCGGAAAGCCACGGTAAAAAGAGACCACAAAAAAAAAGATCTAAAGAAGGTACCGAATGAGTGTGGAGAAACACATTACTGAAAAAAACAAACAAACCTCAGTCATCTTGGCAGAGCTACAGCCAATACCAGAGGTCACGCGGATTTAACCATATCCCTTCTATTTGTTAGTTACTTTTACGTCAAAAAAGAAAAAAAAACACAGACAAGCCTAGAGGAAGAAATGCAAAGGATGATGTGCGTAGAGTTTAGAGGAAGGGAGAGCGGCGGGAGGAATTCACCCACATCAGATGGGTATAAGGGAAGAGAGTGAGAAGGACAAAACAAACCACAGAGAGAGAAACCTGCCACTGCTAAAAAAAGGGCAAAAATAGAAAACTCATTCTATGAGAAAGGATTAAAGAATAAGTTAAAGTTGTTTAAGACACAAAGCATTTCCAGAAAGTTGTATTTGTAGAAAGAATACTTTTTTTTCTCTCAAGTCTGATGAAGGAACATTGTCTGAAACCAAAAACGTGCCAGCCTTTGCCCGTGGCTCCAACCCCAAGCTGCAGAGCCAGGCTGATACCCAGTTTACTTCCATTTATTTCAGCAGATGGGGCCTGATCCTGGAGAGTCAAAGTATGTCTAGTTTTAGAAAAATAATCTAAACTAAACCAATATACCTCTGAACACTGCAGTAAGGAGGATTACCTCCACCATGCTCTTATTCCACTGCACTGCCTTTTCTCTCAAACGACATTTATGGCTCTTAAATTATAAATGTACAGGCGGTCTGCATAATCTGTTACGGATATTTTTCCTGCTGACCCTAAGACACCAAAGACACTCAAATTCTGACTCTAAAACCCTCTCCTCAAAACACTGAAATCATGAAATCACGTATTTGTTGACAAGGTTTGGCTGGGGCACTCAGAAGACTTTTTCTGCCATCACACAGAATGGTTCCCGAAATGAGGTGGTTTTGCTGACGGTTGTGATTCAGACCCAAGTCTCCAGTCATTTCAGCGTGCTGGTTTTATCATCTCTCAAAGTTGTCCGGAGTGACTACTAAAGGAAACCCACAGAATTCAGCGCAGCGGAGGCGAATCCAATCTGTCCCTTGGAAAGAAACTCAGGACTGAGCATCCTTGGAACAGCCCTGTCCGTCTCCCGGGAAGAGCAGCACCTCAAGGTCAGGTTATAAAGACGGCTTTCAAGGGAAACACTCTGTACTGCTGCTGGGTGCACAACCCACACAAGAAAAAAAGGAATGGCCTTTGAAGGCGGACAAGCTGTTAAATTTTTACTAGGTGACATGTTTAGCAAAATAAATCCAGTCCTTTCCCCTCTTGGTTATTATCATAACACATATGGTAACTGACATACAATTAATGGAGCTTTAAACCAAGAGTTCTTGGAAGGAAAACGCACTCCCAACTTTTCAGCTAACCTTGACAAAATGACAGGTTTTGGCAAAGTTCAGCAACACAAGGGGCTTTATGAGATTCCCGTTCATTGAGCACCTCTGACTCTCACAATGAGCACTGGCTGCAAGTAGAGGAGGCTCTGCCGAGTCAGTACCATCCACCACCACTGACAGACACCCACGAGCAGGCAAAGCTCAGCAGACCAAGCTACCCTCTCGGAGGTACCCTACTGCCCACACGCTCTTCAGGGGGGTTTCAGGTGCACGTGCCATTTCACATCAGTCAACAGTTCAGACAACAGTACCCACAAAAAGCATTTCATCTCCTCACAGAATCACAGAATTATCAAGATGGGAAAAGACCTAAAAGATCATTCAGTCCAACCATCACCAATACTTCTCAGCTAAATCATATCCCTCAACACAACATCCAAACGTTTCTTGAACACCCCCATGGTCGGTGACTCCACCACCTTCCTGGGCAGTGCATTCCAGTGCCTGACTACCCTTTCCGAGAAGTAATATTTCCTAATGTCCAGCCTGAATCTCCCCTGGCGCAGCTTGAAACCATTGCCTCTAGTTCTATCACTGTCTACACGAGAGAAAAGGCCGACCCGTAGCTCACTACAACCTCCCTTCAGGAAGTTATAGAGAGCTATAAGGTCTCCCCTGAGCCTCCTCTTCTCCTAAGCGCATTGGTCCTGCCGGATGAACGGATTTTAACAGTAACGCAACACTTTAACACCCAAGGCTACCAGCCAAGGCTACTGGCTTTGTTTCCAAATTCCCAAGGATCTACAAAGGCTGACGCCATCTTTACAGGTTTGAAATGCTGTTCACGTTCCCTTTTCCCATCTTCTCATACCTGAGTTACAGAGACAGACTGAAACCCACATTATGGTGCCACTGGGTCAGTAGATTCTCCAGCAAGTCAAGGTATCTGCAAGACTCCGTGCTTTCAGCATGGCACAGGTCTGTACCATGTAAACTAGCAGGATCCCTCTCCTCACTGGCATAAAGTAACCAGATACCTGTCAGGGCCTTTCAGCTGCCTGATTAACCTTCCCTTCTCCTTTCTGCAATAGGAAATCCTACTGGTGGGGAGCACAACATAAAACCTTCCCCTTTCCTGTACAGCCCAGTGCAACCACACCACTTGTATACAAAACATCTTTCCATACAACAACAGCACCGCACATGCTCACTACACTAATGGGTGTGGAGCAGCAGCAGAAGAGGATGCTCCAACATCAAACCCCACTTGCAGCAAGGACTTGATCTCCAACCGAAGCGGCGGTGTCAACAACAGTGGTTGCATTGCCCACTTCTCTCCTCCTTTCCCAAAACCCAATGCAAGCGCTGCCACAAGACTCGGTCCAAGAGGAGGCACCTCCAAACTCAGCAACTTAACCAGAAAGAATTCTGCTCAGTAACTCATGTATTTTTATTCCTGAAGAGGAAACCAGAGCACTCTCCCATTACCTCAGAGGAAACCTAAGGAAAGGTAGCATTACTCAGGACTGATTTACTGCCTCCAACCATTCAGAAAACAGTAAAACCAGTGACATATAAGACAAGCAACTCATTCACAAGAGCTCTTTGATCTTAAATACAAATAAAATTAGGTCAATATTAAAGATTTTCATTTCTTGCCATATAAGACTTCCACAAAGGCTAAGAAAAGCTTTTCCCATCCCTTCTTTTAACACTCAAGTTATTTAGCAAGTAACATTTCTTTCACATGACTTGAAACATTTTCTCCACATTCAGTTGTCATCACTCCAGAATTTAACTCTTCGCGAGCACCTAAAACGCACAGGGGGGAGCTGCATAAAGCACTCTCCATAGCCCCCAAGGACAAGTCAGATCAAAGAATTTAATTGAGTTTCATGGAGGGGAAGGAAGGAGCCAAGTGTACCTTTCCCAATGCTCAGATTAAAAAAAAAAGATTTTTTTTTGGTAATTTGTTATTCAAAGCATTCCAGCGATTTTTAACAGATGAAGAGGAGAAAGCCTGTGCCGTCACTATTAATAGGCTGACATTCTTTCATCCCCCGCAAGACCACACCAGAAACACAGGCGAAGGCGACAATTTAAGGGACCCTGGAGGTGTGCCAGCTCTGCCAAAGCCCCAACCCCTGCAGCACAGGGACTCCTCCGAGCACACCCTTGGACGAGTGCATTGGACACGAGGTACGGCGCTGGTGTACAAAACGCCTGCCACAAAATCAGGGAGGTCCTCCGCATCCAAGACCTCCCCGTAGTTCTCAGTGCTGCGCCTTTTGTTCCTCGTCATGCGACAGCACATCATTAACCTAGTCTGCCAAAATAACAGTGGATTGCAGGATAAGCTAAGGATATAGCATCGCCTTGCATTTTCGGTTTAACATGCTTGATTATGTTAGGGTGGCTTTAAAATTTTATTTATTTGCTTTCTAAATCAACCAAGAAGTCTCATACACAGCAGAAGGCCCCTGAAGCTATCACTGTAATGCGATACCTGCTGATAAACATCAATATACCAATTTTAAATGTATTAACACTGCTGTCTAGTCATGGTGAAGCATTCTAATACCTGCCCCACCTCCGTCACAGAGAGCAATAGAGCGAAACGTGAGCCACTCAGTTCAGGGCTTTCTGCAAGAGTCATTTAAAAACAGGAACCTCACCAACTGCAAGACAGCACACGACAACACCACCGCAAACACAAGTCAAACAAGCAGGGGCACCAGGAGGCTCACTTTACAAGATCCACCTGCCCAGTCGCCCGAGAACATTTAGTCCCTTCCTCTGGGCAGCTCTTAAGAGACCAGAGGAGGGATGACACACAAAGTCTTCCCTCGCTTTGGCTTGGGTAAGTGTGAAGGCTGACGCCAGCTATCACTACAACAAAGAAGGGATTTCTTTTAATTAAAGCACAGAACTTTGCGTCCAGATATTTGGACTGTACCTCTGTCACATATTTCCTGGGTGGCTGGGAATAACTATACCAGTTCCTCGCTGTACTTCCCTCCCACATCCCCACTCCGGAGTAAAGCACAGTGGATAACTTGAGTATCAGAGGAGAAGCACATGAGAGCTCCGCTTCCTTCTGTTTTTATATGGGAGATTACCATGTAATCGACAGTTAGGTTTAACAAATGGTGTGCAATAGGAAACTTCAAGTACTTCAGGAATGTCCGCTGTAGCTGCCGAAGGAACATGCAGTATATTGCTTAAAAAAAAACCCCAAGTGTTAATTAGAGAAAAGATTCTCAGATTTACAACAGATTGAGATTTAAAAATAAGATTCACGACCAGATTGAATTCTACTAGCTGAGCTTACAGCTACGGAAAAGCAATACAATGACATGGCTGGGGAAGAAAAAAATAACAAAAACCCAAAAAGGTTTGATGGAAAAGGATACCTTGCAGAGCAGCAAACCTTTGAAAAAACAGCTTGAGTTTCAGGCACTTAATTACAACCCTTATCAGCATCATCAAAACAGTTACAGTATTTCTATAATTCTCTCCTGAAAAACAGTAGCCTAGAACAAACACATTCTCTGTAGAAGTATAATTTATTTGATCAGGAAAGACCCTAGAGCTTGCTGCTGAGGGCACAGAGAGGAGATATGAGGCACTGACTGTTTTGCACACTCGTAGTTCTTCTCAACCAGATCCCTCAGAAGTTCTGCAGAAACAAGCCTGTCTGTATTTAAGTTCCCAGACTTCATTTAAGAGTGCAGAGATACTAACCCACGGCAAGCACATTCAACTCTTGGTAACTGCATGCAAAAGCAGGTCACTTATTTAGGAGTCTTTCAGGAAAAGGGATGCTTCCCTCCCAGTGCTGGGCAAGAGGGCTTTTACACGCCATTCACTTTCACACATCCACTTACAAAGGCGTCTTCACTCCTACTGTACATCCCACAAAGAAGTTGGACTGTAGGAGCAGCTACACGCATGGTATAGAGTGGGGTCAACCTGTCCGACCTTAGACATCTAGAAGACGTACAACTGAGACATTCATCCTAAGTTCCCAGAATAATTAACAGACAAAGACTCAGGTACAGAGCAATTTATCTCATCCCAGAGTAGTTATCTCCAGAGGACATTCCCCTGTTTCTCTCCACTGTGAGTCCTAGAGCACACAGCTCAGATTTTGACAGTGAAAGGACAGTAGGCAGCGCACATACTGAAGTACCTTTCAAAAGTACCATCCAAGCCCACTGCACAGAAATAAGCTGTAAATTACTGCCCAGACGTACATATCTGCAGCTCTCACTACAAAGGCATTTTTCACCTATCAGGCCACCATAAAATAATGGGAGATGCACAATGCTATCAGTTTTTTGGGAGCAGCACAAAAGAAACTCAATTAGGGTTTCCAGTCAGCAAACATCTCATCATTATATGTAAACACTGCTGCACCAGGTCCCCCAAGAATAACAGAATCATAGAATGGTTAGGGTTGGAAGGGACCTTTAAAGGTCATCTAGTCCAACCCCCCTGCAAGAAGCAGGGACATCTCCAACCAGATCAGGTTGCTCAGAGCCCCGTCCAACCTGGCCTTGAATGTTTCCAGGGATGGGGCATCCACCACCTCCTCGGGCAACCTGTTCCAGAGTTCCACCACCCTCATCGTAAAAAAAAAAATGTTGGTTATTGCAGCAGCACATGCTGGTGAACTATAGCTAAGGGTTTATCAGCATTCTGATTTTCTTTATGTACCCCCACCTGCAAAGGTTTATAACTCAGCTACAAATATTCCCTCTTGACGACAGCCTTGTGAGATGGGGACAGTCGTGCTTCCTCTCAGCTATTCTATTGAATTTTCCTTGTGAAGCACGAAAATGAAGGAAAACAATGAATTGCAATAATGTTGGGAGGTCCCAGACTTCAAGATACATAAACACAAGTACAGCACAGTACGCTCTACTATAATGCATTAAGGCAAATTGACCTTAAGCTTTTCTTTCCTGGCTTTATTTTGGTTTGAGCTTACTGTTTAAATTAGAATCATGAACTCTTGCCCACTATCATCCCCTACAGCTACTCTCACAAAATCCTGGAAGAACCAACTGAAACTTCCAGAGCTTAACTGAAATTCACTGTTGTATTTTTAAGACTTAAAGGAATTTTTAACAGTTCCAAATGCAAAAATCACAAACAAAGTGCATCAGCTTTGAGGCAAACCAGCAGGAGTAAACTATTGCCTTGGTAGTCCTCAGGAAGTTAATAAAACTCAGATCTGGTGCAACTGAGTATTTCAAGCTGCTGCCATTTATTTTACCTGCCTAAGTAACATCCTCCCATTTCACCCCTGTCCTCTGGTGAAGCTACCAGGTGCAGGAACTAGAGTCAACAAGTCCGTAACACGGACTGGTACAACATAAGAAGACGGTAACCCAAACATTCAAACCTAAAACCAGCCCAATTTTCAGAGCCCTAAAAACGTCCAGTGAAGCTAAGGGGAATTCCATAGGCATACCGAAAAGAAAAGCCACTTTTGGGGATAATGTAACCCAAAAGGAGGAGCCAAAGACCAGGCAGATGGGCATCATGGATGGACTTAAGGACCAGTGTTTCCATGCAGAGAGCAGCACTAGGAGGAAAGCCTTCAGAGGCAGGTAAGGAGCAGGGCAACACCGATGCCTCCAAAGCTGGCAATGCAAGGTGCCCAGAGGGATCTTTTAGGACCTCCCCAGCCAGAGTGGTGGGAAGAGGATGAAGTAAGTGATCGCGTCAGCAGCCCCAGAGCCAGGGAGTTATGGGAGTGCTCGATGCACACAGAGGCAGGGGAGGAGGCAGATGAGGGGCCACAGCGCACCACCAACAGCCCCAGCAGCCGCGTTGCTGATCCCAGCCCACAGCAGACCTTCTCCAGGGGCAGGGTGACCTCGCTCCAGGAAGCGTGTGCCTACAGCCCATGCGGCTCCTTCAGTCGCAGGTACAAATCCATGAGTCACTGCGATCCCTGCACGGAGAGCGGCTCTTATCAACGTACCGTGGGACAGCTGCAAAGGGAGGTGACGGAGACATACCAGATAAGCACTACAATACCAGTATAACCGCATCCACGTTAGGATTTTTACCACATTAGCTGTTTTATTACTAGACAGGCTGATCGAGACCTGCTGGCACTTGCAGTGTCGTGTTTGTACAGCGATAACGACAGCTACGGCAGCAGAGCAACCCAGGGAGGCGCAGCTCTGGTGGGAAAGAAGCGTTTTGCCAGGAGTGTTAAACAATCTCCCCCAGAAGACATCACTTATTCTGGCACACAGTCACAACACAGCTAGGTGGGCTGAGGGAGGTCCCATCAGCCCGGGTCGTGCTGAAATCAGTACAAAATTCTGTTGTCAGTCAACCTTCCCCTAGTGTGCCTAAGCCCAAAGCCTGGCTGTCTAGTGAAAGCTACTGAACTGACATGGGTAAAAGCTAATCTCTTTCAGAATATATAAATATACATATATTTTTAATGTAAATGATATATAGTAACGTATTTCTACCAGCAATTAAGCTGTTCCTTACTTTTTCTAAGTAAGCCCTATCCTGACTCCACACTACTTCTTTCCCGCAACTATGAATCGTGTACTACTTCATTCTCAACATTTAAGTCCGCTTCTCCTCCTCCACCCTCTGATTTCCTCTGTAAATTCACCTTCAGTAAACTGCTTCTCTCTGAGCTGTCCCACTATCTCTTCCTAACTCCGCATCTTCCCATAGATTTGGTCCTTCACGTGTCAGTATGATGCAAGATCAAGCAGAGGAGGTCATGGGAAAACCCCAGGGAGAAAAAGTCAACACCCTTCATGCCTGCTACAGTGAGCTGCACAGGGCACTTGAGATAGGAGTTAGCAGCACTGATTTTAATTAAAGTGGAAAGAAGCCCACTCCACCCATACATCCACCTGATCCCTGCGTGCTTCGAAGTGCCCGTCCTCTGTAAGGCTGGGCATCTCCATTCCCCAGTCTCTGGGATTTCATCCTTCTTCAGTGGCACTTCTCCCAGGTTTCCCAATCAGCAGCAAATTAAAACCAACACCACTCAGGTCAAATTGTAGTTATTCGTTATATTCAGAACAGCAGATTTCACTCTGCTACAGGACAGCAAAGCCCGGCAGAGCAAGGGATCATTCTGCCTGCAGGACTATCACGTCTCCAGTCTGTACTTGCTGTAAAACTGAGATGTAACATCAAGTCCTCTGCATTCAAAGCTACCTCAAGGTTCCCAAACAGTATGCACAGTTGTAGGTTTTTCTCCTCTCCCTTCCTGTAGTTGCCTGCTTCTAGAGTCAACAGTATTTTTTTTGAGCCTGTGCCGACCTAAGAAACAATCAGGGACCCACACAATGCTACAAACGCTAAGGTATTTGATAAGAAAACTCTTGTGCAAAGCTATGCGATCTCCTCCCAAATCCACCTCTCGTTCAAGTGAGCTGAATTCTTTCCACCAGCTCCAGCGGGAGTTAGACTGGGACCTAAAACAGCGCCGCAGATAAGGATCTTACTGTAACTTTTGACTGCAGTCAAGCTCACATTGTGCAAGGCAATGCTATTCAGCTTAAATATCAACGTCATCCAAAGGCAGGGAGAAACACTTCCGGTGGAGCCAGAGTGTACAGTCAGAAACATAAAACGGGAAAAACAAAAATACCACTTTCCTCCAAGGAAAACAGATCTGGAGAAGGCAGGTACACAACCTACCCGGCTGAAATCACGCTTGCAACAGAAGTACCACTTGAAAAGAAGCTGACTAGAACTAATGTGTATACACAAACACATGCTAGACCACATGAAAAAAAGTCAGCTAGCATTCTAGTCCAGAAATTTAGACTAAAAAAATGTATATGCTGAAGGCAGGGAAATGCAAAGGGTGAACACCTCTTGTAATGCTGGATTCCCTTTGGGGACATTCCTTTACATCATCCTCTAGAGTGGGAGGGGTGGACCTGCCATCATCACAGAGGCCAAAAAAAGCACCTCTGCACACTACTGGTGAGGGAGGCTCTGGTGCCTGGAAGTTGATAGTATGTCAGCAGAATTTCCATTACCAGGAGAGAACAAAAATAAAGCAAGGAAAGCGAAGGTATATGTTTCTGGTTTTCTCTCCCCTGCTTTCTTTAATACCCCCAAACTAACAAAAATCCTTATCCTAGGTCTTACAAATAAAGTTCACCTTCCCCACGCCTGGAGCGAGGTGCAGAGATCTTCACGGGGAAAACCACTCAGCCTCACAAGCCTGGGGAAATGACCCCTACCATCACCAACAGGCGGAGAGCACACGCACAAAAAAAGCAAGGAGAGAGTACGAGACTATTTCAACTGAAATTTTACCCACATCAATTGAAAAATCTTCTGATAGAAAGATGGAAAAATGTCCAACGAGTCAGCGTAAGACTCTGGGGTGTATTTGGTTACATCCATCACCTCAAAGCCCTGCACACAGCCAGGTCCCAGAGTGCTGGGCCCTCTTCTGACTACCCCAGGAGTAAGGATTCCCTGCCCCAGATGCCTGCAATTTGATTTAAGGCAAGATACAAAAAAAAAAAAAAAAAAAAAAAAAGACGTTTTGACAAACAGACAGATGGACTGGGGGAGGAAAAGCGAGAGGGACATGTGGTTAGCCACAATTGGCAGGTTGCTTTCTTTTCTCTTTTTCTTTTTTTTTTTTTTTTTTTAATAAAAATAAATATCAGTAATCCCCTCTGGCCACCTGCCTAGCTTTTGTATATTTAATTAAGAAGGATTTGGGTGATGGCGAACTGGTCAAAAGTTCAGCCAGTTTGGGGGAGGAAGCCGCAGGACCCTGAGAAATGCCAATATTCCAGCCACTGCCTGGTCCTTCCCGATTTCTCCAACGCCAAACTCTCCCTTTGCAACACAATCCACCAAAAATCAGAGGAGGAAGGGAAGAGCAGTTCATACTTAAGAGAGCTGGTCTGGACCAGTTCCTGAAAGCCAGTGACCTCACTCATCCTCAGCACAGTTTGTCTTTATAGCGATAAGACTGGAATTGTATTCATGTTTAACAAAATCATTTGAATCCACAATGATGTCCCTTTAGCAGTGAGAGAAAGAAAGGGGAGAGAGAGGAAAAAAAAAAAAGAAAAAAACTCAGCTGAGTTAGCAGAGAATACCAAGCACTGTCTTCTCTTCCTACCCCCTAACACAGTCACCTTGTAAGATACAAAGTCCATTAAGACAAAAATAGGGTATCCTTAGCGTGGGAAAACATTTATCCAAGTTTTAATTTATTTTCAAATCAGCATTTAAACGATCACATCTTACATCACTTCCTTTTATGAGCCAGCAGTTAGACAATACACATCATTTACAGGCAGTTTTGGAAGGCTGCAATATAAATCAACAAAAGAAGCCTTCACTATGAATTAACTATTACAAGGCTCTACGAAAGCTCCATCAGCCTGCGTTGCGGGCAATTAGGAGTATCATCCCCGACCCTCATTTTTCTGGTGCGCTCTCAGAACTTGGACAAAAACATCCTTACCCCAAGTCATCGCTGCTACAAGAGAACTACAATGTGAGACCTAACAGTGTACTCCCAACAGCTATTTTAGAGTGTTAGCTGTCTTTAAAAACACGCACACACACCCTAAAATAAAACTCCAGAGAAAAAGTGACAGAGCAAGTTAACACAGTTCAGTCTCGATAGCAAAATTAATCAGCCTTATGTCTCTAGGAAGGATGAGATGGTTAGAGAGTTTAAAATGTGCAAAATATTAACTAATGCCTTTAGTTCACAGGTCATTTTTGCATTTAAAAAGAAAAAAAAAAAAAAAAAAGAAGGGAAGCAAATATCCAGTTCAAGTCTTATCTCAAGGCAAATTTCAGGAGTGTTTTCATTTTGTGCAAGCCAAACTTCAAATTAAGTTTACTACTGGATGTGAAAAACTAAAATTTTTAGCAGCGCTAAAAATGCTTCTCCACTATTTGCAAAAGTTCCCCAAAAAAGTCCTTAAGGCAGCGAATCTTTGGGGGAAGCTGGCTGCAAGTCCCAGCGGCAGGGAAGGGCTCTTGGACACAGCGGGACTGAGCTCGGGAGGAAAGGAGAGGCCCAGCCATCCCACAAGCCGGCAGCACGCACAAAAAGCCCAATTCCAGCCTAAAGCCGTTTGTTTCTCTGCTGAATTCTGTCCCGTTCACATCACCCCTTGCTTGCACCCCCTCGCTAGTTCTAGGGGGCACAGGGCTACCCTGTTCCTTAAAAGAGGGCTGAGGGGCGCGGAGCCTCTGCCTGCCCGGACAAGCCCGCGCAGGCCTCTGGGCTCCCGCCAGCTGACACCAACCTGTTGAAGGGAAATTTCTCTCTCTAAACTCCAGCACAGGCGTGGGGCTCCTTAAAAAGCATCAAACTACAGACTCAGGGGGTTCTCTTCTGCGCCCACTCATTTCTGCATCAGCTCCACTTCGCCACGTTTAACCCTTTGCTTTCCAACATACAAGCGATGCAACTTGCAGAAGCTTCCCTCTTCCTTCCTAACAACAAAAGGCCAAATGAGTCAGTAGGGAACTAACAACTTCCAAGCCGGCCTTTCATCCCCCAGGATTTCGGAGGAGCTCTGCTTTGCCCAGGGACAAACGAGCCGCCCCCGCCGCTGCCCCTTCCCCTGCGCTGGGCAAACACTTCCACAAAACACCTCATTTCTTTTAGGGACCTACAGCTGGGGAACCTCAGCTTCATTCCCCCCCACACCCCCCCCCGATTCAGCACTGCGTAGCAAGCTTTTCTTGAAAGGCAAGGCGCCTTTACATCATAGGGAAAGGCGTAAGCGAGGTTACAAAGGTGAAAACAACATAAACTCTACAGACTTGAAGCAGACCAGCCGAAAACTTATTTTTTAATACTTCACCGAAGCCAACCCATTTAACACGGCACAAAATCTCGGGAGGATCCACACTGCTCTGTGACAGGGAGTAACTCCCAAGAACCAAGGGCCGCCCCCGTGTTTCATGCGGGCCGGCACATCTGTATGCATCTGTACACCTACACCTTGCTACACAGACAGCCGAGGGAGAACCAGCTGCAGGAACGCTGGCAGCTGGCTAGAGCTGGGCGACTTCCAGCCAGCTCGGCTACGGCAAAGAGGAAAAAATGGGGGCTGTTTTCTGCTTTTGGACAGGTCTGCGCGGTCTCCTTCCCAGCGCTGGAGAGGAGACCCCCCCCCTCACCACCCCCCAGCCCAAGAAAACGACCTTGGGGTACCACGGCCGGGGTGTATGAGCTAGACAAAGAGATAACGTCATGGCCACCCCGGCGGCCGGCCAGCCAATCCCGCTCCCCGCGCCCGGCTGACATCATCGCTGACGTTGACAAAGGTGGAAGTACATCAAACCGGCGCTGCCCCAGAGATCTGGGGCTGGGACTGGGGGGGCACGGCTCCTCAAAAGACAACCTACCCCCCCCCCCGCCCCGACCCACAACCAGTTGCCTATGGGGTGCCAGACCAGGGAAGAGGGAAAGGGAACCAGGCGGGAAGAGGGATCGCCGGGAGAGGCTGCTGGGTCAGAGGGAAGCGGAAGGCAACAAGCAAACGCAGCGTAACCACGTTTTTCCCTCGGTTATGCAGTTCCTCCGCCAGCCCTCCAAACGATAACGCGCACAGTTCCCTCTTTGGGTGCCCCTGGGGCGTTTTTCCTCACAAAAAAAAAAAAAAAAAAAAAAAAAAAGCAGCTGAGAAAAAGTTAAATACTATTGCACTGCTTTATTTTACATAACTGCATTCTTCGTTAAGAAGAAACCCGAGGTTTAATCACAGCAAAGAAGTTTTGGGGTTTTTTTTTGTTTACATACAACCCAGTTAGGTGTCCACATTTTTAGACTAGGCGCACAAACATGGGCAAATGTCTAAGAAGCAGCAGTGCCCAAGCCAAACTCCCACACCTCTCAACCCGCCACAGCCCGACAGGCTCCATGGGAAAGCTGCCCTTACCGATTCCCTTCACTCCCGCCACCTGAACCATCCTGCCCTCACTTCCCAGGCAAGAGGAAACGTTGCCACCGTTGGCAGGGAAATCCCATCAGACACAGGCTAAAATTAAGGCACTGACAGGGAACCACCGGCTGCTCCCCCTCTTATCAGAGCAACACCGTGGCCCTTAGACCTCAGGTGCTCACTCATTCCTCCCAGGCAATAAACACACGCGCATCCTGAGTTGCGTTGCTAATACTAACTATTTCAGCAGACCTCTGGCACACTGAAGGAAAATGAAATTAAACATTTATAGTCTCAGGACTGTTAAACCCATGAGGACTTGGCTGATTAAGTCAAAGCACTAACAAGTAAGCCGAGAAACAATGCACCGACCGAACCGCAATAATTAACAGGAGAGTTTCAAGTCACACATTCACACCCTACAATTTTTATTTTTTTTTTGTAAGAAGAGTTCAGGTGATGCAAGCTCTGGGAGTGGAAGGATCACAGAAAAAAAAATTAAATGCTGCCACTTAATTTCTCAGAAAAAAAATTAAATGGTCAAGGTAGTGTCAAAGTGCAGCTTCTCGCCCATCTCCCCCCTCTCCTCCGGCCTTCTGAGCCGCATTCTTTTTCCCAGCCTTTTGCCAACAGCAGCAGCCTAATTATTCCCTTTCTAATCTTAAAATGCAACTTGCACGCTGTGCAGACAGACTACTTCTCCATCACCAAGCCTGAGGTCCACGCCCTCAAAACAAAGTGACGTGTTCAATTTGCAGAAGAGGCACCAAAGTGCTTTATTTAGTTACTGGAGCTGCAAGCAGCAGTATCTTGCCATCAGGCCAGTTACGCTGCCTAGTTTATATGAAAAAAAAAAACAACCAAACAAACAACCAATCAAACAAAAAAAAAAAAAACAAAACCACCCAAGCAGCTGAGAATACTCGGTTACTTTCAGTTATCTCTCCTTTCCTCTGCAAATGCACACAGTTTAAGGCTTGAGCCTTCAGCCTTTTTGCCCAGTATTAAGACTGTGAATAATTAGTCATCCTGGTCGCTAACACTCACTGCAAAATCATGCAATCTCGAGATTTGTTTGTTCCACTGACTGCACACTGGAGGGAAGGAAAAAAAAAAAAGAAGAAAAAAAAAGTAGGCTAGTTTCACACCCACACTCTCCAATTTCTATTTTTTAAGTCATGCACTTGTCAAACAGGTTATTCTGGGAATTCTGATTTTCACAAAATAAGCTCCCCTGCTTCGATTGCTTTATTGTTGTCACTGTCCCCCATCCCATCACTGCACAGCACAGAGGGACTGGGTGCAGCACCGCTCACCTCCAGCTCCACAGCTTCAGCACTTGGAAGGGTTTCCAACACGGAAACTGGGTGACAACTCCAATGAAGGCCAATGCCTTTGTCTAAAGTCACCGCAGAAGCAGCAGCAGGAACAACTTCCACGAGGACTCGCAGCAGCAATTTTTCAATAAGCCCACGGACCCATTTCTGTAGGCACAGTGCCCACTCGGTTTGGTCATTTCTCCGGAGCGGGGGGGTAGGGGGGAATAAGGACAATAAAGGACTATTTTATCATTGCAGGACGGGCACCTGGGAGAGTCATTCGTGCCCCTTTGGAAACGGCAGAAGCCAAGAGGCTGACAAACTTGTCACAGGCAGCAACAATGACAAGGACAACGTCTCCATCATCACCAAACTGCCCCGCTGGCCACAGCGGGTGGCTGGCCATCAGCCGTGCGCTCAGCCCGGGGACCCTCGGGCAAATAAAATAAAAAAAATTAAAAAAAAACCAGCAACAACAAAAGGAGAAAAAATTCTGCCACAAACCTTGTAGACTTGCCCGTACGTGCCATTGCCAACCACTTCCACCAGCTCAAAAATCCCAGCGGGGTCCTAGGTTGGGGGGGAGGGAAGGGGCAGAGAGGGCAGGGGGGGAGAAGAGAAGGAAGGGGTTACATTTTGGCCAGGCGATGGCTGCTGGCAGACCCCGTGCCGGAGCCAGCCCGGCTGCTGGCGGCGTGCAGCTGTTGCGCCCTGTTTTTTCCCCGCACATGCCAACACACGCAAACAAAGGAAAAGCAGCCCAGGGCCGCGCTCCCCCCGCCCGCCCGCTCCCCTTCGCGGGGATCCCCCCCAGGAGCAGCCGCCGGTCCCCTGCACCCCGGCCCCGCACCCCGGCCCGGCCGCTCCCATCCCCGCCGGCCCTGCAGCCCCGGGAAGGGCGCGCCGCCCCCCGGCCCCCCGCCCCGGCACTCACCCGCAGGGAGGAAAGGTCGATATCCACCAGACTTTTAGCAGGAGAATCGTTCGCCATTTTCCCGTCTCTTCTTTTATTTTAATTTTTTTCCTTTTTTTTGTTGTTTTTTTTTTTCCTTATCTGTTAAATAATAGCCTCCCCTCCCTCCCCTCCCCGAAGCAGCTGTGAATTGCGCGGAGCTCCGCTCCTCTCCTTCCTTCCGCCCTTCCCTTCTTCACTCCAGCCCCGCCGGGTTGAAACTCTTCAGCATTGGGAGGGGTTGGCGGGGGGGATGATGGATAGATAGATGGACGGTGGGAGGAGGAGGAGGGGGGGGGGAGAGGGAGGTGAAGGAAGAGAAGGAGGGAGGGAGGAAGGAGAGGGGGGTGCTGCGGTCCGTCTGCCGGTCCCCCCGCGGTGCGGGGCTGGGTCCCCCCGAGATGGGTCGGCGGTGCGGTGCGGTTGTTGGGTGGGTGGGTGGATGGGTGGGTGCCCGCGCGTCCCCGGCGGCAGCGGGCTCACACCATGTCGCGGCGGCGGCGGCAGGAGCGGCGCCGGGGCCGGCAGCCTCTGGCAGCTTGACGGTGCGCACCGCGCCCGGGCATGGCACGGCCCGGCCCGGCCGGCGCTCAGGCCGGGAGCCGGCAGCGGCAACCGCGGCCCCGCTCTCGCATGGAGAAGGGGCGGGGGTGAAGAAGGGGGGTGCGGGGGAGCCTCACGCCCAGCGCCGCGGCGGAGCCCCCGCCGCCTCCGAGCCCTCCCCGCGGCGCTGCCCTCGCATCCAACGGCGCCGGGCACCGGAGGGCCAGGGGCTGCGCGTCCCGGCGGCGGGGCAGGGGTGCGGGGCTGGAGCTGGGGTGCTGCGAGCCAGACAAAGATAGCCGGGGAGGAGGAGGAGGAGGAGGAGAAGGAGGAGGAGAAAAGGGATACAAAATACACTGCGAGCGGAGAGACAGAGAGAAAACAGCTCCCCCTTCCCTTCTCCAACAGGAAAAACCGGCGGAAACGCGCCCGCACCAAAGCACTGCTGGGTAAACTGGCGGGGAGAGAAAGAGAGAGGGAGGACGGGGAGGGGGCCGGCCCTGGCAACTCTACCCGCCCCGCCGCCCAACAATAGCCCAGGCCCGGCCGGCGGGGAGGGCCACACGTGTCCGCGACAGCGCCGTGGGGTTATGGGGCGGGGGCGGGGGGTGGGGGGGGCTCTGCTGCGCCGCCCACCCGGCCGGCTGCTGCGGGCAACCTGCCCTGCCTCTGCCCCGCGGCGTGGGCAAGGCGGGGGCCTGTCCTTGCTGCCTCCGAGGCGAAGGCACCGTGCGTGGGAGGTGGTCGCGACCGGTATTACAAGGCATTTGCTGGAAATAATAATAGAAAAGAAGCACAAGGGTGGTTGGAGCTACCCCGCTGCCCGTGGGGTGCTGGGGTGGGGTGGTATTTCCCCCTCTCGTCTCAGGTGAGATGACCAGCAAAATCTCTCAAGTTCTTTTTCCCCCTGCCACAGCCCCCAGGAAAAACATTCCTGCCCTGTCAGAGACCTCTGCAGAGACAAATGCTGGCTTCCAGAACCGGATCCAACAAACTCATGAGGTGACATTTCAACACGTTGTTTACCGACAGCCAGAACCGTCTCAGGCCCAGTTCCTGCCCGGAAGCATCCTCCGACGGCATCTGAATCACATGGAAAAATCTCATTCACCTCTCTTGAACTAGTCACACCGGGCAGTTGCACACAGGTGTAAACCTTGGCAGGGTTTGTCTCTCATTGAAGTTCTTTATCACACTGATACGGCAAAAATCTTACCTACTTGCAAGAGGTCGAGTTACGTTTCCTGTGAGAACCAAGGTTCTCCTTGTCTCTTCGACTTTAACCACAAAATTACATATACATAGCTGTAAGTATCACAGAAACGTACTTTTAAAACAAAGCAAACCTGTTGAGCAGAAAGTGTAAGGATAAATTACCATAACAGTTTAATGGTGGACTTCATTTTCACCTCAAGTGTCGTTACAAAGAAAGGAAACAGGCCTGGACCGGGCAACTGCTTTTCTCTGAGCAGGAACCTGCAATGATATTAGGACAAGGGGTAATGGTTTTAAAATAGAGGGAGGTAGATTCAGATTAGACATTAGGAAAAAATTTTTTACAATGAGGTTGGTGAAACACTGGAACAGGTTGCCCAGAGAGGTGGTAGATTCCCCATTCCTGGAAACATTCCAGGCCAGGTTGGACGGGGCTCTGAGCAACCTGATCCGGTTGGAGATGTCCCTGCTCCTTGCAGGGGGGTTGGACTAGATGGCCTTTAAAGCTCCCTTCCCACCCAAACCATTCTGTGGTTCTATGATAAGAAGGCGAATGATTTGAAATGGGCTGGATGCCAGGTCCCTCTGACTGCATGTACATGGTAGTAGGATCAGGTCTAGAAATGCAGTAAGTTTGGGAAAGTGGATTTAGAATCACAGAATCACAGAATGGTTTGGGTTGGAAGGGACCTTTATAGGCCATCTAGTCCAACCCCCCTGCAAGGAACAGGGACTTCTCCAACCAATCAGACTGCTGAGGGCCCCGTCCAAAAATTTCTGCAAGGATTTATTATCAGCAACCTGGTTTGCATTATATGGTTTACTTAACTCTGCCTTTTTATGCGTAAGAGCAGCCTTAGTAGGTCAGACCCATTGCCTATGTAGCCCATCATCCTGTGTCCAGATGGTGAATGCTGAGGGGAGAGCGCAGGAACACTAACCATCCAGTGACAATTCCCTGGAGCGTCCTCCCAGCTCTCCCTAGTTCTGGGAGTTCCTTGGCAGCCTTTGGTGTCACCACAGTTCATACTCTCTGGTGATTTTTTCCCTTCCGTTAGGTTGCCTGGTTACTTTGTGGATCTGTACATGCTGCTGGCTCCTACAGTGTCCTCTGGCAGGGAGTTCCAAAGATGAGCTAGCTGCTTCTTATGTGAAGACCACCTTTGTTCCGTGGCTTTGAACCAGCATCGACTAGTTTGCAAGAACTCCCTGCTGGTTCTTGCATTGGAAGAGACAACAATCATTTCCTATTAGTTTTCTCCATTACTTTCAGTTTTTATAGATTTCTGTTGTGTTCCCCGTCCATTTTTGCCAGCTAGAAAATTCTGGCCTTTTTAGTGATACCAGGAAGGTGAGCCATTCCATACTTGCCCTTCACTGAACTGTTTCTGCTCCTAACGCTGCCTTTTAAAGACAGGGGAGTGGATCTCCATGCTGTGTTCATGATGTTGAGGTCCCCATGCAGTGCCATGGCAATGTCCTAGTTTCCAGTCCTGTCCTAATAATTCCTGATACTCCCTTTTTTCACTGTTGTGGAGTGTGAAAGTGGCATTTCCCTGGAACGTGTCTATTCTGACTCAAGCATCTCTCTCCTTAGTGGTAATACCAACTCGGAGACTGTTGCTGTGTACTTCTCGATGCTGCAAAGATTTTCAAACCCAAAATCTGACTTGCAGGTTTTCCAAACCCACTATATAACAGCTTTCTCCTGAAAAATACAGTCTGAATTTTGTAGAGCTAAGGCTCTGAGTCCAAATATGTATTTTCACCATTATAGCTCTGAGGTGGCTCCACTGAAGGGGCCCCTCTCTGCCTTGAGCTTATATTTTACTATAGTGAGTTTTGTTTGTTTGTTTTAGTTTTATACCAGAAGACTGATAAAAAAAGCAGAAGTGCTAATGTCAAGATTGTGAATCCTTGAAAATTGGCACATACCCTGACTTCAGGGAAAAAAAACCAGTTTTCACAAAACAGCAAATGTCACAGGAGAGCTTCCTGCTAGTTCCCGGGGCAAAGCACCACACCACCTCACCTTCCTTTTCCTTCCTACACAAGCGGAGGGATGAAAGGGTTGCTTTATTGAGGAAGAAGTCTCTCTGGCTGTGGCCAAAACCACTCTGTTCACATGTTCATCATGCTTTTCACCAGCACAGCATACTTGCCCAGTTTGGAAAGTCTAAAGGTTAAAAGACCAGACCTAAAACCACCGGGAAGAAGACAAGCAGTCTGTTCTAAGTCGTCCTCACAGAGTGAAGCCAGCACCCCTGAAGGAGACCAAGCGAGACGGCCATCAAAAATCATAATGCAGATGAAACGCAAGGAAAGGCAATTTCAGCCCTGTGGATAGTCACCCCACACACAGAGCAGTAAAAGACAGCGTCTTCTGATGACAAACTAAGTACAAGCATAAAAAAAAAAAAAAAATCTGAGTCAGCTCCATCTGTTCGGGAGCAAAGCGGGAGAAAAGCTGCGGGGCCAGCGTGCTGCTTTCTGTCGCACTCAGACACGGTTGCACCCGTTGCCGCTCGCTGTGCTCACAGCAGCCGAGGGAACAGAGGAGCTGTAGTTTCCTGAGCAGTTTCAGCATCCCTGGAAGAGGGAGGCTGAGCCTCCCTTTCTCCGGCCATTTGTTCCTGTCGCGTGGCACCACATGCCTCGTGTCAGCACGAGTGTTCGTACAGCTGTGTGGTGAGCCAGGACTTACTCCTAGCAAAGCTAGCCCAGGAAAATAATTTTTAATGTTACTATTGATCAGTTCCCCAGGCTGGTTCATCGCCTGCCTGCTTGAGTGGTTATGTTGACGAGAGGGAGAGAGGACAGAAATGGTGTGCAGGGGAGGAGGTGTAACCGTAGCATTGCCTCTTGGTGGTAGCTGTGGCTTCAGCCAGTTTCAACTCTCGGTGGACCCGTAGGGGTAGAACTAAATAAACTTCCGTCCTTACTGGAAGAGGCACTGTGGGAATAAGGAGGACCCAACATTTATGTTCTACCCACAAAAGAAGTTCCTTGCCGCCTTTTAGGTTTTTTTTCCCCAGTTCTTTGAAATGGTCTTTGTTTTATTCTTTTCCACATTTAATACACTGGGGCCCTAATCACTGACCAGAGATGTAGAGGTCATCAACTGCACTAACTTTTTAAAAGCTTAATCATCAACAGTATTCAAGGAAATGAGTAAAGAGAGGAAGTTCTGAATTTTCATTTTGTTTCTGCTAGTGATTCATCCCATATCCTTGGGGCATCTCATTTCCTGCCTCTGCTCCCATTCCCTGTGTGGAAACTGGGAGTGATTTTGACCTACTTGATAGCGTGAAGTGTTAGACGTGTGCCCCATTGCACTGTCTAGGGAAATGGTTCTCGCCTTGGCCAGGAAGGTCCACAAGGGAGGTTCAAGCTGGGGTGAGGAACAGCAGAGCACAGAGTAGCGAGCAAAGCTGAGTGAGGCTTTGCACAGTCCAGCTCTCCTGCTGCAAGTGGGCTCCCAAAGACCAGAGGGAGGTCAGGAGGCTTTAAAGACTGCCTGCTTTCCTCGTGCTGATGAGTTCTCCTCATACTGGTGAATACAACATGTGCTGGGAGCAGATTATACGCAGAAGGGTGCCATGCAATCAGCCTTCCTCCAGCTTATGCTCCCTTCCTTCTCTGCTGCTTCCACCATCGCTATCTCACACCTCCATGTAGGGGCTGCTCCATGCAAGCGCTGCCAGCCCATCCCGGCTCTTCTACACTGCATTTGAGTGTCCTATAGGTGGGCGTGTTCCCACAGCTCTGGTCGCCCAGTTGTGCACGCACTGCTGCTGGTGACATCCTGCTGCTTCCTCTCTCCCCAGGATACTGCATGGCTTCCTGGACCGATGGGTCACCCTCATCCTGATGTGCAGGCAAGGCTCAGGCATGGAGTTGGATCCAAGTGCAGGGAAGCACACGTAGATGTCACTATAGGTGACGCAGAGTTGTGCAGGGCTCCAAAAGGAACAGCTTGCCACCAGCTGTATGCTTCGAGGCCATCACTGTCCACTGCCTGGCTTTCTCTGAGTTGTGGTTTAGCCCTGGTCACCACACAGTTGCTTGCTCTCCCTCCTCCTCCCCAGTGGGATGAGGGAGAGAACTGGGAAGAAAGGAAAACTCACAGGTTGAGATGAAGACAGTTTACTAGAATAGCAAGGGAAAATTACAATAATAACAAAATATAAGGGTACTAAAATACACAAAATGAACAATGCACAATTTCTCACCACCCAGTGTCCCAGTGACCGATACAGCTCGTCCTGAGCAGCAATGATGGAAACGAAACTGAGCAGCAAGCAAAGGAGCAAGAGAGAGAGAGATACATACCCCCCTCCTCAGCCAACCCCCTCTTACATACTGAGCATGACGTTTATGGCATGGAATACTCTCTTTGGCCAGTTTGGGTCAATTGTTCTGTCTGTCTTTCTCCCAGCTTCCTGCATCTGCACATTAGCAAGACCTAGGAAGCCAGACAGTGTCCTTGGTCTCATTAGCAACAACTCGTATCATCAGGGTATTTATCAACATTCTTCACATACAGAATGCAAAACACACCCGCTACTCCATCCCAGCCAAAACCAGGACACTCTGTTAGCAGATCAGGGAGTGGATTGAAAGGCCTCCCAAAACACAGGCACTGCTTGCATGTAGCAATCCTGCTAGCTCAGGAAGAGTGGCAAAGAGAGGCAGAGCACTTTCCACATCTGCTGGGTACTGGGCAGGAAGGCACAGTGCTGTCAGCAGTGTCAGCATTTTAGAGGTGCCCAGCTTTCCCCATCCCTTGCCAGGCTCTACAGCTGTCCTGTTCTTTCAGCTGTGCCAGTACAGCTCCCCTGCATTGTGGTCAGATAGCTAGGCTGATCTTAGCAAAAAGGAAAACACCTTTTTTCTTTTTTCTTTTTTTTTTTTTTACAGGCTTTGCTTTCTCTCTTATTATCTTTTGCTTTATGGAGTGATGGGCAGTAATGTGAGAGCAGGAATTCCTCAAGTTATTATTGCACAGAGATCTAGGTACCACAAAACTATGTCCTAAAAGTCATTTTGAGGTGAAAGGGTTACCTCAAATGGCATTGCAGTATAGCCTGGGGAGACAAGTTAACCTTCGTCCTGTAATAATTAATATCACATCCATGCAGCACTGGAGCACCCAGCAGTTCTAACTTGATCCAGATCATGGACGAACATACGACAATGTTCTTATGAAAATAACATAATACAGTGTTTATATCATCTTTATTATTTTATGCTGGCTGTGGTGAAGAAAGACAGTACCTGGTCCATCTAAAGCCATAGGAGGTGAGAAGCTGATAGCTGAAACAGTATGAAGTTTACCAGGACGATATGATCCCAGAGAGATCCGTGAACAAATCTGAACCAGCAGAATAAAGTTCAGGATTTTGCCTCATTTAGCTGGGGCATTTTGAATCTCTTTCATGCCCACGCAAGATTTATGTTCGTGGAGCCACAGCCTCCATGAGGAGGCTGCTTGCATCCATGGGACAGAACAGGACAAGGAGGGGTGATTTCATGCTGCCACAGTCTTTCACTGACTCCACATCCCTAATTGATCTTCCCAGACTGAATTCACAGCACAGCTCAGGATCTCGCACTTCATATCAGACTGGGAATTGTCAGCCCTGCAGCCAGGCTTAAAGCCGGCAAAAATGCATAAACCTGGTGTAGGAACACTGTTGCGTGCTTGGGCTAATTGAGAAGATCCCAGGTATATTTTTGGACACTGCCCATGCTCTAAGTTTTAACAAGCTCGCTGTTTCTGGTCCTGCTATCTATCACACAAAGCATGCAATTACCAAGTGTGGCTGGCTGTCACAGGCTATCTCTGCCTGCAGCTAAGCTGGCTTGTAGTTATCTTCCCATGACCCAAGTGTGACATTTATTTTACCTCTCATACAGGGCCCTGAACCGTATCTGCAGCAGGTATGACCAAACTTTTTTCCTCCCCATCTGAGTCAGAACTCCTTGGGGAGTATTGTCCCTCCTCATGGTTTTCTTGACATGCCTTATCTCACCCAGGGGCACCTGGGGATGCTCACCCAAAGTTTCTGAGATCTGTGCTTCAGGATGTCAAGCAAGGCAGAGAAATAACGTGCTCACTCTGTGTTTGTGCCCTGGAACAAGAAAAGCTGCTCCACCAATGTGATGGTGGCTGTGGCTCTGCAGGCGTTTCTTCTCTACCAGCAATGCTTGTGTAAGGATCTCCCAGCCCTTCTATAAGCACACATGCACGTGTCCTTTTTCTCCTGGTCTTCCCATCACTGTGCTGTTTTTGTGGTTGTGCTGGTGCCTTTAGTTGCAGAGCCATGTGATCAAACAGTTTAGAGTTGGAAATAACCCCTGCTTTCCAATTTTGGTTTGTTTATTCAGCTCGGTTGTGCTCACAGTGTGGTGACAGAGCAGGAACAAGCAAAGCAGTGAGCACGGAGGTGGCTGGGTTGCTCTTTCATGAGCCTCCAGCTTATATAAACACAGTTCAAATTGAGTCTGTAAGCCTACCAGGCTCTTGAGGAGCTAGGTGGGGATTACTTCTCAAGAACTTAGGGCTTGTTTTGACCTAGGCCTGAACAGAGTCTTGATGTGCCATGTACTGAGTCAGAAATGCCGCAACGGAATGGTGCAAAGCACTGAACCTCTATGATCTTACTCTGTCAATTCAAACGCATTCAGAAAATACTGAAGGAGTCGTTTTGTCCCAGAACGTCTTCTGACAGAATAGGTACTCTCAGTCCCCCTGCAGCCAGCTGAAACCTGGTAAAAAAAAAAAAAGCATAAAGCTGACAGAGAAATATTTCTGTATACCTGGGCTAACTGAACAGAAAGAAGATTGTTGTGTGCTTACATCTGATCCAGAGCAAGCTAATCCCAAAAAGCCCACAGACCTGGTAATAACAAACCTGTAACCATGGTCTGAGTTGGTACTGAAGTCATCGTGTGACCAGAACGAAGCCAGTGCGCTCCTACCAACAGTGGGCTTCTGCAAGAAAGCTGCGAGAGCATAAATTCCCATAGTGCCTGGCCTGAGTACAGCTGCCTTTAATGCTGTGAATTTATCCCTGTGTTGAACTTCATGCATTGTGCAAACTCCCTGCGAATTCATAAATCTTTGAGGGCTGTGGCTCGAGTGAGGTAAATTATAGAAATTGAAATTAAAGTGAATAGCGTATGTTTTAAACAAACATTAAGCCTGCCCTTTGAAAGCTTTCTTCTTCAGTTTCCAAGTGACTTTTATTTGAATGCTGAAGGGATTTTCATTTTGTGTTGTATTTTACAATGAGAAGGAAGTTATGTTTTGGAAGTAACTCTAAAAATGAGGAGTGAATTATCACAAAAATGCAACAGAAAGAAAAAAAAAGCATAGGTGAGAATTAACCGTCCTTTCAAATGAAAAATTAAAAACCCAATACTGTTGAAGGAAATGTAGAACCACATAAAGATGTCCACAATTAATACACAGGCTTAATTGGTTTAAATTTCCCTCTTATTTTATACAGCATGAGGTCCACAGAGGCCATAATTTCACAGAACTCTGGCTTTGTCAGCCAACTTAAAATGTTCCCTCTCCTGCCTCCCCTGGCGCCTCGTACCTGGTTTCACACCCCAGAGCGCTGCCCTCTTCCTGGGCAGCTCCTCTTGCCAGAACAAGGGTTTGCAGGGCTGAGCCGCACACCAGCTTGAAAATAACACTCCCCTAGAAGATTTTTTGCATGAATCAGTTCTGCTTTCTGGCGTTAGCCCGTAGACAACTGCAGTGGCATCACCAATGAGGCTGTGACAGCGAAGAGGAGCACGTGGGAGATTGAAATGGTGAAATGGCCTTGGCAACTTCTTAAGTTAGCTCTGACAGCAAAGCCAAGATCTCATGGAGCTGCTGCTGTCATGTCAATAGAAATGCCAGGAAAAGGTCCGTGGGAAGAGACAAAGCCTTTAGGCATCACCATGCAGCATATAATTTAACAAAAGGCACCCACTGGTCATAATAGATGGTTGAAATGGAAAGTATTAGTCACCCTTGGGCTGGTGATTGACACAATGTAATCCTCCAGGTATTGGGGTTATTTAAAGAAAAAGTTGTCATCAAAATATAGAAAGAGGCTGAAAGTTATGGGGCATTGCTGTTTTTTGATGAGGGGCAACATATTTTAGCTACAGTTTAGCTTGAAATGACATTTTCTGTCCTGTCCTCTTCTTCTAGATCTTGTTGAGATACCAGGTGGCTCTTCTGTGTGGTACATCTACCCTTTGTGATCTGGTTAACCCCAATATCAGGACTGCTCCAGTTCTTCTTAGTGAAGAACCTAATAACAAATACAATTATTTTTTCTTCTGAAATGTGGAGGCTTTCAGGGATTTCTAGTCATAATAGAAACATTGAATAAAGAGGGTCTACAGAAAGCTATCATCTCCAGATAAAACATGTGGGATTCACCTGTCCATTTTGCATGCCGGTATTGTCACAAACTTCTCCCATTTAAGACCAGTGCATCTACTGTAAGAAGTCATCATCAGAAATAAATATTCTGTCAGGCAATGGTGAATAGGCAATTTGCCCTTAGCTCAATTAACTCTGAAATGGGAAAAGCAAGAAAATTTATACAAAGAACAGAAAAACAGCACATGATTTCCCAACAGCACTTGAAAACTTTTTCTGCTGCCTTCACTGTTATTGTTCACTGCCTTCACTCTCACAAGCCCAGACTGGAGCTGTTCCTCGGGCTAGGTGTAAATACATGGGGACAAGTGACGAGATGAAGGGGTACACCACAGGAGCAAGTTCCAGTTCAGAAGACAGCTTAAATACTGAAGGTGGTGGGATGTTAATGGCATGCAAATGCATGCTTCTGAGTAAGGGCGTTCCCCCAGATCAGATTTTAAGTACTTGGCAAGAGCGCTTTGCAGAGTTCCCCAGGACGCTGCCAGATGAGCTCAAACCCTTCCTTGCTAATCAAGTCCTTGATTTCGTCTGGGAGAGAAAGGATACCTTTATACTTACTTCAGGATCTGAAATGTAGCTTGTTGAGGATGACCATCAGCTCACCGAACTAGTTATCCCTTGCACTTGAATCTTGACAAGGTTGAGGGTAAAAACCTCTGCAGCTGGAACCTTCTTGACTTCCGTGGAATATAAGGAGGAAAATAAGGGCCAGTTACCTTAGAGTCGGGCGTTCCAAGCATTCTGTAACAGTTAGTCACTTTCCTCTCACCACCAAAATAACATAGGATGGAAACACTTTATGATTTTTTGGTGATGAAATTTTACACTGTCAAGATGTACAATTATATTTAAATATCAACCGTCTCCTTGCACCACACAGCAGTTTCCAACATGTTTGCAGACTACATTTTAGAGGACAACAGCTAATATCTACCTTTAACATCTCTTACATCTTATATAGTTATCTGATGTCTTTGAGAACTTCAAAGAAAAAAAGATTATTGTCTTTATCAAAATGCTGAGAAATTGGAGGTCACAAGTTCTTTTATGCCAGGAACTTATTTGAGATTTGGGGTACCTAACTTGTGACAAACCGTTTTCATTCACTTTGCACAACTTTTTTCTTGGCAGTTGAGTTTATATATTCCTTCTCAATCCTTTCTCTTTTTTCAGTCTTCACATCCCAAAATGTTGACAGATCTCTAAAAGTTGTGGCTTCCCTTGAAAAATCCGAGGGCTGAGTATCTTGCTCAAAGATGACTTGTCTGATGGAATCTGCAGCTATACTGCCATTTCACAGAACCCTTGCAGCAATAGGAAGGTCAAGCTCCCAGACTGACTGTCTGAGGCACCCAGGACCATACTGCACCCCAGCACCCATACCACCATAGTGTGTTTGTGCAGTCTAGCTTCCTATAGCGTGTGCAGGCACCATGCTGCATAGCCAAACCACCTCTGCCGAGTCGTCTGTCCAGATGCTGTCCAGATGCATGGCAGCCAGTGCGAAAAGGGCAACAATTTTATGTTGTGCTGCCTCATCATATTTCAAAAGACAAAACAAGACAAGTCGTGTCATCTTGCAGTGCCCTCCAAGCATTTGACACTCCAGCATAGGGCCTATCACTGCCAAAGATGTGCTTTACCTCCTCGCTGCTTGTTATTGCAGGCCAAGGATGGTTTATGAGTAAGAAAATCCAATCAACAGCATGATGAGGTGAAGATCTGCTGCCCCAGTAAGATCTTGTTGTTGGATGTATGCAAAGGAATCTGGACTAACAATTGCAAAGGAGGATCTAAGGTATCTCCTTACTGAGTTATCTTGTCCGCAGCTCTCCACTCTTCACCCCAGACATGGTAGCATGGACTAATCAAGCAAGCAGTTCCCTAGACTCCTCTGGACTGAGGCTTGAGGAGCCCAGCCACACAAGGAATCTGTAGGGTTGTGTCTGGGGCCTTTGACTTTGGCCCAGTGTAGAGGACTGGTCCCATTACTCAAAGTGCCCTTGAGCTGTACCCCTAAAGTACTCACTCTTGGAATAATAAAGCAGGGTACCAACGTGCCCTTAGATTGCTTGTATAATTTTTCAATCTGCAATGCTTTGGGGTTTGCCTGTCCTTTTCAGTTGTCTGTTTAGTCCTATTTGTAGGCAAAGAGATGTTCATCAAATTTGACTGCATTTTATGGTGTGTAAAAATTTACTCTAGGCAATAACAGATAGACTTCTGCACAAGTATCAGAGGTGGGAATCATCCTAAATGCCGTAAGATGTTGTCCCAACCTGACCTCTTCACATCTATCTCTCTTCATAATAGTCAGCAGAGAAAGACAGGCAGTTCTTGGGAATGATTCATCTCATGTAGAATAGGTCATGTGAATCACTTTCTAGAGATGCCTGTTTCTCCATATTCACTCGAAAGGGAGTCTAGATACATAACTCAGGCGTAAGTGGTGATACTACAAATCTCCAGAGTTAGATGGGATGAATCCCACATGCCTTGTCTGGACTTAAGACCCCATGGAAAGATTTTTTTTCCTCATCTGCTCCCATATCAGGTGTGCATTTATCAGCTGTTCAGATGTCTTTCAGTATCTGCTGCAGAAGAGCTAATTTGTTCCTTTACCCAGGAGTGCCAACTCCATCATGATGGTTGAGGGAAAATACAAGTATGGGTGGTGGGACTTGACCACAGGACATCAGGATCAGCAAACAGGATCACAGAATGGTTAAGGCTGGGAGGCACCTCTGGGAATTGCCTAGTCCAATCTTAAAGCAGGGTCAACTAGTGCAGGTTGCTCAGGACTGCATACAGTCAAGTTCTGAGTATCTGCAAGGATGAAGCCTCTGCAACTTGTCTGGGTGGTCACCCTTTTAGTAAGGAAGTGCGGGTTTTTTTAATGTTGAAATTACATTTCTTATATTTCCATTTACGCCAGTTCTCTCTTGTGTTTTTACTGGGCACCAGTTAGAGTCTGACTTCATCTTCTTTAGTCACCCCATTGGGTATTCATACACATGGATCAGATGCCCCCTGAGCCTCCTCTTCTCCAGGCTGAACAATCCCAGCTCGGTCAGCCTCTCTTCATATATCAGATGCTCCAGTCCCTTCATCCTCTTCACTGACTTGTTGCAGTAAGTTCCTGCCTCTGTCATACTGGGCAGCCGAGGACTGGACCCAGCACTCCTAATATGTCTACCAGTGCTAAACAGATGGGAATAATCACCTCCCTCAACATGCTGGCCACTCTCTTCGTAACACAGCCCAGAGGCTGCTGGCATCATCTTGAGCTATTGCAATAGACAAGGGCAGAGGGCAGCTGCCAACGTGACTGTAATTTGTTTCCTAGAAATGCCAGCGGCATGTCTTCTAGTTAAAGTGCTACAGCCTTTAGGCAAGCCAAGTACAGCATGCTAGGGAGGACACTTCGCTGGGAAACTGTATGTGTGGGATGGAGTTCATAAGGAGGACCACTATTCTGGTACTAGCCTTCGGTTGCAACTGAAGGAAGAGCCATACGTGTTATTGTCTTGTGGTTGATGGGTGGGTGGTAAGGAAGGGTTAGCCGCTGTCCGTACAAAAGGAGACTTGCCCTGTTGCTGGCAGATGGGGTTACAAAAATAAATGAGGTAAGAAGGAGGAGAAAGTGGTGGCTAGGCACAAGCAGATGTGTCCACAGGTACAAGGTCTCCAAGGGAATGAAACCTGTGACATTTATGCAGGTGTCATTCCATGTGGTCCTTCTTGCCGCAGAGCCACATTGACCAAGGCTGCTTCCATGATGGTTAGCAGGTGGCTGGAGAGTCCTTTCAAGCATAGAATCCTGCTGGAGCCATTTGGGTTGGAAGGGGCCCCCACCACCCTTGACTGGACTGTGAAGAACACAGATTTGCCATGCTGATCTGGAGGTTGGCTCCATTCTGGCTTTGAAGTGATACTGTACACCGTACTAGGGGCCAAGCTGTCTCTTATCTAAAGCATAGGATTGTCTCAACAAATACAGCATATAAGTAATTTTTTGGACGTTTTGGTACAATACTCTAGCAAAACTTGTGAGACTTGTCTTATGACATTCAGAAGGCCATTTCATCTCCCCTTCGGCCTTTATTTCTCATCTCTCTCAGGAAGGCGTCATGAAAAGAACATGTGGCCAGTGATCTGGCGCTGGCAGGTCAATGAAGGCTGCTGCTCCACAGGGATCTAACGTCCTCCCAACCAGGTGGTCCCATCTCCTCCCTCATGGCCTGGTAGGTGTTGGGCCAAAGCACTAGCCTCAGCGTTTCCATCCGGTTAGAGTGATGAAATGGCTGCGGGGAGGACCCGGGGAGGACACAGGGAGCACCAAGGCTGGCACCAAGGCAGAGTTGAGGGCCTGGGCAGGGAAGGGCTGGGTGGTGGCAACCCACAGGCAGAGCGGCCGAGCCTCTTGTAGGAGGGGAGCCAGCCAAACACCTTCTTAATTCTTCTGCACACAAGCTATTTGCCAGTGTCCTGTTCGCTACGAGGGGACATTTGTAAAGGCTTTATCCACCTGAATGAGTCACTGAAGAATGTTGCCCAGAAACTGTTTGTTGTTGGTTTTTTTTTTTCCTGGTTTGCCCAGTCCTCTGAAATGAGTCAGTTACTAGTGGAGATGACAAAAAGTGCTCACTGAAATAAAAAATGCCAGCGTTCAGCAGGGTGGCACCCCTGCTCAGTGCTCGTGCTGTAAAATTCCAGCAGGCGAGGAAGGCCGCTTGGCTCTCGTTCAGGAACCGGCAGGAAACAACCCCCACTAAGCTGTGATTCAATGCCAAGAGAGAAAAAAAAAAAAAAAGAAAGAAATCCCTTCCTCTGTAACAGGGAGTGTGGACGGGTTAATAAACGCAACGGCTGGATTAATAAAGCAACACTGCTCTGTCACATCTGGAAACCCAGGTTGGGGGGAAAAAAAAGTCCAATTAGCTCCAACTGTCCTTACTAGAGTGGTCCTAAATCAGTCCCTAGGGAGCTGTTGCATCAGATAACTGCATCCCGCAGCGACTGACCCCTGGCTCGACAACGTTGGCCACAGATGGCAGCCAGAAGAGAGGGGTGCCCATTAGCAGAGAGGCAGAACCCCGCTAAAAGTGCCTCCCCCAGCCTCCGAGAGGTGGTAACGGCACGAAGCAGAGCTGCTTGCTAGCAGATGCCCTTCCCATGCAAAAGATGTTACCGATATAAATGTATTTTTTTTTTAAAGAAGGAATTAAAAACCCAACAAAATTTTTGTCTGCCTTTTTTTTTTCCTTCCTTCACTGTAAAGCACCCAGAGCTTGTAACCTTTCCTTATTCCAGGTGCTAGTGCTTGCTGTGTGCAAAAAAAAAAAAAAAAAAAAAGCACCGTGAGAGACTACCTGGCTTCTC
Organism: Chlamydotis macqueenii; assembly: GCF_036417535.1. Lineage (NCBI taxonomy): Eukaryota > Metazoa > Chordata > Aves > Otidiformes > Otididae > Chlamydotis > Chlamydotis macqueenii. The sequence goes on along the minus strand of NC_141556.1, from coordinate 147,135,855 downwards.
TCAGTTAGCAGGTGTTGGAAGCCTGCAGGGATCTGCAGGTTAATTAATCCTGACTTACCAAGGCTGGGGAGGGTTATTAGCCTCCACCCTAAAAATGAGGGAGGCAGGAGGAGCCCGGGGCGGGGAGAGATGGGGGGCAAGTAGTGTTTGTGGGGAGAGAAGCTGAGGCAGAGCCAAACTCTAGGGAAGAGGCTTCGGGTGGGGCTTATGGATTAATTTTTCATCTCTTTTTCTGTCAATAAAAGCAAAGTTCAGAAGAAGGATATTTTTCCACTTTAAAACAAGCGCTTAATTTGTTGACAGTTAGCGGGAGCTCCAGTAGCTGCTGTGTAGAAACCAAACAAAATCTCCCCGCGCGCTCCCACCGAGATGGGCGAGCGCTTTTCTGTCTCAGGCCCTAAACGGGGAAGTTTTAAGGCCTGTAAGGGGGTGGGGGGCGGATCTTTGACTTGCTGTCAGGGCTCATGAGACCACACGCTTGACTTGATAGCGTTTCAGTGCTCGCCTGCCTGCCTGTCATGGGATATACGTCGCTTTCTAATCAAATCCAAAATGTCAGGGAAGGTATCGCTGGCCAAAACCCTGTTGACTCTGGGGGGAGGGAAAGGAGAGTGGAATGGGCCAACTGTTTAGCATAGCTACAGCTTCCAGCATCTCTGCAACTGTTTATAGTTTAAACAACTGGCTGGCAGCACCCACTTGTACCTTCTTGCTCAACAATGCCTCTACCTCCTCTCCCCCCGCCCCCTCCTCCTCCTCGCCTTTGAGGTGTTGACACCCTGACAAACTCAGCCCTGGCCTCCCCAGGGAGCAGGGCGAGGTTTTCCAGGGAAGGGTGAGCTGTGCATCCCGTCTTCCCTGCTCCTCCCAGCTTCCCTTGCCCCATGCTCTTGCCCACAGCATCCTCTCACATGTACCCCCCAGGCAGCTGGAACAGCTCATGGGGGCAGGTGGGACAGAGCGGTGGGTGATGCCCGGGCTGCCACCACCACCGGCACCCACAGGGGATCTGCACCGAACTGCGGGTTTGATGCCCAGAAAAATATTGGTGAGGGAAAGGGAAGAGGGACTACAGCCCTCCCGGGATATGGAATTCCAGTGTCTGGGAGAGGAGGAAATAGATGCCTGCAGAGCTTCTGCTACAGGAAAACACAAAGCCCCACATGCGGAGGGAAGGGTAACCCAAGGAGCGCTCTGGAATAAGGGCAAATGGGAATGGGCAGAAAACAGAGAGGTTTGGTATGGAGGGAGGCAAGAAACGGGGAGTAAGCCATTCCTTCAGGGCACCCCTGGAAAAGAGGTCAGAAGGGCAGCAGTCATAAAAGTGATCCTTGTGGGAATCACCCTTGTCATGTGCTGGGCCTGTGAAAGCCCTTCTCTTCCCCAGTACATTGGGCTCTCACCCATGGTGTCTTCTCCAGGCAAACTCAGGTCAAGATGAGCTCTTGATGCTGAAAACAATAGCCTTTGATAGAGCTTTAAAGAGAAAAATAATACATTTTTTTTCTTCTTTTCATAGAGGGGGCAAAAAAAAAGTGTGACTGATATTCCAGGGAGGATTACTAGGCTCCAGGCTATCACTTGCCCCAGTTCTTAAGGAATAAATCAAGGGAAAACTCCCAGTGTTTCTTTTCACGTGAGAAATGAGAATGAGCGCGTTCCCATTTCAGAGGGTTTGCTGGGATGCCCCTTTCTCTCCTCCAGCATCTGCGATGAGGGTGGTGCTCACCGCCCAAGGATAATTCCCAAATTCCACGCTCCCCCACCTCCCCCCCACCCCACCCCACATCCCACTGAAAGCTGCTGCCTGTAGCGGATTCAATCTTGAGCCATCTAGTGGCATTTGCTAGAAATAGATGTTAGAGCCAACATCAGGCTAAGAGCCTCCCCCCAAAAAAAAGGCAAGAGGTTGAGGAAGAGGTTGGCACTGAATGGCACTGAAAGCCCTTTTTGTTGCTGGCTGGGCCACTCTGTCCCTAGAGCATCCTTTGGGGCATGGACCCTATCTCAATAGGAGGTAGCAGCGGGGTGCAGAGACACGAAGCTTGTGTTGGCTTCCTTTGTATCGGTTTCCTTTGCTCCGAGCTGAAAGCACTCATGTGTCACAATTGCCTTGGATGAACAGAAGGCCTCTCTCCTGTACAGAGGCTGTATGGGGGACTTTGTAGGGGCCTTCGTGGTGCTCTGGGCAAAGAAATGGGGGGGGGGGGGGGGGCGGGGGGAAAGACTTATTGTCCAGAGGGAGGGAAGGGGGGTTCTGTCTGGTGCCATATCCCTCCAGGCACTGCTGGGTGGGAATTGGGAGGCAGCAGAAAGGAAGCCCAGGCAGCCCCAGGGTATTTCTTAGGGTGATAAATTGTTGTGGAATAGACATTGGAGTCTGGAAGGAGCCAGCCTGCATTAGTAAGTTTTGAAACACATGAAGCAAAACTAAACTGGCCAATCTGACCGCTACTCATTGTGTCATGTCAAAGAATAGCTTGAGTAGTTAATTTTTCTCCTGCTTTCTTGAGAGGGAAACTGAAATCTGCAAAAATCAGAATTGATTCCCTCTAAAATCAGCACACACCAAAAAAAAAAGGCAGTTATTTGAATTTGCTTTTGCCTTTTAAAGTTCCATGGCTAGCAAGCTTTAAACAATGCAAATACTTGTTTTGCATGAGAAGATGCTAAGATTCTTGCAAAGTCATTGCTTGTCAGAGCCAGGGGTTAATAAAAATACCAAATGTCACAAGAATTACAGTAAAATCATGGAGATTCACAATATTAATATATGTAACTTTGTCTTTTGGATTAGTTTCAGCCTTCTGAAAGCCAAAGGTTCCTTTCTCTTTTTTTTTTTTTTTTCTGTGCAGAACAGAACCCAAAATATCAAAAAGCCAAGTAAGAGTGTGGTTTAGAGAGCAAGATATGTAATATGTAGAGGCAAGGGTATGGCAAAAATTCTGCGATTGGGCATATCAATCATTTCTATGGCAACAGAGGAGGATATAACAATACCATAGAACTGAGCAGAGGAGATTGGGCAAAAAGAGATCATCATTATACACTACCAATATATTCATTTACTACCTTGTAGAGATAGAATCACAAAATGCAGAAAACCATATGCAAAATATCCAAAATTATTATTTATAATTCCACATTTATAGTTTACAGAAGCAAAAAATATCTTGTATACAATGAGTGTATGCTTGTTCTTCCAGGGAGTGTTTGTAAATCCATATTACTATAAACAAAGCATACGTTTTGTGAGAGTGTATATAATATAATATACTGGGAGTGTGTGATTGCATGTACAGACACAGTCTGAACCTTAAATATCCACAAAGCTTTTGCCTTTCTGTATTTCTTAGGTGAAAATCATAATGTTTAACAGAAAGAGTGATCATTTTCATATTTTTCTCATAAATGTATTTATTTCTTCTCTTTTTAGTCACCATGGGTGGGATCTAGCTTGCCTAAATTATAGTGCCTGGATATGAGATACAGCCTGAACTCCCACAGCTGCCAGGGAAGACATAGCCCATACGGTCAGTGGAGCCTAGCAAGCTGCTCTCCTCCTCTGGAGTTAGACCTCAACACTTGAACAACGAAATTGCTCTCCAGACTCAGCTTAACTCTATGGTTTAGATCCTTACTGCCTGTACCAAGAACAGAGACACATTGCTCCCATGGAGACCTTTATACTTTAGACATCTGAGGCACAGTCCAGCTGCCTGCCCATTGGTGTCTGACAACATTTCAGACCCCTTTGGGTAGCTGTGACATCCCCATGGGGCTGGTGGAGGACCTGTGGGAGCAGCAGCTCAAGACCAAGCAGGATATCCAACATCTAGTGGCACCAGAGCTGAGGTGGCAGAATCAAGCCCTTCAGAGGGGAGCAGCAGGCAAGGAATCGGGTGTGAAGTCAACGTGGGGAGTCCAGGGAGCAGGTCAGGATCAGCAGGGGATGGAGGGGAGGGCACAGGTACACCTACAACACAGCTGGGGCAAGGTCTGAGCACCAGGGTCTGAGCTCACATGCAGCCCCTGGCACAAGGGGTAAAAGGTGCGTGTCTAGGGGTCCTGTGGGAGGCTGCTCAGGGCAATTAAAACCTCCTATAGCACATGCAGGACCCTAACACCTTAAAATCAGCACGAGGTGAATCCTCACCCTTGATGCTTACAGTGCAGATATCTGCATTTGAGCCTGTCACCCACGCTTCCTCTCCAATATCTGGAAAAGAGCAGGTGCTGCCAGGAAGCTGTATGATCTGTTCTGAAGATATGCTATCAAAAGAGAGAAATTACACCCTGGAAATACCTATATGTGTCCTCTGACCACAAAGGGAATCTCAGTGTAGATGGGTTTGCTGTAAAATGGGTCAGAGGAGCCCTGCCTGATGTCCCTTTAAGAAGATCCCGAAGGAGTACAGACAGCAATAAGTGTACACGGATGTAGCCCCATAACGTGGAGCCTTCCTATCTCTTCACGGGCATTATCTCTATCATGATGTTGGAGGCAATATTAACACCACTTTCTTAGATTAAACACTGACAATGTCATTAAAATGTTTACTGTTGGCTGAGTCCTCAAAGGTTATTCCATTTCCTAGCCGGAGGACAGAGAAGGTCCCTCACTGCCGTGGGACTGTCCTTGCTGTTATTCCTCTTTAGCTGCCTCTGCATGGCAAGGCTGTGTTGAAATATTGTTACAGATTTCTAGTATCTTTAATTTTAGAGCAGGGGCAAGGTAGGGGAACAAGCAGCAAACTCAGACACAAAACGGAGATAGGTATTGGGGGTGATTAGCAATAGACTGACAGCTCTGTCCTGGAGCCTTTCGTCTGTCAGATAGCACAGGCCCCCTCCCGTTGCCCAGACATCTTCCACACCTGACCTTGTAAGAGGGCAATACGGCCCCATATTCCTTTTCTCAAATAGGCGGTAATTCGTCCTGCACACAGTGGTAGCTTTGGTGAGCCTGACACCTCCGTAACAGAAGTGGGAAAAAAAAATCAGCTCTCAGAAGGTTGTCTCTTCTCTCGGAAAAAGCTAGACATGATTGTTTTGAATTAAGGCACAAAACAGCCTCCCACACAAGGCCAGAGATGGTGCTGAAAGTCTCCTGCATGCCTACGTATAAACACATACACCACAGAATAGATCATAGAACAATCCAGAAGGGAACTGTCTGGTGCCTCTTATCCGTCTGGTCCATCCCTTCACTAGAACATGGCTCTCTCCGATCTGGTTGCTCAGGGCCTTGGGTAGCTGCGTTGTGAGCATCTCCAAGGCTGAGGGTTCCAGATACTCACCAGGCAGCCAGCCCACCTGTGAGGTTTGGTTTCCCTTTCATCTGATCGGGATTGCCTTTGTTGCAACCTGTACCAGTTGCCTCGTGACTTCAGCTTGGCCTTTACTGCAGTCTCTCATAGCATACTTAGAGCCAAACTGCTGAAATGGTTGAGTAGAGTGTACGGTGGGTGAAAATATGGCTGGATTGCTGGGCTTAGCTGGGCTTAGAGGTTTGTGGCCCGAGGTACAAAGTCCAGCTGGCAGCTGGTTGCTCATGGCCTCCCTCAGGGGTCAATACTGGGGCCAGTGTGGTTTAACTTCTTTGTTAATAAGCATTACTCTCCCCTTGTTCACAGACCCAGTCATCCCAGCACAGAGGGTAGGCAGGGCAGTTAGGCATGATTTGTCCTTGCTAAGCTCGTGCTGGCTATTCCCAGTTACCTGCCTGTTCTTCATGTGTCCAGTCACAGCTTCCAGAAGATATGCTTATCATCTCTCCAGGCAATGAGATCAGGCCAACCAGGCTGCAGTTCCCTGGATCCTTTCTCACCCTTCACGTGTGACATTTGCCTTTTCCTAGTCATTGGAAACCTTCTCTAATGGCCACAGCCTTTCAAAGATGGCAGAAAGCCATAGATGTCTCCCTCAGCACCCTCGGATGCGTCCCAAGTCCCATGTACTTCTGTCCTGCTTATCTGCAGGCCATGTACACTTCACAATACCGAAACACTACATCCACCTACAATTGGATGTTACACAGCCAGTGCCAAGAAATGCAATCCTCTGGCTGTGTTTTTCTAGAGAATCTTTCATATCTTTGTAGTTCTGGCTACAAAGTTCTGGAGATTAAACAGAAAACCTTTCTGATCCCCATACTGCTGCTTTGCAACTAGAAGTGGCAGTGCCTGCAGAAAGACGTAAGTCAAACTTTTCTTTCCTAAAAAGGCGTGCAACCACCATCCACCCTGCTCTTAGAAACCCTGCAGTCCTTAAAAGAAAACTCTCCTCCCTCATAAACGTCTCCAAAAACAACACAACACTCTCTGGAGAATCAGGAACTGGAAAGCAGGTCTGGAAGGTCTGCTGGTTTTTCTTCCTTCATGCATTCTGCTACTGTAAATAAGGTGCTTCTTGTACCAAATCCTGCTTCTTGCTCAGCCACAAAGTTTGGGATGTTGCATGGCCAAACTAGCTGCAGACTTCTACATCCGAGCATGTTGCATGGATCCTTTCGCAGTCAATGGAAGGAAACAGGTTTTCCTATCTTTCCTCCTAAGGTGGAGATCTAAACCAGGTCAGATGTTTCTCACCATTACTGGAATGGGACACAGAGGACCAGCTCAGATGTAGATGTCTACATCAAAGGTGCTCAGTGTTAGTTGAGATGGATGCTGCCTGAAATGCATGTTAAAAAGTGGCACAGATCTCCAAAAGCATGTTCCTGGTTCCTATACTGGCCCTCCAGCTAAACTCTGAGTCATCAAAAGAGTCCAGGTAGAACAACTAAATCTTTTGACCTGTTGCAGCAAATCTGGAGGGAAGCAAATTCAAGTTCTTCCCTGAAAGCAACCTAGCCATTAATACTAAACCAAGGTGTTGGCTTGACTACTTTAGATGATTTAGAAGACAACAATTATTTCTCAGAAACTGATCATTTGTAAAAAGGTTTTGAGTGTGATAATGCATTGCTTGTGCTAGCTATGTCCTTATGCCAACTGTCAGGACACGTCCACTGTATACTAGAAATTATCTCTTTCGCTGGCTTGTATGTGGTGATTTACAGTTAGAGAATAAGTGTAAAACTCTCTGTGTATGGCTATAGCTTCACAGGCTTACGGATAGCGCAGGACAGAAGACAGTAAGGAATCCAACCCCTTGCTCTCAGCAAACACGTTCAAAAGTTGAATGCAGGGCTTAGCCTAGATACTCCCTACAATATTGCATCAGCATCATGTTTGCATGGTTACTCCCAGTCCCAGAACAAACAGTAAGGAAATAGTGAATCAGACCGCAGAGGTTTCCAGAAACCTGAGCAGACAGACTGACTGAGGTGCTTGTGCAACGGATAAAAGTACTGTCACTTCTCCCCAGCCAAACTCACTCCAGAGTAATTTACTCAACGTTGCATGAAGCACCTGTAAAAGTTTCAACATGAGGAATTTTATCATTCTGCTAGAGGCTTGAAGTTGAAAAAATATTCTATCATCGGAACACACAGTACGTTCAAGAAGGATTTTTGCCTCAGGACAGAAAATTCCGCGATTAACTGAAACTTGTGCTTTCTCAGCTGAACCATGTCTGCCTCCCTAATTCCTTGGAGTCAAATTCTGTTATCCTGATTTGGGTCACCTATTAGAAATAAGGAGGATCTCCCCAGAGAAGGTACTGATGAAAAGATGCAGGTCTAGAACCAACTACACTAGACATTGAAGTGTTTCCATCATGTTAACAAGTGTTTTGAGGTGAATAAAAATTCCTTCAAATAATAATATTAAAAAAGATTAAAAGATATGTGAAAATATATTTAAAACCCCATAAATCTTTTTCATTCAATTAAATTACTTAAGATATCCCTGGTTTTACTTCTTGGCTTTTAATGGACTGTTGTCAGAGGGCTATAATCTGTGCAGCCTCAATTTTTCATTTATGTATTTATTCTCTAGTGGATTGAGCATGACAGATTCAGCAGCTTCCATCCTGTCACCAAGTTAAGATTAGAGAAAGTAAAAGAAACTGTACATTTCAGGTATGAAATTCTTCCTCTAAAATGAAAAAGAAAACAAATAAAAAGAACCCCCTTTGTCTCTATTCCGAGATAAATCTATCTGTGAAGGTAACACATGTAATGAGAGAGGAAAAGGTGCCAGTAGACAGGTGTGACCTGGCTTTCGTTAGCCATACCTTTATCTAACTGGGTGGAGACACAAAAGAAACAAAATCTTTCCATTTAGCTGTGTCATTACCGGGTGAGGCACCCTGGCTTTGGTGCACTGAAACTCTGACGGTGGGTACAGTCATGCTCTCCCACTAGCTTCAGTTGCTACATCTTTTTCCCAGCTTCTCAAATGTCCTCACTTTCCCCAGCTTTCCTCATCGCTGGAAAGTGGTTATGTGTACAGAAAGGCATGTCCCTCCACACTTCCAGCATACCAGTGCATTACCGTACCGCAATTTATCGCTCACGTCTTTCCCCTCATCCTCTTTGGTCATCTGATGGTCTGGGCAATTTGATTCAACAGCCAAAATGCAGCTCTCGGGTAGGCACTCGCTGCTCCCACTGGCTCCTGAAGAATTTGCACTTGCAGTACTAGATGGGAGATTTGCTCAAAGGAATTTAACAAGACAGCTTGTCGCGTGATGCATGTGCAACTCCGGCTGTGAGAGAAAATATGCCCATTAATAGTTTCAGAAAGAGGGATTTAGCTTATAGCTCTTTTCAAAGAGCAAATAAAATATTTAGCTGCACAGCAAATAAAACCGTATAATTTCATTTGCTGCGACTTCTAGGATGACATAATGGTTTATCTGTTGGTGATTAGAAGGCATTCTGCAAATGCTTCATGAATTTAGCATCAATTACCTGCAGAAAAATAAGAAAGTAAGCACAATGGTGCACGAATCCCTGGTTGTCAGCAGGGAAGCTTTAGTCCTGCAGTCGTGAAGCGTGTTGCTTAGCACTCAACATGAGCTGAGAGTCAAATCCAATAGCTCGCAGATATCAAATATTTTGCAAACATCAAATAAAATATTTCACAAACAAACCATGGTTTGAATATTGTTCCAAAGTGTTTGGGCAATACTTTGAAATGTATCTATGCAAAGACAACTGGGAGTCTTCAACATTTCACTAACTCCAATGGGCCGGCTCCAGCATAAGTATTATTTTTCTCTGTTTCTACCAAGAGAGTACAAAAATTATAACACTTAATATGTTTAGCAAAGCAATGTTGTAGCTGGAAGCAGCACAAAGGACATAAGGCTTTGCTGTACTATCTGGGGATTAAAATTGGCAAACGTGTTTCACCAGCCTGGCTTTCCAACAGAGTCATGGAGCAGAAAAAAGAGAGGCAACTACTGTGTGGAGGTATCTCCCTCTCTGAATGAAGACTTGCTCTTCACACAGCGCTTTGTGGTGTCAGAGTGAGACCTGACGTAGCGGGATGTCCACCACCTCCCTGGGCCACTGTTGGAGTGCTGAGGAGGCTCTGCTCTCTGGTAGAGACCTACCTCCTAAAATAAAACCTGACTTGTGGGTTATTACAAACAGTTTAGGACAGCTCTCTGCGTTGCCTGTAGTACATAGCTGGGCTTCGTCCTCACGTACAAAGATTTCTGACCACTCATCCTACAGCCCCATTACTGCAACTAATGTGTTGTAAGTGCAGTTTTATGAATCACTCCCTGAAGCTTTTCAGATGTCACTGAAGGGTCACAGTAACAGAAAATAGGGACCATATGGCTTACTCACAATGACTTACCCTCCTCAGCCCAGAAGAGCAGAGCTGCAACCGACCTCAGACCCTCCAGCGTTTCTCAACCCTCACAGAGCCCGTGGGGAGCTGGCAGGCGGAGCTCAGGATGCAGCTTGTCACTCGAGCTTGTGTCTAAGCTGCCTACTGCAGCAGGAGCTCCTGGACTGACTTTAATGGCACTTATATATGGCTCTGTATGGGATGTGGGCTGACTCCAAACCCCAGATTACAGCTCTGCAGCGTAGCCTCTCATTTGCTTCTTCTTGAAAATCTTCCCCCGCAGCTGACAGGTAAGATTGTTCCCGGTAATGGGATCTGGGCAGCTGCAGCCAAAAACTAACCCACCGCCCCCGGCACTTAGGAGGGATTTTCAATAATCTGGAATACAGGTTGAATTTTCTATATATAAATGCTGGATGCAGCACTGTGATTAATGACAAGGCTATCTCCTGTGATGAAACAGGAAAGTTTGCTATGAAGTCAGCACTGGGAGGTGAGGGGAGCTGAAGCCTGGGCAGAGAGAAGGGCGATTATGGCTCCTTCTCCCCTGAGCTTGCAGGTCTGACCAATCAACACTCAGGTTTCAGCTCTTTTTTTTAGGCTTTGCCAGTCAGGTTTAAGTCAAATCTCTGTTAGTCCAGCCTAGCGTTAGTGGTCGGAGATGGTGGTGTAAGAGATGCTACAGAGAGACGCTACAGAGAGGAAACTCTCAAGGAAAAACCCAACCCCAAGTGAAGTGCTTCAGAAACTCCTGGCAATCTTTTTCTAATACATTGCAGGCTCCCCACACCTGTGATCTCATAGCAGTGAAAGGATGTCACAGCAATTGCCTCAAGACAGAGAGACTGTCACATCGAGGACAGCCCTTCCCAGACTAGTAGTGCAACATGCCCTCTGGTGAGAAACTGGTGGAACAAACCAGAAAAATCTCCAAATTTCTAGCCCTCCCAGATTCATCAGCTCGCTGTTAGGACCAGTGATCTTCTTTCCGTTTGGTGGAAGACTTAAGGCCGGCCTCTAGCTAGAGGGAGACAAGTCCTTCGGCTGAGCTGGTGTGGCACGAGGCTATCTTGTACGTTCATGCCGCTGCCTCCCTGGGGCTCTGCATCCTCCTCTCTCACCAGTCTTTCCCATGGGATCTGTTGAGCCACCAGCTTCTCCAAATCCTACACACAAAGAGCTTCCCACTAGTCTTGATGTTTCCTTTGCAATAGTTGAGCCTCCCTTGTCCTCCTCTGCTACAAACAACTCCTTTACAGCTCTGCCACACCAGGGCAACAGCCCCCAGCCCCAAAAACAGCCTGGCATGGCCCAAAGCTTTTTCCTTGGCCACACCACTCGTCTGGTGCCACAGGGGAAGCTGAAGTACGACACGATAAAACCTATTTGCCAGAGTTGCCAAACGGAAGTCTGTTTTGCTTCCTTGTTTGCGGCACCTTGACAAGGTCAGGTTGAAGCATCTGGCAATGAGTGACTAACTCAAGGCCGCTGCGTGAGTCAGCAGGGCAGCCTCGCAGGGCTCAGGAATGCTGATTGCTGGGTCTTGCAGTCACCACTGGATCATGCTTTCCCCGTAGTTGCCCTAGCAAAGCTCTCATGGGTGAGTACAGCACAGAAATATCTCCCGTAATGAGGATTTCCCACTGCAATTCTTGGCAAAGCTTAATGGCTGCAGATTTATGAGCCTCCATTCAGATCTTCTCTAATTCCTCTTTTGAAACCCCATTACCTCCATCTGTGTTGCCTTTTGCATCAATCAGCCATTCTGACTTGATGGGCTGTTTTTGTGTTTGTTTTGTTTCTCGCAAACTCTGATAGAATTTCACCAACTGAATTTTGTAGAGTCCTTCATTACTCACATCTTGTGTGCAAACAAATGCAGCCTGCATAAGGAAAAAATCACAAATCAGCACAATTTTGTTTTCCTAAGAAAGCACAGAAGTTCTGAGTTCCACTCAAAGCAAAGCAGTTTCATTGCAAAAAGCAATAGTAACTAAGAAAGACGGCAGAACTACATCCAAACAATTCAGAAACATTGCCTCTATTTCAATTGCATTCAATGACTGAGGGTCAAATTCAGCCTGATGCTGAAGAGTGACCAAACCTAAGCTTTTTAGGGCTGCAGTGGGCCTCCATGTCCCCTTCAGAGGTGAGTAAGCTCCAGTGAGTGTTTGCAGAGGGCCAACGGACCATAATTTTGCCTTTATAAATCATATGGTATGGGCAATAGATGGATGACCAAGGAGGTAGGCAGACATCCTTGCAAAGGAGCACCACCCAGGACCATTCTCTGTTGGTAAGGCCAGTTGGGATGGAGCAGCCCACACCCCTTATATTCGACTCCCTTTACTTCTAAAGCAAGGTATCTACTGGGAAGCGGACCTCAACTGTGCTAGCTCCCAAATCCCTCAGAAGAGAGTCAGTTGCCTTGGGCCAAACCTCTGGGCCAGGCACTGTTTAACAAATAAGCAGCGTTGATGACCGGGAGCCAGCGGCTGGGAGTGTCCTTGTCACCATCTGATTAATTAATAGAGGAGGAGGGAGTAATTCCACAAAACAGCAGCCTTATTTCTGCACTAGGGCTAGGACGTCATATGTTATATACAGGCGCAGGGCTCGTTCTCATCCTTTCCTTACACGTTAGGATCCTCTCCTCTGTGCCAGCTCAATTGCTTACACCATTTAGGGACTAAATCGCAGTACTTTGGTGACTAGCACTGACCACAGTAAGCGTGTGTGTGATGGCACGCCCAAGAGGGTGATGAGCTAAAATGTGGTGGTTCAGGTGAGGGTTGAAGTGGGGGGGCCAAATTGCCCAGTGTGAGCCAAATATCGTACTTTTTAAAAGAATCTTTACTTTATTGAATTACTGCCTATTTTTAGGACCTACAAGGCTTGGTCTATTCATCCAGCAAGCTACATATTTGTTTATTTATGAGAAATGCTGACATCTAGAATAACAGAAAAATTATGATGTGATCACTTTTGAATTATTTTTGCCTGGCAATGTGACTTTTCTGAAGTATTTTTTTGTCATCAGACATTACATTGTAAAAATGTTCTTGGTCATTTCAGATTACATGGAATTTTTGACATTTGACTGTGGCAACTTTAAATCTTCTTGACAAAGAAGGTACATCTTTTTTTTTTCAGTAAAACAGTCTGATCACAAGACCTCCATACCAGAATCTTTTAGCCACACTTGATCATGAAGTATAGAAATGCATTTCTTTCAAAACAGAACAAGAAATGCAATAGAGTTTTTGCCATGTGTTTTAATAACAAATGTTATTTATGATAACTCTCAGAAAAAATAATGCGATCGAATGGTCACAGGAGAAGATCACTCAGCATCCTGCAGTGCTGCTACTAGCTGTCATCCCTCTTATGAAGAAATAGCAAGTCGAGACTGAGGTTGAAATCCCAGACAAAAAGTCTCTTTGAAGATGTCTGTGTGGCACTACCACCACTGTACCCCTTCGATTACGCTCTCGTGTTGTAACTGCATGATCATTTGATTCCTTCAGAAAGCACAGCTTAACGAATGCATTTTTTTCTGTATGCTGCATGAGATTTGTTTGCTTATCCATTACATTTCTTACGTGTGAGGAAGGGGAGGGACGTGTTCAACAAGCAGTGCTGCCTTACTGCATAGGTGTAGTGACAAATCCAGCTTGAAAATGTCCAATATGATGTGTGAATGCATTTTTTTCCTCAAGGATGGCTCCCAGGCAAAACGAGCCTGCAGAAGTTTGCTTTCACTCCATAGTAGCAGGCATTGCTTGGCTCCTATGGATTTGCTCTCTTTGTCTGACTGCTTTATCTGCCAGCTTTTCTCTTCCCCTGCTTCTTGGGGTACTGGAGCTATTTGGAACAGGTTCTCACTGGCCTTGCGCATACCAGCCCCACTGGAAGCAGTAGCAAAGCCTGGTAGTCTTGCAAAGCTTTGGACCTCGTCCCTGTCTCTTCTTCTCATGGGTGAAGGAGAACTGGCATACTGACAGCCAGGACTAGCAATGTAATATTGGAGTAGAAATCTTGTCTTTGCACTTCAAGCACATAGTAACATAGTCAGCTCTGGGTACATCCTTTCCATCCAGCTACTGCTGAGCATCAAGATTTTAACACCTGAACAAATTAAATAAGTTAGTCAGAAGCCATCTACAGGCTCATCTAATAGAAGCTGGTTCCTAACTGTGTCCCAGTCTGGATTCAGGACAATAGGATAGAAGCAGTTTAAAATTTAAGTCAGCATGGCCTAAGAAGCTCCATCTAGCATCATTCCTCCTGCAGCTGAGGAGTCGATCACTCAGCAGCCTTACGTTGGCACAGCCTTGAAGCCCATCATGTGCTATAGCCTGCATGGGAACAGTGTCAAACTCTTCACAAGAGTCACAGGCTGGCCACCTCAGCTTAGATAAATTGGTTTCCCTCAGTACCATTTGAGCAGATATCCATCCCCCTCCTCTGGGAGTCCATGCTGATATTGTCAGCAATGAGATGCTGTTCCTCTAACTTAGGGAAGTAGTAAGAGTTCTGGTTGCACCAGAATAGTTTAAGCTGGTCCCTGCAATATGCATCAACTGCATGTTGGTGTGAAACCACACTTCTGTCGTTTGGCCCTCCATTTTTTTTTTTTTGCATTCCCCTAAAAGCCAGTCACTTTACAGCTTTATCCAGCTCCATATGTGGATACCACCAAACTGGACTTGTATGTCAGCAGCACATTCATATAAAATAGCTCTAACTCTCTAGAACAGTATCATTACCATGAGCTTGTTCCCAAGTCTTGAGAACAGCAGATGGAAATAGTTACAAGTGAATCCTATGGCAGAAAGATGGTGTGTGGTGTGTGAAGGGAAGAACTCCGGGGACTTTCCTGTAGAGTTTGGTTGAAGTTACGAAACCACAGCTGGCACACTGGGTCAGCTGCTTGCAAGAGCTCCAAGGGATCCTGACAGATGCCAAGCCCTTGCTTCCTACCACACCCTGCCACTTCCAGTTCCAGGACACTTCCTCCTTGTTCTGACAGATGATGACCTGTTCCCCATTATACAAGTTTTTGTCAACTCTTGTCTAGACTCAGGCAACGCCATGTCTATGAGCAAGAAGTCATGAGCCCTTAGGAAATTTCTGCAAGTACAGAAGGCTGCAACACTCCTTCACACCAGCACAGACTAAAAGAAGTACCCTCTGCTAGTGTTTTCATACAGTGCTGAGTCTGGCCTAAGTCTCTCGTTTCCAAAGCACTCAGTGGCCTAGGTCCCAAGTTCACCTAAAGTTCCTGTGTGAAGACTGTGGCAACTAGCTTTGCTCCTCACTTGAAAGAGAACTTCCGATAATGACAAACCTCATCTTATGGGGGATGAACTCCCCTAGAAACTATGAACAGTACAAGCCTGCATCCTTAGTGCCAAGTGCAAGACCTCTGCTTTGAGCCTCACTTTTTCTACTGCACACAAATTGCAGCACGTGCATTTAAAGCAAAACTTCTGCCAAAACAAAGCAGTGCACTGCAGATGTAACTTTTACCCTGGGGAAGGGACAGGAGAGAAAGCATGTCACTCATGGTACGGTCATCATGATGTTCAGTGCGTGGCTGGAAAGCCCCTAACTACCAAACTGCTCTCTCGAGAAAATATGCTGGAGAGCATATAACGGGTACCCATGCAGCCTATGCTTTGCTGTTTATAAAAGCCTTGATTTTGTTGTTTCAAAGTAGTTGTGGTTATCACGTTGTCTTTTGTGAGCTTGATATGAGAATGCTTGAAGGCAGAACAATTATTTTCATAAGTCAAGTAGGTCCTCTCATCCATCATCTGCTGTATGTAAGTGCACAGCAGCCCTAACCACGTAGAAAGCTAACCCTAGCAGTGGTCGGTGTTGTTCCAAGTGGGGATCAGGCACTCAGAAGTCAGCAGATCTCCAGTATTGAGCAGCGGTACCATGGACTAAAAGTAGGTAAGAGCCTGGTGTTAACTGTCTTTGTTGACAAGAGGTAGCAACCTTTCTGATTTAGACCCCGGATATTCTGATCCATATTCAAATACTTGTAATGTTAAAGTGCAGTGACAAAGCTTTTTTCACATGTGCTCCTGCATACGTCAGTGCAGCTGTAACCAAAAGGCACAAGCAATCTGAAAATTGTTTGTCACGGGAACGAGAATCCATTCAGGGATGTTAAAACAATTTTAGATTGTTGCCTAAAAGGGAAGTGCTCTTTTCTTTTTCTAAATCCCTATCTGTCCCAGTCCTATGGCGACTCCCAAAATACATCCTCATGTCTAGGCCTTGTGTTTGCTGAATTAATTTCCCTTACTCAAAGCTGTAGTATCATGTTCTATAGGCAAATGGGCTTTCAATATGTAGCAAAGGAATAAAGTCAGCATCATTTTTGATCAAAGAAAAAAAATGCTTCTTGCTCCTCGATTTTGTGTTTGTATTGTGTATTTTTCCTCCATGATCTCAAAAGACAAAGGTTGACTGAAGCCATGAGTGTGGCTGAAGACACTTGGAGAATTCTTGGGATAGGATACTGGGGATTCTTCCATACTAGTAACTGTCATCAGCCATTTTTTTACATATATATGTGTGTGTGTCTATGTGTGTGAGGGACAAACAGAGCCAAAACCCATAAATCTTTGCACTTCAAGAGCTCCAAAGGCTTGAGCAAGCAAAATTGCAGTCAGGTATCATTCCCTTGAAATAATCTTTCAACTATGACCACCATGCAGAAAGATGTATTTCATGACAGTGATATAAAAGGCAGACAGGGACATGCAGAAAAGCTGCAGAAATGGCTTTTCCAGGGGTAGTTCTGTCCACAAATTTTTATACTCTCAGCCGTACAACCTGTGCTTCACAACATAATACAATATTTCATGACCAAGAAGGGCTAGATTTTATTCAGATCCCTCCTGTACCTCCATTGAAAAGAAGGCCTTGACAGACAGACATAAACATCATCCCATCACTAAAGCTGTTTAGTAAAGCTTGGATTCTGTTGACAGAGAAGGTTTGGCAGGAAATGTCGTTAAGCATTGGGATCAACTTTGCCAGTCTTACACCATTGTCACTGGATAGGGACAATCTTCTCCAGCACAGCAGGGGTTATCAGGCTTCTTCACTACTTAGCACAGATTAGGAAAACAACCTAAGACTAAAGAAACCAGTTGACAAATAAATGCCCTGGTGGTAAGATACTGAAGGTCAAATTCTGAGCCTAGTCTATAGCTCCATTGTATTTGGATATCAAAGCAGATAGCTGAAGTATGCATGAGTATGCATTCATTCATTAATAAGGGGTTACTCTAGTACGTTTTCTCCTGATCCTTTTTTCCCCTCAGCTCGGTACTCTCACCCATGGTGAGGTCCCCAGAAAGGTTATGCTGATGTAGAATGATGAAGTCCCACTTAGATAACACTGACAAGGCTTTCCAAGAAGCTCAGTTTCCATGTGGGCTCATACATGAACAATCCAAATTTTGCTGAGACCTCATCCAGAAACCCCAGCTAAAACCAATCTCTGAGAGTTGCTGAGTTCTGCACACTAACAAAAGTTCAACTGTGAGGGCCTGATTAAAAAAACATGGCAAGTCCCATTTGTTTCAGACTATCAGAAGTTAGTGTAAACGGCTGTGATTACAAGCTACATTGGCTTTGCAGGATGACTAGCAGCACCACCGATGAGGCAAGTGTTGAAACTGGCCACAGCATAGGCATTTTATCCTTTCTGCTTCAAAGGCATATGAATCACTGCTTTTGGGGAAATGCACAAATAGGTTGTTTTTCTCCGAGCTACAAAGCTTGCGGTTAAACCATACTGAGCTGAAAATGTAAAAATCTCCCAAGCCTGCAAAATGCTTTTCACTGTCACACATAGAATTAGCAACAGTATTTGTGAGGAGGGCTGAACAGACAAAATCTGATGTGTGTGCTGATTACTTCTGCCCTTGAACGAAACTTCCCATGTCCTTATACTTCAGGCATCTCTGCTAGAGTTGAGAGCAAGTCTTTTACATCCATGTTAAGCTGCAGAAAAGTCTTTCTACTTTAAGAACTCAAGCAAACTTTCCTGTCTCTTACCAAACCTGGATATTGTGCCTAATAGACAACAACACCTCTCTATTTATCCAGATATTTTTTAATTTATTAGAAGCAGTCATCCACAGCATTAGGTGTTTTATAATTAAAATACACAAAAGAGCAGGATTAACTGGCAGAATATGAGCAGCTACCTTCCAAAAAAAAAAAAAAAAAACCAAAACCACAGGGCAAAATACTGCATTTAATAATGTTACTAATAATGAAAAATTACTTTAGATTTAACAATGCATAGCTTATTTCCCAACCTTTCATCAAAGGGCCAAGGGTCTTTAGCATGCACTAATAGTTAACAAATTGGGCTTTGGGAAACTGAAAAAGGTTTGTCATATGCGCATTCAAATGGTCTTCCTTTCTTTCAAACTAGCAGACAGTGAATACTAACCCTTCTGTCATTAACGTGTTCATCCATCCCTTATTTGAGGTTCTTCCTAATTCCTTTGATTTTTCCCTGGAGGTGATAATCCACTCTTTAAGAGTCATGTCATATTGTGTTCATTTGTTGTGTGAGCAAGAGCAAGAAGAAAACTGAATCAATCAATTCAACCTGTGCAGAGCAACGCTAAGCACAGTAACACGTGATTAAATCTCATTTTCAAAGTAGAATTCAGCCTAAAGAAAGCTAGCTTTTCAATAATAATTAAACACAGCATTAAAAAAAACAACTTGTCTTTTTATGCAATTCTCAGGCCACGCTAAATTTCTCCCTCTGAATCAAAGCTGTAGATGTGGCTTTGTTTTTTTTTTTTGCCTGTTAAAATACAACATTACTCTAGCCATCGCTTCTACACCTTTAATCCAGCTAAGGAGATGATGTATAAGGAAGAACTCTACAAAGCTTTGCCAATGGCTTCTGGTGTGTTCTGTTGCAATGTTTCAGTGTCTCATCTGAGCAGGGTAGCTCACCATTTATAGGAGTTGCTCAGGAGAACCCTTGCTGGAGGTCCCTGGAAATTTCCAGACAGGTTTCAACACTCTCCGTGATTTTATTTCACCAAATATAACTCTGTTATTTTCTCAATAGAAAAAAAAGGCTGCCTTTTGGGGAAACAGTAAACATTATTGTGAGTTTTAAAAATAGTAAAAGGCTAAACCTTTATGGCTTGCATGAGGAATACTGCAGATCAAGAAATTCTGAAGAGCCATCTCACATTCTCAGAAAGTGTTTTATTAAGAATATTCTGAGGTCCTATCCTCACTTCCTAGCTTTTTCCCATTTTCACAGCTTCTGGAAGTTACTGAGCCTGGTCTGAACTCAAAAGCAGCAGTAGAAAGTATATTTTCTTTTATAAACAAACCTTGGCAAATTGCAGAAACTTGTTAAATCCTACACAGATGATAAAGCAGTATGAATTGTCTATCTGAGGGCAGTAGGAGTGCATTTGAGAGAAAAGTATATGAGGCATATTTTCTAAAATGTAGTTCTGTCTAAAATGAAGTTCTGTCTATTATTATTCCCATGATTCTACCTTCCATGCTGGGAGGATGGTCACACTACCACTGACTGCAGTTGCAATGAGGCTGCCTCTGCAGAGTGGCTGTTCGTTAAAGTTGCCCAGTTCCACGTTTTAGATTTTAACATTCATGACTAATATAATTCAAAAGTAAAGGGCAAAACCCATCTTCATACTCTGAAGTGCAGAAGCACTGCGCTCTTCAGGTGGACTCCTGCTTAGTAACTAAGCAACCACATCCTGCATCTCTAACTCACATGCGCTGATCTTACCATAGAATTTCCTGTGGCAAATTTTACCTTGAATCACTTGTAGATCTTCGGTTCATATCTGAAATGTGCTGCTTATAAAACTGTGAATGAATTACCTCAATGAATAATTGTAGGTCTGCAGATTATCTCATTTATTAATTTTGTAATCCAGATGACTGAATTTTTAACAGGGAATGTATCTTCTGCAATAAATGAAGTAACATTACTTTATGCCCCATACTTCTTTTGATCTATAATGGTGTTGTTTTTTAAATTAACAAGAAGAGTGTGAATGTTAATTGTCCCACTGACTGTAATATTGCCAAGTTTTGCTTTGCTTTATCTGCAAGGATCGTAACATTTAATTTGAATAAGTAATCAAAACAAAGACAAGAGAAAATTCTGAACTGCCTTTTGGTGACTCAACATTTGAATTAAATCTTTGCTTCCTGTGAGTAAGTCACATGGGAATTCTCACAGACAAGTATTACACTGGTAAAGCTCACATGATCACATATTCATAGAAAATAAATATGAAAGGATTACAACCATAGTTAAATAGAAGTTCCTTTGTGAATGCAGATGAATATTTAGGGTATGTATTCACACAAAAGAATACACTCAAGTCACTGCTCGTGCAAAACTCCATCAGTACTAACCAGAGGGCCAGAACTAGGACACAGCCGAAATAAGAAGTTTGCAGTGATGGAAATGTTTTATGTAAGCCATTTGAGGAATGTTTAGCAGTAAGGAATGTATTTGTAAGTGTCAGGAATGATGGAGTGTAGTTCAAGATCAGGATCACAAATCAGGACCATAAATCAAGGATGTTGACCAGTCCAGAGACCCACCACGGCTGCTTGTACTCCAACAGCCCCAGAGCTCCTTCACGTCAGTGTAGAACTGTAGAAAAAGTTATGGGGTCAGAGTATAAACACACAAGCTGCTCAAAGCGGGTTTTCATATGAAATGTTTCACAAAGGTTGATTCTGGAATTTATTCCAATGGAAACGGAGAATATAAATTAATATAGAAGGCATCTTCTCGTTCTAATCCATATCAATCCAATCTAATTTGCTACATTGAGAAAAAGAGACATACTCTCATTCTACCAGAGCAATCGTTCCTGACCTTTATTCAGCTTCATGTTTGCTGCTTGCTACAGATCCAACACAATCTGTGTGGGCCCACAATATCTGTATTTATTCTAGTTGCATCGACTGGCCTAAGGAAAAGATACTATTCCTCTTCATAAAGTTTGTCTTGGCTGTATCTTTACACTGCTCTAGCTGCGGCAGTGCTGCTACTAGCAACATAAATGAATGTTCTACTTATTTGAACAAAAGCCAAACATAGACAAGTCACAAACGCTTCAGATGCAATTAAGAAAGAGACCATGCAGCCATCGTGGAATAATTTAGGTTGCCAGGGATGTCTGGAGGTTTTCTAGTCCACCTCCCTGCTCAAGGCAGGGTCCTGGTGGATCAGAAGAACTCAGGTGGATCCTGGGGCTTTCAGGTGTCAGTATTCCTACCGTGGTTATGTAGTAATGCCTACTAAGTCTGTTAGAGAGAGTCTCTCTCTCTTGAATTTATTGGTAGTCTCAGATACAAGTATTAAAGGAAAATATAATTTATGTAACTATAAGCAAGGTATAAATCATACTATCTCCTACTACGTTTTCTAATCTGAAGGATAAAAGTTTGTAAAAGAATAATAGGAATATAGGGTTTGCAAATATGGGATTTGGTGAACAGTTATACAACTGTGTACATTTTAATCATATCACCTCTGACACTACATGAACAAAGTATTTTTTTGATGTGCCAGTTTGGTCTAAGACATTCAAAAGGTGGGAAGATAAAACTACCTCACTCATGTAAGACATGCTTTACCTTCAAAGAACTATTGAGGCAGTGTTTTCATTTGTTATAACAAAAGTTATCTTCAGATGAGATTAACTGTTAACTGCATCGTCATTTAGTTATGTCAAACTTATGCTGGAGCTTTCAACAAACACTTTCAAGAAAATTATTGCTTAATCTAGCTATTTAAGTGAAACACTTCAACCTGTCATTTTTAATTAAAAAAAAAAAAGAAAAAAAAAAAGAAAGCATCTCTTTTCACAGTAAAGTCTGTATTTATTCTGGTGGAGGAGGGAGTTGTTTTCTCTCTTTTCAAAACTTTTGTAGCTGGACTTTACCTTGAGCATATTTCAAAGCTGCCCTTAATGCCATCCCTTCCTTCAAAATGAATTGATTCACTGTGTAAACACTCCTGATGCACAAATACAGTCAAGGGTTGTTTGCATGTGGTCTGCAAATGAAGCACAGGAGTTAATGTCAGAGCTGCTGTTTGATCCACCAGCCTCTCAGATAGATTAAACTTTTCTGAATGACTCACCACTGCTTTTATTGTAAATAAAAAAATATTTTGTTTCTGTTCAAATTACTGTAACATGCAAAACCAGCATCACTATTTTAGTTGATAGCACATTAATAATAAATCGTTCTACTAAATGAAAAGTTAACTCCAGTACACATCCAGGATCTAGCAAACAAAACAAAAAGCACAAAAAGAATGAATGAAGGAAGCACAATAAAATACTACTTAGACTTGGAGACGCAAACACAGCATCTTCTGCCAAGAAGAAATGAAGCAGTTGCTTTCTCCTGTAAGCATTACCTCAGCCATTTCTGGACAGATAGGCTTTTATCCATATCTCCATCTTCATGAGTCACCCTATAAATTGTTTGGCTGCCCTGAGCAGATCTAAAGAGGGAGAAACATAAAAAGCAAGTGTCATCAGCACATGGTGGAAACCACAGTCCTCAGCTCCATAGCCACGCTCCTTGAGGCACTGCGTGCCCAGGGGGCACAAAGGACAACCAGCAGAGCCCTGTAAGAAGCATTGACACCACAGCCTCTTGGGAGGAGAGGGACAGAGCTGATCAGATAGACCCTGCTACCACGCGTGGAAGGACCAAAAGCAGTCAAAGAACAGACAGACCTGGAAATGCTGTCATGGTACCCTCATTCTTCATCCTAGCCAAAAGGAGATCAGTAGCCCATACTGCCCTGGGCAACATCTAGAATTACTGTTGTACCAACAGAGACTTAAGTGTTTCAGTTACTGTGTGGAACAGATTTCCACCCACTCTCACCGCCAGACACTCCAAAACCGAGATGGTGTAAGGACTAGAGAGATTGTCAGTGATTGTCCCTCACCTCAAGTCAACAGACCCTAAGCCTTTCTAATGGCTTCACATCTTTCAAGAGATCTCAATCATGCAATGATTGCAGTGTTTGAATCAGTTCGTTCTAGTTCAGACACATCCCAATTTACATACTGTTTTGTGCTCCCAGCTCTGTCATTAATGTTTAATGCCTTAATTCAGCCATCAATCCCCACTCAGCAAAATGATTCAGCTAAGTATATGTTTAAAGTTAAGTGCATTTTTAAATATTTTGCTGAAATGAAGCAGTCTTACACGCATGCTGACATGCTTTGCTGAACTGTGTTTTCATGCACAAGAGTTCACTTACACAAGAGTTCACACGCACAAGAGTTCAGATAGGCACTTAGGAGAGGAGCCTTCCTCTTCCTCATTTGCATTCATGTTGAAGCGTGGGGCTTGTGAAGGAGTTTCTATAATGTTAAGTTTTCTATAATGTTAAAGCGTTATATTCAAGGAGAAGGTGGTTGCAGTCCTGTTTTGGTTTTGCTGCTGCTCCAGGTGTCATGACACAACTAGACAAAATCTTTTCTATTTTCTGAATTCTGTCAAATTGATTTATTTTAAATTAACATTTGAAAGATGGTTATGACTGAAAATCTCTACTCACAGTAAACTGATCAGATTGAGGTAATGCCTGATCACTGGCATTATTCAGATCTCAAAGGAAGACAAAAATCAGTAAACCTTTGCACAGATGTCATTTCACCCCTGACAGGTCAACTAGTAGAGATTAAAAAAAACCCAAACCAGCAAAATGTACTGATTGATTTCTCAAAGCAGGATATTTACCCTTGTCCACCAGGACTCTTACTCTAACACTAACCAAATCCTTTTAACTTCTAATTTTGAAAATTTGATAGTATATTTCTCCAGGGCCTGGGTTTGGTGAGTGGCAGGGAGGTATTTGTTTTTTTTTTTTTACTTTTCAACCTCTTTCACTCGCTTCTTTCTACAGGGGAATGAACGAAATAAATGCCATAAAGGCCTTTTCAACTCTAAGCGAAAACAAAACTTATTACAGTCACATATTTCTATTGCTGCTGGTAATGGTGGAAGCAGTAATGGATTCCCTTGCTTTTGTGACCATGTTTTATATGTACTTTAGCTTAAGTGCTTAAAAATCTTCTAAAGCTCTTATTTTAAAGATTTTAAGTATTTGAGAGGTGTTAACACTCTACTGTTACTTTACAAGGCAGCTGCCTCCAGAGGTAGCTCCTACATGTTCTGTTTACAGGGAAGAATAACTCACAAGGTATCCAACTCTCCTCTTGAATATTGTACTGGGGGGGGGGGGAGTAATGTGAAAAGGCAATTTTGTGCTAAAGATACTCATTGCAACATTCTGGAGATATCTGTTACCTCAAAGTTTGATTTAGATTTGTCCTAGTTATGGATGAAAGTCAGAGGAAAGGAGTTTCTTTAGTGCAGCTTTTAATCAATTCAACCATACTCCTAATTTTAGGTTAAAATTTGATTCAGTTAAAGTGCACATTCATCAAATAGTCTTTAATTTTACACGAGGAGGATGTGCATGACAGCAATAAACAACTTTGCAACTTTCAGCTTATGCAAGAATAAAGGCTTGACCTATTGTACATACACATATTGTACATACAGTTTGACCTATTGTACATACACTCAGTCCTATCCAATAGGATGAAATTGAAGAAGTAGATTTCAGGTTTTCAATCAAATTTGACTAACAGCTTGGTATTTAAATTCAGAATTCTTCTTCCCCCCTCTCCCTCCTCCAAAAAAAAAAAAAAAAGAAATGTTAGATTTATTTGAAAGGGAAAAAGCTTAGTAAAATAATAAAAGAGTATCAAGATGTGAAAAGCACATGGATTCATCTATCTTGTTATTGTGATCTAGAAACTGGGCCATCTCAAGCTATGGCCAGTTGTTGGATACCTGGAGTACCAGGGGCACTTAGTGAACAATCCAGACCGAATGGAATTGTTATGTTTGTGAGCAGCAGGCCTCAAGGACATCACTGAAGCTGCTTGTGAGAAAGTACTGAAGCTGCCTGTAAGAAAGTACTGAAGCCACCTGTGAGAAAATAATGAGGCCGCCTGTGAGAAAGTAATGAAGCTTCCTGAGAGAAAGTAAACGAAGCAACCTTGAGAAGAAGGAAAACAGCTGGCATACGTGACTGGGGGCTGAACGTGAAGCAGGGTGCAGGTGGAGAGAGCCGTGCGCATGAACATAGAGACTTAACGAATCATAGTTTAGCTAGGAGCGTGTGCATGATATAGTTAACCAATTAGTAGAGAGCTTGCGCATGATACGGAATTAGAAGGGCTATATTAACCGGGATGTATCAACAATAAATTGGCATTTGCTTGATCATATTGGTCGTCAGCAGTGTCCGTTACTTCCGCGTCAACAGCCAGTAACTGCGCAGTTTCTTTGCGTGGCATTTGCTTCCTCTCATCAAAACTTTTCTCAGTAGTAGTTGTTGAAGAGGAAGTTTCTGATCTGTGTAACTCCTCTTGTTTCTAGTCACCACAGAAATAGTCCCTTTATCATTTTTTGCTTTTAGATAAGTTGTAAATGTTATTCCTGACAAGGCATCTTTGGGCCTAGGGAGCTTCACAAACTTTGCGGAGTTTCAGATAGTCCCAAAAAGTCAGTTTTTGGTCACGGACCTTGAGAATCACAATCAGGACTAAGAAGCATATGTGAACATGTAAGCAAGCTTGTTGTTGGCAACTGGAGGTAAGGCCTCCTCTTCCTCAGGTACATTAAGTGGAAGGCACTGCTATAACTGCAGTGCAGATAGGCACACCTGAAGCAGTAGTGCGTGTGCCAGGCAGCACCTACTGCAAAATCCACCTCAGAAGCTCTACAAGTACTTACACGGCAAAACCACACACATCTTACAGTTACTGCAATATTACTGCTGCTGGTTCTTATGACAGCTAGTTTAAAGTAACTCGAGAAAGCAGTATTTGTAGGAATATTTGCTGTGTAAGCTGAATGTCCCACAGAGAAGGTCAGTAAACTGTGGAGATACAAAATCAAGTCCAGGAACTGTGACTACTGAAAGAAGCTTCCACCATAGGTTGTCAAGTACAATTATCAATGACAGATTGCACTGGTTACAATGTGCATACTAACCTGTGTTTTGGGCAGACGTCATTTTCAAGGCTTTGGTTCAGGGGCCTGTGAGTGAATAGCATCTTCCCATGGGGTTCTCAACACAGCATGAGGCTTTACAGATTAAGAGCAACGTGTATTATACATGACATCCATGCACACTGCTCCTCAAAAGCAAGCTACATTGAGGGACTAGAAAAACAGCAATCTTCCACCATAAATTCCTCTTTCCTGGCCCGCTCCGCTCCTTTAATACTGCTGTCTACCAATACGTTGGCTTTGGTTATCTTGCCATAACAAAGCAAGCAGGCCTGTCTGTGTCGTAGGTGGGCTTTCAGCAGCTAATTAACAGAGGGAAGCTGTGGGAGTTTCTGAGAAGCTGAGCTCTGATGTAACCCAATGCCATTCCCTAGGAAGCTTTCAGAGGCCCCAGCCATCCATAATTCATTTTCGCCAGTCACATGGCAGTCAAGTTCGTTTTGCGTCATGGCTGCTTGCAATGGAAAAGCACTTACAGGGTTTCAGCGGAGCAGGCGGCCCTTTCCGCTATCTGCATCAGAGAGGAACGGAACAACTACAGGAGCTTACAGCCTTCCTGTAGAAAACTCTGAAAATAATGTTTTAAAGGTGGGCAAAACCTATGATGACAGCACTTATGCTACTCAAATGTACTGCCCCATGTGATTATTCATTTACACCTCTTCCTGGCATCTTTGTACCTCCTGAGTTACGTATAATTCACTTTCTCACCTGCAGTTCCTATAAAATTCATATTCGGCCGTGCAGGCCTCAGTGCCAGGAGGGCCACAGGTCACCCCTGAGGCCGCTCCTGGCCCTCAGGCATGGGCCCACGCTTGAGTGGGGGCAGGATCCATGCCCCCGAGACCTGCCTGCCCCTCGGAAGCCTCGAGGCCATGCCACCCGCTGCCCCGCCAACCAGTACTCAGTGGCCAGGCCCGGCATGGCTGAGGGCAGTCCTACGTCTCCCCTGCACCTGTCCACCATCTGCTGGTGCGTGCTGCTCCCTGCCGCTGGGCCGGGGACCAGGCTGGAGGGGGAGGCCCTGGCTGAGGATGGAGGGGGAAGGTGGCGAGGTGGGGTTGGGGTGCCCCCCCCCCCACCCTCAACAAGTGGGTGAGGGGGGCAGGACCTGCTGGGTGGACTCGCTAAAGGGAGGTCAGGAACCCCACTTTTAATGATTACTGCAGTTCCATAGGACAAAAGTCTGGTTTACTGTCAAGGCCCCATCATGGTGGTGGTGCGTAAACGATGCCGCAAAAGCAGGGAAATGTCCCTGAAAATCCATCACCCACCACAAGTCTTACTGATGCGGAGGTGGTTTCGTGTGGGGAAAATGGGATTTTTGTCTCAGCCTTCCCACTCACTGGGATCTGGCCACTGTCCGCTCGACGTGATGCTGCAGTGCGGATGGCAAGGACCATCCCTGGCTGGACCACTCGTGGCTGGTTTGCTTCTGCAGCGGCCAGCGGCACACTGGCATTCGGAGTGATGTTGAGTGATTGACATTCTCCGAGGTTTTGTTCCCTTGAGGTGAAGGTAATGGCTGAACTCCTCAGTGAGATACTTTCTGCAGTGGAGTGAGGTTGTCACCATTATTTTCTTGTGCTTTGAGAAGAACGTTATCTGCCGTGTACCAGCCAAAGAGAAACTGGGGCTACTTTCCTTCTTTCCCCAAGCACAGCTGAGTCCAGCTAATATACAGTGCTGAAGCTTTGTGTGAAACAGTGCTTGTGTGCACACACAAGCAAACTTTTAACTTGACAGCAAGGAATTTTAAATCTTTTCATTCCCCCTTCTCAATAATACCTGAGCAGCAGGAATTAGTCTGTGCTTTTGCTGTGGCATAGATACCACTACTCCCATTTCAAAAGGACTGGAGGAAGAGATTCATCCAAGGTCATCCAATAAGTTTGAGGCACTGCATAAAACTGAATCATAAACAATCCTTTAAAGGATAAACCAATAATTTTTTAATCACAACAACATTTTGAATCATCTTTTCATGTTTTGAAAATTTTTAAATACTTAGCTTTAAATATTTTAGCTTAAAGTATTTTACAGTTGGTGCATTGAGAGATTTTGGTCCAGAAATTGTTTAACAGCAGACTTGCAAACCTTTATAACAGCCTGGCTGCCAAATGTTGACATATAACAGGTGGCAAACCCCAAAAACTGTGAGTGCATTTGTGGTCCTAGTGCCGATCAGATAACGATCCAACTGGAAAGCATGGCTAGAAAGCAGTAGGTAACTGGAGGAGGTCTTTCCCCATGTGCTTTTTCTTTATCCTCCATCTTCCTCCCCTACCACATTTTTCTTTTGATTTTTGTTGTCTTTATTACCAGTTTTGTTTTGATGCATGCCCTAAACACTCAGGTTTGGAGAACCTCGGGATTAATAGGCAAGAAGATGAGCACTGGACTCTTTCCTGTCCTGAGAGACAGTATTTTTGTACTATATGTCAGCACTAAGAATGTGTTTTACTTGTTATTTAAAAAAGGCTGGCAATTTAATAGATGATAAATTCATGAAATTAAATTCTCAAATACTTTATCACTAAATAGTTAAATCCTGAGGCAAACCTATGGGCAGAAATCAACGACTGAAGCATGAATTAATTTCTGCTGCACTTCCAATGACTCTTGTGGTGTTATATTAAGGATGAATTTGGACTTAGGTTTAATCTCCTCTGGGACTGCTCAATTACAAAGGGTTTTGTGATGGTTGCTCTAGAAAAAGCAAGCATTTCTGCCTGCTGGGAGGCAGAGCTCTGTCAGGACTCTTATCTAGGACAACTTTCATTTACCTTTCGGCCCCATGGCGGGAAATACCCCATTAGCACAGCAGATCTCCAGTCTTTGGTGCAGGTTCCTGCTCATTTCTAGCCATGAAGCATTTGCAGTCGAGTGGTGGGGCTGAGGTGGTGAGGAGCTGGCAGGGAGCCCAGCATGGCTCAGCCCCGGCACTTGGCAGTACCAGGCTCTTGGGTGGAAGGGTGAGAAGATGGGCTTCAAGGAAGTAAAAGCGAGGCATTCTGGGGCCTTTTGCTAGGGAGAGGGAGATATGGAGGAGGCTGTCAGTCTTGTTCCCTGGAGAAAGGGGAGGAGGTGTGTATACAGGGTGAGGTAGACATCGCCAGACCGTGGAGTGATCAAAATCTTGCTCAGTCTGTTCTAGCAAGCCAGTTTGCTGAAGACTTTACTCACTATCTACTGCCAATAAAGCTAACAGAGAAAGATAAACACTAGGTCACCTGAAATCAGGCTGCTAATAAAAGAGAGGATGCTGATTTAAAATCCAACTGGCTTATCTCACCTGGTGATTATGAAAAGTCTGCTTTCTCAATCAACTCGATTATCAGTAAAGACACAGTGGGTAACTGGCACTGCACTGCACTAGCATTCAGCTGACAAATTAATTAAATATGCACAAATCATTTGGTATAACGGAAGCAGAGTCACAGTAAGAAAACACTGCCATACGATCAGTGTGACATGGTTTGAGAATTAATCTCTCTGCTTCTTTGCTCTAGCTTTGCTCCTGTATTTGCACTGCAGGAGACTATTATCTTCTGACATCGAAACCGTTGGAGTTATCTCATAATTACAGGTCTTTTTTTTCTAGTGAAGGTAATACGTCTTTCTCAAAGAGGGAAGTTGCATTCAAACCAAGTAGTTGCATTTACTTGACTATGACCATTCTGTTAAGTAGGATGACTAAGGGATTTGGCCAAAGGATGAGTATTTAAACACCTAAACCGGTTCCAGTCCTGGTAGTTCTGTTACATAGTAACTGTAAATTAAAATTCTATTCTCTTATTAAACTTGTGCTAAAATCAGTGAGGTTATATGAGAACAGAAGTTGGTCCTTCATAGTTCAAGCACTCTCCATCCCAAAACACCATATTGTGCATTTCAGATGGAAAAATGCTGATATTATTTTCTTTGGTAGAGTGGAGGTCTTTCTAATTAGAAAATCAAAGTTACATCGTTTGATGTAACATACAGCTATCGTATGAGAGATGCTAATACTTTCTGTGTTGGTGTTAATGTTATAATGATATTACTGGGTTCTATTTTTTAATTAAAAACTATGAGATCTAGTTAATTTCTTAGCAGAATCTCACATGGCTTTTCTTACATTTTGGAAACAAGGCAAGTAGAACTTTAAAAGTTAAAAAAAAAAAAGCCCACAAGAAAAAATATGAAAATGTATTTTTTTTTCCCAGAATACAGATTAACATAAAAGTAGTAGCTCTCTTTCTGATTCTACGCTTCTATAAAATCAGAGTAACTATTACAGAGTATACTGTAAGTCTGATGAGCTATTAAAAGTAGAAGCTAACAATTCTTTCTTCTAATTCTGACATAAACCAATTTATGTTTTTGTTTTAAAGGATAGCTGGTAACTTCTATTTGTGTCAAGAATGCACTGTACCCCGTTGGCTACTATATGAATTGTATACGGAAAGCTGCAGTCTAAATTCCAGGTATCAATTAAATTCAGCCACCTCTGGAAAGGTACAGAGTAGACAGGATAGATAAGATAAGCAGAGATACTTAAACAGAAAATCTAATGATCAGATATACACACTGCATATCAAAAGAGATTAAATAACAGAGAAGAATGAATATGTGTGTCTTTTCTAGTATATGTCTGGCAAGCCCTCATGTAGACACAGTTATACTAGAGAATAGCGTATTCTTTGTGGTGGAGTTTATTTTCTTCAGGGAACTGGTGTATGTTACACCAGCAAAGATTTCTTTAGCCTACATATTTTAGAAAGCTTTACCAGGATAAACAGCACAAGGTAAAAAACTAGTCCTGGGGAGCTGATTCTTCCGTTCTTAAAAGACTCCTTTGGCTGTTACATAATTTTATACTTTCCTTTTTAAGTATACTTGGGGAGATTTTGCTCCAGACACACACTAAAAAAGTTGTTATAGAATCACCCAAGCAAAACAAAAGCAGATGTAAAACCCAGTCTCCTTGAAACAGTTTCACTCTTCTAATACATAGAGAATGATACAACCCAGAGAGCAATTACCACTTAGAAATCCCAGTTGCAACAAACAGTCATAGCTATTCAACTTTATTTAACAAATTATTGAAAAAAAAGAATGCCTTGTGATTATTTGTTGCTCAAGACTTTTTGTTCAGAATTTCCTATTTTTACCTCTAACATTATTCTATTAGTGCCCATGGTAGGAGCTTCTAACCATTGTTTTAACACAAAACCAAAATAATTTAAGTAAAAGTTACACCTGAAATCAATTTCATGAATCTTATTTGCATAAATTTCATTTGTGCAGATATCTTCGTTCTACAAATCATTTATCTCAATTCAGTTGAATCTAATTTTTTTTACTGGGTAAGTTTGTTTTTTTTTTTTTTTACTGATTAACTTTTACTTAAAATTAAGATCTGAGTGGGTGGTCCAGTGTGATTTATTACCGTAGCTTAATGGATCATCACCCATCAGCCAAGCCCATGGGTAGAATTTTCCTGGCTCAGGGTTGATGTCTGCCGTGAAGCTACTCACCTTAAAATCTCTCGGTAGTCAATGGAGAAAAAT
This sequence comes from Chlamydotis macqueenii, assembly GCF_036417535.1. NCBI lineage: Eukaryota > Metazoa > Chordata > Aves > Otidiformes > Otididae > Chlamydotis > Chlamydotis macqueenii. The sequence continues at coordinate 147,104,363 of NC_141556.1, read as the reverse complement.
AAGCAGTTACATATGATTCCTCTCACCCTAAATGAGTCATCTCAGGCAACTCAGATGAAATGTGCCTCGGAACTGTTTTTCTCCATTGACTACAGGGTCTGTAGTGACTAGCTTAGACATCTCTACCTTGTAGCCACGTAGGTAAAATTAATCCCATCCTGTCTGTACATTTTCAGGTGCTCCAGTGTGATTGAGTTACCACCTGTAAGCTAAGCCTTCTTGTGGTTTAAGTTAATGCATTTTGCTTTTAAGTTGGGACAGGCATGGATGAAGCATAGGTCTGGTCACGCAGAAGAGCTTAGCTGATGAGCCATAGCGGCTCCGGGTTGGTGCTTGCAACTCTTTCCTCACAGCCTTAACTGACCCAGTATATTGGGGATGCAAGTTAATGCATCCCAAGTGAGCAAGCTGGGGTGCAGCTTCCCAATGGCTTGAAATGGTCAGTCCTTCTGCAGCAGGAGGTGGGACCGAGCAGCAAGAGGCTGAGGAGGGCAGGAACTGCAGCAACCTTGGTTTAAACTAAAGATGCACATATAATTTGTTACCATGGCCTAGCTAATGGGCTGAGCTATTTAATAATTCAAGCTGTAGTAACCTGACTGCATTACATGCATGTGGACTGTAAGGACTTCTGCAGTCAAGAATCACCTGTGTGAATCAAACTGTGCTGATTTAAGACACTATTGTCTCATCTGCCCTATCCCTCTGCCCAAATACATTGCTGTCTCTGTAGAAGACAGTGGGAAGAAGTATGTGTCTCATGCTACAGAAGCCCCAGTTTCATAGGCTGTCCTTTTAGGAAAATGGGGTTATGCTAAAATACCAGCTCAAAAAAAGGAGCAGCTGAGGTGGCTACATGCAGAACATGCAAAGAACATGACTACTCCAACGTTGTTAAAACCTGAGGTGCACGTTAGTGTGAGTTGAGGACATTTATCCTCTAGCAGGCCTTCGGACCAACAAAGTGGATTTTGCACACAGTCCAAACTTTGCAATGCTGAGTGGAGCCTCCCCTCACCCCTCGCTAACTTTGAGTACTCGATCTTCTGTTCCTGCTATACAGGGAATGTTAGCTCCAGCTGTCCTGGGTTAGTCTCCGTCTTCACAGGACAGCTCATGCAGAATAATCGTAGTGAAGTGGATTATTACCCTGACAGTATCTTATTACACTGTAGGGCATAACCTTGACAGATGTTGCGTGACCTCAGTTCACATTTACCACTGAGGTGGTCAAAAGGTTGCTTTGCAGCTTGATGATTCAGGGCCTTTTAAAACAAATAAGTCAGGCCCTATCCTGCGAGTACTCCGTGCAAGAGCGAGTGGGTAGGCTAAAAGTCCCTTGTGTGAGCAAGTCCAACTCGAATGAGTAAGAACTGGCAGAGTACTGGAGAATCACAGCATCTTTTAGTTCCCCTAGCTGATATACCCCACCTGACTGTGGGTGGTCTGCTGGTGTGTGCACTGTGTTTCAGTGTAAGGTAAAACAGACTCATCTTAAACAATTCCTACCTGAGGGAGGTAATCCCTTAAATTACTTAGCTTTCGATCCGCAAAAGCTTGATTGAGTTCAGTTCAGCAGTTACCATCTGAGAGGTATGCAAGAACAGGTATTAGCCTGCAAATGGTGGAAAGCAGAAGTGATTAAGGAGAAAAAAATGTAGCAGATATGTTTTTGCATTTTAGAATGAATTTGCCAAGTATCTCTAATTTTCTGTTTGTTTTTTTCAGCTTGTTCAGTTAGTTTTCCTGGGTCTGGGGACAAGAAGGCTGGGCAGAAGAGGGAGTACCAGGTATTAGGTTTGCTTCCTTCATTCAAATAAGTTATTTATAATTGCTCTAATAAAATTTTTTAATGGCTGAATTTTCAGCTCCGGCACTGTAATATAGCAGCCGAATTGTCAATTGCAAGTCTGGAATACATCACAAGATCTGGAATGATTCATGATGCCACCAAGTACATTAAAATAGAGCTAATTCCATGAAAATCACCACATCAGAGCTGCTTTGGTAGGGCATGAATTCTGGATCAGATGATTGGTTTTTAAAAAATTAGTGCTCCAATTTGTACTGACTATTACAGCTTGGCTTGCATGAGGCATCTGCCAGACATCACAACCTTACTCAGGGCTCTTGAGACACCGGGTTAGGAAAGCCTGGCTCCAGGATACACGGGGGTGGCAGCTGTGATTAATGCCTGTGTTGTGCTTTTCATCCTCACGCATATCTATGGAGTGACCTAGCATGTACTGATGGTCAATGGAAATGTTGCAAACAGTTTAAAACCATTTAAATCAGACCACCTCAGATCCTCCTCCTACATTCCTTTCTTTTCCCTTCCCTCTCTTCTTCTAGAGCACTAAGAGTTCGATACGTTTTCATCAATTCAATGTCTAAACTTACAATCACACTCTGAACATCCAGACTGGAAAAAAAAAAAAAGAGATATTTTAAGGGCATTGAGACACAGTAATTTTACAAGCATTTTGAGTAGCTGTCAAGTACTGACTCTGAGACTGACATGCCCTTACTTGATCTGTGACTTTTCTTCACTAGTCTGGACTTGCTATCAGCTCGATTCAGCAAGATCCTTTATTTTGGGAGTGCCTCACCACAGACGCTCCCAGGCTTCTCCTCATAGCTGGCAGGATTTGGGACAGTACGAGATAGCCCCCAGCCTCCATCCTCTCTTTCCATCAGCAGAAAATTACCTTCTGCTGGCTGCTGGTGGCCCAAAAGCACTGCGCTGCTTCCCTGGCTGCCCAGTGACCCAGCCTGGGAAGAGCCCGCTGGTAGCACCTGGGTATCCGGAGTGGTGACTCCGCTGCTCACCAAGGTCAGGATAAACCTTAGAGAAGGTCTGGCAGGTTTGTTGGGTTTTAGCTTGCCGTGACCATCGATGAGCCACCCAGTTCCAAAGCTACTGTGAATGGCTGCGGAACAACTACATTAAATCTTTCAACTTCCATGGGGATACAAGGTCCTCTACCAGCTGAGACTCTGGTCCGTGACTTCTCTAGCTGTCTTGTACAAATCTGTTGCACTTCATTCACTGGCTTAAGTTTTTTCATTTAGAAGAAGGTACCATTCCTGGTTAAAAAACAGTAAAAAGAGTTTGCAAAGAGTTTGTGCATTTATCTTCTGCTGGGGAAAACAAATTTTCAACAGAATTGAAATAAACAAATGTAGCTTTTCTAACTTGATCTTTTCTTGTTTAAATAGGATCATCATCTGCTTTCAAAGAGGACTATGAATTATTTGCTGACTTCCTGAAAATCATATGCTTATCAGTTCTTTTTTTTTTTTTATTTTCTAGGTGTCATTATAATGGAATAGCTATCAAGAACAACTCTTCCTTTTACACATGTTATTGCTCTCTTCTGTCTGAAAAAAAATGATCACAGATTTGTTTTTTAAATGGTTTAATCATAAAATGTCACATGACAGTCTATGTATTGTTCGTATATGGAAGTCTGTCAATCATCTGTTGAACATTGACAACAGTATTATATTTTTCTTATTACTGTACACACTATAAAAGTGCTGTGCCATTAAGTGCTATGCCCTAATAGAGAAGCTCCATCTTGAAAACATGCCCTGCCTAATCTGACTTCCTTTAATTGGACATTTTAGCCATGTAGATCTTAAGAGCAAGAACTCACACCAAACCTAAAAGATGAGGTTAATATGTTGAGACTCTAAATGGGAGCTCAAACAAACATATTGACAATTGCTTCATGACATTGTGGCACCTTCTTTATTAAAGAGTAGGCTGAAGAGACATGTATTAAAGTATAAATGCACAGAAGAAAAATAAGTGCAGCCTATGCTTTGGACTTTGGAGACCAGGCTCATATCCTCACTCTCTTACAGACTTGTACATGACTTTAATGTGCATATGGATAAATTCTGTACCTTGCTTGCCATTCTTTAACATGAAGATATAGCAATTTTTATAGCATGAACGTTAGAGGGATACAAGTCAGCCTATTAAGCACCCAGACATTCTGGTGATGATGAAAGCTGTCTGTGATATTTCACATGATAGTTGCTTAATTGAATACATGCTCTGCGAGAGAACGGAAAAATTATACCCATAGGTCTGTGGCCTTCCTCCATGAATTTTACAGCAGAGTAATGTTGCAGAGGTCAGTAGAGTGATGACGGTAAAGAATGGGACAAGGCAGAGGATCAGGTTCTGCAGATGATCAAGTGGCAATCGGTTGTTGTGAGACCAAACAAATTATTCATAGGCAACTCAAGGTTTATTTCCCTTAAGACCCTTATGAAGGGATATCCCTTGCTAACCATGCATCCAGTATAATCAGAACAGGCCTAAGATTTGACATCTGTAATGAGGAGAGGTCTTTGCGTTCAAGGAACACTGCAGGTCTGTGGCTGCCTCTCTGCTAGTATTTCTTCTTCAGGGACAGAAAGGTGTTTCCTTGCAGCATCACTTGAAAACAACAATCTCCCTGGGTGTAGTAGGAGAGCTGCTAGTTCTGTTTGTAGAAGAGATGAGAGAGAGAACTGAAAATAATATTTATTGACCATAACACAATAGTTGGCAATTGGCAGGGTGCTGATAATGGGGAAGTGGGCCCGTGAAGGCTCTGGCAGGTCAGGAGCTTTGCTTGTTGCTGTCATAGAAATGACAGTAAGATTATAACGGTTTGCTTTCAACTACAAAGAAGGCATTTGCATTTTGATGGTCAGCATGGCCTCGGATGTGTCTGTTGGCTGAGTTGGAGTGATGAGGATGCTCAGATACAGCACATGTGAGCTGGTTCATTTAGAAATCTTGGGATTTTTGAAGATATTATCATCTGATTATGATGTTATGAAAGCAGTGTAAATAAACACAACTGTAATCAATAATGATTCCAAATGTGTTATGGAGCTCTAAGAGAATATGGTATTTTACTGTTTTTCATCACAATAAGATGCCCTCTAGGAAGAGAAGATTTTAGGACGAACTCTCCCTAAAATGGTACCTGCTCTGGCAGATCAGAGAGGCTTGGAGTATGGCCATGTTAAAAAAATGCCAACGAGTTCTGACTTTGTAAGAGTTACTTTATGGTTCTAGTAATAGAGAAGGTTTGGGCTTCTGACTTTCTAGTGAAGCAAACCTATTGCTTTTTAAATTAAAAAAAAATCTGATATGATTCTAGCAAATTAGCTTTTCTCAGTGTAATCTGACCGTCAACAGCACGTACATTCACCACTCTCTCTCTCCTTTCTTTCATTTTTATTTTATCCTTCCCATTCACCTCCCCTGTTAGTCTCTTCATCATCTCCACCACTGTTTCCTGTTTTAGCTCTAGTTCCCACCCTGTAGCATCATCCAGACTCTGCAAGAGACATGGTGAAACTCCTTGCGATTTTGTTGTCACTTGATTTCCCCTTCTCCCACCCACCTCTTGTTTTGTGTGTCCTGTCTTTACTCAGGCACCGCTCTCCAGGGGAAGCGAGCAGCTCTGCCAGGCAGCTGAGCACCTCTGTGGGCACTGGGTGAGTCTGAACCCCCTTTGCTAACAGCAGGAGCACACAGTTGTTAGCTTTCTGTAGGTATTTGCACTTAACTGTCACCGAGCTCCTGGCTGGCTGCTGGGGCACGAGAGGACCCACGCAGCACCCCTTCTTGCGCCTCGCCAGCCTGCCACAGGAGCCAGCCCACGGGAGGAGAGTGATGCTGATACGTGTTGCCATAGTAGCAGCAGCAGAAGATACAGCTGGCCGCCTTCTCGGGGAGAGCAAGAGCTGGAAAATATTCATTAATTTTGTTTCACAGGCTTTAGAAATCTGCAGGAAGGACCCATTTGAAAGAAGCATTACGAAACATTTCTACTTGCACGTTCTTCCCTTTGTCCAGCCACCAGCTCTACAATGCCTGGGAGAAAGAGTCCATAGTGTTACCAAACATATCCAGTCTCAATGCCATGCCCTGTCTTGGACAGCCAGTTTGGTCATTTCACTAGAGCACCACTTTTATGGCAGAGAATGGTGGCAGAAGGAAAGGTAATTTTTCAGGTGGCAAGGGTCAGTCCTGTGGACAGCAGAGAAGTGAGAGGAGGCACTTTCAGTGGCTTGAGTTTCCAAGCAGACAAGCTGTCACATTCTGTCCTCCGTCCCTTCAGGACGTATGGTGGTACCCTGGTTTATAACACATCACAGCAGTGAAACCCAGCAGCCAGGATCTAGTTAGATAGCCTGAGTGGAAGCACATTTTCTAGAAAGCCCCTGCCTGTCACCCTCCAAAACAGCCACGTCCAAAAGGACCCTGGAGTTGGAAATGCCTTCACAGACAGTAAGCAGGTGTCAGCAGCAGATGGGAGCTTGACTGGAGGAATCCAACTCTCACAGCACGTCCCTTTCCTAGCAACATTGCCTCTCCTTCCTGTAGGATTAGGCTCAGCAAACCAGGCAGGGAGGGAGGTAGGGAATGGTAAAGCAAGAAAGCAGCCTATTGTGCCTGCATGCCTGGCTTTTCAGCCAAAAGCCAGCGATCAAGCCTTTGCAGGCCCAGGTGAAAAGTAAATGAGGGACAATTGGAAAAAAAAAAAAAGCCATCTAAATGGATAGAGGGTGCATAAATGGAATTACCGTGAAATCAAAGCACAAAGATGATTATGCTTTCATTATTTGCATGTTTATAATTATTATTATCATTCCAAATGAACTGCAACTACAAACATAAAACCACGATTTTGGTGCAAGAAGTTGGAAGACACTGCATTCTTAAATGGCTAACACCTTGCTGGCTTTGTAATGAATGGCTCAGTTTTAAAATGAAGTTGTCAGACTCCTTAGAAAATCATGTGGCTGCTGAATGACAGGAAAGACAGGGGGGGTTTGTCTCCCAAACACAATGCCCCAGCCTAGTGCACTCCATCCAGTTTGAGCTCATTTTCTCACTGAATAAAGAATAAATTGGTGGCCTTTTTAAAGGATTTTTTTCTGTTGTGTATTTTACCACAGTGGAAATCCCTGCAGTTCTGGAGGTGCAGCTGGTTACAAGAGCACTAGCCAGAAAGAAAAAGAACAGTGAGTTTCGGATACATTACAATTATAACAAAATGTCTATCTGTGTGTTTAATTATAACTGCTATATAATACGTTCTGATTAAATACAGTTAACCCACGATCTTCTTCAAAATCTTTGTCTGCATAATCTCACTAACTGCTTACTTCTTTCACTCCTATTTCACCTGGTAGCTAAATATTCTTCTTGTCTTAATGTCAGCTCAAATAATTTTATCTGTGCTGAGAGCGGAAATTGTAGCTGACAGCCCAGGTTGTGAATATTAGGGGAGTTAGTGGGGCACAACCTTCTTTGCCTGAGGGCCATGGTAACAGACCCACATGCTGCTGAGCCAGTATCTTTTCAATGCTCTGAAAGTTTATTGGCATGATAAGTATTTAAATACTAGGAAAAGATTAAGAAAAAAAGAGCACAACCCCTGCTCACCGAAAAGAGCAGATGCGAGGCTAACCTGCTGGAAGTCGGCCAGTAGAGCATGAGGAACAAACTTACGTGGACTAAAGTGAGGAAAAAAGGAGAGACTGGATGTTTTTTCTTATTTTTACAGAGCACTTGAGTGCGGTAATGAGGGCTCTGAAGTGGATGTAATGACAGCTGATGAGAAATGTGCTGTCACCCCGACAGCAGAGCCAACTATCTGCAGCCTTATTTAGAAGGTTACAACTGTGACGAGTGCTATAGAAAATATACGTGGAAGATATGTATAACATTAAATATGCATTGGTTTTGAAAACAAATTAATGTACTGCTTAGGATTTAAATATATAGTCAGCCATGCTTGTTCTTTTCATCCAACCCTACTTTCTTAAAAAAAAAAGGACAAGCATTCCTCTGAAAAAATACATCTTATAAAAAAATCATGTTACACAATTTCAAGAAAGTACCTAATAACTTTAATGGAACTGACAAGATAATTGTGATTTTTTTTTTTTTATTATTGTTCAAAATAAATTCTGGTGCATTCAGAACAAGAATTTGCACTGTTCTCCATCTGCCACTTATCTGAACACTGAACAACAGAGATTTCAGTACCCTTGGCCTGAATTCCGCACATTCTATCTTTGGGAGCAAGAGCTAGGGAGGATACGCCCTCACAAAATGGTACGTTCAAATATTCAGTCAGCAAGCGAGTTAGCTCTTCGCCTGTTGATCTTTTTGTACTCTCTTTTTGGTTACCTCCTCCAGGTTGTATCGCTTGCCAATGAGTGGCTACAGCCACTGTCAAGATATTGTACATATGATGAGAAAGAGCGAGCTTGACAAGGTAAGCTTTTGCTTTGATAACACTCATTCTGATGACAGCAAACAACTCTAAGGATAAAATTGTTTCTGTGTAGCTTATTTATTTGATGGCTTGATCCAAGGTAGGTGATCATTAATAGACAAAAGGAGCATTGAGTCAGCTTATTCAGGAATTTTTAATTAACACAACATGCTCCGAGAATCAGAGTTTGTAGGCATATCCTGAACACTCCTGGCACATCAACAGGTCTGAGCCCAGCACAGAACACAAGGCCATGGACACATATCTTTCATTATATTCGCATATCCATGGCACAATTATTTGTTTCTCTCCTCTTTCTTAAGCTGACTTGTGAGGTTCAGCTTGTTGGCCCAGGATGCTTCCAGTTACACTGGAGCCCGGTCAAAATGGGGCCAGGCAAAGAGCCCAGCTCCACAGTCATTCTTTTTCTTCTGTGCTTATGTGTGTTGTTTTACTGATTTACGCTTCACATTTCACAAGTGTAAAATCAGTGAAAATTCATAAAGGACTTTGTGTGACAGGTGGAAGACTGTATTATGTCATTCTGGAGGTCTCTGCAGCCTGAAAGAATAGCACTGATGTCCTTGCCAGATGTATGCCAGCTGTTCAAAAGCTATGATAGGCAGCTATTCAAGGTACTGTAGACACAATTGTTTGTTGTAATTATGTTATAATGTGTTTGTGTCTTTTTGGTAGTTCTACCTGAGGAGAAAGGCCAGCTGTTTCTTTTGTGCAACGGGATTTTTGTTTGTACCCCAAGTCTGTTCTTTGGCTTCTTCTGAGACAGCAGAGTACAGATTTTGAAAAGAGCCAGTGGAATTTGAGATAACTTCAATTTTGCCGCTATATATCCCTTTGCAAATCTCTAAATATGAATGGAGTATGCTGTTATAAATGTGGGGGTTTTTTTGTTCTGGCATGAGGTTGTGTGACTGAAATTTCAACTGATAATTGCTTTCCAAATTACAAGAGCTATTTTTCCTTTGAGAACACTACTGCATTTCTCTGTGACATTCCACATAGAAATATGCAGTCTTTTGATCAAAATAATTTGCTTCTTGTTTACAGCAGGTCATTAAGCAACATCTAGAAATTAGTTCAGGAAATGATGTTTAGTGTTAGGATCTTTTTCCTTCTGCTAATAAATATAGCTTAACTATTGCTTAATTGGAAGGAAAAAAAAGAGCTTCTTTAAATTTACATTTAAACTATCAATACAATTTTGTTTCATGCTGCTGTAAATATCTGTAGTACACCAATCATGTGCAGGTCCATGAATTTGTATTCTAGGAAATGGAGAAGATCCTACTTCATGATTTCCTGGAGGAGGCGCCTGTGCAACACATTGAGTCAATCACATTGTTCAGTCAAAATGCTGAACTTCGGCTGCTTAATGCCTTGAAAGAGTTTCCATTACCGCTCCAAACATCCAAATCTAAAGGTATGTTGGAGCAACAGAGAAATTTTCATAAAATAATATTTGCTTAAAATGCAGAGAAAATTGTGTTACAAGACTTTTACAGAAGAAACTTTTTTTCGCTGATGTAACTTCAACAGTAGTGAGGTCTAGAGTTAGTTGGGATATAGTTAAAATAAATAGTCTCAGATAATGTGTGAGAACAAATCTAAGCCAAAATTATTCCCAATTCATGGTAAATTAAAGTGTACTTATATCTTTTTAAAGAACTGTCTCTTGCCATGATCGCTTTGGCTGTGTAGATGACCAAATCATATACCCTCTGAAATTTAGGTATGGTTCTGTCTTTTCACCTTGCAAGTGGTTTTATGCAGGTAACTTACTGGCTATAGCTCTTTTCAATATAAAGGGGAAAAAAAGCCATAGTCCCATAAGGAAAATATGTCTCTGTCATTAGAGGAGGATTTTTAAAAATCTATACTATACAAAGGTGTGTGTGTATGTGTGTGTTTGTAAATCTGTACATAAATACATATATTTCTATATGATGCTGAAGATTCTGGCTAAAGCATAATGTTGCTCAGTTGCTCACTGAGTGAAGACCAGCTCCTCAGTGGAAAAGCAGGGCTCCTGTGTAGACAAAACATTGCATTCACATTCATATGCTCAAGGAAGACTTCCAGACAGTCTTAATTCTGGCATTTCTTACATTTGATTGCTTGACAGAGCAAACTTTGTATTGTGTTTTTAACATGTGTGTGCATGGAAATAGATGTAACTAATCAGCTGTGACCCTTTGTACATACATCCTGTTCTTCCTGGTTTGTACAAACTTCAGGGAAACAAAAATTTTCACTTGAAAACCATCGCCTGTCTACAGAAGTTTGTAAGTTGCTCTCTACTCAATTTTTCTGTAACTAAGAATCAGCTATATTATATTTTATTTTTAAAAAGGATATACTTGGACCATTCTTGTCATAATTAAGACACATTATAAACAGGAAAAAATAGAACCAAAGAAACCAACTCCTATTAACAGTGCTGCAGAATTATAGATGCATAAAGGTGGAAATGTAAACCCTCTAAACAAAATATAGGACACTTAGAATTACTGTTGCTTTCACTCACCTTAAACCATACATGTATAAGAGTATTAGTCTTGATTAAGAAGTATTTAATGTAAAAAAAAAATAGAAGTATTTTTCCTGTGTGTCATGGGTTAACAGGTTTGCACTGAGGGAAGAGTGGTGACCTGGCCAGCTTCCGCTTGCAAGCTTTAAACTGCAAGGGTCCTCAGCCCATAATGCTCGCTCAATGCTCCCGCTGTGCTCTCTGTTAGCCTCTTGCTCCCCTAGGGATCTGCTTTTGAACTTGAAGGATCTGTCTTCATTAACGTCTTTTAGACTGTAAAATATTAATATGAAACACCTGCCTCTTCTTCTTTAACAGAAGTTACAGTGTTCATGAAAAGATGCAGCAGAAAGATAGACCTTTCAAACAGGGCCAAGGTATGTTCCAGAATCTGTGAAACAAAAAAAGCTGGGCATCTCACTCACTCAAGCAGTTTGGACTATTTATGAGATGCTCCATCGTAGGACAACAGCAGCAGCACAGGTGTTCTTTCTTAGCTGTACACTGACCATGGTACAAGTAATTCTCACCCTCCTACCCATCTCTTCCCACACCGTAAGTGTGCTGAGGGAGTCTTTTTCTCCCTCTGGATTCTGTGAAAGCCTCTGAGATATGGTCAATGGTCCCCCACGGAGAGAAGAACACAGTGGCTGGAAGGGTCAGATAACAGTTTCCAGTATCTTCACCTAGCCATGCTAAAGCCAGTCAGATAACACGTGCAGTTATTCTAAAATTGATTTTACATAGCATCCTGGCTACACTCTCTGAGGAGTGCTGCAGCAGCCTGCACAAGGGAAATCACTAATACACCGGCTGCAGAGACGCTGTGTGGTCAGGGAGCAGAGTGTGAGGTCTGTAAGGGCACAAGACCCTCACCTTTTTCATGGATCCTAAGGATCAGCTGGCAAAATCTTCTCCATCCTCTGAGTGAACAGTGCTGGACAGAGTCCTGCAGAGAAGCATCCTCTGAACTTTCCTTCCAATGGGCATCACTCAGATTGGCTTTTTTTCCTTGTGAAGAAAGAGATAAAATCTCTCTAACAATGAGTTTCTCTGCCTGCTTTTTGTTCCAAAATATCATTCTTCTCAGCCACAGTGACAAAGGAGATGCATTCAAGAGTTGCATTTTTAACCCTTTGAACACTGCAAAGTATATTGTTTAATTCAGTGCTGCATTATTATGAGAGGCTGTACCCTCTCTGCAGCATTCCTTCCATTAATGTCCTTGGATACTTCAAAAACCTTGGGTTTTTAGGTGGTCTGGGCAACAACAGAACAGATAGGTTAAAAATGGGGAAGAAAGCAGATATATTGTCTCCTTTCCTTCAAACAGCAAGCACAGTATTCTCCCAGCATGCCGCCTGCCTTAAATCACTGCACTGTGTCCCCACAATAAAGGGGAGGAAGGAAGGGAACTGTGGCTTCATGAACTGCATGGCAGTGTCACATTCTTCCTTAATAAACATAGCTTCTCTTTATGGGAAAACTCATCACCAGCAACATGCAAAAGACACAGCTCACTCTTTAAAAGTTCTAAAAAATCCTAATACTAGACAAACATGCACAGGTGTGCTATCACAGGCAAAAAGTTGACTTCTGTGAGGTGCTGAACACTTGTAGTTCCCATTTACTGCAGCAGCCCTTGGAGACACTAAATACTTGAAAACTTCGGCTTCATGTGCTTCTTTTGTATCGAAGGACGTGATCCAGCAAGACTGCAAGTGCCAGGTATTCTCAGTCATTTGCATTTGACTTGTGTATCCAGACTTTACATCATCCTTCTTCTGCTCGAGCCATGATGTCAAGGGGCTGGTTGCAGCTTTTTGCTTCTTCTCTGCCTATTCCTATTGTGCAGAAAAGCTGCAGAGAGTCAACACTGAATTTACACCCTCAAGATCTAGGGCAAGAGAATTTCAGCCTCGTTGGGGGGAATTCTCTAGCGGCAGCGTTTGGCTGCTCAACGTCCCCTTTACGCTGTTTAACTGGCACAAAGTGAACCTCGCAGACCTGAGAATTGGGGTCAGATCTACACTAACAGCTGAGCACATTCTGAGCCTGGTTCTTGTTCATGCTAATGAGCTCTTGGCACTGTTCTCACAAGTACATTATGTTTTCACCTTCTCTAGAGCATCTTTAAAATACAAGGGAAGGGCAAAGGAGTGCCAGTGTACCTGATGATTAATCCCATCGGCAATTTAAAAACAATAGTTTCAAGAAGTGAAGTTATGTAAGTCTTGTAAATGAGCATCCCCATAGTCTCTCAGTGGTCACATAGCCTCTATTACAACTTCTATTAGAGATCTTGCCACAGCCATGGATACTGGGCTCCAGTGAAACAGAGCAGGAAACAAATCCCAGCTAAGTGTTCTCCTGCAAATGTATGCCCCTGTCCAACGCACACCAGAAGACAGTTAGCAGAACACCACAGGTGTTCAACTTGTGAGAAAGACAGAGATGCTTAGTGGGGAGGTGGATGTCCCTCAGAAAGGACCGTTGAGTGTTTTAGTCAGCTAGATCCAATCCTAGGCTTGTGTGGACTCGTATCCTGTTTCCCCTGGTAGCCCTCATTAGATGCTCATGTGGCATGGGTATGAGTAGAGCAAGTGATAACTCACTCCTCCTCCACTGTGCTCTCCTGGCTCCCAGCAATTTTAGACAAAGGTTGTATCCACATCTTGGTATTTAATAGCTTGATTTTGGCATCCACAACATCTTGGGGTAGTGAGTTCCAGGGTTCAATTATTTGTTGCGTAAAAAAATTATTTCTTCTATTAGCTTTAAAATTTCTGCCCTTCATGCAATTCTCCCTGAAGCCTCTATCACATCCTTCCTCAGCTATTTCTACCCAAAGCTGAAGTTTATCTCATCTTCTCACACTGGAATCATTTGATATTTCTAATTATCCTTCTCAGTTTTCTCTAAGATGCGCCTTGAATTTCAACCAGAGACTGATGGTCAATGCAGGTGAGGATGCTTCTAATGAGAACTGCTAGGGAGGAGCTGTGCAGCTGTGGCCTCCGAATGGTGTAACCACACCATCCCTTGTTGAGTACTTTGCAATAATTTAGCTGCCTGGTGAGAAAATAGGAAGAATTTTGACTGGGTCAGCATTCAAAAGAAAAAAAAAGTAGCTTTCCCATCATGTGTAGATAAAGCAGGCTGACAGCTGCTACTACCTGGACATGCAGCAGTAATTAGAGCATAAAAAGGTGTGAATTCCCTGCGAGAAAGGAATGCGAACACGCTGCTTGTCATTTCCTGAGGCTGATTCCTGCCTCTGGTAAGCTGTATTTAAGTGTTGTCAGAGCTGCCTCTCAGTAATTTAGATAATGATATTTAGTACAGTGAAAGGCAATGACCAAAGGGACCAGTCTAAAACACCAGGGCATGGAGTTGGGTGCTAGCAGTGCACGGAAGGTGCTGCCCTGGTAGCTCCCAGACTTTGGGTCGTGTGTTCTTGTTGCAAGCAGCAGCTCTTCTTCTGACACTGGAAACTCCAAGTAAAATAAGAAAAAAAAAAAAGACTTTGTCTTTAACTTGGTTGAAGGGGATTACTGAGAATCAGAGTGCTTTTGGTATTTCAGTAAAGCCAGCAGGATGATTAAAAAGAAAAATGGCCAGATTGGGAATTATGTTTGCAAACAAATGGGCAGCTGCATTAACTGCTCTTTGTGGGGTCATGGTAAGCACCTGGTGAATGGGATTTGTTAAAGTGTTTATCAATCCTGAAGTTTTTCTGAATCTTACAAAAATTATTTTTCTTCTGGAAGGCAAAACTGGACATGGATTATTCATATAAAAGCCCAATATTCAACAAAAGTGTTAGGATCTTACTGATTTCAGTATGGAAGTGAGAGACTAAATGTATGAATTAACGAATTTTAATGGATTCAGGTGTAATTTAATTCACTGTTTTCATAATTTCATCAATAATCTGAAGCAATATTGTTTGATAATAGCAATTAAATTTTTTAAAAAGTGAAGAGATGAGGATCAAATTTTAGGCTGAACATTGTTTGCAGTATCTATGTAATACTTTTTGGGACAAATATGAAGAAAAATTAATTCACAAATTACTCATAAGCAGATAAATGGGATAAAATCCCAACTAATATTATTTTACCTAACACCATAATTCTTATGTTATTTTTATCTTGTGAAAGGTTTGGGCTACTTGAGAAAACTTGCCTTTGAATTTAATTGAAACGTACTAAGGACAGGTAACATCGAGGGAAAGTCAGCTCTGATACACTATTCCATGTTTTAGACAAAATACTGTTATTTGATGTAACTATAATAACTCTAGGCAAAATCAATTGCCTAGAGGCAATTCCCCAGATACTTCAAGCATGTTAGCCTTGTCTGCTCCATGACAGACAACAACATAGAGTACCATTGAAAAGAATATCTCCCAGAACAAAAAACTCTTGAAGACAACTTAAGATTAATCTCCTTTGATTTTTTTTTTTTCCCCCAATTTGGAGACTGGTTATATTGAAATATTGAATAAGGGGAGCTTTTTGACCGAGTTAAGGGCTTGAGAAAACGAAAGGCATTAACTGTTTTCTTATTATCTATGGATAATGAGAACAGTCTTGAACAGCAACAGCAAAATCACTGTTCTGCGATCAGACTTGCATGCTGTCATCGATCAGAGATTTCTGGATGTGCCTGGAACCTCTTTCAAACAAAGTTTAGGAAACTGGAGGAGCTGGAGAATGACATAGAATTCAAATGTAATATTTTTTTTTGCTATATTTTGTCTATCCACTTAAGCCCTCGCTTGCCTTTGTTAAAGCTCCAGCATTTCCTTTTGTTTGTTCATGGCATCTGCCCTAATGGGAATTACAGTCTTGCTGTAACACAAAGTACTGGAAAAGAGCCAGTAAAATTGAGAATGGAGCATGTAATATTATCCCTTTAACTTTAAAGGTTAGGAATTAAAGGCTTTCCGTCCTGACTCTCTCTTAAAGCTTTCTATGGCAGCAGGAGTGAGGTTTGTGTTACTAAATGATGCATCTTCCTGAAGGCGGCTGACAAACAGGGATATTAATTTTTTACCCTTTGCATTGACAAAAAAAAAAGAAGTTTCCAAGAGTGGCATCTTGCATTTACCTCTGTTAATAATCAAAGGACAAAAAGTCTTCTATTGTGGCCAGATTTTAAAATATTGTGTGCTGAACCAGACAAGGACTACTGGCCTGTCAGCTTTCATGTCCTTTTGCTGTATTCCGGCCTGTGGAATCCATGTGCTGCTGTAAACAATAAAATACATAATGCATTTGCCAGCTTAATGAAAAGGGATGGGAACATAATCGCAAGTTAATTTTTAGATTAATGGGCTGCCGTTTAAATTATTGCAGGAGATGGGCAAGTTGGACTAGGCTGTCCATGGAATGGACAGGGGGAAACCTCAGCTCTTTGTTCCTCACCCGATGCTGACTCGCACTGACAAGGGATGGGCCATGGCCATTCGATGACTGCCTGCTTTCAGTGGGAATAATAATTTGCCTTCCTCACAGAACCACGAAGAGAACCATTTAAATAATGTTTTTATATGGCTTAAAATAAAAAAAAAAATCTGCAGAAGGCTTTTATTACACCTGCTTGTTATATTAATGATGATCTTACTCTTTCCAAGCTGTACTATCTTACTGTATTCTCTGTTTTCATTGCTTTTCCGAATTGTTATTTATAATAAGAAAGGTTTCACAGAGCCTATCCATATGCCTTCTTGAAGGAAGATGTCTCAGTTAGAAGGGTATAAATTCAGAGAGATGCTGTAGTGATGTTCCTTTTGGCACTGGGTGGTACCTTCCAATCTTTTGGGTGAACAGCTGCACTGATATACAGCAATATTTTATGTATATATATCTGTTGGTTTACAGAATATTCTGCATTTTCTGTTATTTTTTTTTAAATGTTTTCTCCCCCTCACAGATAAACCAAGATTTTTTTCTCAACCACTTAAAACCTCAGACAAGTAAGCTGGTATTGCATATAACCAAATTCCAGCTTTCACATTGGAAGAGTTCATTCTTGCCACCTTTGCCACGATGACTGGGTCAGTGGACATGGACATAACCATGAATTCTTACTGATTTCAAAGTACGATACTATTCCTCACTAAAGGAATAGTATGATTATATTAATCATAATGCTATAAACAGATGTCTTAATATATTTTAAGCTAAAAATAAAAGAAAATAAAAGCTAAAAACTGCAGAAACAAACAAAAAAAGCAAGCCAATCACTTCAAGTAATTATCTCCTTTTTATATTTCATAGGTTTGAATGACTTGATATCTTGACTGGCACCTTCCACAGATATTCCAGTTCTCCTGAACTGTGTGTCTTCACATCTTTAGGCTTTTGTCATTCAGATATAAAATTAATTTAATAATTTCAGAAAATAAAGAGTGATCACATCATCTATCCTGGTACATGCTGACTGTCACTAGTCTGCAGGAGCTACGTTGTGCACTAGCAACCTGACCAGACTGCAGATTTGCATAAATACAATTTATGCATGTTGCAGAAAAAGGGAATTAATTGGCATACAAATATTCCATCTGTGCAAACAACTACAAGCATATTTCTGTGCATATATCCACTTGGGTGGTTTCAGTATCTGCTCTCATTTCATAGACTCACATTATAACAGTCCTTAATAAACCAAAATTGAGAAGAAAAATGTTAGTAAAAATTAAGAGAATACTTAATGATTCCTGAAGTAGTTGATTTAAGTAACTGTTGACTTTCAGCAGGTGGTAGGAGAGTAATAATTTCTAGTACAATGTCTCTAGCTCTTGTGAAAGATTCAAGTAGGATCATCCTTGCGTACGCACCTTCCCATAGGTTACCAACTCTACCACCCCTGTTCCATCACTGATTCAGAATTAGCAGTAGCTTGATGGCACCACTGCATTTGGTTGGTTACCAGACCAATTAATTTGGGTCTTGGCAGTGGTTAAAGTCTTTTTTTTTTTTTTCCTTTCTGAAGAAGCAGGGTAAACTATATTTCTTTATCTTGATTTTCTTGAGGGTTGACAGTTATAGGGCATAAGGCAATAGACACAAGTTACAGCAAAGAAAATTCCCAATAGATAAAAAGAAAAAAAAAATTACCATTGGAGTAGTTAAGCATGGGAAGAGGTTACACAGAAAGGCTGTGGCATCTCCATCCTGGAGGTATTCAGAATTTGCCTAGACAAGGCCAGAAATAAGCTGGCCATGCTTTGAGCAAGAGATTGGATTAGATGATGTCCGAAGATCCCTTTCAACCTAAGTTGGTTTAGGAGTCTAACAAAAAACCTGCTTGTTCCACTTTTGTATGCAGTTTGTACGGGGAAATACTCTGCCATACTCAAAATAAGGAATTTTTTTAACCAACTTTATCATAAAGCATTTTTTTTTTCTCTATCCACGGCCAAGCAGGAGTAAAGAGGAGTTTAGAAAACTGGATTTCCAGTTGAGATGGAACTTCCTACTGAGCGCAGTAAGCAAGGCTATGACCTTCAACTACACAGACAGTTTTGGTAAGTAGCGTCTCTGTGACTCTCATCTGATACCACCCCCTGCGTCCTGAGATGGCAGAGGCAGCAGATCATTTTAACTGACATCACTGGCATCACTTCTTCCTTGCATCAGGCAGCACCGTTCACCTGGTGATGTGGCTAGCCAGGTCAGAGAAATGAAACAATTTGTTTTCAACCAGGTTTGTTTTCTGATCCAAACTCTAGGATGAGCAGGAGGGAGGAAAGCAGGAGCGTGGAGCTGGAGATGGGCAGGACTCCCTCTTTCGGCAGAAGCCATCATTTATCTGTGGAAATATGGGGAATAGCAGCCTGAGGCGTGAGCCTTTGCTCTCCCTCCCTATAAGAGCTGCACATCCGAGGAGCAGGGTGTGATGGAGAGCTGGGGCCACTAATATCCCAAACCATAAAAATCCCAGATCTCTCAAGCAATAGCTCCCAGTCCTTCAGGTTATTCACACATAATACAGCCACAGCAGAGCCACTGCCATAACTACTTGCTAAAAAGGCAATTAGTTCCTCTGACAACAGCTATATGTGCCTTTCTTTTCCTTATGCCTGACACTAACCAGAAACAAGCCTGTTTGAGGTATTAAAACTGATGGGAAACTAGTCACTCCTTTAGCTAGGTTAGCTTTCTCTCTGTTTTAGGGTTCTGGGCTGTTAAGTACCAAATCCATCCCACACCAGAGCAAGGCAGGAGAAATGAAGGAACTGTACAGTCACATTCACTCAAAGTGGCTTAAAGTGGTACAACAACGTCTTGTTGTTTAGTCTTTTCCATTTTTCTATATCGCATCAACCCTACCTGCTTTTGTCTTCATTTGAAAACCTTTCAGAGGCTCTCTTTCTATTATTCATTCTGCAGAAATGCACCATCTCCTGTGAGTAACATCTGATCCCAAACTGCGTGAACCGCTTTTTAGATTTTCAAAGCAGCACCTTCATATTTTTAACTCTTCTGTTGGATGGGGCTTCACACAAATAGCCAAAGAAAACCTCATTATCTTCTTTGATATTCTCCCTCAAAACTGTACTTTTATGTGTTTCCTACAAAGACATAACAAAGGGGTATGTTAAGGTTGTTACCTTTTGTATTCCTCAGTGCAAATGTTGGGGTTTGTGCATGTATGCGCACACCCTTTTTCTGCATCTAGCCGCTACCTTTTGCCTTATATTTAGATTGCAGACTCTCTGGGATGGGATCAGAGTTTTGTTCTGTGTCTGCAGGGAACGTAGCACAGTAGGGTCCCTCATCCATCAGCTGCTGCATTACAGTAATAATAAAATAATCATTCCTTTCTCTCTCTCCAGAGGAGTTCTGCACAAAACTCTCCAATGTTACATGCAACGAGGAAATTAGGAATGAATTTCAAGAACAGTACTGGAAGTATAATGTTTGTTGAAATTCCCCACGATGATGAAATCTTCTTCCCTCTTTCCACCACAAGAAGAGTTTAATGAATTGCCTCCCTGTTCTGCAGTTGGTGATGGTTAGGGACACAACAGATGCAGAGCATCCCTTCCTCTGCTAAGCCTTCTTTAAACTAGTTACACATGATATTTTCATCCCACTTATGACAGTCTTCCTACTATACCTCAGTAGCACTAAGGTTGAATTTATTTTAACATATTGGAGAGTTTTAAAATATCTTTAAATCTTTATCTTTGATGCTCCAATTAATTTGATCATTATTATCTTCTTTCATAATACCTTTGGTTCTTTAAGATATTGGGCTACATGACCTAACAATGTCCCTTCTTCTCCTGTTTCTATTCCGGTAGGATTTTGAGTTTTAGTGGACAAGGTTGAAGCCATTATGCTAACAAGCCATCTGGTGTAAAAGTTCTATACTGGGGGCCTTTTTTTTCAGAAATTTCTTAAATTTCAGCATTTATTGCAGCAATAGTGGACAGCCTGCAAATCGAAATATGTAGCACCCACACTCAGGAAACACAATTGCTCAGGCAAATGTGTGAGTGTCATGTCAATGCAGAGTGCCTCCCCGCAAAACAAACCACATACCAGTAACCAAACCCAAACCTACTTCTGTCTGGGGCTCTTGGCTTGGGGCTTGGCACATGTGGCACACATAATATGCTGGCATACTCACACCTCTGAATTTAGGATTGACTTTTACCCTTTTCCAGCCCAGCCTCCACACAACTGATGCCCAAGTGTGATCAGAGGAACTATGCAGTTACCCTCCTGTAAGGCAGCAAGGAGCAAGCGTGCTACAGCACTCAGGGCTAATGGGACCTCTACAGCTCTTTCCGCTCCACCTCCTCTCCAGCAAATGTGCCTCTCTCCATCACGGAGCTGGTCCACCCCCATTTCCTTTATTGGTTTCCCTTCGGAGGCATTCAGGGATGTATTGCTGAGCCACACTGGCTGGACAGTGACCTGTGCACAAAAGGACAAACAGCAGAAGTAGCAGCTTCTCAGACACATAAAACACCAAAAGAAGTAGTATTTTTCATTTTTAAAGCTCTGTAAACCTTGGTTGTTATCTCATTGTTGATGCCCATGTAAACATGTTTGTGGGATGCAGAGGTTATGAATGGCATCATGAATTCCTATGCAGATTCATGGCATGGAAGAAGATCTACTCTTTGCTGTAAGGGTTTTCAACCAAGGTATGATTCAAAAGTCAATGGCCTCAGTGAGCATCTGTTCTGGTTTTGTTAGTGAGGGGGGGCCTAAGGTGGTAGCTTCTGTAGGAAACTGCTAGAAGTTGCTCCCCTTTGTTCAGTGGACTCGGACGGGCCTAGGGCGGACCCGCTGCTGGCCAAGGCCGAGCCAATTGGTAGCAGAATGTCCCATGATAACGCCTCTGCGATAACATATTTAAGTAGGGGAAAACAGAAAAAAAAAAAAGGAGAGAAGATGTGAAGCAGCTGAGCGGGGGGCAGAGAGGGGGAGGCGCGAGCCTTGTGGATCTTGCAGGCCTCACCCTCTGGCCTCGCACCGAGCAGCCGACTGGGCCCAACTCGGCCCGGCCCGGCTGCAAGAAGTGGAGAGGAGATGAGAAGTGAATAAGACGTAAAAAAGATCCTGAGACGCGTCTGCCAGCCTATTGTGAGGAACGGCTGCAGACGCCAAGGTCAGTGAAGAAGGAGGGGGAAGAGTAATGCTCTCCTGGCCAAGATTCCCCTGCAGCCTTTGGTGACGACCATGGTGGAGCAGGTTGTCCTGCTGCAGCCCATGGAGGTCCACGGAGGGGCAGAGATCCACCTGCAGCCTGTGGAGGACCCCACGCCAGAGCAGGTGGAGGCCTGAAGGAGGCTGTGGCCCGTGGAAGACCCGCTGGGACAGCCGTTCTGGAGGGACTGCACCCCGTGGAAGAGATGACCCACGCCAGAGCAGTTTCACAAAGAACTGTGGCCCGTGGGAGGGACCCCTCACTGGAGCAGAGGGGGAATGTGAGGAGTTCTTCCCCTGACGATGACACAGCGGCGTAAAACAACGCGTGATGAACTGACCGCGACCCCCATTCCCTTTTCCCGCCCTGTGCCGCTCAGGAGGGGAGGTAGTAGAGATAATGTTAAGCCTGGGAAGAGGGAGGAGTCGGGGGAGCTTATCTTGTTCCCTGTCTCATTCTTCTGCTAGTTTTAGAAATAAATGAATAGTTTTCCCCAAGTCGAGTCTGTTTTGCCCATAACGGTAACTTTAAGGATTTCTCCCTGTCCTTATCTCAAACCTCGAGCTGTTCTCTCAGAGGGTGGGGGGAGTGAGAGAGAGACTGCGTAGTCTGGTCCCGATCGGGGCTGAACTATGACAGCATCTCTTGGCTTTTATGCCAAGACTGCATAGCAGTTATGCCCCAGCCTGCAAGTTAGGCCACTTAATGTCACAGATACAAGACATACAGATGTCTGTAGGAGGGTTTGCTTGGGAAGAGGTGGAATGATTTATCTGTCTGAGGGCAGAATGGGGATGATACATGGTTGTTGATAGGCCTTGTAGTAGCAGTGAATGTGGGAGAAGAACTTGAACAGGAAAGTGAATAAACACAAGTATACTTTCCTCTCTAGCTAAAATAAGGGGAAAAGGCTTTTGCCTATGTTTAGAATCTTCAGTTGGTGCCTATTTTGCTGTGATATTTGGAAGTACATAATTTTCTACACACTGTCTGATGAGTGCTAGTCCGCTACTTTGTCTAGCCCATTACTATAATGAAGCCCTTCAAAAAAGAACACATCATGAAGATAAGAAAATGAAGAGGTTGTTAAATTTTTTTTTTTTGTTTCTCTTTAAATCTAGGATCCTGGCATTTGTTTCATTTGCTACTCATGGATTTTGTGGCTCACATTTTCCTGTCCTATACAGAGGAGGAGGGAGATGACAGTTTCTGGGTCACAAAGCAAAACGAGTCCTCTGTTCTGCGGGTACATGAGCGCATCCATCTTGGGCTATTTTGCAGAGGAGCAACCTCAAGCCAGTGTTCCACAGGCAGCTTTCATGACTTTGATGCAGAGCCAGAATAACTTGGGATTAAACAACATTTTTGCAGAGTTCTGAGTTGTTCAGTGGACACAGCCAGAGGCAGCAAGGTGAAATAAACATTAACTTTAAAGAAAATTACCCAAAACCCGAAGTTATCAATTGAGTAAATCGGGAGGGATTGGAAGGGGTGTGGTGGTTTGGGGAGGGATTGGGAGGGTGTGTGTAAAGTAGAACTAATGAAATCTAGGTTTGTATGGAGCCATATCCAGCGTCACCTAAACCTCAAGCCACAAAGCATCTTCCACAGCTCCTACCCACCCCACGATCCTGTCAAGGGATCATAATCTCCACACCACACACCTCCTTATTGCCGCAGCTCCCTGATTCTTTCCTTGGGTTTCCAGCAGACCTTCAGTGCTCCTTTTGATTCCCCAAGCATTGTCTAAGCAAGAGCAGAGCTGTTGTGGTAGGCTGGGAGCAGCTTGTGAACTTGCTGACGAACAGACTGCATGTATTTATTGACCGGAAGAGAGAGCACATGGCATGGTCTCTTCTCACTGTTGAAAGCACCGAGGCTCTCTTTCCTTCAACTACCTGTTAGTTTTATCGAAACACGCAGAAGTATAAAATCCTTGAGGCCTTTCTCCTCCACCAGACTTTCTTGCAGTCAGTTTACTGGTTCAAACTTACTAGCATGAGGGATGACATACAAATAGCAAACAAAATAGACTCTAAGTCTTCCTAGGATGCAAGGCTAAATATAAGGACACAGGGGAACATGGATCAAGCTTCTGTGCTTAATACAAGTGATTAACTAGACTTTCAGCTGTTTTCAGATTTCTCTTCCAGACAATAACAGCACTTGTCTTAAATCTTAGACGACAGTCCATTTTCCAGAAAACAGTGCTGGACAAATGTTAATGGCACCAAGACTCACAAAGAAAGTTACGTTTTGAGAGTCATCCTGCTATAGTTATTTTACTGTTTATCCAGCACCTCCCAAGATGTATTCAGATTCCATAAACCAGGACCAGGACTGGAAATAGACTGTTTTAAAACCATCTTTATTAGTGATAAAGACCCTTGAAGGACCCTTGTTTTTAAACATAAAATATGCTAAAACTAGCTCATCAATGAAAATTGGAGGGGAGAAAGAAGGCACAAAGGGGGCAAATCAAGAATGATTTATACATGTGATAGGTATCTTTGACAGCTGTTATTTTTCAAATGTAATATAATAACCCACCCTGCCATATCACCTTAACCTCAAAAACCAAACTGAGCTGGGTCCAGGCTATGAGCAAGGAATCTCTAAACCACTGATGGTCAGAAATTAGGAGATAAACCAGTAGAAAGCTCACTCATAATCTGCCCTGCTTCTTATGTACTTTCACTGTGCTGCTCATAAGTGCTTTCGTATGGCCCACTACAACCAGTGCTCTTATGCAGCTGTCAGCAGACAGTGGTTTGACCTAGGTTTTGTCCATAAATGTGATGCGCCTCTAATTATGTGTAACAGTTTTGCACACATTTTGTACACAATCTCAAGAACAGAGCAAGGCTGATTAGAGTGAGGGACGAGAGGTGTCAGTGAGGACAGGTATAAAAGATGAAATGGTGAGCAGGACGATTTGAGAGAAGTTATGGATGAGGGAAGGAGAAAGTGTAGCACTGGGACAGTTCAGAGATGAAAGATCCCAACAGCTGGTGGACTTTAACAGTCCACATGCAAGACACTGCTAATGGTGATGTGAGAAAGAGAGTCTAGTAAGAGCCTGCTGACGCTGTGGTTCAAGTGTTTGCAGTCTGTGAGGGAGCTGAAAAACTTGAACCTGCAGCTCAGAAGGGTTTCAGGAGCTGTGACAGAGTGAATGAGCACTTCTGCCTCCTACTCATCTTCTTCCAATGGGTGGTAGCTCCCACCTCAGCCATCGCAGGGTGTCAATACTAATTCCATAGGTTGCTGAAAAACACAGCTTCCAAAAGCATCTCCATCACCTCCCACTTTGTTCATACTGCCATCTCTGTAGATCCCCTGAATAGATTCCCGCTGCATGAGGATTTGTGTTCCGCAACTTTTGATCATCAAAAACCATCATCACGCTCCTGAGTAACCATCTGTCCCTGCTCCTGACTAATCCCCCTTCAGCCACAACCCGTTCTGCAGGGTATCCAAACACTCAGCAGCCTCAGCGGCATCCACCGGCCACGCTGCCGTTTCCTGGACCACATTTCTGCTGCCTGACATATCGCTCTGTGCACCACGGGTACATTTCATAATTTTTCCTTTTAACTCCTTTACCTCAAGCAGCCTCTGCAATTCTCTGCGACCCAGTGTCTTTCGTCAGTTCCCATCCTCCACTCCGTCCTCTGCCAACAACACCAACCTCCGTATCTTTTTCATCTTGTCCCACAAGGCATTTCTATGCCTTCTCTACAGCCTGTTATGCTTGGGAAAAAAAATCTGTTCGTTGCACCTCCACCCTCATCTCATTGAAATTAATGCTAAAAACTCAGTTTCACTATGAAGCCCTGGAAAAATGAGAGAGAGGACTGGCAACAGAAACCAGAAAAGAATCTCCCAAACTCATCCTGATATCAGCAGCATCAATATATGTCTGTGGCTTAGCAGATCCCTCCATGATCTTTTAGCTGTCACCGTCACTCTTCCTTTTCCTTCCCCATCTGTTTTCGGTCCTCCATTCCCAGTTCATGCTGAACATAAATTATACTCCTCGGCAGAGAGACCATGTTCTTCTATTTATTTTGAACAGTGCAGCACAGCACATTTCTGAATCTTTTTTTTTTTAAGATTTGAAGCATGAAAATAATTGTTAATAATTGTTAATAATCTTGAAAATGGAATACATTCCAAGTTGGTGACATCTCCCAAGGAACACATTCTTTTTATATGTAAAAATGTAGAGGGCGGGGAGTGAGACAATACAAGATTTGAACACACTGGCTTAACGTGGATGTGGCAGATGAAATCCTACATAGCCAAACACACGTAGTATGAACTAAGAATTGTTGAAACTGGTGGCAGTAATGAAGATGCTCTGAGTGAGCCATAATCTATAAAAGTGCAGCTCAGAGAGCATTGACCTGATCTTTATTCCTTATCACAGAGCTTGCAGTTGCTTTCTCTCAGCATGAACAGCATTTTTTCATCTAGAAAATCCCATTCTGGCCTTCCTCTCTTTGTTCTCTTGTTACCAAATTAAAATCCTATTAAACTGCACACCTGCAGCGAGTTTATCTGCAGAGCACCGTGCTGTAGCTTTTAATCCAATTCCACACCTCTGTAACATACAATATACCGCAAATCAGGGCACGGAGGGACTGAGGTTACGCTGTTAGTAGCTCTGTTGGCAGAGAGAAAATCAAACACTTTGATTTGTTAAAAAGCGACAGAAAATACAGACATAGTTAACTACTTCACTTAAATGAATGATGAGCGTTCACCTGAGTGGTCTGGGTAATCCAGGATACAGAGATCAAGTGAAATCATTAATCAACATGGTCAAAAAAATGACAGTAAAATCTTGACCCTGTTTAAATTCAGTGGCGAAACTTCCGCTGATTTTAAGAGCCAGGATTTCAGCATGAAAAAGTAGTCCCCATCAGAGGGAGAAACAGGTTGAGAGTATTTGTTTTGAAAAAGAACAGAAGGGCTTATAGCAGATGGATAAAGTGTGAATGATGTATTAAAAAGCGGATGTGGCCTCCTATCAGACCTTTGCCACCCTATGAGGAAACTCAAGGTGTATCTCCTCTCATTGGGTTAATTGATGTAAAATAAGGTCGGGTATCTGCCAGATACCTTGGGTTCAGCAGGAAAGAACAAAGGAGACACTTTTATTCAATGAAGGGAGAAGCAATGATTTGCAGTCCCTACAGTCAAAACATTGCCATGTTTCTTTTCCAATTTTCAGCTCAATCAGGTCAATTTGGAAGACAGAATCATAGAATCATAGAATCACAGAACAGTTTGGGTTGGAAGGGACCTTTAAAGGCCATCTAGTCCAACCCCCCTGCAAGGAGCAGGGACATCTCCAACCAGATCAGGTTGCTCAGAGCCTCATCCAACCTGGCCTTGAATGTTTCCAGGGATGGCGCATCCACCACCTCTCTGGGCAACCTGTGCCTGTGTTCCACCAACCTCATTGTAAATAATTTTTTCCTAATATCTAATCTGAATCTACCTCCCTCTATTTTAAAACCATTACCCCTAATTTTATTGCAACGGGCCCTACTGAAGAGTTTTTCCCCCATCTTTCCCGTAAGCCCCTTTTAGGTATTGACTAAAACTTTTACCAAGTTACATTTTCCGATTGGAAAGGAAGCACTTACTCAAAAAGATGGACAGACATGCTTTATTTTTGCCTCTGATGAACAGCAAATCTTCAGAGAAAACTAGCCTGACTTGAAAATTCTTTATGTTAGACCATTCTTATTTTTTACACAACTTAAATTTAAAAGAATGAAACCAGTATTAAAGATTTTTTCCTGGAAATACCAAATGCAAAACTATGCTAGCAACACAGTAATATTAAGCTGTCATGTGATTTGGTTGATTGACTTTATTTGAATAAATCATCAGAAGAAAAAGGTGAAATATTTGTGGTTTGTTTTTATCTATTTCTAGTATTTTTTTTGTCACCAGTAAAGCTGAAGGCCTACCTGAAGCCATCGTGGTAAATGTATCTGGAAGCCACAGAACAGAAGAATGACTCTGTGTCGATGCTGCTTTATGTCTACAGTGCGTAATTTAAAATTGGTATTTACTGCATATAGAATTCAGCACTAATTCCCATGTCTTGAAAAAATCCTGCTTTGTTTCCCATTTCTGCAGGATACAAGAGTCGTTATCTCACACATAATTCTATTAACTGAAATAAAATAGGTTGTATATAATGTTATTGATTTGTTTATCTAAGAAATTAAGTTGTTTGAACTTGTTCTATAAGCAAAATACAAGCAAAGATTCTATAAAGAGAAACCCTTAAAAAAATTTGCATGAAACAGTAAATAGAGTACGAAATTTGTGTCTCGCATGCATCAGATTGCAGGAGGAAATTCCCTGAAACACCATAGAATTTGGGTTCTAAAATATTTTTGAAGTGTTTGTCTGTAGGAAGTTGACTGTGCCTGGTTGTTATTTCAAGAAGGGACAACTGCTTCGTTATTTTAAGAAGGGAGATTTCCTGAACTAGAGGAAAGCACTTGTCAGGAGCTTATCAAGCTTTCACTCATTTTCGGTTTGGAAATCTACATTTATTTTCCACTTGCGTCTACGTTCTTCTGTGTCAGTTCAAGCACTGAGGTGGGAATCAATATTCAACAGGGTGGAATTACAGCAGATGTAGACAGGGCTCTGTGCTAAAGGAAAAGGTAGTCATGTGTTCGATTTTGCTGGTAAGATTAAGAGTTTGGTGGTGAAATTACATACTCTGGGGAAGTGTCTTCACAGTCTGAAAAATTCATCTGGGCCTTAAGGCCCATTATACGCATTTTCACCATTCCTTCAGGTTTTTTATAGTGAAGAAAAAAAACAAAACTGGAAGTCTAGGAAAAATATAAGCTAAAAATATTCAATATTTCAGTCTACTTTTATTTATAAAAGTTTATATTCTAGATTAGACACGCAGCATGTTCTCATGGAGCAATTAACCAGAAGTTGTAACAGCAGACCAACCTTGTGATCTGTTCTTCATGGCTACGGAAAGGTGAGGTCTATTAGGTGTATCTGAGAACCTTGTGAAAGGCTGAGTCTCCTGTAATTCCTCCCTGTCCCCTGCTGAACTTGTACTCCTTAAACAATTTGCATGAAGACAGTGAAAGTTTAGAAGCATGTGTTTTAAAGAATTTTAAGTTTGCATGACCATACTGAGGGAGTATACTGCCAAGAACAGAAAAGGAGCAGGATGCAAAAGCGCCTTTACTAAACAGGGCCATTGACAGCAACTCAAATATACATTCAAATCTTTGCCTAATTAAAACGTTGCTTGGGTAACATATCCTTTAACAGCAGCTCCACGTACTCACACGTCAAAAGGAATCCCACGAGCACCACAACGAACGCGGTCTGCGTTCCTAGGACTTGGGGTCTTGCTGCTGCTCGACCCCGATGTCCAAATGAAGCTTCACCTGCAATGGGTGCGTCCATGCGCTGGATTCTCCATTTTCTAATAAATGAAGAGATGATCGCATGGCCTCTGCCTCAACGGCTCCGTGTGCCTGTTTTCACACACGGGGTACATCTAGAGAATTATGTCATGGAATACACAAAATACGTGCCCAGCCGCACACACGCCCCAGACAGCCCAGCAGCCCCCCAAGTCCCCAGCAAACGACCCACGCAAAACAGAGCGAGCCCCACGTCCCGGGCTCTGCCCTGCGCGGCCGCCCCAGCCGAGAGGGGCCGAGCTTCCCCCCCTCAACATCTCGCCCCCTCTGCCAGCCCATGCCGCCGGTGGCTGTCCCACGGGTGTCACCGGCAGCCGTGGGCCAAGCCGATACCACGCTCACCCCAGCCGCGCGGTGGGGAGATGAAAGGGCCCAAAGCCGGTTGCTGGAAATAATTTGGGATTACGGGGCGGGGGGCTGCGGGCGAGGCGGCCGGCGGCCGCGGGAGGGTGCTGCGGGGCGCGGTTGCCGGCGCTGCCGCAGAAGATGTCGGCGGGGTGGTGGTGGCTGCCGGGGTGGTGGTGGTTGCCGGCGCTGCTGTGGGGGGGAGCGGGGGGCTACGTGGTGGTCAGCTCGGTGTCCTGGCCGCTGCCCGAGGCGGGGGGGGTGGCGGCGGCGGCGGACGAGCTGCACAGCTCCTCCACCGAGGAGGCCCACCCCGCGCTGCTGGAGGAGGCGGGCGGGCTCTGGAAACAGAGTTACCCGGCCTCAGCTTACCGGGAGGATGCGGCCTTGGGCTCCGGACCGGCGGAGCGGCGGTCGGGGCAAGGGGGGGTCGCCCCTTCCAGAATGTTCTCCTACCGACGGGAGGGCGGCGGGGCGGCGGGCCGCGCCGGGACTGCCCGCTCCCTCGCCCGCCACAGCACCTGGGGCTTCGTGGCTACGCGGGCGGCGCGAGGACAGGTACGGTGCCCACGGGCTGCCGCGGACACGCGTTACCCTGCTGACGAGCGGCAACCCCCCCTCCCTACCCCACCCCACCCCACCCGGGCGGCGTTTTGGTCTGGTCCCCGTTCCCCCTCAAGAAGCGCCCCGTGTCAGCAGCCACCGAACCGGCGAAAAAAAAAAAAAAAAAAAAAGAGCAAAAACTCTTTTCTAGGAAGAGAAATAATTTTCGGAGTTTTGTGAGGGAGGCACCGAAAAATCACGGTGTTTTAAGCCGGAACTCCGAGGTTGTGTTTTGGAGAGAGGCTTCTATGAAAGGTTAGAATTAGACACAGCATCCAATACTACTCAGACCAAAAAAAAAAAAAAAAAACAAACCAAAACCAAACAACAACAACAACAACAAAAAACCCCAAACCAAACCAGACAGCTTTAATTTTCTCTTGAAAGTATTCACAGCTTGATTTAAAAATAAAACATAAACCAAGTTAGAGGCAGGGCAATCTGCAGGCAGCTTGGCTGAGTTGGTGGCAGTTTAGGTTATTGTGAAATACAAAGTAACAGGCTAAAAGCTGATACCGTTAAATAAATATACAGGTACACACAGGAGGCCTGTAATTCTACATCAGTTTGTCAGAAATCCTATTAAATCGTATGATCGTAACTCCTCTGCTTTATGCTCTCGCCAGAAACCCTCGGTGGAATTACAGCCGTAATACGGTTACAGCGGTTAGCTGTCTCTCGCTACTACGCAGAAGTAATCCAGAGAAACTTGATTCGTAACAAAATTTGCAATTGATGAGGGCGGTGTTGCTGCTGTGAATGCTGAGTTACGCTGCCCGTCATCCCAGTTCTTTTTGGGAATCTGCTGTAACGTTAACCGTGCGTGACAGACGGAGCAGTTTAGGCAGTGGAAACATCCTGCAATATTACTGACAGCTACTATTATCTTTACATTCTAACTCTTAATAATAAACAAGTATTTTTGGTTTCTAACTTGTGTAGCTTCATTACAGCGTTCCTCCTAAGGAATGCTAACAAGGACCATTTTTAAGCATCACAATTTTAAAGGCATATAAACATTAAAAATCAGAAAGCATGCAATCCAGGTAATAACATCGTGCAGGATTTTCTTATTAACTATTCATACTTAATTTGATTTTGCTTTAAAGGATTTACCAGTTACACTGAATTAATGTGTTGACTGATGATTTTACTATTTAACATCTAATTGACCATGAGGAAAGAAATATCTGAAGACAGGGAAAAACAGTAATTCATTAAGTATCTGTCATTGCAATTCATAATGGGATGAAAAGCACAGTGGGAGAATGAATCATTATGGAGAATATTAATGTGTGTCGCTACTGGGCAAGGACATTTTTGCATGCATTGTATCCATTGTCTGTATGCAGGTCAGTCTTTGGGAGAAAACTATTTGAAAGCTTGGCTCCTTGGTGTCCCTCCTCCTTGCTGGTTTGGTGGCTGAGACACCCCCCCCCCCCCCAAACCCCATAGCTGAGGTTCCTGCCCAGGCAGCTGAGCTGGTGTCCAGCTTGACTTCAAACACAACTCCAGCAAAAACTCCTTTCCCTCTCTCTTGGCAAACCAATGCAATCACATTGCAAATCAAGGCTGAAAGGGGAGGCAAAATTAGCGTAAAGAGGCTGAATCAAGGCTAAATTAGGCTCTATATCCTCTTGGGTGTGAGAAAAGCTATCAGCACTGTTTAAGAGTAAACATTTCTAAATGCTGATGGCATTGATTTTAATGCACTGAAACATTTTTGATTTTGTAGTTTCTTTAAGGTCAGTGGAAGAGATAATGTCTGTAGTGTCATGGACAGGACTGGAAAGAAGAAACAGAGGAGAGATCTATATTTGTAGAAGCATGGTAGATCTAATTTAGAAGGTCTGTCTCTTGATGACAACAGAAAGGGGGAGCAGTTGGGGGTTGCTGTCCTCTCTGCTAGAGCCCTTGAGGACATCCCCAACACTGTGAATCGTCTGTGTGCAAAGATGCCACCAGTTGCTTATTTGGATTTTGCAGATCCAAGGTATGCCCTATGGGAACTGTTTACTTCTCAGCGACGGTCCCATCAGTAACAGCACTGGAATCCCTTTCTTTTACGTGACGCCGAAGGATAACACTGTGGCAGATCTCCTGAAGGATCCTGTTGCTTCTCTGACCCTGCCAGAGGCAGACGGAAATTTCTGCAGGTAACAGAGTTTTATCTGCTTACTACCACCTTCAATGGGAACAGAGTCCTCAGAACAAAATGCTGGGTCCCCACCTTCAGTGACCTGCTTTTGTTTTTGGCTCTCATCATCAGCTGCAAGCTGCTCCTTAGGCTTGTTTTGCAATAAGTTGCCCCAGTAAAGCATGGTAAAGAAAAGCAGAAGTATATCAAATAGCATCAACAACTGCAGTAGCTTTCAGCTCGCACATTAACATACCTAAATTGTAATCTCTTCTTGGAGGTCCCAGATGAAATCTGGGTGTTCAAGGTACCATTATAGGCCATGGTGATCTAGTCAGTGAATTCCAAATTATTCCAGGGGTTATCCAAGTCACGGTGAGGCAGACACCCTTGCTCTGCTGAACGGCTTTGGAGGCCCTCCTGATTGGGATGACAGGGCTCTAGCTCTCCAGGGTCTATAAGGGGATCTGAGGCTCTCAGTTCACAGGTCATACACTCAGGACCATGCCACTCAGTCTAATTCTCACCTCGTCAGAGGCTACAATTGAACATCATATCACAATTTTTTGGCATCTTGTGTATCATAAACAGTTGGTAAACGATCCCAAACGTAAAGGAAGCCAGGTCTGAGGTTTACTGATCTACAGCCGGCCCCAGCTTCGTCTTTCCAGAGACAGCAGTGAGTTGAATTCTGCCTAATCATGTGTACAATGAGTAACTCCAGATCATTGAAGCTTTACGTGTGTAAAATGTATGTATGCAAACTCAAAGATTATTCCATTTTCCCCTCCGTGCTTGTCTCCTTGAAAAAGACGTTATCTCTGCCATATGTTTGTTTACAGTCAAACATGTGGCAAACTTGGCTGGGTCACCCTTGTGTGAAGTGTTATTTCCAAAGGCCTCTTTACGTGACGAGGTGCATGACACCGAAATTGTGTCAGACAGGACTCTGCTACCAAAGCAGATCTTAGCTGATATTCCAAGGAGAGAGAAGAACTGGAAATTACAGGCTGCTTCAGAAAGAAGCAGGACTGGCAGTTTTTACCCCAACTTAAGGTCCTCTTTGGGGGAGGAGAGGTTTATCTTAAGAACTGGATCCCAGATTTCCCTGTCTGAGGATTGCCTTGGGTATCATCCCACCTCTCAAGCCCACTAGCTGAGAAAACCACTGGAAAAAGCAGTGAATGGCAAAAATAAAGCGCGTTACTGTTGCACTTGTCTGTATTTGCCTCCAAAACATACTGTCTGTTTTTTTTAAGAGTTACATGGCGGCAAAATGAAATGGTCCTTAGTCCTAAGCAGTACAAGAGATTTCAGGCTGAGATCCCATTTCCAAGGAATGGAAATTATAGCTTCCTCTTGCAACATCAAACACCTAATAGGAATCTTCCATCGCAACATTTGTTAAGGTAATTCGGCTTTGAATGCTTGAGAAGGTCAACAGAGTGGTGAAGTTAAGACCAGAATGGTTCTGCTTGTTCCTTAAAATTATTTAGTTAAATATTAGGAGTATTAGGATACTAGGAAAATTTTCTTTTATGCTGAGGGTGGTAGAACACTGGAACAGGTTGCCCAGAGAGGTGGTGGATGCCCCATCCCTGGAAACGTTCAAGGCCAGGTTGGACAGGGCTCTGAGCAACCTGATCTAGTCAAAGATGTCCCTGTTCCTTGCAGGGAAGTTGTACTAGATGGCCTTTAAACGTTCCTTCCAACCCTAACCATTCTATGATTCTATGATTCTATGAGTCTATATTTTGAATTAATCCTTTGAACTTTAAGTATATGTATCAGTTATTTCATAATAGGCTAATGGAACTTATTGCTGCTTTCTAAGCATTTTTGCTCAATCAAATAGTGAGCTGAATATCTAGACCAAGTGCTTAAAGGTGTATGTTAAGCCCGATGTCCTAGCCCCGACCCTATTTTCAAAGGCTGAAGACTCAGAGCAGCTTCCATTGATGATAACTGCTGGTGTTAAGCACTTATGAAAACTGCACACCTATTTAGGCACTTAAGTGGGGCCTTTCATCCCTGACTTTAAACAGCCACTCTTGAAAATCTTTGCCTTTTATGTTTTAGCAATGTCACCGCCTGATTTACTGTTTGGGAAGTGCCAATTCATCAACAAAAGAGAAATGCTGCATGATTTATAGAAATATGAAGTTCATACATATCACAACCCTTCAGAAATATTTATTCACTGTCTTTCTGTTAAGTAACTCTTACTTTCCAAACCAAACCACTACCCTTTTGTTCCATGTGCCAGATATTTGCTGCCGCTTGTCTTGCAGCCAGGGCAACCTGGATTCTGCAATACGAGTCTCTAGTCCCCTCCGCAGCCTGAGACCCCTGCCTCCATCGAGAAGAGCTCTCTGGGCTCCTCCAAGGAGCTAAATTTGGATTTCCAAGACAGCTTAGGCCAAACGAATCACCAGTGGCCACATCCCTACTCTCCTTCCTTACCACCAGTTGCATTATGCGCCTCCCCCCCGCCCCAACCCTCACATCAGCTCCGGGGTTTTGCCTAACCCTGGGTTGAAACACAAATCTGAAGAAAATTAACCTGATGACGAGAATAATGTTTTCTGCTGGTTCTTATTTTCTTCCTATGGCCGCTGCTGCTCTTGGCCATGCAATCCCACCCCCTCCCTTCAGCTGACCATATGGTGGGCCTATTTTAGCTCAGTAACCCAGCAGAAACCTCTTCCCTTTTTTTGGCTGGATTAGATTTGATTAGATTTAGAACTTGAATAAGCTCCCCAAGAGCCGGAGGAGTGCAAAGGAGAGGGGAAGGGAGAAGGTGGAGGAAAATAGGACATCCCCATTTTAGCATGTAACCGTACCCTAAATATTAATCTTGCTACTGCATTGAGTACAAAGATTCAGAGTCTCATCAGTGCTCCTTGCAGTACATAGTTTGTTCTTACATTCAGTTTGGTTTTCATTATTTCTGGAGTTCTCATTTGGAACAGATGTTGGCTGGCATTAGTGCAAAGAGCAAGCAATACAGAGAATGAAAAGCTGGGGCATTTTTTGAGCTGCAGTTTGTGTTTTTGATGATAGCTAGGAAAATGTGAGCAAGCTCTGGGGCTGTCTCACAGCCAGGAAGCATGTGGGCACTGGGACTTCAACTTTCTTCTTTCTCCTCATTCTGTAACAAGGGTCAGAAATGAATTTACTTTTTAAACTAGCAACTTGTGAGTGACTTTTACGTTTTAAACTAGTAACATTTTAAACTGCAACCCTGTACAGCATCCTGCCGTTACCCCAGAGAGAGAGCTTCTGCGGGCAGTGTGACAGTGAAGAATGTAACAAGTCTCAAAATAGAGGGAGGTAGATTTAGATTAGATATTAGGAAAAAATTCTTTACACTGGAGGTTGTAGAACACTGGAACAGGTTGCCCAGAGAGGTGGTGGATGCCCCATCCCTGGAAACGTTCAAGGCCAGGCTGGATGAGGCTCTGAGCAATCTGATCTGGTTGGAGGTGTCCCTGCTCCTTGCAGGGGGGTTGGACTAGAGGACCTTTGAAGGTCCCTTCCAACCCTAACCAGTCTATGATTCTAAGTGTGTCCAGGTCCCGCTGCTGGTGCTTGGGGCTGCCTGTCCCCAGCACTGCTGGAGACACTGGATCCCTTCTGGGTGTGCTCTACCTGCTGAGAGAGCCAGGCTGTGCCATGCAAAGAGCCCATAGCATCCTTAGCACAGAGCTTTATGTGGTGGCTTAGTTTTCATACAGCAGGTTTCTTCCTCTTCTTTACTCACACTACGTGAGAGGCAAAACCTTTTACTCTGAGAGACCTCAGGTCCTGCTAGTATTATAATGGTATTTGTGAGGTTTTCTTCGCAAAGGAAAGTGTCATTTATAGATGGTTTTAATACCAGAAGTTTTCTTCGTCAAGGGTGTCATTAATTGGTTTGGCTTCAAAATAATTACACAAAATAGCTAAATAAATAATGTTCTGTGTGAGAAAGTTCATGCCCTTGTATGCTAGCAATGTATTTGTAGCTTGTTTTCATGTGCAATTTTATTAGAATTTCATTATTAACCCACTCTGAGTTGCAAAAATTAAAATAAAATTGAAAGCTGGTCGATGCCTGTAGTCAATGCTGCTGGGAGCATCTGGCACTCTCCTGAAAAATGCTTCTGACCTATTGCACATAAAAGAAATCTCTGGCCTTTAGAAAGAAAACACAGCTGACATTTCAATAGTCTTCTTGTATCTAATGAGTATCAAGTGACTTGTGTGCAGGTACATCAGTTTGATATTAAATTCATTTCGTAGTGAATTTCATTTGTTTTGTTTCAGAACAGACTCAAGTTTCAAACCTTGACAATAAATATTTTCACTTTTGGGGATGTGGGGAATACAGAGTGGCCTTTTCGGTGCTCCAGCCTTAATATTTAATCAGCTAGAGAGAAAATTTCAAATGCCTAAACTAATAAGAGAAATAACATTTAATAATGAAAGAAGGAGAGCTGTGATGCATCTCAATAGGCACTAATTGCAAGACATTATAGTGTTGCAGCTACAGTCTGGATTCCTCATCTCTGACCTAGAGATCGCCTCGTCCCGGAGGGAGACGAGCCGCACTTCTCTGAGGAGGCTCTCTGATGGCCAGGCTAGAGAAAGCATTTGTTAGGAACTACACTGCATCCCCTCTGAAGGCTGATAAATGAGTAATAGAGGCAAGAAAAATTAAATGGTTCAGGCCTATAAATAGACTAAGTTGGCATGTCTGTTCCACAGGCAAGCTGAAAAGATTGAGTCCCATTCTTACAGCTTTCAGAGGGAGCAAGATCGAGCCCGACGTTAAAGAATAGAGCAGCTATTGTTCTAAACACATTTCCCAACGCACAGGCTGCTCAGAGGATCTCCCTTTCCAAGTAAGCTCCTGGGCCTGCCTCATTACAGCTGCAGTCTGGAAAACAGGCAATTAATTTTAAATGTGTGTCGCCTCCTTGACATCAGGTTCAGCACATTTGTAGGGACCAGCTGCAGCTTTCTCAGAGAAGGAGCAGTTACATGGCTGCCGCGAACTGGTTTTCATACAAGGGAAAAAGAAAGAAAAGCATGAGCTTTGGGGTCAGTCCATGCGTTTGTTTTCCTTTGCTATTAGTTTGGAGGATGGTGTTTCAAATCCACACTGCAGACTGCGAGTGATTTGAGAAACCCAGGTTCCTCTCCTGGTTTATGACCTGCATCAAAGGTGGCTCCGTCAGAGCCATTTTACCCACTGTGCTCCATCTACTGCTTGAGGTAGCAGATCGGCATGACTGGGCAGATGTCTTCAGTGGATATAATCCATAGGTTTCCTAAACTCTCAATTGAAAAGGCTGATGGGAAGCGCTGAGCATCTCCAGCTGTAGGTCTCCTGAAAGACGGACAACTTTTGAGATGTCAGTTGGCCATCCAACATATAGCTACCTCTGGGTTTGTAGTCACTGTCTGTTAATACAGGGATGAATATAACAAAGAAATTTGGCACTGCACCTTCACACAAAGAGAAATTACGCGCACAGAAGACAAAGGCTGAATCCAGACACCCCTTAATTTTTGAGAACCACCTCCTGTTTCTGTGGCACAGACACATTTCTAGTTCTGGTATTTATATTTGCCCTTTTTAGTCATATGCAAATAATTATGTCAGTAGCTGTTTCCGAAAAATCTGTATTTAAAAAAATCAGGAAGATACCAAATTAGAAAGTCAAATATGAAACCTACTATCATCATGACCCAATGCACACAATATAGCTGGAAATTACTATTTTCTTCCTGTATTCTTAAATAACCAACTTCCCAAAATCCCTTTCTAGTGAAGTAGTGTGTGTTTCTCTGACTCTGTTTACAGAAATAGTTGATGCTGTGATTCTTTTTTTTCCCCTGTGAATTGTCTATGGTTAAACTATATAAAAGTTTCCTGTCTGAAACATAAGAATTTAGCTAAAGAAACGAGTTGTTGTTGTCACTGAAGACAGACAAACAGACTGACTTCACTTAACAAATTCTGATAAAACATTCTAGGAATTATTATCTCCTAGGAAGACTGAAATGGTTTAAAACACAAAAACAGGTATACTATGGATCAGGCTCGCGTAGGTGCAGAATAGCCATTGTACTAATACTCTTCAGCTCCCAAGCCTGACTTCAGATTCAGAACAGAAGACTGCTCTTCCAAAAGCAAAAGCAAAGATGTCTTTTAACTATCTTTGCTGGCTTTCAAACACGGCTGATAAAGAAATTCTTGACAAAATGAGAGCAGGGCAAGGCAAAACTGCCCAGCCGTATCCAGCTGAAGGCCAGCAACAGCTTTGCAGATTATGAAATTGCTTTCAGCAGAGATTTTGTTTGACGTCCATGCCGTACAGATTAGCAGCATCAATACGTTCTTTCTGCTTCGGAGACTCTGGTAGTTAGTGGTAAGCAAATGAAATGTATGAGGAGGATAACTTGCTTTTCAAATTTAATCACATTTATGAATCAAAATTATATGCATTTTACCATAATTCTCTGAGGACAGAGCCCTTCCTTTCTGTAGATTTTAGGGGACAAAAAGTCATAGGATGTATTGTATATACTAGACAGTGAGTCTGAGTCTTCGCCTCATGCCCAGTTTGGGTCTAGGCAAAGAGGAGGCCTGCACAGGGTAACAGGGTGCCTACCTTGCGTCTGTGGGAGGTGGCAGGGATGACCTGTTCCAGCAGCCAGTCCCCACGTCCTAATTGCATGGCTTTGTACAGCTGTTGCTATAAAGAGAGGTTAGGATGTGTGGAGACAGTCATTGCCCTTATGCCACGCATGAGCTGCATGCTCTGAAGTAGAAAAACATGTAGGAAAACTGTCCTCTGGGGCTTTCTTCTTGGCTCTCTGGCTCTCCTTTTCTGCAACAGCAGAAAGCTC
The DNA here is from genome assembly GCF_036417535.1 of Chlamydotis macqueenii. Lineage (NCBI taxonomy): Eukaryota > Metazoa > Chordata > Aves > Otidiformes > Otididae > Chlamydotis > Chlamydotis macqueenii. Next base: position 147,065,357 of record NC_141556.1, on the reverse strand, counting down.
TTTCCCAAGTTCTTTTCTCTTCCATTCTGCTCAAGAAATAGAGAGGTAGAAGCAGTGCTTTCTCACAGGGCAGGGAAAACTGCACTCAGGGAAGATGGGGAGGATTTATGGATCCTGACAGGGAGGATAAAAGGTCTCATCTCCTCAGGGGGTGGAGGAGAAGGATGGCAGCTCCTCTGTGGGAAAAGGAGGCTGAGGAAGAAGAAAAAGAGAGCGATTCTCCTCCATTGACCCCTGTTTCTTCCCCCAGTCCCTGAAGTATTACTGAACCCTCCCAGTTTCCTTCTACTTATTCCTTCTTGGGGACACCTGGGTCTCCTTCCCAAGTGCCTCCCAAACTCCTAGTTTACCTTTACTGCTGATTTTTGCCAGATTTGTTTCACCTCACAAACGGACTGCAGAGGCTGAGAATTAAGATGATAGCCCAGGGATAGAAACGAGGAGACAGAGCATCATCAGTCAAATCAGACATCCAGCTGGGAAAGGGAATCCTAACAAAGTCTCAATCACCTCATGTGCCAGTAAAATCGCATCACCCTGAACTACGGGTTCATCAGATCTGGACTTGCTAGGTTGTTGTATAGGAACCTTATAATTAAAATCTAAGAGATGGCTAGTGTAGTAAACAACTTAATGAGTAGGTGACACTCTTTACTCTGAACCATGACCCAAAAAGTGCGGAAGTGGAAGGCAATAAAATAAGTAGCACGTCTTCATCAGCAGTGCATTTCATAGAATCATAGAATACTTTGGATTGGAAGGGACCTTTAAAGGTCATCCAGTCCAACCCCCCTGCAAGGAGCAGGGATATCTTCAATATTGCTGCATTGCATTGCTGTTGGGAAACATATTTCACTTGGACACAGACTTCTCCTTAAGCTCAGTAAAGCTGGCAGCTTTGTAAGTGAATGCAGCTGATGCTCTCCTCTCACATGCTTGGAAGAGACAACTGCCTGGACCGGGTCAAATTCTGCATACCTAGTTTGCTCACCGTAAGCAGAGGAACAGAGACAATCAATTCTCTCTTCACAAATCAGATTAATAATTCAGATAATCTCTCTTAATGCACTGCATTCTTATAAAATGCATAAACTGAATCTTCTTCCATATAATTTATCTTCCCTCAATTTCTTCAACAAGGTGTATGTATTTTACATAAGCATAAAAAAATAAAGGCACTCCCTCTTACTTTACCTCCTTCTACAGTTCCCTGCTTTGTCTTCCCCTCAGTTCATATTTTATCATAGCCCTCGTGAAACCTTCTCCAGGGAGACAGAGGACCTGATTCTGGGTAAAGGCAGGGCCTGAGAACCCACCTTGGGTTTCCTCGCGCGAGAGAGAGACAGCATCACTGTCTCTCCCCGTGGCTCTGCCTCCCTCTTGCCCCGAGTCAGCAGTGCGCAAACGTTGTATAAAGCCACTCCTCCGCACCTACTCATTCTTGTGCCAACAAAGACAAAAGGAACCCAAGGGCTGAGAGCTGAATATTTGTTTATTTATACAGAAGGCAAGAAATTACTAGTGAATGTATGACTAGACCTCTACAGATGTGAGGGAGGAATATTTTTGCAAATATACCTATTTATCCCTGGTATCCCTTTATTATTTTTAGTAAACATAGGAGATATACCCTTGGCTATATCCCTTTATTCCTAGGAAGCAAAGCTCGTGTTTACATTAGTTGCACTGGTAACACCACTGAAAATGCAAGACCTGTTCACAACACAGGTAGAAGTGGTAGCTGTAAGTTTAGTGATTTTTTATGGTTTAGGAAAGATAAAAGTAATCAAATTAGGGAAATACTATGCCAAAAATGATGCACAAACAGATTCCTTCAGAATATGAAGGCCTCCTTTGATAAAGAAAATACGCTAATGCTAATGTAAGATTAGAATACAAAGTTCCTATTCTGAAACAGAAAACCCATGATAAGGGGCAGTGCTAAAAGCAAAGCCAACAAAGTAATAACATAGCGTACTGAAACTCAAATGTATCATTGTCCTATTCAGCTCCTCCGAAACTTCATCTAATATAATCTTAACAAATAATTTGTTTGCCTCATTTCCCAGAGAAACAAACTTACCCTCCAGAATATAACTCCAATGTGCAAAATTCAGCTTGAATAACTTCTTCTGGGAATGACAATATTGTGTATGTTGGTTAGTGTAACACCCTGACTCACAAGAGAAGAACATAGAGAAAACTGCAAACAGAAGAGGGAGCCAGGACAAAAAACAGAAATAAAAACATCCCAGATGTGGATGTACAGTGTGTGGGTTTTGTTGTCAGCCAAATATGCAGAGCACAGTTTTTCCTGTAAATCAGGAAGAGTCACATCTGACATTCCTATCAGGGAAAAACTTCTCAGCAAAGGCAGGCAAGATTCACTGCTTAACCACAGCAAGGTTAGACTGTCAGGTCTATTGCCTACTCAAAATCAATGGGTACGCTTTTAAAATAAACACGTACTTGCACAAAAAGATAAAATAATTGTAATTCGAGAAGGTGTCTGACCAAAACTTCTCACTGCTCCCGATGACGTCTCCATCCACTCTGTGAAATGCAGACAACCTTTAATAACAATCCTTTCTAATTCCTCTCTGAAAGGAATTAACGACATCTTACCTAGGAGCTATACCCAAGAACGGCACTTGCTAATACACCTGCTTTTCCCAGCTCTTCAGTCATTTTATGATACTGTTAGGCCCTGGAGGAATGGTTCCCTACACACAGGTATACAGTTACTCATTGAAAGCAGACTTCTGAACTGAAATTTTGCTGGTGAGAAGTCCCTTCCCTCTATATTTTTAAGAATCGTCTCATTAAATACATAAGGGTATGTAGAGGGTGTTGATACAGTATTAAGATTAAGCACAACAGATAACAGTAGATCAGGAGATCACTTCAGAAGGACTTTAAGACTCTGCTGTCCAGGGCCATCAGTTTCAGGAGTGTGAATCTGCACTGCCCTGGCTGCTGGACATGCAGACCCTCAGCTGAGACCCTTTGTCTGTGGGATTCAAGTCCTTTCTCTACTGCTGAATACACTATATTTGCTGATATTTATTTGTGTTTTGGTGGGTGAGCTTCTCCTTGGATCATAGATGCCTAAAGGGCCACACAACACCTATTTACACAGAAGAAATGTCAGGAACTATGGCTGTCCCCAGGGCATGGAGCGGTGCTGCTGAGGGACAGGATGCTCTCGGGCCACCGTAACCTAGCTGGTAAACTGCATCTTCAGCATGCAGTAGGAGTTAGCGTTGAGGATCTACAGAGTGCCAAGGTGACCAGGTAGACAAGTTTGTACTCTGAATATACATTGATAGAAATAAACCCAGTGCCAGGCCAGGGAATGCAGGTTTTCAGGTACTCAGAACACCATTAATTTATTACTTTGTAATTAAATTAAAAAAAAAAAAAAAAAAAGTACTAGAGAAAATCAGACCACTATTTATTGATGTGAACAGAAAGTTTGAGCTTGATCTTTGGCAGCTGTCCTTCCTCCTGTCCAGAAAGCGTGGGAGAGGAAAAAAGAGTAGGAGTAGAGTTTGTCCAGAGGTCATTGAGTTGAACACACCCTTCAGACAACTGCTGCTCCAGACCAAACAGGACACTGAAAAAACATCCCAGAGATGATGTGACTGCAAATGGCTCTTTGGAACTCAGGGTACAGACGATGCCAAGTGCTTACTGGGCATAGCCGAGTATCGGTCAGGCCGCTATACTTCCTTCTGTATCTCTGTTCGTGGCCCCATCTATAAAAGCAGGTACTTTATCCAGTGAGCTACACGGTCTTTCATAACCATCTGCAGGGAATCTGCAGGTGTTAAATTAGCTGCAGGAGGATGCCCATATGTTTCCTGCATGCAACAGACACATATTGAGAATCATAACAAAAAAAAACCCAACAAACCACCCTTTGCAGATTGCACAGAGTTAAGGCTAAAGGGCTCAAGCCAAGATCTTTAAGTAAAATCTCATACAGATGAGCTGTAATTTACTGTGATTTGCTGCTTCTGATTAAAACACGGAGAAGAAGAAATGCAGTCTTCATTTCCTAATGTAGTTTTTGGGGCTTATGTTCTTATGTGGGAAGACAGTTCCATGAGACGCTGAGCAGTCTCAAACTGCTAGCAATGGGACTTGGGGCTGCTCAGCACTTGCTAGGATCAGGCCTTTGCAGTCATTGCATACATCTTTTTTTTTTGTGACTGGTCAATTTACTTTCGATTTATGTCCTTGTATTGTATATGTCAGAGTCAGCAATTGCCTCGCAGCTACTAATGGGAGTTATTTATTATTACTGTATAGAAAGAGCCAAAAAGGAACAAGTGCCTTCTCTGTCTCAGTCTGAAGGATGAAGGCAGCTGGAAAATTTTTTTTTAATAGATCTTACTTGTCTCCTTGGTATAAAGCAGTTGAAAAATGGGTAAAAATGAGCAAGGACTGAGTTTCTAAGATAGGCACAAGGAAAAACCTTGTTTTACACACATGCATGTATGCATGCTTATTTTGTAGGCATAGGCACAGACTAACCATCTCACTATTTCTCTTCAGAATCCTGAATTTCAGTCTGTACATGTCTGGGAAAACTGACATTTTCACATTTTCTACAATCTAACATATATTAATCCAGTTTTTAAGTGCATACATTAATATTAAGCAAATCTCTACAGCAGAGATCTCTTTCAGGTGAATATTCTTTCAAGAGCCCCCTCAAATGTTATAGCTGAGTGTAGAAAAGAACTGCAAGGCTTGACAAAATATTGCAGCTTTTTATATGGGAGCAGGAATTCGTATTTCCCCACAGCCCTTAACAAAGAAACCAAGCTATTACACATGAGCATTTTTCTCTGTGCACAGAAAAAATGTAATCGATCCGGAGGATCCAAGGTGCGCCAGGCTGACTCTCACGGGACAGATGGTCATGGTGCCTCCGGAGGAAGTGGAATTTGCCAAGCAAGCAATGTTTTCCAGGTCTGTATGTAACAGGCACGTAGTAAAATGCAACCCACAGGTTTGAGACAAATATACGGATGTGGCCGTTTGGTACGGAAAATCTGAGAAGTAAGAAGCCTGATCTTTACTTTGGGGCCACAAAACATGTTGGCTCCTGTGTGGCTTGGAACGACAGGCAGAGCTGTGTGACCTCCTTTTAACTCTTGAGGTAATGAAATATGGGAATGCAGTTAGTCAGTGCTGGACTCCGGTAAGGCACGTGGTTTATAATCAGGGGATTAGGAAAATATTTCACCTGGCTCTGAGGAGAGATTCTATAAATCCAGGGTGTATTTGTTACCTTTAATGATTCTTCCACACCTTAGGACAGGTATTGCTCTTCAGCCACAGCCACCTACTCAGAGACAGAGCAGAGCTCTCCTGCCTTTGGGCTTACACCTATGTGCAGGGTGGAGTTTACGGGTTTTATTATCTCTCCTGGGTTTTATTACCTCTCCTGACTTACCTGACAACTGCTACCAAAGCTGTAATACTTACTGAAGAGTCTCCTTTGAACAGATGCAAGCCCAACCCAGGCACACATTCGCACACACCCGGGGTGTGCCCCATGCCTTCCAGTGGGTCTTCAGAATAACAGGCGTGAAAAGCCCAAACCTCAGCCAGGGCATGCACGTCCCACACAGGCTGCCAGGGCACACCCTGCCTGCTCCATCACATACTTCTGGGAAACTAGGATGAGCTGGGATCCAAAACAGCCCAGAGGCAATATTCTCTCTGTCCTGCTGGAAGGGGTTAGGGTGGCCCATCAGTAGCAAAAATGGGACCAGAGATAGACTGGGGGCTATATTGCCATACAAGCTTTTTTTACAGGCTTTGCAGAAATCTGATTCCTATGCAAGCCACAGTCCACCAGCACCTCAGCAGCGGATGCTCCACTGTCAGAGAGCAAAGGCCAGACTGACACGGTGAGGCCTGCCAGGGCTCACGCCGTCCAATGCCGGCAGCAGCTGGAGCCACCTCCCAATGTCACAGTCATGGGTGCTCAAAGGGACAACTCAGAGAATGGTGGGAAACCCCAGTTCAACCCAGAAGTTGCCAAACCAACCATCTCCTCTGCAGGAGGGGCAGAGGGGCACTGGGCCAACTCTGCCCTGACTTGCACCGCTTCCCCCCCTGCTCCCATGAACACTGCGGTTCGAGCTGTTGTATCCGCTCCGTGCAGCGCTGCCGAGTATCCCACAGCACCCACAGGGACCAGATGTCTGCATCCAGTATCGCTGGCCTCTTCAAGCTAGCTGTAAGGGCAGGCCCAAGAAATGAGACACAAATACAGGACGAGAAGGCTCTAGCAGGTGACAGCTTCAAGAGGCTGTGCTCTACTTGCTAGCCAGTTTTATTGGCTCTCCTGACGTACCACAACTGCTACCAAAGATGCAACATTTTCAGAACCCTGTTTCCTTTGAACAAATACAAGCACTACCCTGCGCACGTTCAGAGAATCTCCTCTAACTGTTTTTCACTTACTCAGAGACCAAGCAACATCTGCCTTTAAAGATGGGGTTCTGCAATGGGGAAGGTGGTGTTCGCTGGCTGCCTTCCTTGCAGTTCTCACCAGACTGCGGTGTGGAAGATCATAAACCTTACTGTAAGGGAGGGCCAAAAAGATGAATGGTGGTGGTTCTCAGATCTCAGGTTTCACTCTGGCTGAGCACACTAGGCTGAAGAAAAAAGCAGGCTATGCATATGCTTTGGCACGTCTTTTCAATTTTTTTTTTTCCTTTTGTTTGTCCTTCCAGGCACCCGGTGGTAAGAAAGTGGCCTCGTAGCTATGAGTGGTTCTTCATGAAAATGAACATTGAGCACATCTGGCTTCAGAGCTGGTATGGAGAAGTTTCTGCCATTGCAGTAGAAGAGTATTTAAAAGCAGTTCCAAGTAAAGGATGATTGAATGGGCTTTGAGATAGAGATCTGCTGAGTTTCCTTTCCAAACACTTTTAAAATTTTGTGCTGGATGGCTACTTTACAGTGATTTTTTTTTCCCCCAAAAAAGCTTCAAAATAGCCCTGTCTTACATGAAACAGAGTGAAAATAAACCAACACAGACTTTCAAATTATAAAGGAGAGGTGGATACTAGCCCTACCCTGCAATGTACAAATGTGTAATTTCAAACAGGCAATGCATCATCTTCAACGCTGCTTAAAAACGCTTTGTATCTGTTTGACTTTTATTGCTGTGCACCCACAGGGAAACTACATTATGTGCTAAATATAATGTTCTGATTTACAGAAAAAGCAAATTGCCTATTCAGAACCCTCTGTATTGTGGAGGTATTACTGCTGCTTGGTGTGTAAGTACTCTAAGATAAACTTAATAGCTGCAACTTCAGATATTTAAGTTTAAAAAAAAAAAATTGCTAAAGCTGTCCTCATTTGCTAAATTATATTTTCTACATATGTTTTTCCCTAATTATCTAATTTGATATTTCACTTGGAAATTGAGTGGAAATTGTCTCTTTTAGTAGAAGAAAAATGCAAGCAGCTCAAACAACACGCCTCCAGTGTAACTTGTCTCTTACTGACACAAAGCTGGTTAAACACATTAAGGGCCCATCCACATCAGCCCCACAAGGATTATCCCAATGCAAATATAAACATTCTCATAAGAAGAATTTTAGTAGATGTCCTCAGCTAGCCTGTTCCTGTTATGAGAGAGGAAAAGCATTTTTAATAGCCTGTAGTCCTCATTTTTTTGCATCCCTTCTCCAGCCACCGCTTTATTTTTAACTCATTTGTGCAACTGATTTTTGTAAACCATCACTAACTCATCTAGAGGTGGAGCCAGTCCCTGTTTCCTCACCATGTTCTAAAGGGCTTGTTCATGCATTTATTTTTTTAAAGAAGCCTAAAGATGGGTAGATAGGCCATGAAAAACTCATTTTTGTAGTGTGGAAAGTGCAGACTTTGTTGCAAACACATTATGGCATCTCATGTGATAATACCAGAAGCGTTTAAAGGTATTTTACTCACCTTTAGCCCTTTCTCTGGATGTCCTGGTAAATTTATTCTGCACTTCCTAAGGGTGTCACAGTAAGAAAGGTCCCATGGCTAACCTGCCAAGTCATCACACAGCTTGCAAATTATACAGCTGTTCTCCCTGTTACATTAAGAAAGAGACACATTGAGATGGGGTTTCTGTGCCTGTGGGGAAGGTTTTCCAGCATCCCTGGGAGGGCACCCGCGCTCTGGATGCCAGCCCACGCCACAGCTGGGCTGAGGAGGAGCCTGGGTCCCTGGGTGAGCAACCTGAGCTTGTACAGATTAATCCACAGGCAGAGCTCAGAGGCAGCTGCGTGAGCTCCGACCAGCTGGAAGCCAATTAAGTGTAGCTGAGCTTATTTTCATTCAGGCATAGAGTGAGAGACTCATTCCCGGAGCGGAGCTGGGCACCGTGCTGGTTTAACTACCAGGGGTCGCTTAGCTCTTGGACGAGTTCAAGGCTCCGGGCATCCCTGCCATTTCTGATATTCTGTAAGAATCAAAGACAAATGCAGGGGAAAAACTTTGTTTAGACACTTACAAGCATTTTTTTTTCTTTTCTCATTGTCAGAGACTCTGTTAGCAATGCAGATCTTTTGCAGAGGTAATTACACAAAAAGGAGGAAGCATCCTGCCTGAATCAATTTCCTTTTTGGCAGATGAGCAGCATTTTCCCACTTGAGTTTGCCCCTGAATCTTGTACTGTGTAGTACTGAAGCAAAACGGCCCATCCTGTACAGATTTATAGAACACCATCAAGTGAAATCCTCCTCGACTCCTGTAGTTTTGCCATGGAGGTCTTTGCCCACTATGGATTTGGTACTTTGCCCATTAGGATTAGTAGGACTTTTAAAACTGAGTTCAACAGGCAGAGTACTAGACCCTGTAAGGGAATCTCCACAGGTCTAACATTTCTGTGCAATTTTAATTCCATGTTTCATTATCCCAGTTCACTACTATTCCCAGAGAAACCTGAACCGCCTATTCTCTCCCCTGCCCCTAAACACACACAGAGAGTAAGCAAATACAGTGTACAAGGCTCAATGTTTAAATAAGCTGAAGGTGAGAGGAAGAATTTTAGAAATGCTGCTGTTACTATACTCTCAATTTCACTTACATCCTTAGCCTGGTAACAGTGACGTGGTCGTATGTCCTATCCATTAACTTAGTAACACTCTTGCCCTAGAGCAGTAAGGGATTGTACCAACGGTATTTAGTAGAGCTTTAACTATTTAAGAAATCAGTGTGCACCAATAAAGGTTTTGAATTTACAATACCCTCCTTGTTATCGGCTGTCTCCCTGCACACCTAGATTAATTGGAGTAGCTTCTGTATTGTAAATTGATATATTCATCAAGAAGCTCTTCTCTATGGACCTGCCATGAAGCTCTTGACAGAACCTCAAAACATGAACAGCGGTGGCATCTAAAGTGACAAAAGCTGCTTCATTAAGAAATGCCATCTTAAATCACCTGTTCTCATTTCATGCTTCCTTCTCCCAAGGAACAGCTACCATAAAAGCCCTTGAAAGTCTGTAGAAATTCATCAAAAATATGACCTGCAGGTTTTGAATGGAATTTTCTGGAGAAAAAAAAGGTGGAGGAGATAGTGGTTTGCGTAATCAGGCTTTACATTATTAATTATATACTGCTTCAGATTTTTCTTTAAACTGACAAATGTCTCAAGTGATATTGTTCATCATGTGGCAAGTGATGTTTGTTAAAGCTTTTAATCCAAAGAGTGTTATTGAGATAGCATAATAAAATCACAGTTCCTTGAGACTGTAGAGGGCCTGATCTCACTTCAGTTCAAGTCAGTAGCAAAACCTCTATTTGTTTGTTGTGCTTTAATTATTAGATCCAATAAACATTTTTATAAAAGGTCTTGATAAGCACTTGATAATTTATTAAGCATTTCCAGTACCTGATGTGTTATTTATTTCCATGTGTTCTGTATTTGAGTTATTTCTGTAGCTTCCCCCAAAAACCTTGTTGTGCAACGTGTATTATTTAAAACTGTAACTGTGGTTTTGCAGTATTTAAGAGATGCATTTAGTCATGTCTGTATACTTGCTGAAAAAAAAAGGAAGACAAAGTTCTAAACTTGGGTTCTCACTTTTTTGCTACTTTGTGCAAACATAATGCATGTACAGGATTTAAGCACAGCTAGTTTGAACAGCTGTTCTTGTTTAACCAAAGAATGCTCCGTTTCTGATGACATTTTCATTACTTTGGTGGATGAAAAGCAACCTGTCTCGTTTCTGGATGTGTATTGCAATTTGCAATGTATTTTGATTTCTAAAGATACTGAATGTTGTTAACAAAATGCCTACTGAGAAGAAATGCAAATAAAACAGATTACAAAGTGGAAACTGTAGTTAGAGTATTTTTGAGTCTGCAGAACAGCATTAGCCAGAGTAACTGACCTTTTACTGACTGCCATTAGAATAATTTATCTCTGATCTGAACATCTGCTTTTTTTTTTTTTTTTTTTACAGTTTTCCTGAACCAAGCCAATTTCTCTCAAAATATTTCTGGGAATTGAGACTCAGATCTGCCTTGGTACAGCCTCGTTTTTCTCTGGAGAGAAAAGTCTAGCCAAGCACTTTTTATCTTTCCTTCGTCTTGTCATTACTGTCAGCTTTGCTTTCACCATGGCAGTTCAATGTCACCCTTAACAATGTTTGCTCTTCTTTTCTGCACATGGGGACTGAGCTCTCACCTCTCAGGTGTGCATTAATGGTGTTTTGGAAGTTTCCTCAGTGCTATTTCTTCCCTTGCTAGCCTTGCTCTTACAAGGTCTTGCTACAGCTTGCTCTCCACTGTCCACTTTCTTCCAGCACGCTTTCTTAAGCAAAGGTTGACAATTTACCTTTTCCTCTTGCTTTTCTGCACTATCTATCTCCTTTCAACAAAATTCAAGCTCTTCCACTAAAATTCCCACTTAATATCCAATGAAGGTTATAGGAAACAGCCTGTGTTTCCTATTTATGCCTTAAAATCCTTGTCTTGCCACTGGTTGGACTGCATTCACTGTGAGGACCGTGACTACAGTTCCCTAACCCGTACAAATCACAGTCAACATCAGTTTCCTATCTCCAGCGACTCCATATTCTTAAAATAGCATTTCCTGAAGCTGTTCTTTCCCTTTGTACTGAGTCTTTTTACTTTTATCCCATTTCCGGAGTGATGTCTATTCTGATTACACTACGTGTCTTTCACTTCTTTACCAAAAAATTCTCATTTGAACAACACTTTCGGACTCACTAAAATACTGTCACTTTTTTTTAATCTGCTTTTTTGCCCAACACTGAATTTGTGCTCCTTCCAAATTATGTCACTTGCCGTCCTTCAACACGGCCCACCCTTTACCTGACTCTACTCTGCCACCACCCCCATTCACCCTCTCCCATCTAACATTCTCCTGCTCCTCTCTTGCCTTATCCTCTTTTTCCTAATTTTTTCTTAATTAACTCTAATTTTCCTGTGTTCTTCCCTGAACCTCCAATTCCTTCTCCAAAGCCCCTTCCAGATTACTTTGTCTGCTCCGTCTTGGCTGTCTCCTTGATTTTGATACTTTAATCTTGTTCTCACAACGCTCAGTGCCTTTGGAGAGAGTCCTAACACTGCCGAGTATTGTGGGAGAATGCTAAAGAGTTACTTTAAAGAATGCTTTGAGGTTGACATTTATTTATTTATTTAATTTAACATCAACTCTGGAATAGAAATGGGAACATATTGGCCTTGGTGCCAACACAGAGCAGGGCGGTTCACCGAGCTCATGGCTTTTGTCCGATGGCACCTCCTGCACAAACTGTTCAGGGTCTGCTAGACACTGTCTGCATCATCATCCACAAAATGTAATCACGATTAGGAGGAAAAGGACGTTACCTAAGTTTGATGACATAGGTTAACAATCTATGATCCTTATGAAAGGTTGACTTCTGAGGGAAAACGAGTGTACGAGATCGTTCAGAAAAGACTGGTAGCCGGTGAAAACAAGCGATCCATTTCAGGAGCTGGAAAAAGGCCTTGCAGGAAAAAAACAGGTAAGACTTTAAATGTGTTTATTTAAGAAGAGGTGTGTAACAGTTCTATTAATGGAAAATAAATCCATAAAACTATCATATTTCTTCAGTATCTCTTATTTAAATAAATTTTTCTCAGGTTTTTTTTTTTTTTTTTTTTACATAGTACTGACCCTCTTACCATTTGCTATCCTTCTGAAGCCAGCTCCCCTCAGCACAACCCCACAGGCGCCTTTCCCCTCCGAATTTCCAGTGGCTCTGCTCCCTCTCCCCTGCCTTGCCGCACAACACCCCGGCCCTAGCTGCATTCTGACCGGCCCCCACCCGCACCCCAACCGCCCTTTACCCTCGAACCACGCCGAGGCGTGCCCCGGACGGTGACCAGTTTAAATTCACGCCCGTGTCACCAGGCCAGCTAGACGGGCCAGACTTAAAGCGCCCACCCCTCGCTAGGCTTAAAGGCCAAGCAGCGCCGCAGGGCTCGTTTGTACGGAGAGGCCGGTGCGCGGGAGGTTTAAGCTCACCCCCCGCGGGCGCCGGTTGCGCACTAGGGTGCGGCCCGCTCTCCTCTCCCCGGGGCTTCTGCCCTCCAGGCCCGGCCCGCCCCGTCCAGGCGCCGGCCCGCCCCGTCCAGGCGCCGGCCCGCAGCCGCCCCTGGCCGCCCCTCACCGGCCACGCGCCGCGGGCGGGGCCGGCAGCGGAGGGGGCGGAGCCGGCAGCGGGGGGGCGGGGCCAGCAGCGGAGGGGGCGGGGCGCCTCTGGCGAAGCGGTTGCGGCGGCTGGCTCCGCCCCGGTTCCATCCCGGGGGATTCCGGGAGGGAGAGGCGAGCGCCTTCCTCTGGGGCAGGGCGGCGCCTGCGCAATCGGGCGAGCGGGGCGGGGAAGCCCGGCCTCCGCCTTGCCATTAGCCGCGGCGGCGTGCGGGCTCCGCCCGGGGCGGGCAGCGGGCGGCCAGGGGGTGGGGGAGAGTTTACCTGCGCGGAGCGGGGCGGCCGCTGGGCAGAGCGAGGCGCGAAGGCGGCGGAGCGGCCTCCTCCTCCTCTTCCTCCCCGCCCCCCCCACCCGCTCCTTTGGTTGGCTTCGGGCCGCGTGGCGGCGGCGGCCGGGCCATGGTGCGGCGAGCCCGGCTGGCGCTGGTGGCGGCGGCGCTGGTGGCGCTGGGAGCGCCGGTGGGTGAGGGGGCGCGGGCGCTGGAGTGGTACACGGCGTGGGTGAGCACGGCCTACGTGGAGCCGCTCAGCAACCGCACGGTGCGGGGCAACACGGAGAGCGGCCGGTACGGCGACAGCTCCCCCAAAGAGAGCGCTCAGGGCCTGGTGGGCATCCCCCGCGGAGCCTCCCCCCGGCACATGGAGGGCTGCGCCGCCGACACCGACTACGACGTGCCGCTGCCTCCCGGCGGCCGCGGGCCCCCCGAGGGTGACCCCCCGCCCTGGATCGCCTTGGTGGCCCGCGGCGGCTGCACCTTCAAGGACAAGGTCACCAACGCGGCGCGGAAGCGGGCGGCCGCCGTGGTCATCTACAACGAGGCCCGCTTCGGCAACAGCACCGTCTCCATGTCCCACCTGGGTGAGCGGGGACGGGGCTGGGCGCTCCCCGCGCCGGCGGAGGGGCTGGGGAGGGAGATTTCGGGGGGGTTGGAGGGGCTGAGAGGGGGATGTGGGGAGAGGAGGGGGCGGCTTTGTCTAACGCCGGTCTGCCTTGGTGTGTGAGGGATAGGGATGGGGGGTGGGGAAGGCAGAAATCACCGTAAAAAAAAAAAAAAAAAAGGTACAAAGGGCCGGCTTTTTGTTTGCTCTTCCTCCAAACCGCGCTGGGGAAACGCCGGGACCAGCTTCTGCTTTCCAAGTCGCAGCCCGGGCGTCAGGGAGAAGATGCGGCGAAGCCACCGAGACGGGTGGCCGTGTAACCGGCTGCGGTCAGAGGCGTTGGGGAGGGATAAGGGGACACTGTTTAATTTAAAGCTGCCCTTTTTTTTTGCTGTGTACCACCCGGCAGAACAGCTGCAGGGGTGACGGGTAGGCTGCTTTCCGCAGGCCTTGCGGAAACACGCCAGGTACCCTGAAGATGCCTTTGGAGGCATAACTGTAGGTATCTGAAGATAGCTTTTGGTACAGGTTTTATTGTAATAGCTTTATCGTCCTCTCCCTGCGCAGGTCTGTAGGGGATGGGAGAGAGACACAAGCATCAGGTAATTCTTAAATGCTTGTGAATGCAGTAGGAAAGCTGAAGCCTTCAGGAGGATGTTGACTTGGCTTGTCTGAGCGTGCTCATGGTCTGTAGCCTGCAGAAGGGATCTGTGATTTTTGCCGAGATAAGAACCCAGATGTTCTGTTACTGCAGAATCTGTTTGGGTTATGACACTGAAGTCTTGCTTTTATTTTTCCTTGATTTTTATGAGCATGGTGACATCAAAGGAGAAAAAAAAAAACCTCAGAAGGAGAGAAGACCCTCAAAGCTCTGCTATAAAATCTGTTTGCATTTGTAGACTTCTGAGGAAATAGAAGGTCTTCAGAGGAGGATACAAAGACAAAGCAAATGAAGTAAAAAAAAAAAATAATGCTGCAAATGTGTATTTTACATGATCCTGGTACAATGAGTTTGATAATGCCCAGGCCATCGTTTCTGGTTGTGAGGAAGGGGAAGCCCAGGGACTTGTTTACAGTAGAACTGTAATGTGTTTCTAAAGGAAACCAATTTACTTTCTTTATAATGAGCTGAAAATCTCAGTTAGGGAGCTGTTGCTTCATAGCACATATGATATATCGAGTGGAAAACAAGTCTTTCTTCTTGGAGTACCAAGTGGCACCAACTTGGAGATCGGAACCGTGATTACCATTCCTGTTAGCCTGCTGCTTGCTTGGGTAGATCAGCCTGGCCCACCTCTTGTGTTCTTAATCCACTGTGAAAATGATGGTGGGATTTTTATCCCATGTGTCAATTACAGTACTCTGGGTAATAATTCTTTCCTCTTTACCAGCTGTCAGGTTTTTTTTTCTTGATAACACTCTGTATTGGCCTATCAGTACAAATTTTTTTTTTCCTCCTTGTGGGAATTTTCCCATGTTCTTCTACATGTCCTGTCTTAGCCTCTCATAAATGTTATTTTTTCTTTTGTGGAATCTCTTCCTCCTTTTCTCATCTTGCTTATTTTATAAAATTTTTATTACTTCCTCTTTTCTGCTGTCATGTCTGTGCTGCAGAAGACCTGCTTGGCCTTATGCTTAGGTTTGGACTTGCTAGTGTAGTTACATGTATTGGTGGTATAAAGAGAAGTGCTCACCTGACTGCTGCTCTTAAACTGGCAGAATGTTGCTGATAAAAGCTCTACTTGTGTAAAGAGTGTGATTTACTGTAGTGTATATACAAGAGTACCTTTGTACTTATTTATACTGACTTTGCAAATGTTGGTTGGACCTTAGGATGGTTTGCATGGGGCAGGAATATAACAATATATCACAGCTTAATCACTGGCTCTGCTAGAGTCAGAAATCGTTGTTTCATGGTCGAAACTTTCAAACATGTAGATGTTTAATTTTTTCTGTGCACTTTGGGAATACAGGGAAGAATTACTGTGTTTTAAATCTTGGATTTTTTGAAGGGGCAGGGGGAGAGTATGAAAGACAAGCAAGGAAGAACGTGGAAGGTAAAGCTGTATTTTACAGGATCCAAGTTTGCAATTTCTGTGAAGTGATTTGTGAACTGACACATGAGGAAACAAACCCTGCTTCTGGGAGGAGTGCTGAGAATAAATACTCTGGGAAACTTGCAGGGCTGTAACTAAGGAGTGGAGTTATATGCATAAGGAACATCCACTTACTGGATTTGCAATTAGTGGCACTGAAGATGGCGTGAGATGGAACAGTGGTTGTGGCTGATAGAGGCGCAGCCTGAATTACATGAGAGTGATAAGCACATAACTTTTCTGATCTCAGTTTCATCTTATCATTCCCTTCTGAAGAACTTGGCCTCTGAACTTTTTATGGGGGGGTGTGTGTGATGCGTGTGCTGCTGTTGGGTTTTTTGGTGTTTTTAGACATACTGCAGCTTGAGTAAAAGGAGATTCCTGATTAGGCAAAGAAATTATTTGCTCTAGCTGGTGTCAAAGCATTTGATAAAGGACAAATATTCCAAATACTCTGCAGTTTAGATATATTTCATGGGTACTTTCTGAGCAGTAGGGATTTTAATTAAAGCTTTGGAACATGAGAGTCAAGAGCTTGAATGTGTAGCTTTGCAGTCCTGTCCCTTCTTCCAAAATAAGGTTCTTCAAATGTGACTCTACCAACATGTCTCATGTTTTTCAGGCCTTTGCTCTCTGCCTGAATTATGTTGTTCAAAATGCTGGATGACTTCCCTCCTTGAGAGAAATAATGGTGAAACAAAGTCACATGTGACCCAGGAGGTTTTCTTCCAGTGGAAGATACTCAGTTTACCCAAAAGATTCAAGGAGTTATACGTCAGCTACTGAATCTGAGTAGTATAAACTCAAACTTCAGTTTTACAGGAGCATAGACTTTGCAGGCAGTCTTAACTGTTCATTTTTGGTGGTGATTTGGAACTTAATATAACACAGAGGCTTCAAAATCTTTTCCAAGACCAAAATGAATATTGTGTGTAAGTATTAGCTGGGAGTCGGTTCGAGTGGAGTCTGGAGTGGCAAGATGTGGAGTATTGTGTAGAGCAGACTAAGAGTTAGAGGCCCAGTGCTGCTAGAAGTTAGGGGGAGGCAGAGGTGTATTGCAGTGGAAAGAAAAAAAAAGTCTTCTGTTTCTTTTTTTTTCTTGTTAAGCTTAATGTTCGGCATCCAGCCATCTCTGAATCCCCTCTCAAGGCAGGATTTGGTGATCATAGAATCATAGAATGGTTAGGGTTGGAAGGGACCTTCAAAGGTCATCTAGTCCAACCGCCCTGCAAGGAGCAGGGACATCCCCGTGATCCTGATGAGAATGTAAGTTTGATACCTTGAAGGCTATGGAATAAAGTATGGCTGTGCTTAACACACAGAGGGAAGGGAGGACTGGCTACAGTAGTTTGAGATAGGTCTGGAGTGGAGCTTTGGTACATGGTTTGTGGATTTAAGGGAAGCTTGAATGAATTACTCTGGCTACATAAATAAAATGGTCTTTCATTTGATGCAGCTTTGCCAAAATACCCTCAACCAGTTCTTTCCTTCATTGTCCTGCGTGTTGTTTTTTTTTATGCAGGTCTATTGAGTGAAACAGATGCAAACAACTTTGTACTTGTGATTCTATAAGCTCTTGCTAGCTCCAAAGTGGCAGTCAGGGTTATTTTGACATGTAGTTCAGCTCTTTGCTATGTTGCTTTCTGCCCTAACTGCATAACTTCTGTATTACTGACGCTTTCTAAGGAAAGCTTCTGGTACTGCACTACTGAAAGGACAGAACTGAAGTCAGTGCCTCGCTTAACTCAGACAGTTAAATGTATGAAGTTGGGCTGCTATGTTCTTCTGAAGAAGCAGGAGTAACTTCAAAGTGCTTATATCCGTTTCATATGTAAGAATGCGTATGTGTTGGTAATCCATGTGGAAAGAGGAACATGTACCAGTGTTGACTGCATGGCTACTTGACTCTTCTGGTTGCGCATCCTCTTTCTTGAGGCAAGTGAGAACAGAACACGCACCAGGGATTTAGTGAGATGAGGTTGGGGTAGATGATTGAGACAAAGCTTGTCATTGGATTGTTAGTGTACTGTTGCACATTTCGTAAAAGACTAGAGACATTCATTTGGACCAGGAGCTATAGAGAACATTCAGTGTTAATTGTGACTATATTTGTAGGGTGCCTATACTTAAATAGACCTAAGCATTGACCTCAGACATTTTTACCAAGGTGCTCAAACTCGGAGAGCTTTCTGGTGTTTCTCATGAGGACAGAAACTGGAGTATGTCTGCAATTGGTGTCCTAATGATAGAAAATTACCTTTGTTGTCTGTAGGCATGAATGGGAATAGATGTGATAATTTGGGATGCCTGGAATCAAGATCTGTATCTGTACTACTTTTTCCTGATCTGGAGAGTGCTGTTTTCCTTTTGCAAGAGAAGACTAGCAGTAAAACTGACCTTGGCACACTGTCAGGAAGCATACCTTCATCTTCTGAGTTACACATTTGCCCTCCTTTCCAGGTATCCTAAGGATCTGCCAGCTCTCAGTGCTTTATTTGGATGATAATGTTTAAAAAAAAGCACATACCAGATTTCAAATCTAGCTGATTCCACTGAAGCACCAATCAAACCTAGAAAAGAAAACAAGTTTACTCTAGCAGAGTTAAAAAAATGTAGTTATTTATTGCGAAATCAGAAAGTTATGGAAAGGTAAAGTCAACAAAACATGCTCTCAGTATACACGTGTATGTGGCACTTGGAGTTTTTATAAACGTGGTTTGAGGTCTCTGAGTTGTGTTGCAGTTGCAGGGGCTGATGGAATGACTCAACACCATTCAGTCTTTGAATAATGTGTTTCAGAACAGAAGTCTAAAATTAGTAAGGAATGAGTTAAAGCCCTTAGTCTTACAGGCTGCTCAGGGCAACTGCTTCTCTGAGACTGCTCTTGTTCCTTTTGTAATAGTGGATAGCAATTATTTTCTTTTTCTTTCTCTCCTTCTATCTTGTGACCTTCAAGGCCATCATGTCTACTTGCATGTATTTTTAATGGCAGGTTCATCACCAAGTCTTTAAAACTGTTAAAATGCTTTTAATGGACATTTGTTTAAAAATGTGCGGCATACTTGTGTTAGTTCTAAAACTAGAAGGTGTCACAGTGTCTAGCAGCCATTGCACAAAAGTATCCTGACTTCCATTTCAAGGAAATAGCTGGCTGATAGTTGGACATGCTAGTGACAAAACAGAGAAAGGCATTGCTGATTGCTGTGGGGTTTTTAAATACTTCTTTGTTAGAAATCATGCAGAGAACTAGATGGCAGGATTAAAGTAACTCAAGATTTTGGGACTGAGGAGTAAACCTTTATTGATTGAAAAATCCAGACTTCCTCTGATCTTAAAACTTTTTCTTCCCCAAGTCTGAATTGAAACCACATAAATTTTTCAAACACTACTGTACTGTTCACTAGCTGTCCTTAGGCACCTTTCCTGTTATTTGTAACTCTAACAGTTGATTAAGGACATAAGACCTAATCGACTGATTGAGGTATTTGGATAACAGTTCTCAGCAGTGTGAGATAAATTTCTACTTTCATACATTCTTTTGCTAACTCACTGTGGGGTTGTGCAGGGTCAGAAAGCAAGAAGTGTTTCATGCACTCTCCTCTCTGAGATTCATGAGTCTCTGGTAATGCTCTCATGCTGGTTCAGAGAGGAGAATAATATTAATTAACCAATTCGTAGTATGCTTGGACTCAGGGTGTCACATAGATCAGCACGTTGTGGTGAGCCCAACTAATGAGCGGAGCGGAGCTGCTTGTGGATTTGTCCTTTTGTCTTCAGCTTTGCTGCTTTGTGCCTTGTAATGCACCCACTGAGCAAGGCAACACGTGCGGGGAGCTGGGCGCGTGCTGCTGGCGAGCCAAGTGGGGTGCCTGAGGGGAGGCACAAGTTGGGCCTTTCTCCAGTAGCGTCTTTTTCTTTGTCTCTCTGCACCATCCTGAGAACTTTCAGAAACATAACCCTGTTTGGAAAAACTACTTTCTTGCTGGGCCTGCATCTGGCAGACGGGTAGAGTGGTTCTTACAGTAGGTGACCAGAAAAGTAGGATGGTTGCGTCAGGTGAAGCTGAAAAAGGGTAACTGGCATTGAGATAGGAGGCTTATTCAACTAGTAACTGGAACCTTTAGTGTTTCATCCACAGCAGACTGTCTGCATCTTACAGAGGGAGGAGCTCCTATATACGGAAGTGAAACTTCTGCAAATTCCCCTTCGCATGGTAGCGGAGTGGCTAGGTTGACAAGGTGTCACAGTCAGAACTGTCTCAACTAAAGGAGTTTGTTTTAAATATTTCAGGCAAATAACCCTGTCTTGGTAGGAAGAGAGGTGAATGAGTCTGGAGTGCTGCTTTGAGTTTTGAAAATCTCTGCTTGATGTAATGTTGTAAATTAGGCAACTATTTCTTTTGATGTAGCTTCTTGATAGTGAATCTAAGACAGCCAGGAGAGAAAAAGGCTTTAAGACTTCAGTGGGAGGTCTTGTTGCAGGTAGGTAATCTTGTGAATTTAAGAAGGTAGATGTCACATTACAGCTTTACCTTTCCAGCTAGGAAAACCCCTCTTCTTTCTTCTTGCTCTACTTTGTCTCTGAATCAAGGTTAGTTTCACTTTTTCTCAGAGGTAGGAGTGCCAAGTAAGCTATAAAGCCATGATGTATCAAGGGTGTATAGCAGTGCTGGTATGCACAAAGTAAGAACTATTTAAATAAAAATAGCATAGACCAGTGAAAAGGTGACATTTTGAACAAGCACACTTGTTTGTAATTTATTTTGTAGAGCTTAGATTAGATCTTTCTGAGACAATTCTGGAGATGCTTCCAGATAAAATGGAATAAAACTAGTCCTAGAGGATCTTTGATTTCTGCTGGTTGTCTTGACAGTATCTTACTGGTTTTGGTGGCAGTATGGTGCTTAAAGGGTTTTTTGTGGTGGTTTTTTTTTGTCTTTTTAATTGGGTGATTTTTTATTTAATATAGATTGAGTGCTTTTGAGTTCTAATATAATATAAATCCCTTTTGTTCCATGCTCCCAAAAGAGTCCCAAAGTATTTCTTGACAAGTCCTTGTTGTGAGTCTCCTTACATTTTGAATATTTAGTATTGAAGAATCTTTAAGTATTTCAATGTTTAATGTAATTTAATATTAAAAATTTGAGTATTTTTCTCTTTTTGTTCACATGTCCAGTGTAATTGTGCTATAGATTCAAGCTTAATTGAATGTGTCTCTCTTCATGGTATTTGCATGGTCTCCAGCTGCAGCTAAAATTCTCACACTGACAAAGAAAAGGCCAGCTGTTACTGAGTCGCATGTTAGAACTTCAGCAACATCAAGATGAGATGCGTATAACTTGCCTGGGTTTTTTTGCATGACATCCACATCCCATCTCACTATGTGGAATGGGGACTATAGGAACTTGAACAGTAAAGATGTTTATGTTTATCTTGTGTTAGAGAGTTTCATAAAGTAATTAAAGAGTTCTTTACTAGTAAACTTTGTATCAAGTCTGCTATGCCTGGAAAAAAACTCAAAACATCAAAGGTTTTTCTATAACTTTGCTTGCTGATGTTAACTGAAGAGCTTGGTATGCACAAAGTAAGAACTATTTAAATAAGAATAGCATAGACCATTAAACCTGAATGCCTGAATTTTTACTGTGACAATTGACTTTTTTTTTTTCTTTTTTTACCCTCCAACAGGAACAGGAAATACAGTGGTGATAATGGTTGGCTATCCAAAAGGAATAGAGATACTGGAGCCCGTACGAAGAGGGATTCCAGTAAAAATGACTATTGTTGTTGGCACGCGACATGTGCAGGAGTATATTAGTGGTCAGTCCGTTGTGTTTGTAGCTATTGCCTTCATCACCATGATGATTATATCACTTGCTTGGCTCATATTTTACTATATACAACGTTTCCTGTATACAGGATCACAGTTTGGAAACCAGGTAATTGGAAACGATGATGCCTTAGAGTATTTACCATCTTCTCTTGTCAAATCAGTTGCCTAACTTTGCTTGTTTATTGAAGTGTTCTTGAAGATCTGTGCCGCCTTGCTACTTCACTATCTGTGAATGCTGGTTATTAATGGCTAGTGAGGCTAATAAGCAGTTTGCTAATTGGCATCACAAGTTTGGCTAGTTGTAATTACTAGATGCCCGTATGAAGTTGTGGGAAATGTATTTAGCCACGTGTCAACAACTGAGTAAAGGCAGCTTCACGTGTAATTTGTCACCTGACTTAACTTCTTTCCTTTTGACATGAAAAATTATCTTAATTCTTCAGTAATTTTCATTCTGAAAGTACTAATTTCTCTAATAAGAATTCTTTTCTAATGGAGAGAGACCATGGTATTTTTTTTTTCTTAACACCCGAAAGTAATTAGGTCTAAAATCTTAGTTCTAAAGCTTTATGAAAACTGCTTTTGATACTTGTAATCCTACTACTCCACTGTAGAGTGCTGAACGGCAGCAGACTTGAAGGAACATGCGTTGTGCAATTCAGCTTCTTTGGACTGTGTGAAGTGCTGAGAGTGGTGGGAGTACTGGGAAGACCAGGGAGGAATAACTTTGATCCTTAATTTGCCCCTTCCAAATGCCTCTTGTTCCTGGATAGGTTAAAAAAAAAAAGTCAGCTTTACTTTTTTTCCCCTGAGAGAACTACTTCATCATAGAATAATTTAGATTGGAAGGGATCTCTGGAGGCCTTCTGGTTCAAACCCCACACTCAAGAGAGCAACTTACATGGAGTTGTTGAGGACCTAGTCCATCTGAGTTATTTTAAAATATCTTAAGATGGCACTTCCTTGTGCTTTTCAACTCTTGCAGATAGGTTAGATTCCTTCCATGGTCGTCATCAGCTCTACCACAGTTCTCTACTAACAGTGAAAAAGAAAGTTGCACTTGTTTTTCTTTGCAAGCAGTTTTTTTTTTTTCCTATCCACAGTTCAGAACAACAACAAAAAAATATTTCAAATGACTGCTTCTCATGTGGACTTCCCCCGCCTTCTGTTTGAACATGTGGATTCTAGCTTTGCCGGGGGAGGGAAGGGAATTTTTGTTTGCCTTTAGGAGACTAAGCTCTGAATAGGACTTAGAGGACTCTTCTAAGACAAAAAGTTGTCTTTTCAGTAGCTGAGGATAACAGATGGGACCCCTGTATTGGTTCAACTTGCAGTCTACTTGAAATGTTGCTTCTCTAGAATCTTTTTTGTTAATTTTTTAACTCTTAGAACTTAACATCCTGAGAATATTTTCAAGAAAACAAAAATGTTGAGTATTTCTAGAAAAGGGAGTGTATTTTTGAGTTGTAATAGTTGTTTGTTTAAGAAAGTTGCTTCTTCCTGTTACGTTGGCTTTTGGATAGTTCACACTAAGGGAAGTTAAAATGCTTTATAAATAGTTTTAAGAGCATTTTTTTAGGTTGAATGCAATGTTTCCCAGAAATACGTACCACAAACTCTTAATAGATTTTGCCACTGGGCTTGTAATCAACGCTTCTTAAATGAGACTGTGTAGTATTAGAAGGTCATGCCTCTTTCTTTAATTCTCCTTTTAAAACAGCCATTGAAAAGAAAAATTCATAAAACTATGCAAAGTTTGAAAATGCTGTGAATGTCTTGTTCAAGATATATCATTAGAAGTCCAAAGAATTTTGGAAATGAAAAGTCACTTTTTTAACCCAAATGTTAGCTTGGCTTATTGACTCCAGTATAATTAAAACTCGGGAATTAAGCATACAGTTCTCTAAAGCGGGTTACTGTGTAGCAGCTAAGTGAAGGTGATGACAATTATCTTAAGATTTATCGTAACATCAGTTTAGCAGTAAATCTTTAGAAGATCTCCTTGCTACTGGAGATGGAACAGGACTGTGCAAAAAGCCCTGAGCTGATATAGAAGGTGGAATAGACTGCTGCTGCTTGTTGGCTGTTTCTGGGAGGACTTTCAGACTAACTTCTTTTAATATCACTAAAAAAAAAAAAAATTCCAAATTTCAATACTATAAGGTTGTAAAAAGGATATAAGTCATTGTAATTGTCATTACAGAGGAAAGCTGCCGTTACTTTTCTTTTTTTATTCCTTTATTATATTTCATCAGTGAGAATTGCTGCTGGACAGATGAACATCTGTTAATGGGGAATGTTTAGTTTCTCAATTTCTAGCAGTAGCTAGCACTTTGTCTTTGGATACAGTACTGCTTTCTTTTCTTGCCTCCCCTCTAAGCATAATTAGGACTGTTACTGTACAGAAGTCCAGTATGGTGTCTTGTGTCTGTTAAGCCTTTCTTGTCATCTCCTTTGTATAATGTGTCCTTTCAGTGCAAAGCTTTGTATAATGTGTGAGACAGTGTTTAGCTGAGGGGAAGCATTAATAGCTGCAAGCAGCCTTTTGACCTGGTGGCCAGCTGTAGGCTGCCCGGCAGGATTCCACCTTCTCTCAAGCTTGTGCAAAACCTTCTGCTTGCTCATGGACTTGCTGAACTAGAAGGTCTGGTTATATGACTGTTGTTTCAGCTCTGATTGCCTCTAAAGCCTATATTAGTTTCAATTTTCCTGTGCGGGAGGGCTCTTAATGCAGGCAGTCACGATATGAGTCTGCGTATGTCAACTTGGTCTGCGTAGTTCTGCACCGGTTGAGTTCATTGTAAGAGCACTAGGCTTACAGATAATGTTTGCCGCTGTGCCCCAAGAATGTAAAACTTGCAGTTCTTCAACATCTGCTGGCTGGAAGTATTTTGTAAACAAATGAATTAGCCAGAGATTATTTTTTTTTTTTAGATGCATTCAGAAGACTTAGTAATCCACATGGAAAGTATTTAAAAGCTTTGAAATGGAACTCTTAAAACTAACTTGTGTACTAATACTTGGAATCTTTTTTCAAGGGACATAGGAAAGAAACCAAGAAAGCAATCAGCCAGCTTCAGCTGCATACTGTGAAACGTGGTGAAAAGGTAATTCAGTGGCTCTGGTTATTGCTGTATGATTTAAAAACTGTTGTAATGTCTTTATAGAATTTAAAGCTAAAATTCTCACAACATAATTGCAGTGTGACTTCCATTTTTAGGCTCATTTTAGGACCTTTGCTTAGAAGGCAGAATTCGAGTTTGACTCTCCAATTTTGAACTGCTTATGTAATGTAAGGCTGTTTTGTTGCAAGTAATATCTAGTTATACAGAATGTTGCCGGAGACTAAAGGGCTGATACTGTGAAGATGAGTAAACACTAATTCAGCACTTGAAAACATCAACAAGTGGATTGCAAGATACTTCTTAGGACCTATTGATTGTGCAGTTCTTGCAGCTGATGTAATGTTTTTGTTTTCTTAAAAGAAGATCCATCTTTTTATTGATCATAAGACTTTAGAAATCTGAAATGCTTTAAAAAATGAAACACTTGTTTCATCTTTTGACATACAGTACATGAAGGAGCTATATAAACTTAGCTGAAGCATAATTTTCTTTAAAAGTACACTTCTTTTACGTTTACATTAGTACATTAAAATAAAGCTATCCTAAAAATTAAAACAGCTTTCAAAAAGTTAGCCTAAACAGCATACAGCCTAAACTCATATCTATTAAAATAACTGAAGGAGAAATAGCCAAGGTTTTGAGAGAAAGTATTATTTTATTCAGGGTTTCGGGCAGTTCTGATCCTAGGTGCTAAATTACCTTCTGACTAGACTTCTGCTACTACATAGGCATTTTTTCCCCCAACCCTTATTTGTCTTATTTTATAAGTTTTTACTTAAGGACTGATCTCTTCAGAGATTAAAAACAAGGATTAGTTTTTTAATCCATGAATAAGGTGAGAAAGGACATTTATGTGTTAGAACTTTAAAAGCTGTGGTTCAACAGAAGCTGTTCAACTCAGGTCACACGCTACAGAGTATGTCCTTCACTTAGTAAATTGGTTTTGAAATGAAAAAAAAAAAAAACCCAAAACTCTTTGAAGTTGCCTCTTTTCTTCTTATGCATTCAGCATGTTTAAGTAGCATTTTACGAGTATTTGTTACTTTTACTTTTTGATGGAATTTAGAATATAATTAATCTATTTCAAGGTGTGAACAGAGGGCTGTTCATACTTCCGCTCATACAATGGTGAGATCAGAGATCAAGAAAGATGGAATTGAACCAAAATTTGTGTAAAGCAATATCAAAGCATAACATCAGCATAGGAAGAAATGGATGTAAAAGGGTCATGATGAAACCTATGGTGAGAACCACAAGGAAGCTGTTAACTGCTTTTAAGTTGATGTTCGGTAAACCTCTAAAGAGATTTGTATTGTGAGATTTTTACAGTGTACCAGGTAGTTCCTTCCCATCGATATACTCAAATAAAATGGGGAAAATTTAAGCTGTTATGCAGTATGCTGGTTGTAACTATGAATGCCATGTTAGTTAAGCAAAGTAGAATGAGATTAGGTTAAAATCTCTCTATTAAAATAGTTTTTTTCTGGTTGGTAGATCATGTCTTCTAATTTGATTTGAATCAGCCTGCTATCAGCAAATTTATGT
Source organism: Chlamydotis macqueenii (assembly GCF_036417535.1). NCBI lineage: Eukaryota > Metazoa > Chordata > Aves > Otidiformes > Otididae > Chlamydotis > Chlamydotis macqueenii. The sequence continues at coordinate 147,039,145 of NC_141556.1, read as the reverse complement.
AACTTACTGATGCAGAGGTACTTTGATGAACTAATGTAAATTTATCTGGAAATACAGTCCCATCTACTCTGTAAATGTAAATTTTTCTTTAAATATTTCCCCTCAGCCATCATGATTAAAAGAGTATATTTCTTTTATTGTGACACAGTACAGTCTTTCATTATCGCTTCAATTGGGGTTGAGGTATTTAACTAAAAATAGGTCAATATTTTAAAACTGTATTTGCTATCGTGTAGATCTTTCCTGAGAAGCTTATGCGATTACTGTAAAATGGACACTCATTTGAGTATGTGCTACATATGGTGTGGTTAGGTTTTGCTTCTTGTACAGAATAAAAAATATTTATTATAGAATAAGTACTTATCTTAACTTTGCTTATGTAAAAAAAAACCTTTAAGTTGATTTACTTGGGAATTTAAGGCATTAATTATGTAAACTGATAACATAAAAGGTGGGAAAAACTTGCCTTGAACTTGAAAGTTTGCTTACAGTACTAATTCATTTGAGTGCTTGTGGTAATGAAATCGAAGTACTTCAGTAAGCAGTAAACACTAAATACTTATTTTGTGGGAGATGAAAGGGAAGAAGTTGACCTACTGTCTGTTCTTCTAATACTTATGTTTTATACAACCCCATTAACATTGAACTATTTCTCTTGCATCTGGAGATATCCACCATATTTGCACTGCAACCTTGACTTTGTGAAGGTATTAAGACCTGTTAGGAAAGATATTTAACCCTTGGAGAGAAACAAATTGAGATGGGGAAATACTGCATTTTGACTGTCTCTCTGGTGTGAGCTTGAAGAGGGGTTTTAAAAAACCATCCCAAGTTTCATACTTCTGTTCTCTTCTAGCTACCGAGGGATATCTGCTAGGATGTGGTAGAAAAAAAAGTGGGGAAGGAGGGGCTTGCAGTATTCAACCTCAAGAATCTCTTCCTGCTTAAGCACTTGAAAGTCTTTGGGACCATCAATTAAGAATTAGATTGTGCACTGTCATCTGTGATCTATTTCAAAAATTCTTCATTTTATAGTTGTTTAAAACTGGAATTTTATTATGCTCCAATGAGCAAAGCCAATGTTTAAGACTTAACAAATTACTTAAGGTACCATGGTAGCTATTTAAATTAGAAAATCAAGGTTTGGCTGCTTTTAGTGTTTGGTATCATCCGATCAAGTCACCTCTGATGGAATCTTGAAGTAAACGAGAGAGATATTTTTATTTGCTAAACCATTCTACACATTTTACATTCTGTGAAGCTAGCTATTACACAAAGCTTGTTCTGTAATGGACTATGGCTGTAATGCATTTAAATGTGTTGTCATCTTTAGGGTTTAGATGTTGATGTGGAAAACTGTGCTGTGTGCATTGAGAACTATAAACTGAGAGACACTGTCCGAATTCTGCCATGCAAGTAAGTTGTCATCGTTATTTCTTCCTCTTTAGCATGTCTTCACTAAGAAATATGTGATGAGCTTTCTGGAAACTTTTGAAAGTCTGGCAGAGCTCAAGCTGTGCCATTTGTGTGGCCTGTGACATGTTGAAGGGCACTGGGAGACCATGTAGGACTTCGTATCTATGCAGGAAAAAGGAGCAATTGAGAGAAGTGTAGGAGTGAAGTAAGAACTGTATGCTGTTGAACTGGTAACTCTGTGGTGTCCTTGGGTTTAGTAAGATCTCTTATTTCAGAAAGCTAGTGTGAAAGAAGATGCTTCTAGAACTATCTCTGTCCCAGTAAATTAAGCAGTACCTAGTTGTCAAGATTATAAAGGAATGGGTTTGTTTTTTTTTTCTTAATGTAGTAACTTGCACATTCTTTGAAGGAACAGTGTGTGGCTTTCATGATAAGTTCTAAAGGGCATTTCTTTTCTTTAGGCATATCTTCCACAGAACATGCATTGACCCTTGGCTTTTGGACCACCGAACTTGTCCAATGTGTAAACTAGATGTTATCAAAGCTCTGGGATACTGGGTATGTTGCGCACTTACTTTAATCTTTAAGGTAGAAGTACGATGCAGGAGGCAAGACTTCATGTAACTGTTCAGAATGAAAACAGTTATAACTTGACGAGACTGAAGAAGCTGGGCAAAGATGCAAGAGTAATTGAGTGAAAACCAGAAAAATAAGGGAATTTTATGGGTAAGAGCTTAAACAGTGTATAGAGCAGCTTATGAATCCTCTGTGTACTCTTCTGTGATAACCAATTTTTTCTGTCTCCAGCTGATGATAGTAAGGAAGTTGAAACTGAGGTGAGGCAATTTGCCTAAGCTGCAAAAATATAACTTAATTCAATAGATCTGGAGCATATATTTATCTTGAGAACTGAAATTCAAAGGAAGAAATTACAGTTTTTCCATATTGAGTGTTTGTATACTCCCACATATGCCCAGTGTTTTATCCCTGTAGATGAGCCACTACTTAGAACCGTCCTAAAGACACTCAGCAGAAATTGGTTAAGTAGAGAAAATGATGTGCTCTCATTTCTTTCTGACAGCACCAGAAAAGAGAGATGAAGACACATGCGGTAGGTTACTTGGTCACTGTTGATAAGTAGTCTTGAGTTCCGCTAAAATGCCATAGGCATGAATGTACTACTTTTCTATTGATCTACAGAGCAGAAAATAGGGGTGTTCCTTGGTTTCAGGGACCTTCCTTTCATAGACTAGCATTTTGAGTAGCTTTTCTCTTATTTAATTGCAGAGACTTAGAATATCTATGGAAGACTTTCATGCATTTTTTGTTTTGTCAAAGGTGACAATATTCTTGCTATGTAATATATATACCAGATTGTGGCACTTCTGTGCGTTAAATCAGACTTCACCCAAGACTTGCAATCTTTTTGTCATGTGAAATAGCTATTATTACGTTAATATGGTTATGCTAGCAGCTTATTTTTTGCTCATTTTCAATTCTTGGAGTTGATGTAACTTGTGTTATATGTGAAAGGCTATATTTTTTTTTTTACACAGCCTGAAAACTGAAGTACTAGAACCTTCAGAACACTTCTATTCCTTAAATTCATGCTGTTGCAGAGGACACTGATACCAAGCCTAACCAGGAGGAGTAATACCTCTGCTACTTGTCAGGCAAAATTAATGTTGGAAAGCAGGAAATACAGAAGCCCAGTTCTTTTTTTCTAATGGAATGGGGGAACTGTGTCGTCCTTATGCATCAATCCCTCAAATCCCACTGAAGCTAGTAATGTGAGAAATCATTCAGTATTTTTTTTTCCCCTAGCTTAGTTTTCAGCCTGATACAGGTTAGCCAATCTAGTTTGTAGAGTGTGTGAGGTTTTTTTACTGATGTGAGGGGGAAAAAGTGCGAACAGCAAGGCAACTTCTTTCAGCAGTGTGCTCGTTGAGTTACATAACTGCAGACAAGAATGTGTAGCCTTACAGAAATCCACTGAACCTTCTGCAAAGAGGTTGAAGGCTCAGTTTGGTTTTGTGGAAAACATACTTCAGATGTTTCAAAATTTTTAAAGGCTTGAAGTAGAAAGAAGGCAGTAAGTCCTATTACTTGGCTTTTCTTTTGTAAAGAGCAGGCTTCAGAGGTCTAGTTCTGCACTATGCTATTTCTTAGGAGAAAAAGAACAGCAGTTCAACATGTCTGACTGATTTAGTAGAGCATTGTTGAATCTTGTAGTTTTGGTGCTTATTTAACTGCCTAAGTTTTGGAAACCAAATCATTAATGCCTCCCGCCCACACACATAGCGATTGGTACCACATGTGTCTTAACTTCTGTTCAATTGTAGCAGTTCTATAGCTTATTAAAGTACAGTACGTTACAATATGCTGGTGCTAAAGAAAGAATCAGCCTAGAATTTCTTAAATCTTAAGATTGGCTGTTGTTAATTGTTTGAGGGGGGGAAAGTACTCATCATGAAGCCCACAGAATAGCTACTTGTACTGCAGTATACTTGCTGTGTATAAATAATGTCAGCGTATCAATGGCAGTGGCTTAGTGAAGGTAGTCTGTTTAATTTTAGGAACAGAATTGTGCACGTAGGACTTCTAATTAACTTTCAGAATGGATCAGAAATAGCTCATGCTATACAATAGGTGAAATAAATTCCTTTGCCAGTGCTGCAGATATTTTGTTCCTGCAAAGTGACAAGCCATATTTGCATTTTTGGAACAGACTTAAGGTTAAGCTGGAGGTAGAGGAGAAGGCAGGTTTGTTCTGATGTCAAACGTTTGCTCACCCCAGTTAAAAAAAAAAAAGTCTAAGCTTGGCCAGCTACTGTTGTGAAAAACAGATTTCCACAAACTCATAAAGGATCAATAGTGGAGACTCTGTATGTGGGGAGCCTGCTTCCAGCCGGACTGCAGCAATACTGCTGCTACAGTGTTGAAACACTCCATCCGAAGGGCTGGCTGGGGTTGACTCTTCCTGTTGCTGCTCGTGGCTTTGGGATGGCTTTGAAAAAGTGGCTTTTCTTTTGCTTGGCTTTGTTTCTTTGCAGTCAGACTGTGACATTGAAAGCAGACACTGCTCAACACTGTCCCCATGAGCACATAGATAACGGGGAAAAAAAAAAGGGTTTGTTTCCAATAAGGTGAAGTTACAAAGTGGTAACATGGAGGAATGTTGATGCGTCATGATAGACAAAAGTATCAGTTAAATGTATTTAATTTTGAAGGGGGACCCTGAAGATGTACTTGAAGTTCCAATACCTGAATCGATAAGTGGCAGCGTTTCAGTCGGAAGTCTGAGTATCGTTTTGCAAGATGATGACAGAAATGAAGTAAGCGAATTGTCAGCTTCTTCCACTAATGAATCTGTATTGCAGTGTACGAGTTTAAAAGAGGACGCAGGTGAAACCACAGCATTACTTGGTGAGTAATAATTTACTTTGTCACTTGACAATCCTTAATGCCAGTCATTGTGTTAGAAGAAGCCATTTTCTACGTGATGTTAGCAATGTTAGTATTCCAGTGCGGACCAGACTGAGTAGTGCCACTTACTACTGATGTTCCAAAAATACAAGCAGATAGATTTTGAGAGAATTCTACTGAGCTGGAGAAAACTGGTCTTGAGGGGGGGAGGAGGGGGAAGATGTAAACAGTGTCTTAAGAGGATTACTTACACAGAGAATTTTGAGAACCTTAGGTATAAATGAATATGACATTTGTTGCCAGAGTTTGGATTATTGTCACAGATAAAATGTATTAGAATGGTAAACCAACAGTTTTTCTTCTAATTCCTGGCTTCTAGATGTGGATGTCAGTAATAACCGGCATGGAGAACATCTATCTAATGGAAATTCCCACTGAACTGCTTCATGGAAGATATCTTGAATAGACTGTTGAAGAACTATTATTTTTTATTTAATTAGTATGGACTTTTGTCTAGTTAATGGAAAAAATAACAATGTAAATTATTTTACCTTCCAAACTTTTCTAGCTGGTGTTCCAAAAGGGCTAATAACTAAGAATTTTATACACAGGAGGATTTTATAAAATCTCCTCTGGATGTCTCATCCTAAAACAAGATGCAATAACCCTTTTTCTGTAAGTGTTGTTACAATGTCATTGTGTTCCAGAGGGCTGTAACAAAGATGAAGACTAGGCAGTGAAAACAATGTAGGGTGTCTAACGGATAAATATTTTGGATGCACTATTTACATTCGGTATGTACACATGAGAACACTTACAAGACTACAACTATAAAAATGTTCTGAAAGTTCTGATCTGTTGTAATTGGAGATGGATATTCTTAGAAAAGACACAATCTAACCTTGAAGGAATCAAATAACTTAATGGATATGTTGCATATCCTTATTTGTGATGAAAAAATTGCTAGTTGCAACTTTCCTGACATATAACAAATACTAATTTGATCTTGTAATGTGTTCTACTGGGAGTGGATGCTGAGAGAAAAGGAGACTTTCTCCATCTTGCTAGCCTTTATTCTGAATTTGGCAGTAATAGTTTGTGCTAGCTGGTCTTCTCGTGCTGAGCATGTAGACTTATTTAGGTATATGCACACTGGTTACCTCTTTCAGTCTTAAACTCAGTAGAACAGAGGTAAAGGGCTAATATGGCTAAAATATATTTATTAGTCTATTTATAAGAGTTTACTTAATTCCTTCTTAGTCCTGCTCCCATCCTGTCCCACTTCCTTATGTACAATGAAACTGTTTCTTGGGATCTACGAAGTTTGGTTTTGTTTCTTTATCTTCCTTTGCATAGAGATGCTGGAATTCTTCTTTTGGGTATTCCACCTTAGGAGTTTTGACTGGGTTTGCCATTAGCTTTTATTCCTTTCTTTTAGATTAGCAGTATTGTGCCTTATAGTAAAACACTTAAGAAACCTGAAGCATCTGAGAGTAAATATAAACCCTGGCATCTCCCATTATGACCTCTTATTAAAATATTTATATACTGTAAGTGGTATAAGGAATTGTTAAACTGTTTTGTAAACAAATATGTATATTTAAAACACTACTTATTAAGAGTGTTAAGTGAATTGTTTAGGATTTTAGCATTGTCATGTTATAAATAATATGATACATTCCTCCGTTTTCGTTTGTAAAGCTGTTACTACAGGTTGCTTAAAACAGTGTCTCTTACTAGACGTTTGTTTTAGAATGCATTTTGTTTTTAAAATGTATATTTGGAATGTTTTTAAGAAAATATGCAATTCTTTTTCTAACTTATATTGAGCTTCAACAGAAGCAATAACTTTTTTGATTTTAGACTGAATGTTCCAGAAGCAACAGAGGTTTCAGCTAGGGAAATATAATCTGACTTTCTATTTTGCAGAGCAGATGTTTCACTCTAAATTTCCCTAAATATTCCTACTAATGCCTACTTAAAAAAAAAAAAAAAATCCGCCTCTTCCCTGTAGGAGTGTAACTTTTAGGTTTACTGGAAAATTGTCAGGTTGTAGTTCTGATGTCACCAGCAGGTGCAAGTTTTTGTGATGCCTTTATCTTACAAGAAGCACATAAGAATGGAATATGACTGACCAACCATCTCCAAAACTGAACAAATAAAAGCAACCCACAACAAAACCAAACAACGTATAGGGACATTTATGTCCCCAAAAGAAGCTTATCAACACTTCCAGAACTGCCTTTTAAACTGTCTCTTCAATATTAAAATCTAAGTCTTCTCCCTCTTCCTTAACACAAAACTGAACATTGATGTAGTAAACGTTGAGAGGGTTTAAGCTCTAGCTCAAGAAGGAACCAAAAGGCGTTATCAAGAGAAGTCTCGTCAGTCTGTGGATTGTGTCTTGCTGATACCTGCAGCGCAATATTCATGCTGGAGAGGAGAAATGTGGTAAGTACTTCAGCTTTTATGTAATACCTGTGAAACCAAAAGCTTTTCTGAAGATCAATGCTGAGATCTGGCAGAGGCTGGAAGAAAAGATGAAGAACCTGCAAATTGAAAAGTGTGCTTATAAAATAAGAAGTGTAAGTAATACTCCTGACTTAAAAAAATGTCAGAGTAGAAAGATTCCTGGAGTATGTTTCTAATGCTGGCATTGTACCTGTTTTGTTTCAACCTTTCACAAGTGTAGTTCCAGTTGAATTTGTTTCAGTTGAATTGGTTTGCGCATAGTTCATCTTTGATATAGTTAGGTCTGGTTAGGCCAGCTGTGCTGCTGAGGAATGATGACAATAAAAGGCCGAATTGCAGTGCCTCCAGCAAGCAGTTTGCTCTCTTTGGAAGCACAATGACAAAAATCCTCCGAAGCGAATCATTGGTCTGACCTCAGTCAAAAAGCTGACATGCATTAGCAAAAAGAGTGCTAGCATAAAAAGTACAGGACCTACTCTTACAGCTCTTCTAATATGTAACTTTTAAACAGGTGTAGGCAACTATAGGTAATGCAGGTTCCCGGACTTTGCTGATCTGGGCCTACCATGTTGGATCAAACTGGTATTTCTAGTTTTTAGCACTTTACCTACCAAAAGCCTATATGAAGGTCAGAAACGACGAGTCTTTTTTCCCCCTGCTATGAATGTTTTTGCAGGATAGGTGCCTTGTTGACTCCCTTCCCTACCATTTAGAGAATCTTTAATCTGCCTCTTCTGCTTAGGCTAAGTCCTGCCTTATGTGGGAGTTGATGCTCTATGTTGTGGGTTCCTTCTGCCCCCCGCCCCGATTTCTTTCTCTTCTTATCTGCACTGTTTTCATAAAACTTGCGGGAACTTGTCTCAGAGCCCTCTGTCCCTTTGTCAGATTTTGCTATCATCAGGTAGAGGGTTTCTTGCTAGAGGCATTCATATGTGGTGTGATTGTACAAAGCTAAAGCACAGTGCCCACATGAAGTAGACAGCGCTCTGATGGTGATGCTGAATAAATCCCTTGGGGAGGAAAATCCCTAGCAGGATTTGTAGACCAGGTTTGGTTAGTATTTTGTTCATTGGTACGGCTTCATTAGTTCTGTTATTACTGTTAGGGAGAAAATTTGTAAAGTTCAAGTGATTTTTAAGAAGGAGCTATGAACATGTCAAAATGGACTGGTGTTTAAAGTGAAAACTGGAGGCCTCTTTTTCTTTAGAAATTTTAGTTCATTAATCATAGCCTACAGATGCCAAATTGGAAAAAAAAAATTTGAAAGTAAAGAACTGTTTAAACTAGCTTAAGCTTTCAGATTTGACAGCAAGCAAAAATGAACTGTAGATATTTCAGATCTAAATGCATGTTAATAGTGAGTTTAATTACCTGCAGTACCAATTTAACTAGAAAATTTGGATTTTCTTTTATTGATGACCCCTAAATTGGATTCTTCTTTGGCTCTAAGCAAGGCTTGGAGGAGATTCTTTGCATGTATTGGGGAAGTTTGATTAGGTAGCAGTAACTCCTTCTCCCTACCTCTCGCCCCCTCCCTGAGTATGTGAATATAGTCCAGTAACCTGTTGCCAGTGATTAGTGCTAGATGCTGGAGGTATGCCAGGGGAGTTGTAGGATAACTTAACTACAGTGAGAATGCTTTTAATCCATGCCGACTTAATAAATTGGGCACCAGTATATTCCTGCCAAAGCTGGGCTGTTACACTTTGGGAATTCCAGTCCTGTGCCAGGGTGTAACTGGCACGGAGAAACGCCACTGCAACCACTCTGTCAAACATGCAAAGACTTATTTTTCTATCACTTCTTGAGTCAGGAGTGGTTGTCCCAGTTTTCTGCCTGGCCTGTTAAGCTTTCTCTGAAACTCACCAGTAGTAGTTGTACAGAGAGGAGCCCAGCAAGCGTGTAGCAATGGTTACCCCACTTCTTGCGCCCTGTGGTTCCGAGGATGTCCGAGGCACAGGCAGTATCTGCTCTTGCAGGTTTTGATAAGCTTGATCATAAGCAAAAGCTGGTGGTTTTACATAATGATGGCAACAGATAAGACACAACAGGTTGGGCTGATAATTTAGCTGCCCCATAAAAGCAGACTTTACATGTCTAGACGTGCGACTACTGTTAGCAATACCAACTGTACTTTGAAGTATACACCAGTAGGTTAAGAATAGCATTCTGAAGTTGTGGAGTATTTTTTTCAGTTGTTGCCACAATGTGTAATAGATATGTTTGTTACACATCAGCATCCCAAGTGTGCAGTCAAACTGGGAACTCATGCTCAACAGAGCCTTTAGCACCCTGAATCAAGCCAGTAATGATATTGTGATGATGGTTTGCTGGGTGTTCGGGTGGGGTTTTTGTTTGCTTTTGTGAATTTATTTCTTTGTTTTTCTTTTTTTTTTTAATCCAGTTGTGGAGGTTGCATGTGTAGCTTTTCATTTGTTTGATTTTCAGCACTTGGCATTGAATGTAGTGTTTCTGTGCTGGATGAGGATGCAGAGATCAGCAAGAATGTCCTGACTCTGCAGCTCTACAAAGAGAGGTGGAACTGAAATCTAGTAGAGGCGTCAGCTAGCAAAATCTCCTTGGGTTAACCTGGAGGGAATGGGGTTCTTGGTGTTGGCTGCTGGGTGAATCAGATTGGCAGCTTGACAAGAATCTGTTCTCTGTATGTCTCCCTTCAGCCACCCAGCTGGGTGGGACTTCACACAGTGGCTTGGGCTCATTTAATAGCTTGCTGTTACAAGAAGAGATAAGAGTGGTCCTTTCTGGTTTCCTTTTCTGCTCTACTTTGCTCTAGCTCACATTCAGATTAAGAGTGTGTGATAAACTAATCCAGCTTAAGTGGCAGAACCTAAATCTATCAGAGCTGCATTTTGACAAGCTAGGAAACTGAATATCCTTCCTGTGCAAGTGGCTGAGTTTTAGAGCTGGGCTAAGGGGATGAGGAGTTGGGGTGGAGGAGGGAAGAGAAGACTCTCCCCTTGGGTAAGATGAAGAGATGCAGTTTTATAATAGGGCCATGGTGAATTAAAATTCCTGAAATGGAAGATGCAGGGTGCTTTTTTTTTTTTTTTTTTTTTTTTTTTTTTAAGCCAGAGTGGCTGTAAAAATTGTAACATGTCTTCTGTCCTTGAAACTGATCCTTACTAGATGTTTTCTTTTCTCTCATAGGTGATATGTCAAGATTTGGAAATTGGAATTGTAGAGCAAACATGCACAAATCGAGCTGAAGGCTCTTGCTTTTGTTCAGTATGGGTCCTGATCTCTCTCCTCAGATATCCTGCTGTATTGCAAAACTTGATTTGAGAAAGTTTTAAAAATAGAATGTCTCTATAATTGCATGTGTTTTTGTGAAGAATGCATTGCCTGGAAACTGTCCATTATACTTCCATTGGACCTGAAGCTACTTTTCACCATCTGAAACATGGTAACAATACTGCACTTTTAAATGACCATATCCTTCTTAATTCCGAAGAGCAAAATAATTTTAGTTTCCATCACTTTGTTAGTCTGAAGCTGAAGTCCAAAACTTTGGAGCCAGTTCCTTCTACTATAAATGTAACTGCAGAGAACTGTTTGAACGTGCTAGTCAGTCAACAACTATTCACAATCTACTGTCTTTTATGGTAACCTTGTACTAACTTGGTTGCATTGTTTGGATTAAGCATTGGGCTGTCTTTTCCATTGTGTATGTACAACTGTAAGAATGTCGAGTTATGCATTGTTGTTGTAATTTAATGGCTAAAAGCTCAAATTCCATAATAAATTATACAGACCTTTTAAAAAGCAATGTCTGAGGAGCTGAAGTGTTTTGTTTTCTTTGCTACACTTATGCTACATCTGAGATGCTCAGCATATTGTGGAGTTTTCCCCATGTAATCAATACCTGGGTGTGGTGGGTTAACCTTGGCTGGCTGCTAGATGCGTCCCCCCCTGCCTCCCTCCTGTACCCCTGATTCTTATACCTCTCTCTCCCTTGCAAGTGGCAGCAGGGGGAAGGGTGTAGTCAGTCCATAACAGTTGGTTCCTGCTCTTCCCTTTTCACACTGTTCTGCTCCATCATGTGCTCCCTCCCAGGGAGGATCCATTATGGATCCTCTTCCTGGGGCACAGAGTACTCCAGGGTTATCACAGAGGTGCCACCAGCCTGGGTGAGGGGCTCAGCTGTGCCAGCTTCTATGGGCTGAGTCTGGCAGCCCTGGCCTCTCACCCACCACCACAACCTTGCCCTGTAAACCCAGTACAAAGTTGTGTAGGTGTGGCTCACGCTCCTTCCTAACAAGCAAACAGCAAATTTGCCTAAAATCTATAAAAAGTGGGTTTCTTAACCATCTTGTTAAGAGCAGTACTGGTACATAGAAGATTATGAAATGTAAAACATTAAGGTACAAGTTTAGAGCACAAGCTCAGTTAACTGTTGCTGCTGACACTGACTTACAGTAAATGGCTTGGGTTGTAGAAGGAATGTCTGGAATAGGAACAGACCTTAAATAACTCTGAGAAGCTATACAAGTCTAACCCCAAATGACTAGAGAACACTTCTCACAGGACTTCTTACCAAAAGATTACACTGCATGAGATGATAGATAGGATTTTTCAAGCCAAGCAATTTAGCAACTTAAATTACTTGGAAAGAGAAAGCCAAAAGACAGTCTTGACCTTGCATTATCGATCTTGTACTTCATAAAAATTTGAGAAGCAGATGCAGATTTAAAGCAACTTTTCATTTATCAAACCACAATAAATTAGAAGTAGCTAGCTTTTCAAGTTACTTTCCTTTTCCATCTGAGGGCTTAAATAACAGCAGCTCTTCTACTGTCAGCTTAAAATAATACTTAAGCAGACTCCTTCCCCAGTTTCCCCAACACCTGGTATCTAACACCTGACTGGTACTCTGAATATATACTTTAGCAGTAATTTAATTTTGGTAGCCACAGAGCAACTGTCTATGCAAGTTTTGAAGCGAGAAGAGGTTCATGACTTGGGATTTTTATGGAAGAAATGGGACCATCTTTCCTCAGTGAAACATTCTTCCAAGCATGAAATAGGTGTGGTACTTTAACTGCTGATGGTATGAGGCCACCTACAGCACCCAACACTGAATTTCTGCCATGTAAAGATAAGCCTTTAGCTTTTTCTAGATATCAAGACAGACTTCCCCTTACTCATCAAAAACAGCATGCATGGTTAGAAATTGTATCCAGCTTCCAGAAGGTCATACACAGTAAAGAAAGGGCAGACAGGAACTGAATTTACTTACCTTGACACAAGTTGACTTGGACACAAAGGCAGCAAGTGCTAGACAAATACTTACATTTGCTGTGAAATGGCAAGTATCGTTTCGATTATGTCTGGCATTCGAGCCTGTAGTTCAGGATATGCGTATCACATACAGAGTTCAACCCACAGTCAAAACTAGCGTGTAAGGACTAACATATTTCACAAACTCAAGCATGTGTATCAGAAAAAGCATTATTTATTGTTTAAAGGCATAAAATGCTATTTATAATGTATTACATCATTAATCCAGTGATCCAAGTTTAAAATATACAGTTAATAGGTATAGAACACTGGCAGCGGGGTTTTTGCCAGTGACACAGTGGGTTTATTTTGATGTTTTTGTCTCTGACGGATTTTCCCCAGTGTCTAGTGTCTTCAGCAATCTGAAAAGGCCAGCTGCTTCTCGTATCCGACTGAACTCAATACAGAATGCTTGCACTTCTATAAACAAGTCCTGTACGTTAATAATTTTGTTTCTGATCAAAGACTGAAGAAAGACACAAACAAGACGTACCAGGCGGTTCTGAAACAGAAGAGAGGTGGTTTCATAATCCAAATAATCAATGTCTGCAACCAAGTCAGTTAAAGGACTGTTGACGCTCAGCAGTACAGCTGAGGCATTTCAAGAGGAATTCAGCTTCAGCAGTGATCTTGTTCCCACGTTTTGTACATGCTGCCTCTACTTTTCTACCTCCCATACTGCTATGGTATTTAAAAAATTGACTCCTCTGCTTTACAGTACTGTACTTCTGGATAGCGGAGCTTTCTCAAGATTAACCCCGTGCACAAACAAAGTACTAGATCTACCTATGTGCTGTACTTAGTCTCTTTATTATGTCACCTCTGAACAGAGTCAGAAAGAGGGGATCATAGCTTAAGATTATGTCATCACTAGGGTCTTGCTTAGTCTTACTTTCTACAGTAACACCATAAAGAAAAGTGAACAAGCTTCACATCTCAAAATTCCCCAGTCACCACATGACTAAGGCACTCCAGATGGGAAGTGACAGCAGCAGAACTGTTCCCAGACTTGCTTTGCAGGAAGTGCTGTAACGCTGAATTAGCACATGACCCTCCTACTCTGTCTTAGAAGGAAAGACAATACCAGGGACACCTAATCCAAGAAGACACTTCGGAGCTCATGGCTGTGAGCTGTGATTTTTCCACCTGCTCCAGTTAAAAGATAGAATCTCAGAAGTGTTTCTCTTTCCTAAGGGATGCTTAGGTAACACCTTGTAGAACACACAGGGAAGTAGAGACTTAGGAACGGGCACCTACAATTTGTCATACACAGATGCAGTCGCTAACCATCTGCTTTCTATAGAGGGCATTTTTCCTCAAGGACAAAAGCAGATCTGGTCTCATACTTCACACTGTGAGAAAGAGCGGAACCCAAACCTTTCTCTAAAAGCAACTGTATACATGACCGATGTTTATCAGACAGAACTGAGCGGACTCGATAGATTAAGTGTCCAAAGTATTTTCAATTATGTGACACTGAAAATAAACTACCAACTATTTTTACAGGAATCAAACTTCCTACTGCAAAATTTGCTACCTGTACCAAGAGAATTCAGAAACTGAACAAGTTATTCACTGCAATCAAAAGGCATGACATGTTTTCTCTACAACACAAACGAAGTTACAAGAGTAACCTCAATAACTGAAGAACATGAAACTCAGAACAAAAGTACAAATGCAAGATGCTGGCTGACTCCCAATCTCTGAGGATCGTGCTTCTGTCGCTTCTAATAGGAGTGGTTTTGTACCGTGCTTTTCAAACAAAACATCTTGTGTCACAGTTGCTGAGAGGCCTCATATGCAGTATTAACAAATGTTAGATCTCACAAGCTTTACGTGCTACTTGGTGATCAGTATGTGTTCCTTGACCCTCTGTTCTTTTTTGTCCCCTGTGTGCCTGAAGCACAGCTGCTATAGGCTCTCAGCAGCCCCTTTGAGCGCAGTGTGCCAATCTGTGGGCATATTCTCAGCTGCAGCCCGGCTCTGCTGCTGTTTTCCTACTCTGCTCCCAAATGTAACAGGCACAGCTATTCAGCAGGTCACAGATCAAACCACCCATGTGTATCTGGCAGAGTCCCAAAGCAGAGAAGCATCAAAAGCCACCAAAAGATAACAAATGGTTAGTCATCATCTGTAAGGGTACTGAGAGCAAGACAAGAGGGGGGTTTTGCTGCTATCTAAAACCACATTGCACCCATATCCTGTGTACTGCACATGATTTTCGTCTCTGTAGTGTAAGTATATAGTAGAGTTACAGAAAGCACTAGAAAAGGACACCAAAAGCGCTTAGGGGAAAGGAACAGCTGCCTTGTTGCAAGAGACTTAAGAAGTTGCCAATCCTTCAGTATGGAGAGGAAAAAGTTGAGGCAGGACGTGGTCAGGATTCATAAAGCCTTGGGTAAACTGAACGAGGAACTGTTTCTCACCAATGACATATCCAAGAAAACAAGATCTACTGGGCACTTGGTGAAACCAACAGATCTGTTTAGGATAGAAGGAAGGACCTCACACAGCACGTAGACAACCTTGGGTGACAAAAGTGTGGAAACCTCCCCAGGGGGTAAAGATCCTTGAAGTGGCTACAGCTTGCGTGCTGGTACGGAGGAAGTATGGCAGGCTTGGGAAGCAGATAGTATGGTGTTTGGAAGATAGAAAAGAGAAGGTTTCTAGGTCTTTGATAAGATCTGCAAGCTGTTGCAGGTTATTAATAGTCATGACTGAAGGGCAAGACTTCCATCTGAGTTTTGTAACATCACCTCTGGAAATGGTGGGCACACTTGTACAGAAAAGAAACTTGACGCTTAAAACTAAGCAGAAGGCAAACAGCTAATACTGGGGGTGAAAAGGCACACATCTGTTAAATACTATACAGAACAGCATAGTGTGTTAGAAAAAAAAAGTGCCTTTGAAATAAAGAAGCAGTAAGACAGAATAATGCTATCAACTTTGTAAAATCTTGGCACATATTACACAGAGCAATATGTGGGACCCTTTTTTCTAGCCAATTTACTGAATTACTCACCTGCATATATTTGTCTTTGATCTGTTCACAGGTGGAGATACAGTTGGAGATATAAAGATGAATAAATTCAGGCGGGAGATCAACTGCAGTAGTAAGCCTGTTCAAATTAAAAGTATGCAGTGGTTTATGAAGCCATAAATCTAGTGATGCCATTGCAAACCAAATGAGCTAGACCTATGATAGTAGTTTATTCCCCGTCATGTCATACCGACCTAATTTCTGACAGCTTCCACAAACATATTTCTAAACATTTTAAATGTCTTCATTAAGAGTTCAATACTTTTTAAAACTCTGACACAGTACAGAAGCTGAGTTAGATTGGTTTCTAGTAAACACACCTACAAACACTTGATACATATTACACAAACGAGTCAATGATACTAGTTTCCAATGTAAGATGAAGCCCCCAAGCTGTCCGAGTACCAAGATTCTTCTGCAATAAGCACTGCCGTACAATTTTGTTTATTCGTATTTTATTCATTTCAGGTACTGAATCTAGATCCTGAACTCTTTCCTCAAGTATAGAACCAAAACAACTCCTTTGTTGCGTTAAAAAATCAGCTTCCTTAGTTCCTCCAGATCAAAATTTTATTCCTAGGAACTGAAACAATATGAATATCTGGAGCTCAAATACAAGAGACCCTGACTAGATAAAAATGTTAACTAGAGATTAATGATGCATGATAATCTCAGAAGCTTCTTGCTACAGAAGAATTGGAGAACTATTGCATGAATGAATGGTATTAATATATTTTTAAGAGTTAACAGCAAAGCACATGAATTTGTGGTTTAATACTGCCTACTAAATTAGTTGAGCTGCCACTGTTTCTTACCTGAAAAAGCTCTCAAATTTTAGATAACAACATACACTAAACATAGAACTGCCATAAAGTTACAACAGAATTTGACCAAAGTAACTCTAATGACAGACCTATCTCAAGCAGTGAAAGGGGGTGCAATAGGGAAAACTGCAAGTTTTAGACATTCCAGTTTCAAGTTTTTGTCTTGTTTCACTTAAAAAAAAAAAAAATAAATAAAAAAATCTGTGTCTCCCTGTTTGCACTTACAGACCTTTTGCAGTTTAAGAAAAGTTGTTCCTGTGGTAGTTAGGCTGTGGGAGAACCAGCATGCCTGACTGGTAGCACAGCTATCCTAGACTGGAGTAAAAGCTCTTTTCTTACCACTGTTTCTCCACATCTTGATCATTAGCCCAACTTCAGGGCAGTAACTGCTGTCAGTCTACATCAGTAGAGGGGGATTGATTTCAAAAATACAATGTTTCTTTCCTCAAATGATATTTAAGGTACAATTCAACTCTGCTGCAAAGGGACTGCTGAACGAGGCTGATTTGGTAGTTCACATTCAGTAATTGCCAAGAAATGGAAGAAGCTAAGTGGAAAAGATGTACTTTTGTAGTTTGTGGGAATTAGCTCTCTGAGGAGTTTTCCCATTGAAGGGGCTGCCATACTGTTAAGAAAATGGGTTGTACCTATATGCAAGAAGTTATTCCCAATGAAGATAGGGCACTGAACATAAAGCAGGATGGCTATTTAACAATACCACCTTTTGTTCACTTAAGCTGCATCAAGAATGCAAGTTGCGTTTAAGCAGATTAGTTGCGTGGCGATAACCTTTTGTTGAGGATTCTCACAATAACTGCCCTTTGTCCCACTGTAGTCCTCTATCTTCCACACAAGCATACCTTGAGAGGATCAAAATTAACATTTCTAAACATCCTAATAAAACACAACTGCTACCTCAGTTGAAAGAGAAGACAGAAGCTAGAGATGAGGCTAATTTTTAGATATGCAAAAAGAACATGAATTCTTCATCAGGAATGACTGGATTGTGACCCCTTAGAGGGAGTGACAGTCACTACAGTGACAAAACCATACACATCCAGTAACTGGTCATCTTTGCAAGTCAATGACTAAGCTTACAGCCTCCTGGGACGCGGGACATGTACTTGCTAGTGAAATTCATACATTAACCAGGAATCTGGTGTTTGAATAAAACTTCAGACATAGCATAGATTACAGAGACAGACTGCCTTAAGTGATACCTATTTTAAATAGTTTTGAGCTGAACATACCAAACAGTCTGATAAAATGGTTTTCTAGTAGTTATCAACTCCAGTTATCCACAACACAATAGGTATTTCCCCATTCTTTTCAAAGTAGAAACACTTTGCTAATATTAAAGAGTAACACAGAGTTTTCTTTGGATAAGCCTCTCCATTCTTGGAGCAGGGACCCAAAGATTAAGTAGCATAGTACTTGTGAAAGAAACGTGCTTTTTACCACACCTAATATGGTAAAACATGGTATGTTACATACAATTTATATAAACTATATTCATTTTAATTAAAATAGAAAATATTTAATTATCATACAAAATGATACATAATTAATATAAACTAATATATATGCTTCCACCATCACATCTTTCTACTGGGAAACTGTGGCGTTTTTTCCTGTTAAGTCACAGTTTTGCTGCTGCTAATAGGAAGCTGTTAACATTACAATAATATTTTAAAATAGTACTGCTGTAAAAAGGTACTTTAAAATTGGCAGCTTTCTCTGAACTTAGCACAGAAGATGTTTGAGGGGTTCAATCCTTTCTTACCAACCCATAGCTAACTTTACAAATTTAATCTGGACTAAAATAAGAGGTTTTTTTCTGCAAATACAGGCACCACCAATAAGAAACTACACGAAAAGCAAGTAGAGCCTTTATGAAAGAAACAGATTTAGATGGTCCAAAGCTACAAATCCTTAGCACACCCTTCATCTGCAGGATTAATCAGAGCACACTAAGTTTAAGTCTTAATAATAAAAGAGTATTAAAAAAAAAAAAAAAAAAAAAGAAAACCACACAAACAGCAGAGAGGAATTTAAAAGGGAATGATAGTTTGATACTCTTTTCCTTCACTGTAATCTGTCTAGTAATTTCTTCAATTCTGTTACTTCTGGTAGTCTTTGGAATGTGTCCACATACAGCCCTGTGGCCAGCCTCACAACCACCTAAAAACTGTTCAATTATTTTACATACTTAAGGAAACCTTAGACCTGGGGATAGTACTCACCGATTTACAACTTCCATTGAATGTAAGGACATGTCCATGTTGACCAAGACAGAAAAATACTCTGTTATCTGACTCGACTGCATCAGTTTTAGCAACATTTCTATAGCCACTAAAGGATTGTTTTCAACCAGGTCTGGCAATTTGGCAGGAGTGAGACCAATATGGTAAACAAGCTTGGGGTCCTTTTCCAGTTCTCCAAGGAGCTGGAGAGAGAGAGAGGGAAAAAAAAAAAAAAAGGAGACTCAGGGTTTGGTTTTTTTTTCTTAACTATTCACATTGCTGCTTAAAGAAACTGCTATAATACACCTAAGCTACTGGAGAATGATAACCTTTCAGATTTAGGTACCTCTATTGAAAGACACTGGAAGTATACTTCAAAGATTCTATGTCAAGGCAACTGTGCCCATAAAACCTTTTAAGGCATTTAGTAGTCCTTCATCAGTGGGTGGCAAGGGAGGGATGAAAAAAATCCATGAAAATTTCAGCCTCCTTTAATTTCCTATCCAGCAGAAAGAAACCTCAATTTCAAGTTTACTGTTGTCAAATTTCTGCAAAGAAAGGATGTTTTATAGTGCTAACATGATGATTATTTTAAAAGTCCACTGAAATCAGGGGTAATATTATCAAATTGAGAAAAAAAAAAAATAGTGTTGCCATTTCTGAAATACTTACTCATCAAAAGCTTCCACAGAAGCAGAAACAACTGTGTTACAAGAAGATTTTTTCCATGCAGAAAAATACTGGTGTCACTTATTGATAAACTGTAACTGTGTCCACTCAATCTATGAAGTTCAAAGATTTCTTCCTTATTCATACAAACTCAAGTCAAAACTCTTAGGTTTTTACAATTTAAAGTACTTGTCAGTTTCCTGAATCCAAAGGCAGACAAGTTAAAGTGACCCAAGCTTTCTAAAAATACATGAGTTAATAGACAGCTTGTTAGAAAAATCATTTTAGACTGAAGAGTGCATGATACTTACCTGTGTTTGCTGTGGGGAAGTCAAAGGACTTTTGAAAGCTTTTGCCATGATTCTTTTTATCTCAACTCCAGTGCTGTTCTTAACACACATTGACTTATCCCACTGAATTGTGTGATCTGGCTCTATTGGATTTAACCACGCCAATTCATCCTCACATATATGGAGTGGAGGCGGGGGTCGAATAAACTCTGGGCGAAAGTGACCTAAAAAGGCAACAATATGAAACATTTTTTAAGCTTCAGGTACTCAGTTTTCCATCAGTACAAGAAGAAAACCCCTGAAGCCTTCAATTCTTTAAGCTATTACAACACTGAGAACGGCATTACAATCTTATTTGCTGCCCAGACAAATATTATTCCTGATTTTTAGTGATGCCGTTATATCAGTCTGTTTCTCCTCTTGATTCATATTGCTAAGTTATTGATTCTACCATCGTCTTTTTTTCTTTCCACAGTTACTACTTGCTTGGAAGGTGTTATCAGTCAATGCAGATCTTTGCGTAGGGGACTGAGATCTGCGGGGCATCAGACCCAGTGTTTCAGCCAACAGGTGACATGGGTAACAGCTTGAAGACAGACTCCAGGTTTTTAAAAGTCTGGAAATGTGAACACTATGGAGTCTGATCTGGAGACAGCCTGACACAGTTTTGTACTGTTTCATTCATCTTCGTTCCCATTTCATAACTTGAAAATACTTCTGAATTACATTGCATTTCACCTGGAGAAGTGTAACAACATAGCATGTCATGAGTTACAGAAACAAAGATGTGAAAATGCACATACTTTCTATAGGAGGTTTGGGTCCGCTCACTAAGGCTTCCGTGATCTGGGAGGCAACGGAGCTGTCAAAACCGGAGTTGGAAGAATCTGGGTCAGGATCGCTGAGAATGCTGGGGAAGCTGGCCTTGCTTTGTGTTGGCAACTCAGACTGACGTTCTGAAAGAAGGCCAGTCCATAATATTAAAGCATAAAATTGAAACAGAGATGTCTGGAATACTAAAAGTAGCGAGAAACAATTGGCTTTAGAGAAGAACTACCTTAAAAGAAACAGATAACAAAACATGAAATTTAGTACTGGGTCAGGCAGCTAATAGCTGACAGGCGAGGGACATAGGCATGCAGCAAGGATAAAGAAGAAATAGAAATGAATCTGAAACAAGAGTTTTGGCATTAGAAAACGTAAGTAACTGAAGTAATCTGCATCTAGAAGCATATTAGTAGATTCATGTGGTACTCCTGAAAGAGTTCACATGCTGTATCTAGTTTTGCAATCACTTCTTCTCAGAGTAGAGAAGTGAAAAATCACCACAGATAGATAACAGTCACACTAGACCTGAAGTCAGCTATTGAAATTTATCCAACACAGTTCAGTGGCATTGCATAACCTACTTTTGCATTCGCTGTCAAGCTACAGCAAGTGCTTGTGTGGGGAAAGATGGAGTTTAATTATTATGTGATTCTCCATACATCATCATTAAACAAACCTGAGAGGAGCTGAAAGTGTCCCTCTAAAGGCCAAATTACAGAACATAAACAAGTTACATATAAATAACATTAAGTTTAATATATACAGCTGAAGACTTGAAGAAACTGGCCAAAAAGAAACTATAGGGCTCAATACTTGCATTGTCAGATTCTTTGGTGCTGTTCTGTCACAATCTATCACATTTCTGTATCTGAAGACTTAATGGCTGATCTTCTATGTTCTCTGTATTATTTTGAGAGATCGTTTTCCATTGCTTTGCCAAAAAAAAAAAAAAAAAAAAAAAAAAAAACCCAAGAGACAAAAAACAGAGAAAACCCACTACAGAACACCACCTGACACTCCTTCCCCCCTGCCTTAACAGAGAACATGAAGCAGCAAATTAAGCTTTAAGTAATCTGAAGCCCAAAATTGATGGTGCCACACAAGGAACCCCTTGAAAAAGCTCCACATGAAACTAACCACCACTTGTTCCCTGACTAATTAAAGGCAGTGCTGTCAGATTTACTGCACTGTCCCTATCATTCCTAAGCAAAGCGTGCTTGCTCCCTTTTGTGCAACCATGTTGATCCTCCCTGACTTCTCATGCATATGAACTATTTCATAGGACTCCAACCAAATCCAGGAGAGACACTGAAACTGAGAGTGACAAAAGGATCATCAAAACAAAGCATCACTCATTTTTGGATTTCTGTCCTGCTTTATCCAATTATTTCAGATCATGCAAACATTTGCATATAGGCTTACTGAAACAAGACAGGAGGGTACGTTTTTCTGTTAAAGGCAACAACTAGCAAATCTTTCACTTGTTTAAAAAAACAAAAAAGTTTAAAAGTCAAAGTCCAAATGAGCTGGTTTATAAAATACGTCTTCAACTTTATAAACTGTTTCAACTTCCAGCCTGTGCATACTTTTGTTTAGCCACTGAACAGAAGGATTGATTTAACAAATGAAGCTCTATGGGAAAAAAAAAATAATAAAAAAAAGATACTGGGCATCTTTCTTCAGTCTTTTTATTTATAGTCTAGAACTTAAATCTACCAGTTGGTGGAAGTAAATCACTGATGTGTTTGTATCCTCATAATCTCAAATTATTAATGATGCTTAATTAGAAATATTAAAGTTTAAGATACAGTCCTTCCCTTCACTGATTTCTAAAAGCCTGCACGAGCCCTTAGTTATAGGCACTGATGCTCAAAAGCTCACCCTCACTGCTTCAAGAATTCTGGCTGGATCAACAGCTTCAGGTAAGCACAGGCAAGAATTAGAACATGTTCATTTAACATGAAAGAACATAGCATTTTGAACTAAGATATTTAAATTAAAAAAAAAAAAAATCTGAAGCAATCACTTAGGCTCCCTTATGGAGTTTGTTTTTTTTTTTTCTTTTTACAGGTACAAATAAACTTTCTTTGTTTCTTAAAGGAAAGCTCTACATGGATTACAAACTTAATTTTAATACAGGTCAATTACTCTTCAATCAAATAAGGGTTAGCAGACAAACAGTTACGACCACTTTGCCAGAAGACCCATCCCGGCAACTAGGAGAAAGTGACATTTTTCACAGTGACACAACCAGATGAACAAAACTAAGTTATAGGGAGAGACAGAGGCTTGAATGGACATTCTGTAGACCAAAGGGTGAAGAGAACAAAGCAAGTTTTAATACTCATTCCCAAGATGCTCTGTTCCAACACTCTACTTCCAGAGGGAAAAAAACAAACCAAAATACAAAACAAACAAAAACCAGAAAAGAAAACCACACACAGAAAAACCACCATAGAGTTGCAAGTGAATTGTCATAATGAGCTCAAGTTCAGAAGACAAGCCAAGTATTTGTTCCTCCGTTTACCAAAAAAAGTATTGGTATATATAAATTGATTGAAAAAAATCTATGCTTTCTGAATTATTTAAGTTGATTTTGCAGGTATATTCTAAAGCAAGTCAAAATCATCCTGCTCTAAATAGCCCTGAATTCATCTCAGAGACCACAATCTTGAAGGGCCACCAAGTCTTATAGCTGTTATGTTCTATGAAATGTCAGGGGGAAAGGTGTAGATGCAACACCTTAAACATTTTACCTGAACACCACAGTACAAGTAATTCTGCACTCTCAGCAGTTCAGCTTCATCCTGCACACAGAATCATTAGGAAGAGTATACTGAAAACTTCTGAAAAATGCACAGACCTTCCAAAACACGACAGGTAGACAGACAAGCAGCATCACAATATTAAAATGAGCAAAAAAAAATTATCTTCTAAGAAAGTTACTAGAAAGTATATATTTATTCTAGGGACCTACAGCAAGAAGCCTGAGAAAGACAGCATGAAGCTTTTTCAGATGCAGCTTGTTGTGTTACGTAACTCCTACGACTGCTCGTAAGCAACTAATTATGCATGTTTACTGTATTATGTAAATAACGATACAAGCACATCTTACAGGGCTTAATTTTGCAAAGCCCCACTAATCACTTTGTACCGTACTTTAAGCCATCTGTGTCTTCTGTTTTAAAAAGAACACATTAAAATGCACGGCCTAGAGTACCCATCCATACAACTACAGTTTCGAGGTTTTCTAGATGTTTTATTTTTTATGAGAACAAACTGTTCAGGAGACAAACACAGTACTAAGGGGAAAACAAATAAAAACAAATTAAAAAACCCCTCCAGGTTTCTTTAAGGCTTCGCATATGCCTTATGCTAAAAATCAAAAGTCACCTAAGTTTCACCAAAATCTGAATTCACAAAAAAGTATTCTAGAAAACACAGACGGGATGAACAGAACAAAAACCAGAAGGGTTTGTTTCCCCCTTGAAGGTATGTTAGGGTATTCAATCTGCATTTTCAAAATATTCCGCAGTCTGGAAATAGTAGCTGAGGCAGACGCCAGAGGACACTTGTACACTGTGAACAAGTCAGTGTCAGATTCTACAGAAAAAATGATGATACCAAGATACAGCTGTGAGATGGAGAAAGCCTAGTTAGTGCCTGACCTCAGAGAGTAAACCACGTTGTACAGATACAGCAGTGGGATGGCCAGTTTTTAAGCAAGTACATCCATTTACACATACCTAAGAATAAACCCTTGATTTTTGGTGTTGAAACTGGCTCCTTGTTCCCAACAATATCTGCTATTTCAGATTAGCTCCAGATATGACTCATCAGTCAACGTGATCAGAACAATCATGCTCCTGCTCCTTTTCTCCTGTCAATGGATAAGCACCACATTGCTTTTCAATCTAGGAAAAGTAGATCACCTTCCCACTCTCAAGCACTCTCGACGGTTGGACTCGATGATCTTAGAGGTCTTCTCCAACCTTAATGATTCTATGATTCCATAAGCTAACACTGTAAGATGACTTTATTTTACAAAACTGAAGATATGATCACAATAGCCAATTTTCCAGGTGCAGTTGAAGTACTGGTACGTGACAGCATGACAGTCATGCTACGTTCTCTCATACTAGAAATACTACAGAGAGTAAAAAGGGATAAAAACACACACACAAAAAAAAAATAGAACCAAAGCTTTAGATTAAAATCCTCCTATATTTGCAAAATGTTCTCATGCTTAATGCAGTGACATATATATGCTTAAAAAGCCTCTTGTTAAGTATGATAAAACAGTTAAAATGTAATCTCTGCTTGAAGTTCTTCTATGCTTGAACATCCTAAAGCATCATTCAATTGTTTTCATGTTTAGGATAGACAAGAGTGTTTCTCAAGTAGCTTAGCGCCAAATTACAAGTAGCATTTCCATTCATAATCGAACCATAGCCACAAATCTTCCTTACCTGCTAGTGCCAGCTGAAGCCCACTTATATCCACGGACTGGGCCATGTTCCCCACGTCCATTGAAGCAATCTGCCGAGGAGTCTTCTTAAACAGTTCTCTAGGGGGGGCCAACATCAGCTGAGAAAGAAAGAATTTCTCTGGAGGAGTTATGGGAGGTAAGAAGCCTGTGGAGACACAATGAAAAACAATTGCCAACTTTTAAGACAGTAGCATTAATAGCTACCACGTGCTTCGGGTAGAACGAGGAAAAACTTAAACACAAACTAATGAGTTATTTAAGGCAAGATCGGTGCAACTGAAGAGTCTTTGCGAGTACATACAAAACTGTTATCTACTCAGCTCCTAAACTGACGTAAAACACAATGTTTTACTGACCGGTACTCCGCATGCAACATCTGATGCTAGGTCAGTCACAGCGGTTTCTTTATGTGCTTTCTGATTTAGACAACTAGTGAGCTATTAAATATGCCCAGACATTGCAAATTGTACCGTAAAATACACAAACATTTCTTTTTAGAAACTGATTCATCTTCTAACCCACTCCGCAAGTCTATCGCTTGTCACGTTTGTATTTACTGAAACGGGAAAAAGCGTTTTCTTAAAGGGTTTGTTTCACAGCTTTAAAGCTGTCAAAAGCCTCCTATCACCTGCAGGTTCTCGCAACGACTTTCTCCCCAAAATCCCCTGTTACGATCGAACCGAGCAGCCTACTCGACAGACGCTCGCTATGACAAACTCCCACCGCCCCTTCCAAACCGGGAAAGCGCAAAGCCAGCGGCGGGAAGCCGGCACCGGGCAGCGACACCGAAGCTGCGCTGAGGAGCGCTGCCCCCGCCGCCGGGAGGGCTCCTCTGTCCCCTACCCCCCGGGGACGGGACGCACCGGAGAGCGGCGTGCGCTCCGCCTCGTCGCCGCCGCGCTCGGGCGCGGGGTTGAGGAGGTGGGCGAAGACGGCGGCGAAGGGGTTGGCGGCGAGGGGCTCGGTGCGGTACATCTCCCAGAGGAGGTAGAGGGCGGTGAGGCGCTGGGCCGGGCTGGGCAGCAGGTCGGGCTGCTGCAGCAGGAGGACGAGGACGGAGCCCAGGCGGAAGTGCTCGGCCTTGCCGAAGTAGTGGTGGAAGGCGCTGGAGAGGCCCTCGAAGGTGCTGCCGCCCGCCTCCTCCGACACGATGCTCAGCAGGCTCGACAGCTCCTTCGGTGACAGGCTCATCCTGCCGCCCGCCGCTCCGCCCGACTCGCCCGACTCCGCTCCCACCTGGCTGCTGGGCGCCGGGCTCCCACCGCCCCCGGGCATCCGCCCGCTCCCCCCCAGCAGCCGCCGCCGCCGCCGCCGCCTTCGCCGCCCGCTCCGGCCCGGCTGCGCCGCTCTCCCGCTGCCGTAACACTGCACACGCGCTGTCGCGCCGGCGCCGCTTTACGACGCGGCCGTAAAGCAACGGACCCACCGGGACGTTCCGGCTCGGCACCGGGGCGACGAGGAGGAGCGGACGCCATTGGCCGCGCGGCGCCCCCGCCTGACGGAACGGGATTGGCCCGCGCTTCCCGACGGGGGGGGCGGGGCGGGGCGGGGCGGGCGCGGGCGATTGGCTGCCGCCGCGCGGCTGCGGGCGCTCCCCCGTGGGGCTGGGCGGGGGCGCGGCGGCCGCTGTGGGCGGCAGGGGGCGCTCGGCGGCGCGCGGGGCGTGCGTTACCGCCCGTTACCGCCCGTGATGGCTGGCGGGGAGAGTCGAGCGGAGTGGGGGGGTCGTCCCTGGGTGGGCAGCTGGAAAAAAATGGGATTCCCTGTGGGAAGAAGCAGACGAGCTGGAGCAGAGCCCCGCCTCTAGGTCCCGCCATGGCCGCCCCTCCCTGCTCAGGTGTGGGCCCTGTGGTTTTCTTCTGGCTGAGGAAGAGCTCGTCACCGTTTTGTTGGAGAGCGGAACGGTTTGGTGACATCTCACTTTGGGATCATCCCATCGCTTTCTGAAAGAAGGGAAGCCTCCACCCCAGACATCTTCCCCTGTGGTCACCCCGAATGGGAGCGTTCCAGACACGGGTGGACCAGCAGACGGGCTGTGAGGGGCTGTGTGTCCCTGGGAGCCTGACGGAAAAGAGGAGCGGTGCCGCCACTGTGCTTCGGTCAGCGACGATGGGAACCTTGCCTCACCTCTGGTGATAAAAGGGAAAGGTGGTGTTCACCTCCTCTCGCTGCCTAAAGGCCGTCCTGGAGGGCAGTGCTCATCCGTTTCTTCCACAATCCAGTTCAGTTACGATCTGTTCGCTTTGTTGATGGGCTTCTTGGCAGAGCTGAAGAACGGTGAGCTTCAGTAGTGTGTAGCTAGAAGTCAGGGCTGGGAGAACATCCCCGTTAAGTGCAGCCATCTGTTTCACCAGCTTATCTTGTGGATGTGCATCTTGAGCAACTCACAGACGCACCAGGCGTAGCCTGAAGAATGGCTGAGGGCACGGCCTGGAGGAAGAGCTTTCTGTGATACGTGCTGAGAGAAGAAAGGCTGGAAAGTTCTTAGACACTTCTGCTGTCTGGTTCCCTCAGGAGTACTCCCAAGTCACCCAGCCCAGAAGACCTTGGCTTTCTAGTTGGCCATTCTGGTGTAAGAGATGGGATTCAGTTTCTAAAATGCTATCAACTGAAAGCTAGTGCTCTGTATATAGACCAAGTAATAGATTAATTGGCATTATTGATGGGAAAGAAACCCAGATCTGAGAGGTGTACAGGCTTCATGTATATATACAGACATAAAGAAATGATGACTTTGGGGAAAAAAACAGGGTCTGCAGCCATGTGAGGTATGAGCTGAAAGCCTTGTTGACAGAGCAGCTGCTCACCAGCTGACTAGATCACAGTGAGAGGTCTACTTGCAAGATACACAGCTAGAGTAGTAATGCAGATGGAAGAGGATGCCAGTGAGCTTCCTGCCATGGCCAGCATATTCAAGAAAACACAGGAGTCCTTGGAAGTTTGGGCCAGTTTGGAATTTACTAACAACTGCAGTGAGGACTTTAACTAAGATTTTGGAAGAAGATGACAGGATTACAGACTGTCGAGGAAGTAATCTGTGTAGGTGTACAGCAGGGCTAGCTGGAGAACTTGGGAAAGCATGGACATAAACAAGAGCTGTCCACCCTTACTTGTGACACATAGAGAGAAGTTAAATATCTTCAGTCAAATAATGTGAAAGCTCAGTAGTTTAGAGAGGAAGACTCTGGGAGAAGAAGGTTCCTCATAACTCAAATGGATTTTTTTTTTTTTATAAATAGGTAGAAAGATGAACTTTGGCAGCTGACCCAAATGCGCAGTCTATGAGAGGAGCTGAGGATATGCAGAACAGGACAACTTTGTCTTCCCCTCTGTCTTGCTGACCTGTAGAGAAACTGTAGTTCTCTGTGCCTGTTAGAGAAAGAATTTTGGTTCTGTGGGATTGAAGAACCATTGCAATAAATTGGGAAGGTGAACCCATGTCAGTGGCCTGCAGAGTGGAAAACACCGAGGTGGCTGTTTCTGGCTCTCTCTTAAACCTGCTAGAGAGACCAGGAGATACAGTTCGATACAAGGGTGTAAAAGACTTGAGAGAGCGATAGCTTATTAAAGTGAAACTACGTTTTTTTTTACTGATAGGAGTGACTGAAAGAAACTCTGTGAGTAGCTGTGGCTCTAAACATCCATAACTCTACACAAAAACACAGGATGTTGTTCGTCTAGCTCAGCGTCATGTCCATGACTGAGAGCAGCAGTGTCCAGTGAGGACAGCACAGAGCGATGCTTTCCCCGTGTGTACACTTGGCTTCTGGCCAGCTGCTGTTCAGGTACCTCCTGAGTCGAGGGTTGAATGCTCATCGCTGTGATTCCCAGCCCCAAGGAAATTTTTTTTTCCTTGAGCTCATCTTAAGTGCTCTGTGAACTCATTTTTATTTCTGACGTGCATAAAACCCCGTTGCAATGAGTTCTGCAGTTTAAGAACCATGCTGTGCAAAACAGTACTTCCTTCTCCAGTCTGTTCACTGCTCATCCTTCCGTGCATGTCTTACCATGTCTTACCTCGGTTGTTCCTCTCTAAGCTCACGTCTCCTTCTGTGGCATCCTCATTCTGCCATCCTTCTTGTCCCTCTCTGTCTTTTCTACTTCTGCCGTATCCTTTTTGAGAAGGAGTGACCAAACTTGCATCCAGTGTTCAAGCTGTGAGTGTCCCATAGATTTATACACCTTTATGGTATGAGTCTGGTTTATTTTTCTTTTCCATGTTGTTTGCTCTTTTGAGCTGTGAACCTGACACTAGAAAACAACTGTCCTCGATGACTCCTTCAGCAGGTATAGGTAGGTAGCACCCACCACTACAAAAAGGGAGGATTCCTTCCCTTTGCACCCCACCCTTATTGCAGTATTTTACTTTTTATTTTACTCAGTCATGCACCTTCCTGCCAATTTTTGTTTTTACAGTCCTGAATGATTTTTTTCTCGCCAGGAAACTTAGTGTGTACCTGGGAAGAGTGCCCTGTCCATCCCTTTATGCACACACAGGAGGTTACTCCTCACTCTTACCTTTGTGCACGGAAGTTTTGGTCGTTGCTGTAGTTTTATGCAATTTTCTCAGTACAGAAATTGGACTTGGTGATTTATAGTCGGATTATCTCTGTGGCCTTTTTGAAGATTGATATCAGAATTGCCACCTTTATTTCTTTGATACTGCAACCATTTTGATGAGCAGGTTGCACATCGCAGTTCATAGTTTAGCATCTTCATCCTTCAGCTGATAAAAATCTCTTGGATGAATCCCATCTGATCCCCGTGATGAATAGTGACTCATTTTATGCATTTAATTTCACATCCCTTACTAACACTTCACAGTGAGACAGTTCTTTTCACTTGTACCCCATCAGTAAAGGTTCTTCTCTGGGAACATCTCCAAGATCCCATGTAGAGATGCAAAGAATTAATTTAGCTTTTCTCCTGATCCTTCCTTGAGGATTTTGTATGTTGCGCTCATCTGTTGACCTCAGGCTGACCAGCAGATTTTCTGTTTCTGGTGTGCTGGCAAAAGTTGTATTTGTTTATTTTCGGGATGAAGTTTATGGTTAGAAATGATCACACCTAAAATTGTGCCCTAAATTGAGGGATAGTTTGCTGGGTGCTAATCCACAGTCAAATAGACCTGTGATACTTCTGACCAGGTGGTCTTTTTTGTACAGCCTGCTCCCAATAACAAACTGCTGAAGACAGCAGAGCAAAAAGAAGAAACATGTTTAGAAAAAGAAAGCTGTCTCTTCTTTTCCTATAAATTTCAGAAATGTAAGCCACTCTTAGATAATGTACTTACTGGAATAATGGATGTACGATTGCAGAAATGGACTTCAGAGCAATAAAAAGTTTCCCCAATGACTGAGATAGCAAAAAAATTGTGTGACTCATACGTGGCTAATGCAGCCCTCTGAAGCTGTTCTATCCAAATTAAAATGTTTCTAGCCAGAGCAGGAAAACGAACTGTTTAGAAGATTTAATACTTTATAGGAAGTGGGATGGGCACAAGCATCAGCTGACAAAGAGGATTCAGAAGTCACAATAATTTCAAAACAGATTGCCACTTCAGGATAGCAAAACACCTCAATTGAAGAAAAAGATGAGGGTAAAATACTCCTGGGGCAGGAAGCGCAGTAAATGTGCTGCAAAGAGTGTTTCTGTAACTGCACAGGATGCTATATTTTGTGGACATTTGTTGGATATTCTGGGGCTCAAAACTTGTGTAATGAAGAAGCGAGAGTATGCGATCCTCGTGCAGACTCAAAGACATGGAGTTCTCAGCCAGATTTGATTTCTGAAATGGATCACGTTACGTTCAAGGAGGAAGGTTGGGGCCCCAGCTACTGCAGTGGGTCTGGGGGGCTCGGATTCCGCAGGAGATACATCACTGCAGCACAGTCTCACGGTGTGAAGGGAAGGGTTCAGTTTTCTGTCTCTGCAGAACAGCTCCTCTGGGACTAGGCTGAGCGTATTCCATTTCTTTTAGATGGCTTATAGAAGAGCTATTAAATGGTCAATAAAAGCCTAAAATATACCTGTCATTCTTTATGTTTGAGTTTGAGTAAGAACCTCAGTAATGATCGTGCTTTGAGTTCTTAAAGAGGAATGAAGGGATTGGGCTACACTTAAATTACTCTCAGTCTCCTGCTCTAACTCTGTCCCGTTGGCTCATAAATGCTCTTACGGATACAGAGATTCCAGACTAAAAGTGACAAAGGCAATCTAGTTTGGCAAATAACCCTTTGCAAATACAAATAAACCTTTACAAATTATTTGACAGTTAGTATGCAATTGTTTTTGTATTTACATGAACACTTTTTGCCTTTGATAAATCGTAATTGTTACTGGAAAATTAGACTCACAACCAAAGGAGCGCATTCAGTTTCATTTGATTTCCTAAGCTAAGGGAAAGGCTGTGTAATTTAGCTGTAGAGGTTGTTTTTCCTTCTTTCCTTATTAAAATTTATTAAGTTATTATTTGCTGTGGTATTTTAGATGACAGCCAAAGAATGAGAACTGCATTCTGGGCACTAGGAAAAAAAAACTACTAATGAAGGAGCAATAGAAAAAAAAACAGCATTTGCAAGGAGAAAGAAAAACTGGCAAAGAAGGTGTATTAAATTGACTTGCTCTGCAGCAAGTATTTGAGTTTCATCTCGCAAAGAGGCTGAATACTTAGGAAAAAACTCCCACCAGCATATCTTTTATCCCACGTTTCATTTGGGAAGGACACAGTGGGAAGGAATTAAATCACTCCTTAAAGTCAAAGGGGAAATTAAAGCACTTCCAGATTGTTCTGTTTATTCTCATGACACTTCTCTCCTGTACACAAATTCCTTTCCGTAATAATTGAAGTGACCCATCCCATCTACAGTGTATTTTAAATAGCAACAGATCAGAAAGAGGAAGGAGTAAGTGCCTTTTTTATGCATCTCTTCATGCGTATCTTCCTAGCCACCATTGCATGTTTTTCTT
Organism: Chlamydotis macqueenii; assembly: GCF_036417535.1. Lineage (NCBI taxonomy): Eukaryota > Metazoa > Chordata > Aves > Otidiformes > Otididae > Chlamydotis > Chlamydotis macqueenii. Next base: position 147,007,181 of record NC_141556.1, on the reverse strand, counting down.
CCTACTTCATCTCTTCGATTTAAAACACAAGATGGAACCACCAATGCAGAAACAGATTTTGTTATTCCTGGAGTAATCAACAATATTGGCATGATAACAATGCCTAAAAGCCTTCCTGAGTAACTGTAGGAGAACACATCTTCACTTGTTAGTCAGACCTCAAAGATGCCAAGGGTTCTTGGATACAGCTTGAAGAGCACTTAAGAAACACCAAAAATATCATAGCACGAACAGCTTCATAAGTGCTGAACACTGGGTGGCTTAGAAATAAACATGTTTGTTGCTGGATTCTTTAACTACTGTGAGTTTTAGTGATACCTCTGCATTTTAAGCCAGTTTTTAAATGACAGATGCTCACACATGTAAATTAATGTTAGTCCACTCACTTGGTTCCTTGAGTGTTAGACACTTCCAGAAGAGACAGCGTTTTGGCCCCAATTAAAATCAATGGCAAAACTCCAGCAGGGTCATACTGGCACGTAAAAGCAGCCTACAGTATGGCTATTTGCATACAGGTCTTCGAAGATCCTTCTTCTAACTAGGAAACCCTTCCCTGATAACTCAGGAAAATTTTTTTTCCTCAAGAAATTATTTGAAGCAAAATGATATTTTCATTTGTCCTTTTTTCTTACCGTTTCATCAGACAGCGATTTTTTTTAAATCCGTCTGTAATTCTAAAACAGCTGAGCACCTGTTTTGTGTGAAAACAGTCAGTATGCGCACTGCTCGGGAACTCTTCACTGTGAACTTTAATTTGAGCACTCAGCATTTATAATTTGAGCTATGCAATTGCACATCTTACTCAAATGAGACTGTTTCTGTTCCCCAGCTCGATGGCTTGATTTACGCTTTAGGTTTCTGTTTTCATCCAAAATCAATTTCAGTTGAACCTTTACCTATACAGATAAAACTGCAGGAGGAAGGACTTGAAATCCACCTTCTGAAAGAGTATTCAATAATTCAGAGCTGATTAGAGAGCTTTTGTCCAGGAAATGGGAAATTCAGGTTCTCTTTCTTCCTCTGCCTGTAGGGTTTTAAACTCCAGCCCAGGCTTTGGCTATTAGGAGCAGGAGGGAGTGTTCATCTCCTCTGGCTGAAGTTACTTTGCTTTGTTTACAAGGATTAAAGGTTGACTACAAGGGAAAGGGAGCAAAAGCTGAATTTGATGGTTTTAGTGAGACAGTGCTTGGTGAGAGGCAGGACAGTGGTCTGTGTTCTAGTCCTGTGCTGGGAAGAAGGGAAGCATGTGCTCAATGACAATCAGGTATAAAAGCATAAAAATACATGTGTGTAGGGACCGGAAATCTGCGTCCCTCTTGCCCATTTACACTCACAGCCATTGGGAGAGTCACTTCTTCCCATTTTTTCCTTTTAGAAAGAAAATGTCACAAATTTAGTAAGGAAGCCCTCTTCTGTCATATGTATATAATTGTATATGTACGTACTTATTCATGTATAAACATATGGGCACACATATTTAAATATTAAACCAAAAGTTTCTCATTAGAAATCTATCTCAGATAGGAAAGAAGTAGGTCACAGTATCTGATGATGTGACACTTTTCCACATGACATTTGATCAGAAAGATGCTTGGAAAAGCTAATTTTTAAATGTGCTTTTAGGACCTGATACAATCCTTTTGTGCAAGAAGACAAAATGTCAGTAGTATTTTTAGGGGCACTACTGAACATTGTGGTATAGTGATATATATATATAGACCAAGCAAAGAGAGAACCTCAAACTGCACAGACCCATTTATAAAATTATCTCTAAAAATAATTGATTATTTTGTTTTCCTCCAGCAGTGGGGCAGCTCCACTGACTTGTATCTTCTGAGTTCTGCGTCATTCATTTTCTCATGTTCCCATATGTTTCAAACACCCAGCGAGCTCTTTGCTTTCCAGCTGCCTATAAAGTTTCTCTTATGCCTGACTCGTTATTGCCTTCTAAGTATGTATGCTGCACATCCTCAGAGTGTCTTGTTATTCATCCCATCTCCTGTTCTATGCTGAAAGCTTTTAAATACATTTTAATGATGCATAACAGCAATATAATGAGCCTAATGGCATGCTATTGATTTTCATTTGAAACATTGACATTTGAAGATTTCAGCAGCCTTTTAGCAGTGTGTATATTTAATGTGATTCAAAGACAAGACAAATGCAACACAATATCTGTCTACTAAAAAACCTTCACAATCTGTCTACTGAACATCTCCCCAACCTTGCCCGCAATCTGTTTGTTGCAATCAGCTGCATTAGAAGTGTATTGTTTTCAGTGTCTTAAAACAAGCAAGCCCTAATCCTTGGTGCAAGGAAATAAAAGGGAAAAGCACAAAATTGCTGTATCCAGACACAGATTTGCTTATCTGATCTGGTCACGATGAAGATATTAATGACCCAGATCCAGTCAGTGCTGTCAGAGAATGCAACGTGTTCGCTCCATAGAAGAGTAAACTGTCCAGAATGCCCTCTAGATAGGAGATAGCTGAGTTACGGGACACCCTAACCCAGGCAAAGTCAGAAGTAGAAAAAGAACAATGAAATCAGCAAACGTACATATCAATAAGATTACAATAAGATACTGGTTCCCCTTTGATGGATAACTCAGTAGTTACATCCTATGAAGAGTTTTGTTTTCAGGAGAAGTTTCTGAGAAGTCAGTGGGCAATATGTGAAACAGCCATAACAGTGCCCTGACTAGACTGTGTGTGTGGCTACTTGCACATAAAACTAACAAACAGCAGCATTGCCAGGCTGCACCAGCCATATATTTTCCTTGTATTGTAAGTAAAGACCTTATTTTTCCAGTGCTGTGACATGTTTTTTTCAGGGAGTGTTTATAATAAATGAATACAAGTCAAGTTTACAACTATTGACCTTACCCTTCTGGCTTTTCACAGCATCACTCATATTCTTTACACATCAATTATCTGTACAGCAACATAAATGTGCATAACACTATCATGATATTAGGAAATGCAGTTTCTACCCTATGAGTTGATTGAACATAAGGTAATATAGACAGAGAAAAAAGCAAAGGACCAGGGAAACAAGGAAGACTTATGCTTTTGTAAGGTTTTCAGTTCACTTGTTTTCCCAATGTGCAGCTGTTGGTTTGTAACCACATCAACCAAGAGGATCATCTGACAAGTCATGACTCAGACTTCATTGCAGTTCAGTATAATTAGAGAGAGTTTTTTCTTTTGAGCTTAAAAAAAAAAAATCAGCTGCCCTGATTACCATTTTGTTCATATTTTTTTCCAATCTGCTTTGCTTTCAAGATCATGAGAATATTTCTGAGACTATGCAAGTGATTTTGAAGTCTAAAATGCTTTTTGAGTTAGTAGTAGTTCCCAGAGTACAAGTTAGGCTGAAATTAAGATACACGATTCTAAGAGGTCACTGGATAAATAAAAAAACTTTTAAACTAATAAGGTACCTAAGACAGGCATAGGCACAAGTTTTGTGATTAAAATGTAAGTAAAGTTCTATTTCTTCCCATACCAGAGACACTGACTTCTAACTAGTGACAGAGATGATCAAGAAGACCATTTTCATTTGGTTGAAAAAATTGCAAACGGGAAAAAATAGCCTATCTTGAATAGATGGTGGTAGTAATGAGTAACTGCTGCAAACACTAGAGTGGAGCATGCGTTTTTAATCAGTCTCAGAAGAAATCTCAGATATATATAATTGTAGACAGAAGAAATGTCTGTTATCATTTTACTTAAGATAGGACACATGAACAATCTCCTGGAAGTACCTAATTCTCTTGACTGACTGTGGAGGAATGATCAGCTCAGATGTCTCATTTTTGACCTCTAAGTTAGGACACATCAATCCCATCTCTAAAGTCGTGCTGAATCCCGTGGGGAAGCAAGATCAAGTTTGAAGCTGAGTTAAGGCTAAGTGAGAGCCTCAAGTTATGTCTGCAGGCAAGATATATGTTCCTTTTCTTATCTTCCAAAAGTGTGTTGCATCCTTTTTTCCTAGGCTGTGCTGGTGTTTCATATTTTAAACATAGATTCTTCCGGGCAAGGACTGCCTCTAGCGACAGTCCTCAGTACAGCATTTGCTGGGACTGCAGAGCATCCCTGTAATGGCAATTCTAGCACGTCTCAGGAAGAAGGGGCTTCTGTGCATAGGCCGTTGAAGCAAAAACTAAAAGGCAGAGCAAAAGCAAAGGAGATGAACGATACAACCACTTCTGTGCTGCCAGCCCACTGTGAGGGAAGTCCCCCTCGGCTCCTGCTGTATGAACCTTTCTCTTTTTTTCAATGTTGTGTCGGCACTCATGTCTCGCAACAGTCTGAAGTTTCTAGAGGATGTGGAACTACTTTGTTCCCTGTCTGTTCGCTGACTTTGTTCCTATTCCGGTTCCCTGACTATAAAAGCCCAAGACCACAATGCCACCAGTTCAATGAAACTGAAAGGCAGTAAATTCAAATCTTGCAAACAAAAAGCATTTTATATACAGCGTGCATAAAAAGAACTTACTGCCACAGACTATTGCTGAGGCCAAGGTTGTAAGAAGGCATATGACATTTTCAAACATAACAAAAATACCTAGAGTTAATGCAGGGAAGGAGAAATTCAGAAGGTGTGTAAGTGCTTCTTCAGCTTACACAATCTACTAATGATGGATGAGACCTTTTGGGGGAGTATTGCCTCTGAAGTAGCTAGTCTTGGTCACCATCAGACAGGAATCTCTCGACCATAAATCTGATCAAATATAGCAATTTCCATGTTGCTCACTTACACTTGAGAGAGCCTGCTGCCTTCAAAGTGCACGAAGGGTTTGGTCTAAAGCACATCATCCATCACCGGTGCAGAAAAAGTGTATTCATTTTGTGGTGGTGTGAAAAATTGCCAACAGGCAGTTGGTTTGCAGGCCAACAATGTATACACGTGGCTAACGTGACATTGGTGTACAACAACCTGCATTCATTGCTGTGCTGTCGTATGCCTAAAAGGATCCCAGGTTTTGAAATTAATGCACCTCCTGCTCTTCCTTTTAATTCTTTGCTCAAAATCCAGTGCAAACTTCCTCTCTTGTCCTGACTATTTATAAGTATACATAGAAACAAATCTTTTGTAAAGATGTGAGAGACATTCTGCTTTATTCCCAGGGGCAAATAAAGCCTTTTATTTTTAGCCCAGTTTCCTAAGGAAATGAGACTGATGCAATCACATTGTCTATTTGTCTGTCTATCAAATCAGCCCCCCTCCCCCCTTCCCTCCCTCCATCAACTTCTCACCATTAATCTTTTCCATCCAGATCAGACAGAAAGGCAAAATTTTTTCAGAAGTGTTAAATGCATGTAAGTTTTATGAAAATCAGTGGCTGGGCCAGAGGAGAGACCTTACCAGTTCCCTCACTGGAGAAGTATGTACTGGTTGAATTCAGCAGGTAGGCAGTGACATGCTGGCAAGTCACCTTGTGCGTGGCTGTGACACTGCCGTGATGTGTGTTGTCACACAAAGGTGGAAGAACAAGAGAGACAGGAGTGGCAGTTCAGGGGTACTTCTGGAGGGGCTCTCCTGGATACATGGTGGTATTTCAGGGGTGGGGAGAGAGAGGTGGCACAGGAGAAGGGAAGGAGCGGGGTTGTTGGACATGTGGGAGGTAGGGGTTGGAGCACATCGGTGTTTTTCTTTATATTCCAAAGGGGCAGATTGTTAAGGTCATGTTCTTGGGAGCTTCTCAGTGATGGCTCAAGAAACAGAGTAGAAATGACACACAAAGCCAGTGCTAGAAAAGCAGTCATTATTGTCTTTGTCATTACCTGACAAATGTTTCCTGGGTAATTCCTGTCATGGAGAATAATTATGCACTGAAGAAACAGAGACAGGTTCACATCTGACCAGTCATTTCATAAACCCTATGTGAGTGCATGTGCTGCTTCAAATGGAGAGTGCAGAATTGCCCACATATTAAGTTGTGGGCAGTCTCTGAGTTTTTCCAGTGTCACTGTTGGGAGACTTTTACCCAGCGAACGTACCAAGAACATTCAGACCAGGGAGAAGCCCAGCCTGTCCCCATGGCTGCCTGACTGCCTGCCTGTTCCACTGTAAGGTATGGTCCTGAGCGTTGTGTGTGTGTTGGAAGGAAGTATGTAACTCAAGTATTTATTTACTCTTCCTGTGTTTGCACTGATGTCTGGAAAACAGTCCAGATCCCTGGAAAACAGTCTGAAGATAAAGCTAAGGTTATAAGCCCAGTGAACGTGAGTTCATATTTCCATTGTGACAGATACATTCTCTTATATTTCAGCATCATAGCATTGTCTCCAGTGACCTGTATTTTAAGTCTCAGTGGCAACAGAAGTGTGTAAACACCTTGGAGATGTGTAGCATGATGCCACGTTATGGGAGGAGGGCACACAGCAAAAAGGAAAAGCAATTTTAGTTCTTAAAAAGCTTCTCCAACTTAGTTCAAAATCTGCTACTGCCTTCCAAACATCCTTATTGTGATTTTTGAGAATTCTTTTTATTATGGAGAAATTGGTAAGATCGTTTAAGACACTAAGCTTCCTTTAGTTCCTCTCTATTCAGTAATATGCTGGTCAGCAGATAATGTTTAAACATCTTTTTAGCCAAAACATAAGGTCCCTTGACACAGCTCTGGGAAGCAGTTTCTTCTGTTAGGGAATTCCAAGAAGTGAGTACCTAAAGATCTATTTAAACCAGTGTTGGTGACATGCCTTTTCTTCAATTGCCCTACCCTTTCTCACTAAACCTGAGCTACCTGTTTCCTAAATTCTTTCAGCCTAAATCTGAAGTATCCCTTGCCTTGCAAGGGATTCAGAACAGGCTAATGGGTAGAGGTGAGGTAAAAGAGATACCACAAAAGCAGTGACCCTGTTGTGATGAACAATGCAAATAAGAACATTCTTTTTTTTTTTTTTTTCCCCATTCCCCCATTTACAACAACAAAAGAAGACTATAGTCATCTTAGATAAGATTATAAGGTGGGAATCTGGTGGAGGGGGAATAAAAGTTCCCTGTTCTGCAGAAAATGCTTTGTGATCTTGGACACGGATCCAAATTATTTTGGACGTGGTTGGCCTTGGAGTGCCTGTGAAAGGAAACAGAGCCAAGAAATACATACAACATGAAAGTCTTCCTCTCACATACACAAAGTCTCATGCACAGAAGCGCACAAGCATGCCACTTGCAGTACAGAGATAGGATACCCTATGGCAATCCCTGATTTCCCTTGTTGTCCCTGTCTGTCACAGAAAATTGACAGCTATAACTGACAGCCTCACAGAAGCTGTAAAGGTGCAGAGTGCTGTGTTAACACAAATGGCACGGAGCACACTGGCATCCAAACAAGTTTGAAGGCTGGGCCATTTTGCCTTCAGCAACTGAAACCATTCTGCAAGTATTTTATATGCAATTAAACGTTCTTTTTCCATCAGGTGCTTTGACTTCAGCATATAACTTTGCATGCCGGAACAGAAGATGGTGAGGTGGGTCAAATGTAATAATGGGCAGAAATATTATATTTGTAAGTATATTATTGGAAATAAACAGAGTCTCTTCTCCAAAGGGGAAACCCTAGCTTTCCTCGGAATCCTTATTTCACGCACTTCGCATCCCATGCTTGTGTCCATAAATGTTTCCCCGTGACCAGCCACCATCTGCAGATCTGTGTCCCTGACTGCCTTTCATTCCTGCATTTCTTGCAGAGATCACACCAAGGACACACGCATGCAGTCGGTGCCATTGGAAAAGTGCACCCTCCCTCAGCCAGCTACTATTTCATACGTTTTAGCCACCGGAGCCTGTGGTTTGGCATCAGCAACCACAGCACAAACACCTTACTATCACAGCATTAGAAGTTGTCTGATCAACAGACAACCTAAGCCCGGTGCAGCCATTTCCTGGTTAGTAGCGATGACCCATTCACACACTGGCCTCCTTCCCTGCTTTATTACAGTGCCTGTGGGTCAGAGCAAGCCCTTCACAGGGTTTTCCCTACAAAATAACTCTGTAGCTGCTGCTCATCACCCCTGCTCTAGATCCTGATGCAATTTCACAACCCTGTGGCACCAGAGACCTCAGCTGGCAAGGCCGGAGGCAAACAACAGCTGTCTCCCTTCTGCTATGCCAGCAGCCCCATTTCTTTGCCAGGAACTAGCACTGTCAAGTAAGGGTTAAAAAAACCACTGGCCCTTCATGGCCAGGGCCTTCTGCGTGCATCCTTCTGAAATAACATCACAGTCCAAAACAGGAACAGGTCATTCACTGGTGCAGGATCCATGCCTGGGCAGCAGCTGGTGAGGACAGAAGGGAGAAAATGCTGAATCAGAAGTATTTTATTTTTGGTAGTTTAATAGTGGACTAGGAAGGTCTGTGAGCAGGAGTTGAAGAAAGACAAACACAACTTTCCGCAGCACGCGGAGAAACAGTTCCTTAGGTAGTTCATACCGGTGACACTTTGAAGTCCTAGCCACCCTTCCAAAACTCCTCGCGCGGACTTGCGTTAGAACTGTGAATCAAATGAGTGCTTTTGGGCAAGTTAGGTTTGTTGGCTATCCACACCCACATACGTAAGCCACAGTAAATCCTACAGTGAGAAGCAGGCAGAGGTCTTGCTTGCCAGAGCTGTGAGTGTGTGGCAGAATTGAAAGAGTCAGGTCTCCTGAATCCTAGGGCCGCTTCTCAGCCAAAAAAGGGCAAAGCACTAACACAGCTAGCTTAATTTCAGTTCCCCCAGTAGCTCACTGCTTTCTCCGTGTAGGTACACAAAGTGCCTGTACGGATATACATGTTCCTGTATTTTTGCAGATATGTTCTTTGTCTTCAGAAGACGGCGTGCCCCAGCAAGCTCCTCGGTTTACAACACCCTTCCTTTGGCCAGAAAGAGTTACTGCAGTCTCCGCAGGCCGTGCCGGGGCAGAGTCAACTTTATGTCACATTGGCACAAGGTAGTTGGGCTGAGAGCTACTACAGGATAGTTTGATAGCATGGAAATGCTTCTGAAAATGCTTTTTTTGTTAAGGTACTGAGTCTTGTTCCTGGAGAAAACAAGCACTTCTGAGACAAGCCACTGTGTCCTTCAGAAGAGTTAATCTGTACCACGAATGGATCAATTCACATATACCCACCACCGTGAGTAGAACCTTGTAGAAAGGAGCCCAGAGAAAGGTCAATACTGTACTTAGATAAATGGTTTCAATGGGAAAAAGTGAGTTTGCTCAGTGCGGTTTATTTACTATCTGAACATTCAGAGCATTTCAAATGTCTGCTTGATCAACAAAGGAAGAATTCAACTCTCTATTTACACAGTCTTGTACCAGCCTCCCCGTTCCCAGTAACTCTTAAACCCATGGCTAATTTCAACCAGGGGCAGAGGCCTGGAAGAGATGGAGCTTTACATGCTCCGTCAGCATGAAGCGTGGTGGAGAAGGGCTCTACTGTGAAGCCTGCTCTCATTTTTGCTCTTCGGTCCCTCAAGTCTGACCAATTTTTATGCTCTCACTTCTTGGCCAATTTGCGGCTAGGTTGGACCAGCCAGCCTCAGCACGGAGGCCTTGGGAGGGAATCCTGGACCACGCTGGAAGGAGGGGAGACAGGAGGCATTGCGGGAAGGGGGTTGATGTAAAGAAAATGTAAAGGCAACATGGGGATCTTGGGAGGGAGGTGCAGGGAGACTGTTGCAGTGAGGGAAGGCAGAGGGGAGAGCGGAGGCTGTTACAGGTTTTGCTGGTTCTGCTGCCTGCAAAATCCTCTTCTTCGACATGTGAAGGGAATGTGAAGGTGCAAGACAACAGGAACTAATAAATAATCAGTAGTACTCAATGCTTTTCAGTTCCAAGTGTTTTACAAACATTAGTGAACCTTCATGAGCTGTTGGAGATGCATTTTCAGACATAAGAAGATGAAAGCTCTGGCTTAAGTCCAAAGTTTTCAAAAGCAGAAACTACTTTTAAGAGCTCCCTTTGACACCCAGCACCAGAGCTCCAAAGGGATTGATTTCACAGTTGCCATCACTGTCAACCAAACTTTTTTTTTTTGTCAACTATACAATTACTTCTGCAAAGCTAGGTCCAAACCTGTGCACTCAAAAGCCTCTGAAAATTCAGGCGGTGCTGGCTTGTTGGGTTTTCCCAAAGTGTATATGGAGAGGCTGGTTCATGAGAGAAATAGATATGTAAAAACATTTTAATTTGTCGCTATTGCACCATGACAAGAATGGAAATAAAGATTTTTGCAGGCTTAAGACACTTAGAAAAAGGGCAAAGAAAAACAAAGATTAAAAGAAAAGACTTCCAAGTAAAACCATTCATCTGTGCAAATGGGAAGGGAAGCACAGCATGTTTTCAAATCTTTCTACATCTCCCGTAAAGACTAGGCAGATGGTTTGGGTGCATTTCCGTAAGTGTATGATGAATATTTTATTCCTGAAAGGAAAAGAAAACATGGATGTGTATGTAGTCACCAGCCTCACTGAACTGAGGGAGAAACAACACAGAACTTCATTAGAAACCATGTGAACTGGTAGTCCAGAGGGTTAAAAAAATATATATTTATAGCAGTATAATAAAAAAAAGAACAGAGAATTATAGTTATTTTCTTTGTAATAATGCATTCACAATTTTAATTGTTCTGTGGCCGTGTTTGTTTCAAAGACTAACGTCTTGTCTGCCTGCCTGCAAAAACAGGGGTGGTGAAAAAGCCTCCAAAACGGAGGGTGTCACATTTAAATTAGCCAGCAGCCAGAACAGGAGGAAATCACAGAGTTTTCACACAGAATATAGGAATGTCAGGTAGAATGCAGTACTGATCAAAGAGAGCAGGTTGAAACTCAGTCCTGGGCATGTGCAGCACGGTTCCTACCCGGCAATATCAGCCATGTGCTGAGTACAGTCTCAGCATAACCCTGCGTGTCATAGCAGATCCGTGGGAAGATGTGAGAATGACAATAAAAATGCTCCTTTGGGGATCCCTGGTGCACAAAAATGAGTGAAAAATTGCCAGAAAAAAAAATCTTGACGGGTACCTCAAAGGCACTCACATTACACATTTTAAAACTTGTCTCAAAGTGCTGACATGTCTGTGACAATCAGGTCTGTGCTAAGACATAGTTTTGCCACTCTTGCTGCTGCTACTCCCCACAGGTGCTTTGAAATCCACAGGAGATGAGCAGAAGTGATGGTTCCTCCCTACGCCTTCCACCGCACTGCCGTGCCCAGCCCCAATACCACCAGCAGCACCGGCAGCACCAGCCAACTCACCCTGGCGCTGCTCAGGTGGTAATGCGGTCTTGAGCCCTATGGTGGGAGATGCCAACTTTCCACAGCTGCCAAACAGGTGGGCAGGATTTGAAGAAAAATGGAAGTTTTATGAGGCTTTAACCTGGTCGTGGAGTCCCTGTGTTGGCAGGGCTATGAGAAATCCCACAGAACAGGAGTGCAGCATCAGACCCCGCTGCAGGGAGGCAGGACGGAGACCTTAATAACTTTAAGGGAGACAGTGTTCTTTCATGTGTTTCTGTTCTGCAACTCTTGTGTGCCTTGAGTCATCTCTGACTGAGAAAAAGGCATGGTTATTTCCTGATTTCTAAAAGGTTTTACTGTCTACACAGATGATACTCCAGGGGATGGATGTTCAAAGGAAAAACAGGGTAAGCTCCTAAAGGAAATCTTTAAAACAACAAGAACCTCTGGCTCGAAGTGCAGCAAAGCAAAGTGGAAATTCTGCCAGCTTTCTAGGCCATGCTTTTAGCTAAGGGAGATTGTACGCAGATCCAGCAAAAGACAGCTATGGTAGAAATACCACTGCCCATCTTCATATGGAAACAAGATGGGGCACTGTAAAGAATGCTGGCGTACTTTTGGAGGTGGTTTGGGTTTGGGGTTTTTTTTCCCCCATATCACTTGACTATTGCTGAACTCCTGAAGACTTTTTTGATCTTGGAAGATGAATTAGTGTGGGGATTTTGGATCAGGAAACAGCCTTGGAGGAAGTCGCTGCTAACACTGGCCGCTCCACTTCAGGCTTCCTTTGAGACTGCCTAGCACAAGCAAACTTCAGCAGCTATGCTTCCAGTAGCGTGCTAGCGCGGCAATACCTTTTTCCTATCAAGGCCATTCATTTTTACTACTGAAGAATCACTGCTTTACAGAAAATTGCAATTAGAAAATTGTCAGGTCAGAATCTCCATTTAGGAAGTTTTGTCCTCTCTGCTCTGGGCTTTTCACCTTGTCACAAGTTATGGAGCCTTTGCACCTTTACCTCCGATTCTGCCACCTTTGTTCCCAGCATCACTAATTTGCTCTACTGTTCAAGATCCCGTATCAGCAAGTTTAATTCCTTACATTCCAAAAGGTATGAAAGCCACTGTCTGCTTGCTTCATTCTCCTTAAAGAGCGCCAATGCATTTTAGGAGGCCAGCTCTTCCATTCCTACTACACTGTAGTGACTATGCCTTGCCAAAAATAAATGGTATTCTTGGAATGCGGTTTCTTATATAGGGCTGGGCATTCCTCTCCTTTAGCACCAGAATAATTTTAGTGTCTTATTTCAATGTCAAACAGGGTAATACATACAAGTCCTGAGAGGATGGAGTCTATCTACAGCTACGTCTTTGAGAATGAAAATGCCTCTGAGATGAGGGGTCAGGCCCTTGGAGGATGGGCAGGGAGGGTATCCTGGCTTGTAACAGGAGAAGTACCTTCTTTCCATCATAGCAGAAGTCATCAACAGCATCTCCTCTTGGCTTCCCAGGGTCATTACCAATGGGATTTGGAAGCGCTGACGAAGAGAGGTCTTCTGCACCTACTGAAGGTGGAGAGGAAAACAGGCGTGGCTCAACTCTGGCAGAGCACAGAAGCTTTATTAAGCACCGGTGGGGGAGTGTCAGGGGATTGGCAGGGCAAGTCATGGTCATGCTCCTCTGCTATCCTTTCCAGACACAGTGGCCATGGAGCCCCTGCCTGGGTTTCCCCTCTATCGCCTGCGTGCTCTGCCAGGGTTTGCTGTATGTGAGTATGGGTCTTAGTTTTTCCTCCAGTGTTTTGGAGAACTGGAAGTTGAGTGAGACAAGTTGGAGAACTACTGCCTTAAACCACATGTATGTATTATTTTAATTACACGTCCTGAGAGGGGCTGTCTTCTCAGGACGTGTTTGTCAAACACCTTGAAATGTGATAGGCCTTCCAGTGTCACAGTAACTGTGTGGTTCCCAGAAGAGGTTTGGCAGTCCTAAATTGCAGAAGTGTGTTTTGCAACTGGAAGTCAGGGAGTAATGCTGGAAGTAAAACAAGTGGAATTGGCAGCATAAACGTTATGGACATTGCTGTCCTAAATAGTTAATCAAAAGACCTAGTACATGAATGAGTTCAGCTGGTTGAAATATTAAAATGCACATTATAATGCTGTTGACAGGGAAAATAACTGTGAGTCAGGACCTCTAATGTGTTTTTACAGTGTTCCCTGTAGCTTAATTGCACTTGTTCCTGATAGTGTGTTATATTTTCTTATATATTCATTATTACACAGGCATCAATTTAATCTGAGATAATAAATGAAACCTCTGGAATTAATTACAGGTCGTAACAGTTTTGTTACTTTACTAGAGCAGGTGGGAAGACAAAAACATGTGGACCCATATCATTATCTGGCTTTTGCAATCCAATCATTACAGGAGAAAGACGATGAAGATTAAATTACTTGGAAAAGTAGCTGAGAATGCTGGGGCATTCCCACAGCAGTTCTCAGTGCGGAAGACCTTGACTACCTTTGCTATCTCCTGGATCCTTTCAAATCCAAATGCATCTTGTGTTTGAATCTATTTAAGAGATCTAAGCTCAACAACTCGTTTTGCAGATTCCCAGGATCTGATATGTCTGGCCAGAGGGGTCTTTGCAGTGTGGTTTCCAGGGAGGCATGCTGCCAGAATTTAGGAGCTGCGTGTGAATTACCATGATTTCCCTCTAGGCCCTCTTGTTTCTGCCAAATTTCAAGTGGACTTTCTGCAAGTGAGAAGCAAACATGGCCCCTTTCCAACAGAACAATGTCTGGGAGGGTGTCTGACATTAAAAACCTTGCAGAGGAGCCTTTTGAAAGCATCTTTAAAAATCCCCTCTTGTAGGGGATTTCTTGTAGTAAAGAAAGTCATTAGCTGTGCATAGGAGGCAGAGGGCACCTTACTTGGTTGCCAGATATTTCTGATCCTGAAGTTATATTAGAACATAACTCCATCTTGTATAAAATGATCCATCTAGTCCCTCGATGCACTATTTCGCACAGTAAAAAACTTCCCGGTCAGCAGGATTTGCTTAGTATTTAACCTAACCTTTCCTTTTTGAAAAAAAAAAAACTCTTTTACTGCTTTTAGTGAATTGCTTTTTGAACACAATAAATACATCACCTTCTTTGTGTTTAACACACTGATACTTGTAGGCAGCTATTTTGTGCTCCACTTCAGTTGTCACTTCCAGCCGAGGTACACATATATCAGATCCATCCAATCTGAGCTTGCAAGTCAGCTTGAAACCCCTTAATAATTTCTGTTGTTCTTTTCTTAAACTGTCTCTGCTAGATCTACATCATTCAAGCACCAAAGTACTCTGAAATTAATATGACACAGCAAGAATGGTCCCTTCGGACTTTTGAGAGGAGTACTCTTATCTGCCTGGTTTGCGGCGGGGCTTTCGGATTTGGATCTGCCTGGATTTGTGACAGAGCAGTGGAGGATTTTGTATTTTGAGGGTCCTTTCAAAGGTGACCCTGCACCGTGCAGCGTGCTGGGGGCTTAATGCTGCTGCCGGGTGCTGACCAAGTGTGTCACCACATCTGCTCCTTAGTTCAGTGTAGGTGGGAGATAAGGTCATTTCAAAACCCAGCCACGTATCAATATGGAGAATCTGAAGACCTGTGGCTTCAGTTCTTCCGAAAAATCCCTTCCCTGCTGTCAGAGTGATCCATGGTTTTTAGCCAGGGCGCTGCAGACCTCCATGTTGGCGGGTGGCTTCAAAGGGACATGCCACTGAGAAAAGCAAATGTATTGATGCCTGCTGACAACTGGTCTACAGGAGGCTGAAGCCGTAGTGGAAAACTTTGGGGGTTGCAGAAAATAAAAGGCTGAAAACACCAGCTGTTGAATAATCTCTGCGAGACTTTTTGTTGTTGTTGTTGTTTGGAATAAATATATTTTAGTTATTTTTTCCCTACATGTATTAGCCAGCAGCTTGAATTTCCAATGTTATTTTTGCTAATGTTTATTATTTCCCTAGCACCCTACCCGTTATTTCTCTGTACTCACTGCTAACTCTAGTACATCCAAATTTGGGATCATCTGGGAATTTCATCAACCCTATCTTGGGAACTGAATTAGCTCACTGATTAGGGCTTTTTCAGACACTAATAAAGACAAAAGTTAAAGACTCAAAACTGGAGACAGGGAGATGATTGGACTGTGCACCTGCAGGATGCTAGCCAAATTCCAGCTAATTTCTTGCTATAAGTATAAATAAATTAAGCTCCATCTTTACACTCTCATTTAATGATAAATGCAAATGAATCTCCCTACGGTCTCCTGCCTGAAAGATCAGCCTGTTTCTTCCCCCCAGCCCAGAACGTGCATTTTCACCCTAGTTTTCCTACAGTCACAACATGACTTGAGAAATAACCCATCCAAAACACTTGAATAAATAAAAGTTTATTTTCAACTAGTTTAATTAATACAATTCACTACAGGAGGTCTGGCTGGAGGGGGAGCATGGACAACCTGTTTTTGTGGCAGCCCATACGTTGTCTCAGCTTCAACCATACAGCTGCAAGCCTCGGAGCTTATCCTAGAGCATTGCACACCCTCTTAACTACGTTCAAGTGTTGCTAGCCCCTCCTCGATGTTGGCTCAGAGGATTGGGTCCCCTCCACAGAGGACCAGGCAGGCTGGAGGCCCAGAAAACCACGGCTGCCTGTTTCTTGACGGTGAAAGCATCATTCATTTTATGCACGTGAGGAATCCGCCTTTCCCGAGCATCTCGGTGACATCCGGAATAAAAATTATATCTGTGCTTGACGGATGAAAAAGATGAGGCTGTAGGAAGTAAAAGGGATTGGGAGGGCAGCCACTGACAAAAGGAAGAAGGGAAAGCAAAGTTTTCCCCGTGCCTTCCCGCTGCGCCCTGTGCAGTCTGTACTCTTGTCTCGGGGATGCTCAGGGTCTCCGCAGTTTTCGACACTCTCCACGGAACTGCTGTTTACTCCAGGTACCATGGATGCTATGCTCTAGTGGAGTCTGAACGAGAATCTCCCTGCCTTGTGCTATTTGGGAATGATATATAAATGACCTAAAGAGAGCCATTTCAGAGTGCTTGTTAAGGGTGGCATAAGGCCAGAAACCTCATTTTCTTTCAGTTCTTTCCTTTCAAATGCATCTTCATTTTTTCTAAAGCTATTTTTCTCCTGCCTACTAACCTTAAATATGTTCAGGCAATTGAGTAAGATAGTCCTATCTTTTCTAGACTGTATCAGAGAACATATAAAGGGGTGTATAACTTCTCACAGCACCCTGGTTTTTGTCTAATAATCTACTAGTTTCCTATCCTCCCTGCTTTTCTTTACTTCTCTAGACAACCGCATTATAAAACTATTCCCTTGCATGAGATTTCAGGAAATCCTCAAATCATCCAAATCCCGTTCAAATACTGGCTGTGGAAATAGCCACTACATCGCTGCAGGACTTTCTCCACGAACATAAAATTTTTGCTAGCTGTTACCAAAGACTATCTAGTTAGGAGGTAGAGGCTGCGCCATTTGGGGATGAGACATATATGTGCAGTGTCTTTTTTCCTTGCTGCGTTTTGGTCAAATAATATAATAGAATCAAAGAATGGTTTGGGTTGGAAGGGACCTTTAAAGGTCAGCTAGTCCAGCTCCCCTGCAAGGAGCAGGGACGTCTTCAACCAGATCAAGTTGCTCAGAGCCTCATCACACCTGGCCTTGAAGTGTGTTCAACTTTTTTCTGCAAGTCTTTTTGACCTGGAGGTTATCAGTGCCTGTTTCGGTGCTTCCTCGTGCCTGCAGCTGCCCTTCTATCTGAGGTTAGGAGCAACACAGAAGAGCCAGGGGAAGAGCGTGTGCGAATGGTCCTTGGCTGTGCCACAGCCAAGGATGGGGATCGTTCAAAATACCTGGCCTAGCGGTGTGAGAGACGTGCTGCATGCCAAACGGTTTCATGCTCAAAGTGGTTCCAGTGTGTTTGTGTGTCCTGCTGACTTCTGTGGGAGAGGAGATCACTGGGGTGCTGGAGGGAGGGTGGTGGTACCCTAACACTCACGGGTGTTTTCGCAGCGAGCTCCTCTTTGCAGCCTCCTCAAGATGTCAGGGAACACTGTGTGCAATGCCATGTTGAGAAAGAAGCGTGCTCCTACTTTCGTAGATTTGAAGTGTTTACTACAACATATGTTACAAAGTGCTTTGTTTTATTCTGTCGTCCTGGATCCGTTTTCCCTCTTCTCATCCATCTCCCCACTGAAGCCATTTCTCAGAGGCTCTTTGTTAACTACCTTCCACTGCTTCCGTGGGTTGGGAAAGTTGTTTATTTACAAAACCAGGAATGATACCATTTTGATTGAACAATTGTCGGGCTAGCTTGGATGCGGTTACAAAGCCCATGACTTTGCAGGCGCAACGTTGGTGGGGTTCAACCAGAAGCATGTCTCCAGCTGTAAGTAACAGAGGAAAGCATGAGTGACGCTGGTCCTGAAACCGACTGCTTTACTCTTTCGCTAACTCTTAAGCTCCAAAGCACCTCAACGGTCAGCAATCTGTTCGGTCCTCTTCTCAATTATGTCTGAAATCAATGTGCCCAAAAAACAGGGCTGCATGTAAAAAACATTCCAGAAACAATAACAGAAATCAGTACTCAAATATCTGAAAAGGGAAGAAATATTTACCATCTCACTTCACTGAGCATTTAAATTTTCAAGACTTACATGCCTTCAAGATTATTTTGGGGGCAGGGGAAACCTCTGAGCTATTCTTATCCTGAAAGAGCATTTTAAATAACCCCTTCTTACACTCTCATTAATTTTTAAATACATTGTTATGTGGTTGTCCATCATCTCCTCCTTTGAACAGCTTTTATTTTTGTATCAGACAAGCAGTATGCTCACAATGCTTGCTTGTGCTCTTCTATGTATGGAAATTAACTCATGGCTTTACACCAAAATTGTAAAGAACACGGATCACACGGTGTTCACTAGATTGCAGCCGAGTACAGAATTTTACCTGCTAAACGTTCCCACTGGCAGCTGGAAACCAGTCCAGATGGGCACCTTCCAAATCCCAGTTAATAATTCCTGCTGGCTGTGACAAGTAGCGCTCTGCAGCATCAGTCCCTCTCACAGAGCTGGGAAGTTCACAGCCCACACAACGATAGGTTGAGCTTGGTAAAGCTCAGCTCGGGTCTTTTTCCATGATCAACATTCTCTACTAAGAGGTTCTTTGGCCAAATTATGAGTGTGTGATTTAAGCCAAAGGGGTGGGCCTTTAATGGTCTTTAATTCCAAGGAAGAGCGTGTGAAGTTTAGCAGCCTGCTACTGTGGTGGTTATAAATAAATTATGTAGTATTTGCTGTTAATTGGAAGTGGAATGCGACTGAGAGAAAGTCCACTGGTCATGTTTTAATGGCGATCTGGCTTAATAAAAATATAAAATACGGTGTCAGAGGATGTAAAGTGCTGCAGCAGTAACCAACCATTTGTGCAGGTTCATGGACCATCCTACCGACAGCTCGACCACAAGCAGTCCCTGATTATTCCTTACATTAAAATAAAAACCAAAGACTGTAAAATGAAGATTCTGACTTTTCAGTTGAGATACGAAGTTTGAAGCACTGCAGTCAAAGTAAGTAGCTGTGATCTAGAAGAAAACAGGAAAGCAGAGCCCCCCCCAACCCCCGCCGCCCGCCGAGGCCAGGGCACCCTTTCCTTCCCGCCGGCCCCGCCGGCTGGGCCGTCAGGCACAGACCCACGGGTGGCGGGTGTGCGCCCGTGGGGCGCAGGCCGGGAGCTGGGGGGGGGGGGGCGGGTCCCAACGCTACCCCGCTGTACAGGGGAAGGGTCTGAGCTGCCGAACGGGACCCCGGGGTGCAGGGGGAACCGGCAATGTGCTGCCTGCGGGACTCGGGGCTCCGTGGGACCCCCATCCCCGCTCTCCCTCTGCCTCCGCCGTTCACCGCCTGCCACAAAGCCCCCGACTCGGCGGGAAGGGCGGCCCTTCCCCGGGCCCCGCCTTCGGCCCCTCCCCGGCGGCCGGGCCCGAACGGAGGGAGCCGGAGCTGGACCGGCGCCGCGCAGCCCGCGGGGGGCGATGTGACCCGGCGCCGCGGTGCGGGGGGCAGGTGGACGGGCTCGGGGTTCGGGGGGGGGAAACAGAGAGGGGGGACTCCGAGCCAGGGGAAAGATGTGGCTGAAGCCCGAGGAGGTGCTGCTGAAAAACGCCCTCAAGCTGTGGGTCACGCAGAAGAGCAGCGGCTACTTCATCCTGCAGCGGCGTCGGGGCCACGGAGACGGCGGCGGCCGCTTCACGGGTACCTGGTGGCGTGGAAGGGGGCTCGGCGGGGCGCCGGGCAGGACCGGGCCAGGCCGGGCCGTGGGTTTTCCCCCCACCTCCCGCATCTGCCCTGCCCCGCGGGAACTTGTCCGCTCCGGGGGGACCCTCCGGCGGGGCGGGCTGCGGGAGGCCTCTTTGTTCGGCCCGCGGTGGGGCCCCCGGGCCGGCTCGACTCTGGGGTCGGCGCGAAGCGGGGAGGGCGGGGGCGCGGGGCCCCGGCTCCCCCCTGAGTTGGCTCTGGAGCAGCTTCGTGTTTCTGTAGCCCTGAGCAGCGCTGAAGCCACTTTTTATTTTCCCCTCTCCCGCTTCCCGGTGCCTTTCTTAAACAAGACGAAGGGCGGGCTGGGCCCCCCTGTGCTGCAGTGCCCGGGGCCGGTGGAGCTGGGGGTGGGGGCTCGGAAGGCGGCGGGGGCGCAGGGGGCGCCGAAACCCCAGCGGGGAGCGGGCGGAGGTGTCTGGGCTCGGCGGTGGGGGGGTGGAGGGGGTGCCGGGGGTGCTGCCGATGGCACCTGGGACTGGGCTGTGCCCCCCTGGGACCGGCCACCGGCTTCCATAAGGGTGTCCCCCCCCCAAATTTATATAATGGGAGTTACATAAATGCACATAGAGCTTCTGACTTTTGGCCGTTACATACGTTGAGGGGAGGGATTTGTTCACCCAGGGCTGTGGAAAAGTGGGTTCTGATTTATTTTTGCGTTTGTCGTACGGCGGCTGGTGTGGCCGTGGGGAGGGCGCGTTATATCCGTGGGGCGCTCCGGGCACGCGTGGCGAGGGGTGGAGGTGAAGAACCAGGCTCCCGGCTCTCCCCACGCAGCGGTGGGGGTCTGCCGGTAACGCCGGCCAGGGCGCTGCCTGAGCTGCCCTGACTTCGTCAGAGGAACCCAGCAGGGATTTGGGCCGAATTTTTGGTTCAGAGGAACCAAGAACTGAATTCAAACAAACCATACTTTGGAGAAATAAGGCGGTTTAACAATATTTTAACTTAAAAGCAGATGATTCTATGATTCTATGAGGCTGTTTTGTACCTTTTAAAAATCGGAATTTTTAATGATGGCTTGTATATGGTCATGCCTTTTCAGAGTCAGTCTTTTCTAGGCAGTTTAAGAAGCTATGTTAGCAGGTTTGATATTTATTTTATTAAAACCAATTGCTCCTGAACCATTCACCCTTGCCACTCAGTAATACTGCTTTCTACATATTTTTAAAAATCAGAGCTTGTCCTAGCTGTGGAGCACATAAAGGAGCACGAAACTTAATTGTGGCTTGGTTGATCCCATGTTACCAGCGTATTACTAATGAAATACTAGCCCTGGTACGGTTAATGGAAGTTTTACCATCGAGTTAAGCAACCGTCTACCCTCATGTTTTCCCCTGCCCCTCTGTGTGGAAGTCATACGCTACTCTTTTGTGATTGTGAGGACGATGTGGATTAATTTTCGGAGTTAAAAATAGCTGTTTACAGCTGCTTGATTTAGGTCCAGGACAATCATGAGGTTCAGATCCACAAATGTTAACTCCTTGTGCCTCCTGAGCTTTCTTTGGCAGAAATTTGCAAGCTTAAAGCAAACAAACTGCTTTTCTCTCTGGTTAAGTTTCAGGTGAATCATTTTGCTGAATCTACAGTGTACGGAGTTGCACAAACCTCTTCTGGCTGGCAAAGGAAAGCCGCTCCTCTCTCAGACAATGTTTTCCAAGAGAACTGTAAATTCTGATAGTCTCTTAAACCGTTTGGAAATGTTTGTATTTAAAAGGGCTTAGAAATTAAAGTCCTATAAACAAAAAAAAACAACCAAGTGTGGGTGAGCATTAAGCATAGCTGGAGTTAGATGAATAGCTTAATTTTTTTTTCCACAGTTTTTACCTGGAATGAGCAAAATGGAGACCTATACTGAGAAACAGTTGGGCTTTGCTGGTAACTCTGCTTTTCGGGTAAAGCTTACCTCCTGATTCTTGCTTTATGTGACTATGGAGACACTTTATTAGTACCTGCCTACAAGGGACAATTAAGCACTACCATATTTCAGAGCGTGGTCTACCAAGCTGTAAGCTAGATGATTTTGTTTGTTTTACTGGGGAAGCAAAGCATGAGTGAGAACAATATCCGTACCTGTTTTCTTTTCCCTTTAGTAACTTGAGGCCTGGCCAGTTGCAGTTAAGTTTGATGGAAAGGTCGAAATTTCAGAGATGTGGAGATCCTGTACATTAAAGCAGGTGCCATGCTAAAAGAGAATCTCATAGCTTCTCCAGTGAGGAGGAGGCTGTGTATCCTCAGGCTGTGTGAGACCCATGTGGGATCAGCAGACAAAACCTCCAGGAGGCTAGACTTCAGGAGTAAAGAGTGCAGATGGGGCAGTTGACCACCCCTGACTTAATTTGCTTTAAATGGGGTGGAAGGGTGTGATGCTTGAGCTGCGCTTACATGTGCTATTGCAACGTGGTATATGCACTGAACCTGTGTGAGGATATCTGTTTTATGGCCCTACTCTCCTATTTGTATGGGTTTTTCTTCTAAGATACTTCTCTCTTCTTACCAGGGCATTTTATCCATTTACGTAAGAGTAAGTCAGCACAGCTGGAGGGTGTATTTTATGTGGATTTAATTCCTGAAGGAGGGACCAGAGAAGATCTCAGACAAAAGTGCTTTTCTTCTGTATCTATGTTTCTTTTTTTTTGAGTACTATGTTTCAGTCAGAGCAGATGTCTGTAAGAGAGAGGCTATATTGACTACTGTTATTTAATTTGCATCCTGGGGCAGTTACAGAATATACACTGGGCTTGCAAGCAGCGGGTGCAAAAAATGACAGAGGCTGTGTTTAACTCTTTGTTACCTGTCCAGTATAATTCTGGTTTCTGTCTTCCTGAGGATATGCTTTTCAAGTAAGTGTTTAACTTGCTGCTTTACCTGAAACCTCTGTTGGATCAGAGACTTAAGAAGGAAATTAGTAATGTTTTAGAAATAATTTAGAGAAATGGAATTGTAATTTTTTAACTATTAACTAATTTTTAAATGAATAGTTGGGATTTTAAAAAATTATTTAGTTCAGCAATTTATTTTGGTTCTGGATTTGATGTTGTCCGTCCATGTCCCACCCCCCCATCTAATTGGAGACCTCTTTAGCTATCCCTACAAAAAGGCTTGTGATATAGCCATGATTAGCAGGTCAAAGGTGGTTGGATTTGGTGCTTGCTAATATCTTTAATTTTGTGGTTACATATTAATGATAAGCTTGAGATGCCAGCAGTAGTCAAAATACTGTCAAATCCCTTATGGTAGAATAGTGCAAGATGGTTTAGCCTGTAAGTGAATTGCTACTTTCATTTTTTATTAGGGGATGTTGAAAACTTCATTTACTTTCCTGTTTGATTAAATTAATTTTGTGCATTTTGACAGCAAAACTGCTTGTTCTGGGAGGTGTTGGGAATGATTTCATCACGGGCACTTGGACTGTGAGTAGCTTTTTTGCTCTTCCCAAGCAGCTAGCTTTCCAGTTGCTGTTTGCACAGGACTTCACATTGCACACTCTTGGTATATAAAAACCCACTCAGGATTCTTTTAAATACTTGTGAATTTTCCCTTTTTGTATATAAGGTTAAATAAAACTTTGACTTTTGTTTCAAGCAGCTTTTTGTCTTTAATTTTTGAGATATAGTGCTTCTTTCACTTCTTACTTGAGGTAGACCAATAAAAGATTATGTTTTGTTCCAGTTTTACCAGTCTTTTAAATTTAGTTATGATACTTCTCCCTACTATTTTTCCAGCCTCCATTTACAGCAAGGGGCACTTTCCAACCTGGTTGTCTTCTTAGATCACTTGCAACTCGCAGAGAATGAACATTTTTGAAAAGAAATTAATTAATTAATTAACTCCCGTCTTAGGATTTTATGTTTTCTTTTAAATAAAACTCTTGCAGGGTGAGAGCTTTCAAACTGATCTATAGAGCGCCTCTTGGTTGTGAGTGGAGGTCTAACTAGTTACATGATAAGGGCTCTCTTCCTTATTTTCGCCTTGCCTGGATTTTAATTCTGGGTTGCCCCTTTTCATTACACTTGTAGCAGGATAGGGTCAAAAATATGGTGAAGACTTGGATTTTTAGTAAAGAATGCAAATGCGTATCCCAATAATATTTTTTACCTTTTGAAGGGGTGAAAGGTGAAGTAAATAACATATTAAAAGATCTGTCCCAATAGAGTCTTCGACACAGCTTGCCTTTTTGTCTTAAAATATGTCCAAGATACTAAAACAAGTTACTGATAGGTAAAGGCTCAATCTCAGCTCTATTTTTTATTTTTATTTAAAAAAACCCCACTTTTATTTTAAATGCAGCATATTGAGGAGAGGAAGACGCCACAGTAATGGTGTTAATAAAGGATATTGGTAGTGCTCACTGTCCATATTCATGGTTTTGTTCTCTTAAGGAAGAGCTCTCTCTGAAGCCTTGCATAAGGAGAGGGGGAAATCCAAATACTTTACTGAAAGCTTGGACTCTTGTCAGAATGTTATCTAGCCTTGCCCACAGCTGGAATTTGGATCGGCAGGTTTTTTACCCCCCTTTCTTTTTTTTCTTCCTCTTTATTTTACTGTAACATTTTTTTTTTTTCAAGGAGAATGCATGCTTATAAGCTCTTTCCTGAAAGAGTGGCCCTCTCTGTCAGAGCGTTTGGCCAGGAGGCATGAGCTGGAAGGAGGAACAGCAGTGGGAGGGCCAGGCTCTGACCTGCAAAGCCAGGCACCCGATTTCCTCACCCCTCAGCCTCCTGAACTGTGCCTGCTGCTCTGGCTCCTTCTGCTTGCCTTTCTATAGTGGGTTTCCTGCTCCTAAGGCACAGCTGAGATGGGTAAGATGAAATGCTAGTGCTTGTGTTGAAGTGCTGACTAATCTTGTGTTAAAATACTAATATTAAAAGTGAGGACATAGCTGTGCACAGAGAGAAGGGTCTGGGTGATGTCTGCTTGGAGACTGACCACCAGCCTGCCAACACTGTAATCCAGTGAACAGCTACGATGGCTTTTTATTTTCCTCTTGTGGAGGCCAAACAGCACAGGAAAAAAAGGCAGGAGAATCACAGAATGGTTTGGGTTGGGAGGGACATTCAAAGATCATCTAGTCCAAGCCCCCTGCCGTGGGCAGGGACATCTTTCACTAGGCCAGGCCATTCACAGCCTCGACCAGCCTGGCCTTGAACACTTCCAGGGACAGGGCATCCATATCTGGGCAACCTGTTCCAGTGCCTCACCACCCACATCATAAAAAAAAAAAAAAGTCTTCCTTATGAAGTAATTGAGCATGTCACTGGTAGCAGAGTTTAAGTAACGCTAGAATGCTAGATCGGTCTCTTCAGTGTTATTTACAGCATTTTTGGATGGTGCCCCATGTCCAGGTAATTTACAGGACTGCAGCAGCGGCTTGCATGTCCCACCTTCTCATCCGTTTTCAGGTGGAAAACAGTTTCAGGTATTTTCAATTGTAATGTGAGAATCAAAGCATTTGGCTCTGCAGCCTTCGGGGCTATAAAAATAGGCCGGGCCTGACCTGGACGGATGGCAGAGGACTGAGATAAGCAGCTGTGAGAGCCCTGCTGCGGCAGCACGCCTGGCTGGGGAAATGGCCTGTCGGGAAGCAGGGCCAAGGAGAAATAATCCATGCCCCAGGGCTGCGGCACCCTTTCCACTATCATGAGAGAGTGGGTGCATGGCTCAGCTCACTTCTCTTTCCCTGGTGTGGCCTTTCCCTGCCCTTGCAGTGGTCTGATGCCAGAGCAAGACTTCAGCATCACACCCAGGGACACAGGAGTCACGGAGACCACGGGATGCCAACCTCCACAGCAAAATGCCCAAACTCCCCTAATTTCTCATGTCCAGCTTCCCTGGAGTGCTGGGACGGAGGAATAAAAATTAAACAATTTGTTTCAATTTGTTTTTACATGCCAAATTGAAAATAAAACCAACACAACAAAACCCAGTTTACCTAGTGGCAGTGTTTGATCTGGCAAAGCCCATGTTTGAAGTAATTTAAGGGCTTGAATGTTGGTATTTCCCTGGGTGAATAAATGTTTGGAGCGTTAGGTCTTTGTGCTGAAATCTAACGTTGTCTGTGCTTATCTTCCAAGTGTGGTGAGCCCTTATCATTACAAAGGAAACACTGCCTTCCTACAGCCCTTGGAGGAGCCCTCCTTCATCGTTTTTCTTGTGTGGTTGGCCAAATAAGTTCTGCAACTTTTTTTTTTCTTTTTTTTTATGCGGGAAGCCTATTGAGAAATATCCTCTCATACATGCTGTATTGCATCAAAACCTGCTTATATAATTTTGCAGAATTCAGTGAAGATAAAGTGGCTGGTGTAAAGCCAAGATGTTGAGCTGTTGTTGTTAGTGGCTTTGTGTAACTGACGGGGCTTTTATCCAGCAAAAACATGGATTTTAGGGAGGCAAGAGTGAAAGTAACAACCCGTTAACCAACTGAGTTTTGAACTTCTAGAGAAATCAGATCAAGGTCATATGGAAGACCTAGAGACATTCCCAAGTGTTTATGCTGGAAGCCACCAGTGGCCAGCAGTAGTTTCATGCTCACTGTCCTGGGCCATATCCTACCGTGGTGCAGCTCGAAAGCCTCTGCCCTAGCCTGTAACACCTGGTGCTTGCGGGATGAGTGCTGCTTTCTGGTTGGGCTCTGAGAGGTGAGGATGAAGGTAGGACTGAGGTGGTCCTCAGCACATCTCAGCTCCGGGTCTCGCTTTAGGTTACAGTCACCAGTTCGGGCTCCTGCGTGGTGAAGTGGTTGAGGCCATGTGGGAGCCAGCTTTGTAACCTCCCCATCCCTCTCTCAGCAGGGACATTGCTTCTGTGGAGAGCTTTGGAGATTCTGCGCAGAGCCAGGCAAGCAATATCTGCTGTTTGGAGTGCCATTTTGGCAGGCTGAGGTTGTCAAGGTTGATATGAAAATCACCTTTCTGCTGAAATTGGAATGCAGGGCTGGGGAACAGGGACATCCATGAGTCCCTCCCTGTGTTCTGCTGCCTGGTGGTGGGCTCTCATTCAGCCGGTTTTCTTGCCTCCTCTAGCGCGGCTAATTGCTGCCCACCATGGCTATTGTGAGACTCTAATTGTTTGCAAATCATTCAGAGATGGAGGAAACTATGGGAAGAAGTGTAATTAGGATTCAGTGTTTGGAGTGCTTTTCTGCCTCAAAGAGCCGAGATTAATTCTGCTTTATTGAAGCTGTTAGTTCAATTTCACTGTCCTTAAAAAAAAAAAAAAAAAGAACTTTACTTTTATGATCATCTGGATTGTTTGATTTGCTCTTTTCTCCCAATTTGCATGCCTGAGCTGCTTAGAGTGCCTCTTGCAGCTGTTAACTCCCCTTGCGAAGCTGCATCCTCCTGGCAGCAACCTGTCCTGTTAGCTCCTTCCGCTTCCTGGGACGAGCCTTCTTTCGGGTAAAGTATTCATTTTGTCATACTGCTGCTTTTACTTCCCGGGCTTGTTTTTCTTCCAGCCCTCAGCTTTCTGGAGGAGGAGCAGAAGCAGCGAGCAGCAGTGAGCTCCCAAGGATGGATTCAGAGTCATGCTTTACACTTTGTGGCTTTGCAGTGGAGCGGGAGCTTGGCAGGATGCTGGGCTGTGGCTGTAATCATAAATCCCTCAATTTGGTGGCTTTGGCTTACAAAAACAACCTAGCCTAATTGAAAAAAAAAAAAAAAAAGAAGGTATGCGTGTCTAAAACAGGGCTTCAGCATGATCCAGGTAAGCGTAGCTACCAGCTGCTCTTCTGCACGGCCCTGCAGAGCAGCCGCTGAGCAGTCACTGCAGACCCCAGAGACTGAGCGGTGCCACCACTTTTCTGACCTTCGGAAGTGCCAGGTGCCTGTGGCCGAGAGCAGCCTCAGCTTTGGAGGAACTGAGCATCTTGGCAGATTGGTTTGGGTCCAGGTGCGGTGGTGATGGTCCTCTGCCTGTTTTCTCGGAAGGGCTCGATTTGGCGGATATTCTTAAAGCCCACCTTGTTGTCCAGCTGTGCTGGTCTCAGGTGCAGTGGAAACCTCAAGACTCATTTTTTTCCAGGTACACCAAGGAGAAGCAGAAGGGCAGTTTCCTCTTTGCTTCAGACTTCAGCAATGGTTGTTTTGCTTGTCCAGGAGCTAAAGCTGCTTCCCAGGATGCTTGAGACACAGGCTGGACTCTCTTCTTTGTGACCCCTTTGGTTTTGGGAGAGCCGGTGTAAGCACTTGATTTGGAAAGCTCAGAGCAGGGGCACGTGAGTGGGACGAGATGCCTCCTTGTACCGCACATCCAGCCCACTGCTTGCCGGTTTTTAAACATGCCGTCAGAATTTCTTACCGACTCATTGCAGATACTACATGTTGTTGCTTCTTTGAGCTGCCTTGACCCCTCACTCCCTCCTGTGTAATGAATTTGAGTTTGCATTAAACAAAAGATCCTGGCTGTGGGGTACGTATGTCTTACTTAAAAACAAAGTAAAACTGTAAGGCTAACAGTGCTCGGTATTGTGGTACTGCAAGCTTCCTTGTCACTTAGCCTTAGAGTGAACTCTACTTCCCCTCCCGCCCCCCCCCCCCCCCCCCCCAAAAAAAAAAAAAAAGCAGTAGTAGCTTTGGCCTTTCACTTTTTTGGCTTTATTTCTTTAGGATTTTATTAATTTATTGGTCCCAGCTCCTAAGTCCCTCTGACTGGCAGCATGGCTTAGCTGCTGAAGTGCCTACCCTATTTATGGGAGGGCATTTAAGTACTTCTGAAAAATTTCCCTTTAAGGTCTTTAAAATACGGTGGAGGTAAGCAGAAATCGTCTTGCCTCTGTGTAGAGAGTGCCTTAATTCATGTGCTGTTGAGCCAGGGATAATTGTTAATGCCTTGTTGAGTGTTGTCTTAAAAGATGGAACTAATAAAGAGTTATTCAGTTCCAGTTTAGCTTTAATCACCCTCTGCCCAGTGCCTCAGAAGTTTAGAAGAATTTTTGAAATACCATGTAGATAATTAACACCGACCCAGGAAAGGAGCCTGCATTCTTTAGTTTGAAAGATGCGATAGGTTTAGTAGAAATTGGTGTTAGGTTAACTGACTGCAAACACGCTCCTTTTTCTGGATTAGTTACGAGCATGAGACGGGATAAGTTGTAATGGGATCTTTTCTCTTTCCGAGGGCATATAAGGAATCGTGTTTAAAGATGAAGAGTGGTGCACTTGTGATAGTTTATTTGAGAACTTGATTGTTATAAAATATCCTTGACTTCTTTTTTTTTTTTTTTTTTTTTTTCCTGTGAAGAAGTGCTCAACAAGTTCATTGTACGTGATGTCCTGTTTGCGTCTCGTTTGGTTACAGATTGTCCTCTG
This sequence comes from Chlamydotis macqueenii, assembly GCF_036417535.1. NCBI lineage: Eukaryota > Metazoa > Chordata > Aves > Otidiformes > Otididae > Chlamydotis > Chlamydotis macqueenii. The sequence continues at coordinate 146,978,257 of NC_141556.1, read as the reverse complement.
TGAAAGGGAGATGCTCCCTACCTGTTGCAGAATTTGAAGTGTTTCCGTGCTGATTTTTGTACTTCAGCTTATTTGTGGTGTGTCTGTAATATACATGTACATTTGATAAAAATTGGTTTGTAATTAATTAGAAGTACAACGCTCTTGCTTTACCTGGAGGTAGCCCAATTTCCAGTATTGAAACAATAAAATATGCACAAAAGTAGATGTTTCAGAGGTAGCAGTGAAATAGATACCAACTAATGTGTGGGACTTGTAGTGAGTTTTCCGGTTTTGTTTTGTAGACTTAATTCTGAAAAAATAGGGATAGATATTCCCTCTACCTGAAAGCAACCTTACAGCTGAAGTAATAAGATTTATTGAGGAGAAGCATATAATTTCAGTAGAAGTGTGTCCTTTACCACCTCTTCTGTCCTCCCCTCCGTATTCATTAGAGGTATAGATTACATCTGAAACTTGCATATGAAATTTTGCCTGGGAACATTCTTTCCTCCTGCAGAAACTTGTACCTTTTGAGGAACCTGGGATGTTCTGTCAGCAGTCTTTAGCAGAAAGCTTTGCAGACCTACGTCTGCATCTTTCCTTACTGCAGTTACTGTGCAGTTAACTGCTTTCCTGAAGTACTTCTGCATCTTGGGAGGTCAAAAAGTGGACAAGAAGTTGGTGGAGTGGCTTGTTAAAGGGAAAGAGGTACTCTGGATTTTAAGTTCCTCGCAAAAATCTTGTCTCACGTGGATAAAAAAAAAAAACAAACCACAAAACGATGAGGTTTTGGGAAGCAAACCAGTGTAACAGTTCTTCTTTCTTTTCCCCCTCTGCTTTCTGTTTCCTTTTAATTTTTGACTGTCCTGTAGGTATTATTGGTTTCGCTGTTGCATGTGGTAGGGAAGAGGTCTGCTGCATCCTAACTGAAGGCATGCTAATGCATCCACGTGTGTGCCAGAGACCCTTTGTATAACTTGTATGTACCTGTGAGCCAGAGACCCTTTGATTTTATAAAAAGACGCTGTTTTATAAGAGACCTTTCCATGGAACAAGCTGTTAGGACATTTTTTTAGAAAGGTACTTGCTCACAAGCTAGGTGTTTTTCAAAGCGTGCTTCAAAATCAGTGTGCTGTGTAAAATTTCTTGCTTGTTTGTTCAGATATTTTTAGGTGGTTTATTTTTCGGTGCTTCATTGAGAAGCCTAACACAAGTCTTAAGATTCGCAAGTTACCCCAAATTAGTATGAGGCAACTCGCACTGGAAAAAATTAGCCTCTAGTTTTACTGATTTTTCATGCTACTCCAGTTTCATCTAAATTACTGTATTAAGTTTGGGTGTATTTAGTAGCATTGAATCCTTTTCATGCTCCTGGAAATACACTGTTAGAAATTCCCCTCTTCTCTCCCTGTCACCTCTGCCAGCCTCTCCTTGATTTTTCGGCACTTGAGCATCAGCTTCACGTGCAGCTGAACTGCTGCAGAAATAGAGGTACCAAACCACAGTCCTGGGGCCCTGCCGAACAAGGTTGCTGCTCTGTATTTGGCAGGCTTGGCTTTAGCGGTACTCGCTTTTATTCCCCCTTTCTGCTGTTTTTATGTCCTTTTTGGAGCAACCCCCACCACCAGCCCCACCCCAGCAGAGGACAGGGTGGGGCTCCTGTCAACCGCAGCGCGGGCTCCGGGTGATGGAGGCGTGGGGTGCAGTGTCCTTGTGAAGCCCTTGCAGGGGTACGTGGCGCGTGGCCGGGATGCTCAGGCTTTATTCTGGCAAATATCTGATGCCCACACTCTTTTATTTCTTTCCTTTGGTTCTTAGTTCTGCTCCTCTTTGTTGTCCTTTGTTAATATTTTAGCTACAAGTAGTTTAGACAAGGGAGGTGATTTTTTTTTTTTCTTTGCACAGTTGAAGGAGGAAACATTTTCAATTTAATAGTTGGTAAGCAAAATGGAAATTGTAAGCAGAAGTAAACAGTGAGAAGAGGAATTGTTTTTTCTGGTCAGTTATTCAGGAACAGAAAAGGGAATTAATTTTGCACAAGCTAAGAGGTAAAAACGAAATTTTGCAGCTACTTCTGTGTTTTCATGCTTTTCATGCTTTTTTTTCATGATTTCTGGAGAAGAAGAAAATATTTCACAAATCAGACGTTCATTAAGCATTCCCTTGGGATTTTGGTAGCACTTACTGTTAGTTGACTTTTTTCCGTGCCTTTATTGAAATGAAAAATAAATCTTTCTCCTAGATCTATCATCGGGGAGAACGAGCACAGCGCTTCATAAGTTTCTTCTTTTTCTTTCTTGTAATGTCTCAAGTCTTTTGAAATTTGAAAGCTAAACCGTGGGTTTTTTTCGCTACATCATTTGATGCTATCTTACTGGCTTTAATCCAGCTGTTTTGAAGACCACACCGAAGCTGGTGCTCTGTTTTCTGTGAGCACAGATACTTTTATACTTGGGTGAATTTTTGTGTCTCTTTCTTGCGGTTACAGGAGAGCATTTAGCATTTTCTCATATTATATATATACTATTGGTCTCCAAATTCAGGTCTCCTTTTTAAATAGATGGGTGTAATATCTTGACAGAAGCAAACTGGGAGCAAACTGGTGCCAAATAATAGCTCACTGTACAGGTTTAAAACATATTGTGTCCACCTTCTGCTTTGCTTTGAAAGCGTCATCAACGATGTGTGTGAATGCAAGGAGGAAGTAGTTGATGTAATTTTCTTCACTCTCAGAAGGTGTCTGATGCTGTTCCATGTGAGCTTCTTACACCTCTTAGAGCAGAAAGTGGTTTCACTGCTGCTTTGTTGTGCTGTACTCAAATTATTTACTTTATTATTTATTTACCCGTGGTTTGTTGTCCAAGTGAGAAGGAATTTCAGACAAAGACTTTGTAGGTTTCGTTTTATTGTTGCTGTCAGTCACTTAGCTGATGGACTGGAGAATGCAATTCTAAAAACTGCACGTGGTGCCACGGGTTGACAAAACTTTTGGAGGCTGAGAGTATTTCCTTTTATGTTGGGTTAATGGTGAAGGAACAGAAATACAGCTGTAAATTCAGCATTTAGGTTGGAAAAATTAAATGTGCAAAGGGAAAATGCAGTGTTGCAGAAGACTTCCTAGGCACTCCAGTGGCTTAAGCAAACATGGTAAAGCTGTTCCTTGCTATCTACCATCCCTCTCCGCAGGAGGTCATGTCTCTACAGGACATATAGTGTGGGGAAACTGGATCTAAAGCTGCCCTGAATTGCTATTTGTAGGTAACACAAACCAATCTGAGTTACCTTAATATGCCAGCAAATCATGGCATTTGAATAGCTTTTTCATACATAGTTTGGTTCTGCCCACTGGGAGAAGGTAGCGGGAAAGGCCAGCAGCTCCAGCTGGCCTCCGGACTGGAAAATCCTTTTTGGGGGACAGCAATTGTTCCAGCTCTCCAAAATGAGCTTGCCTGTATTTATGTCAAGTGCCACTTTACAGTGGGATACTGCTGCAAGATTTCTTGGGTGTGGTCGTGTGTACACAAGGTATACAGGAGGTGATTTTGCACCCGTCTTACGGCTGAGACCTTACTGGTAGTGAGCATGATGCCCAGTTTGGAGTGTCACATTTAAACATTAGCTAGGGAGATTCCAGTTTGAGCTCAAGAACAATGAGCTGTTTGAAAAATATGACCTATAAGGTGAGGCGATTGGGGTTTCTTTAGAGAAAGAGAAATAATTAAAAGGAGAGCAAGTATGATGATAGCTTTTCGGTATGTCAAACATTAACATTAAAAATGCTTGTGGCCAATTACTGTCTGTGTTCCAGGGAGCAGGATTAATTTCCAGCAAGAAAGATTGTGGTGGTTGGCTTGATTGTTTGGGTTTTGGTTTTTTGCTGTTTTGTTTTTTTTTTTTTTTCCCCCCCCGTAAGAATACTTAATGAAAATAGTGGAAGAGGCTAGTTGGGGAGATTGTTGTATCTTGACTGTGGGAGGTTTTGAAGAACAGGTTAGACAAATACCGGCTGTGGCATAGGTGTATTTATCCAGCTTCGGAGCGGGGCTGGAATGGTAAGTTCTCACGGTGCCCTCAGGTCTTTCCACTTCAATTCTCTGATTATGTATGTATATATGAACCAAAACCGGAAACGCAGAGAACTTGATATGCTTTTGATCTTCTAATCTGTTTTGCCTTTCACATTTTGAGCATCTGTAAATCGCAGCATAAAATAGGGGAAGAATTGCTCTTGTTACGTTCTGTATTTTAGTTTTACAGCTTTAGATGTGAAAAGACTTGCAGGCTACAGAGGTGAAAGTTGGTGCTAATTCTCTTTTCCTCCGTTTTTCTTTGCAGGTCGCTTGGTTGGTGCCCTGGACGCTGTGTTAGACTCTAACGCACGCGTCGCTCCGTTTCGAATTTTACTCCAAGTTCCAGGCTCACAGGTTTACTCTGCCATTGCATGTGGTGAGTTATTGAACGGATCAGAAGTTTACTGGGCCGTAGCTATTGGTGAGTCACAGATGAAAAACCCCAAACTGATTCTGAGCATGGTCAGTGTCTGCATGTCCAAGAAGCTCAAGGTAACCCCAGCTAGTAGTGTGTGCGTGGAAAGCTATTGCCTATAGCTTGTTTAACAACCAAATTAACCTCTGGTTAAAATCCCAGATAGGAATTATGAAGGAGTGTTAACTAGGAACACTAGTTTTCTGTAGAAAGCTTGTTTAGCTGAGGGTGTTTTACGTGAATTTTCTGCCTCTTGCAAAGTAGTGTGGTTCTGTTCATATGTGTATCTTTTCCTACAGTAGTAATAGTTCCTCATGGCAAGAAACTTCTTAGTCTAGGCTTTTACCAGTCTGGTCTTTCACTTGCTTACTCTGAAATGTCTTACTACTCTTGGTTATAATGAAATACAATTGGAACATCTGGGAGATGCTGTGTGATTTAGGAGGTAATGTTGTCAGGGGGGAATGTCTAGTTGCCTGGTCTGTTGTGGACTAATCCCTTTTACAATGTTTCTGCAAACTCTGAAGGTCGAGCTCATCTTCAGGAAAGTGATGTTGGTGTGAACTGCAGGAACCTTGCCATGGCACAGTAAAGGCCATCTGAATCTGCTTGTTCCATTTATCCTGTTCTTGCTTGGCCAGTCTGCGGGGCTCTTCTCATCCCTTCTTCTCCAGTCTATAAAATCTCAGCATTGAAATTTACAGCAGATTTTCTTTTGGGAATGGTTCCATGCTGCACCAGGGGAGGTCTAGACTGGATGTTAGGAAGCGTTTCTTTATTGAGAGGCTTCCTAGAGAGGTGGTCGTTGCCCCAAGCCTGTCAGTGTTTGAGAGGCATTTGGACAATGCCCTTAATACCATGCTTTACTTTTTGGTCAGCGCTGAAGTGCTCAGGCAGTTGGACTGGATGATCACTGTAGGTCCCTTCCAACTGAAAATATTCTCTTCTGTTCTACTCTGTTCTGTTCCATTCCGTTCCAGATCAAGCCATGAAGTAGTTAGCTAATGTAAGCGTTAACGTGTTGTTGATGGTGTTTGACATAGTAGCCCTTTAAATGGAAGGGACAATCTGTATATTCGCCCCCTTCCTCTGCACAGGCTCATTCAGCATTTCTTCCTTGGTTCAGCAGAGACCCCTCTGCATGTTCCCCATTAATAATGGGAACGTTTCCCTGTGCTAGATCTGTGTGAAGAAGCTTGCATAAAGTCTCTTTGTGCTATTTTTGTTGTGGCTAGGTTTTCTTCATTTTGCAATTGCTCTATGCTTTATATCGCTGCCCCCCTCCTTTTTATATTTAAGTAATGCCATCTCATGGAGAAATTTAAGAGCTTCATGTTGTTATAGTCCTCTAATGAGGCCAGGTAGCTTTCACTAGAAAAGCAAGCTCAGTTTTGCTGTCGTGGGCTTCTTGATAATCTGAATATATATAACATGCCTTTCTGGGGCTGACCCTTGCCCTAACCTCACTCTTATTGCCCATAGGTTTGTTTCTTTAAATATATATGTATATTAAAGGAACTACAAATCAAAAACTTGCCTGGTTGGAATGGTTAAGGATTTTGCTGAGATAAAATTATTTGATTAATGTTTTTTAAAATTATTTTTGGCTCTCCTGAATGGATGCTCGGCCCTGGGAAAATGAGATTTATAGTAACAGAGTGGAAAGTAGAGGGTTCTGTTTTGTATGCTGCGTGGGTAGGGCACACACGGTTGCCAGAGCTGCACAGAAATGAAGAACCATGGTAGCAGAAATTGTTCCTGAAAAATATCTCTGCTGTGAAGCCCTGACGTGAGTGTCCAGGGGAAGGCTGGCGCTGGCAATAGGAGTCAGAGGAACAGCGTGACTCAACCCTTTCCTTAGAAAGCTGGAGCTCTGCTTTCCCCGTGCAGAAGCAACCATCACTGCTCACCCAGCTCTGCCCTGTCTGAGCGAGGTGCTTCACACAAACATGGCGTTAGGAGTTTTGTTACCGGATTTGGAAGGAGCAATGGGTCAAATTAGGGTTCCTGCTGTATAGCAAGGACAAGGAGCAGCTCCAGGAGCTGCTTCCAGTCTCCTGGTGTAACTTCATTAGGGATGCCATCATGTTGTTAGGCAGTTAATTAAAATGACATTTTCTAATTGTATGTTGGCAGTCCTCTGTTCCAGGAGCTGTAGGCTTAAATGATAATAGATGCGTAAGGGTCAGATCTGTGTTACAGACTTCTGCAAATCTCCAAGGGCTGCTAGGAAGTCTGATTCCTGCCCAGCACAGCTGTTCTGGCAGAGATATTTTAATCCAGATGTTTAACCACGTTATACCAGTACAGAGAGAAGAAAAAAAAAAAGCCTAACCTCAGCCCTCATATAGAGCCACTTATGATTTTCCTTTCAGAAGGCTTGTGGGCAAAACCCAAGTCCTAGTTAAGTGAAGTAGCATTTGGGAGAGGGAGAGCAAAGGGATTGGTGAGAAGTGGGTTTAAAAAAAGAAATTATGAGGAGTGAGGCCGTGGTTAGGCTAAATATACGTTTGGCACAGGCACACGAAAAGAGTGGGTAAAAGGTGGAATAAAATGCTGTGCAGAGCATCGGCACAGGAAGAGGAATAGGGAAGAGATTGGCAATGATGGGTCAAATCACCGGATGACTCTAAGCCATGAAATGGATATTACAAATAAAGAAGGGTCCCAGAAAGCTGAGGAGTTGGCCTGACCAAATGAAAAGGGCAAAGAGATCTTTCAGTATTTGAGCAGAATCCCTGGAGATACCTAAAGGCAGGCAGGAAAGATTGCAGTAGCCCTCATGGGAGGTAGCTGCTGCCAGAGCCCAGGCTCAGAGCAGTCCGAGCAGTGTGGATGGTACTGTGAAAGACGTCTTGCTCACAACTTATTTCACAAGAGGCAGCTCGTCAGCTCTCCTGTGTTATTGGTTTATTTTAGGTTACTGAGAAATAAAAATTCAACTCAGTATTTGCTTTGCACAGCCGTTTAAATGTAAAATGACTGTCTTTCTGGTGTTCTTAACCATTGATATAATTTGTTTTCTTTACCTAAAAGGTATTTAAGCATCTCTTCTTCCGTGACTTTTTTTTTTTAATTTAACCTTGACAAATGATATTTATGAAGTTCCATCACAAGACCTTCCTGTCAAGGAAGTTAAAGCTTGGAAAGTTTCTCTGCCAGTTGGCATTCTGCATGGAAAATAGAGCAGAGGAAAGTGGAAAATCCTTAGCTAAATTTATCATTTTTTTTGTTGTTGTTGTGAGACAGTGTGATACATCTCTAATGTACACACAAATCAAATCTTGAGATAATGGGTCTTCTGTTCAAGATTCATTTTATCATTATATTCATCTGTGATTTGTATGTGTCTTACATAGAATCATAGAATGGTTAGGGTTGGAAGGGACCTTCAAAGGTCATCTAGTCCAACCCCCCTGCAAGGAGCAGGGACATCCCTGATTAGATCAGGTTGCTCAGAGCCTCATCCATCCAACTACTTCTCTCCTTTTTGCCACTAGCAAGGCATTAGGAAAAGCAACTTTTAGTGCTTTTACTTTTTTACCTATAGCATTTAATCACTGACCAGTAAGAGCTGGAGGGGCCACATTTTCACCTCACTGCCCTGTGTGTTGCCTGGCTTAGTCTGACTCTTCTGTCATCATGCCATGCAGCAACAGTTCAATTTAAAGCAGAAACAGCCAAAGCAAGTAGGTGGTGATTGAAGTATTATTTCTGGAGTTAATGTGAACACATTACATTTAAAACAAGAACAGCAAAACCCTTAAATGAGGAAACTTTAAAGATTTGAAAAATCTATGTTTGGCAGAGATTTTCTATTCACTGTATTTCTTCCTCAAACTGCAGAAATATGCTCTCGTAGACCTTTTAGGTGTTGCTGAAACAAACTCCTTTATTTTTAGGTACTTTAATTATTATAGAGAACTTTTCAAATAGGATGCCAGTTATGACTGTGTGAATTCTTCTCAAAAAGTATCTGCATGTGTCTGTGTGTATGCATGCGCGTACCAAGGGAGGGAGAAAGAAAGATCAGGGACTTTTGGGAACAGGACGTAAATCAAAGGTTTCCATTGACCGTTTAATGAGTGTTCTGTCAAAATAAGCTGCAGTCTAGCAGCCCAGGATGAAGTTTTGCTGTTTTTTCTGCTTTGACTTTTAATGCAGCATTTGCTGGCTGAGAGTGTTTGAGAAGATAAAACTAAAAGCACTAAAACTAATTCTCTAAAACAATGAGATTTTTGTTTTTCTCTAACTATACTGTTACAAGTGAGACCTTTTTGACCTGTCTACTACCAAGAATTTTGAGGTTGAAATGAATAATGAATTTATGAAATAGTGCATTTTATTACTTCTTTTTCTTTCTTTCAATTTTATTTTGTAGGATGAGTTTCAATACACTACTTTTTGGTTTTTTTAGGTGCTACTGCAGAGGAGATAAATCAGCACTGGGAATGGCTGGAACAAAATTTGCTCCATACTTTGTCTGTGTTTGACAATAAAGAAGATATTGTTAGTTTTGTCAAAGGGAAAGTGAAGGTAAAGAAACTGTCTTACTTTCACCCTTCCCTGCTCAATAACATGTGGTTAACTGGAAACAATGTCATGAAGTTGTTGTCACTCATATTTATTTTTCTCCACTTAAACATTCTTCATCAGTTTTCTGTGTGACTCTTGCACCTGATGTGGCTGATATCTGTGCATCTCCACTCACATTTACTTGACAACATCTCAAAACTGAAGTATCTCATTTAATCTTTATCCCACCTGTCCCTTTCCAACTTCACTGTACTTCCCTTCCCTGTGATGTGCAGCTGAGCTTTGTTCAGCGTCTGCTTTCAGTTCCTCTGCTTCTCCAAAACATTATGTTAAATACCTTCCCTTCCTCTGTCTTGGCTTTTCCTCCTTACTATGTTTCCCCTCCCATCTCCCATGTTTTTCCTGGCTTTAAGTCATGAGTTTATTCCAGCTGTTTCCGTACTCCTGACCCTCTTGGTGGGGCTCAGAGGTGTCAGCAGGTGATCACCACAGCAGCTGAATCTGCTGGCAGCACACCTATAGGCACCACAATGCAGTCACCACAGCACAGGGACAGGGGCCCTTGTGCAATGTCACCTGTGTTGTAAGGGTCTGGCATGAAAACTGCTGGTGGCTTTCCAGGATGCGAGGGTTGTGGCCGGGCATTGCACTGGAGCTGCTGGCTGGGCACGGGGTTGCAGAAATGAGCATCCTTTCGGAAGGCTAAGAAATCTTAAGAGTAAGGGAATTTAGTGACTGAAGAGCAGATTTAAAATAATAACAGTACGTGTGGTAAAACTTAGAAAGCCTGATGTCCTGAGCTCTGCTTCTAGTAAAATACACGCTCCAAGAGGAGCTTGGTGATGGCTGGCGGGGGTGTGGGTCTGCTGGTGACTGCTGTACCTCAGTCCTGCTGCAAGCTTTTGCTTGCTAAGATTTTTAGTGAGGTGCTCTTCCCGTCATACCCCCTTTTTTGGTCTGGAAAATTTGTAGGAACATCATGTTTTTGATCTTCCCTGCTGCTGGGATCTCAGTGGGCTCTGAAGCCTGGAGAAGAAGGGAACAGAGAGGCAAAAGGTCACTGTGTAAATCTTATTTTTTATCCTGCTTTCTTAAAAAACAACTTTGTATAAGTGCACTAAATGGCTCAATCTTTACTGATAATGCTGTGGCAGCCTGTTACCTAGCACAGCACAGATTTAAAATTCTTCAGGTTTTCTTAGTTAACGTTAAGTCCAGGTTTTGGACCCTTGCCTCTGCAGTAGATTTTCGGCATATTAGGACTGCTTGGTAATTGCAAATTCTACCAGGTGCTGTAACACACTGATTATTTATCTGAACAGTGCGATACATACTTAACTCCTTTATTGTGATACTGCTATTAAAATTCTCAACACTTAATTATATTTACATAGATGTTCTTGAAACCATGTTTTTAATCGTTCCCGGCATGTTATAAGTTACTGACACATCTCACTGCGTTGCATTTTTGTAGGAAAATGGTACTGCTCAGTGTACACAATTGTTACTCTGCCTTTGCTCTGTAAACACAGATAACAGCAGTCATAAGCTGTAGTGAATAAGTAAATAAATGGTTTTGCCAGACTCAATGAAAAAATAATAATAAAAAAAGCCCTTAGAAGTTTTGATTTGGAAGCATTCAAAATGTATGAGAGATGCAGACACCACAGAAATTTCTCCATTGGTGGAAATTGCAAATCGACTTTAATTTCTTTGTGAGAAAGGGTTGCGTTATTAAAATTTGAATGGGTAGCTTGTAGCAACTTGCTCGAGTGTGAATGCCATAGCTTTATCCTGATATATTATCTCCTTATGGACTCAGGCACTGATTGCGGAGGAAACGAGCAGCAAGCTTGCCGAGCAGGAGGAAGACCCCGAGAAGTTCCGAGAAGCCCTGGTGAAATTTGAATCCAGATTTAATTTTCCTGAAGCTGAGAAGTTGATCACCTATTATTCCTGTTGTTGTTGGAAAGGAAGAGTTCCTCGGCAGGGCTGGCTTTATTTGAGCATCAATCATCTCTGTTTTTATTCCTTCTTCCTGGGCAAAGAATGTAAGTGTAAACGTGTAAGAAATCTCTCCCCAGCATCCGATAAAAATATAACTATTTGAAAAGCAAGAATAGCTAGAACTTCTATGACGAGCCTAGTTCACCTCTGAAGTTTAGTTTTTGAGTTTTTTGTTGTTTAGCTGAAAGATCCTGTTTAATTTAGTTTTCACTTCAGCCTTTATGTTTATATTTTATAATTAATCCGGTAATAAAAATGAGACTATAAGAGTATGCAGACACAGCTGCTGTCTGGCTCTTTTTCTTGCCATGGTGAAGCAGCCTTAAAAGGTAACAGATCTCCTACAAATTCTGAAATAAAAACTTTTAGTGGCAAAAATGGTGAGTAAGGACGGGTCCCCCTCACAGGCAGGGATGCACAGTGATCACTGCCAGGCAGCAGAGCAAGGGTTGGTTGGGCCAGGAATGCCAGAGTCCAGCTGCCTGCCTGAAAGTAGCCTGGGAAACATAACAAGGCTGTGTCCTGGAGAACCAGGTGAAAATTCAGTGTTTTTAAAGGAAAACAACAGCAATTTAGGAATTTCTTTGTTTCTGAACAGCAGTGCAGGAAGGTCACAAGAATTGTGTCCCTGGGTTTTTAGACCTTTAGATGGTTCAGCGAGTTGCAAGACTTTGGTCATAGTGTTCCTCTACAGTGGAAGTGTTGTGTGATTATGAAAAGCCTGTAAGTACAGATATTAGAAGGTAAAAATGAATGTAATAGACATTAGATGGTTAAAATGAATGTAGCCATTTAAACTCTAGCATTTCTCTGTTTAGTAAGATTGTGCATGAACTGATAACATTTTAAGTCCTCTTTATCCTGCTGGAATTTCAGCAAGGACAGTAGTATAAACTTATGTTGATATAAATATAGCAAGAATTATCAGTTATAAAAATTAGGAAGACTTTACCGTTTACTCTTTGGATTTAATGTTGGGATGACTAGTCAAATAAAAATGTAGATTTAAAAATTAAGTACATTAATGTAAATGTAAGAAAGATGATAATTTCTAAGGTTTAAAACTTACAAAGACCTTAATACATACTAAGAGCTTAGAGTTAGAGGTCCTTTTTGTCCTTATTATTTCAGTCCAATTATTTTGTCATATCTGCAACTGGTGGCAGAGTTGGATTTAAAATGCTGGTAAGTTTATTATTTGTTATAAAAACGAAAGTTGAATTTAGCTGGGAAGACTAGAATGAAGTCTCTTGATACATGCTAGATAGCTGAGTTCTTGTTCAATTTCCTTGGTTTCTGTTTAGTAATACGCTTTGTCAATCATTTCTTCTTGCTATCGTTGCAGGCTTTTTCTCATTAAATCTGAGATATCCAGTCTGCCAAAGCACACAAAGCAAAAATGATACTTATTAATGACAGATTAAAGGGGGAAGGAGGAGGGAGAGAGAAAAACCCTTTATATTGTTCCAAAAATACTGTTTATGCAGTACCACAAAATGTTAAGTGATACTGGAAGTACAACATCATGCTGTATTATTTAAGAAGAAGTTGCTTCTTGTCTCTTCTAATAGTAATTCATTAGGAAAATACAAAAAACCCCACACAATTACACATTTGCTACTTTACATTTTGACCGTAGAAAAACACTGTTCCTTCACTGTTGCAGTCAATCTCATTGCCTTTGTGTTCCCATTCATTTGCATGGAAATGTGAAATAAAAACCTGAATTTTCTTTTGGTTAAACAAACTTCCCTAGCTCAGTGGGAAGCATTATATATTGAAATGCTCCCTACTTCCCTGATTCTGATAAAGCAGATTGCTTCTCTTTGAAAGCTAGTATTTTGTCATATTATGAAATACTTGTATTACACTGAATAATCCAGATTTACTGTTGTTCTGGTTGTTACTGTTTGAGAAGCTGATGCTGATTATATGTAGAACAAGTGATTCATTGTCTTTTTTTTTTTTTTTTTTTTTTTTCCCCCAGGTAGCAGTCACAAACTAAATCTGGTTAAATCTGGTCTGGAAAATATTGCTAAGAAATCACATTTATTGCATTCTTCAATACAGCACAGGGGAACAAAACAGTATATGAGTTGCAATAAAAATAGTTCTTAAATGTGTTTTACCTCAATATAAATCCACCCAAATTGTAGACTGAAATCTCTTTATAGGCAAAGCATTAAGTCTTCTGCTTCTGGAAAGTCTATCCCCTTCCCCTTGTTTTATTTTATGTTGAAATGACTGGGAATGCAATATTGGAACCTGTTTTCAGCTTCTCATAAAATTAACTTACGGCTTATGCAAGCATAAACTCCATGGAACATTTTTTCCAGGACAAATCCCCTTTTATCTAAGCCTGGAAGTATTTGCAGAATTTCAGAGGCTTAGAACGTCAGATTTCTCGAAAGGACATGCCAGGATTTCTTCACATTTTTTAATTAAACTTTTGTTTTCCAAAAACTTTGAAGACTTTGTACCTTTCATCAGCAGTTTGGGCCCCTTACAGTCTGCTGTGCAGTTTCTATAACCAACACTGCAGAGTCTGTGTGATTCCGACCTGCGCAAACAATAGCGCTATTGCTGCGGCGCTATTTAATCTTTCTTCCCTTGGCTGTGCCCGTACAGATGATTTTATGACCGTTCACAACAGTTTGTGCGTGTTGACGCAGCTGTGCTTTATTTAAGTAAGAAAAAAATGTAATCTGCAAATAATCTTGACAGCTGTGGTTCGTGTAGTACAGAGAACTTGCTGAGGGTAGCTCCTCAGGTAATTAGTGATCATGGATAAGTGTCATATACATATGACAATGTTTGTTATTACTGCCTTTTTATTGCTTTATTGGCATCAGGAGACCAGCTAGGGATGTTAGGGGGTGTGATCTTTATGTTACTGGCACAGAGAACCCTGGGAAGCTGCCAACAGTTGTTAAGTAGAAATTTAAATCTATTTTGAAGTCTTTTTCCAGTCTAACTTCTACCCAGAGATTTGTATGAGAGAGGCAAATAACATCCTGCAGTGGTTATAGAAAAGAAGCTGACTCTGTTTACCATCTGTATTTATGTGATTCAGCAGTGTTTAAGTATAGACAAGACTGTCCTATACTTTTTCTTTTCTATAAACAAGCCTGACTGCAGTTAATGGTTATGGCAAGATTTGCCTGTGCACCTTCTAAGTGAGAAGTAACCAAAATGGGAAGATCCCAATGCCTAGGCAGGCGGCTTTTTTTTTTTTTTTTGAGCACCCTGTTTATAGTAACTCTTAAACTTTATAAAAATGTCCATGTGCAAAAGCTTGCTTTTGTATGGGAGTTAGCTTTATTTTAAAAGTTAAAGTACTGTGTGTGTAATTGGGTTTCCACCTGCCTACAGTTTTATTTCTGGGAGATTACAAAGCCTTTCCCTATTTTCTTCCTACTCTCAAAATGAACCGTTTCTTCTGGTGGTAGTGAAGAAGGCTGCAGAAGTTACTTGTAAAGGAGTTAGGAGCACAGTGTATGGCAGGTGTTCTGCAAAGGCAGAACTCCCCAGTCCAACGCTTCTTATGAAAACAGGTAAAGTTTCGAAGGAGGGATTCTGAAAAAGGCAGTCTTGGAGAGGAGGAGTATGAGGGTGGAGTAATAACAAACATTTCAACTTTTACTTGGTCTTTGTAAAAATGAGCCTGTCTCCTCGGTTGTTTGCTTTTCATTCTGAATTTGCTTATTTCCCAAATCTGAAAAATGTAAGCAGAGTTTCCAACCCACTTTTGCTTTTTTTCTCCCGTGGCAGTGAAACTTATCATTCCTTGGGTTGAAGTCCAGAAGCTGGAAAGAACCTCCAACGTCTTCATGACCGACACGGTCCGCGTCACCACTCCAAATAAAGAGCGCGACTTCTCCACGTTCCTCAATATTGCCGAGGCTTTCAGGATCATGGAGCAACTGGCAGATGTGACGCTACGAAGGCTACTGGATAATGAGATCTTTGAACTGGATCCAGGCCTACAGGATCCTACTCAGATTACCAAGAGGTAAAAGCTAAGTTGCTGTGTGAGCAGTGGTGGGCTTCGTGGTTTGTTTTGTTAGCTGGGTGAAATTTGAAAGGTTTACTTGACTGGGCAGAAAAGAGATTTTATAACGTATTATTATGTATTTAGTAGGTGCATTTTAACTTGTGTGCCAGATACTTTTTTCCATTTTATTTTCTTCCCTTAAATGTCACTGTGGTTTTTTGTTTGTTTGTTTTAAAAGTACCATTCCCTGTAGAAGGGGAGATTGCAGCAAGGGATATTTTCCATATTCCCTAAAGAGCAACATTATTTTGTTGATAAGTTTGGCTATGTGTAGGCTTTCCTAGTGCTGTCAATTCTGTAGAATTATTGCTTTTGATCTTACCTGAAACATGGAGTTTCCCGCTAGCATGATTGCCGAAGCCGATTTAGCAAGCAGTTGTAGGACTGAGAAACCCACAGGCAGTTGCAGCAGATTAATACGCTGTTGTCTGCTCTGCCCCATGCATCCCTGAAATGCATCTCTGCATTCCTCTCCCACTGCAGAAATGCATTGGGCTCTCAGGGGGAAGATTGATAACTATTTCTCTGCCAGTAGCACAACACACAACTTTGTGTTTTATTTGCTGCTGTGGGAAACGGGAAGGGAAACTGCCCAGAGGAATTTTAGGTGGGCAGGGTGGAATAGCCCAAACTGGAATTTGCCTGCAGCATCGTGGTTAAGGTGCTGGTTTAAAATACTTCTTTTCTGAACGGGCTGTGAGTGGAGCACAGGGAGAGCTCTTCCTTCCTCTCTCTGTGCCAGAGGTATGAAAGGAATTACCCAGGTGTTCCTTCCTGGCTAAATATAAGGAATGCACGGTATAATTTCCCAAAACACAGAGGCATGTCCAGTAGCCGTTTTATTGTTTCTGAGGGGCATTTTCGCAATGGTGTTGGGTGTACATCTCAGCTAAACACTTCTGCAAAGTTCCGTAATGGAGTTTAAAACAATAAAACACACTTTCTCTGCAACTTCATGTGCACACACTGACACCAGGATTTCAATCATGATATCATCAAGGAATTAATTTGAGGTGACACAGTGATGAGCAGCCACAAACATCTTTGCAGACTTTTTTTTTTTTTTTGATAGGCAGGGTTCTTTTAAACACAAGAGCTACTGTTGTTTTTATGTGTTTGTAACTGGGTGTTGTTAACATTGTAGGCTTTTGGCCCAAGAATTGTAGGGTATGTGCTTTGACTAATGTAGGATATGGCTTTGAGCGATAGGTTGTATCTAAGCCCCCTTCCACACTTTACCATTCCACCCTCCTCCCGCTTTTGGACTGAAAAGTCAGGTACACAAAGCAAGGGAGGTAAATACAGAGGAGATGTAACAAAAAACTGAGGGGAGGTATTTTCAGCATCTACTGATTTTTTAACTCATCATAGTCACTTCCTAAAAGTGTCTTTGAATCAGGGGTACTAACTGAATGGAAAATACGAAGAAACTAAAACTCCAGTTGCAAATAAAAGTATAAGCTTAGTAATATGCTGTAATAAGGAGGTTCTCAGGCTATCAACCTGTAAGTAGCTTGTGCCGTTTTTGAAAAGTAGTATGTTTATTAGCAAACAAGCAACAGAAACCATCCCACACGCTTATTCAAACACGTTTTTTCCTCTCCTTCCCTCCAACTTAAAAAAAAAAAAAATAGGGGGGAGGAGGCAGAGGAGAAGGAAGTATAAAAATATATTTACTGATAAAAATATATTTACTGGAGAGTTCCTGAGCAAGATGTTCTCTAACCTGTGCTGATGCTGATGTGCTGTAACTTGAGATGGCAGAAAGGAAAACATGGAACATGGAAGATGCCAAAATCCAGTTTTCTCTGCGTGAAGTAGATAGTGGTTGGATAAGTTGCTGTTTCTGGTGCCCTTTGTCACACTTCAGCAACCACTTTGATGTAACATGATGAAGCAAGACTGTGGTTTGAATAGTGGATAAACTGGTTTTTAATACTAACATGTTTTGGGGGTTTGAACTTTTTTGGTGGGTAAAGTTTTTGTTGATGCTTTTTTTCCCGAAACCATTGTAGTACTACAGGAACAGCTCTTTTTCTCTTGACATTTTTTTTTTCCCTAATAATTCTCTTTGTTAATTCTTGTGCATGGTTTGGAAGGAAATACTAGTGCATCAAAATGAAAGCAATAATCCACTACATCATTAAAGTTATTCCAGCTGTGTCAGATTAATGAAGTTGCTATAAATTTCTTTTGTTTGTTAGGCTTTTTTTTTTTCTTTGCAAGAAGCTTGTCTCAGTGTCTTTATTTTTTTAAAATGCATTTTTCATGTCGTCATGATCTGTATATTCTACATTCTGAAAACCAGAAAGTTTTGCTGCTGTTCCTGAGGCTCTTGGGGTCATCCTGCTGAGCAGTGGGGGGATGGGACTCAGAGAGGCTGTGGGATTAGGCCCATAGTCTGTGACACAAATTACATCATGGCCAGAGTCAAACAAGTTAAAACACAAGTTTCTGTGATGCTTAATGAAAGGATAAGGCTTGGAACAATGGATTACAAAGGGATTAATGGCAATTAAGTTAATTGCCCTAAAAAGCAAAATGAAGCTGAGGTGTTTGATAACTACAAATGCCGGGGTTTTTTTTGTGGATATTTTCAGGTGCCACACAATTGTACTGGAACATAGGGTAACTGTTTTTCTTTGTGAACAAGAAGGTCACTAAAATATCTGATATAGATTTCTTGTACTTCTTATTTCCATCTCTTTCAGGATGCAAGGATATTCATTGCATTCCTCAAATGAAATGAGGAAATTGGCCAGAGCAGAACAGGTGATTTAAAAGCTTTAATGCCAGTGTCAGTCAGATTTCAAAAGTATGATACATTTCTCCAGGCTCTAACCAGCTTGGTTGCTTTTCTTCATGTCTAACTGTGAATTGCCAGTGAGGATGGCTTTGCTTCATATGGAGGCAAAGGAAGTTTTTAACACTGGTCTAAGCTGAAAGAAACTGTTTGAAGTATCCTGAATCGTAAATGTCACTTCAGCTCGTATTAATTCCTTCAGAGAGGGAATCCGAGAATGCCATAAACCTTCAGCAATGAGGAGGATGTGCCTAGAAAGAACCTTCTTTTATTGCTTCTGCCTGGCAAAAGGCAGCGTTTGGATTATCTCTGTGTGTCATTCATGACAGATTATTGCCTAACCTGTTTTTAAGGATTTCTGGTAATGGAAATAACCAGGATCCATACCAGTACTTCACTGTCTTGTCATTGAAAAGTCTTTCTGAAGTCTAACGTGAATCATTCATGCTGCTTTTTGAGTCTGTTACTTCTTGTCCTGCCTAGTGCTATTGAAAGGATCAGATGTTCTCTCTTTCTTTAGTTTGTGTATTTGGAGGTTGGTATGCATCTCCTTTCTCTTTTCTTCTTTAAACTGTACTACCCTAGTTCAGCCAGGTTTTTCTTACTGGCCTTGACTCTAGCCTTTCAGGTCGCTCTTCTCTGGATGTTTGTCGCAGGCGTGGGGTGGTGAGATACAGGATTGCCCCCGACACCTTGCTGGTGCTGACCAGGGCGGGAGCAATATGACCATCTCAGTGGTAGCTCCGGGATTGCTGTGCTGCATCTTGGTGATTGCGCACTTCTGCAGCCCGGCACGGTGCTCCTCTTCCTCCTGTGAACCTGAAGCTGTTGGCTCGTGTTCAGCTTGTTATCCCTTGTAAAATTTAATAATGACAATCTCTGATGCATCATGCAGATTGCTGATGAAGACGTTGAACAGAAGCTAGTCCAGAACAGACCTCTAGGGAGGTCCTCTCTGTACAACCTTCCAGTTTACCAGAGAGCCTTTAAGGGCTGCTTTTTGGGGTACTCTTTATTTTCAGCTGGCGTAGTACAACAGTTTTTCACTTTGCTTCAGTTTTATTAGTCCCATATGTGAGGAAATTTTAAGACTTTCATGAAGTCTGTCTAAAACAGGCATCGCATCTCCTCCATCTGCCAGTCCGGTGTTCCTGCTACATAAGGGAATGACGTTCAGTTTACATGTGTCCTGACAAGTCCATGTTGGCTCTTCTCAGATGACTTCTACTAGCTTGCTTACAAGAAGCCTTTCTTGCCATACGAATTTAGCAGTTCCTCCAGTATGCAAGACATATATAATTGGATGTGTTATTTCCAAAATCGGTAACTTTCTGGAGTCTGAGTAGAAAGAAGAGTCTGGTAATTGGTCTCTAAAAGCAAGAGATCAATGAGTTCTGTTTAGATGTTAGCTAGGCAGCAAGTGACTCAGCAGAGCTAAAGTCTTGCCAAGTTGACTTCTGTTAGAATTAAAGCAGAGAAAAACATTTGACAGTGAGGATATAATTTTAAGTGTCCTGATACTTTTAGGCATTTTGTTAGTTTTGTGTGTTATTTCCTTTAATTTAAAACTCTTGGAAGGTAATGTAGGGGTCACACACAAGGAGTTACAGCAGTTCAGACTTGCCGTGCGCTTTGAAGTGCTGGAGTTGGAGGCAGTCCAGGATCCCGTAACGTGCAAGTCGAGAACTGCACTTGGAAAGAATTGCTGAGTTTTTTGAAAAGTAAGGAACAAGGCAATTGCATCTTCTTGCCTTTTATTCTTCTGATGCATTTGTAAACACTGAATAAATATTATTTTTACATAATGATAGCATTCCTTCTTTTTGTTAGGTACAGCTCAGTATGCTGCATTTGCTTGAAAACCAGGAAATTGTTAAGTCAGAAGAAAAAATTTCAGATGGATTGGGCTGCAGGTAGAAAGGTTGCGTTTCTGTTTGGCATTGGAGGTATTGTGAAACTCAAAATGGAAGCTGTGGGACCTAGTGACATGGGCCAGTCGCCGCATCTTTGCTCTATCATGTTTAAACAGTTGCCTGTCTTGTTTTAGGAGCTAATTTTGTTTGTGGGTTTTTTTTTGGAGTTACAGGGTTTGGTTTGTTTTTTTTTAACCAGCTGTAATTTTGTTTGGCTGTATTTATGAAGGGAAGCAATTGCTTTAAGCCCTAGAATTTGCCTGCCTAACAGGAAATCTTTTTACGGTGTGCCACTTTCTAATAAAACTTCTTTGAGCCCACAGTGGTAAGTGCTGACAGCATTTCATCCCGGTGCTACCATTTTCCTTTCCGGGATCCCTGCCGCCAGCAGGCTGGCCCCTGTTTCGGCACTTGTCTCTAGGGCAGCCCTGGCTGCGGTGTGGTCTCTGCAGTGCCCTGCGTGACCCTGCGTCCTGAGTCATGGGGGACAGGCATTTCCACAGATGTTAGGGTTGGCAGCCTTCCCCTGGTATGAGGTGAAGGGGGCTGGATGCAGTGCTTGGTGAGTTTACTTAGTTTCATATGCAGGAAATGTCATTCTTCAGCTTAAAAACCTGTGGCTTCTTGTCTGAAAGGCCCCACACCTGGAGCCTGCAGCCCCAAGAGGTGCAGCAAAAATCCCAAATGCTCGGAAACAGCAGATTTTGGAGCATTAGAAAGAATCAGCTCTTCAATAAGAGGCAATCTCTGCCTCAGCAGAGGTCCCACTCTTCTATATAGTGCCTCTTTACACCTAAAGGTATAGCAATTTTCACAACCGAGTAGATCCAGGGAGGGAGGGTCTTACCTTCTCAGCACAATAGCAGGAGAGCACAGCTCTGCCTGGACCTGGCTGCAGATGCTATCAGCAGCTTTCATCTGTGCTGTGCAGAAATGGAAAATATTTTAGTGGTGAGTTAAGTAGGAGGCATATCCTGATCCAGCTTTGTCACAATAGCAGATCACTGTGGGCACTTATCAGAGCTGCTCTTGCTGTGGAATTTTAACTCGGGAGCAAAGTTTTTGTCTTCCTTCACGAAGAGGGTTTCTCTTTCTTCTTTGTGAAAAAACAGGAGATGATTTGTCTGTTTTCCTTGGATAATCTTATTAAGGAAGATAATGCTTGAGAAGGAAACAGCAGCCAAACACTGGTCGAGCGCATTCTGTCTTTTCTGTGGGTAGCAGATACAGATCCACCCTTCTCAGGTCCCGTTTTTTTCTCTGTTGTTCTCCTCCCTGTTTCACATGGCTGTAGTTTTCTCTATGGATTAAACTGAAATAAAAAAACCCAGACAATTGATTTACTTACTAGAGCAGAGGCTTCATCTGTCTCAATTTATTTTTAAACATCAGGGCTGGGGTAGAGGGTAGGTGTCTGCAGAAGGAGGAGGGTGAGGGCAGGAGCAGAGAGGGGACTTGCAGCACCAAGGTACCACTCCCTGTTATGTTTCAGCCCACGCTTTAAATTCTTTCAGTGGAACAAAGTCAAGCTTTTTTTTTTCTTTTTTTTTCCTCCTTCCCCTAAAGTGAATCATGTTTGGAAAAATTTACTCATAGTAAAGAAAATGATAGAATTTAAGCCCTAATGTTTCTGGAGCTGCTGTTGGTGAGCTAATAGCCATGGCCTGTTTATAATGTAATTGCATAGCTCTCTAAATTACTGCAGACTTCTTCATTAAAAAAGGAGGAGAAAAAAAAATAATCTCCAAAGCTGAATCTGTGTAACTGTAGCTCAGTAATGAAAGCTTCATTTATTTAAATTTTTCTCACCTGGAAAGAAAGCCAAGTCCAAACTGAACATAGCTGGTGCTGTTATTCCCAACCGAGTCTGTAAGTGACCTGAAACTGTTTTGCATCTTGCAACTGTTCTGAGGGCTCTCAGAGGTTGATGCCTCTTCAGCGAAGGATGCAATGATGTAAACGCCACCATCATTAACTCTTCTGTTACTGACCACTTCAGAAGTACTCGTCGAGCACATGCATTACTTTTGAATGCAGGTGCAAACCCCTGGGGTGATGCTGGTAATGCTACTGGGAGGAGAAATAAGCAATGTAAAGCTAATCTCCATTACTCTGTTCATCAGATGAAAGATTTAGTTATCTCCTGGGCATTGAATTCTGTAACTCTTTGAGGCTGCAAAGTGGTACAGCAGCTATAGAAAATGCGTAGTTAAATAATAATTTAAAAAAAAACCAGCTGATTTAAATTAGCGTTCTTTCCTTTCCTGGTCATTTCAGTAGTTGCTTTTGATCATATTGTTAAACAAGCAAGTGTTGATGATTCTTTTTTTGTATGTCAAAGTTGGTCTTTTATCAGCCTGTTCACACAGGCAGTGAACATTGCTGTGCGTGGTGCTTTTGGTCTGTATCCCTCACTCTTGGTGAGGCTAACAAGAAAATGAACCTTGCGCTGGATGTCCTGGCTTTCAGGGTCTTGTGATTTCATCTTACTGCTTTCTCTTAAGGGATCTTGAAGCCAGAGCGCAGAATGAATTCTTTCGGGCCTTCTTCAGATTGCCCAGGAAGGAGAAGCTGCATGAAGTTGTAGACTGTTCTCTCTGGACGCCGTTTAGTCGCTGTCACACAGCGGGAAGGATGTATACTTCGGACAGTTATATCTGTTTTGCCAGCAAAGAAAATGGCTGCTGCAATGTTATCATCCCACTTAGAGAGGTAGAGTTGTTTGCTTGTTTCATTTTGAGTCTCTCTGCCTTTTTCTGCTGTAAGCATCCACTGTCACTTGACTTATCTGCAAACTGTTGTTTGATGAAAAAGAGTAGGATGTTTGTGTGTATCGTGCCTACAGAATTGTTGAAAAGCTTGTTCTGAGGCTCATTAGGGCATAACCTCCTAAAAATATGCATGGGTAGCTCAACATGGTCCCCAAAGTGAAGTATGGACAGGTAACAGAGCAGGACAGAGCAGTGCAAAAGCAGAGTCTGCTCAGTCCAAGACTCGGTCGTGCTCCCGTCCCAGCTCCACAAACACGTATGTCCAGTTTTATGTTGATGGAGACTTCAGCTTGGACCGTTCTAGCAGTATAAAAGCATCCTTGTCTGGGATTGAGACTTAGAAGTGTTGAAGCTCTCCTTCCATAGACAAGTTTTAGCAAACCTTTGGATACTTTGCAAACCCGTAAGGCAGAGAGAAAAAGGAGATGTTCTGGAGGCAGTGACAAGCTGCCATGTTTCCAGGAAATCAGAGACTTATTTAAAGGGACTTGAGGATGCATGGGAAGGTGGTGGGAGTGGAAGAGGAGAAGGAAGATGTCAGCAAACACCTGCCTGATCTGCTGTGGATACAAGGCTGTTACGATGTTTTAATTAAAACTTTCCTTTCATCCTTGACTAATAACAGAGTAACATAGAAATACCCTAACTGTAGCAACTTACCTTCCGCTGTTACAGAAATGGAAAACAGTAAGAGAACAGTGTTATATACTTAATTAGAAACAACAAAATAACTGTTTTCCCCTATCCTCAGGAGAGTGAAAGTAAATTTCCTTCTCCGTCGCTCAGAACTTGATCAAGTTGATCCTTTGCTAAATCTTGTTTTAATCATCACTCCCCTTTCTTTCTTTCCCCTCAGTCCACTCTCCAGAAGTGGGCCTCAAAGTCATTTTAAAAAAGAAAAAAAAAAAAGCAGCTGGGATACTTTTTGATGCCTGCTTTGAGCTTCTGAAGAGACCATAAACGTGTAGGATGTGTCTGATCAAGGAAAGTCAATATGAATAACCATGTTTAAAGCATGTGCGTAAATGAATGCTGTGTTTGTACATTTTGGTACGTGTAGAATATTTTAAGATGTTTCTGTGGATGTGCTGCATAATGTGTTTTCTGTAATGTTTCTGGAAAAGGTAATCAGTATAGAGAAGATGGAGGACACAAGCCTTCTCCCTAATCCCATCATTGTTAGCATAAGGAGTAAGATGGCCTTTCAGTTCATTGAGCTGAAGGAGCGGGATACTTTGGTGGAGAACCTTCTCCAGAGGCTAAAAGAAGTGAACTCCAGCAACCCAGTGCACTGTAACAACTTGCAAAATGAGAACCAGGTACTGAACTTCTGGTGGGTTTTTTTTTTTTTGGGTTTTTTTTTTTTTTTTTTTTTTTTTGATTATGAATTCAACTTGTTTGCCTGTAAGTCAGCAGCGTGCTCTTACAGTGAAGAGGACCGACAGCATATGGGGCTGTACTAGCAGGAGTGTAACCAGCAGGTCAAGAGATGTCTCTATTCCCTGTTATTCAGTGCTTCTGAGGCTGATCAGGAGTACTGTGTCCAGTTTTGACTCTACCCCACCACAAAAGAAGAGCATTGACAAATTGGAGTGAGTCTAGTGGAGGGCCACAAGATGATCAGGGGCTGGAGCACATGCTTTATGAGGAGAGGTTGAGGAAGCAGGCCTTGTTCAGCCTGACTTCCATCACCTAATGGGGAGTTCCAGAGAATGTGGAACCAGACTTTTCTTGGAGGTGCCAGCTGAAGGATAAGTGGCAACACCCACAAGATGCAGCAAGGGAAAGTCTGAATAGATGAAGAGAGAGAGATTTCCTCTGAAGGGTGGGCAGAGCTGGGCCAAGCTGCCCAGAGAGGCTATGGACTCCACTTCTTGGAGCTGCTCAACTCAACTGGACACAGCCTCCGGCAACCTAGTCTGAGGGGCTGTGCTTTGAGCAAGGGATTGAAAAAGATGGTCTACTCCAACCTAAATTATTTTCTGATTCTGTTTCTCACATACTAACCAAAGTAAAATATTGTTTGTTAGTTTGTCATCAAGGACACTAAGAATTTACTAACAACTTATGTTTTAAAGTAACAACACTTTTTCTGACATACCAAGACTAATTTGAATAAAGTCTTGCATAAAGCCTTTCCTCCTGAAAGATGTGAAATGTTTTGACGCAGAAGAAAAAGGCTAATCCAACTCTGTGTCTTGAAGACATTTGAGGACATACTTCTTAGCCTGTTCTTGGTCATTACTGCTTTGATTCTGCGTTGCAGAACAGTCCTGCCTTTGGATCATCTTGCGTGCTCAGGGACGGTGAGCCTGCGCGTCCGGGAGCAGAGGCTTCACAAAGCAAGGAGAGAAGTGAATGTGGAAAGGAGAGCAATTATTTGCTCAATGCAGAAGCACTAAGGTCGGACTTCCATCAGTCAGGAACGGTGGGCCTTGATTTTGGAAAGGTATGTAAAATTTGGGGAAGTTTTAAGAGGTTTTTTTTAATTTGGGGTGACACTCAGATACTCCTTTTTAGTAAAATGAACTCTGTATTGACTGGAGAAGTTAGATACAGGATAATGGCTTTTCTATTTGTGTGGAGTTTTTCCTTCTCCCTCTCCCCCATTTCTTTCTGGGGAATATTTATAATTTTTCTCCCTGTCTGATCAGTTATGTCTGCTCCTGTGGGGTGAATTGTATATGCAAAATAGGGCAAGTTGTAGTCCTTAGAGCAGACTTCCGATATCCATTGGTAATGGAAATACCTTGCAGAATTCCTAATATGTAAAATGTATCTGTTTACCAATTCTCACATGCACACGATTTGTTCTTTTAAAAGATATCTTCTTGTTCCCAGTCTAGGGAGCAAATCAAGGAGAGCCTGTGGGATGACCATTTTCTAGAATATGGCAGAACCGTGTGCATGTTTCGCACAGAGAAGATCAGAAAACTTGTTGCTATGGGAATCCCTGAATCCTTAAGGGGCAAACTCTGGCTGCTCTTCTCAGGTGGGCACGCTTAGAAATACTGGCTGTAGGCATCATCTGATTCTGAACATGGCAAAATATTTAGGCAAGAAATCTCCCAAGGGCAATTAAATATCCTTTATGTGGAGCTTATAGTAGCTCTTATAGAAGAGAGATGATCAGCTACTGAACTAATAAGTGCAAGAAAGTACCTAGGCAGATCTGTAAAAATTTCATTTCTGGATAATATAACATGATCTGCAGAAGAATTGAAATAACATCTACCTCATCTGTGTAATTTAAAATTAACGTCATGTTTTGATAAAATAACATTTGTTTTCAAGCAGCAATTAGATTGTAGCATAAATATTGATTTAACCCTAGACAAATCAAATTATTGCAAAATAATGACATCCTAAAGTCAGCAGTCCTGCTTCTACTTTTTGTTGAATATTGGCAGGGAT
Organism: Chlamydotis macqueenii; assembly: GCF_036417535.1. Classification (NCBI taxonomy): domain Eukaryota; kingdom Metazoa; phylum Chordata; class Aves; order Otidiformes; family Otididae; genus Chlamydotis; species Chlamydotis macqueenii. The sequence continues at coordinate 146,952,292 of NC_141556.1, read as the reverse complement.
AATAGAAACTGGAGATGGAAAAAACAACTGATTTCATCCACAGATCTGGCGGAGCCAGAATGTGCCTACAATATGATCTCAAGTTTAGTCCTTAATCCAGTATGCGACTTGTTCAAACATTTGTAAAAAGTATTCGTTCACATGGAGTTTTTCCACCTTGGAGGGTGTGAACAGCGCTGAGTACATTTCTCCCAGTAACACTTTCTTGCGGGGAGGTTTTCTGCTCAATCTCGGTAATAAGGTGTTTTGAATTATGTTGCATCATAGAAGTTTTGCTGATATTTATCTTGTGTGCAAGACATGTATTCTGCTAGGACACTTTTTCGGTCTGGAGATTTCACTATATTCATGGATCTTGGGGAAAACCATCTTGCTTACATCTTTTTGAGCAGTAATACCCACAACATGTAAGTTTAGCATCATCCTAACCCACTTGCATGTTCCTCTTTCTCTCTTCTGGCTGCCTTCAGATGCCGTGACGGATCTCGCCTCGCATCCCGGTTACTACGTACATTTGGTGGAGGCATCCATGGGCAAGTGCTGTATGGCAACGGAGGAGATCGAGCGTGACCTCCACCGCTCGCTGCCTGAACACCCCGCCTTCCAGAGCGAGACGGGGATAGCTGCCCTGAGACGGGTGCTCACGGCATACGCACACAGGAACCCCAAAATAGGATACTGCCAGGTAAAAATCTCCCAGTGGGATAACGCTCGCCGCTTTTTTCCCTCTTTCTGCTCTCTCATTGTTATCATTCTTTTGGGAGTATTTTTAATGGTAGTTTTGATAAATAATGTCTTTTCAGTTAAGAAAATTACGTTATTTTAGATATTAAATGAAATTTACTCTGGAAAACAAGTGCATAGGCTGGTACTCTGGCTTAACAAGTTTTCCCTCAGTGTTTTCCAAACAGCATTTAGAGTTAAAGGAATGGGGAAAAAAAAATGTTTCTGATGCTTCAGCTTGTGCAAAAGTGCATTTCTTAGCCAGAACTTAGAGATAGTGCAAAGTAAATTCTCTTGCACAGATGAAATTCATGCAGAGCACTGGTTTGATGAAATAAAGTTCTGCTCTTTTCTGCCAAAATGGATGAGAAATTATGAAGTACTTTACCTAGCTGGCCAGCTAAAATAATAACTCTACCTTCTGTACAGCTCCCTGAATTCAGATTAACATCAGACCAGTTCCAAATCCCTTATCTTCTTTCAAAATACAAATATGGGGAGAAGGGGAAAGCAGCCCCAAAACATCTTGCACTGTCAGTTACCTACTTTGTACCTGAGTAAATCCAGTACTGTGCTTTTCCCCACTGTTTCTATTGCTCTTAGGAAAAGCAGTATGCATAAGCTTGAACAACTTGTTATACCTTTGGGCTGCAGTTATGTATTCACTGTATTATCTTTCTCTTGCTGTTTGTTTTTTTTTTCTTTAGTTGTTTACATCATGTCAGGCTACTTTTCTTTCTTTAAAAATAGCCGCAATTTAGCTTTTGTGAGTAGGATTTGCTGTCACTAACAAATCCCATTTTCTTCTTTGCCCTTGTAAGTCTATGAATATTTTGACCTCTGTGCTGCTGTTGTATGCCAAAGAGGAAGAAGCCTTTTGGCTGCTGGTTGCTGTATGCGAGCGAATGCTGCCGGATTACTTCAATCACCGAGTGATAGGTGAGCTTGTGCCTCTCTTCTTGTTAAATGGGAAGGGGCAGCCGAATGGCACTGGGGTGAGTAAGGTGCTCACGGATCTTCTGAGGTCCAGACCCCGTGGGTGAGGTGGTCCATCGACTTGTGCAATGATGTGCAGGGACAGCAGTGGTGGCTGCTCAGGTTCCAGCTGGGGTTGATTTTAGTTTGAAGGGTTTGAACTGCAAGAACTATAAATATGTACTCAGCTTTTACATGTGATTTTTTTATTTTTTTTTTATTTTTTTTTTATTTTTTTTTCCCCCCCTTGGTGGGTCGGAGGGCAGTGGCACTTTGGCCTGCTAGGTAAAAATAGAAGAGCTTGTGTGTCTTGGTTAGGAGTGTTCAGTATTAGAGACTTGAGCTGTTTAAGGTGGACCTAGGAAAGATCTGCTAGGGCAGCTGTTTCTGATCTGACGTGTCTGCGTTGCCTGGCTGCTGCAGTAATACGGGCTTGCATCTAAACTGGCCCTTTGTAGTGAGGGCTGCTACAAAACCCTCTGGATGTGAGATGCAGCATTAAGAAATAAGCCCAGTCTCTGCTGTGCGTGTGCTGCGTCTCCTGTGCTTTGCGGTGCAACTATTTTTAAGACTGTTGTGCAAACGCCTGTCTAATGCACAGAAGGAGAGGGGCTGAGCAGCTTGACGCAGTAATTGCAGGTATGCACACAAGAAAGAGTATTTGTTCTTTGCAGTCGCTTTACTGCCTCCTCTTAGAAAAAAGTTTGATAGCTTTTCCCTCTTTAATGCTAAATGGTAGTGGTTCTGCAACCTAGAAACGATGTGGGCACTCTTGTGCTGCCTGGGGAGCGGGAGGAAGTGTCAGAGAAGATTTCCAATCTTTTGCTTGGAGGATGGGATTGTCATACCTCCCTCCTGACACTGTGCCGCTGCACGGTTATTGTCTTGTCACTGAACTGACAGGTAAGGTAAGTTAAAGCAGATTTATTCCAAAGTTAGCTGGATGCTTAGGATGTTTTGTGGTGCTTTGAATGCCATTGGTATTTTCAGCTAGTGGATTGGGCACTGTAGCTGTCCCACTTGTCAGAACTTTGGTTCTTGTCTCCAAACATGACTTTAAACACTGATCTCAGTGACTTACTCCCACTTTTGTCTCTCTGCTTCCTTGTTTAAAATAGAAATACAGCTTATCTGTCCTTGTGCCATTTTAGATATCATCAGCCTAGGGGCTGCCTTGAGTTACTGATAATTTCGGTGCTTACTGGGTTGCTGCCCATCGGTAGCATTCTTCACACCCAACTAAACCTGAATGGTCCTACATGGATGGCCATATCACTGTCCTGAGTTGTACTTAAATTTGGGTTTCTATTTTGCCCGTCACTCACCATGGCTACAGCCTACATTGTTCAAGTGCTGATAGTCTTGCTTGTCTTGTCTCTGTTGTCCTGTCCTCTGTACCCAAAGGAGTGGTACCATGGGCAAGTAGTACCATGAGGGGTACTGCCGTGGCTCACCATCGTGCAAAGGGCTTCAGCTCAGAAGTTCTCCTGCTCCTCCTAGTCAAAAAGCAGCAGTACAGTTTTGCAGCACGGTTGCTTCGCTGAGCAGTTACTTTGCAGCTTTGATTTACTCTGTAACTTAGCACGGCCAAATCAGTGCTACTGATCTTGTCCACCCTGCCCCTCCTTTGGTTCCTGTTGCTTGAGGTAGTGTTCTTGGCTTCACATTCCAGTTGACCTTCTTTTTTGATTTCCAACCAGCTCTTGTATAAACTTTGTATTGTTTCTTCCTGCTTAACACTTCCAAGACCCAACTTTTCCTCTTTGTCCACACTGCCAACACTGTTGTCCACATTTTGATCTCTCTGTAACTTTGGTGATCTCTGACCTTGGTACTCATCACTGTGCTTTTCCTCTTCAGTGTCAGCCAGTAATCTCTGCAGTCAAAACAGCTATGGAATTAATGACCTTGGGTATTCAGGCCGCCTTAGCTCCATCTTCTCTTGGGTTTTTTCTTTATGACATTCTGAATATTTTAAAAAATTTTAAGTTTTTGCTTTCAAAACTTAGGCAATTCAGTCCTGCTCAGCCTTTTAACTTTTATCACATGATCAACTCCTGCCTTCAGCCTTGACAGTTATGACCGCTCTGCCTTTTAACAAGCGTTTTCATCATTTTGGTGCTTGCAAATGGGAAAAGTCCCAGTCTCTCCTCCTTCAGGAACTCCCTCCATCCTTCTCCCTTCTGCTATGCATAGAGGAAATTAAAAGCAGATAGGTCCAAGGTAGAAACAAGTTGTACGTGGGTCAGGAGTGGTGACGAGGGTCATGCATATCCTATTCTCATCTTACCTTGACTTTTCCATCCTTTCCATAAGGCAGAAGGACATTTCACCCCACTTTATATATTAGATAGTCATAATTTTGCTATTATAATTCTTGAAACAGTGGAAAACCTCACTTCATTTCTCTGATTTGCCTTTTCAGTCTTGGAGATGTCATTTAGTTTGTGCCTTGGGTCATAATTTTTTAAATGGATACTCCGGTATTTTCCTACCTCTTTATGGTTTCATACTGTATACATTAGAGGTTCAGTTGCTCAGATATCACAGTTTCTGGGAGCCTAATGAAAAGGTGGGCATAAAGGTCACTGAATACACATAGACTTTTGTCTACAGTGTCAACACTTAATTATAATACGATCTTCTGCAAAAGACATGGGTAGCACTGCACATTTCTTTTAAACATTTGCTTTTGCCAATCTCTCCTGTGCTGCCTCAGAGCCTGGAATTATATTTTTATAGGTGTTTGCTTATCTGTCTCTGTCTTCCCTTAAATACCACTAAACTTGGGTCTGTTTTTTTTTGTCTATGTTAACTATTTAAATGTTTGTATTAAGCTTGTTAAAAAAAAACCTAAACAAAACCTGCCCTCTGTTGAGTAGCCCCAGTCTATTTTCTGCTCTGTTTTCTTTGCCTTTCTTGTTTATGACCATCTGACGTGAGAAGGCTATCTCTTCAAAGCAAAGCACCATGCTTGATGTGTTTCTCAAAAGTTCTTTGTATGTCCCTGGGCACTTATTTTTGATCTGTGGTGCTGTCATGTTTGTTCAGCCACCAGCAGAAGCTCTTTGTGGCTTGATGTGAAAAGTTCTAAGACAGAGAAATGTCATAGCTGGGTTGTTTTTTTGTTTTTTGGGGTTTTTTTGTGATCTGGATGCAAAGGCAAAAAATGCTGGCTCTCTGCCACAAATTGTCCAGGTTATATTCTGCTTTTGGACAACAGAAGTTTTGAGTGATAAGGGTCTATGTGTCTCAGGAATTTCATAGCGATTAAAGTTGTCTCTTAATACTAGCAGAATATGAACTATGAGAAAGAAATGAAATAACTTGAAAGGAAAGACACAATAATTGAAAAGCTAACAGCATTTTGTATTCAGGAACATTTTTGACTGCCCCTGATGTGGCAGATCTGGTTTGTAGATACAGGCTGCTTCAGCAATATGAAACTATATTGATTCTACAATAGCTGCTGACAAAGCAGGACTGAGCTAGTAGCTGAAACAGCCCAAATCTGCTCCTTTTGGAAAGACTGGGTGGGACACTTAGGAAAGCTTATATCTGGGCATTGCAGAAATCTTTTGTTCTTAAAATACATCTAAATATATATGCACGTAAGTATAAATATATAGATGTGCATATATTTCTGTGTAAATATTTTTCTTCCTGTTTAGTGTGTGTAGCCATATCTGGATTTCCATCTTGTATGTTCTCAGTTAGAAGTAAAACTCTACTGTCTGCTTGCTTGAGTATGTACACTGGAGAGGAATATGCACTGTCTTCTGTTCATTGCATAGATCCCAGGTCGAATGGTAAAATGCTTTAAGATTGCTTTTGCTAGCATTTAATTATTATGTGCTCTTTTAGCCAAAAACAACGGCTGCTGCTATTACTGTTTCATTGCACCCTAAAAGCCCTTAGCAGAATCAACATGATCTTTTTTTCAGAAAGTTGTACAGTAAGGATTACGGACGTGAGAGTTGGGGCTGAGATCAAAGCCGGAAGATCACGGGATTTTTCGTTGTAGGTGTGTGTGTGCACATATATTGTCAGTTTAAATTTTAAGAAAGTCTTGCAGTGGATAGTTGACAGCGATCGTGAGCTTTAAAGAGTATTTTTTCCTCTGTCAGTCCTGGCTAATACTGTTTCTTTATGACTTGCAGGTGCTCAGGTAGACCAGTCGGTGTTTGAAGAGCTTATAAAGGAGCAACTTCCAGAGCTGGCTGAACATATGAAGGATCTGACAACCTTAGCTTCCATCTCTCTTTCGTGGTTCCTTACCCTTTTCCTTAGCATCATGCCCCTGGAAAGCGCTGTGAATGTTGTGGACTGCTTCTTCTATGACGGGATCAAAGCCATTTTCCAGCTGGGCTTGGCCATACTGGAAGCCAACGCTGTGGATCTGTGTAACAGCAAGGACGATGGGCAGGCCCTGATGATCCTGAGCAGGTATGGCCACGCAGGAGTGCTCCTTCCATCGCCAACCATTCTGCTGTAAAACAAAGACATTTTGGTGCCGTTATGATAAGGACGGGGCTCTGTAGGCATCGGCAGGACCCTCCATGATACCTTGCTGCTGCTGCTTTCATAGTGTCTGCCTTAAACAATGGGCTTTGTTCATCAGACAAGTAGATGTCCTGTGACATTTCCTGGCAGCGCCAAGACATGCATCGACTGCGTCAGTGTGCAATATTTACTGCTGCTCTTCGTGCCTTCCCTAGGGTGACGGGCTTCCTGCTCCAGACTTCAAGGAGACAGAAGTTTTCTTCCTTGGGCAGCATTTAGTCATTTGGCTGGCTTGCCGTACCTCAGATGAGTAATCATGAAGGCATTTTTGAAAAGCCTAGCAGCCCAAAAACCAATTTATTTCTAAATCTGAGCCAGAAGACTTGTTTGCTTATTTATCTTGAGAACAGAACAGTGCAGAGTAATCTGTGTTGCTTATGTTTCTTTCCTTCAGGTTTTTAGAGCATGTCAAAAATGAGGAAAGCCCTCTGCCACCTATTGGTAATCACCATGCGTTCTTCAGCGATGACCAGGAAGCCTCTCCAGCGACTGAAATAGCTAACCTGATTCATGACTCCTATGAGGTAAAATACTTCTCCATCTCTACTGGTCAGTTAAGTTAAAATTTTTAAAAAGAAGGTGGTTAAATTTAACATGGATGTTTTGAAAGTTAATACCTATATTTACAGATGTCTTGAGTAAGTGCTGAAATGCACAATGCTAGGTGTAGTATAAATACCTACACTGACAGATCAGTTGGAGACTGGGTCTGCTTTTTTTCCCAAGGACTCACAACATTTTAAAACTTGTATTTCCAGTAGATGAGAAATACAAATATCATAAAATACTACAAAAATAATAAACTTCTATTCTTCCCTTGTAGAAATTTGGAGACCACTCTGTGGCACAGATAGAGCACATGCGCTACAAACACCGAATCCGTGTCCTGCAGAGCCACGAAGACACAACCAAGCAAAATGTGGTGGGTAGGGTATTGTTTTTACTGAGGTAGCTTAACATCTGCTCTCTGGAGGCAGACAGCTTTCTCTTTTTAAAAGGGACCACCAGATCTTGAAAAAAGGAAGAATCCTTACTGATTCTAGAAAAAAAGTTTTTTTTTTTCTGGGATGCTGATGGGTTTGGTTTTTCTTTTGCGGCCACAGGCATTGTTTTCTAGGGTAGCTTTAACATTAAGAACAACTGCAGGACTGTCCAGCCCCGTGCCTTGTCTCTGGCCATGGCCCTAGGCAGATGCCCCGGGAAGAGTGCAAGAAGAGAGCAAGCACAATGCGATGCTTCCCTGGCCGCCTGTGACCTGTAGCTTAGGGACTTCCTGTCTTTGTAATAGCCCTTGAGGGATTTCTCTTTTCATGGATCTGTCCAACCAGTGAACCTAAAGAAGGGGGAAAAATGGCAAAGATTTTTCAATACTGTGGTTTTTCAACTGTACCACATAAATATAGTCCCTGCGGGGCTCATAGGCCTGCCTTTGTCAGTGATGATGGGAGAAAAGACGGACACTAACAGGATTTTCTTTCTTTTTAAGCTCCGAGTTGTCATCCCAGATGTTTCGATTCTTCCTGAAGATTTAGAGGAATTGTATGACTTGTTCAAGGTTGGTCTCCCTGAAAAGTAGGGGATGCACCTATTTGAGGCTTCTGGGTGTTTCTTCCAGCTGTTGCTTTTGCAGTGCCACCTTGGACCTTGTGTCCTCTGCCTGGGCGGTACTCTTCTGATGGGATCTTGTAATTTTGTCCTTTCTGTGGTTGCCCAGTTGTTAAAGAGGACTAGAAATGTACTGATCCTTCAAAGGAGAATTGCTTCAGAGTTTCCTTTCTAATTTGCTGCTTGGAAATGGTCCATGAGAAATTAGATTCTGGTAATGTTCACATGCAGAATAAATTAAATAATATGTAGCTCTGCTTGCAGGGAGCTCTGCAGTACTTTTAAGTCCTGCTCTCTGAATGCTGTTTAAAGACAGATTCTATTTTCCATGGGGGAAAAATTCCCCACAAACTTGTGTCCTTGCTATTTGTTCCCAGATTTCTAATAGTTTTTATTTATTTATTTATTTATAACAAAAAAAAAAAAAACAACCAACAGTTTCTACTTCAGTTCCTTTCTGTCAAGCTGATGTTTGCAAGAACTATTATAAAAGTTATTTGGAGGCAGGGACATCTAAGCTTATACAACTAGACTTGATTTAGAGGTCCAAGCATGTAATTATCCCCCTTAATGGACCATTTCTTTTGTGTATTGTTCATAGTCATAAATACCAGGTACTGAGAATATGACTGTGGTATGTCCTTAGTGTTACGTAGCTTTGTGGCTAAGAGCAGCTGTATCCTCCCTCCATTAGCGGTTGTAAGATGATGCTGCTGGAGCCTGCTCTTCAGTGCTTCCCTCCTGCTCCTTGCTACTTTGGTTTTGAGCTGTAACTGGCTTGCACTCCTCCCCTTTCCTCATTTTGTTTCTTGGTGGTGGTTCCTTTTTTGTTAGCTTCCTTGCTCCCCCGGGACAGCTTGTTTTGTTAGGACTCTTTGTTCTGCACCAGCGTGTCCTTCGGGGAAGACTGATAGGTACGGTGTCCAAACGGAGAGCTCTGAGAGAGAACAAACCAGCAGGTCAAGCCTGTGTAATGCTCACTCTGGATTTTCTCTGACCTTCTGTACCTTTGACTGGTTAGAGACATCCCAGGCCAGATGTGGCTAATAGAATTTCAGTAGCCTGCAGTGAATTTCTTCCAAGAATCTGCTTAGTCTCCCTTCAAATTTATTAATTATCCATTGGAAATAATGAGAGTGCTTGGCTGCTCTAATTAAAAGTTCATACTTTGCTTTTTCTCACAGGAATGGTCTTGGAATCATTATAAGACCTTGCGCAGAGAGTTTGGAGCATTTCCAGCATACTTTGATGTGAATGCCTTTTTCTGTCGGTGGCGTGCTCTCTGATACCACTCGCCGCAATCCCCCCTCTCCCGTCTCTGATTTCTCCTAGAGGGAACATTTAATAAGGTGTTACTGGGAAACGACGAGTCCGGTCGTCGAGCGACACGACCCCAGCAGACCGTACGCTGAGCAGTACCGCATCGACGCCCAGCAGTTCGCTAACCTGTACAGGCTGGTCTCGCCATGGACCTGCGGGGACCACACCGATGTCCTCGCCCAAAGAACCTTCCGGCTCCTGGATGAGAACATGGACCGGCTGATTGAATTCAAGGGGCTCGCCAGCTGCTTAGGTATCTGCTCCCCTGCGGGGTGGAAGGTGGGCAGAGGTGGGAGGCGGCACGTGGGTGAGACACAGATGTAAAAACACCATACAACTGGTGGGACAGGATGTGAGCAGATGGTTTTCTTGGGCTTGTACTTAGCCTAACTAGTGACCTTTACTCATTTTTTGTGTTCAAATCACCTGAAGTCAGTTACATTTAAAAGATAGCGTAAGGATGTGATTGAGTAGTTCTCAGACAATAATGATTTTGTTGCAAATATTTTATGAATTAAAATTTTACCTGGATCTGCATAGAAGGCTAGGAAATCCCCTCTACCAGATTGCTGCTTTCAGTATACCTTTGAAATCTCGGTATATCTCTTTGTAACTCCTTCTTGAAGACCTAATCTTACACAACTGACTGCTGCTTGCCTTATGTGTTGACAACAAGCAAAATAATCTGGCCAGCAGGGACTGAGCGCTGTGCTAAGGTTGCTCTTGAGGCCACCAGCTGTTCTAATGAGATGGCGCTGCCCGTCCCAAAATGTGGCTGAAGAAGGAAGTGCTGCATCTCAACTGTTGCCTGACTCCAGGTGAAAAAACTGAATCAACGTTCAGAAGTTCAGTCAAAATCAGTAAATCCGTATTCTAGCCGTTGAAGCTTTCTAGAAATTTTTTGATATTAACCAAGCCGACCTGTATTATATTGTTATGATTTTGGTTCTTAGAGGGCTACAACTTTAAATTAAAAAAAAAAAGTTCTTCACAGTACTTCAGTGCATTTGAAAGTTTAGAATCTCATTTCTACTGGTCATTGAAAATATGAATTATATTACAGGTGAAGTAGTTATCTCCTTTGAGCTTATTCTATAGAACAGCAGTAAGGGCTGAAGGGGACAAATATTAATATGATGTCCCCAAAGGGATTTTTCTGTGTCTCTCCGCTCACATTCCTGTTAATCTGTGGCAGCAAGCAGCCTTTGTTAGATTCCCTGCCGTTCTCCGTGATATTTTTAAACGATGCTGAAGCTCCATAGGGTTAGGTCCTCCCAGTCTGTTTTACAAGAACCAGATGGCTCTCACCTGCTGGTCCTCATTGACAGGCACAACTTAAAATATTAATATTACACTGTAATATACTGGCCATATGTTTTCATGTATTGTCCATGCAAACAATTCTCTTTTGTGCACAGAGATGCCTGATTTATTTTAAACTGTGGAAGTAAATGCTCTGGTCCACTTCCTCCTCCTTTTTTTTTCCTTGCAGATGTTATGTATAATGGAGAAATGAATGAAAAGATAAAGTTACTGTATAAGCTGCATATCCCACCGGGTAAGAAATCTGAAAGGGAATGGATACCTCAGTTTCCCCAAAAATCTCTTGAAAAACGCTTTTGGGAAAAGGCTACTTAATGAAGAACACTATCTTGCTTCCTTCAGCTGGGAGCATACAGGATGTGCATTTGTAATTATGCTCACTGCATTTTAAAATTTATTCCAGTCAAAACCTTTTTGGGTGAAATTTACAGATATAAAATGTCAAGGCTCACACCTGCTGCATTCAGAGATCTTTTGCAGCCAATTCTATGGTTACTTCTAGACAAAATATTGAAATCGAATAACATTTTTGGATGGCTGCTACTCCATGTACAGTAGAAATCTTCTTATCACATCTTGATACAATTTTGAATAGGTGACAAAATTCTGTGGTAGTTTCTCTTGCAAAGTTTTTAAGTAAATGTGCCGTTCCTGGCAAACTTCCGACTTTCTCACTGCAGCACCAGTCTTACTTACATTAACAGAATTTTACAGCATGATTTAATGAAGTACTGTTTAAAAACATCGTTGCTCAATTATTTTGCATTCTTCAAATACGGAAATTTTGAAAGCATAAATAACCATTATGCAGCGTTCAAAGGATAAATCATTACATTTTTCACTTTTTTTTTTTTGATAGCTCTCACAGAAAATGAACGAGACAGCCAGTCACCATTAAAGAATCCTTTGCTGTCAACTTCGAGACCACTAGTCATTGGAAAATCAAATGGTATGTCCAAAATGGTTCTCTAATGCGTGTGCATACAAGAGAGCAACTTTCCATTTGTAATCCCTGCTCCATTATCTCCACTCTCTGGGGTTTATTTTTAAATGTTAGTATACTCCAGTGACTTGAAAACAAATTCTTCTCTTTGTGTCTGCTCCACGAAAGGTGATGCAGTAGATTACCAAAAGCAGCTGAAGCAGATGCTGAAGGATCTAGCCAAAGAAAAGGACACTAAAACTGAGAAAGAATTGCCAAAAATGAGCCAGGTACGTATACTATTGTCTGTTTTTAAAGGAGTGTATTGTACTGGAAAATGAAATTACTGAATAAAACAATTTAGCTCTTTCTGGAAAAGTGTAACTTAAGACTGAGCTTAGATTCAGTCCTTCAGGTAACTAGGATTGTGCTACTCTGATCCGGGGTGCAAGTATCATGTTTAAAAACTCTCAGCCACCTTTCTAGCAGCTCCTTCGCCTCAGGCTGCCTGGTGAATAGAAAGAATTTCAGACTCACCCGCACCTGCAGCATAACAGGTTGGGAAACGGGCTCATGCAGGCTGACAAAAGCCCTCCTGCTAAGCCCAGAGAATTCCTGAGGGTGCATTTTGCTGTTCTGTCTTCCTGGACATCCTTTCCAGCAAACCAGTAACTTCTTGTTCCGTCACCAACTGGGACTTGCCCTGTCTTAGCCAAGCGCTGACTAGAACTGCAGGAAGTTGACAGCTGAAGGCTCTCATCATCGTATCGTCTCTTCCCTAATGCCAGCAGAGCCTTGTGTATGTTGCTGGCGTAACAAAATCTACTTGAGGGAAAAGGGTGACATATTAGTAAAACAGATGTACAGACGTACAAAAAAGGTGGGACTGCACCCAGAATCCCTTCTGTCCTGGTGTTGCTAAATAAAGTTTTAAATGGGTGGCATGTGCCTGCTCAGCAGTAATCTCTCTTAAAGGCATAACTGGACTGAACTTCCTGCTGTCCCTTCCACCCTGCATTAGCCATCCTATGACAGTACGGAACCTGAGGGCTCACAAATTTTGTAACAGGGTATGGAAACATCCTCTCTAGCCTGATGGGGAAGGAAAGAGAGAAAAGGGGTCGGGCAGGGAAGATGCGTGAGTTTTATTTGTAGAAAAAAGAGCTGTGGAAAGACGGGAGAGAAACAGCAGATGGGAAGCTGCTTACAAACCTGTGGATGGCTGCTCTGGTTGTAACTCATGCTGTGTAACAGCCCCCAGTTTCCCACCAGTAACAGTTTGTATCCCTTGCCTTGTATCTCACTTGCCCTTTGGTCATCTGGGAGGTCCTGCTCTCCTTCATCGAGGTAGCAAAATACTTCTTTGCTCTGTTCTCTTTTTGATTTGCAGCACCAAGGTTTCCTAGCATCAGCAGGGGTTGAAATCCCTTCACTAGCCTCTTTTTTAAAAAGCAGGCAGAAGTTATCCATGAGTCTATAAATCTACACAGCTTCCTGCCTGCCTTTGCAGTACCGTGCCCTCGCCGGCCTCCTACAGTCACCCATCATGTGGCTGTTCATAGTTTGATTTTAGCTTTTCATCTGTTACAGAGGGAGTTCATCCAGTTCTGCAAAACCTTATACAGCATGTTTCATGAAGATCCAGAAGAGAATGATTTATATCAGGCCATCGCCACTGTGACCACACTGTTACTTCAGATTGGAGAAGTAGGACAAAGAAGCATCAGCCTGGGGAGCGGATCGGACGAGTTCACTGAGGACTTACAGCCCGAGGCCTCTGCTGCAGAGCAGGATGCTGTTTTTACTGACACTGTGAAGACTCCTCACAAAGACTCTCAACCTTCACCTGTGACTGAAGGGGACTGGACTGTCTCTTTTGAACATATTTTAGCCTCCCTCCTGACTGAGCAGTCATTAGTTAACTTCTTTGAAAAACCCTTAGAACTGAAGCCAAAACTTGAGAATGCAAAACTAAATCAATATAGTCTCAGAACAAATGGAATGAGCTGCCAGTCAAGGGGTGAACACACAAAACTGAACCCACAGCAGTAGCAAACCTGTCAAAAATGAAATGCACTGAAATTATGCCAAAGCACACACTGTAAAAGGCTTTCAGTTAGCAGTGGACTTTTGATAAACAATTTGTTGGTCTGTGGTTTTCAGTTGAAGAGCTTTAAAAGCTAAAGGGTGTGTAGGTTTGTTTTGTGCCATTGATTTATTAATTATGTTCTTGTTTTGAATGTAAAAGGAAACATCTGTCTACAGCGTGAAGACACTGAAGCCTTCTTCCGCACTGGGAGAGCAGAGGCTGGCTCCAGTTATCTTTTTTTTTTTTTAATTTTATTTTTAAACAGGGGAAAACACTTGTCAGCTACTGTTCGCAGTTTGTTTGGGTTGCCTTTTTTGCACTAATACTGAAAACTGTTTCAATGCTGGTAATTGAAACTATTTTAATATATTTGATTGTATCCCAATTTGTATGTCTTGCTGAAATGTTAAGTGTACATGGACTGTGCTTCTGATGTTGGTCTGTGAAAACATGCACTTTTCAATAAACCCTTTTTGTACTAGTCTGCTATTGACAGTATTTATTGATTTACGGAAGGTAAGTGCCTTTAGTCCCCACTTCATTAAACAAATTGCCTGAGCTAGCACGCTCACAATTAATTCACTAATCAGAACCCCGGGTTTCAGTGTGGTGCAGACCTACTTGGCAGAAGCCTACCGCTTCTGCCTAGACCAGTGAGGGACCAAATACAGAATGTACTTTATCCACAAGAGATTATTACACCTATGAAGTACTGATCTAACAGTTCTGGGGGTTTGTTGTTTGTTTTTGTTTTTTTTTTTTCTTAAACACTAGGACTTTGCCATACACAGAGGAACACTCCCATCTCCTCCTTTTGCCATTCACATCTAACAAAGTCTACAGTATCTTTAATTAAGCAAATTTCACCATTACGTTCAAGCCCAAAGAAAGCAAGATACTTGAAGAGCTTGTCACCTGTTCAACTTAACACTTCATGGATGAGAGCTTGAAGAGACTGGACAATAAACAAAAAAACCCAGTATTTTTTTCTTTTTATCCTTTTATTGTAATGAAAATCAGTTTAATTTTCATCCACATTGACTGTCTGTAGACCTGCAAAACAAGAAATTTTATCACCACCTATAACTAGGACAATTCCCTTTACGTATACCCATGTCTTCACAATAAAGTGCACCTACAGTTTCAAAGCTAGTTTGCTGATCTAATTCTGGAAGAGCACACTATAGGCAAGTGTTTCACCAATGTTAAAATAAAAACTTCATGTTAAATCAATTCTGCAGAAGCAGCAGAAAAGGCCCAAACTGCTTGAGCTTTTCACATCAGAGAATGTACTGTATACAGGCAAACACAAACCTTGAACTACCCTAACACCTCTGCCCACTGTTTTTTTATTCTCTCAAAATTTACATGATTACCTTGCTAAACTCTGTATTTACTCTTCAGTGTTGATCAGGCAAGCTAGCAGTCCTGTTGTCTACAGCAGAGCTACTTTAAGGCAGCGGTGTGACCCCTTCAGCATGCTTTTCACACAAATTTTGTATTGCAGATGGAGCTGTCCCTCTTTGCCACTTGTTCAGAAAAACACGGCGTGGAGGAAGAGAGACGGCATGCAACCTTACCTTTGAACGTTGTGACTGGTACATAGGTAACCAGTGTGTATAGCTTGTTTGGCGAATCTTCATCCTCATTGCGCTTTCTGGACAAACGCACACGGATGCGGTAAGGAACATTCCTAAAGTGAGGATGACGGATCAATTTTCAATAAAATATGTATTGAAACCTGTTAGTTCATAGACAAGTTCTTTGTTCTGTGGTTACTACCCCCTCTCCCAAATTCTTAAGCTTTGGCTATTTGTGCAAAAATATGATGAGTCAATTCTGTTTCTATCTCAACAGCACAACAAAAGCAAAATGCCTTAAGAGATTACACTGTTTGCCTTAGAGGGGCTTTTTTTTTGTTTTGTTTTGTTAAAGTGAGCAGGTAATATTTCACTGAGTCTTGAGTAGGATGAATCCATAATCCAGTGGGAGCATAAAGTCAGAAGTGCACCATCAGTCCACTGCTAATCCAGGAAATACACTATGAAGATGATAATGAAGCACAGCGTGAAGTTGACCAGCAAGCAGCTGTCACTAACAAAGGGAAAATGGTGAGGGAAAAAAAAACCCCAATCTGTTCTGAAAGCCTGAGGCCCCTGTCAAGAGTACTGCCAATCTGTATGCCAGAAGTCCTGTGAAAATTGCAGCGAGCATTACACCTGAACCAAGATCTTCCTCATGGACATAAAACTGATCAACATTTCTTCCTCACAAATCCCATGGAACCAAAACAAAATCACTTAGATGACTTTTCGTTTGTAATAGGCCACTCACAGCTTGGCATCCTCCCTTAATACTGCCCAAAATATGCTGCTGAGAGAAGGCACAAAACTATTTGTCTACATCATTTTGCAAGTAGCCTCCCACCTCAAGATGTTAGCAAACTCCTGATCCTTCCAGAGGATGCATGATCTATTCTAACCAGTGAAAACAGCAGCTGGAATGCACACCGAAAGAAGACACGTGATGACTCCCTGCTCCACAGAACACATTTACAGGTTAATATAAGGAAGTTCTGGATAGGAGCCTCACTACTAAGCTCTGAAGTTAAGCTGTCACCTGGTTCAACTGCTACTTCTCCATTGCATATGAACTGGAACAGCTCACCAGGAAGGACAGGGAACCCAGTCACTTAGTCCCATCTTCCCACTCTGATTTTGAAGGAAGGGTTGGCCTAAGCACACAACTCCAGGTAACGGATTGTAAACGTGTCACAGGCTACACACAGGAATCTAATTCCCAAAAGACATGGTTTAAAACAAGGGTTCATGAGTATCCAGTGTATCACTCACAGTATTAATCCTTACCCGTTAACCTTCTATTATGGTTTAAGTGGTCCCACTTCTCACAGGAGTCCTTTTGGACCATCTTACACACATGTCAAATGGCAAACTAGCTGCCTCTGTAGCAGTGATTTAACAGAAATTGTACATTTTCAGCCCCCTTATCACTTGTACTTTCAAGGCATGATGAATGGCCCTATCTAAAACACACCTCATTATTTCCTTGTGCAGCATTGGTCAATTCAGCACGCTGTGAAACCTAGTCCCATTCAGACACACTACGCAAATCACAGGTACGCAGCCTGGGACTGCAGGTAGCACTAAAAAGCCACGTTTCTAAAAACTCTCTGCTGCCACAGGGATTGGGGTAATACAACGCTCCAACACTCCAATCCCTTCTCTCCCTCCACTCCCAAACCTGCATTCCTTCTCTCCTTTGCTTTATTATCAGAGGTATAAGGAAGCCATTTCAATTCCAGAGTTTACCAAAGCTCTGCTACAAATATGCTGAGGGGAGCTGACCAGAACACAGAGGTGATACAAGATTAGCTTGACATGCACACTGTAAGAAAGGAAGCATTTGCAAAGAAAATGCAAATACTGCAAGAAGTGTACGAATTTTTCTACCCTTCCAGGCCCTGTACCCCTAAAGACAGTTACAAGGTTCTTCCTCACCCAGTAAGGAAAGCTGCAGAAACCTACCTTATTCCTTTAGCCCAGACTGCTTTGTTCAATCTGGTGTCAATGCGAACATCAGGAGTACCCATTTCTTTCATCGCAAATTTACGGATTTCCTTGAGGGCACGCGGTGCTCGTTTCTTGAAGCCCCTAAGACAAACACAAGGGCCATTTCTTTAACTTCAGGAAACTGCCAGCATTGGACACTTGCCGCAGCATTCGACCACTGACGTTCTCTAAACATACAAACCAAAGAACTGTGCTCAACAGCTGCACCACAGCATGACCAGATCTTTGTTCTGGTAGGTAGCTGCTAACCTGAATATCTATGCCCAACAGAAACCACTTCTTATGTAGAATAATTTGAATAAAATTCTGCAACTGCAAGATCTCTCAGATCTTAAGCGTTATTCAAACATATGGACGTTAAAACTTAACACAATATTACTGAAGAGATCAGAGCTTTCACAGATACTCTGAATAAAACACCTATGAGAAAAGCAGTGCAACAACAGTGATATAAACTTGGCAGGACTGTACTGGTACTGAAATAAACAGCAGAAGAACAAAACTGAAGCTATTCTGCATATCAACTTCTGCTAAACAGTATCTGATGGTTACTTTCCTCACATTGGCAGGACTGCACCAATACCACCATCAGAACCCTTTTTTTTTACATGTATAGCCTGCCTCGTGCGTAGGATGAGCAGATTCTGCGTGACTGGGCATTCCCACTAAAAGTCACAGCTGCACTCTGAGTGTTTGGCTGGGTATGCTATACCCACACTGTGACATGCGACTACAGTGCCAGTAGTGTCCCAGGTCCCACAGTGGGTTGTACTGAGTATTATTTGCACACTGCTGTGGATACCTAGTGCTAGAAATTGAGAGTGGGTGAGTGATTACAAGTGAAACAAGCATTAAAAAAAAAAAAATATTTCACCCCTAGTACTTCATGTCCCAAAAGAAAAGAGGGTAACACAAGAAGAAAATAGACTGAATTGCCATAA
This sequence comes from Chlamydotis macqueenii, assembly GCF_036417535.1. NCBI lineage: Eukaryota > Metazoa > Chordata > Aves > Otidiformes > Otididae > Chlamydotis > Chlamydotis macqueenii. The sequence goes on along the minus strand of NC_141556.1, from coordinate 146,934,241 downwards.
GCAATCAACAGGCAAGGCCAGGACATTTATTGCCATTTAAAAGTACCACTGCCTCCCATCCTCACCCAGAGTTTTGTAATAGGCCACTGTCTCATTTCTCTCCCATTCTAAGTTAACTTCAGCAATTTCACCCACTGTTCTGATCCGGATACAGCTTTATTTCATGTGTCTACAGCCATACACATACAGAGACAATCAGAGGGAAAGGCAGCTTCTCAACAAGTCCTCTCAAGCACTTTAAAACCACAAAGTTCAACATTTTGTCAGGTAACAGTTCCTCTAATCTACACACAACAAATACTGCTTAACTCCAATCACATCCCAATTTACACCTCGCACAATTTAGTGATAAGCACGGAGCCAATCACTCAATTACAACAATATTTAATTTCTAAAACATACTACAGTGGGCTAAATCTTAAACTTAGCTGGGGAAAGAATGAGAACCTTTCCACAGAGGTAAATAGCTCTAACTTCAAATTATACCCAGGAGCATTCACAAAAAAAAAAAAAAAGAAGAAGCACCTGTTCCTGAAAGCCACCTGCAAGTATAGGTCTGCACAGGCATCAGCATCGGTGCCAGTGATGACTGTCACTCTCTGTTCTTTAAAACTTACCAAACCCACTTCCAAATGCCACTCTACAGAAGCCCAATTTCACTGATAAAAACCAACAACTTACACGCCATGGATCCGCTTGTGAATGTTGATGGTATATTCCCTCGTTACCACCTCATTGATGGCAGAGCGTCCCTTCTTCTTCTCGCCACCTTTCTTTGCAGGAGCCATTTGAGCAACGCTGAAAAGCATCCGTGCATGCATCAAACGCAGACCCAGCTTCCCTCAGACTATTCCCTGTCACCTTCCCTCCCATCGTCCCCAACTCCTTGCAAGCCACACAACTCAAAAATCGGAAACTTATTTAAGATTAATTAATTCTCACGGTCATATCAGTTGCAGATTTTAAGCAGCAACTTTCCAGCATCACAAATGTTTTACTTTCATCTCCCTGATAGGAGCACAAAACTCATCTGAGACTCTTCGGCCACATCCCAGGAAGATCGGGCTCCTGCCCGGCCCCAAACGCTCTTAAAACCACCCCATCCTCCTTCCGTATGTCCAAACCCCTTCCCTCGCCAAGGCGACCCAGGAGGGCAACTCGGCCCGTCCCGGGAAGAAGACGACGCAGCCAGAGAGCCTCCTTCCAGGGACCCACGGCGGCCTACAGCTTCCTCCTCCCTCGTCACGGCCCAGCACGGACCGCAACCCCCCCACAAAAGCCCCCTAGGCCGCCCCGGGCTTGCGCCCTGCCCGACTCAGTGCAGGCCTACGAGGGCAGGGAGATGGGCCCCTGTCCCGCCGAACGCGGGCCCGCTGAGAGGAACCCCCCGGTGCCCCCCGCGCCGGGCCGCCCCCCACGCCGGGCCAGGCCAAAGACCCCTCTCCGCCGCGAGGTCTCCAAGACGGATGAAGGCGGATTCGGTAACGGGGCCCCCGGGGCCGCCACTCACCCTGCCCGGGCACAGGCCGGAAAGGAGGGCGCAAAGGACTGTGGGAGCGAGGAGCCCTTCCGGGATGCGGGTGGGGACCCACTGCGCCGGCGCAGGCGGGGGCGCGCAGGCGGGGGCGCGCAGGCGGGGGCGCGCAGGCGGGGGCGCGCAGGCGGGGGCGCGCAGGCGCGTTCTGTGTTGCTGCGCGGCCTTGTCAGTCGGTACCGGGGAGCGGTGGGGGCCCGTGGCTGCTTCCCTTTTAAGGGGGCTGCTGACCCCGGAGGGAGCGGCCCCCGGCCCTTGCGCCCCGAAAGTTTCTTCGGAGGCAGCCTGCGGCCGGAGCCCTGAGGCAGGGTTCGCCGCGGAGTGAGGAGCCGGCTGTCCCTGCGGCGGGAGCCGGCCTTGCCTGCCAGCCCCCACCGCTCCCAGCCCCCAGGCCTGCTCCGTCCATGCTTTGGGGTGGTTGCAGGAAAGGATTCGCAGCACCGGTACCTTAAAAGAAGGGTGCCCCTTCACAGCTTCCCTGCCTCCCTGTGTTTGACCCCGGTGGCTTTGGGTAGCCACCTGCCTACTTGCCCGCTTTTTAGGAATCTTTATTTTAGGCATTGTATAGGGACGTTGGCTTGGGGGTCGTGCTTCTAGCAGGAGGATTCCCTGTTCAGATCTGCAGCTCCTGTTCCTGAGACAGAAACCCTGTGTGGCTGCCTGCCCAGAAAAGGTACCTAAGCCGAGTGATTGTGTTGGAACAAGCCAGATCTTGGCCATAATGAACCGGAACAACAGCCCGGCTCTACGAAGGGGGCTGGCATTGTGTGCATGTGCAACAGGGAACAAGTGCAATGATCCAAAACCAGAATGTGTGTACAGAGAAGAAATGAGACAATATGAAGAACTAGATATTGATGTAAATCTGTTCTTGCAAGTGCTCTGTATCCTTCCAAGCAATATAATGAGCCAACTTATTACAAAGCAACTCCACCCTATTTACAGCTTCCCCTGTTAAGAACTTACAGTGCTGCTGGTTTTAGAAAGATAAGTGTTTGCTCTGAGGCTGAGCTTGGTTCAGACATACCCACTGGCAATCACGAGAGATGTGCGTGTATTATAACTATCCCTGAGAGTAAAACAAATTCTTAAAGGAATTTTCTTTTCCTGTGGTTTCCATCATAGTAGTTGAGATCCATGGTAGTGATGGATCACGTTCCATCATTACCTCTTTCCCGCATGAACTTTGTGGCCTACAAAGAAACAAATTTGCCCTCCCTTAACAGAAAGAGACAGGTTCCTTGAGACATCAAGTGAAAGCACTTTAAGGTTTAGCTCTTTAATCTTCATCTGGTGGGGTCACTCTTGCTTCACGGAATGCACAAATTTAGAGAGATGAGCAGGCTAACTCAGACTGGTACGTAAAGCTAGCAGTAAAAACACTTTCTTAGAGACCAGATCTGATCTCTAAACACTTTTTAGAGACCAGATGCTTTATTCCCTCTTCTTCCTTCAATGAAGTAAAACAAAAGGACTGAAATACACATCCACCAATGAGTCGTACCAGCCAGTCTTGCTGTGGATGCAGCAGGGTCATTTTGCCAGTGGGTTTTGTCTAGGAGATCTTTAGCCTTTTTAGAAGGTTTTTCAGAACTCCGGGCATATTAACCTTTTTTATTTTTCTGAAAGTTTACTTTTAGCCTTTCCAGCTCCCAGCCCAATTACCTCCATTGTTCCTCTATGGCACAGAAACCAGAACTGAACATGTGACATGCTCCTTGGTGCTGAAGGGCCGGAAGGGCAGCATGGTCTGTGCTCTCCTGAAGCAAATGCTGGCTCAGACGACTTGCAGGCTGCTCTGAGGGCCATCCCCTTTCAGTCTCGCTGCAGTGAATGAAAACATTACTATGCTCAGTTATCTACTTCTTTCTGTGCTGGAGGTTGCTGCTCCTGCAGCAGAGTCAGCAGAGGGAAAGCATACCTGTACCTTGGCTGCTCCATCCTGTAGTTAACTTGAATTTAATGTGAAAAAATAAGTCTGCACAAGAATGCCAAAGTGGAAACTAGACTGTCTACAGTGTGGGCATGGTAGCAATTCCAGCAGAGGTGTATCACAAAACTCACTACGGCAGTGTCTTAAAACAGTAAAGCTGGACATGGGTCAAAGCCCTGGTATGTACTGGGTCAAACTATTCTTTAAACTATCTCTGTTTGGTTGGAAGCACAGAGCTGCCTGAGGTCTTTAAGGTTTTAAAGGAGCTTAAAATGAGCTGTCTTGGCTCGCAGCTAATGTAACTTCCTGAGCTATCATTCTCATTATCTATGCCATGACAAAGATCCCATAGGATAATACTTGGTTTTGCTGCCTGGGTGCCAAACACCTTGCCAGGCTACGACTAATAGTAACAATCTAAAGTGAATCACATAGTTGAACAGCCACAGGAAAATGTGTGTAAGTCCTACAATAAAGCCTTTTGGCTATTTTATTTTATTCTACAAATAAAGACAACTGTCCATCATTAAATGGAAAAAAAAATAATAGTTTGAGTTGTATATAGCATGAAACAGTAGTTCCCTTCACAAAAACATTTCTAATTCATTAGTTTATTACAAAATATCTACTCACAAAAAAGCACAAGCACAATCTTTATACTTGTGAAATGAGTTGATATTTCATATACAAAATAATTTCCACATAATTCCATATAATTTTATTTCATATAGAAATAGGTCATTATTACAACAGCTGTACAATACACTACTTTTTATTTAATAATTACATAAAATCTTTCTTAGAAACATATCAACAGAAAACATACAAAAAAAGCGAAAAGTGCATTTCTTTTTTTTTCCCCCCAAAGGAAAATTCAATCCTAAATTTATAACGAAAGAGATATGTAATAGTCTGCAGCATCCCGAGTCAGTGGGCCAAAACACAGTGCATATTTCTCAGACTTGCAGTGGGTGAGTTCAGTTTGAAGAAGGATCCACGTTGTACTATTGGAGAGCTGGGTGATTGTGCTTACAATTTGAGTTCTCATTTGCAACCACAATTCACATAGAAAACAGTCCAGTGTGGATTGTGGGGGTTTTTTTTGTTTGGTTTTTAGTAATGAAGAACAGTTAGGGTAAGCTGCATAATACTTTTCAGATTCTAACCCAAGGGTTATGAGCTGTAGACCATCTTCAGCAATGACTGGGCTTTCTCCTCCATTGGATGTGCTAATTTGGCCACAAGAATAAGGAAACAAACTTCTCTTTACAGAAAGTGCCTAGGTTTTGTCCTCTGTGCAGTTGTGCAAAATAATAACAATAATCATAATAAAAATAATCTCTTGTTCTCTCCTCAATAGACCTTTGACGCAGTGCTTTTCATACACAAAAGAAGAACTGAAACAGTGAAGGCCAAGTACCTCATGAGTCTGTCGGCAGTCTTTTGGAATTGCCAGATAGCTTTCAGAGTGACACGCTAAGACTGAAGGCCTCCTCCCATGCACCCGTTGATGATGGAGGCTGCACAGGATAGCGCTCCTTTTTATTTCGCTCTGTCAGTACGTACTGTGCTCACGAGACAGCGCAAACTGAATCCAGCGTGCCGTAAATGTGCTGTCTGCGGCAGTCTGCACTCTGTGGTGTACTTCTGTCATAGAGCTTTGAAAGAAATGCTTGTGCAAAAGCCAAAACAGCAAGTACAAAGTCATTAACTTCTGCCCCATGTGCCCATTTTAGGTTAAAGCTGATCGTGCATTGATTGTGCTGGTGGGACTCTTATCGCAGTGGCTGTGGTAAATTTGATGATTCTGATAAGCTATTGCTTCTTCTTGATGTTGGTTGTTGTTGCTGCTGCTGCTGCTGTGTCTGATGATACCCCATATTTCCTTGCTGTGGTGAGTAAGATGGCAGGAGCAAAGAATCGGGTTGCTCATTGTGCAAAGAGCTTGGTGTTTGCACCTACAGATAAAATAAAATTCATCGTGGTGTTCGATTCTTTCACACGTTAAAGCTCTTCATCCTCAATGTACAAGGTGCTTAAAAACACTATTAGTTTGCTGGCTTTTATTTCTGGGGCTGTTTGGCATGGAGTTAGCTTACCTAATGCTAGAAGGAAGGGACATAAATTGCAACAAAGAACATTACAATTAGGCATTGAGAAGGGTTTCCTAATAAGAATGCACTGCCTAGGATTTGCAGGTTATTCTGAAAAAGCCTGTTTAGGAACAGGGTGGGCAAACGTGTCAGAAATGACACAGATGGATGATAGAAATGAAACAGAAATGAAACGGGGAATCCTAATGTACCTCATGCTGTCCCTTCTAGCCCTTCCTTTTTGTTAGTTTACAGTAGGGTAAATTCACCTTGCAGTGATGAATTTTGCAGATGCTTTTATTGGGAAGAGTGTCTGCCATAGTTCATTCATTAATTCTCAGCTATGATAAGGATTTCATTTCAATAACAAGAGTTTAATCGTTTGAGGTTGATGATACTCTTTCAACGATTCCAGTGGATATGTGATCAGGTTTTGTAGACTGAGTTCAGCTCCTTTTCAGTTAATACTGAGATACCTAATTTTCCCCTTTCCCCTTTACTTTAATATGTGTTGAATTAGGTCAAAAAATAAGTATTTTTACATTTTCAAGCCAACTGGTTCTTCAGGCAGTTTGCTCCAATTTATCTTCTTTGCCTTGTGTAGTTGAGGAAATACATTAATTTACTGAAGGGATCCAGATATCTGATACAGATCTCATTTTATGTCGATGCTGGCAATTAAAAATCATCTTTTGACTTGTAAACTAAGGAAATTTTATACTGAATAGAGTACAGAATAAATCCTAAGGCAGCAATTTTCTCCATCTAGAAATACACTTTAACTATATCCAAGGTAATCTGACTTTTTCCAGTGTACAGAATTAGTAATTTCCTTTGCAATATTCTGTCTGTTCCCACGGCTCCCTTGCTATACTGGAAGGGTCCATGACACTATCAATGTCTCGCACATTTTAGTGTCTCTAAAATGGCCATTTCTGACGTGATCCCAATAAAACCTGGAAGGCCGTTTGCACAGCCTGTTCGCCTTATTTTAAACATACATTTTAAACGTACATTTTAAACATCGTCCTCTTTGTCCTACCCTACCTGCAGGTAGCGTTGTTGCTGATGCTGTTGGTGCTGGAGTTGCATAGGTGGCAGAGAGGATGGCTGGGAAGGAGGCGTAGTGGCAAACCCTTGGTTTAACACTGCTTGTCCCATCAGTACGATTGGAGAGCCGCTGCTGGCAGTCTGCACTTCCAAACTTTGAAACAGTTGTTGAGTTTGAGAATACCTGTGGAAGAAAGAAGCAAAACAATCAAGAAGAAATTGTTGGAGGCAAAGGTCTTCTCTTAGGATCAGGATGGAAGTCCCTAGTTTTCATAAATAATTCCTGATAAAGGATTCAAGTGCATGGGACCTGCTAATATGAACGACGGCACCGTTGGCAGCACTGTTTTCCCTTACTCTGTGCATGTGCTGGACTTGGAGGGCAGCATACATCTCACCTCAAAATCCAGACCACATTTTAGGTTCATTAAAGGTTCTGCATTTGCATCCCAGGCTCATTGAACCAAATGGCCTTTGATTCTGTATTAATATGAACTGCAGTGGCAGCGAAGTAAATACACCTCCCATTCCGCTGCCTCTGCTCCCCTGCGACTGTGGGGGTGGCGATCCCTTGCCGAAAGAAGGGTAGGTTTGATTACTTCTTAAGCTGCTCATATTCATACTGCCAGGTATGGTCAGCAGCTCCCGTCGCTGTGAGACGCATTGTAGGAACAGAAGAAGCCTCTAGAAGTTCTCTGGAGTGAGGGACGGGCCAGAAACAAAATACTCTGCTCCTCTTGCCAGTCTGCTTTTGCAGGGGGAAACTTAAATATGTGTTGTTCTGCAGAAGGCTGCGAGCAAAACCACAATGGAGCTATTGCCAACCCAGCCTAATTCTGTTTGTCCTGTAATGGGTGATGAGATCATAGTGTGCTGTGTGTTCGCTCGACAGCTGTTCAACATTAGGGGTTGGTCTGAAATGCAACGGTTTGGGTACTTATGCTAGGATGTGAGCTCCTAAAAAAGGGTCAGGAAGTCTACACAAACTGGGAGATGCACCTTTGCAAATCAGGCCTCTTTTGTGTAGCTACTTAAAAGCAGATCTAAAATGCTGCATATTTAAAGTTGAAAAGTTTAATTCAAGCTAAACAGCAATAGTGATGTTTAAAAAAAGAAGTACTGAATACCTACATTCCTGAGGTAACATACAGAATTACTTTTAAAGTAATGATGTGCAAACAGCTGCCCTCTTATTTTAGCAGTTCACGATGACAAAAAACAGCTAAGGAAAAAAAAAGGCATTTTCTGACCCATCTTTTCTGCTTCCTTCGTCAGAGTTTTGAGGAGACAAACAGCTGAGGTGGTTTGTTCAGCAGCTTTTCCGAGAGCGCTCAGGCGTAGGCGCCTGTTGGTTCTTTCAGTTCTGCTGGTGTAGATTAGGCATCGCTCCACTGGCGTTACATCAGCGTCTCGCTGCCCGGAGAGCAGGGGCTTTCTTTGTGCCTGTCATTTCAACCAGGTCAGTGCTGACTTTCTCTCTCACATTTACCTTGGCGGGTCAGAAGTTCCAGCAGTGAAGCAAGTGTCATGTGAGGGAGAAAAATTCTCCCAGCCTTGGCTTGTTAAAACACCACTGGCATCTTGTGTTTTTTCTCTGTCATCCTTCCTGATGTGACTGGGGAGGGCTGGAAGGGCAGGCTCAGCACAATAACACGTTCCTGGTATTTATAACTCCTTCTAACTCCTTTGTCATCTTACTAAAGAAGGCTATTTCCCCTCAGAAGAAACTTTGATGTTTTATCTTTGACAAGTCACATACTTAGCCTGGGATCCCGCCACGCTGAGGTCTGAAGGGTGTCTTGCATTGCAGGACGCAGGCATCATGGGCTGAATGGGCTGGCTGAGCAACAGTCTGGCACAGGGGAAAGAGACAAAGTGACATTGCTGTAAGGGAAGGGCCACACAAATCCCACCTTTTGAAAACAGAGACAGGATGCGGTTGCAGGCACGGCACAAGGCTGAGCATTAGGAGATGCAAGTTCAGCTCCTGGCTGTGGCATCCTGTGTGCTGTGAGGTGAAGATTTGGGGCAGCACATGCCCTTTCTGGTCATGTGGGCGCCTTGCTGGGAGGCTGGGCGCCAGGATTTCAGGAGAGTGAAATGTCTTTTGCTCCTGCTGATGGGAACAGCTCGTATGTGAGCTGTCTGAGTATCAGACTGTAACTTTTTTAGTTAACGTCTCTGGGTGCCAAAGTGGATCCTCCCCTGCCCACCCAAGGGAGCCTGAGACGGTGAAGCAAAAATGGAGACATCCCACCACCCCCGGGGCTGGCGGACCAGCCGAATCCCAACCCAGTGCGGTTGTGGTCCTCACGCTCAGCGGCCGGGCCTAAGGCCGAGGCCAGGCGGGCGGGCCTGGCTCTGGGAAGCCGCCGGGGCCGGGCGGGCTCGGGCCCTACCTGAGCTGCTGGTCGTGGCTGCAGCCCGGGGCGGGCGGGCCGGGGGTGCCTCCCCTCGGCAGGCCGGCAGGGGGCGCCGCGGTGCCGCCGCCGGCGGGGGCTGCGGCGAAGGGCGGGGGCGCGCCGCGGGGGGGGCGGCCGCCCCCCGGCGCCAGCTCCGCACTCCTGCGCGCCTTCGGGCCCTGGCAAAGAGAGAGAGGGGTGAGAGAGAGCGAGGCGGGAGCGCGCCCGTGACCGCTGCGTGGAGGAACGCACCGTGACTGTACAGCGTTCCCGTACCCTCTGCCGCCCCGCAAACCCCACGGGACCAGAGCCCTGCGCGAGTGAAGCCGCTCCGGTCGTGCCAACGCTTGAGGAGACAAACACCACCCCACGAAGAGACAAGGGCAAAGTTAGGTGTGGTTAGCACTGCCGTAAAAGCCCAGGAATGGGAATAACTCTAATTAAAAAAAAAGGGATTTTTTTCCTATTTATGATACTTCTACACTTTTTATTTTAACAGAGTCATTATAATACAGGTCCGTCGACGTTAAAAGCTACAGCTGAGGGGTCTGAAGGTAACAGTGCGACTGTATTTGCTGCACACTCAGGTAACAGGAACAGGAACAAAGTTTTCTGTGCGGGGAGGTGCAACAGGTGGGTGAAAGAGCAAAAACTGGAAATGCTCCGAAACCATCAATTAAAAAAAAAAAAAATCCCATGCCAAACCTACTAGCTTTCACAAGTCTCAGTTACTTCTCACCAAGGCTGAACTTTATTTCCCTGTGCGGGAATCTGTTGTGCTCACAACCTGAGGGGTCTCGCACAAATCTCTATATTCCAGCTGTGTGCCACCACAGCAGACAGCAAGCTTCGCTGTGTTGGTGGCATCTGCTGGATTCAGGGAGTGAGCAGGGATAAAGCTCATTTTGAGAGGTCGCACTGCCGACACTGCTGTTGCTGGTTTCCAGTGTGGTCGGTCAGGTCTCTCTCACAATCAGCTGAAGAAAAATAAGTCGTCCCCACCTTATGCGACCCCCCATCCTGCTCAGTTTTCAAGGTGAAGCAGCTGCTCAAGTAACTCTCCTGACTAAGGTCTTAAAAAATAGATTGAAAGTAAAGTAAACACTGTAGGGAGACCCTTTTTATAGGCTGCCCTTACACAGGAGAACAGGCAAGGAAAGGCAAAGGCACACTTACAGGACTGACGTGATTTTACTTGCTTGTTTAATAACAGTGTCTTCTTTCCGTATAAATGGTTCTCTGTTCAAAGAAATGATTACCTGGCTTGATATCACGCTTGCTTCTCTCAGTGCTTGCTGGTTCGCTGTTTGCGAAGATGCGATTTGCCCTTGAAGCTGAGGACTGGGGACAAGCTGCTGCTGAGAAATGGCCCCTGACCTCTGTTGTAGCTGTTGGGGCTCTGGCTGCGTATTGCTAAAGCTCAGGGACACCATCGGCTGCTGTAGGAACATCTGGAAAAGAAGCAGGGAGGGTTTATTTACATAGCTCAGCTGTCTTGGATAACGAAGCTGACAGAATTAAATCCAAAGATCTATTCTAAAATAAAGTTATCACATTTCTGGATTCACTGTGTGTTTACTGTCAGCTGGAAACCACCTATCTTTCTTACATCAACAGTTCTGCTGTCTCTAGTTTCTTGATTTCTTGATCTGCAAGTGCGCTCATTACTCGCAAAATCTGTCCTGAAGGTACAAGTCCTCTCTCTGCAGGGCAGGCACAGCCCTCGTAAGCGCAATTCCCTGTACATTCACCACGTTCTGGAGCATCCTGACCAGAGAGAAGAGAGTAACTCCATGCCTTTTCAGTCCTTTCACTTCTCCTTTCAACAAAATCAGCCTGCCTTTCAGACAGGGCTGCTTTTGAATTTGTCTCTGGAAATTCAACACCTTACATACAGCTGGGTTGTTGAATGTTTTTAATGAGGCCACGGTCAGGCCAGAGCTGTCCGTGTTGAATGGCTGTGTCCTTATCATTGAGAAGACGTGTAAACAGACAGTCGCTGTCATTTATCTGATTTGCCATCAGGTAACTGTCACCCGCTGTTCTTCCTAACTGTGCCCTGCATTTGACCGGTGCAAAACAGCTAGCAGCTCCTCTGTTAGTGTTTCTGTAAATGATCTACTCTCCATTCTTGCATTGCAAGATGAGGCATTCTTCTTTACCAGTTGTAGGGCTTGGGAATTTTTGCTTTTCTATGAGCTATTTCTTTTATTGTAGCAGTATGGAGGAAAAAGACATCTTTTAAAACTATGAATTATTAATTCTACAAGCTATCTTTGCAATAGACCTAGTCTCTTGCCACCAAGGAAGGACTGTGTGGAAGTATGCGTCCCAGGTAGTCAAAGGCATTTTTTGGGTCTGATTCTGATCCTACACCACTGCTACACATGTGGAACTCCATTAATTTAAGTGGCACTACTTACAGTTTAAATGAAATCAGAATCACAAATACCCTTTTCATTATTCATCTATCAGTTTCATGCCTAACAGTACGTCTGAGGTACACCCAGTAATTCGTACACCTTTCTGCAACTTATTGCCATATTAACAATTCCCTAAACTGTCATGTCCCCTCTAATTTTTCTTGGAAAAAACCCATACCTTTCTCCAAAGCATCCGCACAATGCATTGCTTTTCTTTGCATAAGTATGGTTTGATCCATCATATTTGTACTTACCTATCTTTCGTTTAAAACACAGTTTTTATTTAAATATGATAAATTTTTAATGAATTTCTGTGTGCCAAGATTTTATTCAGGAAAAAGGTACAGACAAAGCTTACATTAATATGCTGGGAGATGGGGGCAATTAATGAAAATGTTAATGGACCTAAAGCAACGCCTTGTGTCAAGTGCTGTAGGCTAAAAACATCTCAGAGATGTCTGATGGCAATAAATGGGTCAAGTAACAGAGTTGGGGCTGCTCACAGCAGGTCTGAAACTAGCTCCGACTGTTTTCTTTTAAAAATACTGCTCACTGAGTTTGGAGCCATTACGTATCAGAAAGACAGATGGTCTCGCAACTTCTGCCAAGTAAATAGGTCTTATTATGAATAAATCAAAGACAGAAATTATGAAAATTCATTTCCTTGGGTTTTTTTTTTCTGTATATAGAAGCTAAGCTTGGGACATGTTTAGTAAATGAACTCATTTGATAAGCTCTAGCAATGAAACTGGTCACCATTGATATAAAACTTGATAGAAAACATTTGATAGAAAATTCAGAACGGTTAAAGCAAGTGGTGTGTTTCTAAAATGTGTTGTGGAGTGTGAGCCCACTGGTACTGGCCAGACCACCGCAAATTAAGACCTTCAGGAGAATTATCTTAAGCGTCCTCCCCAGACGTGGCACACAGTGCTGGAGAAATACTAAGTTCATCCAATGCAAAGTCAACACCTATCGATGCGAATGTCAGGCAGGGTGTGAACTTCTGGCAAATGACTTACTCTGCTGTGTGCATGCCCTACTTCCAGATGAAGGCCAAGGAGCTTATCCTTGAAAGAAAGCAGTCACCTGCTTTGCAATTACCAGTGTGCCACTGGGTAGGAACAGGCACGGTTAATGGTTGGCAGCTAACACACTACAAATTTACAACCAAGCTTATCCCAGTAACCCAATTCTGTTTGTTCATGTGTTTGTACCCTGAGAGGGCTCTGGCTGTTTCATACCTAGGGACCCTCTGTGCATTGTAATGGCCAAAGCAACATTATTACCATCTGAACATAAATGTCCTGGAAAAAAAAAAGTTCAGGGCAGGAAGTGATGGTGCCATTTAACCCCTGTCCCCGCAGAACTGGAAGAGTCAAGATGCCTCATCAAAACAAGAGTTAACCTGAGAGAGGATCGAAGTGTGGAATTTCTACCTGCTAGTTAAGCCTAAAAGCAAGAACACGCTTCATTTGTACAAAACTTAACGGTGTTTTTTTCATAATGTGCCTATTTTGTGATAGACCTGCCTGAATTCCCCTGAAACACTGAAATACAGCAGCTTTAGATAACAACAGAAACCCCCTAATAAAGAATGAAATCTTTCCCAATCTGAGCAAATCCAAGTAGATAAATCAGCAACCCCCTAACTCCACTGCTGCTAATGACCTGTCTCGTGGCTGGTTTTGTGGACTGCAAGGTCAGTGAAGCATCTTACAAATATATTTTTTTAATTGGCCAGCTTGTTAACATACTCAGCAAAGCAGTGAGGGAGGGGAGGGACCCTCTGACACTGCTGCCCCCTCATTCCCAGATAGATCGTCCCTCTACAGCTAATGGATGAATCACATTGGCAAGACATCGTGAGGAAAATGGCTTTTCGACTCTACCTGTCCTTTGGATAATCAGGGGTTTATAGCCTTCGGGCTCATCATTACAGACTCTGTCTTCATGTAAAATACGGAAAGATGAGAAGCACAGCACTGGGAAGCTGAGATTCACTGACTTTGAAGGGAGCCTGGTTTGCAAATGATGGGTGGCTGTGGATGGTCTCGTTTGTAGTTCTTGCAGGCTGGTCAGGCTCAGCCCGTCTGCCTTCCTCCCCATCTGGAATTCATTAGCTAAACCATTCAAATCTGCTTCAGACACGGCATCCTTTAGACTTCTGAGGTTACTCTTGCTGCTCCTGTCCTTCATACCTTCGTTTGTCAGGAAGAGCAGTAACAGGGATTTAATGGAATTTTGAATACTTTTGTTCAGGGCCCACAACCCTCCTGCTAGTTTCATCTTTCACTGCACAAGGCTCTTGGAAATAGTTTCTAATGCACACTACCGGGCTCAACATCTGTCTGGTTGGGAAAGCGTTTCTTGGCTTTCTACAGTGGGCTGCCGTACTGCAGTTCTGAAGATCTCTGAAGGAAATGGAAATGGGACTTAATTCTCCACAGAGCTACGTGTGTGTGGAAGGGAGTGAATCAGTGGGGAAGATATGCTAATAAATCAACTAACGAGGGAAAACTGGAGAACACTTCCCCCTTTTCAGGCAGCCTACAGCACTCTCCCATGCTTATGCACAGAATATTAGAGACCAGAAATGTGCTTGATAGTAATGCTCGCCTATTTGCTACTACGCTTTATAGCTCTGATAATTGACATCCAGCTCTCTGGATGAGGAAATTGTGTGGCAAAGCATGTGGTTGGATTTCTGATTTAACAGTTTTACTCCTCACTGCTTGTGAGTCACAAAAATGCTGCACGCAAAAGTGTGAGGTTTTCTTTTAAGTTGCTCCAGCCAAATAAGACAAAGCTAATTCCTGGTCTCACTCTATCCCTGTAACAGCACAGTAATTTCTTTGCGGTGGTTTTTTGGGTTGTTTTTTTTTTTTTTTTTTTTTTAACCTAGAGAAAGTAGGAGAAGGAAGAGGCCCTGGCCATGATCCAGTGTGACCGCTCGCATCTCATTGCCTTGTTTGATTGCTTTGAGGAGACTGAAAGGCACTGGAACTGTAGAGCATGATCCTCCCCATCCAGCATTGTCCCTTCAGGCAGACATGCAGCCCTTGCATTTTCGAGCTGCCCGCCAGTCCTCCTGCCTCTCAGTTCTGCATCTGCTGGGGAATGGTCAGTGCTGACACTAGAGAACTTACACTGGTCTGAAAATACTTACTGCAACCTGGTGCAGTCTTTGTGCGGGAGAAGATGACCCAAATGGTATAACTCAGAGCTACAAATTGGTACGGGGTAGGCAGTACAGAACTACACACCATTTACCTGCTGGGCCTGCTTGAGCTCCCTGAGAGCGTAGCTGAGAATTTGTCTCACGGTCTTTGGGTTATTAAAGGCACCCTAGTGCATATGGGGGATAACTATGTAAAAATAAAATAATTTTCCTGCATATAAGAATGTGCTCTGATCTTCTATTTTTGCCTCAATTATGAAAAAAAAAAGTGTATGTGACTATTGAAGACTTCACCAGGCGCGAGTAATGGTTTTCACCCAATTAAAAAGAGAGGAAGTGAGAATATCACGTCTCTTGATATTCATAATAACAATAATAGCTTTCAGACATATGACATGATTCTGAACTGAAGGCAAGTTAATTGCAGAGAGACTTCCCCTTCTCATTAATCAAAGTCGGCACAGAACCAATAGAAGAAACCCACTGAACTTAAACCTGGTCTACTTATATGCTTATATGGCACCAGGAACAGTGTCCTGGCTTTAGGACCCACCATTGCTGTGCTGCCTCGCAGCAGTGCACATGCAGCAACTTAGGTGGCAAAGTTTCTAATTTGGCTTCACTGATCCCTTAATTGCCTAAACATACAATCCCAATTTATATTAATATATGTAACTGCATTTTACAGATGCTGATGATGGGTGAGATTTTATTTCTGTGAAAGTTTCTGGAGAAGTGGAGGCTCCGGGGAGACCTTATAGTGGTCTTCCAGTACCTCAAGGGGGCCTACAGGAAAGATGGGGAGAGACTGTTCAGTAGAGCCTGTTGTGACAGGACTAGGGCTAATGGTTTCAAAATAGAGGGAGGTAGATTTAGATTAGATATTAGGAAAAAAAATTTTACACTGAGGGTGGTAGAACATTGGAACAGGTTGCCCAGAGAGGTGGTGGATGCCCCATCCCTGGAAACATTCAAGGCCAGGTTGGATGAGGCTCTGAGCAACCTGATCTATATGGAGACATCCCTGCTCCTTGCAGGAGGGTTGGACTAGATGACCTTTGAAGGTCCCTTCCAACCCAAACCATTCTATGATTCTATGATTCTAAGTGGAGAACAAAATTCTTGCTGACTTCAGCAAGTCTCAGGTTTTCATCCTGTGCTTAAAATGTTCTTTGAGATATTCATTTCGGTGACAGAGCTTGTCTTCTAAAAAGATCTTGTTAGTAAAATATTCACAGTGGGTCCCCAATGCAACATTTCTAGCAAGGGTCATTTAACCTGGCATTTATAGTTAAATTATGAGGAACATAGCCGTGATCACCCCACATTCAGAAAACTTCCATAAAACTGGATGATTTGTCCGTTTGTTGTTAAGTGAAACCTGCAATGTACTGAACTGCACATCCTATTATTTCTGAGCTTGGGTAGACATAAGGGGTAGTACAAAGCAGATACCGTACTTGGTGAATTCTAGCTCTGGGTAGGAGGTATCAAAGCCAGAAGAAGAGCAGGCTCAGTCAGCTTCACCCTAAAGGCTTAAGCTGGTCCAGTGAAGAATAAATTTAGCCACCTCCCAGGTGTGAATAAATGAATGTCAGCAGAGGTTTGGGGTTTTTTAACGTGACAAGGACATTAATCTCTTGTGCTCTGTATCCAGTCTGGGGTAGGGTCAGGAAAACAGGGAGTGAATGACAGAGATGAGCACTGCCTGAAGGAGGGCAGTTGGCTAAGGAAGAGCTGGACAGACAAGATACTGAGGATGAGGGATGCCAGCTTGAAGCAAGCAGTGACTGGATGGAAGCTGATGAACTGGAGAGACATAATCATTGCTGAGTCTGAATATGAACACTTTTCTATTGCAGCTGCTCAGGCTGAAGACTCAGGAGGTAAAGTATTAAAATGCTACTGTAAATGACCCAAATTCTTCTCCTCCTCCTAAGACTGAGGTATTTCTTCCTTCTCTTCTTTCAGAGAGCTCTTAAATCTTTCTTGATGTAGGTTACTCAAGAGACTTCCAGAGTGCAACATCCTCATTGAGATGAGCTGGTTTCCACATGTCCAGATTTCCTGGACTCTGGAGCTAATTTTAAGTTGCCAACCCTATCAATGGCTGTGTGAGAGAGGGTGCTTTGCCCTGCCCCTCCCAGCAGTAACACACCTGTACGCTGGAGTCCTGGACCAGGCAGAGCTGCTCCTGTATCTTCTGGAGCTCCTCCTGCTGCCACCGGATGTTGGCCTGCAGGATCCGGGTCCGCTGCTCTAGCTGGTCCTTGATGGTCTGGAACATGCTGAACTGTGCCGAGAACTGAAAAAAAAAAAAGGGGGGAAAATCAGTCATTATAATATAATCAGGCCTCAATAGAACATTTTTCTGTAAAGTTATTGGCTTCTTGATTGTCAAGCACAGCCAAAGGAATAAAAGACATGTTTGTAATATACTAACATCTCTGCAGAGATAAATCTTGTCTACTTGCAATTTTATGCATATATATTAAATTGCCTCTGTTAGAGTGATCTGCTTACAGCTGACCCTGTTCTGTTAGAGTATTATCAGAAGGACTGGTTTTGAGAGCGTGCTGCTTTAAAATATCAAGAGTATCTTAATTGGATGGCAGATGAGTGCATCAGCTTTATTAGCCTACAATTTGGAGCCCTTAGTGTGGCATACTTGTATATTCTGGATGTGTTTTACTAATACTTTCTTTTTTCCACATAGAAACAGCAGTGCTGCAATGGTTTATTCTGCTGGTGACTTCTTATAGCATCGTGCAACAGCTGACCGCAATAAACATTTTCTAGATTTCTACAGCTGAGTAGTAGTGAAGCTACAAGAAATACTTATTAATTTATTTTCACATGTGTTGTGAAATGAATAGCTCAGCTCAGTGGCAGAAAGGCCATTCTAAATAATAACATAAAATGGAGATCACTGCTCAGGGTCAAGAAGAAAGTGCAACCTCCTGTAGCAGCAATACCTGGCACAAAGTGGAATCGTTCCATAAGCACAGAGGGGACTAACACGACAATAAATTCCTAGTTTTATTTTATGTTTTCGGGCATGATTCAAAGTGCACCAAAGTTAATTATTACTTTAATAGGTTTTGGAATAGTTGCTTTGCATGAGCTCATATTCCAAAAGTAAAAAACAATCTTTGGAAAAAAAAAAAACACTTCAAAAAATCTGTAGGCTTTTCTGTAACCAAGGCATCCAAGACCTCTCTGAAAACATGCAGTGCTGTGAGCATCCATGCAAAAGAAAAATAACAGTTTTGCTGTGACTTGAAAACGGTGCCCTGTTGCTGTGGTTGTTCCAGTGGCTCTGTGCTAGTGGGTGAACTGATGCACGCTGCTGGAGCCCTCCTGCTCCACAGAGGTGCATTTGCTTACATCCATTTTGGGCTTTTTAGGAAAACAACAGGAAAACAAAAATAGTAACAGGAAGGGAATTAAGGAGAGCTCTGATGCTAGCAGCATTGTACAGTTAAATTAAAATTCTGGCTACTTAGAGAAAAATATGTCAAATACCTTCATATTCCCTTCAGCAAACAGCTGAAATCTCCATGTAAATGGCCTTTAGGTGAGAAAAGATGTTTCCATGGCCAGCCCTGCTTAGGGGGAAGGAGGGACGCTAAGATGGCCCAGGCAGTCGCCACTGGCTGAGGACCTCAGAGCCCACTTTGGTGGCAGAGGCATCTGCAAACGCTTGCAGCTTGCATGGTGTGCCCAAGGAGATAATGTGAGCACTTGGCCGCTGGCGTCGCAATCCACGGCGCTTTTGCCTGCAGACAGCGGTGCTGTCATCTGCAACCCGGTCCTCCCCCAGAGCAGAAAAATGATGTCAAAGCTCCCAAAGGGAAGTTTGTGTTACTTCTAGTTGATGTTAAAGGGGACAAGTCAGAACAGGATCTCTCTTTTTCTAGTCCCTGTCTAAAGCATTAACTTGAGGAATGGTTGAGGGGAAACCTCTGATGTTTGGGAACAAGGACAAGTCACTCAAAGGGGCGTCTGGTGCTGCTTGTTGTAGCCCAACTCTGTTTCTGAAGAGCCCCTCATTTTAGAAGTGGAATGATGCTATGGCTTGCTTAGATGAGAGGCAGCTAAGTCTTGCTTTAACCCAGGTCCATACAGGGTTTTTTTAAAAGCTGAGTCTTGCAACCTAATTCTCTCTGTAGGAACTCTGTTAGTAAGGACTACTCTTAAGTCTTTAACAGGGTCCTTGTCCGAAAGAAATTTAAACCAAGTTTAGCCAAAAGCTTCAATTTAACTGCCTGGCTTGTTGATGACAGACTTTTCATTAACATGCCCCCCTTGAAGGCACTTTAGGAAGGGAACTCTATTTTCTTCAGTCAATAAATATAAATAATTTTATAACAGATAATTTAATAACCATTTATACTTCAATAGGAAACAAAATCCATTTTCAGGTCTTAGTTTTGAATTTGAATTTGTTCTGCAAAGTTGCACACAAAAATATATTGGTGTTGATTTTAAATTATTATTCCTTAATTTTTTTCAGCACCTTCTTCTATTTTGCGTATTCATCTACTATTGTCTTTTTGTTCTCTTTTTCATGTGCTTTTTGTATTAATACACTTAACAACAGCTAGCTGGTCTACTAGAGTAAGTGCCATTACAGAAGAAGACAAGGAACTTTCTCTTTTGCTTTTTTCCCTTTCCCACTCTAAACCCCAAATTTGTTGATAACTCTAGCCATGACCCTTGTGATTACAGAGCTTCTATTGTTTTGTACAATGAGACACCAACAGCAATTGCCCTGCACCAGAGTATATTTATGTCACGATTATTAACCGCTCTACTAATTAGGGGAGTAATCTGTAATTGTATAATAAATTAAAAGAGCTTAACTCCAAATGTTTTGCAGAAAATACTGCCCAGCTTTAACTCTGCCATTTGCATCAGGTGAAGTTGCTATCTGTCTCACTTGGGGTTTACAAACTTCTGTAGGAAGTTTTCCTCAAAAAAGTGCAGGTTGTACACAGAAAAGTGCCAGTTTTCCACGTACAGGCAAACATGGAAGACTAAACCTGTCAGATACCCATAATTGCAGAGGATCACCGGTTTAATCAAGGTTTGTTAACGCAGACAAAAGCACCACAGAAATAATTTTAGTCTGGTTTCATAAAAAAATGTGATGCTTTTGGGATTGTGTTGGCAGGTGTTTGGGTAGGGATGGGCACAATTCACCGGGCTGGATGCACTGGCGAGGATGGTCCAGGCAGGCTTGTCCAGACAGCCCAGGGAGAGGGACTGGCAATTTTTGGGCTGTGCCTCCTCCTCGCCAGCATGGACATCTGAAACAGGCCAGCTGGACCATGCTCGAGGAGGAGGGTTTCTCTCCGCCACTTCAGGGTGCTGGGGGGTTGCAGCCAGGGTAGGGGACTTGTGACCCCTGTGTCTATCAGGATGGTCCCCCCATTTCAAATGTGATGAACAAAAAGATGGACTCCTCAGAGACAGCCTCTTCTTACAAGTTTCATGACAATAGGTAGCTGGGTAAAGAAAAGAGACCCTATTTATTTTTTAGCTTGGTTTCCTTTGAACCTTTCATTTCTGCCTACTCTCCAACTTTCCATCCTTCTGGCCCGTGCTAGAGACACGCAACAGAGCTGTGAGAGTCTCAGAAATACCAGGTTGCTGTCATTTCATGAAAGCTACAGCTGAGCAAAGGAAAGAGGGATCCACACGTCCCTTCCTCTTGCGGGAAAGGCTGGGTCCATGCACCAGCCTCGCGAGGTGCAGCCCCTGGGAAACCAGGTTTCATTAGTTTTGGAGCTCACTGAACAACTTGTTCGTTCTTTCTGTCTTCTGAATAACACCTGCGCAATCCCAAATGGATTATTAGCACTAATTATTATTCAGCCATCAACATCCGCTGTGTTGTAGGGGATTTTAATTTATTACAATGAGGAAGGCAAACAAACAAATATTCTAATAGGGAGCAATTGGCTTGAAGTGAAAGCCATTTACATTCAGGTGACGTGTAGCACTGTGCTGCCTGTTCATTTAGACAAGCAGGGCAGAAGCTAAGACCACATTTCAGTGGAGACAAACTCGTCGCAGCCTTTGCTTGAAATAAAACTAATCAAAGTTCAAGCAGATGGCGCCTGAGGCAGGAGCTGGCCGCTCGCTGCAGATGTGGCTGTGGCTGCTAAAAATGTCCTTCCCCAGCAGCTGCTGCCCCGTAGAAGAACGTTAAGCCGCAAGGACGCCCGTCAAGAGTGCCGGGGCCCTGCGTGGCCAGGCTCAGCGAATGGCCATCGGTCACCTTCGGCTTAGGGCGAGCGGCAGCAAGGCAGTGGGGAGCAACCTGGGCAGCTCCTCCTCGTCAGCTGGCAGCACAGCACCCAGCCACAAGCAGTGAACCAGAATACAGTTCTGCCACCAAACTGTGAAATGGTCAACTAGGAAACTGAGGAAATGTTTGTGGTGGGAAGCATGCATGCCTGGGTTTCATTCCTCACTTGCTTAGTGCTGCAGGCACCTTGTCTTTTAAATAATGGATTCTCTTGCTGTAGGCTGACACCTTTATTGTTTTAAGGTGGGAAGTACAGAATAGTTTCATAATTTTAATCACAGTTTATGAAAATCACCGAAGTCTGTGGAGATTTGATACTTTTCCCAGGAGTATCACTGTGGGACGTGAGCCTCAGCAACCTGAGCTGCAGCATTCTGGTGCTGTTACTCTGCTCCACGCCAAGGGAAGCTCCAGCTTGAGCTTCGCCCGGAGCATTGCTGTGACTTTGCTGCCAGCTGAGAGGAGGGCTGCCTGTGTAGACAGACTCGAGTCAGCCCTCTTCCTTTCACTGAGATTTAACCAGTCCAAAGGTGGCCATGCAACTGGACGGCATTCCAGTTTGTCGGAGAAGGAACGGAGCTAGTGTGCCAGTAAGTATGTTTTACTGGGAAGGGGCCAGGCAGCAAGGCTCTCGGTAAATGACTGGAAAGCATCTCTTCACAAAGAGCTTTGATCGAGAAGAAAGGGAGGTATGAAAAAGTCAAACAAAACACGCGCGGGTTTATAATAAATAAACGAATTGATGCTTGGAAGTGCATTAATGAATAACAGAGAGAAATATCTGTAAAAGAAAATGAATGCTCAGAGCAGATAATTGATATGCTGTTTCTTTGCTGCATGCTCATGTGGAGTCATGAAAAGAATATTAAACATAGAAGATAAATGAGAATTTGTTATTTTAAAGCAGACTTCCTCAGGACTTTATATGTTCTATATGCTACAGGAAGAAACCCTGGGATCTTGTGAGGAATTACAGAGTACCAATAATAGAAGCAGCCTAGGTCCAGGAATACTGTGTCATTTCTAAAATCAGAGGATGATGGGGTGTATCATCGCCGCATGACCACAGGAGAGAAACAATGTGATGGGAATGTGGTACTCAAATTTTCTCCTTCAAAATCCACTGCAAATGAAACACTGAGGTGGCTTTTTGGGCCATCACTCGCTTTTGAGATACTGGTTAATAGATTTCACTGGAGGAATTTGTCTCCAGTGGCATCCTCACCATTACTGGCAAACTCACAAAATAGATTTTGATGAATTTGTGTATCCTTTACTGCTGGCTAAATCTGCATCAGCACAGCCAAACAGGTGTTTTTAGGAGGACTAGGTGTCTGTCTTAGTTTTTGGGTTTAATTCTCATTGTGACCTTGATTTTGATGGGATCTGTTTCTGCAGAAGCAAAGTTGAAAACTCCTTTGCCATCTGTTTTTTGTCCTCCTGTGAAATAGGTATCTGTCTGCACCTGAACCTATATGCACCTGGACTTCTGCTCTGAATGCCTGTAAGCAGATATATGTTTAAACACACAAGTGTACAGTTCAGATTACCTTCCCACAGTATTTTAAGCATGTGAGAGCTGGATTTGGGGATTTTAGCTACTAAAGAGGTACCTAAAAGCCTCAAAAGCAGAAAATACCAGGAGATAGGCAAGTGACCTATTCCACTTCCAAATCCCCAACAAACCTGTGCCAGAGGTGCAGGCTGATTTTGCAGAGTTGCTTGAGGCAGCAACTGCTGTGGGAGAAGCTCACATGAAGGCTGAGAAGGCAAAGAAACCTGGGTTAAAAACAAAACAAAACAAAACTTTATTTATAAGTTTGGCTCCTTTACATTTTAGGTTTCTTCTAATGCCATGGCTTCTGTGTAAGTCGTTTTTAATTGCTAAGCTGCGTACGTGGCACATGCTTTATACCGTCTGCCTATTTTGATCACTTTTTGGGAAGTTACCTGAAGAGCAGTAGGTTGACTGAGTCTGTGCACAGATAAATCCTGCTGCGTGCTCGGTGTTCTTGGCAAGGGAGTGTTAGACTCTGCAATCAGCTTGGTTGGCGTAGCTGCAAGAAAAGTACCGGTGAGTTCTCACACACTAGAAATCATCCCCATTTGAGTGGGAATTACAATAAGACCTGGTGAGAAATGATTACAGCCTGGTTAACTGCCTGCAGGAGTCAAGGCTGTTCTTGTTGACTTCAATGGCAGTAAAATTAAACTGATAAGGAGGGCCTGAGCAAAGATAAAAGTAAATGAGACAGATTATGATTCTGTGCTCCAATGAACGGAGCAAAAGGACCCAAGAGCTGTTCTAAAACAGCTGGAACTCCCTTCACAAGGGCTGAATAACTATAAATTTAGGTTAGTTCATTGGCTTTTCTTCCAGACCAGGGAGCAGAAGGAGTGTATAAGTTGTGCCCAAGTCTTGACTAGAGCATCCTGAATCTTGGCCAGAAGAGAATCACCCACAGGCTGTTATTACTCATGTAAGTCTAGAGGGGCTCATACTGATGTCTTCAAATCTGAAGAGAGAAGTTCTCATTTTCATAACAGATCAAAACAGCAGGCCTCATGGCTAGTCCTGCTACCCATTTCCTAGTGTATGGCACTAGAACTTCCCCTCTTCTACATTATCTACATCTACCATTATTATGCACTTCATTGTCAGTGACAAACATGTATCATCGATACCTCATAAACAACTGCTTAAATTAGCAGCTGTGGTATATAGGCACACATTCTGTAACTTGGCTGAATTAAAAATAATGCAGTAACCCCAGAATGCCACTCACATGCTGGGTCTGACTTGGGTGTGTGGGAAGATTTGGGTGAGCTCCTGGACGATACTGAGGGTGTCCGGCTAGTGCTGAGGATTGAGGCACCAATATCAAGTGCATTAAAGTGCTGTTCAGGATCCAAGCTGGTGCCACTGTCCTAAAACAAACAAACAAAAAGGGAATAGCTATTGGGTCTGTCAGAGTGAAAGCATTTTGAAATGCATCCGGCAATGCTTGCACACCCAGTTTCTTGGCTGGCCTAAAATGACTTGAGCAGAAGTAATCCCAAATAGGCCAGCAGAAGACCTGGGCACACGTGTCAGTGTCCCTTCCAAAGAGCATCTAACTAATGCATTTTACAAAGAGATATTACTGAGTTGAAAATAAATAGCAAGCTACTGACATAGTAATTTTGTGCCTTAAGATGTTTTTCTGAGTCTTTCTTTTGCATTCAGTTGGATGTGACAGCAACTGCAACCTTTCAGAGACACTCAGCTGTGCAGCAAGGAGGAGCTTTTCTTTCTTCCCGCGGCAGATCACTGAGATGTAGCCAAGAAGGCTGGTTGCCAAAATATGTCCAAATGAATCTTTAAACTGTACTACCTCACCAAGGAGAGGTGGAGGTATCTCACATTGCCCCTGCCCATGTTCCACTTAATCTGTGGCTCTTACAGATCTCCAGGTCTATTCTTTCATGAGCTTATCCAATTTACTTTAAAATTATTCAAGCGAGCAATGAATTCTGAAGTTGGGGAAACCCACCCAGAAAGACAATGCTGGAGTCTTCACTGATGTTAACATAGGAACAAGTTACAATTACTACATATATTCATGAAAAAAAAAAAGCTTTTCTCGTTGTACCTTTAGTGCTGAGGACACAACCTCTGAGGACACTTCTTCCAAGCCCATCTCCTGTCTCCTCTCCACCCGAACATCTGCGTAACTGAATGGAAAACATAATTCCGTGTATCAACATGGTATTGTTATATTTCATAAAATGTGCTTTAAGCAACTGGAGGAACAAGTTATTGTAACATTTCACACGTTAAATGAACAGCTGAAAAATCACTTAAGTCAAATGATACGGAACAGCATTTGAAAGACTGTTTTCATTTTCAGTTTTTGCTCTCTTCCTGTCTTCTTGAAGTAAAAAGTATATTAAAGAAGTATATATAAAGGTCAAGTTCACATCCTACAAACACTTTATAACTCCACTGGAAAGCTTCCACATGTCTCTTTAAAAGCAATGTAAGGATTAGAGGAAGTGAATAGTTAAGGGATCTGCCTATTCCCTATTTTTGCACAAAATGGAAAAATGCAACAGTTAATCTGCCCCTAAACTCATGATTGACAAATCAAGCTTAGCATAAAGTGAGATTCAGCCTGATCTTTTTTTTTTTTTTTTTTTTTAATAATGAACGTATTTCCTTCAGAGAGTTCAGGCTTCATTTTTGTTACATAAAAGAAGTTGTGTTTCTAAGAGAAAATGTCAGTCATAAGGATGCTCATATCTTACTGTCCTGTACGTCCCCGCCGGCTGATAGGACTTTCCATACCTTACCACCATGTGTGTGCACACGATGAACTCTGGCTTGGAGTTCCACTGGTGGTACGTGATATAGTAATGGGTCTGCAGCCAGATCCACTGCTGTCCTTTGGTCAGAAACCGATAGCAGCAGGACTTCCCCTTGCCAAACTGCATCACTGTCAGCAGAAAATACACACAGCTTGTAGGACAATTTCCGATGGGAAAATGACATGAAATGTGAAAAGAGTGACAAAAATATCTGTGGCCCCATGGATTCCTAAGGGAGACGGGAGTCTAAGCACCTTTCGAGTGAGTGGTCCTGTCAGTTGTGTGATACAGCAAATATCATAAAGATCAGTAGGTATTTCGTCTGACATTTTAAACAGTACATTCCTACACAGTACAATTATCCTTAACTTTGGACACTAACGCATTAATGTCTGCTACAACCTAAACACAGATCTTACCCTTTATGTGTGTTTATGTGCTGATCACATACTGCTTAATTAGGTATCTGGGATTAATTTCTAAGAGTGATCATCTTAAGTTCTATAGCAGAAAAGTACAGGATAAGAATGCTTGAAAAGATGAGTATTCTCTGTAGAATGACGTGAGTATAGGAGATAACATTGTGCAAAGACAGAAATCGTTTGAAACTGAAAGAAAATTCTCAGACTGACAAGAATTCAAAGTGCAGTAAACTGGGGTGTATTAAAGGTTTTAAAGATTCACCAACAAAATTAATCTTTGCTTTTTTTCCCCCAGTGATTTCAAGGGGTTCCCAAATATGCACATATTTAGCCTTTCTATATTTTAATGTCAACTCGTAAAAACTAATGTTGATGGGATATTTTCAGGACACCCAGAGGTGGTAAGCTGAGATGTTCCAGCCAGTTCTGTAAGCAAATATTTGAAAAACATTGCCTCATTTTCTTTACTTAGTGAAAGAGTTTTTCAATTAAAGCTTAATAGAATATATTTAAATAATCACAGGTAATCCCAAATACATGGTGAACAACATTGGGGTAAATAATCCGCCAGAATGTTACAAAATGGGATGTTCTCTGAGATTGCTTTAGCTATTCCTGTATATTCTTTACTAGTAGAGCAGGTGCCAAATCTGGTGTATTTTATCCATTCAGTGAGCCTCACTCACTGCTTCTGGGGATATAGAAGGTAAAATTATATTTTTTGGAGCTTGGTAAGTCTGGCTCAGATACTGATCAGCTGTGGTGCCCCAGTCTGCTATAACTCTGCCAAGACATCCAGGTGTGAGGCAAGGGTCAAACTTCACCTTCCGAGTTTAAATAAATTTTAACTGAAACTACATTTAACTGAAAAGAGGTGTCCCAGTGGCTCCCCAGGAACCTGGGCTATGCGGTACTTACAGTGTTCATGGCACCTTGCTAGCAGCTCTAGGTCATCTATGTGGTAATAGTCGTAGCCAGAAGTACCCAGCACTTCAAAAGGCAAGTATCCTATAATCGGCGGTGCTCTGTGGTTAGGCACAATATAAGTGAATTCATCAACCATGAAAATACCAGCAGTTCTGCATGTTGGCATGGATACATAAAAAGCCCAGATTTGCTCTCACTCATGGGTGTCCAGTCATCCCACCCAGGGGACTGGATCCTGACTTTCCCCCACCTTGTGCCAGGGGTTCCCTGCTGGGCATGGCAGAGCCGGCGGGCACCTTGCCCCCAGGACAAGGCCATGACAACCTCATCTTTCCAGGGAAAATGTGGTTGTGAAAAGCAACTCAGCTTTTCAGGGACCTTCACGTGGGAACTTGCTGTGAGGAAGCCGTTCCCTGGTTCTTCCTTGGTCAGGGGCTCTGCTGCGGCTCCCGAAGCCCCTGTATGAGGGAAAAAGCATGGCGAGGCAATAGAAAGCCATCGCCTGCTGGGCCTAAGGGGGTAAGAGGGGAGATCATCTGTGCCGCTTCCCTCTGGGTGCCTGCAGAGCTCATCCATGGCTTGCTGAGGCAGTTGCTTTGTACCGTTGCCAGCACAGTTGCCTCGGGCCAGGGCAGACTTTCCCTCTGTAACTTGGTGGGAATCACACACACGCAGTCAATGGCTGGGTTTGGAAAGAATGATTTCCCCAGCTGTATAATAATTAGATGATTTGCTGTGTGATAGACTTTGGTCCATTGATATTTTTAAAGGAAACAAGAACAAGCTAATCACAAATTCGGTCTGAGAAATGGAGTAGCTTTGTTTTAAAAGACTGATAAAAATAAATGCAAAAATAGATGTAGAATAGTAAACATCAGCTTTTGTAGGAATTTCAGTGGTGGCCCTCCTGTTCATGTGATTTAGATGTGAAATGGAACACTATTTGAGAGAACTGCGCTTATGAAAATAACAGTAGACAAGCACCGAACACAACCAGGAGAGCTTCTCTTGTCACCAACCTGTGATCCAGGAATAAAAATTTCCACTCCAGACTGTGTCTTGATGTGAATTCTTCTAGAGGTTCTTCCACGATGCACATCTCCTGTATGGTAAAGAAAACCAACTTACTGAGAGCTGTGGCTTCAACCCTCTGCTTCTTCTAACTTTTGTTAGCTATAAATACACAGTGCATAGGAGGAGAAAACAGAGGACCCACAGGTTTTCTGGCAATTCCAGAGAATGATCTATTGTAGTTATAGAATGGTTTGGGTTGTAGTTCAGCCACAATTGAGACCAGCCTATGCAGTCTCTCTCTCACTCCCTCCACGCTCCGAGAGAATAGGGGGAGATAATATAAGAAAAACGGCTCAAGGTTTGAGATAAGGACAGGGAGAAATCCTTAAAGTTACCGTTACAGGCAAAACAGACTCAACTTGGGGAAAACTATTCATTTATTACTACAAACAGCAGGATAATGAGACAGAGAACAAGATAACCTCCCTCCAGCCCTCCCTCTTCCCAAGCTTAACATTATCTCTACTACCTTCCCTGCTCCGAAGTGGCACAGGGGGGAAGAGGGAATGGGGGTTGCGGTCAGTTCACCACACGTTGTTTTACGCCGCTGCTTCATGGTTGGGGAAAGAACTCCTCACATTCCTCCCCTGCTCTGTTGTGGGGTCCCACCCCTATGCCACAGTCCTTCCTGAAACTGCTCCGGCGTGGGTCATGTCTTCCACGGGGTGCAGTCTCTTCAGAACAGCTGCCCCAGTGGGCCCTCCACGGGCCACAGCCGCCTTCAGGCATCCACCTCCCCCAGTACGGGGTCCTCCATCGGCTGCAGGTGGATCTCTGCTCTTCTGTGGACCTCCATGGGCTGCAGGGGGACAACCTGCTCCACCATGGGCTGCACCACAGGCTGCAGGGGAATCTTGGCCAGGAGCCGCATTAGTCCTCCCCCTCCTTCTGAACTGACCTTGGCTTCTGCAGCTGTTTCTCTCACAAGAAAAGTTCTTCACAACAGGCTGGCAGACGCCTCTCAGAATCTCTTCACATCATCCAGCTCATCTCCTCTCCACTTCTTGCAGCCAGGCCGGGCCGAGTTGGGCCCAGTCGGCTGCCCGGTGGGAGGCCAGAGGGTGAGGACTGCAAGGCCCATGAGGCCTGCGCCTCCCCCTCTGCGCCTCTGCCCCCGCTCAGCTTTTTCACATCTTCTCTTTTTTTTTCCTGTTTTCCCCTTCTTAAATATGTTATTGCAGAGGCATTATCATGGAACATTCTGCTACCAATTGTCCCGGCTTTGGCCAGCAGCAGATCCATCCTAGGCCCAGCCGAGTCCACTGAACAAAGTGGAGCGACTTCTAGCAGTTTCCTACGGAAGCTACCACCTTAGGCCCCCCCTCACTAAACAAAACCACAACAGGTTGGAAAGGACCTTTAAAGGTCATCTAGTCCAACCCCCCTGCAAGAAGCAGGGACATCCCCAATTAGATCAGGTTGCTCAGAGCCCCGTCCAACCTGGCCTTGAATGTTTCCAGGGATGGGGCATCCACCACCTCTCTGGGCAACCTGTTCCAGTGTTCCACCAGCATTTATCAATGCCAGCATTTTTGCAGGAGCTGGGGAGAACAACTTGTGATGCCCACAGACTTAAGAGCCATGACTGTTCCTTGGGGTGCCAAAGTTTTTATGGCTTTGAAGCAGTGTGTGGGGTGCAAGAGCTGTGCTCCCCACGACCCCAAGGAGCGATGACTCTTCCCCACAGCCAGCCTGTGCTTGGTCCCACCTGGGTTTGCCACATCTTTCCTTGCTTTCTTTGTGTTACTTAAGATACTGCCCTTGCTTCAACCCTTTTGGACATCTGCCCTCCGAGCTCTCTTTGAGACAGGGGGACAATCTCCTTCCCACTCAATAGCTGTGGAAGGGGAAATGCCTTTTCAGGCAGGCAGCCTTTGTGGGGCCCATCAGGTGGGAGAAAGGCAGTGGTTTTGCCTTGTGCTTCACTCCCACAGTGAAGAAGCTGACCCTTAAGACTTGCAGCAGCCCTTGGTGCTCGTGAGAACGATAATAAGTCAATGATAGGAGGCAGGGGACAGGGCTGTCTGTGAGGCAGGACATCCTTGGCCTAGAGGGATGGGGATCAGGACATAGTTGGCAGGGAAGGAAGGGTGGCACCACCGTGCATGCCTGTGCATGGGCTGGGGCTGGCTGCATGCCCCAGGGATGGCTCCCAGCCCGCTTACAGCCCCTCTCTGCCAACCTGTCCTCTCCCAATGGCAGTTTGCAAGGGGCGACTCCAGCTCCATGAGCTGTCAGCCTGGAGACTCCTGAATGGGACTTGCCAGCATCAATGCTCAGGATTTGGCAGCATCCAGGGTTACTGTGTCCCCCATGTCTCTCCTGCAAAAAGGTCTCCATTGTCACTGCCAAGGACAGCCTGACTGCTGGCCCCCAATGCTGCTGTCCCCCTGCTCCTTGGTCCCACGTTCCCCTGTGCAAGTGACACCCTCTGCCATTCTCTGCTGTCACTCTGAGGGAGAGAAGTCTCTCAGGCCACTCAACATTTTAAACCCTCTTGGGACCAGAGGAAAAGCTGAGGTGCGCTGCCATCAAGCATCTCTTTGATACATATCAATACTCACAAAATTGATTAAAGTTGCTGACTGTACAGTGGCAAAAGGCTTCATGCATACCTTAAATTCATCTCTCCCCTCCTCCAGTTTACACCAAAATCCATGCTGATGCCAAGAACATACCCTAAAATTCAAGGTGCATCATGCAAACATTGCTTTGTGCAACCAACATGCTGATTCTGCTTTTTTTTTAGCCAGTCAGATAAATATTTTTGCCTTCATTTTAGAGGAGACAGTCAAGACTAGGGGTGAAATGAGTCACCCAGGTGAACTGAAGAGGTTGGTGCTCAGCATTTCCTGGCAGCTAGCACTGGGCAGCTGCCCCTCTAGCACTGGGCAGCTTATTGCCATGTGCAGCCCATTTAATTTTCCTGATTATTTTGAGATATTAGCTACTCAAAGATAAGTGAATTTGCTTTCAGGGTTCCCAGAGCACCTTAACTCCAGTCTCTACTGCTAATATGATTACTGTGGCTAAGATTTATGGGAAGCATCCTCGCTTACTTACCGAGAAGGGACTCTACTTGCCTGCTGGGACCGTGAATCAGTCAAGAGCGCCCTGCAGGTCCCCGTGTGGTAATGGAGCCAGGCCAAGGGAGCAGTGATTTCACAGTGGCTGGGTCTCAATTAGACTTTTTAATCTCTTAACCTCTGAGTACGGGACGCCTGATGCAGTGGCTCACATTTGTTCATCAGGAACCAGCATGCCAGACACAAGGTTGAGTGGTTTAGCCTTATTTCCAGAACCAACTACCTTACTACCAGGATTTGGGAGGAGGAGAAATAGCAGCAGTCACCTGAAGACACCGAGGGGCACAAATGAAAGTGTTGGTGGCCATCTGTACACTGTCCCATGGCAGAAACAGAAAGCAGCAACAAAGAACCCAATTTCAAAGTGACTTTGCAATTCCTAATGCAAGGAGTGTTTCCATTTCCCGTGCAAGGAGGACAGAAGTGACACCGCTTCTGCAGATCCTGGCTCGCACTGGTAATCCTCTTCACTGGATTTTTTATGCATGAAATGTGATATCGGTAATCCATTCAATTAGCAAAATTAAGAACTTTGCGTGTCACCCCGTCTGAAAGTGTTTTGAGAAGTTCTGAGACGAATGGGATCCAGGGTACCCACCTACCTTTAAAAACTGAGGCGTTGCCAAACGAACAGTCGCTACAAAGCAGACCTGCTTTCCTGGGGACGTTCTGTAAGCCCTTGGGACTGCCTCATCAAAGCCATTGCACGTGGAGTTAGGCACTAGGTAGGGAAAAAAATGGGACCCAGAGTCATGCCTCGTAGGAGATTTGCTCTCCCTGAATGTTTTGCACACTTGAAGCATACTAATACTGGTTTTATTCAGAGAAGTGCTCTAAAAGCTTTTAAAGCTGATATGCATATATTTAAATCCAAGTCAGTCATGTTAGGCAGAAAGACATCAGAGCTTAACTTCAAGTATGAATCTTACAGGTTAATCCTGATAAAAATAAGGCCAAACCTTATTAGAGAGCATAAAACAGCTTTCTAGAAGGAAAACCCACACATCCAATTGCTCTTTTTCTCCATTCACAAGAAAAAAAATGTATGCTGCAGCATGCCTGGCATGCTAACTTCCATGAGATGGTGAAAAAAAGCATTGGCAAGGGAGGTAGCTGAAGAGAGTTCATCAAGTCGTCAGTGGCAAAACACCGTGGCCCGCAGCCAGCGAGGCTTCATCGAGCTAGCAAGAGGCTGCTTGTGATTCTCAGATATCTAAGGAGAACCGTCCTCAGTGTGCTCAAGGTCTCCTTGTTTTAAAGAAGAGCAAAGAGGACGCTGTGTACGGCCCTGGCTTCCAGAGCTGGGCATTGTTGGTGAGTCTGCAGGTGGCCAGCTGTCTCCTGAAACACCGGGCAGAGGGGAAAACTGGATGCGATGTGGCTACAGATTTTGTGTATGGTTTTTTATCTGTCTCTTTCATGACTGCATGGACTCTTGTGTTGCTTTGAGGGCCCACTAGCACCTCCTGCCACAGAGATGTGTTGCCAAAAGAATGTGTTGCCTTGAGCTAGCCCACAGTCCCATGTTTGAATGGCGTAATGCAAGTTCTTCATCCAAATTCGAGCTGTTTAGAGATGGTAATCCTGCTCCCACAGCAGTGAAAGAAAACTGTGTGCTAAGCTGCAGTGGGAACTGGGCTGGCCCCATGGGCTCTTGCCCTGCCCAGCCGACTGTCTCCCATGGGGGCAGAGAAGGTTCTAGCAGCCAGAGTTCCCCAATATGAGTTCATCTAATGCTAACAGGGATTAATGCTAATATGAAACTGTCTTTCCTTACTATTAGGCCCCTACATCCAACTTTATGAAGTTTCCTACGGTTTGTCTCTTCTGCACAGGACAAAGCAAGGACAGCCACGTCCATTCCTGTGAAAATTAAGAGCTTTGTATCTGTCTGGGGAGGAGATAACTAGCAATTTTTATTCTGGGGTGCTTCTGCACTGGGCTTTAGTTGACCAGCATAAATCGTAGAGATGGAAGAAGTCTCAACTTATCACATGTGCTTTTGGAACCCAGTTCAACCTATTAAATGCCTTAGAATAACGATACATAGCCGACAACAAGGATAGCAGGGTATGCGACAAAAAAAAAAAGTATTCTGAGGAGAATTCACACTTGTGATTCACTGGTTTAGGCCACTGTGTGCACAATATATATTGCGCCAAAAAGGAGAGTAATGATTCCTCATTGGAGAAGGCAACGCAGATGTGAACATCCACAGAGATTACAGCCCTCTCTTGCAGTTGAGTCTGGAGGGCATGGCTGGCTTGATACTAAGATAAAAAACATGGGCAAAATTATCCGCCTTTCACCAGCAAAGCACACTTGCTCTAGGGACTTCTTAGGAATATGTATTCCTGTTCTGCTCCTGGGGTTATGTGCATATACAAGGGCTTCTATGGGATTATTAATACAAGAGGTGGAAAAGAAAAAGAAAGAGTTAGAAGCGACAGGAAACAGGAGAAGCCTGAGTAAAGAGTTATTGGTTCTTCTCTCATATGATTATTTCGTGCAAGTCTGTCGATTTCTGGAGTCAGTTCTGTTTAAAAATTAATGGTATTGCTATAAACCCACATTAAGGACATTGTGAAATGTTACTTCCAAGCCTGCTATGTAATACGTTGTCACATTTGAAGTCAATGGGCCCATTTCTCTCTGTAATAGCCAAGTTCAGTAGCAAATGTTTGCTGGCTGGGCTCTAGGATACGAAAATAAGCACATTCAGCCTCCGAAGTACAGGTACGATAAGCTAACCTAGCTAGTGAACCCAAGGGCTTGCAAACGACACCAGCTGCAGAAGAAATGCCCAGTGGAGACCAAGTGGCACCAAAGAGAGCCTATGGCTTTTTTACGTCAGCTGTTTGATGTAACCAGCCATGAGCCTGAGACGTATTCCCAGGAGAGAGCAGAATATGTTCCTGAATGTGGTATTTACAAAATAGGATTGTATTTCCAAGAGATACAGGCACTACTAAAAGGGTAATAATTATTGTATAGTACAGCTATGTAAAAACTTTGGGATTTCATCACAACATTTGGGAAAATTGAACTTAGCGGCAGTGAATGAATAAGGCCAAGAAGATGGGACAGAGCTGGCCTGGCTGAAAGTCATCCAGTCTTCAAACAGCAACTGTGCCATCTCCATACTCAGCTGCCTTCACAAAGCCCAAAGCACTAAAAGCCTTGATGATGCAGGCTGGTGGCCACTACCTTGAAATGTACGTCTCAATCTGAAAATAGCAACTACAGTAACTGAAAGAAAAAAAAGAATCCCACATTTTTTTTTTCTGAATTACTTTGCCCTGCCTTATTTTGTTGGTATCTGTTCTTCCCACAGCTCCATCTGCACGGCCTGTTTTGCTCTGCTCTTGCAGCTGGTCAGCAAATTTCAACTTTTAAAGTGTAGTTAGAAAAAGAGATCATTAGACGAATTAAAGAAAATAAATCCTGGCACAATCTTTTAAGCATGCCTTCTGACAAAACATACTTTATAATTCTCCAAGTCTCTTTAAAAGAAACACACAACATCTTAAAGTAGCAAAGTTCACTAGTGAACTTTCTGAGAGCACCACAGAAAAATAGTGGAATGGAAAATATAGGATGAAGTCTGAGGGTATGGTGATATTGCATTGATAAGTCAAATACAGATCTTGGAGTGCTTTTGTCAGAAGGTGCCCCATGAAAATGTTAAGCTGGCTATTATCAGGTGGGCTCAGGTAAATAAGGACGTGTGTTTCACAATTAAATGATCTAGACAAAATATCTTCAGATATTTTAGAATTGAAAGGTCATGTGACAAAGCTAAATACATAATCAGAAAGGTAAAATAGTTGTCTAAAATGTGTCAGTTAGCTGATGCTCCTTAGCATGAATTTTAATAGTTTTTGTAGTTGCCGATCAGACCTGCTGCTCCCAGAGCTACCACAACATTCTTTCATAGAAGA
Source organism: Chlamydotis macqueenii (assembly GCF_036417535.1). Lineage (NCBI taxonomy): Eukaryota > Metazoa > Chordata > Aves > Otidiformes > Otididae > Chlamydotis > Chlamydotis macqueenii. Next base: position 146,899,512 of record NC_141556.1, on the reverse strand, counting down.
AGTACTAAAATTCCTGCAAATATAATATAAAAAGATAGAAAGAAACTGATTTGCCTATTTACAGTTTTTTGTTGTTGTTTTTTTTTTTTTAAAAGGATAAGATGTTAAAAATAAATACTATATGTAAGGAACCAAGCCCTTAGCTACCATAGACAATATGTTTATTCTTAGGGATACACATAACACTACATGAAATGAATGAAAACATTTTTTAAAAACCCCAGATGCCACATTATTCAGTTAATAATAGTACAGTAATCAGTTGCTCGGTCATCGTATTTTAACTTAGGATGTTCAAAATATTTTCTTCCTATAACAGCAAACCTCCCACTGATGCCATCAGAAAGAAGAAATCCCTCCTTCCTGTTTGGTCAGTAGATGCTGAAGTTTAAAGTACCAGTCTTAGCGACTGTCAAGCAAACTGAACAGTGATTTCAAAAAAATGCAAGCCACACAGACCAGAATAAAATCAAGATTGTTTTGTATAAATAAATTCAGATCACAGATAAACAGAATATTCAGCAATTAATATATATAATGAAATCTAAAGTGCTAGTGGGAAGCCAGAGTGCACTCAGTAGCTTTGGATGAATAACAGTGACGATATCCATACGTCATTTATCTACTTTGATCTCTCTCCTCTTTCCTTCTCCTGTTTCTCCCCTCACCATCCTCTGTTGATATGAACCCCAAGTAAATTCTTTAGGACAGGACTGGTGTCTTTTTTTCGTAAGTGTCCATAGAGAGCCCAGCATAATCACTGCAGATTGCTAGCTGCAGCTTATAGAGTATTGGTAATAGTAAATAATAATATGCTGCTGTCTGTTCTGATCAAAACATTCATTTCAGCTTGAGTTATTCTTGTTATCAGATGTTTCTGCATATGCTTATGGAGCCTCAAGATCAACGTATCTTCTGTATAGATCTGTTTATTTCCTTTAAAAGGGAATTCAGATTGAATTAATTGTTCTGGGAGTGAAAAGATTTTTTTTTCTTCCCAGCATAATAACTTTCTTGATGGTTATTCTTATCTCTATGAGATATATTAGCTAACAGTAGAGTATCTGCTATTATTAGCATCCAGTAACCAGATACTTCCTGAGTTTCCATGTAATTGGGAACAAAAATGCACAGTTTTAAATTCCCCTAGAATATTTAATTATATTTCTTGATCAGGAACTCTTTTCAGATAATGATTATCTCCTCCTTTAAGAGGAAAACTTCAGGCATTTTGGATGAAAGGACAGATCTACCACTTTAAAGATGCTGGTGGTCCCTTTTTTTTTGGTTAACACTTTGAAAGGCAGGACCCTGGCTTTGTCCCTTTTAGGAGTTTTTAACCAAGTATGTTACCTCAGAAATAGGATACCAAAGCCAATATTTAATTATGTAATTGTGAGAGATCTTTTTCTGTTTACAAATGTACAAACAATTTTTATGGAAGGGATAAATCCAACCCGCTTTATCTTTTCTTATCAGAGTGAGCTATTAAGTGGCTTTGCACAATAATATATTCTCACTTAATCTGACATTTTATACTGGGAGCTAAACAGTTCCTTGGATTTTTTGGAGGGGTATCTTTATTTTTTGCCTCTCCCCTCAGCCCTCAGGCAAAACTGGATGGGAGCCACTGTGTTATTCATTGGCAATAGTGACATGGCTTTCCTCCTTATCAGGTACTACCCCAGGCAACGGGTACAGTGATGGCACTCAGCTCCCTCAGATGTTTGAATATATTCAGCTCTCATGTTAAAATCTGGACTACAAGACCAGAACCTGAAATATATTAGAATATGAGAAAGGGTTCCTATTTACAAATAAAAAAAAATCCTTTTTCTCTGACAGCAGATAGACATTTCTCATAGAAGCAAAGTGGCCCAGGGGCCATCTCCCCTCCTCCTAAGGGACTACTGAGTCTTCACGTCAGGTTACAGCCCTGCTTTTCTCAGTGAAGCTTAATTAATGATGATTATATAATCCTCCCAAATGGAAAATCAAATCTCTTGTATTTGATTTAGCACAGCCAGTGACTCATGCAGTCCCTCCGCACAGCTTGCATTGCTGTTTCACTGGTCAGCCGGCCGCTCTCGCTTGGGCACAGCTAATTTGAGGGGGGTTTGCTCATGTGCAGGCAGCTCATGTCATATCCCTGGCGTAGATACAACTGCAGAAATGTCCTTACAGCAGGGGTTACAGAGTATGGCTTCCCACACACCATCCCCGGGACCAGCCCAAGTGCGGACCCTCCTGCTAACCCTGGCGCGGGGCCAGTGCAGCTCCTCTCGCCTCCAGATAAAGCTGAGCCCTGGAACTCTAGGGACAGTGATCTTCTGAAAGACTGAACATATGCCCTGAGCTATGTGAACTTTCCCGAGCCGTATCTGCAGCTTGCACACGCGTCTCCCTGCCCCTTCTTGGATAGGGGAAAGCATGAGTTGGATGTAGATTGTGCATGATCTGGCTCCCTGATGGCAATCCTGGTGACAAGTCACCTTGGTAGGTATCAGGTATTTGTTCTGCTTTAGCAGAAAAAAAAAAAATAAATCTTTTTCGCATCTCATTACAATGGCCTTCAAAGCCCCAGAGCTCCCACTAAAGTTAGGGAGAGCAGCTAAGCCCCTAACTGGCTTTCTAAGTTTCAGTCTTTCAAATTAATCCCTTCAAACCCATCCCTACACGATGTTCTCAAGCATAAGTCACAGTGTGTTCAATGAAGAAGGTACAAGGGAGGAAGGGGAGGGGGGTAAGGTCACTGGGACCCCAGCACTCATGACCCCATTCCCCCAAGCACCACCATTATATGAGTGATGAACAATAATAAAATGAGCCTAAGAAGATGAAAATTCAAGGGAGGCTACATAAAAGGTTATGTGGAAGTAGAATAAAGCTACTGACATTTCTGTTCAAGGGGGCGAAAAAGGACCTACCAGTTCTTCAAAACATTAGTGAAGGTTAAGTGAGAAGGAAAGGTGAAAGATTCATTAAGACTGTCACTGCCACGACCCAACATTAATGGGAATGGAATAGTTAAGATGAGAATGGAATAGTTAAGTATCCTGATGGGATGCAGGCTGCCCAGGGATGAAAGAGCCTCCCTGGCCACAGAAGCTCTGGTGTCCCCGTGGCAGGAACGCACAGGCAGAGCGGACTCAGAGTCTGCTCAGCAAATCGTTGGAGAAAAAGGTAGGATTTGGTGTCGGGTGGCTAAAAAGGAATGGCAGATATTTGTATTTAGAGAAGAACATCCTGTATCAGTCTCCCATGTGTAAAAACATACTCACACTTCCACTGCTACGAAAAGCTACAGGGAAAAGCATTCCTGAATACATTCATAAGGAATGTCTCCTGCTAATTAAGCTTATTTGCAATTTCTGTCATTCTCCCCCCACAGTATGCTCAGCTAACTCTTTTCTTGTCTTTAGCTTAGCCTCCTTCCTCCACAAACACCTCCAAAAAGCAAGATTTGGGGCCAACTGATCCAGGATGTAGGATGAGCGCTGCCCTGTGAGCGATACGTCTCTCCCCTATCACCTTTCCCACCGCTGTCTTCCTCGCCTGCTTGGTCTCATACCTGGAGGAGTGCTGGCTGGAGAACGGGTATTTATTTATTTAATGTAAGGAAGAAGACAGCAATTACTGACAGGTCTACCAGGTGACAGCCCCAGGGGGACAATGCCTGGTAACAGCGTGCCCTGGGGTTTGGGGGCCCAAGCTGTGCCCATCAGATGCTCAAAGGTGCCTACGCTACGAGTTCCTGTGCTGAAGCGCAGCTGCTCACCTCTGGCCCCGGGGCTGGACAGCTGCCCAAAGGGTGGCTGTGTTCGTAAGGTGCTTGCCTGAGCTGACGTTCCCCGCCTTTGCCTTGCTCAGGGTGCATCCGGCTGACGCAAGAAGGCCGGTGGAGCTAGCGACAGCCGCTTCAGAGGTTTGCACCCTCCTCCAGCTGCTCGCCTCTGTCCTTGGCCGAAGGTTATCAGCTCCCTAGCAAACAGAGTTTGCTGCCTCTACATCGCGAGTGCGGTGCACTTGCTTCCACCTTTGCTGGGAGGTGGTTTTGCAGCTGGATTAGGAACCGGGCTGAGGCGGGGCAAGAGGCGGCGCAGAAGGGGCCATGGGGATAACACCCAGCCAAGGGGGAGCAGCGCTGTGGACGCTTGTGTCTTGCACCAGTGAAGCAAGTATTTCCACCAATATTGCACTGAACTGGGGAAACTAGTCAGGGTGGGCAAGCTGCCATCCTGCGCTGGGGAGAGGGGAAGGGGGCCAGGAGGGACCATCTCACAGAGTGGGGGCAAGGGCCGTCCCCTCCCTATGGGCCGGAGAGTCAGACTGCAGCAGAGAGGGGAAGAAATGGGAAGAGACAAAATAAAGTGGAAGATTTAGAGAAAGCTGACATAAAGGAAAAAAAAAAATGGAAGTAGAAAGCACATGTCCTATTTGAAAGCTAAAAGCTGGGGTCTTTGGAAAATGATTTGGTGTTTTCTGAAATCAATATGTTCCCATTTAGTTTATATGCATTAAGCTAGGGAAGATATCTGTAATGCAAGTTTTATCTCTTTTCTGAGAAATAGCCACTAGTACAAATGCTGGGATATGAAATCCTACCCTGACGGGTAAGAGGGCAATATTAAAGTCATGCCAAAATAAAAGGCTGAAAATCCTTGAAGAAAATGGATCAGAAATTCCCCTGGTAGAAATGTATCCTTATGAGTCAGCACCCGAAATCCGGTTTCTGCTCTAGAAAACAGAACAGCTTGGTGTGCGTGTCTGTCAGGCAGCCGCATTTCGCTTCATTCAAACTAGAAAGCATACAGGCAGTTACATTTTTTTTTTTTTTTAGTACAAATAAAGCCTCAAATCAGATGGCACCAAACAAGAAACACATCTCTCCATCCTGCACGTAGGTTTCTATTCTAGTCATGTGGAGCACGAGCAGAAAGTTAAATGGGGACAGGGACATTTTTTTTTTCACAGTGTGGCGTGCGGTTTTTGGAAAGCACGGTGGGGAAATTTTTTTGCTGAGGATGACCTATTTGGAACAATACCAGCAACTTTGGAAATGCCACTCTGGAGTTCAATCAGGCAAGTAACTAAAGCAAACTTGGGCAGGCAGGAGAAGGGAAAGTAATAAAAGAGTATTTCATTTCTGACACTAATGGCTGTGCAGCAATCTGTTTGTTAGGGAACGGGCGAGGTGGAAATCTGCTCTTCATCTCTTGAAGATGGTTTCCTTAGACTGACTGCGGTGCATTAGCGACTACACTGACAGTATTTCTTCCTTTTTTTTTTTTTTTTTTTTTTTTTTGAGAGTATTGGGTTCTGCAGTGCTGCAGAGGAATGTAAAATGGCAGCTGGAGAGGGAGGCGAATGGAGACCCCATGCTACAGCGGTGGGTGCAGGCACTCAAGTACGCAGCGCTGCTGCCTTTCCCCCAGATTTTGCAGATAAGGGTGAGAGGGCAGATTTGGCAGATCATCAGTTCTGGCACAGAATTCATGTTCAGTGAAAGCTAGCAGATAAGGTCACAAGCTTATTATTTAGCTAATAGGTGCAGTCTTAGCACACAGTATTAGTGAGCACAAACAAACCCTCCCCAGAACCTGCCGTTATTTGCAAACCTACCCTGAGTCCAGGATCACTGCTAACAAGTGAAGGGCAGTAACAAAAGCAACTAACACAACTTCACTCTTCATAGGTATTCATCCAGCTTTTGCAGATCCAAGTGAAGCAAAACGTACCCCATAATGTTAAAGATGGTCCTTTCAGTTAAAAGCCTGTCTTGTTCAATGGAGCAACACTTATATTTTATTTTGCACAGCTAAAGTAACATTTATACAACGATTAAAGCTTACCATTGCTGTAAGACCGAAAATTTCCTACAAATTTTATGTATTCATATGTTGGAAATTCCTTTGGGTTCAAACTTCCTCTCAGAAGATGACAATAAAACTCTAGTTCATTGTCAGCTGGATTGTTAAAAGAAGAAAAAGAAGAAATAAATATATTATTTCAGCTAAACACAATCAACGGTGTCTTCCAACCCCAATCTTGCAACTGGCAGCACGAGAGCAGCTTGTTACCACTCAGAGTCCTATATAGCGATGTGCTATACCTTGCAGGAGCAGAGCCTCTCCAAGGAAGCGCCTTGCAGTGATGCAGGTTTTTCCTTCGAGACTAACTTGCCCGTCTCTTACACGGCCTTCATCACAGGAGTTACGCTGCCACAGCATCAGTGTAGCAAACCAAAGAATTAGAGCCTTCATTTGTAGCTTTTTTTTTTTCCTATTTAGGTTTTCCATGACTCACAGCTGTTCTACATCTTGTGTTGGAAAACTATGCCTAATTACCTCAAAATATCTATTAAATTAACTTTGGCATATTAGTTATCAGCTGCAGGTTTTGTATATACAGAAGATTAAGCAGCTGTACATCTTATGTTATCGTGTGTTTTCTCATTTCCTACGCCTTACCTCCTAGAGTGAATAAGGGTGAGGAAAGTAAAATGTTTTGTATGAAAACCAAAATTCAATTTGAAAAAGAATGACAAAGATTTTACAGATACTTTTCAACTATAATGCAAACCAAAGGTGTGCGACATTAATGTATCTCTGAACAGCACCTTACTTGAACAGGCTGAAATATCAGTTAAGTTATGATTTGTCTCAGGCGAACTCTCAGTTTCCATCAGCTAACCTATTTTCCTTAGCCATCTCAAAAGATATAATATTTAATAATTAACAACATAACTGCAAGTAGTCTTAGCCTAGTAAAATACGGGCAATGAATTTCATTTAAAAATAGTATCAAAGGGTCACTCCAGGTAGCACGATCTTTTTTAAATGGCTATAAACCTCAGTTTTGTATTGCACATCACATAAAAAACCCTTTATGAGAGAAAATTTTTATCCCACCCGTGTTTTTTTCATTTACTGGGAAAGATAAAATAAAACTTACTTTTTAGGTAATCCGATGAGGCAGAGTCTGTCATAAGCATACAAGAAGATAACATCTTATAAATTTCTGAATGTTCTTGTTCTGGGAGGAAATTTAACAAATTCTGATCCAAGACATCACACTGCAAACAAAAAGAACTTTTGAGAAAAACAGAAATATCACGACGAGCAACGCTCACAGAGGCGCGTAGCAATGCAGATTCAGCAATCAGAGACATGAAGTTTTGTGGCAATCGACAGGAATTTTTCTATTGATTTCCAGGGACTCCTGACAAAGCCTAAAAGAGGGGGGGACCTGCTGGGCAAACCGACCAGCCACTTCTCCGTGGGCCAATTCTCAGCTTAATTCTTAGCACTCAGGGATGCTCCTCTAACGTTTCTCAGAGACTGTCAGATGCATCGTGTGTGTCCATACAGTTAAATGATGAGACCTGGGACTGAGTTGGAAAACAGGTGCCTGGCTCCCCGTACTGCTCGCCGGCTCCACGCACGGGGTTGCTGTGGGTCACTGCAGCTTGCTCTCTCCCTGGCAAACCCCAATTATTTTTGAGCAGTGGGGCTGGGAGTCACCCTGGGCCACTGACCCCAAGAGCCAGGTCAGCTCCGAATTCAACCCCCTCCCTGAGGAGCCCCCCTCAGGTCCTGGGAAGTGGCATCAGTTGCTCTTCATTTTCAGCAGGGAGAAGGGGACACCCAAGTCTGGACATTGCTTTGCAGTGATGTTAGTCAGTCCCCTGATAGGGGTACTTGATGGTGCCACTGGCACAAGCCCTCTGGCCAGCCATGGGCCAAATGTCCAGGTATCTCCAGCCCCATGGTCAGCTGGCACAAACCTGAAATCCATCCGAAATCTAGGTACTGAAATTTAGGAATGGAAAGAGGAGACAGATTTGTGCAAAAGGCCATGACTGGCCCAGGGTGGAGAAGACAGAGTCTGTCACATGGTTGCTAAGAGGAAGATCTCACTATGTTCAGCATGGTGACTAACCTAACGCTAGAAGAGCAGATCTGAAAGGAAGTCCTGAGATAAAGTGACCCTCTAATGGCATTGACTTACATCTGTCCCACTTGAGACTACCTCAGCTGGCACACTGACACAGCTTCGTGTGTCATCAGAGCAGCTGCTATCACACTGTAGACTCCTGTTGACATGTGTTAGCCCTGTATGAGACTGGCAAGTTATTAATCATCGTTGTTTATTTATGTATTTACTTAAGATTGCATTTTGGTTTCTCTCTGCTTTCCACTCATGCCTGCTGGTTTGTGTGGAATTCGTGTTTAGAGTAGCAAAATGCATCAAGTATACTTTGACCATCAGAAAACTACACTTTATACACTTATATTGACGCATTAATATATTACTTTAGATTATTCAGTTATAAGTATTTATTACATGTGCTCATTACTTGAATATTCCTTTTGCAATGAATACTTGAAAATTATTTTTGTGACTTTAGTGTATACCTTATTAATGTGCATCCTACTGATACAGTATGTGATTAAGTTTTTATATATATGTATAAATAAATATCTATATGTACATTACATGTATATGATGTAAATATATTTTTTATATACACACACATCTGTATATACACATTATATTTATATTTACACAAAATATAGTACATAGTTCATGTAATTTTGGGCATATGAAGAACGAGCACCCGATGGGAAACTGCAGTGGTGAGCCCTGTTCAAGGCTTATGGTACGGTTTCAGAAAAGTAATTTTCCCTTCTCATTCATTTTCTACCTATAAATGGTAGATAATGATACTTATCCATCCAGTCTCACATAAGTCTCATGGGGCTTAATTAATCTCCCATCCACTGAGCAGTAGCTGCAGGAGGACTAGATGTGAGCTGTCGCCACTCCTCAAACACACTATTGCTTCCTTCTGCCGCGATCTGAGGATGTGCCACCTTTTGTCTCCATATTGTGACCGAGCTCCGATTCAAAACCTATTATCAATTCTGCAGTGTCTTTTCTGTGTAAGGTGATAACTGCAAAGGCCTGCAACTCTGTGCACAGCAGGAGTTGCAAGACTTTTGTTCCACACACCCTTTGGAGCAACCTCTTGCCCTGTGCACCAGCTATTCATTGATTTGCAAGTCCTGGCATTTATATTTTTTGCCACCATCATGTATGATATCCAGAATTTAATGTTTGGTTTTCATCTTTTCTGTTAGGGCATGACAATTTTTTTTTTAAATGACTACGAAAAAAATGATATCTACTTCTTACTGTGTTTCACAACTCTTGCCTCCTGCAGAGGTTAGGCACACCTGTAAAGCAGTGCATGGAACAGAATTTCTGGATCTTGTATATATCAAGACTCCAACAATGTTCTTGAATCAATATGTCAATCAAGAATATATCGACAGGTCAAATAGAGAGAAGGAAGCAAATATTCCACGATCTCGCTGGAACTGTAGGAAATGCCAAGCAAGCTATTCAGAGCTAATTCTGCACCAGACCCAAAGAGCAGATATCTGGTGCCATGGCAAAAAGGTGACTGGAGAGATGGACAAAATTTCATCATCACAGACAAAAATGCATTGATTGGAATGGAACAGTTTGCAGCTTTGTCTAATTATTTTAATTATTCTGCAGCGGACAGTTCTGCCCCGCTGGCAGCCACAGACACAAAGCATTACTGAATGAGCCAGGCAAAGCAGATAAAAGATAAATTGCAGTGACTGTGGGTAGAGTGGTTAGATGAACTACGTTAATGCATATTTATGCTGCTAAGCTTGGAATCTACTCTACACCTTGGAATCCGTGGATCCCGCTAACAGAAACTTCTGAGTATTTACCCCTGATAGCTACGGCAGGGAAAGAACCAACAGCTTTGCATTCAGGGATGCTGGTCCGTTCTAAAAACAATATGCAGTAAATTCACCCCAAGTTCTGCAATCCTTTGTTGTATAGTATAGCTTAAATATCTCTGCAGTTTCAACAAAACAGCTTATTTCAAAATGGAGCTCCTTCCTCACCTTTCCATTGCTTTTTGTGGGGTGAGGAGGACATATGATGAGTTATTCCTGCTGCAGGAAAAAAAGAAAGCAGAGGAACTGAGCAGCATGGTCACTACGGGAATGGGAAAGTGGAAGGTTGCAAATGAGACAGGCTTCTTGCCCAGCAATCAAAAAAAAATCAAGGCAGCTCTGCTCTTGTGTGCTGGGGTTTGGCCCCTGTATCAGTCTGTATATCCTGCACTGATGCCCACTGCAACCCTGTAACAGCAACGCAGTATGCAAAACTTTTTGTACAACATAAGGTGCAATGTTCTGGATTTTTCCACCCTGATGTTTAACTTAAGGGCTCAACACAGCAGAGCAGAGCTTCACCGGGGAGCCCCTGGGGAAAAAGATTCCTCCTAGGAGAAGCTCAGCCCTGCCAGGGCCCTTTGCAGCCACCTCCCCACCAACCCTCGTGGACCATCATGTGGGCAGGTGCCGAGTGCGGACCCCTTGGCTACGGGACTAAAGCTGAGTGAGATGGTCACGGCTCTCCCAGCTCACCTGCTGCCTGAGCCCATGGACAGACGACGTCCATGAGAAATGTCCATGAGAAACATCCTCCTCCTCTAGGCTGGAAATAGTCACTCTGCTCCCTGTGTTCAACTGTTTCACTCAGCAAAGTGGGCAAGAAGGGACAGGGAGGACTGTCCTCCAGAGACCTGCATAGTCTTTGGGTTATAGCATACCATCTGACAGGCAAATGCTATGATTTGTGATTAGATTTCCAGGAGTTCACTTCAACTTTAGTCAATCTTATCGTGTGAGCTAAACCTCTCTTTACATCAGCTGACCCTAGGAATACCCTCCAGATCTTGCAATAACAGACTGTTTAGAATTACGACAGAGGAAGTTTGTGTTTGAAAATGCTCTGTGGAACTTAGGGAAGCTGTATTAAAGAGAATTGGATGTATTTGTTCTCAGCACCAGAGCTTTCATGATTTTAATGAAAGAAAATACATCACATTTCTTGATAGGGGCCCTCAGAGAGCCCTGCTCTGTTTTCTGCCCATTTTTACTCCCTTTCAGCACTCAAAGCTGATTTGCACGCAATTTTTTTCTCCCTGCAGTCACAGAGGAGAAAGAATTGCTATTTTGTCCCTCAAACAGTGACTGAATTTAGCTTACAAATAGATCCTGGAGGTAAGCAAAATAAGCTGCATAGATTTTCCAGATAGCACTCTGATCAGTTTTAAAACATGAAAAGACATATGAGGAGGACAGCATGCGACTAAAATGGCCACTCTGCACCTGACTGCACAGCTGGGCCCCTGCCCATGGCCATAGTGATTTGCCCACCTCAGGCAGGCAGAAACCTTCATTGCCTGCTCTGTTGCGGTCTCTGGGATGCACCCAGTCGCTCCGTACATGTGGGCTGGTGGGGCAGCTGCTAACTGTTATCACTCCACCAGCTATGAGAAGGTCTGTGGGAACTTCTGTTCCACTTCTGCAGGTTGATCCCTGGCTTTGGTGCTTCAGTGTGAATAAAAAGCTAAAGGTCATCGGTCATCTTTGTCCTTGTTTTGGGCAAAGATTATCACACAAGGTATAATTTTGGGAGGGAAAACCGATTTAGCATCTGATGGTCCAACTCAGGAATTATGAGCCTGAATCCATCCATGTTCAGCCAGGACTTAAGGTTTTAGGCACAGGGGCTGAAATGTGCCTTCCTGAAGAGCATTACCTTCCCGCAGCAGATCTACCATCTCCACTAAGAATCAGTATTTGGAAGGGATGGCAATAAAACTCCCAAACCATGAAAGGCAATGAAATTCCATGGAAATCAGAAAGTGTATGAAGACGCAACAGACTGCATGCAGGACAGGGCTTTCTCTGCCTTTGAAGTGAAGGAAAATGTCAGAAAATAGTCAACTACTGGTTTTCTCAACTGTTGAGGATTAAAGAAAACTGAAATAGATAGATTCAATTCAATCTGTTGTTGCATAGCAATATTCTTGCCTTTACCAGGAGCTGTTGCCTTTCATCAAGTTCCTTTCGTCTCAGAAGAAAAAAATTTTTGTTCATATTACAGCAAGGTAGTGTGTGTGAAATACATTTATCTGGGTGGAAAACGTAGCACGCGTTTGGTGAAAAAGTAAACGAGAGAAAAAGAATTGTAATTTTCCTAAGAACATTAAGGGGGGAGCGGTACAATAATGATTTGGCAGCTATTTTTTTTTTTCTCCTGGGCACGTATTTATTTGAGACCAAGCTACTAAAAATGAGTGTGAAGATAAATCCTTAATGATTGTGCCAGTTCTCCTAGAGCAGCCTTAGCAACAGGAGCCGAGTTTGGAGCAGTGCCTCTCTCCTGCTCCTCTAGCCCAGGTCAGCACATGTCGGACTAACTCCCACAGCAAGACCGCGTAGCCCGCAGACAAAACAAGCCCTATGGGCCGGACCCGAGCGCCAAGCATCAGCCTCACCAGCAGCTCCCGGCAGCTCCCCTTCGTAGTGCTAACTCCCACTCCTCTGAATTCAGTGGGGTTTTTGTCCTTTACCTCCCTGGGAGCAGAAAAAGGCCTTTAACAAGCTCCTCACCGGGCTGCCAGCAGCACTGGTGCTATTCTCTGCTACCTTAGAAACCAGAGAAAGAGAAGATCGGCCAGGTCACCCTGTTCCTCCCCTGGCCAGAGTATTCCCACAGAGCTTTTTGCCCATTCAAGAAGTGCCTCAGAGCAACAAAAACCTGAAGGGTATGAATCAGATGGAGAGAGAACGGAGCTGATCAACAGCAGCGACCAGCATAACGCAGGTACAAAACCTCTCACCGCATTCTTCAGGAAAAGCACCACCCCCCTCCACCCTTTTACATGTGTTTCTAAAAATGCAGGCCCTGATCTTACCATGTGTAGTAGAAAAGCCAATGGCAGAATTACTCACTGGTAAATGCCCTAGAAGAGGTGTGATGCTGTCAGACACGTAGATGATGCTTCCACCTGTGGTCACTGCTATAATGAAGCCATCTAATGCCTAAGGAAAACAGAGAAGTGGAGAGTGCTTTAATAGGAGCAAGGGGTGTAAACAGGGCGTCTCATCGCGTCTTGATCAAAACAGTTTGACTTCAGCACCGTATTGTTATCGAGTTGTAGGAACGTTATCTCAAGTTGCAGAACAGCAATTCTCTGATTTCACAGTCTGATTTAACTTCTACAACACTCTTTGTAGTCTAGTAAAACCTACTATTGAAGCGACACAGGGCTCACAGGAACACTTCATGTCTCAGTTTTTAAATTAATCACACATTTTAATAATGCAAAATGACTAAGACTGGATCCCTTGGAAGTTATTAAAATGAACATTTGAGCTTTGTGTAAATATCAAAGGATGATGAAAGGATGTGGTCCTATCTCAAAATGGTAGTTCTCCGCAAACCCCATAAATCTCAGTTTGTATTAATGTAACGTTGTATATTACTGGGCTTTCATGTAAGTAAAAGCAATGCAAATGATCAAATACTCCTTAGCCTGAGTTTTAATTGAGTGATTTATTTTAAAGGTCATGGTATTAGACTACTCATTCCAAGAGAAATTCACCCTTCTGCAGAGTTTCTTTCTCACTTTGGTTCCACCTTGCGGTAAGCTCCTTCACTCCTAGGACTGAAGGGGAATGTCAGTCATATCCCCATTCTCTGCACAGGAGCAATTCCACCTTCAAAATTAGTTTCTTCTTTAGTCTGAGCTGCCAAGTTTTGAGCTAGATTTTGTTCAAAGTTAACTCTGGGTAGATTTCCAGATCTAAAGCAACATTTCGCCTACTCTGAGCAGAACCTCTCCAAAAATTAAGAGTCAACAGTAGGTGCTCAGAGCCTATGTTAAAACCTTCCTGCTATAACAGAGAAGTCACTGGTGAAGCTCTCAATGCCTTCAAGTGGAGCAGGTCTGGGTCCTTTCTGTCAGGAAGGTGATCTGGACTCGGTGTTGCCTACAGTCTTCGAGCCGTATGGGCACCACAAGCATGACTGAATCAGAGCAGAGCTCAGCAATACTCCAGAGGCAATACCTGTTCAGGAGACAGGTGTACTGCAAACAACCTGATCATGGTGACATGGCTTTAAAAAAACCTTACTGCAAACCCAGGCGTGCCTCCAAGCCAGACTAGCAGTTGATCCTGTGAGCCACAGCATGTCCTTCCCCCCTGCTGACTTCAATAAGGGAAAGAATTCTGAGAACACTGGAAAATGCTAATTGTTTTTTTTTTAAAAAAGGAAAACACAAAGCCTTGAATAAAGACACAAACATATGTTCCTTTTTGCAGAAAATGCTGAGCACCCACAACTATTTAAGTCAATGGGAATCTGCTGGTGCTACAATCCTTTGAAAAGCAGGTCAATAACTTATACCTCAGTAGAAAAGCGTGCGTTTAGCATCTCTGAAAACCCTCCAGCTGCTATAGTTAGTTTAATTTTGTTAATCTAAGTGCAAAGAATATGTTTTTCTTTACTGTAGTACATTCAAGCTGTTTTCTAAACAGTGTAATAGCTGTTAACCCATAGAAGAGAGCAGTGGTTTTACAAGGCAGCTGGATTGTGCATGTTACTATGGTGAAGGTTGTGGTTTTGTTTTTTTTAAAATCAAGTCTTTATTTCATATCCAACGCAAATTATACAAAGTGACTCACATCAGAATTTTGCAGTAAAATCAAGTTAATGTATGCATACATAATTCTATTTTTATTTACTCACAACTGGTCCTTCAGACATTAAGATGCCATGTCCTTCTTCAAGATTTCACTACTGCAAGAGTCCTAGATGGACAAACAGAGCCTAATACCCACTCCTATGTAATTTTATGACAGCCTTTTCAATGGGGTAAGAAAAGACCATTTTCAGGAAAGCTGATGTATTACCGCAGTCAATTATGCTCTGATTCTTTTGAATCAGTGCTTGAAAAAACCCTTCCCATCTTTTAATAACAGGACGGGAAAAACTTCATGCAGTCTTGTCCAAATGTTAATAAAATAAGACTAATGGAAAGGCAAAAAAGAAGAGAATGATGACCAGCTGGCTCAACAGGACATCCCAATACCCAATGTTACCTTGAAGGGCATGGAAAATCACAGTAGCAAGAAGGTGATTTATAAGCTGGGAAACTAAAGGCAATTGTTTTAATCTAAAATTGTGTGGCATGCAAGTAGAATCAACAAAGGCCCAGCCAGTCAAGACAACTACCAATTTATTTCTATCTGAGGGAAATATTTCAGTGCAGACTGAAGGAGTTATATACGTTAAGTTTCCACGCACTGAGATGGGAATCGGGGGTTGTCGGTGCAAAGTGGGCAAGGCATTTCTTCGCACTGAACTAAGGCAGTCTCATCACAACAAACTGCAATGGCCAAGGGACCACCAGCCCCTTGGGGACCAGCAACACACAGCAGCTTCGTGCCACCCCTTGGTGGGTCAGGTTGCTCCCCAGCATCCCTCCACGGCTCAGGCCTGGATCGTGCCCCACATCCATATCATTTGTGGGAGGGGGAGAAGCTTCTTCTCAAAGGACACTGGAGGGCCGTGCAGCCTCCACGTGTTTGGTAGGGGAGAAGATCCTTGCTAAAGAAGGTTCTAGCTGTTACTGAGAGAGAAAAATACATTTTAGCAACTCATTTGCATTTCATCTCGAACCTACATAAATGCCATTGAGTCACCTCCCTTCAAATCCCAGCTAGCATTAAAAGCACCTATGGTATAATTTAAAGGTAATTTAAAAACTATCATTGCAAAATAACCCTGCTCCCTGTTAGAATGGAAAAGTGTTTGATAAGGGCCTTGAAAACCATTAGAGCGGAAGTATTAACTGTATCAAACCAAGAGGAGCTGTCAGGTTTTATCTTCTTGTGCAGCACCTAGCACTAGAGGGACGTGACACCGTTGCTTTTTAGGTGCTAGTCTTGCATAAATATTAGGTAACAATAACGCCTTCCAAGAACAGGAGAAAAACTGCCGTGTGGCCTTTTCCTCACCGCTGTTTGTTAAAATAGAGTGTAACTTGTGATTTGAATCTCTCCCCTGGATTGCCCTTCCTGGGAGTCCCTGAGCAGCTTTGCAGGCTGCGGCAGCGCGGTGCAATGGCACCATCGAGAGCGAAAAGCAACATGTGGGGACTCATCCCTTGTCCCAGTGCTCTGCTTGACAGTTAAATACAGCAGTACCTGAAACCTCCTCTTTTGGAACTGCAGATGACATTTTATTCTAGACACATAGGCATTCCATGACAGCTAGACAAAATTAGGAAAGGTATATATGCATGTTCACCTCCAACATCAGCTGGGTGAATTCTTCATTGCTGAGAAATGAAGGCTTCCAGTCTTGCTGAATTTCAGAAATCTCCGTCTGTGCCGAGACTTCTAGACAAATAAAACATTTCCATTTTTTAAATTCAAAGAAACTTGTATCTTGCAAGACTATATATGAGTTGCTATGAAAAGATAGAAAACACTTTTATATTAAAAAATTGCAGTTTTCAAGGATGAGTTCTGCATACAGAGGTAGTGGCGACTCTCTAAACCCGATCCTGACATGCTTTCCTCTTTTTTTACTCAGCTGAACTTGCACTGACTTCAGTGGGAGCCTGTATTCACACAGCTATTGGCCTCAGGAAGCATTACTTGGGTATTGATCAAAAGATAAAACCACTTTGCACAAAATTAAAATCAAGGCAAGGATCAGTATGTGTCAAATTGATATTTACAACTTCCAGCCTCAAAATTAGGATGCCAGAGACCTAGGGTTCAGCCTACAGCTTCTGACCCAAATAAGGGAGCAGCAAGAAAACTCCTTCAGAGGAGCCCCCAAGGGCTGTGACCTCAAACAGGAGAAATATTGCGCCATTCTCCAAAATGCAGGCAAAACATGAGCATTTGCACCAGCCTTACACTGGCACTGCTGTCCCCGGTCTCTCCTGTGCCTACCACCAGCCCCACAGTGCAGGGCAGCTGAGGAGAGGGAACAGAACGGCAGTGTCTCATCCCAAATCCTATCTGGAGGGGAGGGTGTCCTGTCACAGGTCAGCCTATGAGGATGACCTTGCTGTGTGAGACACCAGTGGGGTTTTGCCCTGCTGTTGGCCAAGCCTGGCCCTGCAGCAGTCTGAGGATGCTCACTCCCTGAGGGCTTTCTGTAGAGGGGTGCAGGTGCACCAGGTTAACAAATCACAGCTTTGCACTGAAACTAGGGACAACACCAGGGTAGCTGGATGCACAACAGCGATCCATTTCCTTCAAAAACCAGCCACTCACATTAGCTCTACCCGAGTCAGACAGGGTTATGGGGGACAGATCTTGTAATCCAGAGAGACTCGTGCTGGTTTGGTTTGCGCCTCATTCCGCTTGTCTAAGAGTGCTCCCTCATTCAGCTCTAGTAGTGGGGGGATGCTGAGCACAGCCTGTCTTCTCCTTTCTGCACAGCGTGCTAATTAATCCTATTGATGAACGCTTCCAGAGCATGTAATAGCCAATGCTCCCTATTCGGAGCACATAGGCAAACTGGTCAGAGAAATGCAAATGGCCAAATGATACTAAAGACAGTAAATTTATACCAGTGCATACTGTCAAATAGAAAGAAATCAAAGCCCCCACTCAAGATTTATTAGTGGAGATGCAGCCGTCTGCTGCTACCAGATCGTTCGGCTCGCGTTCTGCCCTGCTGAGGGCTGTCACTGATGGCGCGGCGGCTCTCCACAGCCCCCATGGTCTTACACGGAGGTTTCAAAACCAGACTAAGGAAAAAGAGAGATCAGCCCAAATCAGATTCTTATTATATAGTCTCAGAATATGGGATACTTTCAGCAGATCTGTAGCTTGGAAAAACTGATATGCATGAAACAGCGACTATTAAAAGAATTACTTGAGATTTGGGAGATTCTCTGGATTATAAAGAGGGAGGCTGTTTATGAAGAAAAAAAGTCTGAAAATTGACCTCCTCCTCCGTTATAACTAAAATCTTGGTTTAGCCTACTAAATGAAAGGAAAATACGATGGAATAAACCAGATCCAAAGTACACTGAAGATAATGAACATTTTTAAATGCTGAAGCTTTGTATTATATTGTGTGACTACTAATCTACTTTAAAAATAGATAACATTTACTTTTTTTTTTAGCAAAAAACCCAGTAACAGTTTGACCCAATTGCTGTGGAAGGATTTGTGACTGCTAGCTTTCTTTTACCTAGTTGTTATTCCAGAAATGAAGTGCCTTCTCAGGTAAATGATTTGGGCTATCAGCTACACTTGTCTACACTTATTCAAATCTTGTGTGATTGTTCTTTGCTTGGCTCTATAATTGAGCATATTCACATCCTCCTTTGCTCTGCCTTAGGCAGATAAAAAAAAAGATACGTTATTACTGTCATTTTTTAATAGGTATATACAATTATTAAACTTTGAGATGTCCTAGTCATGCCGTCCTGCATGAAATCATCTTGTCTGTGGCAAAAATTAATTTAAGAAGAAACTGTGCTCTAGCAACAGAACCACTATAATTATTTCCTCAATAAATTTGACATTTGTGACTTCGTTATGTTGGGAGTCATAAGACTTTTTATGGTCTTTTTTCATTTTACCCAGAGCTCTCCAGGGAGCAAGGACAGGAGGTGCTGGATGAGCGAAGGCGAGCCTGGTGATGCGGTGCATCAGCTCACAAGAGCCCTTTCAGCTTTGTGGGACCAGGGACATTTCTCATGGTCACCCACTGAAGCCTGTTCCTCACAGGGGCAGAGCAAGAGAGCCCCATGAGTGCCCTGATTTGTAAGTGAGAAGCATTTCAATTGTCCGCTGCTGTCCATGCATCAGGGAGCCTGCAGTGCGTGTTCTCACCGTCTGGAAACTAGACCAGCCAGACTACATCAGCAGGGTCAGAAATCTCCTCTGCTCTCTGTGAGGGCCACATGCCTGAGGGACGTAACTGTCACCGCTGTGTGCATTTGAAAAAATAACCTCCTGGCTTTCTGAAGAGTTTACTATTGTAACTGCATACTGTGGAAATGTGACGTAGCTTCTGCTTGTGCAAACCAGATGAAGCACGTCAGCTATCTGTGGATGCAATTTGCTGAAACCAGCTTCAAAAACTGGGGCTTTTTCTGGTCTGAGTTTTCTGCTCATGGTGGAAAATTGAGTCCTACACAGTCCACTGAGGAGCAGGGGAGCTGAACAGATTGTTTCCCTCCATTTTTCTGCAGAAAGCTGGGGCAAATGCTTTGTTCTTCTTCTCAGAATACTGCAAAATTCAAGGGAGAGAATCTTCCCTCTGCCCTCAAATCTGTCTTGTTCAAAGCATCCCTATTCCTCACATGCGCTGCAGGGCACTGCTGCCCACCTTCCCTCCGTTCCTGACATTCACCCCCTTCTCCAGCAGGTTTAGAGGCATCCTCAACTAAAGAGCAGCCAAGGAGATGGATTTGGGCAGCACAGTGCCTGCAAATGATCGTTTTTGATGAGATAGGAAAAAAATACCTTATGTTAGCACTTTTAGGCCCCTGAGCCATTCTGATAATCACTGAAGGAAACAGGATATTGTAGTAACCGTCTGGCAAGTGCACAAAGAGCTGCAGTAAATCTTACCATTGTGTTTCTGCAGAAATCCAATGACTTTTTCCAGCACAGTAGTTTTGTCCATTTTGCGAGTGTTGCCTGGAAGCATGGAGCTGAGCTCTTTGATGAGAACATTGAACTGATCGCGCCTCTTCTTCTCAGACTTGTTACGCGAAGCCCTGTGGAGAGGGAAAAAAAAAAGGAGGATGGAGAGGAAAAGTCATCATGTACCTTCTCTTTCCAGTGTATATGCATGGAAATCTTGCTGTGTGCCTCAGTATGTGAAGATCAGCACTGGCCTTCAACAAAGCTGCAGAGATAAGTAGGGAGCAACTGTTCCTACCTCCTGCTCTCATCTTTGGGCCCCCTTTAGAGTACAACAACAAAATGGAGGCTCCGCTCGCCCCTGTGTACTGCCTCTGGACACTGGTCAAGCCCATCAGGTCGGCATCAAGCTTGTAGGTGAAGGAGCTCTGTCCATCTCCTAGGCCTGTGCAGGATCTTGAAAGTTCAGACAGACTCTGAGGAGGCACTCAGAGCAAGAAGAAACAGGAATACTGTGATGACAGTAAAATCATCCATAAAGAAGAGTGGGGACTGGCAAAATAGGGTCTGTGCAGTTTTAACAAGAGAGAGAGACCCTGGTCCTGCAGCTTAGCCATTGCACTGGAACTGGGTCCACCTAGAGGGACCTGCCCACTTTGGTCACGGGTCCTCTGGCTGCTCCAAACTGGTTCACAGAGAGGAATCAGGCTGCTGTGTTCCAACCATTAAGGTCAAGGACCTGAGCAGAAGTTGCTGCAGCTCCCAGCTGGTTCATATGTCACCTCGTTCAGTCTCCTTTCCAAGGTGACAAGGGCAAGCAGGAGGGAGGGCATCCGCATGTCTCATCCCAGCATGGACTGGGCCTGATGTCGGGATGTGTTCCCAGGCCTGGGGGCTCAGAAGTGCTAGCAGGGGTCCCCTGCTCACCCCTAATCCTAATTCCTGTGTGCCACTGGGTAAATCGCTTAAGGTCATGGTGCCTGGACTTTTTTGATGTGAAACAGGGAATCTGCAGCTTTCTTCACCAGTCTTCTCTGTTTAGCTTGCAGGCTCCTTGGAGACAGTCTGCTTCTGCTGCTGTGTTTGAAGAGCTTACAGGAAGAAAGGACATGATTTCATTTGGGGTGTTTTGGCACCATCATAATACTGTCATTAAGGTTGTTGATAACCTTTTCAGCATGTGCACTTTACTTTTAAAAAATTATATTTAATTTAAAATTAAATTATATTATATACACAAGCAAGTGTTTTCCGAATTGTTCCCATGAATACAACAGTCATTCTACTTGGAGGGTATCACCCAGGCTTCTGTAGCCATGTGAAAACAGAAATAAATATAACCCAGAAAGTTTGTTTGTTCTTCTGAAAGGTCCCCAGGCAGACAAGATTTGCCTTCTTGCTGATGTAAAGATCTAAAAATCTGGTTACATGTAGACAGGAAAAAAAAGCCAAGAAGCCAGTTCTCACTGTATCGGTCCCAGCTAACTCTGCTGTACCTCATAAGGAGCTCTGGATGCACACTGCTGAAAATCAGAGCAGAATTTAGCCCAGCATCTACATCCCCTCCAAGGACCAGGATAGCATAAACATTTTCAGCAGAGAAACCACTGCAGAGGCTTCTGGACGTTACTACTGACAGAGGGGTAATTTTTGTTTGTCTTGCTCTCAACCCTGAATACACTTGGAAAAGCACTGGAGAGAAGCCAACACTTGATTATTTTACAGCTTTGAACACAAGAGATTGGGTGGATACTGCCTGACTGATTTCAGCCTGTTCTTATTACAGTGCAAAAGGCTGTCAGAACAAGATGTAAAAAGCTCTAGCCTTATTCTATTTCTGTACAGTTCAAGGGGACGTTAAGAACATCAACATTTTACTTCCTCATAATTCAATCCTTGGTTCATTTTAAGCTCAAAGGGTCTTGATTTCCCTGAAAATAAAATAAAACACCAACCATCTATAGGGAAAGTGTTGCTTTTTTTTTTTTAAAAAAAAAATAAAGATGCCTTGACAGAAATATAAAGTATCTATTTTTAACACTCGACATTTTATTCACAAAGGAAATATAAAAACTTCTCTAGTGGAAATAACTCTACCAAGATCTGAATCGATGATCACAGTAAAATCTTAAAAAGGAAAAAAAATGAGAAAACCCCCACAATTAGGTCATCTAAACTATCCCTGCACAATTGTAAGTGCCTTGTTCAGTCCAGTTGTAAATGTCTTAAATAACGCAGTTTTCATCACTTCCCTTGGAAGATTATTCCCTAGCCTTGCTTACTTCACTGCTAGGGCATATCTTCTACAGTAAGCCAAAACAGTCTCTGTCTTAATTCTGTACAATTCGTCCCAGTTCTCCTCCCTCCTCGCTACTCAAAAAAAAAATACAGCATATCCAAGGGGAAGAAGGAGTCACAGTATGAATAAAATCTGGATTTTTAGGGAATACCACTAAAGGCAATACAGGACACCTTGAATTCAGAGTGATGAAAACCACCAATTTAACATGTGTTACAAAGAGTTGTTTTTATTATCTTATCTATTTTCAGCTTGTTGTTTTAAAGAGAGACTGATACTTGCTGAGTAGTCACCATCACATCTTGCTGATTTACAAGGAAATGTGACTTCACACTAAATTTCCTATTTCTTTTTACTGTCCAGTGGGATACGTTATATATGTATCACAGCAAGTAACTGTGCCACATACCTTCATTCAGATTCTCAAATTTACTTTTTATTGGAGTGGAAAATGGCAAGTGGCAATCTTGATTATTAAGCGCTTTCTGATGGTTTGCTTCAAGCTGATTTTGTTTGTAATTTGGAATTCAATTGAATTGCAAACAAAAAAAAATATTATTAAAGCAAACTAAAAGAAAAGTAGAGAAAATAGTGCACAAAGCATGCTTTTGGTTTAAAATTAATAAATCTATGAAACAATATAAATATTTTCTAGTATCAAAGAATTGAGAATGAAATAATTGTTTCTGATCTCCAGAAGAGCAGAAGACCTTAAAGAGGTCTTCAGTGCTCCCAGGTGTGTTGCCATCATATCCACATTTCAGTCCTCAGGTCTTTGGAGTGAAGTAGTGCCTTAGGGAGTCAGACAATGCAGAATGGGGCTCAGAATAACTGGTGTCATGAAGGAAGAACTAGGCACCTTGGCCAAATACTAAACACTTGGCCCAGGGGTGAGAGCGCAGATGCTACTCTTTGGGAAAGGACGGACCCTCTTCTCATGTCGGCGTAATACAACCTCTAGTTGCCTAATAAATTGCAGCAGATAGTAAATGGTGCGCGTGTGTGTGCACTAGTTGCACCTCCAACTTGAGAAACCCAGCTCCTGGCTTGAGTCCCTCCCCAAAGAATTAGATCCAGAAATTTCCCGTCTTACCTACTTCTAACTCAGAAAATGAAGGAGAACAATTTTCTTGGCTTTTTTTTTAACCCCTCTAGCATTTCTCAGCACTGAGGGACCTGATCCTTATATCAAATAGAAGAAAACAAAGAAAGCATTTCCCCTGGAGCACGGGATGGATGAGAGCCCTGAGTTTTCAACACACAACAGCAAAAGGTTCAGCCAGTGGCTTCTCCCAAGTTTGACTCTTTTTAAAGCTTTGGAAGAAAACCTGTAGTTTTCAAATGAATCTGAATGGGTTTGTATACTGTAGTAACTTTAGACCTTCATGATTTCAAACTTTGTTTCAAATTTAGATTTATTTCTAAAAAGCAAAATGTTCTTAAATTACAATTTAAAGAGGCCATTTCCTTTTTTCATGTTCAAAGTTATCATTTTTTAATTCACCTTGATAGAGGCCTGCCCCAGGGTATGACAAAAATTCCCTCCAGGAACAAACAACATGAAAACCATATCATATGGTGATGACAATTGCTGATAGCGAGGATACATGTTATCCTCTTTTTGTCTTAGATGCATTCATTTGATGTATTTAAAAAAACCCCCAATTATTATATCTTGAAGACACTCCGGCCTTAAGTTTTAAAATAGAGGGGGGGGGTTTAAAATAGAGGGGGGTAGATTTAGATTGGATATTAGGAAAAAATTTTTTACAATGTGAGTTATAGAACACTGGAACAGGTTGCCCAGAAAGGTGGTGGATGCCCCATCCCTGGAAATGTTCAAGGCCAGGCTGGATGGGGCTCTGAGCAACTTGATCTAGTTGGGGATGTCCCTGCTCCTTGCAGGGAGGTTGGACTAGATGACCTTTGAAGGTCCCTTCCAACCCTAACCAGTCTATGATTCTATGATTGTATGATTCTAAGTGTGTGAAGCAGCGATGCAAGGTGGGCACACCTCCTGCTCAGCAACACATTCTCCCAAAAGCCACCATCTCTTGTGATGCGGCATGCTGGTGGGAGGCATCCCTTCCCCAAATCCACCTCCTCCCATGGCCCCAGGTGCCTGCCTGGCTGAGAGATGGTGGGGCAGAGCCACATGCAGAGCCATACCCCATGCTGACCCTCTCCTAGGCGTGAAGCCCCCCCCCGCCCCGCCCCGTGAAGAACATCAGCAGCATGGCTCTGTGGGCCAGCAGATCACCCCTCATGAGCCTAAGGGGAGGGAGTTAGGTCAGCGCTTTGCTCTGGGTATCAAAGACAGGCCTTCCGCAGCCTGAGCATGCAGGTGTTAAAAGCAGGGAGCAAAGGGGAACGGTTGAGCTTGGTTGCAGCCTGTGCTGACCTATATTGGTGAGAAAAAGCTGTGGGGAGGAAAGAAGCGGAGAAGGAATCAAAAGAGATGAAACTGGATCAACCAGTTGTGCCTGGACTGGAAATACTCTCATTAGAGGGAACCAAGGGGAAAAATGTGGGCAACCCACGGCTCCCTCTAGAGCAATTAAACTGCGGGCTACGATATTGATAACGTATCCAGAAAAAAACCTCAAATGCTTCCAAACAGCTTTTCTGCAGATGCCAGTCAGATCTGACAGTTATTAAGAGTTTTATTGCCGTAGCTCTTTTGCCTTGAAACACATCCTTCCCTCCTCACAAAGGGTTCACAACAATTTCCCACCAACCAGGACTTGACGATGGAGTGCAGGGTGTATGTGAATAAAGGTTTGTGCCAGTTTAGGGCTGACACAGCACTTTTCCTGGTCTTTTGCTGCTCTGAAGGTAACTTCTAGGTGTTTTCATTACCATGAGATAGGCATTGCTGAATAAATTACCATCATAATAGAGAAAATAAAAACTTTTTTAGTTCTTTTTCTTTTGCAAAGCATCTTTTGTAAAAAAATCCAAATTTTTATACACTCGGGAAGCTCAGATGATGTATTACAGCAGCAGAAGTATACTGTTGGTTCTTCAGTTCTTGTGTTCTGCAGCAATGTGAAGAAAACGATCGATGCCTTGGCTTTTTTGACATTTTCCACAGGAAACATTGATATGCTATTTTCTTCTTACAGGGTAGCCAAGAATAGGAATCTGTGAGACGGCAGTTTTTCAAGTTATGCTTGGCTATATTTTACTCTCTCCCTTTGATGAATTGATTATAGATAAAACAGCTTCTGCAGCAACAAACAGTATCAGGCTCACCACAAGTTAAACAGAGAGTTATAAAAGAAAAAGTGCTCACCTCTTTGCCCTGTCTTTCTCATCTTCATCCATTAGATTGTCTAAGCAGTTTTTTCTGTTGAAGGAATGCGAGAATCATTATGAATTGTCACTTTGTTAGCCTGCCAGTGCAAAAGCCAGCATCACTGGTGCCCCTGATGGAGCTGCCCAGGTGGAGCATCCTACTGGGAGGCTCTTGGTCCTCCTCTGTGGGCCTTGACCCGAAACCCAGAGGCGGTCATAATTGTACTGAATTACACCCCAAATTCAAAGTATCCTCATAAATCCCACTGCGCTGTGAAAAAACCCTCACGTAGCCAGCAATGGCCAACAGACTGCCTGCCTGGTGGCGCCAGCACGGTGCATGGGGACCGTGCCACCCCCCTCACTCTTTTTGGCAATCTTCACCAAAGCGTTGTGACCTCCTGCCAGGTTTATAGTCCAATTGCTCCAGCAGTTTGAGCTGTTAGGAGAAAGTACTCCAAGCACAAGATGTGTTCATAAAGCCACAGAGTAAAATGGGGGTAAATTGGGTAAATTAAGTAAATTAATGTAGGCAAGGTGAAGGGAAAAATACAAAAGCAGCCCAGCTGAAGGCTGAGATCCTCGGGAGCACTTGTTGCCAGCTCACTGCCCACCCTCCTTTGCTCCGTGGCCTTATAAGAAAGCGATGCTTGAGCTGTAACCCTCTTCAGCCCGAGGAGGAGGAAGCCCTGTGCCACTGCAGCCCCTCACGGCACCTCGCGCCCATGTCAGAGCACAAAAGCTGTGTGCTGCTGCATCGCACACAAATATTTTCCGAACCGGCAGCACAATGCCGGTACAGACCCTAGATATTGGCAAAGCGTCATTTTCAAAGTGGCAGTATAATCACAGGCAATGATAATGCTCATTTTAAAAAAATCAATGTTTCTCACTTAATGAGTCCTCAACATGTAAGGCATGAATAAAATTGGAGAAGGGAGAGGAGAGTTAATTGCCAGGCATTACTTCAGCCCATGGTATTTTCCACATGTGAGTCACACATAAATTTGCCCGTTTAAAGAACATTTTATGAAAAAATGGAGTGAAAATGTATTGATTGTAAGAACAGTGGATAAATTCCCTCCTTCTGCTACTAATTCTCTTACAGCAATATTCCAACTGCTTATTACTCAATGGTTAGCTAAGAACATGAAACTACCCTGTAATTTTTTATCAAGTGTATGAGTAATGAGGAATCAAAGCCACGGGTCACTGATTGGAGGGTAAGGCTACTAATTCATGGCATTCGGCTCGTTGATGAAGGAGCATAAACAGCAAATATGATGGACTGGCTTTTTTAGTCATAACTAGCAACTATTATACAGAACAAAATAACAAATGATACCATGTATTTTTTAGGTGTTTTCTCAGATATTTATTTGGCCTTGCAAAACAGCCAAGTTAGCCAAATCACAATCCACATTTTAGACTAGGAAAATGTATCCACTCAGTTAAATTTTATTTATCAGTGTTTTGCAAATACTTTAGGTGGTTATTTGCCCAGAATCAAACTGCTAGCCCAACAAGTGTGTTTTCAAATAAATCAGGCTAAAATGTAGTGACAAAATTCAGTGTTTGTTATTATTTGCCCACTTATTGTAACCAGAATGTTCACCTATTACTCAAGAGTAAAGAAGGCATCACTAACATGGCAAGGGTTAGCATTTAGGATTTTGCTGCCTTTTTTTTTTGCTAACTCTTTGCTCAAAATGCTCTGCTGCATGCACACTTGTTTGTTTAATCTATGACAAGCAAAATGGGGCAGTGTCAGCAGGAGAAGTTGCTTCCTCTGAATCCCTGAAGGTCTTCCTCTGCTGCACCGAGGCCTCCTCTGGTTGTAACAGATTCCCAGTAGAAAACAGGAACATGGGAACGAGAGCTCTCGGTGGCTCTGAGGAAGGACGGGAGTGGATGGGGCAGTCAGCATCAGTGCTGCTCAGCCCCAGCTGTTTTGGACAGGCACAAGGTACCTAATGGAAAGGGGCTTCCTACAACTGTACCCTGTAAACCATCAAGGAATTACACTGCTGGGAAGCCTCTCCCCTTACGAGAGAGCAACAGGTCTAACTGTTCTGTTCTGCCAAGGATTTGGCTAGATCTGTAAAGCAGTTCATGGCCAGCTTCCAGTAAACAAGGTTTCTCACTGACTGACATGAAATTCTGGACCTGCTGTGCTGTTGCTAGTGTTAGACAATACCTAATTGTCATTTTGCTTCTGTTTGCTCACACGGCAAAGTCTCCAGAGCATCATAAGCATTGCTAACAGCGCTTGCCAGTACATATGTACCATATGAAATTAAAACTGTTCTCAATAAAATAGATACTGCAGAGTGTACAACTGCTGCAAATGGGTACTGCCACCCCTCTCCTCCACCACACCAGATGCTGGCTTACACCTGGACAAGAAACCCATGGCATGGAGCTTAGGTACGTGCTTAGTGCAACCTGCTTGCTTTACATTATACTCCCAGTCCCTCAGCTGGGAGGGTCCCAAATAGCAAACTGGAAATCTGCTCTCTCATCCCTGTCAGTGCCTGGTTTAGCAGGCAATTCAGTCTTGTTGCAATGACGGAGGCAGGCACGGGTCTGTGCCATGGTTCCCCTGCAAAGAGGTGGCACCTTAGGCCCCCCCCTCACTAACAAAACCACGACATTGGCATAAAAAAAACAAGTGACACAAAGATTTCCTAAAATTTGAGCAATCTTTTTGTGCTAACAAAGAGAATTTGGAAACCTGTGGGTAACGACACTACATGCTGTAAGTCCTGCCAATGGAGTATTTAACAATGACAGTTACACTCGGAGCATCATTAATATCATCATTATCAACAAGGGGTGAAGGTGCTATCACTCAAAAAGGTGAAAACCACCTGGAATAAGGAGGAAAAAGCTCACATACTCCCACCAGAGCAGTGCTCTGGCAGATACACAGAAAGACGCACACCCACAAGCAGGGAAGAGTGGCATTTTGAAAACAAAAGACTGGCTAAAACTGTTAACCGTGTACCCCTGGCTTAGTTATCAGATGGAGAATTATAGCACAAACATCTCCCCCACACTCATTCATACAATGAATAGTTGCTCAGGACAGAAGAAATTCAGGCAGAGCGCCAGCTTGCTCCAGGGACTCTCCAGAAGAAAGGTTGCACATGTTTGTTTTGATGCAGTCTATTCCCAGTGGACACAGAGCTTGCACTATAAAATTCATCTGGCACCGATCACCTTACCCTGTGCTAGAAAGAGATTTTTTAGTGAGTTAAACTACTCCTCTTCTGTGTGGGTGAGGGTGGTTTCTCTCTGGCCTGCTCTGCTGCTCATAAGGATACGCTATAAAATGACTGACACCCGGATGTAAGTAATCAGCTGTTGGTTTCCCACTAAGTTGCCATGCGGCCAGCTAATCTCAGTTCCTACAAATCAGCCTGACATTTAACAAGAATTTTTAATCATATTTGTTTAACTCAGCTGAATTAAATCAGAGATGTACATGTCTTTTAGAGGTTCTGGGATGTGCCTGGGAAAGCCTGGTGAGAAATCACAGTGCTCTGGCCCTACGTTGGGCAGCTGCGGGGTGGGAAACACTGAAGACTGGGATTTTCCTTCCCTTCCCTCTCCAACATGGCAAGACATCTGCCTCCATCACCCCACAGGTCTGCTTAGGGTATTCAGCTACTTGTCCTCTACAGGGCATGCTCAGCCCTGGGGAGAGGAATGCTGCCCGCTGTTCCCTGGTGTTGCTTCCTTCTCACTGCAGATATACCTGAGCCTTGGACCTCACTCTTGGACCACTTAGGATGCTGGTACAATACCACCATCCTAAGTAAAGATGATGATATTGCACTTGAAGAACAATCCTCTCACAGACAGGGGATAGGCAAGAGTTGTATGGAAAACTGGGACACTGGGAAGAAACATCTTGAACTACTTTCTAGCCTCTGGGCAGACCTTCCCAAAAACTGTTATCTTTGTGAAGAAGGAAGAAAAAGAACAACAGGGTGGAGGGTAGACGTGCTCCCGTGCCTTCCAGACCCATCGCTCAGCCTCCAGTGCCTATCTCTGCTGAGTGTCACTTCTGCAAGACGTTGAGTGCTGCATCAACAGGGAGTTACTCTCCAGTTCCTTCTTTGAAGGAGAGGAAAGAGGCTGTTAGTGAAGAGCTTGGCATTATAAAATAAGAATGTGGTATGTCTGGTGGTTTAGGATTTAAAGGCCAGATCGACGCATATACAACATCCTGCACATAGTGAGTAGGATCCAAGACATAGGAAGAAGGCATCAAAAGGGAATACAGGTTCTGGGCATGAGCCAGAGGGGCAACTTCTGGCCACTCACTAGCATAGGTGACAGTTTGTCCAGATCGCAGTGCTGGCACCACTGCCAGGTCCCCTGCCCAGGGGATGATGGACAGGGTCTGATGGGCACTGCGGTCAGAAAATGGCATTGTCCCATGGATGCTCCACAGCGTGGGTTCAGTGGGTACTTGCCCACACTGGGGACCACTGCTGTGGCTCAGCGCTAGCAAATAGACCCCTTCTTCTCAGTTAAGGCAGAGCTCTGAAATGAAGTAAGCCACACCAACAAGTAAAGTATCTCCCTTCCAAGCCTTGCTGGGGGGGCAAAGAAAAAGATTAACAAATGGGAAGTGGCAGGGAAGGTCACAGGGTGATAGGCAAAAAGTGACCATCCGATCATTTAAAACCCCTTCTTCCATGTTTCTCTGACATGGATTAAGCACTTGGATATCCCACCGTGAGAGCTACGGCACAAACACATACAGAAAGTATTTGTATAAACACAAATCAGAATAAATCAACAGATTCATAGACATATCAAACTGAACTGTGCTCCTCCGTCTTTTTTTTTTTTCATATGTAAACCTACGAACTCTTACAAGAACATGCTGGAGTCCAAAACTAAATATAGCACAATCCCACCTGTAGCAATCAAAATGTAAACAGAGTAGCCTTAAGAAAACTTGAGAAAAGATAGTAAAAAATCACTTTCCTGATGATAGACATTGTTATTTGAGAAGGGACTGTGACTTTTCAGTGGGAGAATGGCAGTCTGCAGTTACCACAGGTCATGTAATGCTGTGATTGTTAGGGGAATTACTGTTTTTACGAGTAAAGGAAAAATCCAGTAGCATGGTAAGTGTCCAGCTTTAGAGTTAAGACTATTTTTGCCTGACAGCATGTGGCTTAGTCTTCCTGCATTCAGTAGATTACTACATTTTGTTTACACTAGAGAAGAGGTTGTTTAGAGGTTTCCAAAACAGAAAAGAAGAACAATTTTTGAGGGAACATAGGACTTCATGAACCTCTTGGGCTTATCCATGTTTTATACATATGCGTACGATGAATCTTTGGACGGTAGCAGGCTTAAAGCAAAACAGACATTAAAAAAAAATCCAAATGCGGACAATGAAAATGATGGAATTTGACATAAATTAATGCTCCACTGTTCTGAACTGGGGATGGCAGGGAGATGCTCACAGGTAATGCAGCTGAGTGTTATGAGATTATGATGAAGAGAAGTAAAGGCTCAGAGCATATTCTGGCTTTATTCTTTACAGTATTCGCATTTAGTGGGAATAGGTATTCTTTTCCACATGTCAGAAACCTTGCACCTATTGCCGTGTGCTATCAGACAGCTTCCCCTCTCTACCCTGCTGCTGGCTGAATTTTAGGGTGTGAGGCCTGCGAACCCTCTATAGATGTGGTATAATTCGCATCTGTTTAAGTCAGGAGCGAGATGGCTGACATCAGCAGTGCTGTGCTGGAGCGTGGTGAGGTTAAGTGAGAGGCGTCCTTTATCTCCAGCTTGTGAGCAACGTGTAAAGTTTGTGTGGTGCTTGGGATCTCTGCTGAAGTTCTGTACATACATGCTCGTTATCTTCCTTATTATTATTATTATTATTATTATTGAATGACTAAAGCCATTCGGACTTCAGTGAACAGGCTAAGTAAATCCCCGGGTTCAACCGCTGCTGTGCTCTCCCCTTGCACGGCTGGAAACAGAAAGGCAAACAAATTAAACTAACATTAATCAGCAAAGACTGCCATCTGTATAACTCGGAGCACTTCTCCGCGTGCCCATCCCCTTCCAGCAATGCTAAACAGGATTAGCCTTCCGTGGGCGGACGGGGAAAGTAGGTCAGTTTGGTAACATCGCTGCGTGCGATGAACGGAGGAGGACGAGACTGCAGCGGTCTGTTGGCAACCCTCTTGCCTTCTGTATGAGCCACGGAGACAAAGCACCTGGACCTGTCACAGGGCGCATGAGGCAGCTCAGACCCCTGCATCCCTGCGTGATGACACCTGCCATTTGTAGAAGCAGGGGTTTGGCAAAGCCTGGCCGGCGCATTGGAGTTAACGGGTGCATTTCAACAAGGAAACTGAGGCACAGGGCAGCTAAAGGCTCAGTTATTACTGGTTTGTGCACAGCCAAACATTTGTCAAAGCTTATGCATGAGCAAAGTGGCAAGGGATGGTAAATCACGCCATGGAGGTACTGCCTTTCTGTATTGACTTCACTGGGTGGGTAGGGATGGTGGCAGGAAAGCCAAAGCTCACCTGAAGTGGACATTTGCAGGGCCGTCAAGAAGAGCTTCTGCTGCTACATCAGTTGTAAAAGTTTGAACAAGGAAAGTGTGGGATTGCTGCAGTATTGGAGGTATGTGAGGAGGTGAATTAGTGACAGCAAACACAGGTAAGGCTGAGGTACTGATGCCTTCTTTGCTGCAGTCTTCACCATCAAGGCCTCCCAGGCTTCTGTGTTGGAGACAGGGTCAGGGAGGAGCAGAGGGACCAGCAGAGAGTGAGTACCAGCTCAGGGAACTTGAGGGAGCTTGAGGGAAGCTGACCTGTACAAGTCAATGGGGCCCAACCACCTCCCTCCACAGGCATGAGTTGGCAGTGTCCTTGCTAGGCGATCTCTCTCATCTTTGAGAGGTTGTGGAGATAGGGGAGGTCCCTGTTGGCTGGAGAAAGGCAAATGTTGCCCTCAGAAAAGGACAATAGGCTGTTCCAGGGAGCAACAGGCCAGTCAGCCTCACTTCAGTCCCTGCGAAATCATGAAGTGAGTCCTCTTGGAGCACATCCCTGGGCAGATGAAGGAGAAGGTGATCAGAAATAGTCAGCATGGATTTACCAAGAGTAACCTGACTGTTGGCTATGATAAAATGATAGGATCTGTGGTTAGGGAGAGAGCAGTGGATGTTATTTATCTAAGCGTCATGCTCAAAGGCAGGACTGTTGTCATGGGGGGCACTCAGAGAGGCTGGAGGAAAGAGCTGACAGGAACCTCATGAAATGCGTCAGGGACAATTGCCAAATCCTGCACCTGGGAATGAAAAGCCTTCATCTCTGATACAGGCTGGAGATGGACTGACCAGGAAGCAGCTCTGCAGAACAGGGGCCTGAGAGTCCTGGCATGCAGTAGGCAGTATGCTGTGCATGAGCCGGTGGTAGTCCTGCATGATGAGGAGGTGCCAGGGGAGCTAGGCTGGTTTAGTCTGGATAAGGGACGACTTTGCAGCACCTCAGTGCTTACAAGGAATCAATGAGGATCCAGAGCTGGGCTCTTCAAGGCCATGCAGGATGAGAGAGTGAGAAATAACAGGCATAAGAAGAAAGCAAAGAGGAGAACCTTTTCTCCATGAGAACAGCCAGGCAGTGGAGCAGGCTGCCCAGAGAGGCTGTGGCATCCCCATTCTTGGAGGTTTTCAAGACCTGACTGGATAAAGCCCTAAGCAGCCTGGTCTGACCTCAAAGCTGGTCCTGCTTTGAGCAGGAGATTGGACCAGAGATGTCCTGAGGTCCCTTCCAATCTGAATTGTCCTGTGATTCTGGACCTACTGAGCTGGCTACCACCAGAAACATCCTAAGCATATCAGTCCCCCTGAATTAGTTCCTATCTAATATATATTCCTGAAATCTATTTTCTTATGCTTTTTCTCTTCTGTGCTGCAAATGTCTTGTGCACTATATCCCCTACACTGACATCCCTCCTGCTTTATAAACCTGCCGTTTAGGAGAAAAGAATGTGAGATACACATCTTAACATTGTATGTCAGTATGTCGTGTGTTTGTCATGTCACTTTTAGATGATGATTTAAAAAAAAAAAAGAAACACTTTCTCATAGAATTAGCCAAAAAAAAAAAAAAAAGAAGAAGAAAAATGCCTCTCATGAGAATGGCCCTTGAATGTTATTCTTCTCTTTCTACTTCTCATGTTCTTAATCTGTTTTAGGTATTTATAAAACTTTAATCCTCATATAGTATCAGAAGTCCTGAATGCACAAAGACTTTACCATGTCCTTAACTCTATACTGCTATAAGAAGTCCCTCATGTACTTGTGTCTCTGCAAAATCCAGGCCCAAATGTGGAGGCAGAGCTGCACAGATTATTTTGTAATTATTAGCTTTGAAATCTTCCCTTGAAAATGGTCTCAGTTATAAAGTGTTCTCAGTTGTAAAAGTCTGTTAAAGTTTATTTGCTTCTGCAAGTATTTAAATAAGTAGAATAATATAACATCTGACCTAAGATCTTCTGATGGCCAAATGTTCAGCCAATACAGGCAGAGTATGTAAGTATAACACTATAAAGATTTAGTTGTCAAAAACTCAGGGATTATTGTTTTGTTTGGCACAAACTACCTGGGAAACACCAACACAAGCAGAAAATCAGTCTTTTTCGATGGGACTGTTGTCAAAGTCTCTTTTGTTTTCCTGGCAGCAATAGTCTTGACAAGATCCTTTTAATCCTTTCCATCCAATTAAACAGGCTACAGGCACTAGAATATAAAGCAAGATGCCCAAGAGCTGACATAGGTTGGTCTCATTCCCACCACTCTTTTGTTTGTTTGTTTGTATGTTAACTATTTATGGATGGCTCTCAAAGAACTATATTACTCTTCCTTTAAAAGTTCTGGACCTGGGAGTAATTTTGCTAACTGCAGAAAAATTTACTCCAGAAAGAAATTCTGAATTTTTGACAGTGCTGTCAAATTAATTGTCATGATTTATACCAGCTGTGATGGTGTCTCTTCCATACATAAGATGCTGAAACAAGAGGTCACACATTTCTGTGGAGATTTCAGCAGGAAAGCAGAAAGTAAACATGAAGCCAAATTTCCTTCTAGTTTTAGGCATCTAACCTGATGTGGCAGCTCCCTCTCCATTGAGCAGGACTAGCGTGAAGGACTGTCCTATCTCAGTGTCCTTGTCTTCTCCCCACACTGCTGGGACCTTATTTGTTTCTTCAACCAGTAAGAACCAGGGGGCCCAGCTCCAAGTTGTGGACCGGGATTTGAGCCAGGCAGTGAGTGCTCTCCTTGGCCTTCCCCATCCTCGTGGGCATCCCAACATGGTGACACCCATGGGGACTCAGCTGCTTGGCCACTGATGGGGTCCGGAGGTGGAATGTATGGGGGGGAAACGTGACTGCTCCTGCAGAGGAGCCTGCAAGACACAACAACTTCCCTGTCCTGTGCAAGAGGCAAAGCTGTGGCCTAAATCTGCTGCTGTACAGGGGAAAAATTTCCCTATACAATATAAAGAAATAAATACAGATATCAACACCAATAATCCCATCACTTTTGTGCTAACAGCTTGATAACATATCTGCTTATAATTCACACACTGCACTAAATTTTCTGCTCTATAGTAACTATCATATCCCTGTCAGCAGAACTAAATATTTAATCATCTGGGGAGATGAATCATGAAAAGCTGTTTTGGGGAGATATTTTTAAATGGACAATTTGTTGTCATTTAATTTTGAGAACTTGCAGTCTCTCTCTTCTCAGGAGGGACCTTCCGAGCCTGTGACCATAGGGATTATTGCTCTGTATGGCTTGCTGCCTCCCTTGCAGGTGAACCATGGGTGAATCTACAGGGTTTTAATGCTATTTCTGA
Source organism: Chlamydotis macqueenii (assembly GCF_036417535.1). Classification (NCBI taxonomy): domain Eukaryota; kingdom Metazoa; phylum Chordata; class Aves; order Otidiformes; family Otididae; genus Chlamydotis; species Chlamydotis macqueenii. Next base: position 146,864,461 of record NC_141556.1, on the reverse strand, counting down.
CAAGACCAAGGCAGGAGTTGCAGTAGGCTCAGGGTTTGACTGGGCACCACTAAGCTTAAAGACACAGGGAGCCCAGAGACACACAACCTGCCAGGTTGCATGGCGCTTTGTGGATGACTGCTCTCCAGCTGCGGTCTCCCAGTTTTGTGTCTGAGTCCATAAACCTGCCAAGAATTCAGACACATCATCAGACCATGGCTGCACCTGTGCTTTGCACTGCTTCGAACGTTTATGCCCTTGAGTCCTTCCCATCTCAGGCTGAGTCACGCTCCAGCTGTGGTGGTGCCGGCACATCCTCGCCGATGTGTGAAGTGCCGCCGTTCTCAGCCTCTTCATGCTACCAGTGGTTTCCATTTTTACAATGATAAAGTTTCTCCAGTGTGATGTAAAATTCAAATCAGGTTTTACTAAATGAATCTCTAAGGAAAAAGGATAATTATTAAAAAGCTTCATTAGAGCTTTGCAATCTTAATTATGATAATTATATTTTTGTAGCTAATATAACTGAACTCCTGCTTTTAAATCCCATTAATGAGCATTTTCAATCCTTCTCCTACTGGGCCAACAAAACCATAATGTTGAACTTTACATTTACACAGGGCACTACTTTTAAGAAAAATGATGCACTGTTCACTTAGGATTTCCATTGCCTTTTTATCTGCACTTTGAAGGTGCACCTTCTTCCAAGACGCAAGAAATGAAGAAGAGCAAAGATGAATTCAGCAGCTTGGGCTCGATTTCCCTTCCTGGCAACGAGAGAGCACAGTCCCTACACTACGATGGCAGCTGCCTGTGGATATTGGCTGCCATCAGGGAAGCCTGTGACATTGCTTCTCCCTCGGAAGCACAGATTTAAAGCTCTTTTCCTGCTCTGGGTCCCCACGTGGACTTCAACAAGACCATGTACACCATGGGAGTAGGCAGAGGATGTGAGCCACTGCATGAAACGGGGAAAAACTCTTCAGCAGGGCCTGTTGTGACAGGACAAGGGGCAATGGTTTCAAAATAGAGGGAGGTAGATTTAAATTAGATATTAGGAAATTTTTTTTTTTACACTGAGGGTGGTGGAACAAGGGAACAGGTTGCCGAGAGAGGTGGTTGATGCCCCATCCCTGGAAACATTCAAGACCAGGTTGGATGGGGCTCTGAGCAACCTGATCTAGTTGGAGACGTTCCTGCTCCTTGCAGGGGGGTTGGACTAGATGACCTTTAAAGCTCCCTTCCAACCCTAATGTTTCTATGGTTCTATGACTCTAAACAGTGACTTGCCAGGGGAGGAAATCAGGTAGTTGCTACAGGACTCCTCTGCCATACCAGAGCACTCCCACCGGCGAGCGGGAGACCGAGGGGTTGCAGGAGCCATGCCATGGTGGCCAACAGTAATCGATGGTCAGGGCCAAGGGAAAAGGTGGCAGCTGGGGAGAAAGGTAAAAAAAAAATCTCAATAAAAAAAGAAATGCTTAAGTTCACAAACTTTCCATCCGGTGTGTGAGCAGGAAAAGGCACCTACACAACCACCTACTGGAAATCTTGAAAAGTGCCAGCGAGTGACACGAGTATAAATGATCTTTTCTGAATGCAGTTTACAATTCCTGATAGAGCAGAATTTGCTGCTGTGTCCTACATTACAAACCACCCACCACCACCCAGATGCAAGGGACTAGTGGATTTTTTTTATGAGTCTGTTTGCAGCCAAATATTTTACAGTTCCTAACACAGAGTGAGAGTAAAAGATCAAAGAGGGAAAAGCATACAAATTCAGATATCTCAATAAAGAGATGGAAACAATAAAGTATATATTGAATATTATCTGCCCATTAATCTCTGGAGTAAATTCAGAAAACTAATTAAAAGCTTCTACACAGATAAATGATAAGCTTCTTTATTCAATGAGCTCAACATATGAACAAACAGAGGTTTGTGTTGATATCATCGTTATTAGCAATTGCATTAAAGTAAATTATTTTTGCTCTGCTACTGGGAATACAGTGATTTGAAAAACAAAATGTTAAGAGATGAAAAATTCAAATCTTTACCATACTAAGCATATTGCATTTCCTGTTCTTTTAAAATTTGTTCCAGATAATGATAACTCATATGGGTTAGCACGACAAAAAAAATAAGACATGAGGAGGAGAAAACAAACCCAAAGCCTCTACAGAAGCAGGAAAAATGTCTGTGTAATTATTCTCCAGTGGAAGTCCAGCTTTAACAGGCGATATCGCCTTCCTGCATGGGAAATTCTCTGATTCGTTAGTTCTTATTGCACCTCATGTCCCTTTTTCTGCTATTGGCTTCCACACTCGCAGGGGATTTTGTCTGAATTTTATAGGGAGGTTTTGTCTCCTGAACCGTAATTGATAGATGTTCTATTTTTGTGGTGCAACATCGCTGCCTTGTGTGACGTGGCATGGTGGTGCTGCATGGGGAGCTTGCAAGGCAGCCAGCCTTGCTCTCCCGTGGTGCTCCGGGAATAGCCCCGGTCCCAGGCATCCCTGGTGTGACCTGAAAAGGGGGATCCTGAAGAACACTTAAGACAACAAATTTTAAAGCTAAAGCTTTGCATTCCATTTAAATGCAGAGCCTGAAATAATTAATTTCAATATACAGTCAGTCCTGAATCTGATTATTTAGGATCAATTAAAACTGATCTGGCTCCAGGATTCAGGTATCCTCCTAGGGATCCTACACAAGGAAGTAACTTGAAAAACTCAATTTTTTAATCCATAGTGCATTCCAGTGACTCGGGGCCGATTAGCATAAAACCAGCTTTAAACTGATGAAATGGGGGAATAAGAGAGAACTGCTTTTGTTTATATTTTTTTATATTCATACGCCAGTGTCTTCCTACTTCATATTGTACATTAAACCCTCCCTATTGACCAAAAGGAAACAGAGATTTCAAAAAGTCTCAGGCTAATGTTCTCTCGAACACAGGCTAAATACAGGATATGGTTCACAGAGTGTAAAGTGCACTTAAATTTTAGCGTATTCACTCAACCGCAGCGCTTCAGAAACAGAGAAGTCATTAAAAGCCCCATAGCGAAATACCAAATTATGCCTCTGCCAGATACTAACTTTGAAAAGAAAGAATGGAGACACTCTGAAAACCACAGTGAAATACTGATGTGCTGATTCACCTCATATTTATGTACTGCGCGAGTTAGAACTGCAAAATAATGTGTCTCTTCTGTGCCAAATGATATTGGTAGGAAAGCATCTTTTGGCTATGATGGGTGCTGCTTTCCATTCTGAATGTGCATTTTCCCTTTCTGCTTGCAAGAAAATTTGCCGTCAGGACGTCAAGCTGACTTGCTATTTTATTTGCCATCTGTGTCAAATATTCATACAGACATGCTAAGTATGTGTCTATGTCCCAAAAGGCCTGAGTTGCACACTGTTACCTATCTTTCATAATGACTATGGTAAAAACTAGGAGGGGAAAAAAAATGACATAATTTTAGATCTCTACTCATGTTGAATCACATTTCAGTTCAAATACAGTGCCACAGTCATTACTGGAGCACCACATATGGAAAAATAGGACTTGAACCCTCAGCAGACCATGAATCTTGCAGGTTATCTGAAAAAATCAGGATTAACTATCGTGCAGAAAGTAAGGTACTTTACATCCCGTCTATTCTGTAGCCAGTACTGTGACTGCAGCTCTTGTGGGCGTATCTGATCTGGCTTTAAACAAGCAGTGAAACATCAATGCAGCTCACGGTAGGTCTGCTAGTTCACATATTTACCCAGTGTCACCAAAAAAGGTTGTCTAGGGCAGTTCAATTTAGGGGAAAAAAAGCAAAAAGAGAAAGAGGAGGAAAGAAAGAGCAGTTGGCAGGGAGCTGAGGTTGGGGTCGGTTCGGGTCCTCTGGCTCACAGCCTTGTGTGAAGCAGCTGGGAGAGGTAAATCGCAGGGCTATGGGTTGAGATGGGGAGAAAAGGGAAAATCCTGTGTCCTGTTTTTAAAATACACACAGAGAGGGATCCTGAAGGCAGTTTTGGGAGCCCTAGGACAAAAAGCTGTTGCCACAGGACAGACTGGGATGTTTGGTGGCAGAGATGCTACTGTTGCCCCTTGTCTGGTGGGTTTAAAGCAGTCTCAAGGGGTGGGTATAGAAACTGTAGCAACTTTAGTGTCTGCAGAAAATACATTAATTTATAGAAACTGTGCCAAAGGTGGTATAAAATTTGATATCACAGCACTTCACTTTAAATGACTTGTACTTCATCATACTGCCACACTATTTGGGTCTGGGGATTTTTGCCTTTAAACAGAAAAATACTTGGTTCCCTGTGGGTGTTTTTTCCCCCTCAGCCTCCTTCCTTTAGATATTTCAAAAGGCAAGCTCCTCAGAAAACTTTTCTGCTGGTTCCTATTGTTTCCTACTTCAAGTGAAAAAAGTACATGATGTTAAATCTGAACACCAAGACTTTGTGAATGTGTAAACTTCAGAACTCTAAACCTTTCAGTCTGTGCCAATGTAAACCACCTAAAGTGCAGAGAATTAAGTACGCTTTATCCTCTCTGACCATGATTGAACACGTTCCAGTCCTTCTAAAATCTGCGGCAGGAAGTCTGTCAAATGCCCCAAAGCAGAGCAGGGCTTTTTCAAATGAGTATGAGAAAAAGAGGGAGATTCTCACCCAAATCTTAGTCCTAGTCCTCTAGCTCTTTCCTTTGAAAATTCTCACCTTGCTGCTTCTAACCACCTCACTCTCAAGGACATGGGGCAGGAAAAGATACAACCTACTTTTACTGAGTGAAATGCTCCATACTCCCTAAATTCCTGAGAAAATTGCTCAGAAATTTTAATAAGCTCTTTTGCAGCGCACATTGGGGTCTGTTTATGTCACCCACCCTTCTCGATGTTGCTCCATTAATGTCTAACTGACCTGTTTTCTAGAAAAGTATGTACCTTAGTCCAATCTCTGGAAGCCAAAAGGGCTAAGATGTGCATTTCAGGAACCAGTTCCAGGCTTTCTGTCCCTCAGGCAGCAACAGCCTCTCCCTGCCCTACCTCTCTCCCTGCCCTTGGTACCCCAGCCAGCACCCTCACCCCTTGACAGAAAGGGTGGGCAAAAGGGTTGAAACTGATGTTGGTCAAGGGAAGCTGGAAGAGAAAGCCAATAAAAGGCTGTCATTCCTTATATTTGCTCTTGTCTTTTCATCACTCCGAAATATTTACTGGAACGAACTCCAACGCAGTTGCAGCTGTGCTTCAGCTGGTCCACTGTCTAGTTCTAGGCTCTTTTAAAACTGACATTATCCTGAAAAATAATGAGGAGTCTTAAACTATACTGTGAAGCAGATGATAGTAAATTTTTAGTTGGCTAAAAAGCGAGGAGTGAAATGTGAAAGGATGTTTTTCCTGATACATTTTCTCTCTCTCTCTCCTCATGGAAATATTGATGTGAAGTATAGTAAGTAATACTGCTACTGAATTCTGACCCACATGGCTATAAAGATACATTACTCGCGTCAGTCCAGGAGACAGTTCTCTCAATCTTACTTCCTCTGCAAATGCAGTTATCGTGCTCTGGCACTTTGCAAAATCCTCTAAATTACTATTAAATTAAATACTTTTAATTTATGGAGGATTTCAGCTGAACTCATATTTCTGTGCCATTAATTATCAAGTATTTTACTGACTCTGGAAAAAAAAAACATTAATAAATCAATACTAAATGAACTCCCACCTTCCCCCCTGAACTGGGGATGGGTGTCATCAGTCACACTCTAACCTGAGAATGTTGTGTTTCCCTTGGATTCATTGTTAATCTCATTTCAAATCATGCATTTCTGAGTGGGCTGAGGGCAACGTTTTCAAACATGGGTTTTTTAAGCTAGTGATGGCAGTGTATTTAGCTGTCTGAATATGTGGATGGATTTTCAGAGGTCTTCTGTGATTTGAAACAATTCCTCTTCTGCAATTTTTTTTTTTTTTTTGGGAAACAGTAATTACACTGGTTATCTCTTAGATACAATATGATTTCCAATGTATCCTTAGACACAGTGGTGCTCTGAGGAAGTATCGGTGGAAACACAGGTAGTGATAAATCACTGGAATTGAAGGACATGTGGATGCTTGGAAGGGTAGTTAGTCAGATGGCTAAATTTGGATTTAAGTGATGACCTCTCGACATCCAAAATTGAAAATATTGACCTTGATATGCAGTGCTGGTCTTTAGTGTGCCTTCACTAGGCACAAAAGATCTCCAAGGGTTCAACAGGGGTAAGACATGTCCCAAAACACAGTCTAAGGAGGAATGTAGAGCAGGCAGGTGAGATATTTTGCGTGCTGACAATGCTACCAGGGACATTCTTATTACCACCTCAAACCAGTGTTACCCCAGAGTGAAGAAACAAGTGCGTAATTTCACAGACCAGTTAACATAAGTAGATGTTCCCATTTGATCAGTGTTTGCCGAACTCAACACAAATCTTGGCAAGGGAAGGTATTTCATGTTATGTGGACTGACTTAATGTATTAATCTTCACAGAGACACAGATTATTAGAAACTCAATGACATGTGGAATGTTTTATGATGTGTTTTCATGCTGATAAATAGCTAATCACCATATATTTGTGACAACAGAGTATTAAAGGGAGCAGTGATATGTGTTCTGAAAAACACCATCGGTCCTTTTACACCCTCTGCATAATGCCCATTCATCTGCAGTGCTTAACTTTGCAGTCTTGTTTTCAAAAGCAACAACAAAAAAAATCATTATGAAAATCCTAACATTTGTCAAAGCCTCCTTTCTGGTCTTTTGTGCTGTTGTTTTTTTTCAGTAAAAGTGCATTACATGCCATTTGACAGCTGGTAATTGTATGTGTATTGAATTAAAGCATTGATTTTAATTTTCAAAGTCAACTTCACTGTCTTTTAGCTGAATGAATTTTTTCATGAGAAAAAACATTGGTACTGAACTTCAGATACAGGATCAGAGCTTAGGCAGCCTGTCCTCAGGGATATTTTCTGATGCTTTCTTTTTGAAACATCGAAAGGTTCTAACTTGCCCATTACCCAGAGAAAAAAAAAAAAAAGGATGGTACATCTCCAAATGGCTAGCACACCTCCTAAATTCATAGCTAGCTTTCAGCTATTTTATGTGGCATTCTAGTTCCCAGGCTACTAGGATGATTTTCAGTCGTACAGATAAGCAATAATAGGTTGGGCAAAGCTTTGCCCCGCAGCATCACCCCATCCAGGTGTTGTACTGGGGAAATACCACTCACCTACCGGCATCCTCCATCCAGCACTTCAGCTGGGATGGAGAAATGAAGCCAGTCATGAACACATGAAGTACCTCACTGTGTTCTCACGCACCTCAGTGAGGAACGACAGTAAGTCCTTCCAAAGGAGTGGAGTTAAAGCTCTGTAAAATTGACCAGAAATTGTGACCTAGCACTATACACTAAGCCGCTAAAGTGGAGCTGGAACGAGTAAGCGCAGCAGCTGCTTTCCTTTTATAAAGAGGTCTCCTGCTAATGTGGAGTCATGGTTTGGACAAGGAGTCCGCCCGCTCTGCACAGCTCCAGCCACGCTGCATGCTGTAGATGGGTCAGAGTCGGAATTTGGCTATTATATCATATTCATATGATTTTTGGGGTCATATTTGTTGCATAGTAGGCTGAACAAAGAAAATCTCTGCAGAGTTTAAGAATTTATTTTAATATAGTGTTTTGATTCCTCCGTGTCTCAAAATTCCGTAGACAGGCCATAGCTTCTCCTTGTTTCTCTATCTAGCAATTTAGTCCTTCCAGACAGGCAGTATTACAAAATCCGTCATTAAGACTTAATTCAATTCAAATTTACCATCGCAAAACAATGACATTCAGGAAGATGTGGCTGATGTCCTGTCTCCTGCATTTTCACAATTCTGCCAGTTTACGTGAAAGAAAATGCTAGTCCACACCAGTTACTTCGTGTCTTTTTTTACTCTAAGACCGGTGATTCCTTTTGGAGCTCTGCATTAAAATGAGTTTTCTCTGAGGCATAATAAAAATATCACAGTAGACACATACATCATCTTTTGGACACTATGTTATGTGATGAAATTTTTCATTGTACACTTAGTTTGCATTTGTCCAAAGTAACTGAAAGTGAGAATGTGCACTGACCTGCTCCAGAGCAATCGTATTAGCCACCAAAAATGCAGAAGATCACATGCGTCAATTTGACTCTGTGCAGCACAGTGTTTATTATCTCTGCAATAAACTGTAGAAGAAAACAAAGGGTGAGAGCATTTCATTCATGTCTGGCTGTCCCATTGCCATGGTATTACTTTAGCAGGAGAAGCAAATACAGGGATATACAGACAGGACTTTTTTTCTGTCTGGCCATGATGTCTATATTACTGACCACTTTCTGGTTTTGATTCTTATTTTACACAAATTCCCTACAGCCTTTACAAGTGGAGTATGTTGATTTCTTGCTACTTCTTCCAGGCTTAGACTAGCTACAATGAGGGTGGCCGAACACTGGAACAGGTTGCCCAGAGAGGTGGTGGATGCCCCATCCCTGGAAACATTCAAGGCCAGGTTGGACAGGGCTCTGAGCAACCTGATCTGGTTGGAGATGTCCCTGGTCCTTGCAGGGGGGTTGGACTAGATGACCTTTGAAGGTCCCTTCCAACCCAAACTATTCTATGATTCTACTGTTACACTGCTTCCATTTCAGTGTGATGAAGTGAGATACTAATTCAGGAGCCTGATGCATATTTGAAGGGTACCTGCTTTTCTACAAAGGAAGGGAGCCATTGATGCAATTTCTTTGCTATATAGCTTTTGTTCATTAATAAGTTTATTTCTGTAAAAACTGAGGGTAGATGGAGGAAAGGAGATCAGGTACACATTTATATATTCCTTGATAGCACAATTTGGGAACCTGATTCTAATTAGAGCCATGGCTGTAATCAGGATTTTCTGAGAACCGGGCCCTCCTCATAATGCAAAGGTGAACTTTACAGCAAAGCTTAAGATTGGTATTATACTAGAAATAATAGGGTGATGGCAGATCTTCATGTGGGGTTGAAAGAATCATGACAATTACTGGCCTCTGTCCAAGGACAATCATGAAGAATTTGGGGAATTAGCACCCTCTTCAAGGAAAAAGTCACTGACTGCCCTGGGATGATGTGGATTTGATATATGGTTCTTTTGTTACTAAGATTATCCAAGCTTTCCAGCTTTGTCTTTGCAAAAATATTAGAAGATTTTAAATGGGCTTTACCCTAGAGAGACAGAATCCAAAATGCCGTTACACAAATAAAGTGATGAATGGGATGTCTATATATCATTTAGTTCCTCTTGGAATTGGTGACCTTCCATCAGTCAGTAGTTTCCTTCACACTCCCTCACTTGTGAATTATAAGTTAATCAAGAGTACAATGGAAACAACGCGTCCATAGCCTGCTCACTGCATTCATCTCTTTCCTCAGGGTAGATTATGGATGTTAAAGTTGTAATGAGCTTTCTTTTAGTCCAGTTTTGACCTCAATTCTGACTTTACCAGCAAAAATTTCTCATGCGAGTTTATGCAAGGCGTATTTGGAAAATACACTGGGATACAGAAACAGAGGTTGTGAAGCAGGAGCAGTCTAAAAAAGCAAGAGTATCTCCTTGCCTTTCACTGCTGTGTTTTACAGGAGTGGGGCACATGGAAAATAATTTAGACTGAGAATATTTTTTTTTTTTTTTTTACTTCACCTCAAAGGGATCAATGTCTAACTATTTCTGAAAGGTTAGTTATTTCTAGAGATCCTCAATCCCAGAATTTCCAAACCTGGTGTGATGGCCCCGTGTGGCTCATGTGATGAGAGGAGCAGTTATGGGAAAGAGAGCTCTCCTGCACTGTGCTGACATGCTACCTCGTAAGGTCTCATCCCAGTTTTGCCGCACTGAATGACTTTGATGCTGTTTCACACTTATCCGTGCAGGGGTACAAGTATTTCAGCTTCTGTTTCGTAGAGCCTGAGCCTAGTCTGTGGGACTTCCCCTTGAAGGGGATGCAACATATCCACTGGAAGCATTTATTTTCAAAACATAGAGATGCACAATACCAGTGAATGGAATACCAGGAAAAATTGCTCTCTCACAGCTGATAATACTAGTGGTAACAATGAAGGAATTATTCTCATTATAAAGAAGAGTTGATCTGAAAGGTAAAGAGAGGTGGTAATTAATTTCCTTTAATAGTCACACTGGGATCTCCTGTAGTGTGCGGTCTGATGTTAATAATATATTTTCCCCCCTATAATTAATGTTCATGCTCTGTTCCTGGGGGACTCTTCTCCGCTATCCTCAGCGTTGTCATTACTTAAGCATGCACAAGCAACTTTAGCACCTTGGTCGCTGCAATAACTAATCCAAGCATTGCTTCCCTTGCACGTATCTTCTCTCCTGCCAGGTGGGTGGTAAATGCCATCACTGGAACATACAATCTCAGGAGAGCTGAGAAATAAGAATGAATTTTGTCTCATTCTGGAGTAATGCAAAGTTTTAAAGAAAACAGTAGGTTGGCACAGGAAGTGAGGAACCCCTCTCCGCCTGTCATGCTTTCTGAGGCTTGTGATTCAGGGACGGGGAGGTGGAGACTTAACTCCTTGGGGACCTTATGAAGATGTTGGAACTACTTGCCAGTGCAAGGCTGTGCCACAGCAGAGTGAGCAAGGAAGCCCTTGGATTTCAGAGCAGCCTGGGGCTCTTAAATTCATAGAATCATAGAGTATTTTAAGTTGGAAAAGACCTCCAAGATTATCAAGTCCTCTTGTGCCACCCACCGAGGGCACAGTCAGAGAAGGAAGCCAGGGCAGAACCAGCATGACCTGGGCTCCTTCTGAGTGTTAATCTGGTGTAAATCAAAGCCTGTTTGAAACAGCTGTCCTATGCACCAGAGACCTACTGACATCTGAATTACTCCAAGATCCTCCGAATAAGCCAAGCCTTACCTACAAAAGCAGATGTGGCTCTTCTCAGAAAGAAACAAATCTGAGAGATCACTTGTTCCTTAATAGAAAGAGCAAAAGAGCAAAAAGCTCATGAAGGACTAGAAAACTGAGTGCTCCAACATTGTACCACTTCGCCTCAGAGTTTTATACTTCTTTTTTAATTTAGGGTTCTTGCCGGGCAAAGATGTCACAGAAGCTATTCTTTTCTCTTTACCCCTAAATTTCCTTTAGCCTGCAATGCAATGCTGATGTGTATTCACCATGCTTTAGAGGATTAAGGAGAATGAGTCTCAACAGACAAGTCAGAAAAGAGGAAACACAACAAAGAGCTCAGACGTGTACGTTCTGTTTCTGTAGGATAGCAGAGACACGCTTAGGAGAACACAGTATTGCATTAAGACCTAACTCAAGTAACACAAATGCAAAATGTCTTTTTTTTTTTTTTAAGATATGTTATCTTGAGCAATTGGGCAAAAGATTCCCAAACCAATATGTTTCCAAGAAGTGTTTTACTTCCCTCTGCTCTACCCACCATGGCTGCCTGCACTGCCAAGTCCAAATCAGCACTCCCACCTTAGCATGCCCAGTCTGACATGCACCCTTCCAGCTCTTCGCATGCACATGAGGTTGGTCTCTGCTCTGATTTGGACACTTCTGCTTTGACATCACTAGAAAGGGGACAGTTAGATCACAGCAGTGACAGCATGCACCTATGACCGCACCTTTCAGAGCTGAGAAATGAGGCTGGGTGACTGGCATTCTGGCCCTTTGCCTTAATATGTGCTCTTCAGATTGCAAAGGCTTTTTGTGGGGCAGCAGGGAAAACTAAAGCAACCCTGAGACTCACTTTCTCCATCTTCTCCCTCTGACCTTCCCTACCATCATTTTTTTGGTGCTTGGCACAAGGAAGAGTGAACAAGTGAAAGACAGAAGCAACACTACGTTCATAAACTTTCCTCCCTAATTCCACACTTAATTTACACCTGCAGTCCTGAGTCAAGGATACTTCACTATGTGACTTTTGTTAAAAAAGTGTCGCTTAACCAGAGATTTACATTTTCTGGAAATGTCTGTTCATACAAAATGTAACAGATTTTCCCTTTTTTACCCGTTAGGGGAAAACTGAAATATCTGCAGCTTTCACTTTAAGTTTTATTTACTTCTTTATGAATAAAAACTCTATTATGCCTAATTTTGTTAGCGCATATAGACTTCTGCCAGATACATCTCTAAGAAAAAGGAAAACATTCCTGGCTTTTGAACACCATTAAAAATGCCTAATATTAAAGACAGAGCTGTAATGCACACGAAGTACTTCTTGACATTTCATGCTAGTTGACGTATCTCTCAAGCCGTAAAATGACAAAGTAAATGGAAAGATGGACATGGAGAGTACCACCATTACTAACCCATTAACAAGAGGATTCCATAACATTCGGAGATATGATGAAAGCAGATGTAAAGCCATAATTCACAAACCCATACAGCACAAACCCATATTCCCAGAAGAATAGCGATGCTGTTGTCCCATCCACAGGGGAGCCCGTGTCTGGAGTTACACACACTCTGCTCTTATCAAACTTTTGCTTCTAATTAGGGAGTAACTGAAGCCCTTTTTAACACTGTACTGTATGGATTTAATATGCTAATGTGTAAACCTGTCTCAAATATCTAATCCTAAAAGTGTTTTACTTTCTTTTTCAGTACTCTTAAGTAGTTAGTCCTGCTAATTTAACTCCATCAGGCTGAGAGGCATTAAATGAAATGCCTGTAAGGAATTAGTTTAAGTGCTTATCAAAGACTGATAATATCAGTTTCCACTGGTAAGTAAAATGAATGTATGTGAAATGGAATCAGATACATTGATTCAACTCTATTGTGAAAATTTAGCTTGGAAATAAATAGTGCTATAATTATTTGCCCAGCAAAACGTGCATCATCCTAATAGAACTGCTCTAATGACCTTGATTAAACTAACTGCACTCCTGCTTTCTCAAAAGCAGTGCCAAAATATCACCAATAGCATGACATATGTGTCTGTTTTCTGAGATGCCCACTTTACAATAGGGCATTCAGAAAAACAGTCTTTATCCACGAACATTTATTGAGTCATATGTGCAGTTACTGCTGTATTTCTGCATAAAGAAAACCAGAAAATAACACAGGGCCTGTTCTTGGGCTATAGTTAAAAGGCAAACTAAAATGCAGCTTGCCTATGTTCTACTGGCATTTTCAAAGGACAAGCAAAGCTCATGTCTGCTGCTGAGCTGCTTCCCAGAGCATTGTTCTGTGTTAGGGGTTCACAGCTCAAAGACAGCACAGGTTGTCCAGCGTGGCCACTGATGCAAGTCTGGGAACGGCATCGGCTGGTGTCTGGCTCTGGAAAAGCTGGTGCTGAAGGGTTTCGGCTGGCTCCAGACTGCAGGGCTGTGATTCAGTCTAGGTTGATATTTATTAATTCTGGAGATTTGAGTTGCCCAACTCTGTTAACGGCATGGCTGGAGCTGTGGTTGGGCGTAGGGACGGATGGGGATGAAAAGCAAGTGTTATTGCTGGGAAGAACAAGGCTTATAAAGCTCAGAAGAGCATAAGTGCAGTAAAGCATGATCAGTTGTAGGGCTGGGTGGGAATAATGTGCTTTAGGTTATGTTAGTCTAGGATTTAATAGCTTGGGGTAGAACTAGAGTTCAAACCCAAAGAGCTGAGTTAATTACTCGATCTCACAGGACTTAACTGATATTCCAATTACAGACAATGGCAAAACCTCGCCGCAGGCCTCCCTGTGCAAACGCAAGGCTATGCCTTAGCCTGGGCCAACGTGTAGGCTTCCTCATCACTCAACCTTGTGCAGCATCAACTCTTAAATTCAATTTCCAGCAGTGGGGAGCCTTTTTGCTGATACATGGGGTTTTTCAAGGGCTATTATTAGCTTACTGAAATGAAACTGCTGTTGATATGAAAAGCTTCGATACAAAATCAGGACAAAGTGACCTGAAAACAAGTACAGCTTCACCATCCTGCCAAATATACATGCTCTGGCAAGGCCTATTGTGCACTGGCCATGCCCGTGCAGAAGCTAATGATTCGCATGCACGTAGTTTAGGAATAATACTATTAAAGGCAGTAGGCCCACAGTAAGAATGCAGAAAGAGGAACCATTTCTTGAGACCGTGTCTCTGCTGCTGAAGAGAAGAGTGTCTGGTCAGTGACTTGTTCCCTCTGAACTGCAAGCAGCAGCATCAATGACTGATGCAAGGTGTCAAGTAGCTTTCAGCTTTTTATGTTTTCTTGCATGTGATACATACTCACCAGCAAAGATTTTTAGCATTCTTGCCTCTATCTTCTACTGTTGTCTCAGTCTCACAGAACAACTGCTCTGGCTTGAACATCACAGGTGCTGGGACAAACCCCTTCTTGTCTTGGGTCCTGCACGGGTGTCAGTACTGCTTGGGGAATGACTATGAGCAATGTTAGAAAGCCTTGTAGGCCCACTATGCTGAATTGAGCACAAACATCTGCAGAACAAATGGCTTGTGAATAACCCTGGAGTAGATATGGGCTGCTAGAGCATAGCGAGGACGAGGGCTAGCACTAGAGGTAGGGATAAAGGGTGGGGCAGCGGGCAGCGGTGGCTGCAGGAGTGTTAACTGGTAGACCCTGCAAGTTCAGCAAGGCTGGATGGTGGAAGCTGGTGTTGGGGCTGAAGAACAGATAGTTATTTGTACTGTGAGGAAGGGCGTGTGAACTTATTTGATGTGCAAGTTAGGTTTAGAGATATGACTGAGATAGTAGTCTCATACATGACTGGATCTGTAGGGTTGGGACCAGGCCTGGAGGAGAATGAGCCAATGACTGAGGATTAACTGTGGCTGTAAATCTGGGGTGCTTCAGTTTCTGCAGTCCTCCCTAAATCCCAAATGAAAACTAACCTTCTCTAAGTGCCTTGGGAGAACCTGCTACCATCCTACCACCCTAGACCTCATGCAATCAAAAAATTAATTAAATTCTTCAGATCCTCTTTCTGCTAACCCCAACAAAAAGCCACTAAAACTCAGTAAAAAAACCACCACAGCAGAGGCCACTAGCCCTCATTGTAGCCCAACAGGCGCTGCTGGCTGTACCAGCAGACTGAGCACCTCAATCTTGCCTCTTTTTAACCATGACGACCATCCTAAACGTAATTCTATCTTCAATTCTCACCTGAAAACTCCTACCAGTTAAAAAAGCATGTGTAAACTGTTTGACTCTTGCCTCATCTGCCTCTCTCCCTGCAGATGTAGGATCCAGCAGCACACTGAACTACCTATCCCTGTAATTCTTTCCACTCAGCCCCTCTCCACGTGTACCCCCAGCCTTCCTTACCTGTCCTGCAGCAACCCTCATGAGGTCAAAATTCAACTTAGAGCATTTGGTCCTGTCAGCTCTCCCTTCATACTAGCCTTGTGGCTTTGTGCAGTCCTGGAATATTTCTACTTGCTCAGTAATTACACATATAAAATTTAACCTAACGCTTACCACAAACACTGTGTAGAAGTTGCCCAATATCTCCTCCTTTCCCCCACAGCTGGCTGTCAGCCTCTGCACCTCCAGCTCCAAGAGCTGGGCTTCAATGAACGATAAACCTAGGTTTTCCTCTCATCATCTAGTATTAAATATATCCCAGTGATCTCTTGTAGCAATAAACTGAGTTCTCCTGCCCCTGTGATTGCTAGCAATAACTTGAATGTTAATCCTAGTTTTAATTTTCTCTACCCCAAGGCCGAGCAGAAGAAGTTGGTCTATGTGGAATAAAGGGTTGAGAGTAGCTTTGAGCTATGCCTTACTGACTTGGACCCATCTTACCATTAGGATTTGGGTCCGGAGGGTTGTTTTCACTGATGGGATGCTACAAGACATGCATGGTGAGGGTATTACAGTCTCAGCTGGGTGTAGGCCATATAGCTATGGGTATGTCTGTGGTCAGGATTAGGAAGAGCACTGAGGAGCTAAATTTACTGCTACGTTCTGCAAGTTCTTCTGATCCAGGGCAATATACTGTTGCCTGGTTATGGCTATGCTTAGAATATAAAAGAGATTTTCAACTTTTTAATATAGCCCCTTTCTCTTCCTTCTCTACAAAAATATCAAATAAATGTCACTCAGTTTTTCACTCACTGGAGAGTTCCTTTGAAAAAGCCCTGGCTCATATCCTTCACGGCAAGGTGGCTGCCTGGTGCTGTCCGACTGCACTGCTATAAAGCGGCACTGCTCTGCTTTGGGAGGGTCCTATGGAGGTTCAGGGTCAGTCCTACACCAACATTCCCCTACTCCCCCCAGCCTCCCTAAAGATAAACTAGATGTTACAACCAAAGTCTGAGGGTCTGAATAGCCAAATTATATCTTGCTTGAGCCCTGTCTGCCACATTAACAAGCTTCCTAGCAGTGGGCTGGGTACTTTTGGAAGCGTAGAGATGGGAAAGCGCAAAGGCAATCATCCTGCTTTGGGGCTGCCCAGGACTTCCCTGTCCAGGACGTCCCACACAGAGAGCAGCCTGCCCACAGGTCAGTGAAACATTCGCTGTTTTAACTGTTGTATTGCACATTTGACTGAAACTTTTGGTTCTGAAGAAGCTGTATTTTTCTGGCACGTTTCTAGAAAAGTAGATTCTCAGTTTGCTGCCAGGTAGCAAAGAGTTGAATTTTTAAGAGCACCGAGTGGCATATTAACAAGTGTAAGTGCATCCAAAAAAATGAGACAGGACTATATTTCTGCTTCTGATTCGCTGTTCTGTGCCAAATAACACTTTCTCAGTCACCTTTTCTTCCTCAAAGAGAACAGGTTGCGACAGATTGAAGTCTTCTCCCCTGCTATGTCAGGAGCCTTTATGTGACAATTACAACATCATTTTTGTTTTATGATCAGCTGAAGTCAGTTTGAAACAGCACATCACCTCAGACATGAAATAGCATGGCTTTATGTGACAGGGACTAGAATTTGGCAGGAGCGTTTCCTCATTTGCAGTCTGCTTTTTTCTGTCTCAACGTTTTACACTCGACGCAGAGTAACTTGAGTTTTGAAATCAGTCAGGCTTATCTGGAGGAGTGACTCATCTAGGGCAAGCGGAGTAGCCAGCTCCCGCTTGCTCTGAGGGGAACTGAAATGTTAAGCAGTGGAGGAGAAGAAAAATTACAAAGCCATGGTGGGGAAGACCTCGGACCTTCCAGATAAAACCTCTGATATTTATCAGTGGGAGCAGCTCACGTGCCACTGACAAGGCTGGCCTCAGAAAGTCCAAAGAGAAGCCAGCTGGCTGCATGTGAGTCCCCAGATCAGTGCATCCTACTGATGTAATCAACAGCACCACATTTCTAGGTTTTTTGTTTTGGTACAGAATAGCATTTAGCCAAGAGCAGGTCTGAATGTTGCAGTGTTCATAGTGATTTTGGCTTTCCCTGAGTACTCCCTTTTTTACATCATCTACTAGACCTATGAAAATAATACAGCATTTCCCAGTAGCAATCCCTTCCATCTGTAATTTCTCTTTTTGTGGCCAGAGGAGACAAGGTGTGCAGTCACCACACAAAAACCTCTCCAGAGCAAACACTACTATAATACTTCATCTGCCAAAACTGCTACCACCATGAATTCAAGAAACCTGGCCCTAAGCCCATCCACCTTTCCCAATTTCCAAACAGTTCCCACTTCTTTTCTTTCCCAGTTGCTGACTTTTTTTTTTTTTTTTAAAGTTTATCTTTTAAAACCAAATGTACAAAACCATGGTATTCCTAGGCATGACAGGACCCACGCCAAGGATGGCTATAGGCAGAGGCTGGCCATAAGCAAGCACTAGCAGCAAGTGGCTCCATGTCACCTTACTCCTAAATCTTGCGCTAAGAGCAATGTCACAGGTGTGGAACAATTCACTACAGATGTAAGCCATTTAACTCTCCACCAAATCCAGATCAAAAAGGAAGCATTTGCAGATAATAAATGAAATTTTGTGAGCAGTGAAACCCATACCAGCTGATGGCTTACCGGTTCCTGTCAGAAAGCTCCTAAGTAGGTTCTTGGGTGACTACAAGGACAGATATCTATTGTCACAGAACTTGAAGAAACTCAGTAGTTTTGAGATCTTTATCTTTTTCTCAAACTTAACAAATTAGCCAACAGGCTCAAAAGACAGGCAGACAGGCAAGTACAAAATGCATGCAACTAACCACACACACTAAACATCACCAAATAATCCTTATTTCCCCAAGAAGAATCACTGCTGTTACCTCAATACCCAAACCAGGCAGGTTGCAAGGACTGGATCTTGTAAGGATTAACAAACTAGTAAATCAGAGGTAACAATGTCTAACTCTTCTACATCTGGGTCATGATTCGTCTCACTTAACTGCACATCTTTACGGTGCGTATGCTGGCAGCAGAGGTAACTGTCAAAACTGCCTTTGTAGTCAATGGAGAGAAACAGGAACTCTTAGGGCACGAGTAACCCAATTTTAAGAGAGTTATCAAAACTAATCAAATGCCTCATGCTTGAGATGTGCCAGCTGATAGTAAAGGACCAGACTCAGGCTAACTCCCTTCTCCTTCTCTCTAAATCTCAGGAAACCCCATTCCTGCCTTTTCACATGCACGCTTCCTCGCCTCCCTAAACAAATCAAACTCCTCTTCTTTCCTCTTTCAGGCCTCAGTCTCTTCACCCAGGCTAGCAAGTCTTCTCTTCCCCTCCATAAATGTACAATGACAATCACCTGAAGGAAAAGAAAGAAGTCTTTGTCTTTTTTTTTTTTTTAAAAACTTTGTTTATATGATGACCCTCATGTTTATATGATGATTTTATTATTCCTTCATACATGTGGCCTGGCATTTAGCTTGCCCTCTGCTTGGATGGGCTTATCAGAAACACAGAGAAAAATAACATATTAAATGCTCAGAAGCAGAACTGCAAAAACACAAGACAGTGACTCAGGAGTAGGGGGAGTCTCTGAAATCACTTTGAGTTCATTCTTAAAATGCATCAGGCTGTCAGACTGAGCACGTCACTTTGACTTCAGTATTTCTTGAGTTTTAAAAACCTAACCAAAGAGCATTAACATTCTGCTGCCGTATTTGTACACTATAAATTACAAATGCAAGAGCATCTCGGAAGTGATGGTCTTTCCTTTGGATTCTATACACCTAAGTGCTGCCTTAACACTTAACAAGACTTTTGTACGCTTGATTTACAGTCTATTTGGAAGTTAAAAAGTGCATTTAGTACTCTCATTTCCTTGTTCCCTTTTAATTATTTCTTTGCATATCCAGGCTGCAGTCCAGGAAAAATGCAAGTTTTGCGGATACTTTTATCGAATTTTGCATTGTGTGATTTAGTAATATACATCATCTGGTACTTACTTGTACATCCTAAAAGCCCAGCAAGGGAAGATGTTGAGCAGATGTTCTAAAATAAGTATATGCTTTAAACATGCTATTAAATTGTAGTACTTGTTCTTCTTCATTTTTGAGATTTTTCCATTTCCTTTCCTGGAGTTTTAATTCCTCTGGGGCATATCATAAACTCCTTACTCAGACAAAACTACTTTTCTATTTACTTTGTTTAGGTTGAAAATTGCATGAGGCAGTAATATCCTCCAGATAAGTACTTTCTTATCATTTAGGTCTGCAAACTTAAATTTTTTTTTGACCCAGGAACTATTGAATAAAATAATATTAAGGTCACCAGTCCTTTTGTGGCAGGGATTTTTTTCTAAAAATCCAGGGAGGGCTCCAGATTAGTAGTCACGGTGGTGTTTATACAGGTCTTATGCATGATGGCTCACGTGCACTCAATTTTTGCACTGCTTATGTTTAAAAACTACAATGAAAGCAATCTTAATCCTGCATGGAGGCCACCCTTGTGGTTTCAACACTCTCATCAATTCCGTTCAGACCATCAAGCACTTTGGAAGTGAAATTCTCCTTTACTAATCTCCTTATTGGTTTTGCAATGTTTCCTTTCAATTTTCCCTTGTGTTTGGCTTTCCCTCCATATTTATGCTTTTATTTCAGGCTGTTGGGCAATGGGCTGTGGGCCTACTCCAGTGCCCAGGAAATAAGTTAGGAGAGTGCTCAGCATTTTATCATCAATGTGTCGTGTGACATTTCACATCTTTTTTGTAATTGTAATTGTAATTTCAATGGTCCCTTCAATACTGATGAAATTTATAACACGCCAGGAGGGCTCTTTCAGATTAAG
Source organism: Chlamydotis macqueenii (assembly GCF_036417535.1). Taxonomy (NCBI): domain Eukaryota; kingdom Metazoa; phylum Chordata; class Aves; order Otidiformes; family Otididae; genus Chlamydotis; species Chlamydotis macqueenii. The sequence continues at coordinate 146,844,280 of NC_141556.1, read as the reverse complement.
TTGTTTTCTTGTGTATTAAAGGGCTGTCATGGAACATTAGCCGTGAGACATCAACTGAATGGATTGAGACTTTAACACAAGGTTGATAACCTACAGCTAGAATTCAGTATCCTCTCTCCTAGGAGACCTACTTCATTACTCTGCAAGTAGTTTCGGTCCATTCATTGGGACTACTTGTAAGAGGCAGTCACTGTGATTAAGGAGGTCAGAATCTGTCCCTATTGATAAAAGATTATTTTGACACTTCAAGTTTTCTTTGTGCAGCTTTTGCTTTGACCAGCGAGCACTTCGTCAGGTGAGTCACCCCCTTTCACTGGGACTAAAGCTTGCACAGCTTGGTTCATCAAGATTTATGGGCATGCATGCGTATACCCCATTAAGCTACACCACTGAAGTGAAGGACACAGCTTTGGAATAATGAGATACTCACTGTGAGCAAGCAATATTAGACTGGGCCTAAAAACACATTGTGAGCATGTTGGCAAAGGAGGCGATTCCTCTGAAAAGCGATCCGAGCCAGGCCTAATTTTCAAGCAGCTCTTTCTGGAGTGGAAATCAGAATCTGGAACCAGGTGTCCCAAACAATACAATGGAGGAAGCAGGCCACCTTGGAGTAGGATTCACAACCCAGAGGGAAAGATTTGTAGCCCAAACGCAGAAGGGACTGGGGCTTTGTATTCCTATCTTGCAGGTGGCCCTAACCCCACCCCTTAGTAAGGCATCGAAGCAGCAGAGTAAGGCAGGGCTTCAAGCCACCCTTCTACCCTACACTTCCTTGGGGACATGCATTTCACCTGCCTGCTGAGCAAGCAGTTCAGGCTCTGCATCTGGAGCGCTCAAGCCCACAAAGAGTGGGCCAGCCAAATGGCTCGTGGCCACCAAACGGAGGAGGTCTTTCTCCCTTCCTGCTTCACCTGCTCTGCTCATCCTTACTGCTGGTCCATGCTCCTTCTCTGAGTTGGTTCAGTTCCACAATGTAGAAAAAAAATAGCCATCTTTTTCTATTTTTCTTTCCTTTTTTTTTTTTTCCTTTCTGGTATATAGAGCTGAAGGGACATCTGCAGAAGCCTCACTAGGTTGGTCGGCAGAAGGCAACTGGCAGAAGAGCACAGCTAGGAGTGGGAGACAGGGGCTAGCAAGCTGGGGTTTGCTGGAGTAGGGGTGTAAATGGGACCAGCCCTCCACCATTTAAGTGCACTTGGTGGTAAAGTGGACTTAAATAAACTGCAGTCTCTTGTGAAACCTCACCTTTCATCCCTCGGTAGATCTGCCTGTGAATCCTCCCAGTTGCTCACAGGTGCTTCCCTGCATGGTCTCACAGGGGGCCCAACTGGTTCAATTTGGGTCAATTTTGCTCAAAAAAATTAGAAACTGATTTGGAGAAGAAAACCGCCACCTTTCCCAGGCAACAGTGACAGCATTTTTCTGAGTAATAACAATATCAGAATAACTACACAAAATCACATTATTAAATTGAAATTGTTTAATTTAAAATTAAAATTCATAACATCTTTCTGGAAGGTTGCAACATCAACTTAAACTAAATGCTTATCAATTCCATGTTATTTCTTGTTAAGCCTTCCTTTCATCTCACACTATGAACCATAGAAATGCTGGAGTTTTTCCCTCAGACTTTGATCACTGCATTTCCATGACAACAATATATTTACTGTAGCTATAATAGATGGACTTCAGATGTAACTGGATCCCTCAAAAGTCCACAGGGGAGCTTTTGGTCTTCGTATACCAGGATAAACAAAAGAAAAACTCTCTCTGCTGAAGAGCTAACAGGTAACTTATATTTGCTTTCCATTTCTATCTGCTTTTTCAGCAAAGTCCACTGCCTGCCATCGGTTTTAAATCTACTGACTATTTTGATTATACAGAAAACCAGGTCAAACTTTTATTTACCAGCTTGCTTTGCTTTTTGCTGACTGAAACTCATAATCCAGCAAGTTAATGCATCAATGTGACAGGATGTGACGTATGGGCACCGCAAAGGTTTTTATTTTTACTGTTTACATTACTCTACTTTTCAGAGCTTTCCAGCCTTGCATAGCAGAAGAGAAATGTGTAAAGCTTTGTTCTTAAAACAGCTCACAACTAAAGGATGATATTTTGCATACATATAGGCTTGGAGCCTAAAAATATATGACAGTCACAAGACCTATTACTCTCCTGAAGGCATTGATGCATGAGAGTAATCAAGTCGCTTCAACAATAAAAATAACTGCAAACTTAAGCACAAGTTTTAATACCTTGTTGAATTACAGATATAATACAAAACAGCACATTGCAACTCCAGCTCAGCAAGCAAGAAGCAACGTTGTCACAGCAAGATTCTTAAAAGTTTGTATTTCCTTAGCTTAAGGAGTCTATGAATAGACAATAAAAATCCTTTTGTACAAGGTTTTGTAGAGAGTAAATTATAAATATACATAAAAAGTTTCATTAATGCCTGTCAATCTGCTTCTAAAAGATGTAATTAGAAGATCAGAAAACTAATTAGAAAGTCTGTTTGATCTCAAGAGTTTGGTTACATAGTGACAATCTTGAAATAATTTATATCAGAAAGGAGAACTGCTGAAGCGTTATACAGATCTGAACATGAACAACTGGTATTTTCTAAGATATAGAAACAGTGCGTAGTTCTTTAATATGACAGTTATATCACTAAGGTAGTCATAAAAATTACTTTAGTAAGAAAAATTCTTTATTAGTCTATTTGAACCAGTTAGAATTTTTAACCTAAAATTTGGAAAGGCTGATTTAGCCATACTGAAACAGATATCATAGCAGGAGAAACACCTGAAAACAAATAAGAAAGTAGCACTGTGGGCTCAATAATTATTATTTTTCAGTTACATACATTTCAAAATACAAATTACAAATTGTATGTCAAATTTAATCTTTTAAAATAGCTTTTTAGCTGTATAACTTACTAGAAACAAAGTCTCCAGGGCAATACTTTACAATTAAAGAAAATGCATTTTTTTCCCCTTTGACCTACCTCAAGCTCACTGAACCACAAAGCTCCCCTTTTTAAAACAGATAAGGAGGCCAAAAAATGATGTGTGTTGAGTCAAAGTATCAGAAAGCGGTGAGCAGAACAGGACGCATCGGGAAACAGCATCTAACGGCCTCAGTGCAGCTCCAAACCTCTGGGTCACAAAGGAAAAATTTTGGTCAACTGGAACTCAAAAGAGTCAGAATCTCATCCTAAATGTGCTTCCCACTGCTTGCTGGGTGCAAAGTAGATCTGAACCCAGTCATTGGAAATGCCTCAGCCACCATGCACCGTCTCCCCTGCCTGCTGCAGCACAGGGGGTGTAAGGGAACTGGCCATCACTCAGAAATATCTGTGTGTTGTGCTTATCCTGTTCTTCCAACTTATCTTTTGAGCCTGTTAGCAGCTAAAATAATTGCACTGGGCGGTGCTGTTAGAGGTGGCAGCCACTGATCGTGTCCCCTTACCTGCGCCACGTACTCTGGCACTGCCGTTCACAATTTGGCTGTGTTGTGCATAAAATACCACTTCTTAGCCCTGTTTTTGCACATGACTGCTTGTAGCTGGCAGAACTACAGATGAGCTTCATTTTTCCAGTTCTCCATTTTTCCTCTGACTCAAAGTTAAAGAAACAATAATTTTAAGAGAAAATGGAGGAGCTCCTCTAAGAAAAGGTTTGCTTGGTAAACGCACCTACAGCTTCACAGAATGATCAAGGAGAAAGTCTAAAGTCTTCAGGGTTTTATTAAGACTCATACTTTGCTGCAGGAATTCTGAATTTTATTCAGGGCTAGCCTCATCGGACCTCCCTTAGCCCTTGCCTTTTCTAGTCAATGGTCTGGGGACAGCGCCTGCCAGGAAGCCTTGCCTGGTTCTTCCAGTTAGGAGAACCTTTCCTGGTTACACAGAACATTTCCATCATCAAACTGCTTGGGTTGAAAGTTTGCAGTCTGGTGCCTGCTTGGAATTCTAATTATTCCTGGTTTCAGCCAAAAGTGTTAAGAAGCAGAGATGATATGTTCATGAGAAAAGTTAGTCCTTGCTTTGCAGGTGCGTGGGCTCTTTGCAACAAGGCTATCCCCATTTAAAAATCTGCCTGGATTTACCAATGTTTAATAAAACTGAAGTCGTTACCCTGCTACATGGAGATTAATGTTGTCATTTCGGAATTGGTTTGGACCAGGCTAAGCTAGCATTGCTGGCTCAGAAGCGGTCACATCCTTCCCCTGCCCCCTCAGCTTACGCCAGTAGTTGTGCAGTGACTCAGTGAACTGACTGGGAACTGCCAGCGAACTAAACTGACTTAAAATGACCGGCAACAACAAAACAAAACAAAAAAATGTATCACAGTGTGATCACTAAATCATGAAGTACTGAATCATAATGAATATGCAGGAAGTGAATAAATTAAAATTACACAGGCAGACTTAATTATACTATTTCCTAATTTTTGAGTGCTCCACTGCATCCGTAGCTGTTAGCATTTAATGCAGTTTCTATGAGTGTGTGACTTCGCTAGGTCTTTCAAAAAATGGAAAACCTCATTACTTGCCACTGTTGTGACATTTCCAAAATATCATCAGCCCTTCAGTCACTTCAGCTAACAAGCTGTGGCAGTTGGAGTAGTCACAGGGTTCCGCTGTTAGCAGGAACATGGGAGAGCAGTGAGAGGCAGGGATGGGATGCTTTCCCCCTGGGCTTTGAGGAAGCAGAGAAGTACCGAGTTTGCCAGCACTGGGCTCCCCTCCCAGGTGCTTGTGTGAACGAGCAGCCCCTGCCTGTCCCCCTGACCTCCAGCTTGATGGCTCCTTCTGTACCTTAAACTCCTCACTCCAGCCCCACGTTAGCATGAGGGCATGGTCATCTTTATTTCTGGCTTTCCGAGTCCCAGGTACTTCTGAAGCAACTCCGAGCATCACTCTCTGCTTTCCCACCCCACTTTCAGACTTTGCTCAGCCCAAAGATCTCCTTGGCTTCTCCTCCAACCTCTTTCTCCCTGCTACGCTGCACCCATGTTGCACCCTGATCCCCCTCTCCCAGGCTCAGTTCCATGCTCTCTTCCTTCCTCACACTCTCTTCTTCTGCAACACCCCCTCCTCACGCAAGCTTGCCCTAGAGGCTCTTTCTCCATTCCTCCTCTCTCCTGTCTCCCCACTGCCATGGATTGCAGCTCAACTTTCCTTGTCTTCCTCGCTCTTCATCCACTGTCCATATTCCTTCTCCTGCTGGTCATCATATTCTACTCCATCCGCTCTCCGTGTTCCTTCTCCCACTGGTCCATTTTTCTCCCCAACCCACTCTTTCCTTGCCCGACCTGTACAACTTCCCTTAGTCAATCTCAGCCTTGCCTCCCTTTCTGAGGCAAGACTGACAAACACCAGTCCCACTTCTCTTCTCCTCCATGTCCTGGAAAATGCTCAGTGGACACTGTAAAGTGGCTTAAACCCACACCGGCTCCAAGGGAAATCCCGCTTTCCTCCTTTGACTCCACCACCACCATTTGTGTGGCTGCACAGTGAAGGAGCTTAGGAAAACACAACAGCTGAAAATTAACCTGTTTACACACAAAAAAAGGTTACGTTTCAGCAAGATCAGCTTCCTGCTCTGGTCCGTTGCTCCAGGACAAGTGAAATAACAGAAATTAGTGTCCAGAATTGAGAGTAAGGCAGGATCGTCCTTGGCCGCAGAGACTGGCATGGATTAAAGCGATCTTGCAACGACAGCTTTATAAAAAATGGGTAAGATTTGATAAAGCAATGGAAACTCAGTTTTAAATGGAAAAATATGCTATGAGGGCAGTGCTGCCTGAGTTCATGCCAGAAGCATCTCACGACTCCCCAGTTATTGCTTTGTTCTTTAAGACAATTGTCTTGCAAGAGGCAGCGTGTTCTGGCAGGGTGAGAGGAGTTTCACATCAAACTAACTTCTCCAGAAGAAACCTGTAGACTAGCCGGGAAACAAGACTAGGGAGAAACATCCAAAAACCTATCAACCCCAGACTAAAATACAGAAAAAAAAAAAAAGGCTGGCCTAAAGTGAGCCACTTCCTACTTTATAATCCCTGAAAAACATGCAACCTCCATTGTAGCCATGCTCCTGGTTAAAGTACAAGAACAACTGCAACAATTAAGGCTGTTCATCAGACAAGGTTTTGGAACCCAGTATCCATATTCTATTTAGGTGTAGTCTGTATTTCAAATTTCAGGGGGTATTGTGGAATGTGGAAAAACCTTCAATGAACACTATGTTGGAAACATCTTTGTGCCAACACTACTATACGCCCCCAAAACATCTTTTTGCTGGGATAGCTCATTCTGTTCGGGGAAATAGTTTAGTTTTGCCAGTAAAGTGACTGCATATAATACCTATCTGCTAGAGAAAGCTACCACTCTGCCCTTACATGTATTATTGTCAGCAAAGACCTCTAACAGCAGACAAGACCTGGCTCGCCAAAATGACCTTCTTGCAGAAGCATTTCTGAGCTCGCTCTGCAGTACCTTTCTCTTTCCTTCGTCTGTGTTGCAAAACATTAATCTAGATTCATAATTCAGATTCTCAAAAGTAGCAAAAAAAAGGTGACATCAGTGCCTGAATCAATCTAAGGTTTGCACACGAAACTGTGAACCAAAATTTTTCATGAATAAAGTAGCTAGAAAGGGCCAAAAGGTTTGGGTATGTGTTCACTGCTGACAAATACTTAATAATTTTCAGAAATCTTCCATGGCTGATGCGGTCTGAGTAATCCTCAGAAGATTTAGCATGCAGCACTGCCTTTACGTGCAGATCACCCAAAGCATTCTGCAAAAGAACACCCTCCTCTTTTTGGGGTGCCAGATGGGTAAATTTTAAAACTGCCAAACATGAGGTTGCAGAAAAAAACAAACTAATTTTAATTATAAACCGGCTTCAGATCATCCAAGCCTTACACAGAGAAATTAAAAATGAAGATAAATGGGAGAATGAATGGGCAGATTAAAGTAAAACGTCCAGGCCTGCTCCTCTTCTTGGAGCCACATCCAGACAGAAAGTTTCCCCCAGAAGAATAAGGCCCCTTTGTAGCGTCCTGATGTTCAGACAGTATGTCCCACTTCTCAGCTGCCGCGCTACCGCGATGACTGCTCCCTTTCCATCCGACCCATCCTCGCTGCGCTATATGTGAGTCAGACCAGGGACATACTCAGCCCTTAAATATGTGCTTAAGTCTTTCCGTACTCAGGAGAGAAGCTCAGAAGAAATTCTGAGCAAATGTGTAAAGAAAAGCATGTGCCTAAGTGTTTACCTGAATAAAGCTGTGTTGCCTAATCTGTGCTAAAACGTCAAGCGCACATCAGGCAAGCTCAGCATCTTCCACAGTGCTTGCGCTCATGGAGCCTCTGCCATAAAAAATGCTGCATCCCCAAGGGGGAAAAAAGTTTTTTCCTGGAGAGCAGCCCAGAACAAAAGGAGCCATCAGATCAAAGACAATTCTTACCTCCCCTACAACACCCCTCACTTCCCCAAACAGTAGATCAAGGCGGAGGAGGTCTAGAAAAAACGGTGGGGGAGGGGGGGGAGGGCAAAAGATACTTTTTTCTAACAGAGAAATGATAAGTTCTCCCATCTCCCACTTGGTTTCTCCAAGCAATGCAGCTAGGAGCAATCTGTTGCTGTCTTGGAAGCTCTTAGACTGCGAGATGAGAAGTCACGGAGTGCAGGAGTCAAGTTATTTATTTACATCTCCCGCCTCCAAGCCACTTCACAGCTTGGCAGCACACAGGAGGGCTTTCAGACTGACCACAGCAGGCTGACCTTTCCTCCTCCACAGACAGAATGGTCTCTAGCCCCCGCGACTGAAGAAGCCACGGATACTTCCGTTCCTTGGCCATTATTCATTAGATTTGGGAGACCGAGCTGTTTAAGCCGAAATTTCGCAGGGTAAAGAAAAAAATGTTGCACATTTTACATTATCTCTTGCAAATATGAAAGCTTGCTGCAATTTTCAGATACAATATTTATGAATTGGTCTTTCAGCCAAATCCACTTTTGCATAAGGATACACAGCTGCCGGTACCCAAAAGTATGATACTTCCCAAATATATCTTTGCCATTTTTAAAATCATTCTAGGGGCTTGAAAATAAAATTTCTTTCACTGTAAGTGAAATCTCTAGTTCGGATGTTTCAAAGACAGTCTGAAATTAGCTGGGTTTTGTTTGTGTTTGTTTGTTTGTTTGTGCACAAGAATAATTGATTAAATCGGCACAAGCGTAACTGATTATATACTCTAAGGAAAGAACTGAGGAAATCAGCTGCAAAACTAGCAGCATTGTGTAGAGCCATACCCAATTTTTATGCTTACATCTCCTACATGGAATCCCCTCTAAATTATACAGTAGCAGATTTGAAATGTGTCATCACCTCCCACCACTGGATATCTAGATTTTGAATGAATGTAACCTGCATTTTTCAACACTTCTAAGGAAATTTTTTTAAGATGTCTCTTTAAAGTTTTTTTTTTAATGAAAAGGCAAAATTTGCATAGAAGAATATCTAATTACTCAAGACTTACAAAGAATGTCAGCCCTCTTTCATTAACCAATGCAATGACCCTCTAATAGTTTCACACTGAGGAAAAATATGCAGAGAAATATGCCAAGTCTAATGCCAATTAGGATTTTGAAAAAATATATATATTATAGACCAGGCGAGCGAAATGTGAAAGTCACAGTTAAAAATTGAACTTATATCCTTCAGTCTATTTTTAATGGAAATTGAAAAGCTATCTTTATCAAATTTCTCATTCAGTGGATAATAATAAATCTATTGCTCAGATATGGTTTAAATTGTTCTTTGGAAAAGGAGGGTTTTGAGAAAATCAAATAGAAATTGCATTAAAGAAAAAGAAATGCCTTTTTAACTGGAATTACCCTCCATATATAGCCTGTAGTTTTTGATACATCCTAGGTTTGCCAGAGTAAGAGGCAATTGGACACCATGAAAAATTATTTGTAACCATTACAGTAAGAGAAAAATGTGTTTGCTTATTTAAGGGAGAATAAGCAAGTTCAGTGTTGTGCCTTTTACTTTGAGAAGTATGTCTGCAGGGATCCAGATGCTAAGAAACAGTAAGCTGATGACATTAGTTTGAAATGCTACGCTACACATTAAGAAGCCATACACCTACTATTTATTTCACCTATTTATTTTACCAGCACGAATTAGGTCTTCTGGAAAAGAAATCAAATTTCAGTCAAACTTGCAAGAAAATAACAATACTTGGCACTTACAAAATGCTTTCCATCTGAAAAAAAAATGCAAATAATTAAGAGGTAGCAAGGGAGAACTGAGACATTGTGCTGGTCACCAATGGAGCCGGGACGTCCACGGAAAGCTCCAATGCCATCAGGTGTTGCACAGCTGGAAGCAAAGTGCCTGCAGTGAGAAGGTGCTGCCTAATGTATCCTCACCGCTGAGATGGATCAACGCCCCAAAAAGCCTTCGCTGTGGCAGCTCTTTCTGCCAATGATATATTCAGCACCCCACAGCCCCCCACTTTATGCCCCACTCAGATAGCCAGCTATGAATGGCACCCAGAACTGATCATCGCCTAGAATAGTCTGTAGAGCTGCCCTAATTTATGGATCAGAGAAGTGATCCACAAAAAGCATTATATATATGGTCTAAGCTTGTAACATTGCACAATAGAAGAATTATAAATAAAACCCATTTCTCTGGGGATTTCCAGTTTTGCTGCCTTCAACAAAACCCCTTTTACACAGACTTTAAAATCCTTAAGTATTTTTTTTCTGACGGCAATACTATGCCAAATATTTATTTTATCAGTCCAAAACTCAATTTACTGCTGAAATCCTGCATGAATACTTCAGAGGAACTTCTAAGATCCTGCCTGGAAAAGGAGGAAAGATTACAGAGAAGAATATTGTGCAAATAAATCTCTGACTGTATCGCCAATCTTACACACTGCTGCTTTGCCCTAAGGCAAGTACCTGAATATAGGCACCCGTACATAGAAAGGGTCTAAACAAGCTAAATGAAATTCCTGGATACACGCGTGATGTATATCAACTTTCTGCAGTGCTGTGTTCAGTGAAGGTGAGAATAACAGAAGGATACCTGAAAGAGAGAGCGAGAAGGTAAGAGGAGAGAAGAAAGGAGGAGAGGGCAAGGTGGGAAGTAGAAGGTCCTAAGGCCTGACTGAAGTAAAAATAAAAATGATCCTAGTGAAGGAAGCTAAAGATTAAAACATACAAATATAAAAGAAGGAGAGGGAACAGTTAAAAATACAAAGTGGTATTAAAAAAAAAAATTAAAAAAAACCAACCAAACAAACAAAAAACAAAAAACAAAACCCTCAAAACCAAAACATGACAGAGAAAGTTTAGACCTTTCAGAAGCTCAGGTCAGTAATTCTTTGTCAGCCAAACTCTCCTTGATTTCAGTGGGAGTTTTGCCTTGATAAGGACAGCAGGAGAGACACCAAATGCAGCTTTATTTCTTATACTTGAAGAACAGCAAGATATAGCAAGATATTCTGTTGTTGAAAAAAGATTATGCATTTTTGAAGAAATATGGATATTACAGGCCAGGCAGTATAAATGTAATTGCTATGACCAGCTGAGTTACATCAGTGTGCAGCAGCTGACAATAAGGTCCTTTGTGCTGGAAAGAAAGAAAAAAGATGAAAAAATTGACTCATGCCACCTTGCAAACAATCAAATTAAAGGTCCAGAATTATTCCAGCAAAGTTTCCATTGACTTCAGTGACAGCCCAGAAAACAAACAAGATTCTTCAGTCCTTCTTATAATTCACTGACTCAGGGTGAAAATGAGTGACCTATTTATTTTTTTTATCAGTATTGCTCTTGCTGAAATTGTTGGAAATGCACCCATCTGGTTCGCAGAACTATTGTTTGATTAGGCTGTTTATGTGAAAGTACCTTTCCCAAATATTGTATTAATTTATTGAAAAGGAAGCATAAGATAAATAGATTGGAAAATAAAATATTCTTCTTGGCTTGCTAACCAAAGATAAAGCAAATAAAAAAAACCTTGATGCTCATCTGATGAACAGGATGAAGATTCTGCCTAAGTAAGTAGCAGCCTTAATGGTCCATGTAGAAACCATATAGCTGTTTCCCCCTTCATAAATCACAAATTAAAGGACCTGTCACTGAAAGTGTAATTGGAATGTGGGTATGTCTAATGCAAAGCCTCCAATTTAAAACCTTTTACTGTTTTAGATGTCAAAATCAAGAACAGACAAAATACCACAAGTAAAATCTGTAGAATTACCAATAAAACCACCAAGGCAGATATTTTCTATGAGAACTAGGAACAGCAGAAAAATACCTCTTCTCCAGCTGCTCATGTTGCATGCAATAATATTTATTATCAACAAGATTTTGCAAGCATACCATTCTTATCCATAACATGGGAAATATCACGTCAATTCTCCATGACATATTAACAGGAGGTGTCCCACCCAAACCAATAAGCCTAGGACACGCTCAAGGTTGGATTCGTTCAGCCACTGACCCAATCTGATAACCAGTAATTCTCAGGTTTTGCACGGTTACATCCACCTGTTGATTTAGAGATTACGAGTGGGAGCTGCCTTATTAAAATTTGACACACCTAACAGAGGGAATCAAGAGAAAAACAGTCTGGCCTGCTCATCAATGACAAAATGATAATCAATAATCAAACTCAGTTATTATTGTTTGCAAGGCTAAAACTATGCTCCAGGAAATTCATTGCCATCTGTAAGCTTGTTAGAGTTGATGACGATTTTCTCATGTTGGTTTTCTTCCCGATGATTGAACAGTATTGTTTATTTTTAAAGGAAAAAAAAATATAAAGCTGCTTGAATAATGAATTGTTTATCCCAAGACAGAACAAACCATAGTGATGAACTTTAAGAATGGTTACCAAATTAGAATCGAGAATGCAAAACAAGTATTTTCCTGTTCAAGGTTTTGTTTTTAATGTGTTTTTATTTTTAACCGGATTGAGTGCTGATTACACAAAATTCAAGGCTACCCGGACATCAGACTGCTCAACTGACCGAAAAGTTTGATGACTTCTCTAAAAAGTGAGGCCTGTGCGTGAAATTAAATCAGTACCACTGCTCCGAGATAACTTGGGGTGGGGGGGGAGTGGGTAGAGAGGTTAATATTGCTTATTAAATAATGTTAAATGCAATCAAACAAGACGTGCAGGATTCGGGAGGGCTCTTGGAGCTCCGGTTGTTTCCCCGGGCTGCTTATGCAACCTCACTCACGCAGGCAGGGTAAGGGCCTGCCATTTCGTTACGTAAAGTAGCCCAAAAATACAGCCAGGCAGTTGTGAGAGCACCATGAAGTGCTACACCAGAGTTCCTCTACCAGTTAGCATATATAAATGTTAAGAAACAATCAGAAGGACTTAGATATTGCTGACTTTGGGATTGTTGCTGCTGTTTTAATAGCAATAGGTCTCATCCGAAAGCTAGCAAACATCATCCGCCTGAGCTACGTTTGAATACATTGTGCTTTGACCATTGCTTAAGTGAACAGCAATACACAGTCTCTGGTTTAGCACAGCCATTTTAAGTATGATCCAGGGCTTTAAAATCTGCCTTTCAGATGATTAAGCAAATCATCTGGTTTAGTAAACAGCAGCCAATGCAACATTATTGTTTTCACCAGTGCTTAAGTGCCGTGGATAGCTGAAGAAAATTAATTTCCAACGCATCTTCTCATTCTCACTCTCAGATATTCAAAGCTTGGTCTCGTACAGACAGATAAAACTGTAACTACAGCAACACTAGGTCAAGAAAAATTACCACCTTGCCCCGAATCCTCTCCTTTATACTGGGCAGCAGGACAAGCTCAAGAAGCGTGCGTGAGCAGGGCAGGCATGCAGCAATATTACAGTCTCCCAGCAGAGACATCTCCAGCCAGGCATTGTATCCTGGTATTCAGTGCCTCTTGGTGGGATTGCTTCTGTGAATGTAATTGCTTTCTGAACCTACTTGAACCCAAGAAGATAAGGCCGTCTATCCTCACCATGCCTGCACAGCTCAATAATAGGACACCAGGGAGCGAGCTTGAGCGCTTGTGCCCTGCTTTTTGCAGTGCTGCTGAAGTTCTAGCTCATGCCCTGGCTCTGCTTTGGAGAACTTTAACTGGCTTCTTCCAACTATCTCTTTCCATGGCAGATGTGCTGTATTGGGGCCAGCCCTGAGCAGTGAAGGTGCGAGCCACCAGGAGCCCCTTGGCCTTGGGAGCCTAGTGGGGCCGGACACCGACGCACTTCATTTCGCAGAGCAGACATGGGCAGGGGGAACACCCAGCTCGGCAGCCCCCCTCAATTGCGGCCAGATGCAGGTGCTGAGGGGCAAATACAGGAATAAGGCAAATATTTCCTCAGGATATTCACAGAACCATAGAATAGTTTGAGTTGGAAGGGACCTTTAAAGGTCATCTAGTCCAACCCCCCTGCAAGGACCAGGGACATCTCCAACCAGATCAGATTGCTCAGAGCCCTGTCCAACCTGGCCTTGAATGTTTCCAGGGATGGGGTATCCATCACCTCTCTGGGCAACCTGTTGCAGTGTTTCACCACCCTCATAGGAAATTTTTTTTTTCCTTATGTCTGGTCTGAATCTTCCTCCCACTATTTTAAAACCATTACCCATAGTCCTGTCACAACAGGCCCTGCTGAAGAGTTTCTCCTCATCTTTCCTATAAGCCCCCGTTAGGTACTGGAAGGCTGCTATAAGGTCTCCCCGGAGCCTTCTTTTCTCCAGACTGAACAGCCCCAACTCTACTCACCAAGCTTCCAAGAATTTGCAGCTCAAAACTTTCTAAGCCAGAGGCCGTGGTTTTCTATTTAATAGCCCTTGATGGATTTCTCTTCCATGAACTCATCCAGTCACCTCATTAGCTGATGTAACCTCTCAGTGTCCACATCCTGTGGTAAGGAGCTCAGCAGCCTGACCATGCCATGTGAAGACACACCTCCTTTTGTTTCCATCCCCACAACTGCCTGCTTCACTCGATGCCGTCCACTGCTGTTGCTGTGAACAGTCATCCCCGGTTTGCCTTCTCCATGCTTTGCTTAATTTTACAGATTTCTGTTGCATCACTTTATCAGCGTTGCCACTCCTCACGCAGGAGTTTCTCTGTTCCTCTGATCACCTTTGCTGCCTCTCTGAATCTCCTCTCTCACCATCATACACCTTTGAGGTAGAGGGATCAACAACACACACTACTGAAGATGTGGGCACGCCATAGTTTATACAGTGAAATAATGGGATTCTTTTTAAAAAATTCTTAATGTTCTATTTGCTCTTTCTTTAAAAAAAAAAACCCTCACATCTGAGCATTGCATTGATTTTTACTCTGAGTTGTCTATGCCAGATTTTATCTAACTTTCAGCATCTTCAGTGACCTGTAGCAATGAATTTCTATGTTTTTTCTTTGGGTCACATACATTTTCTTCTGTTAGCTGAAAGCTAACAGAAGAATGCATATCACATTCCTCTGACATGAAGATACTCAAAGAGAAAGGGTGACTGAAATGTCCCAGTAGATGATGCTCTGTCATGCTAACACTTCTTGGATGTTTTGAAATGACAAAGAGGTTTCATACCTGAACTTCCAAATTTCCATTCTGATCTCAAATGCACATACACATCCTTTCGATTTTTTTCCTGTATCATCATCTCACTTGGCTAGAAATCTTCTGTTTGATGCACAGATCCCTAAGAACAGTGGTAAAACAGCTGAAAAACACCTTCTGTCATAATCAGGCCAGCAAAAGACCAGCTTTTTCTACACAGATGTGTGCCCAAGCAGGAGAAAGTGAGATAACCTCCCTGTCTCCACCATGTACGTGGTTGGTTCTGGAGTATCTCTGAGCCCTGAGCATGCTACCTGCTGCACAGGCACAGCAGAAAGAGATGGTGTTGCCTCAAAGAGCTTACAGTTGAAGGGCCGGACAAGGAACAGCAGGCAGGCACTGGCAGAATACAGGGCAAAGCATCTGGCAATACTATTTCCTGGTGACAAAGGTCCAAGCTCACTAGTGACCTAACTTTTGTGATAGTTTTGTTTTTCTGAAGCCACAGATGAATTTTCAAACTGACGCAGGATTAAAACTAGCATCAGGGGTGCATAAGGCTATTCCTCCCAAACGTGGCAGGCAGCATACGAGAAACACTGATCTCTGCCACGGTCCTTGGATGAAGGAACAGAAATGTCTTTACCAAAGTGTAATTAAACACAACATTTCAGTTGGACTGAGTTGTGCTTCATGGTTTGCCTTCACGGGGAAGAGACACAGGAAGAGAAGCATAAAAATCAGTATTTACCCCTCTACTCCCAAAATTGAATTTATGTGTAGAAGGCCAAGAAAACTGCTCCCTAAAATCTCTCATCCTAATCTGCCCACATCCCTGAGCCACCACAAGATAAATGCAAGGAGCGGAGAGCGAACCACGTCTGCAGTTTCTCAGCTGCGTACTCGGAGCACGAGGCTCCAGGACCACATCCCTTCTCGCCCCCTTGCCTTTCCTGCCCTGCACCTCCTGTATTTCTGAATTCAGCTGGCGGTACACTGGTGTGTACATATATCCTGCGTGGCCCAAAGCAAGTCATAACAAAGAATCCTTCCCAAAAAAACCTATGTATTACCAAAAGCACCGCTACGTAAACAAATCCACCACCATTTATGCATTCTGCTTAAATTTGCCTTTCATGGTGTTTGCCTTTCAAACGTCAGTAATCGGTCTCATAAAGAAAAAGTCAGTCTATCAGCTGATGCTGATTTCTGACTGAATTCAATTAGCTAAAATACAAATATTTGCATGGCCTCAGCCTAGTTTTTCAAAAACAATTTTTAATAAGACCAAGGATCAACAGAAAGCTAAGTCAAACGTAAGAAAATGACTGGTTTTTTTTACAGATTCCCTTATGAAGTCTGCAACTCAAGTGCATCTGCCCTAAGAGCCTGAAAGCAAAACTATAAACACAAATGAAAGTTACTTAAATTCTGTACTGTCCAGTTTAGAAAGAGAAGCAATGACATGCACATAAACACATTTAACTGACATTTTCAACTGTATGATATTTACAATCATCAGTTGTATACTGATTATATAAGTAATCTGATTGCTTACAACTTATGGCTGAACACAGGCAATGATTATTTAAATCATTCCATTTGCTGTGCAAAACGTCCTGTCCTTACAGAATGCTAGAGCTACAAATGAAAACCACCAGTCGTTGATCTTAATTTTCCTACTTTATATGACTGTGTTACAATGCAACATCAGTTACATGATTACATACTATTTTTTTCAACAAGGCTTCACTATTTTGATGTATTGTTAATATTCTGAGCTAGAAACTTTTCCTCCACCCTAGCCTACCACAGCAGTCACCAAATGAGTTGAGTCCTTTAGGTCCACAGCATGAAAAATAGCATACAGATTTGCTTTCCTGTCCATGGCAAACCTAGTGCTGGGAGAAGGTGGGCAGACACCACAGTGGAGGCCTGAGACTGGCCCTGGTGCCAGGTCCTGCTCCTTGGGGTGCTGTCTGATGGCGGGATACAGGATAATGAGGAGAACAAGCACATGGACTCAGCGTAACTCCAGAGCCTGGGCTCCACAATGGAGATGGCTCCTCTCCAGGTCCAAGGTCCACGACTGAAGCAACAATAGTAGCTCCTCGTGGCAAGGAGACAGCAACAATTTCTGTGAGGGGACCAGGGGAGGGGCAAAGAAGTGGAGGCAGGGGCTGAAGAACACCATAAGCAGTGTGAAGAGGAAGATGAGAAGGATGAAAAAGCAGTAGTACCATGACCTGATCATTGAAGGACTGGAAACCTCTGCTTTTGCAGGCTCAGATCTCCCGTCCCTGTCCATCACAAGTCTCTCATCACCTTTTTCTGCCCACATTTCCTTCTCTTGGTCTGGGTTTTCCACCTCTATCTCCAGTTCCCCGTACCTTGTACCCAAGCTTTGTCACCTACGACCCCATCAAGTACTTTGACTTATTTCGAGGTCTCTGCTTGTCACTTCCTCTATGCCTCCATTACCAATACCTCCTCTTCTCCATTCCAGCCCCACCATTTCTTGTCACCATGCATGAAAATTAAGCAGTTTGCTGCTTCTCCACCCTGCCTCCGCATCAGCAGGCACACTCTGCCACCGAGGACACAGCTGAGACAGCCTTCAATGCAGCCTCCTTATGGTGCTCACCATAGCAGTAACATCTGGGAAGAATAACCACAGGGGAAAGTCCACTCACACCTTCAGCCACCAACTGGAGAGCTCTCATTCTTCCCAGGAAGACGGGAAATTGCTCAGCTCCTAACAACGTTCAGCGTGCTCCGTGCTGAGAGCATCTTCAGCAAGTGAGCGCAACAGTCAAGCCCTCAACATCCCTTCACCGAGAGCGTGCAACCCAGGCATTGTGACAAAATGATAACTGAGACAAATTCTGGAAGGTTTTCACAGGCTTGACATAAGGCACACCCCCATCACAGGACTGATCGCAAGCCAAGTATCTTTTTCCTGCTCCAAAACGCGAAGCCACAAGAATTCAACAGTCTCAATGAAAGTGTTTCTTAACACAGCCAAAAAACGCAGATTCACAGAAAAAGAAGGATCAAGGTCTCCTCACGCAGGGTGATGTAGACCTGAACCATCTTCATCAGATACGTGGCCAAGGAATACATTTCCCTCTAACCACGTTCTCAGAAAGAGCTGAACCATTTTATCTGAAACTTCCCAAAGAGAGCCTGTCTTAAGCAAACACTCAACCTGGAAAATGTCAGCCTGGTTTTATGCTCAGCAAATGCCCCAGCACCTGACAGGAGAGCATTGTACTGGAAAGCACTAGGTAGTTTTAACCGTAGACAACATTACTGCCTGTGATGAAATAACAACTCCTTTAAGTGCTGTCGCGTGCAATTACGTTCTCTGAATGCTCCTGTTGCGGAGCAACTCGGTCAAGATTCATCTCCAGACACATATGCAGGATCGGGCCCCCCGCCCGCTGCCAGAATCGGACAACAAGCAGCGGATGAGCTGGCAAGATCTGGAAACTGCGAACGCTAATTATTTAGTATCGCCGACTAAACTAAACCCACGGTGGGATACAAATTAACATGTCACACCGTGGTGGGGGGTAAGGGAGAGAGAATTTTCCAATCCAACGCCACTTGTTGAGCGTCACGCTCAGGTTAGCCCTGCCCGTCCGAGGGAACCCCACAGCCCTCCTGGAGATTCAGCACGGCGGAAAGATTTGAGTTCCTCTGCTTGGCTGTAAGGCTGATAACTGCTAATTATTTCTGAGTCGCTTGAGTGAAAGTAAACTGCCATCCTGCAGACAGATAAGGAGTAGGGAGGAAAGTTTCTGGATGAGCGTGAATTGGCAAATCGGGCTAGTGACCACCGACAGAGGAAAACACCACTGCACAACTCTTCCTGAGAGGTCTTGCATCGCCGCTCAGCCGTGGATTTAACATTTCACCCCGTTCTGCAAGCGGGAGCGCTCCCGGCACACGACACAACCTCGGCTCCCACCGGGAGCCTTCTCCCATTCCAAAATCCTACTGGTCTTACTGGAAGTTTTCCCGGACTGAACACAGCTGCCCGGTCGTGTCACAAACCCTGTTCCAGTCTAGCCCAGATGAACCCCAACGTCAGGAAAACACACCAAAATGAGACGGGGAGGGGGACAGGTTGGGGGGGGGGCAACTTATTTTTCCAGAAGGAGGGGCCAGCCCGGCCGGACCCCGCTCCGCACGGAAACTTTCCCGCGGCAGAGGCGATGTCGCCCTGCACCGCCCGGCACGTCCGCGGTGCGTGGGACGGAGGGGAGCTGACCCCGATCGCCGCCGCGGGGGGGTGTCACGCGTGGGCGGGCATCCAGCGTGGGTGCTGCGGGCGGGTGCCCCCCCTCCCCGCCTCATCCCCCCCTCACCCCCCCGGCGCGAGTGTCGCGGGTGGGCGCCCCGCGGGGCGGAGGGAGGGCCGGGGCCGCGGGTTACCTGGGGTGCCGGTGCTGCGGGAGCGCGGCAGGGAAGCTCCAGCCGCCGCCGCTGCTGCTGTCCGCGGTGGCCACCTGGGCGCGGGAGCCGCCGCCGGTGCCGGTGCCGGCGGTACCGGTGCCCGCGCCGCCGGGCTGAACGCCGCCGCTTTTCCGATGCCTGCCGGTGCCGCTGCGGCAGCGGCCGCCGCTGCTCCAGCCGCGCAGGAGGCCGGCCTCGGGAACCGGCAAACTCTTCCTCGCCGACGAGGAGCCGGGGACGCTGCCCGCCTCCTGCCTGCCGCCGGTGCCGGTGCCGGTGCCGTGTCTCATGGTGCGCGGGGCCGCCGCATGCCGCGCTGCCGCCGCCCCGGGCGCCGCGGGACCCAGGCGCGCCGGGGCCAGGGGCTCCGCCGGCAGCGGGAGGCCGCCGGGAGCCCGGGCTGCTGCTGCGTGGGGGGGGTGAGGAGGCCGGGGGCCGGGAGGGCTGCTGGCTGGGGCTCCTGCTGGGGCATCAAGTTGGACGCGCGGCCGGGAGAGGCAGGGCGGGAGCAGGGGCTGCGGGGCCGAGAGTTCTCCGCCAAGTTGGAGCCCGGCGGGCGAGGCGGGGGCATCCTCTCCGCCGGCCCTTCATCATCATCATCATCATCATCGCCGCCGCCCCGCGCCCTCAGCCGGAGGCGCTGGGTGCCCGCGCCCCGCGCCCATGGGCAACTGCGGCCCCGGCGATTCCTGTCGCCCCGGCTCCCTTCGCCGCTCGCTCGCCTTCCCCGGCAGGCACCGGAGGAGGATAGGGGGGGGAGGGTAAAGAGTGGGGGGAGAGCCCAAATCCGAGGCCGGTGCGCAAAATGGGTCAGGGAGGGGGGAAAGGGAACCCGGCGTTCGCCTGCCCCCCCTCCCCGCGGTGGGCTGCGGGAGGGCCGGGCTGGGGCGGTGGGTAGCGAGAGGGCTGCGGAGGAGCTCTCCCGCCCCGGCTCCCTGTGCACAAGTGCAGGGAATGTTCCACTGACCTACATATTTTTCCAAACATACGTGACCTTTTTTTTTTTTTTTCTCCCCCTCCTCTCGTTTTGTGGGAGGAGACAGGCGAGGATCCAAGAAAAGGAGAAGCTGGAAAGAGAACGAAAGGGGAAGCAAGGGGAAGAAAAAAAATTAAAAAAAAAAATTTAAAACCTCAACCAAGAAGCCAGCCCCGCATCCAGGATGGTTTCACAATGCCTCGAGCAAACCCTCGCGTGTCCGCTTTCACACGTCCCTGTCGCGACATCCCCACGGCCCCGACCCCCGGCAGCCCCTGCCGCTCCATCCGGTACCGGGCTGCGCTCAGGTGTGCCCGACCCCCGTCCCGTGGGGTGGCCCCCTGCTCCGGCCGGGGCCCGGCACCGCGCTGCCCCGGGGCGGGTTCCCGCCCCCCCGGGGCACGGGCGGGAGCTCCCCGTTTGGTTATGCAACGCCGCACCGGCAATTAGAGCAAAACCTTGACAGAGAGCTCCTTTCTTTTTTCTTTTTTTTTTTTTTCCTTGTTGCAAAGTAGGTCATTCTTTTTATTCCCCCACTTTTTTTTTTTTTTTTTTTTTTTTTTTTTTTTTGCCTAATACTCCTCCTTCAAAGCGGCCAGCGCGAGATAAGGCGCTGTGCTGGAGCCTGGGAGGAGCTGTTGATCGGGAGCCTTTCCTTCGCCTCCCCGGGCATTCCTCCCGACTCCCGACGGCGGCAGGGAGCGGGCTCTGGGGTTGCCCTTCTCCCCCACGGAGGGCAGAAATAGCCGAGGAGGGGGCCTACGGCTCGGCTGTACCCTGCCCGCCTCCCCCGGGCCCCGCAGGCCCTTGCCCCCTGCCCGCTGTCGCCTCTGCACCCGGGGCTCGCTGGCACCGCTGTGCCCACCCGGCCAAAGCCCCCCCTCCCTTCCCCATTGCTATGCCAGAGAAACACCTGGAGTAGGCATCCCTGCAGAAGGGGTCTCCCCTCTTTGGGTACAGCATTTACTTTTTAGGATAGTTGCATTGTTTTTGTTCAGAGAAGGGATCTCCCCTTTAGCTGGTGCAAGCTCTGTCCCTCCCAAAAAGGCCTGGCTGCGCTGCCACACCTGTGCCGGCAGAATTTGTGTGGGGGTGGCAGGGGCTGTTTCCCCATCTCCCCTGCTCCGGTTTTCCTCTTTTTAAGGACACCTTAACCCTCACAAAACACCAACCGGCAGAGACCTCTCTGCCCACCGTGGGTGTGCATCTGTGGGTGCAGCGCGTGGGCTGAAGGTTGCTCCAGTGAGGAGCTGTGCGGCTTCTGCCACTGCCCCCAGCACCCAGAGCACCCCGTCACCTCACCGTGATGCCTGGCTCCCCCCCTACGCCACATCCAGCCAGTTATTCCATCCGATTCAATCCCGAATGCAAATGTTAATAATTACAAAGCATGGAAAAACGTTGGGCTCTTTTGCCGAGCACTTTTACACCGTACTTTATACAACAGGCATGACTAATGTTGAAAGGGTAAAGTTGTTTACTTTTAACCAAGATTAAATACAAAACTCTGAAAAGCTCCTCCCTTCCGTTGGATGAAGCCCAGCATTTTTTCCCATTTGGAAATTGTCAAACAGTGGTTAAACAATCCTTTGGCAAACAAGTCCTGCCTGAGGGAATAAAGCATCAGATACATGGGGAGTGGAATAAAAGACATTTCTGTTCCTGAGGTATTTTTCTTGTGTTGCACAACTAAGTATAACATAAACTCTTCAAGCCTTTTAAGGTTAGAGAAAAGGAACTTCCCAGGATTACGTGCACCACGTGATTTAATATTCCAATCCCCTTGAAAACCTACCAAAACCCTGCCCCCGAAACACCCCTACCCTTTCAAAAGCTGGGAAATCGAGTACCTTGAGGAAGATACCACGCTGAGAAAGGCAATCAGAGACACACCAGGGCATGTGTACAAAATCACATCTCTACCCTGCTTTAACATTTTCCCCATGAATTTCTAGGGACTCCATTGCAGAAGTGAAGGAGTGAGACTGGTTAAGCTTTATTTCTTATATCATTCCCTAGGTCACCGCTGTAAACTTTAATTACGGCAACAAACAGCAGACTGGCTGAGGGTGAGGCAGGCTTTTCCCAGTGCATACCTGAGTCCCGTTGGGAAACACCAGCCGCTCAGAGCAGGCAGCCTTCCTCTCGGGCCGGTGATACATGGTGAATAACCCGATACTATCGATACTGCGTTTGGTTTGGAAATTAACCAAAAGGTAACGCTAGATGCCCCGTGTAAGAACTTTAGGGCAGGAGCCTAGCATTCAATTGTAAAAAATCAAATCATTTTATAATCATGAAATATCAGTGAGCAACTTGTCAGACACCAGGAGCCTGCGATCCACAGCCGCAATCCCTTTTGTTTTAACCAGAATGGGCTGGCCAACCTTTGCAGCCCCAGAATGACACAGCAGGATTTTCAATGGGCCGTGAACCACAAGCTAGGTGCCTCCCAGGGTGGAGGGCCAAGGGGAAGAGCGGGAGAGGACAGTGGCTCCTCAGGGACCCCGCTGCTCCATTGTGGCAAGCCTGGGGGAGGGATGTGGGGTTTGGGTGCGAGTTCAGCTCGGACATACCGGGTTTAACTCCGCTGGCTTGCTTTCTCCCCCTGCCAGGGGTTCGGATTATGTGATGCCACCAGCACTGCGTGATGTAGCCCTCAGTGGAAGAGCTACTTTGGACATCACTTGGCTCCAGAGCCAGAGCCTGGCCACCACAACCTGGAAGCGTAGGCATTACCTGCACAAGATCGATGCTTTTAACCTTTAATAGATACAAGAACATGTTATGGGGAAATAAGATGCAACATGCAACTTGCAGCCCTTAATTTAAATGCAAAGCCTACATTTGAAATAGTGTTTGTGTAGAAGCAAAAAGAGGTCCCCCGAATAATCATCCTCTTATCAACATAAATAGCAACAGTGGTGCAAAAGTCAAGGATGGGACTGTGAGGGAGAGGGGCATGATGGAATAGAATAGAGGAACCTCAGAGAGTCGACCAAATCACACTGAACATGAAACTATGGATGTCCCATCCCTGGAAACATTCAAGGCCAGGTTGGATGGGGCTCTGAGCAACCTGATCGAGTTGGAGATGTCCCTGGTCCTTGCAGTGGGTTTGAACTAGATGACCTTTGAAGATCCCTTCCAACCTAAACAATTCTATGATTCTATGGTTCTATTATTTTTCTTTCTGCGGCTTACAGCTTCCTGAGGGAGAGAGAGGTAGCGCATACTTATCAACCAGCAGCACAGCCTCTGAATCAGGGAAAGGCAGAGAGATGCCACAGTGAAATGGACTTCAGATGTGTCCTACTGGTGCTGCCTCGAGTGCTGGAGTAGGATATCTGATGGGTCCTCAGGAACTCTTCAGCTAGAAAACCAAACTCCCTGCTATTCTGCATGGTTATTACAAGAGAAGAGCCAATCTGCTGATTTGAACTTTCCTTAGTCTGATCTATTTTGAAGCAAAAATTTATCCATTGCTAGGGTTTTCATGGAAAGACTTAGTGATGTATACAGCCTACCTGAGGGTTTGACTTGTCCAGCTTACTCAAAAAAGGGTTTAAGCGGTTAATGCACAGAGTGCAGAGGAAGAAGGCACAGGTTGAAAAATTCGTGACTAAACATTGCATAGACATAATGTCTGGAAGGGCTGAAATTGCTGCTGGGTGCCGAGAAAGCCCTAAAGCTTTCTGCCTGGCTCTTGCGGCTGAGCATTTACAGCCTTCACATGAAGCAGAACTGTTCTGCAGCCTGAGCTGTACGTACGCACTTGGTTGACGTGGAGGGTACTGTATGTGTGTGCGTCAGCCCAGTGAGCCAAAGCTCAAGGCTGTAGAAATAATTCCTTCTCATGTGGTAAAGAGATGATCCACTTAGCCTCTGGTTGGTGGTGGCCTTTGCGCCAGTGCACCTATTGGCCCATACAAGACCTTTCGTTCACTCGCAGTGGGATGGGAACACATCTCATGGCAAAGTCTGGTTTCAGGACTGCACTGGTTGATACAAATAAGAAGTTGTGGCATGGCTGCACCTGGGAGAAAAGCTCTGGTCTGAAATCAGGCCAATGTAGCTTGTTCAGCTTGAGAGCTGTTCAAGAAAATGAAGTTCCAACTCAAACCCAGGAGTAAAGGATCTGCTATTTTTCTCTGAAAGTCCCGGTGAAACAGAATATAATAAAGTGTTGTAGTGCCACAACTGAATTAAGAACGGCTGGGAGAAAGTCTGAATGCAAATGCAGCATCTTCGGCTTTACCTTGACTAAGAAAAACAACTGCATTGATGGTGGACTGCGGTAGTATTTTTTTGGCAAGACACAGTCCCTACAGATCTGCACAAATATTTTAATTCCTGTCAGGTTTCACAGAGACCTCCTACCTCTTTCAGAAGCTCTTGATGAGCAGCTGGAAGGTGTAGCAAACCATTGCCTCTCTCCTTACAACAGGCAGCCTGATCCCCCTCTCCGCTGACTTCAGCAGGAGCTGGGTTAGCCCTGGACTTCATCCTCACTTTCAGGATTCTGCACAGATTTCCAAATTTTTTACTGATTGCTCCCTTCTCTCTCTTTTCCTGAGTACTATCCTTGCTCACAGCATGGGAGTTGCACTGCTTACCACCACACACACGCTCTTTCAAATTCTTCTCAGATGCTTTGATTCCATGCAGCGCTTTACTCTTGCACCTACCTTAAGCTCATTCTGTTATTATTGCTAACGACACATGTTAGTAAAAATATGGAAAAAATTAAACGTAAAAGTTAAGTAAATAACAGAAGAAATATAAAAAATCTTCAAACTCGGGGGTATATGGATCTGCCCTCACATATACAGCTCTGCCATCTATGGTTTTCAAAGCAGTAAGCAGCTATCAGTATCAAGACAATGTGTAAGTCTGAATTTAGCTGCTTGGCTTAAAAAAAAATCAGCTCAGAAGATTTCCCTCCAGGACATTTGTAGCATACATGCTCAGATCTCTCTCATTATCTTCTCTTATACAGCCCCTACATATGAGAAGAAACTCTTAGGACCATTGATTCTGATCTGCTGAACAAATCCAGGACTCAAAATTTCTTCTTAGTGCATCTGGCCAGGTACCTTTTTGTCGTGTTTTAAAAAGACGTTGACCTTGACTTAATAAAAAATCCAAATCAAGTTCATTTCTTCATTGTCTCTTTCAATGGTTTGACTGGTCTTGCCTAAACTGCGGCAATCAGTAGGCACTAGATGTCAATGAGCTATGAGGAGTGTTCTGCAATGTCCTCATCCCTGCCCAAATAGATGCTAAATTCCTGGTAGCAGTGAAAAAAATAAAACCCTACTCAGTTAAATCATGCCGTTAAAAAACATTTACTTTGCTGCTTTAAACTCTTAGTTTGAGCATAGTAGTACAGTTAAAAAAAAAAAAGTTCAGAAAACATTTTTCCTTTGAGGTAGATTATTTCCTTTCTATGTTGTTAATGAAAAAGAGCTGCTTCACAGGCCGCTCTTCCTTTTTTTTTGTGACTGTCAGCTCTTCCTCCTGATATTCACACAAATGCGGTTCTGATTTCTTTGTAAGCATCCCGGGAGCGCGTCGAAATGCAAACAAAACTCTCAAAACCAATTTTTCTAATGCAACATCAGGTGAAATGTTCTGTTGCTTTTGCAAAGTCGGAGCTTTGGCTGGAAAAAACTGGGAAGGTGGATTTGGCCTCCGTCATTCAGGCAGGCTGCGTGCAGACGCGGCCGCTGGCAGAGGCTGTGCTGCTCTGCTCACACAGAGCGTTGCAGGAGGGAAGGAAGCCGAGGAAAAGCAAGTGTTAAAAGGTAAATATTGACTCAAAGAAAGGAGACATAAAGGAGAATGTGGGAGAACTGTAAATGAGCCAGAGAGGATGGAGAAAAATTCCTCAGCAACTGTAATTAGGTTAGATATCAGAAGTAATTGCAGTGTTCCAGCATCAGCAGATACTGCAGGCAATATTTGCCCTCAGCTGCGTTTGCAGAGAGCAAGACAGGTTGTTTCAGCCCGCAGGTCCTGATCCTGACGTGGTTGCACCGATCGCACACAGATGTGAGCCCAGTAAGGCAGCAGCTGATGTCCTCCCTCTCCAATGTCGCTGGAAGCGGGAGGTTTGCAGGCAGTGGAAGCGGTGGGCACTGAGACAAAAGCACAGCGGCGTGTGTGGAGGAAAATGGACCAGCACATGGCCTAAGTGGAAGAATATGTATTTAATGCTGGTGCAAAATTGTGTTAGCGACTTAATACTGAGTTAACAGGTGTTTAAACTGTTGCCGGTGCCTGGCTGATGGCATTGCCTTTGCAGAGGGCTCTGGGAGGCTGGGCTGGTACCTACCTCCTTGCCACAGGTTGGAGCAGTAACTGGGATGTGGGATCTACAGTTGCCTCTGGTTCCTTTGAGATGTACTTCTGTATAAAACCAGATTATATAGGCTTTCTGCAGGGAAAATAAATTTCACCTTTAAGTCTTCTGCAGAGGTTTTACATTAGCAGTTCACGCACTGTCAGAAAATCAATTACCATTGGTATTACATGCAGATGAACAGCACAGAGTAATGGAGAATTCATTTTACACGATGCTTTTAATAAAATGCTAAATACAGCAAAATATTTTCCAAAGGGCTATTTATAGACTCTGTGTGGGAAGTATGTCTCCGAGGGGAAGTCTGCACCTTTGTAATTTGGATTAGGAGTGAGTCTCAGCCTTCTTAATGCTAACCTTGGTCAAGCACATATTTCTGCCAGGATGGATTAAAGGTGACAACAGTCCATCATCTGTATTGTGATGGCTGTAACTGCACATGGAAAAACAGTTTTTCTTTTCAAAACAAGAGTTTCACAGGCTGTGCTGTTGCAGTGCCAGTTGTTGCAAGACCCGAAAATAACTTAATTACTCCCTTGTTCTTGACACTCTTATCATCTTTTCCTGTTCTTAATGCCAAAGCAGTTTGCTGATTAGATTTGCTGTGTGGATTTCAGCAAATCATTGACATCAGCACTTCTTTACAAGCGGATGTATTTGCAATAACAGCCCTATTCCTACCTGAGTTTGAGGATGTAGCCGGGCCAAAGAAAGGCACTCGGACAGTTTTATTAGGAAGCAATTAGGAAAACGAGAACAGCGATGCAGGTCCAGACCAAAGTATGCTGACTGTGACTGTGACAAGAAAGAGAAGTCTGAGGAACTGAATAAGAATAGCACAAGCATGCACTTCCCTAGAGTGCTCTCTCAGCTGTCAATAGTTCACGCTCCGGAGCTCCCCGCATGCCTGTGTAACCACACCATGGGCAACATCTTACTGCAGGGAACCCCACAGCTTAACTATGCTCTTTATGAAGACCCATCTGGTTTCACTCCTTTTGAACCTGCTAGCTTTATCTGGCACCCTTTCATTCCTGTGTTGGAAGAGAAGGGGAGCAATCAGTCCCTCTCCACTGTCTTTACACTACTCATGTTTTTACAGACACATGTGACATCCCTTCTCAGTCATCATTTTTCGAAACTGAGGTATGGAAACTGCTCCATGGTTTTGATCATCTCTCTGGCTCTTCTTTGAATGTTTTCCACTGTATTTCCTTTAAGGCGAGGACCAGGACTGCATATAGTATTCAACAGGCAATCCAAGAAGCCACCCGCTAAATCTGTGTAGATGCATGATGGCCTTCTTGCTTTTCCTCCCCTAATAACTGCTAACATGGGGCAATGGCTCTTGTGTCTTTAAGATCCTCTGAGATTCATAGTACATTTCAGTTACATGAGCTCAAGAGCAGTTTTTTTTCCGTTCACCTTTTTTTTTTTCTAGCCTTGCTGAAGCCAACTCAAAATAATAGGAATTTGTCTTAACTTATTTACAGATTTAGCTCTGTAAAGAGCTAAATGTATTGCTAAGGAGAAAATGTATTCTTATTCATTGTAACTTCCAAGATTTCTGGAGGGGCTATATTTAAGTTATATACACAAAAAATAGCCGTGCTGGAGGAGGAAGGGGAGTCAACTGCAGAAAACCTTTGAAGAGCAAAAAGAAATGTTTCAAAATGCCCTAAACTTGTGAAAATAAAGGTAAGATAGAATAGAATAATATTAAAAAACCCCTTTGACCATGTCCCTGCAGTAGAATGTACTCCCTTCTTTTAAATATTTTTGTTAGAGCTAAAACCTGTGAAGCCATGAAAACAACTAAAATAACAGATGAGCCCTTCTGCCAGTTGCTATTGCAATCTATTACTTGCAGGAAGGAAGCATGTTTATTTAAAAATATCCTCCTTGCCCTTAAAGATATAGTCAGATGTTTGTATTACTTGAAAACTGTTGTAAATACCATAATTACTCAGGTCCTTTTCCATTTTGCAATCCTTGCTAGGTGTATTATTTTATGTCTTACAAATTTAATCTAATCCATGCTGGTACTATTAAGTAAGACTGATACAGCGCTGTAAAAAAACCAGCAGTGATGACCTAAGCTTCAGTCTGATGTTTCCTCCTTGCAGGGTAACCGATACCTATTTCCTACTTGGCTCCACCAAGCAAACCACCAAAGGCCCTAGCTGATGTCTGCCCTCAGGTTTTCCACCGGTTCATCCTGCAGCAATGACCCATACTCCCTGCTGCCGTCCCAAGAGTAGTCTGACAACCTCAAGCCGAGTGCCATGGAGTACAAATACTAAACCTGTGCCTTAAAATGTCTTTCCAAAGTTGTGCCTAAGTATCTCTAGCTGCTTTATGAGAGTGAGTGAAATGGTCTGAAAGCTTCATTTCAATTAATCTCTGCTCTACCTCTACTTGCAACAGTCAGCAGCAGCATTCAGCTTTCAAAAGCTGATGGTAATGCTGTATTGGCAAGAGTGTGCTGGCCGGTTCACTACTTCTGAGAAGAGTAAACAGCTCCAGTCTGTATCACACAAACAGAACTTCCTATTTCTGAAACCTTTGATCAGCAAATTTCAGACCCCTGCTACTCTATCTTGGGTTAGATATTCGGAAGTCTTCCATGGAGATGCAAACATTTCTTTGGAGCACGATGAGCTTTTGACTTTTACCTTTCTTTGATTATTTATTTTTAGAAAGATAGAAAGCAAAGATCTTTTCTGTGAGCACTCCTGCCCCAGGCAGCTGCTATTCACAGTGGAAGATGAGTAACAGTTTGCTATTCAAACAGGAATCGGAGTGTGTTGTACAATTGCAACAATACGAGATAGACTTGGAAAGATGGCATGGAGCCATTCCTTCCTGCCTGGTACAGAAGAAAACTTTTGGAAAGGCAGGTAGAGAGAAGGATATTGAAAATATATTGGCAAGGCATGAAGTGACGGTGAAGAGACCATAAGCAGATGTGTGGGACATTGGGGCAAGGAGAGGACAAGAAGCCAGGATGAGATGCACAGAGGTCTGATGGGAGGTATGGACTAAGACTTGCAGGGATTTGGTGTGACTTAGTGATGTGAGCACTTTGCTGAAACTCTGGAGACCTTAGCGTAAGTCTGAAGTTCAGTGAGCTGCCTCATTGCCTCTGGCAACTCAACTTCACCTCCCCATGTCTCCGATTTTCCCCTCATCTCTTCCTGCTCATCAAATTAGCATCAACAATGAATTTTCAAGACATGGGAAAAGAAAAATAAATTGTGCTGGGACTTAAAGATGAGGACACACAGCCTGAGTCAAAAGGCGAGATGACTCCATGGGGTTTAGGGGAAAGGGATGAGACGACATTAGCTCCCTTCAGCTAAATCTTGAGCAGAAGATCTGACATCATTATGTTCTCAGCTCTAAATAAGGAGAGCATGAGGCTGGGGATGTGGTACAGAACATGCAGCACGCAACCAGCACAACAAAGCCATTGCCAGGTAGAGATAAACGTAGGGCAGCCAACTTACATAAAGCCTATCTCTCTTGGTCTTTGGTTGCTAAAGAAGGATTAGGCATTGAGAAACCCCTCCTGTGTGATGAGGGCAGAGCACAATGAGCTAAACTGCTCCTTTAACAGTACTCAGGGAGCAAAACATGCCGGAGCTGCTTTGTGTTTATTTTTTGTTTTAATAATCAAAATCAGCTAGGCTATGGCCTCGTGGATGTACTCAAGTTTGTTTTCAGTTCTCATGTACGTGATGATGTGCCTTATCACATGCTGGTGGATTAGTTTGTTTACAGAAGCATGACTTCAAAAGCTGAGTGTAGTATGAACACAGCACAGTGAGGAAGTGCTCTAGTCTGAGCCTTGACCATATTCTCCATTCAAATGGCCCTGCAAACCAGCACTCCAGTCCTGTGTGCTGCACCCATGTCCTCTCAGAGCCAGCTGTTAGTGCCAGGTCTCTGCAACAGGTTGCCCAGAGAGGTGGTAGATGTCTTATCCCTGGAAATGTTCAAGGCCAGGCTGGATGGGGTTCTGAGCAACCTGAGATGTCCCTGCTCCTTGCAGGGGGGTTGGACTAGATGACCTTTGAAGGTCCCTTCCAACCCAAACCATTCTATGATTCTGTGAGTCAAGTTTTAATCAGTTTTAGAGACTTTCAGACAATGACTCTAATACCTCTGGAAATTGCAAGCTGTTTATGTAGACATAACCATAGTGTATCTCCTTTCAGAGAGGCAGTATCCACTGTTCAAAAAATCTTCTGAAAAGTCAGAAAAAAAAAGACTTACATGCAACTTCAGGAACTCACTTGGTTGTCAACTACTAGTCAGACTTCCTGATGCCAAGTGTCGTAGTTCAGCCCTGATCAGGACCAGACTACGCAGTCTGTCTCTCGCTCCCCCCACCCTCCGAGAGAATAGGAGGAGATGATATAAGAAAAAACAGCTCAAGGTTTGAGATAAGGACGGGGAGAAATCCTTAAAGTTACTGTCATGGGCAAAACAGACTCGACTTGGGGAAAACTATTCATTTATTTCTAAAATTAGCAGGAGAATGAGACAGGGAACAAGATAACCTCCCCCCACCCCTCCCTCTTCCTGGGCTTAACATTATCTCTACTACCTTCCCCTCCCGAGCGGCACGGGGGGGGAAAAGGGAATGGGGGTCGCGGTCAGTTCATCACGCGTTGTTTTACGCCGCTGTATGATCGTCGGGGGAAGAACTCCTCACATTCCTCCCCTGCTCCAGCGTGGGGTCCCTCCCACGGGCCACAGTCCTTCGTGAAACTGCTCCAGCGTGGGTCATCTCTTCCACGGGGTGCAGTCCCTCTAGAACAGCTGTCCCAGCGGGCCCTCCACGGGCCACAGCCTCCTTCAGGCCTCCACCTGCTCTGGCGTGGGGTCCTCCACGGGCTGCAGGGGAATCTCTGCCCCTCCGTGGACCTCCATGGGCTGCAGGGGGACAACCCGCTCCACCATGGTCTTCACCACGAGTTGCAGAGGAATCTTGGCCAGGAGCCATATTACTCCTCCCCCTCCTTCTTCACTGACCTTGGCGTCTGCAGCCGTTCCTCACAACAGGCTGGCAGACGTCTCTCAGGATCCTTTTTACATCTTATTCACTTCTCATCTCCTCTCCACTTCTTGCAGCCAGGCCGGGCCGAGTTGGGCCCAGTCGGCTGCCCGGCGGGAGGCCAGAGGGTGAGGCCTGCAAGGGCCATGAGGCTCGCGCCTCCCCCTCTCTGCCCCCCGCTCAGCTGCTTCACATCTTCTCCTCCTCTTTTTCCTGTTTTCCCCTACTTAAATACGTTATCGCAGAGGTGTTATCACGGGACATTCTGCTACCAATTGGCTCGGCCTTGGCCAGCAGCGGGTCCGCCCTAGGCCCGGCCGAGTCCACTGAACAAAGGGGAGCGACTTCTAGCAGTTTCCTACAGAAGCTACCACCTTAGGCCCCCCCCTCACTAACAAAACCAGAACACCAAGGTACAGTCCCTCTCTGCCCCAAGAAGGGCTAGTTTAACCTGGGCTCCTTGCTGATGTTATGAAGGAAGTGCAATGAGTTGTACACATCTTCCAAGCACCAAGCTCTCCTGAAGAAACTGTTCCTTTCATGGAACGAAGAGCCATGGGCAGGTGTGGGGGTGAGCTGAGACTCCCAAACATACCAAATCCATTCAGTGTACATTAATTATTTGTAACTCTATGGGGTTTAACTGAAATTATGAATAAGTCCAGCTTCCCATTCAATTAATCCAAATTTAGGTGTCTACATGTCAGCTGGGTGTCTAAACTTCTGCAATAGTCACTGGAGATCTAAAGACTGCTGCCAGTGGAGCCAGAGGTGATTCAGGTAAGCAAATGATGGAGTTTGCCTTGTAACACTATGAATTATCTCGCTTAACTCCATCCCCTATTGACTAAATTTCCTTTGACTCTAATGGCAGCTTAGGTACCTAGCTCACTACAGATATCTATAAGACATTCAACTAAATTTAGGCATTCATATCAGCAGCTAAATCCCTCTCTATAAGGCTTATTAGGTCAAACTCATCTGGGCAGGTGTGTGGCCTTCTGTTCTGTGTGCATTACTTCAGTGCAGAACTTCTCATATTGTCAAGACTGAACATTGAAGTGACAGGTCTCAAAACAGAATAAATTGCTTCAGAATATTCTTTATATAGATAAAATGTATTTGAACTTTCAAATTCCTGAGAACTAAAATTAAATGTCTGAAAGAATACCTGAGTGCACCATCCAAAGAATATGATCCTGAAATAGTCATCCTTAAATAGTGGGCCTGATTGCCACCGACACCTACCGTAGAGGCTGAATTAGACCAGAGTCAAGGTCCATCCAACCTCACATCCAATTTTCAATGCAGACAAAGGAGCAATACTTCCCCTTCTGTGCCATCACACCTCCAGCAATCAACAACCATTTGGGCACTTTGTACACCAGATAATGCATCCAGGTGACTTTGTGTAGTGCCCCTATGGGCTTTTTCCTCCACAAAGTTGTTCAAACCCTCTTGGCATCTGTTAATACCTTGGACCTCCTCAACATGCTTTCCTCAGGATGAGAAATTCAGGACCTACTGCTGTGGCAGTAAGCTCCACAATTTAAATATGCTCTGTGTGAAATTGGCATTCCTTTGGTTTTCTTCAGATGTGTTTCTCAGAGGTGCCCCCTTGTTCTAGCATCTGGTGAATAACAATCTGTCATTCCCCACTCACCTTCTTCATCACTTTTCAGCTTCTAAAGATGTCTATTGTAGTCAGTCTGTTTCTGCCAGAACAAATGTTGTTTATAATAGTTGCAAATGTTTGAAGAGACATTAGTTTGTATGAGAATCAGCTCCAGAAACCTGAGCAAGAGGTCACTGTAGAAAGACATCCTTAATATAAAGTGTCTAGGGGGAAAAAATTACCTTCAGAGATTTAATACTGGATTTTCCCCCAACAAAGTCCTTTGATTTGGTCAGACATTTTTAGTACATGAGTTGTTGGTTCCTGTGAAACAACAAGACAGAGGATGATTAGAGTCTCTTTCTCCACTTGGTTTAGTTCTCACATGAGATCCAAGGTATGAAATCCTTACCCATTCACAACCCCCCCTCAAACTGAGTGCATTACTAGTGATATCTTCAGTTTTAATTTTTAAAAAATGAGGAAATGAGAAACATTTATAAATGGGTATTGAAAACACTAGTTTAGATAAAGCTTGTGTATAATTTGTGTTAACTTAAAGCCTTAACAGGTTTCAGTGATCACAGGATATCATGTTTGACAGCAAGTTTTAATACAGCCATAACAAAATACACTTACAATTCTAGACAGAGGGTGTACCTGTCTTCATTTGTATGCTGAGGAAAATCTACTTATTTTAGGTCATTTTGGCAGTTAAATGTGCTTATCAGTGATAAAATAAGGAGAAGATACACTATTTCTGTTGTTTTTTATTCACACATTACTTAATGCAGCCTGGGGAAACTAACTAGAATAATTTTGGGTGAATTTTTCAGTAAAAATTGTTAATGTGTTTGATAGATCTACTAAGCAGTACTTACAAGACATGACTTCAACAGTCAACAGGAATATGAACTGAAAAATTCAATGCCGATTACTGAGAGGAAGATTGGAAACTGATAGATGAGCATGAGAAACTAATACCAATAAACACAGCATAAATTACAGACAACCCAATTTCCTGCAGAACACAGATTCTTCATCATCTCTGAAGAAAACCTCAGAATCTAAAAATCTGGGTGCTGGCGTAAAAGTTCTTTTTTTTCCCACATGACTCCTGGCTCATAGGAGTGCATAGGCTCAGTCTATCACTGAATCACAGTTTTTCACTGAACCCTTTCTTTTGGAATGTGCTATACTATGCAATAAATTTCGAGTGGGATGGGGAAATGAACCATTTTAATTCAATGAAAGGCACCTGCCTTTCTTACAGTTTTTCAAAGCATGACCAGGTCTGGAAAAAGCTTGCGGTTCAACATCTCATATATACAATTAAAATGCTTGATTGTGGAGAGCATTAGTCAGTGCTGATCTCCTGAGAAAATAGGAACTTTATGAATGATGCCTGCTTCCCACTGTGAGGAGTAAAATTACACTATTTAAAGAACATATGTGTTAAGCTCCTAAGACTGTTTAGAGACATCTGAGATCCCAAAATACACTATTATGGTATTGTGAAAAAGCGTTTTGTGAAGCAAGGTATTTAGTTTGGAACTTAAGAAGAAGAAATAGTGAAATAAAATTGGAGAAAATAATTTTTGTTTTGCTGATAAGCAATTTGCTAATTAAGAAGAAGAAAGCAATTGTCTTGAGATATGCTGATGAAAAAAAACTGGGAATAAGAACTTGGCTATCTTTTGGAGGGAAAAAATGAAACCACGTTTGCAAGAGTATCGTGTACATCTCAAAAGCATGTTGATGAATGTCAGCCTGTGAACAACTCTAACTTGTATGAAGTAGGCTATCACGTGAGATGCGGGCTCTGGCTGCTCCTAGGAGACTGCCTGGGACACAGGTACCTGCCTGGGAAATACCCTGTTTTTGAGCCACAGCAGTGCAGAGACAGAAAACAGTAAATGCAAGGGAGGTTTAGGCATCAGGCTAGTCTTTGGTTTTTCCTCTAGTTTTAGTCCCTAGGCCTGCCAGCCTGTAATGCCTGTTGAATACTGCAGGCCTGATCTGTTTCCTGGATCCATCCTTGAGCAGAACACTGCGGACAGCAGAGCCACTGGCATTTCCAGCAACAGCAACACATGTGCCTGTCAGAAAACCTTGGGACAACCCAAACTGGGCTGTTTGGAAATTTTGGTTGTTTTTTTTTTCTTCAGAGAAGGAGAGGAAGGGGTTTTTGCTGTTTTGTTTTGAATGCGCCAGTGACACTACTGGGGATAAGGTGGTATCTCAGACGAAAAGAAATCTCAGCAGCCACATTTATCATCTCACTTCAAGCCTACTCTAAATACTGCCCAGGTAATATCTGTATCAACTGGGATCAAGCAAGACAACTGTGCAAACACACTTGTGCCCCCTAATAATTCCCACTTTCACCTGCAAGTCAGGAAAAGTGAAAAAACATGAACTAAAAAAAAAAACCTGCTGGTGTAAATATTGTCCATAAACATTTTATCAGTTTATTTTGTTTTACTTGTGGAGCATGATTAGAAGAAGCAAGAGTAGTAGAAGAAGGAGGGAGGGAGAGGAGTAATGTACCTGCAGTTTTCAAAAGAAATATCAAGAACTTTTCCATAAGATAGTTTTAAGCTGAAAGTGCCTTGGCAAATCTGTAACGTGATTTTCCAAATGGTATGCAAAATGTCATCCAATTTTAAATGTGTAATATTGCTTTAATCTCCAAAAAGGAAATAATAATGTTTGTCTTTACTGTGGTTGATTCAATCTTGCACTCCTTCCCAAACTAAGCTCTTACTGATTGTAGAGATCTGGGCCCAGTAATACACATTTGACTTATCAGTTTATTTACAGCTTGGATCTGCCGTTGCCGTTAGGTATCCAGGATACACATTTTGCACACGTACGGCACATACAGAACACGTACTTGTAGACATGCTTTCTTTGACTATGATAATGTAACATTCGTTATGCTACCTAAAGAAATGCATTTGAATTGCATACGTCTAAAGCTACCCTCTGAATGCCAGATAAGTATCTTCCAAATATAGCATCACTCATTTTTCACAGCAGGTGTCATTCATCAGGTATGAGGCTGCATCTAAACGTGTTAGTAATAATAATTCCGTTTGGTATGTGACTCCAGCTCATTACCGCCAGCCCCAAGCGCTGCAGGCTAGTGAAGTCACTAGAGCAGCGCAGAAATATTTAATCCTATGGCAAATATTTAGTCCTACAACAGGAATATTACACAAATATTGATCCTATGAGTTAAAAAGACTCTGAAGAACCTGGCTTTTCTCCTTCAGCTGTCTGACCTATCCCTCTGTGGTACTGCATGCTGGAGCTGGACAGGGTCCAGACTGCCCGCCATACCTGAGCTAGGAGTCAGTGGTGGGCACGGGAAAGGGGGAGCCGAGGGAGCAGATCCCAATCCCATCCCTCCTCAGGCAGCACCGACGGCTCCAGGAGCAGTGACTGCAGCTCTCCCTGTGACAAATGGGTTCTGGAGGTCAGGAGGATGCCCTGTTGTTGTTTGTCGTGCTTTCGGCACCTTGCTGCCACGCCAGTGGAGGATCCCCGCGGAAGGCCGTTTTCGGCATTCCTCTCCCTCACAGTGCTTCTGCCACAACTAGCAGATCTGCAGATGAGAAATGCCACCGCGCGAAGGCTAATTAAGAGTCTGCAGGGAATCTTGTTGCGCGTTTCTGCTTAATTTATAATATTCACACTAGGTCTGACAGAAAGCCACCGAGGGGACAGGAGGGTTTCCAATGACTTTTAATGGGCTGTTTGCACTGGGACGCCGGTAATGACAGGCCAGTTAGTACAGGCAAAGAAAGGGCTCTCTGCAGGCACCACCAGATGCCAGAGCCTCTTGACCTTAATTAAATTTCATGGCACACTTGGCTGGGTCCTGCAGTAATTGCTCAGCCTTTACTTATACACGTTGGCTAAACGGGAACGTTCTCCTAGGCAGTAGTTTGCAGGGACCATGGGGTATGATGATGAGACCCTTCTGCCAGCGCCGTGCACCTCTTATCTCCTCTGCTGTCTCTCCTCTCCACAGCTTTGTCTCATCTTCTGCCCCTCCTGCTCTTCAGTCCCTTCTGGCACCTCCAGCACAATATGCTAAAGTTTAATTTCCTTAGGAGCATGGCAGTAATAAATAATTACATTTCTGTTTATTACTACTTACTATTGTTACAGAAACATTTCCAAAACTTATTTATGCCCCATGTGTTTGTGGTGCTGCTCAACACGAACAGCAGGAGACTGTATCTTCTTCCCAGGACCTTGTCATCCAGACACCTGGCAGTTTTATTTTGAAATCTCAGTTACAGAAAAATCAAGGCAGTCTGAGGTCTCTTCCTCCATATCTCTGCCCTAAAGCCAGGATCTAGGCTCAGCAGGCTGGAAATTCCTCCAGTCTTGGAAGACGCCATTTGGAGCCAGCCTCTCCAAGAGGACAGTGAGTGTGTGGGTCGAGGGGAAGTTGTGGACATGCTGCCCCCACCATGTCTCACTGTGTGGCCCCTTCGGCTCAGAATCATGGAGGAGGTGGCCGGAGCAAGATTCCCATCTGGCTGGTGAAGAGGGATGGTTTCTTGGGCTACAGGGTGATCTCAAAGAAGCCTTTGCCCTCGCTCACACTTACGGACCACAGACCTAGAGAAGAAACTTTCTCAGCAAGTCACAAGTTTTTGTCCTCCCCTAGGGTCTCAGGCAGTACAAAGAAGATCCCACCAGCCCTCCTGATATTCCTTTTTTGGGGTCTTCTGGAAACAGAGATGAATTCCCCAACAGTCCCCAGGGAGTCGGAAAAGGAGTGCTCAGGCTTTGATCATCTCCTTGAGGGGGGGAAATGTAGAGAAACAGGCAGAGAAGCGTGTGCAATGCTGAAGAGACAAGAGGAGGATGAGAAGAGGGAGAGACTGTGGTGAGGAGAGAACAAGGAGAGGTGAAGAGTGGAAGGGATGGAAAGCAGAGAACAAAGGGGAGAAGCCCTGAGCATTTGAAAGAGCAGGTAAATGAGGGACCAAGCAGAGATGGGAAAGAAAAGAGGAGCAGTACCTTAAGAGAGATGTATAACAAAGTGAAGAAAAAGGAAATCTTAGCAATGTATTAAATAAGAAAGAAATGGGGAACAAAGAGCTAAAGAAAGCCACAATCAGAAAGAGGAGACTTCCTTGCAGAGAAAGAGAGATGAGAGCAGGCTGATTCTAAGAGGGGAAAGTACTGGAATCTCAAGAAATATGTTAAAGAAATACATTGCAAGCTTGACACACAAAAGCAGAGCCATAAACCATGATAGAAAGCGAAAGAAAATGAAGTGGAAAAAGGAAGCAGGAGGGACAAAAGAAAACAGGGCATGTAACAGAGTTTTAAAATATTGTTAAATGTAGAAGTTGGATTAAAAAAAAACTTATTGCTGTGCTCATTTCTCTCTTTAGAACCATACAGTATAAAATGAAACATATGTACAGTCTGGCGTTGCTGTTAATATCCCTTCCTTCAAATCCGCTTTCAATGGGTGCAGATAATAAAGCTGGTAACCATCTAAGAGCAAATGCCATTACGAATGATGACCTGTAATCCACTGTAAACTCTTACCCTCTGCTTGCACAAACAGACCTGGGTGCTTGAAAAAAGAAGACACTTTCATTTTCTTTCTTTTATTTTCTTTCTTTTCATGAGGAGATCCTCATTCTTCTGGCCAAACTTCACTTCCCAAAGGACAAACGGTTAAAACACTAGGCTGCAGGGTCTATCTAAAAATAAAATAGTTTTATTCAGTATCTCCACCATTAGGAGATGTAGTAGCCTAATCTGTTTACTACCGATAAATGGCATGTGGAGGCTTACCAAACAATTTGGCAGAGGGTAGTTTCTTTTTCAAGGGCTAAGGTGGCCTGGAAGAGCTGCTTGTTTTTGGCACAGCCTCTAGCCAGCTTCCTGGCAGGCTTCTTGCTCTTCCTTGGCATGCACAGCGCAGGAGCTGCACACCGTGCTGTACAGGGGAAGGAACAAGCCAGGAGCTTCAAGCTCCTGATGCTGTCTTATCCAGCACGCATCTCAGCACATCTTTTACAAGAGATGGGCAACGACGTGGTAGTGATGGTCCTGGTGAGCAGAGACCACAGACCCTTTGCTTCTGTGGGGACGAGAGTTGCCAGCCCCAAAAGGAGAAGCCAAGGCTGTGGCCTAAGCAGTGTCCTGTCCTGACCTGCAGGAAACAGCCTAGGTCATCCCTGCCGAGCGCTGTGCTGGGCCAGGGGGCTGGTGGTCAGCTGCACAACTCAGCTCTTCAAACTCATGCGAATGCAAAGAAAATACAGTGCAAAATGCAAAATGCCTTTGTGCAGGTCATGGTTTTTTTTAATCGCTCCTCTCAAGCTTACCAAACTGCTGCAGCTCCTCATGCAGTAACCAAATGTACGATCACATTGCTTGGCAACATTGCCCTTCCAGAATCAACACTTTTACAGTCGCCTCAGCCTTTCCTTCCTTCCTTCCTCTGTTCAAAATCATCATCTATGGCCCGCTTCCCCAGTTCTGATCAGAACAAAAAGCACGCGACCTCTCTGCCCTTCACTGCACGTGCCACAGAGCAGACCCCAATTAAAAGTCTAATTTTAATGTTGTTTAAATCCTCGCTGCGCTTGCGAGATGATGGCAAGAAACAGTAACAAGGATGGACAAAAGACATACAACCCCACAAGAAAAACTAATGATGAATCATTGTTTGAAGGGTGAGTCATGCCTGAGTGCATGCGTATGTCAGGCATGAGACTGGCATAGCTTCACTTGATTAACCCAAATCTGCTTTGTTTAAGTCTTCTCTTACAGCTCTGCTTTTAAGGGGACAGTAGCACACCGCAGCTATTTGTACAGTGATTTTATTGCCTGTCCATATGAACAATTTTTTGGACCCCAGCATAGAAGACATGGCTGGGAGAGACATCAGTCTCACTTCCAGTCCCTAGCCAGGGTCAGCTCCACTCCAGTCCTTTTTAATAGGGGTTTTGTATGGTCTGCTCTTTAAATTCACTGGAGATAAGGATTCATAGCGTCCCCGGGCAGACCATCCTCATCTACCACTGTAGATCCAGGCCTCTCACAGCCATTGTTCGATTTACAATGAGAGCTGCCACTCTTGTTTATTAGGGGCAATTTCATGACCACACACAAATGTGCTGCAACCATCCTGCTTTAGCTGGCCACATGCTCTCCCTGGGCCCCTTCACCAGTGACGGGGGGTCTGCACAGTGAGTGGGGCATGCTTCTGTGCGGAGGGTCCCCGCCGGCTGCTTGAGTGCTGGTGCTGAGATGAGGGATGAGGCAGGGATGCACGGCCCCACCGGCAGCAGCACAGGCTTGGGTCAGCGTGGAGTGATGGAGAAGCTGAGCCCCAGGCAATCGCCCGTCGTGTCGTATCTCCGGCTGCGGTTTGACAAACACGTTCAGCTCACACGAGTCGGCAGTGACGCTGAGCGAGGTGACGGTGGGACTGCAGCTGCAGCCGGCGGCGCTGCCCGGCATACCCAATGATTAGTTGTCCCCTTCAGGCATGGTTCTGCTCCACGTCGCATGGTGAGGCTGATCTGCTGTTAGCATCTCTGGTGCCAGCAGGGCTACCTTGGCTGGTGGCCGCTGGAGGTGGGCTGAGCACCCTGCTCTGTCCCTGCGTTTGTGTGGCACCACAGTCAGGCAGCACAGGGGAATTTACACCTGCACTGTTGTCCAGTTTAGCTGATTGCCGGACCACTGGCATCAAAAAAGCTCTGTCAGTATTCTTCCAGAGTGCTACCAAAAAAAATAAACCCTGATGCCCCATTATACTTGTTTCTGTGTATTTACTGGGTAACATGAGGGAAGATCTGCCTCATGACAGCAGAAACTGTGTAGCAGCATTCAATGATAGCCATACAGATTTTTCTACTAAATAAAATCTATTCATTTATTATATAGAAAAGCATTTTGCATATTAACAGTTTAGGATCCCGGGTCTTTTTCTTCACTGATGCAAAAGGATTTGGGTTTTGTAACTCATTTACAAAGGGATCCAATACTGGTAAATGCACCAAAATTCGTTAGGCAGCCAGGTGGTCTGGAGAAGCTGAGCTGAGATCCCCTGATTCCTAGTCAAGTGCTGAGCTGCACGCACGCAGAGATAATACTGTGTAACTCTTGCAAGCATTTAGCCATTGGCGAACAGCTGCCTAGCAATCTCTTTATGAGATTTATTTCTCTCTCATGGTTTTGTCAAGGAAACAGTAGTTGTTGATAACATTCAGAAACACAGAGGTGCTATTTAGTAGTCGGGACAGTGAGCAAGCCAACAATCTGCTGTAAAAAAAAATAAGCTTGTGCTACCATTTGACTTTTTTGTCATTTTACAAATTATATGTGACCAGGCTTTATCACTCAGGGAATATTTATTTGTAAATAACTTCAGGCTTTAGGAAAACTTTGTGCTTTATTTTAAGCAAACAATTCTATTTTAACTGGGATTGCACGCAGCATGCAGACTATGGGTTGCAGCAATATCACTCATCTTCCTGCAGGCAAAACTCTGCCTTGTTTTGGCAGTCATTCCTGATGATTTTCCCTTTTGCAAAAAAAAGACCTACCCAAGATATGACTTGGGACAGCTGTGGGGGGGAACCAAAATTGGAATGCACGTGGCAGGCCCAAAATTGATGAGGCATTTGTGCTTTTCCTCTTCCCAAGTAGAGCAGGGTCATGTCTCTGCAAGGGTCGAGCTGGGCAGCCTGTGCCAAGGTCTCTCTAAAATTGAAGCACCTCTGTTTTTCCCAAAATGAAAGCACTGCCTGCAGTCCCCAGCCTGTAGGAAAACCAAACCTGACAGCTGAGCACGGTTGCAGTAAGCTGCAGCCCTGCTGCTTGCTGATTCCTTTTGGAAGAGAGAAAGGGCAGACTGGGGAAAACAACACTCAAAAATTTATTCCGGCACATCAGAAAAAGCTCCATCCCCTCCTTGCCTGTGCAATTCCAGCGGA
Source organism: Chlamydotis macqueenii (assembly GCF_036417535.1). Lineage (NCBI taxonomy): Eukaryota > Metazoa > Chordata > Aves > Otidiformes > Otididae > Chlamydotis > Chlamydotis macqueenii. The sequence goes on along the minus strand of NC_141556.1, from coordinate 146,802,200 downwards.
TTCACCCTGTGAGAGGCAGCTGTAGGCAGGGTACCAGGCTGAATCCATGCTGCAGCATAACATTTCGCCTTCATTTTGGCTCACCGCCAGCGAAGCACCCCTACGAAACCATCCCCGCTGGCCCTGCAGGCAGCGGACGGCTTCACACCGTGTTAAATTACCTCTTTTCATTCCGTGCAGCGCGGCACAAGCGGTATCAGCAGAAGGAAGAAAAAGTAAAAGCATATCGCAGGCACCAAGGCGGATTTTGAACTGCAAACCTATACTCTCCATTAGGGTAGTCCTATAAAGGGGGGAAAGATGGGATTTGGCACTACAATGCTCTGGTTATTCTCCGTAAGAGAACAAAAAACCAACCTGCTACGGGCAACTCTTACATTAGGGCTAGCATTGAGCTTACCTCAGGTTTTTTTTTTCCATCCACTGTGAATATTTCTTTGCTGCTTATCTTTCCCTCTGTAGGGATGCTGTTGCATTTGGGAATTTCCACATACATGTGTTTGTGGTGTGGACCAACTGGTCAAGTCCAGTTTCTTCTCAAATTTATAGTGAGCTTTTCACTCCCTCAAAAACAAGCCAGATTTAATACCAAGAGTCTCTCAAATGCATACATTTTCCTCTGAGTCACAAGTGAAGAGCAGTCTTTAGGCACATCCTAAGGACACTCGTGTACATGATCAAACAGCCCCAAATCTGACAGAACGGTGTCAGTTCAGCTGAGGGAACAGCCTGCTCTCACTAAGCTCGCAGCAGGGAAAGGAAAGGATCATGGCAGGTCAGCATTTTCACACCTAGGCAAAGGCTTCTGAAGTGGTTCAGATCTTGGTTGCATTCCCCCCCACCCTGCGCTTCCAGTTCCTGGGTTAATTTCCTCAAACACGCACGGCCGAGCAGAGCTGGAAATGTGCGGGAATGCGGACCTGCCCCTCCTCTGCACGCCTCCAGCCAGAGTAAACGAGGAGAGGCCGAAGGAGGACTTACCCTGGTGATCCCTCCTGTGATTCCCCAGCAGCTGTAGTCCTCAGCTGACCCCGGCGGGGAGAGACTGCGAGAGTTACACCGGATTACAGATCCCAGCTGCTCTTAACCCGGGGGCAGCCGCGGCTGACTTGGCCGATGGTGTGGCAGGAGCTGCCTGCCTTCATGGTTTCATTGCACCCGGGTGGTTATTTATACATTCCTCCCGAGTTCCCTTTGCCTTTCTTTTATCCTTGCAAATCCTCACTGTATTGTTGTGTGGCTATAATATCATTGCCCTTAAACTTGAGACAGTTCAATTTTATGTTTTTAAATGCAAGCGAGTGGCTGGGGTTGTCCCGGGAAGCCCCACAGCTCAGCAGGACAAGGAGTTGGTGGGTGGGCCAGATGCTGCTGTGTTTGGATGCTCGTGGAAGTTGATGGTTCTTTCCTCTTCTCCTTCATTCAAAGGTCCTTCCTGCCTTTTTTTGGTACAAACTGGTACAAAATGAGAGGTGGGACACCTCTGCCACAGTCAGCCTGTCTGGTCACCAGGGTGGTTCCCAGTAGTGGAGAAACTGTCTCAAACAGCAGCACTGAAGCTACCTGATGGTAGCTGGGACCTCATACATTTTTCTTTTTCCATCTGCCTGGGAATTTGAGCCCCTTGTGCACAATGCATCCTCGCTTCCTTTGCGGTAAAATGGGTGCATTTACCCTTGCCAGCTTTGGAATCTTTATCTTTTATATTTGGTCTTCAAGGAAAAAATATTTATAGCACCTACATCACTTCTGTCCCAATAGCTTGTTGTTCTGTATATAGTTTTGTTAAATAGAGACATACACAGATGACTGGATCACGTTCTTCTCTAATTTTTACCCCTTGTAGACCCCCAGCACTGCTGCCATGAGAGAGCAAGGTGATGTTGGAAGGATCCAGAGACAAGAAATCCCCCTTGCCTCCTCCCCTATGCCTGTCCTAAAGTAGCCCTGGTCATGTCTTCTGTGCACTGGGAACAGTACAGGGACTGGATCTGACCCACACATTGCAGGAGGCACTCATGCAGGTTTTTTGTCCCAGAAGAAAGATGTTCCAGGCATCCAGGTTATGAATGATGAGCATTCATAACCGGGTGGGTTTTTCCACCTCAACAGAAAATCTTGGGCTGCCTCCAGTGAGAGACTCGGGTTTGAAGTCCTCAGGCGGGGGGGAAATGGACAAGGGAACGGAGCCCTCGTAACAACCAGGATTTGTTAGAAAATCTGGTTTTTGCCTCTAGGCAAAAGAAGCAGCACTATTTTGGTTATTTTTGTGGCAGTCCTAATAAAAATAAAGGATATTTTTTGTTTTATTTTTTGCTATTTGAGCATCAAAGTATATTTTACTCTGCCCATGTAGAGTCCTTCTAAAAAAATCTAAGATATATATAATATACAGTTTTACTTAGTCCTGGTTTTATTCCATAGGTCTTCTCAGAGGTCTCTACTGCTGGTTTTGTTACCATAGAGCTGAATCTTCACCTTATAAAATGAGTGGAAAACATCTATTAAACCAGTTCTGAATTGAATTCTTTTCTAAAGTTATTGATCACATTCTTTAAAACAAATTCTCTGAGTTCTGTGAGATGTTATTAGGTCTAGGAATAAACACTGTTCTTTAACACCACTGCTTTGTTCTAGAGATTTACACCATATGAAAAAAAAATAACAAGTGAAACCCTTCATATTTCTTCAAGGGCGACTCTTAGCATCCTGCTTGTCTCCTGCAGATGCTTCTGATGCTGTCTCACGCTCATCACCACACCACAAGTTTGCTGGAAAGACGAGGAAAGGCCAAGTTTTCGATGACGACTTTTGCTTTCCTTTCCTTAAGAAATGCGTAATCCATACGATGTGCATAACTAAGAATACAGCCGTTGAGTGCAGCATTTCAGCACGTGTTTGTCTTCAGGCCTTAACAGCGAACAGAGATGAGCAGTTACACAGTTTTGCTGACTCAGAGCCTAAATTATCCAGGGTACACTGTGCTCCTTTGCTTATCTAAGTTATTCTAATCTTTAATGACTGATCAAAATCTGTGGGTAACAAGTGAGTTTGCGCTGATAAAAATGTAACTTTAGAAGTCACTGAGCATGATAGTCAACACAGTATTTAACGCACCAGAACACGGGCCAGGTCCATGCTCCGGCTGCATGGAGCAAGAAGCGCTGAGTTAGGAGCTGTGCAGAGCTGGAATACTCTGCCAGCAAGCAGAGGACAGGCTGTCTCTTCACAAAGCACGCTTTCCAAGTGACATAAAGTCACTGTGTTTATTAGGTCAGCAACCTTGAGCCGGTGAAAACAATTTCTGCCAATGTACACTAGAGCAGTCTTACGTGCTAACACCCTTTCGTTATCAGCAGTGGATAGGAAAAAACAAGCCATTCTCTCTCCAAAGGCAGCAGAAAGTCCTGTGGACGGAGCTTCTTACACAACCCCTGAGAACGGGTCACAGTTTCACAAATTTGGAGATTAAGTTACCTGATGTCAGGAACAGAAGCTCCTACGTAATACCCTGGTCGATGCCCACAGCACAGCAATGACTCTGCAGTTCCAATACTTTTTGTTAAATAAAATCAGTCCCTGCTTTGGTTAATACACTGGATATTTAAAACTTATTATTCTTGATCTGCATTTGTGTGTTAGAAGAGTAGTAGCCAACTCCAGATGACGGGACAGATGGAGTTTTACGGTGCATAAAAAAATCGGGTTCTCTGTAATCAGTCATATGTTGCACTCACACGTTCTTCTACACAATTAAGATATTTCCTTTAACAATTAGCAAAAATGGAAGAGAATTGGCACTACAGCATTTTGACTGAGCTGTAATAAAACTGTAGAGCTGAGGCTGTGGAGCTTGCATATTCTTCCCACAGGACTCTACCCAGAAAAACAGATTTAAGGAAGCACAGTGAGCTCATTGGGATATGCTGCAGCAGAAATCACTCCTCTTTCTGGGTCAGAAATAACTCTTTCAATAAAAAAAGGCCACTCTAGCTCATCACTGCTCTTGCTCTGCACAAGAAGCTGCTCAGAGTCAGTTCACTCAACTTCCTAATGCGAACATCTCTCCAAAGAGTGCTGTGGGAAAAGGAGAGCAAAAGTTTTAGATTACCTGAATCCTCACCTTTTAGCCGCCAGCATTGGGCATCATCTTGACCTCATAGCCTTCTAGTCAGTCCCCTCCCCAAATCAGTAGGCAGTGCTGAATAAGAGAGAGGTGAACAGTCCTCAGAGAGCAGGAGTCACCCCCTCCCGCACCTGGGGCTGCCAAGCGTGACTTTGTTGAGCCTCAAATCTAGACAACAACTAAAACCACTTACAAAGATTGCTTAAATGACTCTGGAAAAGACATTGAAGGCGTGTTTGTAACCTCATCCAATGCAGGTCTGGCAGGCACAGGGCTAGCCCACAAGCCAAACCATGCTCATTCTGTGAATCTGCGCCTTCTCTGTTGAAGGATGTTGTTCATTTCCTCAGTGATCACCATGACCTGGAGATTCCACTTGTGCCTGCAAAAAAAAAAAAAAGGAAAAAGAAACAAAACCCTAATACTGAGAGAAAAGCTTACTAAAATAGTTTTAATTTCCTTACAAATTGCAAATGCCCTCATTGACAAGAAGGAGCATAGCAGCCATCAAGTACTTGGGTGAATTCCCACATCATATACGTTCTGCCCCAGCCAGCCGTGGCAGGATGAGCAGGAATGCTACCTGCTGTCAGCTCACATGGACACGCAGCACGGCAAGTGAAATGCACCTCTTCTCTTCCGGCTTGTCCTCACCAAGTCTTTGCTGAGGCTGCCCTTCACTCCGTGCCAGCCTTTTCCTCATGAGTGTTCACAAGCACCCATGTGGCAGTCCCAGGCCAGCCCAGGGGAGCCTTTACTCTGTGTAAAGCCAGGGAGCCATGGAGAGAAACAGGCTCCTGGAGCACCCATCGTTCCTTTCCTGAGACATGCCATGCAATGGCTCTGTCTTTTTTTTTTTTTTTTTTTTCCTCAAGAACCTTGTATCACAACTCAGACCTAAGGGCAACGCTCATACCTGTGTTTGAAATTAGTCTTAGCTAATGATCTGTGCTGGCAAGGAATGAGGCAGCTCTTACAGCATGCTCTTTCATAGGGCTGAACACTGAATTTTAGGTAACCAGTTGCTTGGTCTCACAGAATCTCAACAGACTGCAGTGGGAAAGTATGAAAGCTCTTTTTTTAAAAAAAAAGATCCGTAATTTTTCTTGCAGTTTTTCCCTTCAGAATTTGCTGAAAGAATCCTCTCTCTGGAGTCTCTGCATTTTAAAAACACTTTTTTTTTTCCTTACAAATAAGTATTTTTATTGTGATAATTTTGAGCTGAAGGCAGACATCCTGTTCAGCTGCTATGGATTACCAGGGGTAGGTTGTTTGTACGTCCCACCTTATCAAGCAGTTTTATGAGTAATTCTAGTGAATATCTGATTTCCCATGGCCTTGACTGACTGCCTTATCTAACTGAATCATACTCAGACTTCCTGTCATCTCTGAATATGTCTATTTTGGTGAAAAAAAAATGCAAGTGACTATATTTACTTGTAGAAAATGTAGGTCAGGGTAAAAATTGTTAGGTGAACATTAGAAGCTGAGACAAGGGGAGGACCTGTTGGTTTCTTTTCTTGCCATTATTCAGCTTTTTTAAGACTTCCAAATATTCTGTCTGGCTGTAAGCATTTTTAATTTACCTTTGCAATATCATTATGAGTTTATTTTTTATTTTCATCTATTTCTTGCAGAACCATGAACACCTGAGGAAGAATGAGAACTGAAGATAGATCCTGAGCTTAGTGACTAATCCTCTTGGGAGAGCATGAAATCTGTACCTTATCGCTTGTTCATAAGTAAACATGATGAAGGACCATGCTGGTGGTAAACTGAGCCTCAAAAATGTAAGCAGCCACATAATAGACCACTAAGGGTAGATCTACCATAGGAAGACTCACTTTAGCTCCGGGGCATGGGTGTTTACTTTATATGGTAAACACTGAGGGTTTCTATTCCTGGTATGGGAACACTTCTCATTTCACTGCAGATATTTGCATTGTCTATGTTTGCTTTAAATCCCTTTTGAAATACGCATGTTTATATTTGCTGCTCTTTTTTTTTCATCATGTAAGGTTCCCAGTGCCTGCAGTAGTCTGTGGTACTGGGCTTCTCAAGTTAATGATGAACTAACCAGGGCGTCTCCCCTTTCACGGGCGGGCTCTACTCAAATTCTTTTGCCCCAACAGCCCTGTCTCCCTGGCAGCACCTCTGTAAGTTTATGACAAAGTCACAGGTCAGCTGAACTTTTACAGCATCCTGTGGCTTGCAAACGAGTTGTTAAGAAGTCATAAACCAGTAGGTAGATAACCCTTCCAGGGAAAGCAAATGAAAGCTGAATTATAGTTTGGTGCCAAGTCGTTTCTTCCAAGGTGGACCAAAGGGTTTGAAAGAAGAAAAAAACCAAAACTCCTGAAACTGTCCTATATCAGAGGTCTCTCCATCTTTCAGCAAGCTCTGAGGGGAAATGGCATGTCCTTGTACCAGAACTGTCCCTCCCAGAGTTGCCAGGGATGTTTCCCTCACCATATCTGCCCTCAGTTGTCCTTTGACCATGCTCCGAAGGCAAACCTACTCTGGCAGGCTCCAGAGAGCAGACTCTCTGATCTCATGGTCTGATTTCCTCCTGTTCTGGTTTTGTTGGGTGAGGCGGGGGGGCCTAAGGCAGTAGCTTCTGTAGGAAACTGCTAGAAGTTGCTCCCCTTTGTTCAGTGGACTCGGCCGGGCCTAGGGTGGACCTGCTACTGGCCAAGGCCGAGCCGATTGGTAGCAGAATGTCCCATGATGACGCTTCTGCAATAACGTATTTAAGAAGGGGAAAACAGGAAAAAAAAAGGGAAGAAGATGTGAAGCAGCTGAGCGGGGGCAGAGAGGGGGAGGCACGAGTCTTGTGGGCCTTGCAGTCCTCACCCTCTGGCCTCCCGCCAGGCAGCCGACTGGGCCCAACTCGGCCCAGCCTGGCTGCAAGAAGTGGAGAGGAGATGAGAAGTGAATAAGACGTAAAAAAGATCCTGAGAGGCATCTGCCAGCCTATTGTGAGGAACGGCTGCAGACACCAAGGTCAATGAAGAAGGAAGGGGAGGAGTAATGCGGCTCCTGGCCAAGATTCCCCTGCAGCCTGTGGAGTACCCCACGCCGGAGCAGGTGGAGGCCTGAAGAAAGCTGTGGCCCGTGGAGGGCCCGCTGGGACAGCTGTTCTGGAGGGATTGCGGAAGAGGGAAGAGATGACCCACGCCGGAGCAGTTTCACGAAGGGCTGTGGCCCGTGGGAGGGACCCCACGCTGGAGGAGAGGAGGAATGTGAGGAGTTCTTCCCCCGACGATGACGCAGCGGCATAAAACAACGCGTGATGAACTGACCGCGACCCCCATCCCCTCTTCCCCCCTGTGCCACTCAGGAGGGGAGAAGGTAGTAGAGATAATGTTAAGCTTGGGAAGAGGGAGGGGTGGGGGGAGGTTATCTTGTTCCCTGTCTCATTCTCCTGCTAGTTTTAGAAATAAATGAATACTTTTCCCCAAGTTGAGTCTGTTTTGCCCGTGACAGTAACTTTAAGGATTTCTCCCCGTCCTTATCTCAAATCTCAAGCCGTTTTCCTTATATCATCTCCCCCTATTGTCTCAGAAGGTGGGGGGAGCGAGAGACAGACTGCGTAGTCTGGTCCCGATCGGGGCTGAACTACGAGACCTCCTGAGGTGCAATTTTTCCCAGAAAGTGTGACTTTAAAGAAGCCTAGTGATCTCTGTTCTGATGGGAGCATGGTAGCTGATTTCCTCCAGTTTCACTGTTGCTGCTGTAGATGTCCTCCTGAAAAAAAAAGTTTCTGGACAGTTTTCCTAGCTTCTGTTGGCTAATTGCTGAAGAAGTGAGATGTGGTTATCCTCATGTTTGGTGCCCCAAAAGACAGCGATCTAATGAGAACAACTGGTACCCGTTGTTACATTTCTCTGTATTAGTTGTTATAATTCTTTTCTCCCCACGTAGCGGATGGAACGGTGAGAAATGAGTCACCTACATCCACTGGATCTTTTTGGTTAATTCATGTTGAATGACTGGGTCCTTCAACCTGCCAAATGCTATTTTGGAAATTGGTTATTTGGAAAGGGTTATATAACATCTTCTCCAATGCACCACATCTCTTAGTTTGTAGCATCTGCCTACAGTCAGCCTTGAGCATTTTGCACCCTAGTGAATATACGACCCCATAAATAAAGTTGTAGTGGATGGAAAAGGAATAAAGATGCATGAGCTTTGCTATAGTACTGAGGGGAATATCAACAGGGCTGTAAAGAGTCAAGATATTAATTTACCTTGTACTTCCCTGACACTGATTTGCACACACGTATGCACACAGGAAAATTGTCTCTGTGACCTCTGCTTGACAGTGATAATATGGTAGTAATTGACTTTTCACTGTTGTGTAGTTATGAGAACAAAAATGGACATACTTCAAGAAGCAAGGTTATAATCAGTTAGAGCTCCATCAGAAATTCTTCCACGTGTTTTCTACCTTAACTCAGCTCTGGAGCCTAATTCTCTTCATAATTAGCAATTACAGTCCATATTGAAAAAAAGCAGATAGAGGAGCCAAGTTGATGTGAAATGAATGTGTATCTTTCACAGCAAGGTCCTTGAAACCTGCTATTTCTATTTTCCTTTTTCATAAAATGGACAAGTGAGACTACTTTAAAGAAAATTACTCCTTGGCAACAGTGACAGAAGAGGTCTGCAAGTCCACATAGCAAGCAATCTCGACAGCTTGATTATTTGTTATAAGAACAAGTCTGAAACATTTAATCTATAGAGTGTGTTATGCTTTCAGCTGAGAAATTTCATCTTCAATATTGTGAGGACTGAACTAAAGTGAGAAGCGGGCAACTGCAAGTCACTCATTAGTATCCACACTGTGGTTTAGTCCTTGTTAGAGAAGAATAACAAATGTAGAAGGGTTCGTTTTTCCTCTCACATGGGAAATGTGATTCAAGAGCGTATTTCTTTAGTCTACTCAGAAGCATGCAAAAATGTTAATTAGCATTAGAGAAGATACAGATGCTGTGTGAGAAAAGGATATAACGATGATCATTGATTCTGGCAGAAGACTTCAGGAACTCTTTTTGAAGCCTGACAACAGGAATCTGTGCCCAGATTTGCCAGGCTTTAATCTGTGACAATTAAATTAGGGGATAATGAAGGAAGATGGTGCTATCTTTACTCTTGGTTGAATTAATGATTTCTGAGTTGTGGGGAATGCTTACCTCTCTGGCTGGTCGTTACAGAACTTCTGTTCCATCAAACTCTGATTGTAAGCTTGGATTTAAAGCCCTGGAAGTGCTCATAATTCTTCTTTCCTGTGGCTTCACTGTCATTTCTAGGGTCCACCAAGTGCATACTTTGTTAATGCTATGGGGATGTAGGTTAATGTAGCCAATCCAAGGATGCATGGAAGAGATACAAGCGCCAGTCATCTCTGAACAGGGAAGAGGACCTTGCAGGCCAGGAGGTGCAGCCAAACATAGAGGGGGCAGCTTTTGGTGGTGGGGAAGGTGCTGGTGGTGGGATGCGAGCAGCAGGATTTTACCTCTCTCCATCCCTGCACTGCCTCACTCCTTTCTCTCTCGCATTGCCACACACTAAGCCTCGCTGCTGCCCGAAGCTACCCGTGGTCAGTGCCTGCACATCTACTGCATGCCTGCATTTCTCCTGCAGCTGAACCAGGCTCATGTGACCTGTTATAAAACCACGTTATTGTCTGGCTTAAAAATGACATAGTTTCAAAATGCCCCAGAGCAGCTCAAAATTTTTCTTCTGGAGAATTCTTCAAATAAGATTTACAACATTCATATTTAAAAATCATGCAATTTAATAAAAAGAAATGACTGTTTTCTTCAGCTACGGCTGAACATATTGCCAGAGGTACAAAAATAATAGTAATTTTGAGATTATTAATATTTGTCCTCCATTTTTTACTTAGAATGTTTCATCATATCCCAAGGCCTCTCCTGCGTCCCTCAGGCACTATTTAGTTATCACTACAGTCAGTATTTAGCGTGTATGATGTGGCAGTTAATATTTATATCAATGGTGCAGTAAAGAATATACTGTATTGTTCCCTGGTTGATCAAGCCATCTCTGTCTAAAATAGAACATGATCTTCAACGTTCCTGGAGAGAAGGTGAATTTGCCAGCAGTTAGACATTTTGTTTCTCAAAGTCCATTTTACTTCAGCTACAAGGAAAAACATGCTTATTTTTCATAAATTCTTCTAACTATGGAAGAAACCCAATGGGTTCATCCCTGAATGTAGAATGACAAAGTACGTAAATATGGAAGAGTTGCATTACCTCAAGATGAATTGCTACCGGGGGAGGGAGACACACACTATTGCAGCTTTTTGAGCTCCAAATTTGGAAATGCATTCAACTTTATTAAGCTTCCAACATATTTTATATGTTTCACTCCAATCGTACCCTGTCTAGGCAGGATATATCTGTTGTAACTCAGGCATCTGAAAGTCAAACATCTAAGCTTGCCTTAGTCACCCAAACTCCCTTTATAGTCAAAGGACAGAGACAGGCACCTGCAGAGGGCACTTTGTCTCATCCTCGCTTTGGGGTCTAACCTAGGGTCAGACCCACTGCCCTGGGGGAGTGCCAGTGTCTCGCCACTGATTCTAAAACAAGCCCCAAGCAACTAGCTCTGTCTTAGATCTTTCAGACATCCCAAGTTAAGTGTGACGACTCTGTGCTTAAACAGAAACATCTCCCTTGCGCTGCTGATGGCAGAATACTCACGCCCCTTTACAGAGTAGAAGGTTTCAGGCTGGTTCCTGTAAAAAAGATGAGATATGCGACATGCACCAGACGTATCTGAGTGACTTCTCTTGCCAAATTTGTTGTACAACATTTGCCTGGGTCTCTGTGAGACTGCAAAAGGACTAATGGATGCCAAACTTCTTGGGATCTGATTAGTTTCAGCAATGCAGAGACTTTATGTGGATGCTGCAGATTCACTCTGAGAAGCAAGCAAGGCAAAATTACTGTCTTTGCCGTGTTGATTAGTTGAGGCTATCTGGCAAGGCAGACTGCCTGCCTTTTTACTTTCATAGCAGTTCCAACACGAAGCCAAGACAAAAAGAAGGCAGAGAGTCAGCAAGTTGTTGTCATGGTGTAGGCAGGCATCTCAAGTACACGCATTCAAGTAGCATAACAGTTTTGAATTTGCTGGGCTTCACATCGTCGCTGAAGTTGTACGTGCTTCCACTGATAGCTGCCTTGTGCCCTAATAGAAAATGAGAACTATTGTCTTTGGTAACATAAAAGATAAATGTTTACAACATTTTTCCCCACCTAATTTAATAGAACTGTTCAATTATTTAACAAGTTATTCTATTTTCAATCCTACTGTTTTCTGTTTTGGACTCGCCTGCCAGCCTTTGTGGTTTTGGCTGTCTCTTGGCTGCTTGATAGCAGCCACCTGAATTCCACCTCAAGAAAAGCCTTTGCTGCTCTCTTCTCAACTGAGAGACTTTGTGTATTCTTGTCACCCTCCTTCAGCACTGACAGAGCCTAGCAAGAGAATCAAACCCCGCATCGCGCCATAGTCATCCCAGCCTAACAAGGAGAAGCTGTCAGTATCCCAACAGGATTAACGACTGTTTGTGTCTGATCTCAAGCAAGACCCTGGAGTGAGCTGTATGCAGTTATCTGGTCTGGAGGTTTGTGTGGCATGGTCCTGGTACAGTGCTATAGGATATAATGGCCAGAGAAATGCCAAGTGGCCAGCCAGGGAGGAGGGCTCTGCTGAAGCACAGCTGTTCTTTAGCCAGTTAAATGCAAGAGGTGATCCCTCAGGGGCCTCCCAGCAGATGCACCCCATGGTGCCATGCACAACGTCTGGAGCGCCGGCTGAACTCGCCAGGTCCAGTGGCTGAGGGACGTCTATCCAATACAGCCAGGTACCTTCCTATTTCGTTTCATCCATTGCCTCTTCTATCTACATCTGTAACTATGTTTTGGATGCTATGAATAAATGACTCTTTTTGCCCTCTAGCTTAACCTGGTTTGAGTTAAGTGTGATTTCAGGTAACAGGATAACAAGTCGCTCTTTCCCCAAGGATATAGCGAACGGGGGCCTAGTTTGGATAACAGGTCACTCCTGCTATCTTTTTCTCTACCATCTCAAATGGTGAGTGTCCGTGTGGGGTATCGGTTCAAACTGCGGTGACGAACCACATTGTAATCAATATGATGTCCCAGGATGGAATTTCAGCCTTTCTCTTTTGACTTTTTTATAAACTTAGGAAATTAAAAGCACCCATCTACACAGGATGTAAAGAAAGGAGATTGGGTCTGCGTCAAGCAACAAAAAATTAGTACCAGAACTAAGGAATCCTGTGCAAACTTCATTTGGACTCCTTGCAAGTAGGTATGACAATAAAGTTTTTAATTATGTGATCAGTCACTGTTCATTTTCCCAGGGCCCTACTTCATTCACTACACATTTAACCCACTCCAGGGATGAGTCAGTGTTGTATAGGACATCACCTCCCTCTTGTTTGGTGGAAGGTGATGGTGAAGAAAGCTGTCAGTGAGATAGGGATTCTGTCCTTGCCTCCTCAGAGAGCCTACTGAAAGCCAGAGAAGTCAAGTAAGTCCCCTCTGGGCAGTCATCAGGTCCCTGACTTGGGACTCAGAGGTCTCACCTACGCTGAGCACCTGCATCATCTGGTGGCACAAAAGTCATGGGATCGTGCTAAAGAAACTGAGCCCACCTCAAATTAATTGCTTGCCACTGTAACCTCTCTGTGTATTTGTTGGTCTGTCTTGTGTCTGTGATCACTTCACTAGGATACAAAACCACAACAGTCACCAAGAGAATACCAAGCCTCATACGGCCCACAGACTACTATCCATTACTGGTGTTTCATGTGGGTGCCAGCGACACAGCCGGCAGCAGCCTGAGAAACATCAAAAGGGATTTCAGGGCCCCGGGTACAAAAGTCAAAGACTCTGGGGCCCAGGTGGTATTCTCGTCAATCCTCCTGATCAAAGGACAGGGACCTGAAAGGGCCAGACGTATCTGGCAGGTTAACTCATGGCTCAGGAAGTGGTGCTACAGCCAGGGCTTTGGGTATCTAGACCACGGGGCGTGCTTTGAGAAGCCCGGGCTGCTAGGGGCGATGGCGTGCACCTAACTGAGAAGGGGAAGAGTGTGCTTGGACAAAGGCTTGCCAGACTCATCTGGAGGGCTTTAAACTAGTGTTGCTGGGAGAGGAGGAGCACAGTTCAGCCCACTGCTGTTTGTTAGCATGGCACCAATGTCAGCACCAAGTGTCCAGAAGCTGAGGAAGGATCGCAGGTACGTCCAAGTGAACTTAAACTGAGGCCCAAAAGAACTCCTGTCACTCCAGCCAGCAAGTCGGCTTTGTCGGGGGCTCAGCTGAAGTGTCTCTATACCAATGCACGCAGCACGGGGAATAAACAGGAAGAGCTGGAGATGCGTGTACGCGAGCAGGGCTATGACCTTGTTGGCATCACGGAGATATGGTGGGATGACTCATACGACTGGAGCATCAACATGGAGGGGTACAGGCTGTTTAGAAAGGAGAGGAAGGGGAGATGAGGAGGGGGTGTTGCTCTCTACGTCAGCAACCAGCTGGAGTGCGTGGAGCTCCGCCTGAGGATGGATGAGGAACTGACAGAGAGCTTATGGGTCAAGATTAGAGGATGGGGACGGACAGGGGACGTTACAGTGGGGGTCTGTTACAGGCCACCTGGCCAGGATGACAGAGCGGACGAGGCACTCTATAAGCAGATAGAAGCAGCCTCATGGTTGCAAGCCCTGGTCCTCATGGGGGACTTCAACCACCCTGACATCTGCTGGAGGGACAACACGGCAGGGCACAGGGAGTCCAGGAGGTTCCTGGAATGCGTGAACGATAACTTCCTCCTGCAGGCGATAGAGGAGCTGACAAGGAGGGGTGCCATGCTCGACCTTGTGCTCACCAACAGGGAGTGGCTGGTGGGGGATGTGAAAGTGAAGGACAGCCTTGGCTGCAGCAACCACGACGTGGTGGAGTTCAAGATCCACGGGGCAGCAAGGAAACTACACGGCAAGCTCTCTGCCCTAGACTTCAGGAGAGCAGACTTCAGCCTCTTCAGGGACCTTATGGGCAAAGTGCCATGGGAGGTGGCCCTGGAGGGAACAGGGGCCCAGGAAAGTTGGTCCATATTCAAGGGGCACCTCCTCCAAGCTCAGCAAAGGTGCATCCCAATGAAGAACAAGTCAGGCAAAAAGGCCAGGAGGCCCACATGGCTGAGCAAGGAGCTCCTGGACCAACTGAAAGTAAAGAGGGAAGCCTACAGAGGGTGGAAGCGGAGACAGGTAGCCTGGGAGGACTACAGAGAGGCTGTGAGAGTGGCCAGGGATCGGGTGAGGAAGGCTAAAGCCCTGAAGGAATTGAATCTGACCAGGGATATAAAAAAAAACAAGAAAGGCTTCTATAGGTATGTAGGGGACAAAAGAAAGTCCAAGGAGAATGTAGGCCCCCTCCAGAAGGAAACCGGTGTCCTGGTTACCTGGGACATGGAGAAGGCTGAGGTACTCAATGACTTTTTTGCCTCAGTCTTCAGCAATAAGGGCTCTTGTCTCACCACCCAAGCTGTGGAAGGCACAAGCAGGGACTGGAAGAATGAAGAACTGCCCACTGTACTGGAAGAGCGGGTTTGGGAACATCTGAGGAACCTGAAGGTACACAAGTCCATGGGACCTGATCAGATCCATCCGTGGGTCCTCAGGGAACTGGCGAATGAAGTTGCCAAGCCGCTGGCCATCGTGTTTGAGAAGTCGTGGCAGTCTGGTGAGGTCCCCAAATGACTGGAAGAGAGGGAACATAACTCCCATTTTTAAAAAGGGGAACAAGGAAGACCCGGGCAACTACAGGCCAGTCAGCCTCACCTCTGTGACTGGCAAGGTCATGGGGCAGACGAAGCATGGAAACCATGCTAAGGCACATGGTGAGCAAGGAGGTGGTCGGTGACAGCCAACATGGCTTCACCAAGGGCAGATCGTGCCTGACCAATTTGGTGGCCTTCTATGATGGGGTGACAGCATCAGTGGACAAGGGACAAGCGACAGATATCATCTACCTGGACTTGTGCAAAGCTTTTGACACTGTCCTGCACGACATCCTTCTCTCTAAACTAGAGAGACATGGGTTTGATGGACGGACCACTCAGTGGATAAGGAGTTGGCTGGATGGCAGCACTCAGAGAGTGGTGGTCAACGGCTCGATGTCCAAGTGGAGACTGGTGACAAGTGGCATCCCCCGCCTCAGGGGTCCATGTTGGGCCCAGCCCTGTTCAACATCTTTGTCAGCAACATGGACAGTGTGATAGAGTGTACCCTCAGCAAGTTCGCCGATGACACCAAACTGTGTGGAGCCGTTGACACGCTGGAAGGGAGGGATGCCATCCAGAGGGACCTTGACAGGCTGGACAGGTGGGCCCGTGCCAACCTCATGAAGTTCAACCAGGCCAAGTGCAAGGTCCTGCACCTGGGTCATGGCAATCCCAGGCACAAATACAGGCTGGGCGAAGAATGGAGTGAGAACAGCCCTGAGGAGAAGGACTTGGGAGTGCTGGTGGACAAGAAGCTCAACATGAGCAGGCAATGCGCCCTTGCAGCCCAGAAGGCCAACCACATCCTGGGCTGCATCAAGAGGAGCGTGGCCAGCAGGTCAAGGGAGGTGATTCTGCCCCTCTACTCTGCCCTGGTGAGACCCCACCTGGAGTACTGTGTCCAGTTCTGGAGCCCCCAACACAAGAAGGACATGGACTAGTTGGAGTGAGTCAGAGGAGGGCCACGAAGATGATAAAAGGGCTGGAGCACCTCTCGTATGAGGACAAGCTGAGAGAGTTGGGGCTGTTCAGCCTGGAGAAGAGGAGGCTCCGGGGAGACTTTATAGCAGTCTTCCAGTACCTCAAGGGGGCCTACAAGAAAGATGGGGAGAAGCTGTTCAGTAGGGCCTGTTGTGATAGGACTAGGGGTAATGGTTTTAAAATAGAGGGAGGTAGATTTAGATTAGATATTAGGAGAAAATTTTTTACAATGAGGGTGGTGGAACACTGGAACAGGTTGCCCAGAGAGGTGGTGGATGCCCCATCCCTGGAAACATTCAAGGCCAGATTGGATGAGGCTCTGAGCAACCTGGTCTAGCTGGGGATGTCCCTGCTCCTTGCAGGGGGGTTGGACTAGATGACCTTTGAAGGTCCCTTCCAACCCTAACCATTCTATGATTCTATGATTCTATGATTCTATATTGTGCATATTAACTTACCAGTGCTAGAGGTACTATATGAAGATCATCACAGAATATCACAAACAAGTTGG
This sequence comes from Chlamydotis macqueenii, assembly GCF_036417535.1. Lineage (NCBI taxonomy): Eukaryota > Metazoa > Chordata > Aves > Otidiformes > Otididae > Chlamydotis > Chlamydotis macqueenii. The sequence continues at coordinate 146,785,744 of NC_141556.1, read as the reverse complement.
CATTCCAAACTTCAAAACGGAGTTTGAAAAAATTTGACTAGATAAGAAAAGAAGCTACCCACAAAACAAGAAGAACATAAAGCTTCAGAATAGCTTCCGGTTAACTGAGCAAATGGTGTCTGCTCAGATACCTTGTGATCTATGGGGGAAAAAAACAGAGAAGGTACGCAAACATTTATAACACTGTGTAATATTTAGTATAGCCAAATGACTTTTAGTTCACAACTTTGTCTTATCACTTTTAAGGGAGACATACTGAGATTGGCCAGGCATTATCTAATTTTTGAGTGCTTGATTTTGCAAAGCCAATAATGGCAATATGATGTATTTCATTGGTTGTGTAAAAAGCGCATTTATGTGCATGTTATCTATATCTACGCATATAATGCATGTACAACACAGATGGATATGTATCATACATACACACTTGTACATGTATGTACAATTTTGAGTGTCAGATTCTATGTTAAGAAAGATTTTGTCTCTCTCCCAGAACTTTAGTATGTACACAAAACACTAACCAAAGAGAAGATCCTTTCAAATCTCTCTGTTGCTTCAAGATACGAACAGTATATTTTACTGGTTTATCACTGCTAGAATTATACCATGAAGAGGCTGTTCAGGACCTCTGTATACCACCTAATAATTCATCCAAAACACAATCCCATTTTATTGTTGATTCTGGAACAGTTACCTACAAACTTAAGACCAGATCCTCAGCAGATGTAAATCAGCAGAGTCACTATGGATATCAATAGAGCAGAAACAGCTTGTGAATTTATCATAGGAATAACAGGAAAATTCAGGTTGGAAGGGACCTCAGGAGGTCTCCAGTCCAGCTTCCTGCTCCAAGCAGAGACAGCTTTGAGGTCAGACCAGGTTTCTCAGGGCTTTATTTTGAAAACCTCCAAGTAAGAAAGAGCACAGCCTCTTGGGGCAACCATGTCCACTGCCTGGCTGTTCTCATGGGCAAAATCTTCTCCTTGTATCCAATCAGAACCTCTCTTTTTCCAACCAATGTCTGTTGTTTCTCACCCTCCTGTCATGCCATGATGTGAAGAGCCTGGCTGCATTTTCTTGATGGCCCTCCTAGATGCCTGCAGGCTGTTGGATCCCCTCAAAGCTGTCTCTTCTCAGGCTGAGCAAGTCCAACTCCCTCCTGCTCCATGTGCCCGTGCACAGGCATTGCATCTCCCTCTGCTTCATCCCCCAAACATGAGCAAAAGCACCTTGTGCCCCACCAGACGTGAGGAGCTCAATCCCCCGCACATCTCATTGACATCAGGGGCTTTTGAGGGGTGGATCTTGTGGCATCCACTGGGTGAATCTGGTTCCTACACTTGTGTTTACAATTCTGTTACAGGCATTAGAAGTTTTGCTTTTCTTATGGTCATGTTGTCTTTGTCTCCCCTTCATCTTCTGAGAGTGAGAGAGATAGGGTGGCTTGCATTATCTCTCACCCTCAGCTAGGTGCTGCGGTGTCATTTTTCGAACAAAGTCAAAGCACTTGCTCTATCTGGATGATTTTGGTTTCTTACTTTACTCACTCCCATCTCCCTCCTCCCTGCAAAAAGATGAAAACATCAATATCTGTTTTGGGCTCCCAAGGTACGACACTATGTCAATGGAATTTGTTTTTAATCTGGGTGACTAACAGTTATCTGATAATTCAAGTAATATTTCTCTGCATCCATCTGTCAAACTCCAGCAAACTTACAGGGGGAGACAGCATCAGATTTAGCAGACGAGCAAGCCTGTTAACACCCTGGGACTGCAACTTCAGCTCCCTGCGATACGATTTCCCCATAGCCTGTCCTGCACTGCCCTTTTCATTTTTTATTTATGTAAAATCATAACTCTTGCGCTTGAAAGTCATCCTCTTTTATTTCTGAGGCTGTTTTCTGCAGTGAGTCAGGTCAGGCAAACTATTATTAGGACCATATTTATTTATAACTGGTAGTTTAGCATTAAGCAACGAGTTGTGACAGGCTGTGCATTTCTGGAGGACGATGGCAGGCTTGTGGTGCCTGTGCGGGCACGATGCCGAAGGCAGAGGGCTCCTGCCACCCCAGCCGGCCCCCGGACAGGCTCTGCTGCTGGTGCCTCGCTGCCGTTACAAAATGAAATGTTGAGAGCGAAACGAGGACAACGCTGGAGCCGGCGCTGGGGGATGCGGGCAGTGGGCAGCTGATGGCCACCCAGCTGTGTCATCCCTGCCCTGCCGAGTGCCCCAGCGAAAGGCAGCTCACAGGCAGGACTCATGAGACTCAGAGCAGTGTCCAGAAGCGGGCACCCACTGCCCCAGGTTTTTTTTTACCCCTCTTTTTCACACCCTGTGTGCTTCCCCTGACACTGATGGTTTTTGGTCCCTCTCCACTGTGTGTAAACCAGTCGGCTCCACTGTAGTCCACAGAATTTTCAGGCTCTATAGCAGCACTTTCAATATAATTTAGTTATTTCTTCATTTTTATTCTATTCCATCCTCCCTGATAGCTCCGGATCCCTCCAGCCCGACAGGAGGGCCTGCAGAAGGTGAAGGAGAGGGAGGTGTTCCTGCAGCAATACCCACACTGGAGCAGCAAAGAGGGGCCAAGGACCACGATGTCCCTTCCCATCAGCAGAAGGTTGAGCAGATGATAATTTCCAGGCAGTATGTGCAACTTGCCTCGGCCCCTCCAGGAAGAAGCAGCTGCTTCTTTTTTTTGGTGCCTTTCCTCTGGTCCCGCAGTGTGACGGGGAGCTTGTGCCGGCTGAGTAATCCCTTGCAGAAATGTGTCAGGTCCAGGCACATCATTTCCCCCCTCTCTCTTCCCACAGACCTGAGTGTCCACCTGCAGCTGGCATGGAAAGGTGACTTGTTCAGCACGGCCGGCCCTGCTGCTGGAGGCCCAGGCAGGCGCACGCTGCTAAATGTCTCCTTAGGAAGAATTTGATCCCCTCCATGCCGGTGGGGGTAGGATGCAGGTGTCAGGGCCTTGACCCATGACCAGTTACTTGCAAAAGGCAGGCCTACATTGCGGGGCTTGCAGCTGTGGAAGTTTTCACCTTTCCTCTTAGCTGACTCCAGGATCTCCTTTATCTCCCCGTGAACATGAGCAGCAGCAAGGACTATGTGGTGCTGGGGATTGGTAAGGGGCTAATCCTCTGCTTTTTTGCCTTTCCTCTAGTAAATATCTATCTGCACTTTTCTTCTTACCTATTGGTTTGCATTTGGTTGACTTCTGGTTATGTTTTTTGAGGAGATAGGGGACCTGCTTGGATGTTCATCATCCGGCAAACCCAAGATGTTATCTGTGCTTTTGCATCCATCGCTCTAAGTGAGAGGCTAGGACCATGGCTATCAGGAGACTGATGTCCAAATCAGCTACCACAGCAGTAAATCTAGCAGCCCTTACTCAGTTCTTGGCTTGGCAAAACCCCAGTGAAGAGAAGCATAGTTTCAACTGATTGGGGATGTCAGGTTCCAATAATGAGCCATGGTTCCTGAAATCTGTTTTGATGAATTTGCTCAAGAGTATTGCAGAGGTGTTTCTGACATTTGGCAACATTAATATTTAAGCCTTCCCATGTTATTTTTGCAAACGGAATTAGAAATTAGCATGTCATGATCATAATACAGCAGCTGAAAATAAAGGGCCAGATTGTGCCCTCAATCCACACGCCCAATTCCCATGGATGTCACTGGAAATTGTGTGCATACGCCTCTGAGGGCAGAATTTGGCCTAGTGTGCCTCTTCTCTTTCTGCAAAGCTTGTGCTACCCTCACTGCTGCTAACAGTGCCTCTGTGCAATGAGAGGAGCACATGCCTAAATTATTTAGGACCCTGATAACGTATGGTGTTTTTCCTTCCCTTTTCATAGTGTTTGAAACTGTAAATCTTCCTGTAGCTAAAGCTGATGTCTTTGCAGACGGGCCCTGCACACCTGTATTAGCAGAAGGGGAGTGAATTGCCTACAAGGCACGTCTCTCGCAGACGAGCACATTGGAGTCAGTACCAACGGGCTTGACCTTGTTCTGGCGGGATTGGCAGAGGGGTCAGTGGGACAGCCTTGGGAGATGGGCTCGATGACCTCTTGTCGTTCCTTCCAACTCAGTGTGTGATAAATCATTGCATCTTTTCTGCCCTTGAGCTGGAACCTGGTGGACTTGGCATGTGCTAAATGTTATCCTAAGGAAGGATGTTCTCCTGAGCCAAGGTTTTCAGCTGTAAAGTTTTTTTTTTTCAATCTACAAGACTTCAGAAGAAATGCTAGTTATGTCACATTTAGAATGACTATTTTTTAAAAAGTCTCTGACAGAAGAATTGCTCAAAAAATAGGGATGGGGATAGTTCATTGAAAAATAGTTTACTTTTTACTTTGCTTTCCTCCTCCAAAATATTCAGATGTAAACCAGTCCTGACAACAGCTTGATTCATCAGCAACAGAGTACTCTCATGTGGCAAAACCAAAAAAAGGTGTCAGCTGTGAGAAGACTATATGTACTATACATATGCTTTAAAAGTGAGTGGTAGCAGACATTTTGAGACACCATATTGTGATACAGCAAACTACATAAATACAAGTCTTTATCTTTGAAGCTAGGGATTTGACTCAAGCCTTGATGAGGTCTGAACAACTGCTTTTCCATTGACTTTGTTGCAGTTTCTCCTGCTCCAGGTGCTTGGAAGGGCAACTTCCAAGCAGTGCTCCACCAGGTCACAGCGGTGAACTGCAGAGAGCTGTGCTGGCCCACGCTCTCACTCCTTTACTTGCCTCCAGCTGCTAAACTGCAGTAAGAGAAACACACCAAATCCTTTCCTAATACTATTTGCCCATGAAAGTAGTGACTTTATTGCACTTGACACCATGATCTGATGCCATTGTGACTGGAAGGAGATATGGTCCTTTCGAGAGGAGCTGGTCTGTTACGTGTCTCGCTTTTAATTTGACTCGTTCTGTGAAAATATTTCAGAGGAGTCCCCTGTGTGCTGGATGTTCATAACTGATTAGTATCTTCTGTACTTCCACTTTGAGATAGTGGATTTTCAGAAGATGGACATGCAGTGTACAGCTCTTCCCAAACAAAGAACATGTAAACTTCATGCCCTATCCCAACAAAACTACATCCTGTCACTAGGCACTTCTGAAAGTTTAGGATTTCAAGCATACAGAAGCACACTGGAAAAAAAAAAATTCGACTTTTTTGGTCCACTCAATTGACTCATGCAATCAATGAGACCGAAGCCAAAAAGCATCAGCAGCAGATTTATGCATCTGCTGGCATAACAAGAAAGAAGAATTAATGCTGAAAGTAGCGAAAAGAAAACCATTGCACAGGATTCTGTACACTGTTCTTTAGGAATTGGAGATGATAAGAGGCTTTCAGAGCCCCGGGACAGCATTTCTGGCATTACCATTAAACATTTTTTATGAAATAATTATGGCAGATTTGGGGAGAGGGGGTCACGGGTTGCGAATCTTGTCAGTACTAAGGCCGTGCTCCCGCTCCCAGTGAAGGGAAGGGGACATCTCCTGAGGCATATCAGAGAGAATATAGGAGTTGACACTTTAAAAATTAAGCCTCCTGGAATTGCTGTGTCGATTATTATCCCAGAGACAGCTTAAGTGATTTGCCCACAGTCACGTAGTGAATTGGGGCTCAGCCAGGAATAGAAGATAGCACTCCCAGCTTCTGGTCTTGTTCTCTTACCAGCTAGGCACATCCCCAGATGTACAGTGTAATCCACATGGGGAGGAAAATCCAAAATCAAAGACTTATCTCGCTTCCTAACACAGCTGTAGACAGCTCTGCAATACAGACACAGAGGTAAATTTTGCTGCCCTGATTAAGCAGTGTAACCCACTAATTCCAAAAGAATTGCTCACCCAATGAATTTTGGCTTACCAAATAACTCAAATTCCCACAACATCAGTGCCTGTCAGGAGAAGAAGAGATTGAATGGTGGTCCAAACTACTCGCCTGGGATTAGTGGCTTGAGCAATTTTGGCTAAACCTATTATATAAAATTACAATTTTGCATTACTAACAGGTGCTTCACTCATTGACATGCAAAGGAAAATAATGTTGCTGGAGCTCTTGGTATCACCTGGCGATGCAGAGAGGAGAGGTTAAATACAGAACAGACCATACTTGTAAGAGGATTAATACATACAACAGGGATAGTAGCAGGGTTCTGCTGGGTCTAATCTGGCGTCTGACCGGGACAGAGAGAGAGAAGGAAACTCTAAGCCAGTTAAAGTAGTGGATTATTGATGACAGAGGATTCGCAGCTGATAGGGGAGCTGGAAAGAGCAGGTAATAGGGATGAAACGCAGGGCAGACCACATAGCAAAAAGGAGGCAGAAGATACTAGATTTTACAGGGAAGGTCTAACAAATGTGAAAGAAAACTTAGTGGGTAGGACAACAAAGACATGAGCTTTCCAATATTACAGATCTGGGGTAAGCAAGGAGAGAAGAACTTATACATATCCTAGCTTATTCTCTAAAATTGTATCTTACACACCAAGAAAAAAAAAAAATCACACCAAGCTACTGTCTAGGGATTTGAACTTGGATAAATAAATGATCTGAGAAGACTTGTTGGGGAAAAAGGCTTCCAACACCTCCTTGTCATCCTCTCCGTAGATAAACGCTGGATGGAGAATAACATTGCAAATCGCTAACAGTTACAGGAAGTCTGGCTAAGACTTCCACGTAGATAATGTTATCTTGGGTAACAGGCAGCTGGGAGCAGGCTGGGATAGCGTGGGCCTTCTGCACGGCAGCTGGCTAACCAGGATAACCCCTGACAGCCATTTTTAAATGACTGATAATTTGAAAGAAAATCACTTTGTAAAGTTCTGGAGCAACGTTTAACAGGGACATTTGGGAGTACCTTGCTTCTTTTTGTTTGCGTGCTTGTTTCTGAAGAAGGGTGGCCCAGGCACTGAGCAGGGCTCCAGGGTATCAGTAGTAGGGTGATGGCTTTGAAGGGAGAAGTGGAAACCACTTGACTCCACCAGCAAGGAGTTTGGGATAGCAGAATGGCAAATTTACTGTTGTAAAGCATTTATTAGGGTTTTCCTATTATACCTGACAGGCTGGGAGAAGTTATTAATAAAACTCCTTTAGTATGCTTCTAGGCAATTAAAATAAACGGACTTACAGTGTTTCTGCCTCAGGAAAGAGCTTGTTAAAGCCAGCACTACCATTTCTTCTTAGCTTTGCAATTTTTTTTTCTATACCTTCTCTGTCCATCTCCTAGGTCCTGGCTAACTCTCACTGAGCTGGTGTATCTGCTCCAGATTGTTAGTATTTTAGTATGGTTTTTCTCTTCATTTGGAGTGTGAATAGGACAACTTGCCTGTAGCAATGTGTTAAGAAATCATACTACAGTCTAGGTCATGGTTAAGTTACAGTAAAACTACAGGCTGTCTAGAAAAAAAAAAGAGCAATCTCAGTTGTGAATATTGCAGAATGTATTATCTCACAGATTTATTTATTTTAATACTGTCTGTTTAAAATTCCGGGGCGCTCCTTGATCTGTGTATAGGCACTAATTTAAATCAGAAAGGGAAAAAATACGTATGTTGAATTATATTTGAGCATAGAATCTGCAAAATGAGATAGGATTTTGATCCACTTAGTTTTTTTGAGACAATAGATACTACTAATAGTTAATACTTAATAATAAGTTAAAGAAACTAAAATCTAAATGGCTTGGAAACCTGATTTCCATTTCCATGATGGCTTTGTCAATGTACAACCTGTTACTGATTTTCTTACAGGAATGTATTGGCTGTGTAGATACTACAACTTAAAAGTAACTCATTTTCTTTTATCTTAAATCAATTTCTAATCAATTCAGCTAAGCAGAAATAAACCAGGCTTAAGTTTTTAAGTGTATATTGAACATCCACATTTCTACTCACTGGCCTGTACCGGTTTAAATTGACACCTTTAGTTAAACTACCCTGAAGATGTGTGTAGCTAAGCGCTTCTTGGAGGCAAGTGCAGGGAGGTGGGTCTGGAGTGGTACGTGTGGGTAACTAAAAGAGGGATAGAGACTGAGTGGGGCACTGGACCCCCCGTCACGGCCACTGCTTGGTCGCTAGCTTGCTCCCTTGGCCTGGAGCTGAGCCTGGGGGACAGGTCAGCCTAAAGACTGCTCCCCAAAATCAGTACAAATAAGAAAGCACCAGATTTTTACTCCTCTACCCTACCCAGCCCTCCTGGGGGCTCCCGCATGCCCCTGTCCTACTGTCCATTGCCCTTGGGCCTCTTGGTCAGAAGCAGGGACATAGCCTTCATGGCTGTATCTTGAGCAGTGGGGGACTGGGACCTCCAGGGGCAAGGTAACACAAAGTAAGTGATGGCAACGACGATGAAATCAAAATTCCGTCCTTACTTTTAATGTACATGCATGTGCAAGTTCATTCAGCTGGAGACACTAATGCAGCCTTCCTGTTGGTGAGCAACAATCTGATGATACTTGCTGAGCATCTAGACTGAGTGGTTAATTGCCCTCTTTTAGCTGATGTCTGTTGCCTTGTCGGTCTTGTCTTTGTACTAGAAATTAGGAGGTGCAGAGGGTCACCCTGGCCTCTAGGCCAAGCAGCAGAGCCTGGCTCACCCCCCAGGGCTCAGAGGTAGCCCTCCGTGGCCGCACATTGCCTTGCAGGGTTAGCAAGGTACAAAACAGATCAAAGGAACAAGCTAGCACCGATGCACCCTGCACTCTGTCCATGTCCCCTTTTCTTTAGCTCTACAGACACCCTTTCTGAGTGCCAGAAGGGCTCAGAAGATCCACAGCACCCTGGAAGTCACCATGCTCCAGGTACCACATCTTGGGTGCCAGGAAAAGATGCAAGCGTGGGCTGAGATACGTGGGGTTCACTAGCAGCATTTTAACTGTTTATTTCTACAAGTATTGACTCCCTGTCACCAGCAACAGGAATACTGGGAAAGGCTAAATCAATCTTTACTGTCTTCCCAGACCCCAAGAAGGTAGACAAGGAAAGTTAGCCAGTACAGCAGGAATGAAATAAAGTATGTAGGAATCTGGATGGGTATAACCAAAATATAGCATTTCAAGCTCCAGCCAGGTTGCAAAGGATACAATTTTACCTGGAAACCGCACATTAAAAGGCACTGAGCCATCCTTATAATTTTCTCCTGGTCAAGTGATGGAAATATGTACAAAAGGAGAAAAACGTCCCACCCCTGAGAGGAAGATGGAAACCAGGATGCCAAGCTCTCCGTCCCTAATTTGTTTGGTCACTGCTGAGTTTGGGTGGCATTTTGAATGCACCAGGCAGGTTGGCTTTTACCTGAGACTGTAACTGTGCCCACACAATTCTCCTTGGGGAACTTTCAGATAGCAGAGGTAATGTCAGCCCAGTTACCATATGCTTTCAGTCTGGCCAGGCAATGATTGTATAATAATCCCTAACAGAAAACTGAAGACAAGATTTCAAGTGGCTGCCAGAAAACAGTTTTTCACTTAGAGTGGCAACTCTGAATAAGGAAGCATCTGGCACATTTGATCAGACAAAGAAAATTAGGTCACTCTGAAAAATATTTGATGCTCTTCCTGAGGAACATAACACTAAAAATGCATCTATCTAGAATGGCAGCATTCTTCTCTTTGGCACTGTTTCTCATATTGTGATGTTTTGTATTGTTCTGAGTAACTGCACTATATTTAGCATCTGTTAAATAGTAGAATATAGATTATATAACCGATCATTTTCTTCCTGACAATAATAGCAGTTTAAGATCAAAATGGATTTTGTTGGTCATGGGTTTTAAAAAAGATTCAAGTACAACTGCTCTGATGCAATTGACTGCTGGATGTTTTCTATGAGGTTTTTTTAAAAAATCACATTGAATGAAAAATGTAAATGATCTTTTGTTTAATATTTTTCTTAGAAGAAGACAACAGTTCTTTCATTGGTGGATGAAAAGCTGGACACGAGCTGTCAATGTCTGTTTGCAGCCCAGAAGGCCAATTGTATCCTGGGCTGCATTACAAGAAGCGTGGCCAGCAGGTCCAGGGAGGCGATTCTGCCCCTCTACTCTGCCCTGGTGAGACCCCACCTGGAGTACTGCGTCCAGCTGTGGAGCCTCCAACACAAGAAGGCCGTGGACCAGTTGGAGTGAGTCCAGAGGAGGGCCACGAAGATGATCAGAGGGCTGGAGCACCTCTCCTATGAGGACAAGCTGAGAGAGTTGAGGTTGTTCAGCCTGGAGAAGAGAAGGCTCCGGAGAGACCTTCTAGCAGCCTTCCAGTACGTGAAGGGGGCTTATAAGAAAGACGGGGAGAAACTTTTTGGCAAGGCCTGTTGTGATAGGACAAGGGGTAATGGTTTTAAAGTAAAAGAGGGTAGATTCAGACTTCTGGTATAAGGAAGAAATTTTTTACAATGAGGGTGGTAGAACACTGGAACAGGCTGCCCAGAGAGGTGGTGGATGCCCCATCCCTGGAAACATTGAAGGCCATATTGGATGAGGCTCTGAGCAACCTGATCTATTTGGATGCATCCCTGCTTCTTGCAGGAGGATTGGACTGGATGACTTTTAAAGGTTCCTTCCAACTCAAATTATTCTATGATGCTATGATTAAGAGTGTGGAGGTGCTCTGATTACATCAGTGAAAGGAAAACCCAGAAGCTGAGAAGTCCAAGCGATCACATTCATAACACAAAGGTATGCGGTGAGAGAGGGGCTTGTGCCATTGCCTAATCCTGGGGCCAGGGTTACCTCTTGCACCAGCTGGCAGCTAAGCAGAACAGCCCAAGCATTTCAGGCAGCTGGCTAGAAGTGAGCTCGTGCTGAATCTAACGGCGTTAATCAGCACCTGGGTGGCATGGCTCATCACCAGTACGGGCTGGTTTCTGCTCCGGGAGAGTAGGTAAAAATAGGACTCCCAAAGACAGGCCCTGGCTAGCTGGAGAGTCAGCTTCATGTGTGGCTTACTGTCTATCTGCTCATGGAAAAAACACATATCTCTTGCAATATTTCTCCATTTAGTTAATTTCCAAGAATCGCTCCTCAAAGGAAGTTTTAAAGGGAAAAGTGTGGTTAATTAATCTTGAATTTTTCCAGCTTCCTAAAACCAGGAACGGAAGCAGTGAGTGCAGTTTTCAGACCCTACAAACTCCAGTCTGATTTAATGCATAAAGACATTGCTGTTCCTACATTAATCCTTCCAGATCATAAATGAATCAGTTTGTGGTATTTTCATTTGATTGTGATGATGTCAGGTAGCCAAAAAGGAGTTCCAAGCTGCCGTCTTGGTCTAATTTATTACAGTGTGCTACCGTGACTGCTTTAGTCACATCAAATCTATGATTCTTCAAATACTATATAAATAACTGAAACATTTATGTGATATATATAAAAAGTGGTCTTGATTTTAAAAATATTTTAAACACAGATGTGAATGTGTCCGCACTCCCTGTCATATTTAGCGTTACGAATTTTATCAGCAGATGAAAGAAACTTTAATAAGGTAGAAACCTTGCCCAAGGTCAAGTGGCACATTAATTCAGAAGCAGAATTAGGCTTCAGGAGGTTTCTGGCACTTAATCATAAACTTAGTTCATTGGTCCTGCCTCTTTCCAAATTCTCTCATTCAGCCTTTAATTTTGTGCAAGGGGCTTAACTGCCCTCATAAATCATACCCGCAAAAGTTTTGAGAGGCTTATTTACTTCAACAGCCTCAGAATGGCATTTTAGCCTGAAAGGTGCTTTTGAGAGTATACAAATGAGAAGCATCTGCTGTAAAAGGTGGCTGAACAAATGGATGGTCTCAGCTTCCCAGCACCCATCCCTTCCTCCCCAGCCTGGAGAAGCTGCTTCACCACATGCTTCTTTTTTTCCCTCCTTCAGGCTAACCACTACATTTCCAATTCAGAGGAGTTATTTCACTTTCTCATTCTGATTGTAAAGTTGTATAAGTGGGTGAATGCCTACTTGCTTTAGTGTGTTCTGGAGTGAGGTCTAGTCCACACCAGAGGGGGTTTGCAAGGACAGGTATGTCAGTGTACTGACATTTGGTACAAACTCTGTTGACAAAAACACATTTTTACCCCTGGGAGCTGTAGATTGAATAGGAGTTTTACTGATATTTGTATTTTATCACAAGGATGTCCCTAACCAGGACTTTATATGAATGACCATTACTGTTGCAAGCTTTGGACAAAATCCTCTTATTTTACTGCAACTCCCAGAGAACACATCACCAAAAGAAAATTTATTTTATTCCTTATTCAGTCTTCGCTTAGGAAAAAAAAAACAACCCATACTTCTTTTGTTACACAGAAATATTTTACTTCTTTCCTCTATTGACCAGAAACCCACCAAAAATGCAAGTTCAGGGAGCAGATGTCAGCTAATCCCAAAGTCTGTGCTAAGAACATGATGGCAACTCATGAAGAGTTCAACAGAATCTAAATGTCTTGCTGGTTTGGTACAAGATTATGCTCCAAGCAGACAAGCCCCTGCATTTTAACCCAGGAGCTCAGAAGGGATAAATAACATTTCTGGACCCAGGCAGCCAACAAACAGAATTTCTTAGCACGATGCAATCTCGCTATGGGGGTTTTCTCAGGCATGTGTTTCCCATCAGATGTTATTACACGGCTGTGTACATAGGGCTTATCTCCAAGCAAAGGTGGTAATACTCAGCTATTGATAGCCCGCGACTTATTGAAGTTGTAAGGGGGATGAGGAAGGATTAGTTGGGCCATTTGATTCACAGCCGATACTTACTAAATTAAGTTTAAGGATGTGACATCACTATTTGTCATAATTGTTCTTGTTGTGGTAGGGTGTGTACATGGCAGGAGGGGAGAGGAGCTGTCATCACACAGATAAGCCAGAGAACTCTAAATCATTAGTAATGAATAATTCACCATGCAGGAAAAATAACAGACAATGTCAGGCAATGGAATAGTACTAGTTCAGTTACATCTGGTTTTGTGTCTCTGATGAAAGGTTTTTAACCCTGATTATATCCTGTCGTAACCATGAGATTTGCTTTCTGTAAGGATATTCAGCTCCAGGCAAGAAAGAAGGATGTTCCCAAATCCAGTAACTGGGTCAAATCTAATTATCATAGATAATTTGCACATTTCATCTATGGTAAAGGGAAATGTGTCTTAAGGTAGATGAATTCAGTTCAGTTTGTCAAAGGTAGACTAAAATACCTTCTAAACAGGGAGAAAAAGGACTTTTGCTAGACCAAATCACTGAAATGGGAAGACAATATTAAAGTCTTAATTCCAAACTAATTTCAACAATAAAATTAAACAAAGCTGTGACAGAGAGTAAATCCCCTTGAATTTCCAGTGTCCAAACCTGGAGTTCCCCTCTTGTCTGAAATGCTGAAAAGCTGACATGCCTCAGAACCCAAGGGAACATGGGAATCTCCTAAATTTTTGTGCAGGATGATAATACAGGATGTTCTCTTACGAATGTAACCATCTGCTCCACCTAGATGTAAACTTTGCTTAGGACAAGATTAAAACATTTATAATGGGTCATTTTAACACATAATCTGGTATATTACAAATAATCAAAGCATTTAATTGTGTTTTATTCTGCAATAAAAGTCAAAACAGTAGTACTGAAATTGAACATCCAGTATCATTGGGGGAAAACATTAAAACAGCTAACAACCCTAAACAGGATTGATAAAGTAATGTTTGGTTTTCTTGAATCAGCACTTCCATTTGGAAAACAGTTCTGCTGAATTTTAGAAGTCGTTTACCTCACCTGAAGTTGGAGGTGGGTGACTGTTCATCAATGACTTCTTTGCACGCTCTCTACATTGCACTAAAAGTAGCCTAGCTAGACATGAAAATGCTATAGACACTTTCAGTGAAGAAAATTGACTAAAAGAGTGTTTTGGTTACAGTAGAAAGCTTATTTCTTTATATAATCCATTTCTTTAAGTACTTGTTAGTTCCCCCTCTGTCTCCTTTTGCTCTCTGCTTGAGTAAATAATAAATTCAAAACCCCTCATAAAAATGTACACAGCTGTAACGACTGGAAATTTTATAACATTTTAGCACTCAGTGCTGTCAAGTAGCTTTACAGAAAAATATCTCGTGCTCTTGGATAAGCAAAATCCAACACACATTCATGAATGTTCCTAAATGTAATTTTCTACGTACATACTAACTTCCAGAAAAATTACGTGCATCTGGCATATTAGATGCAGAATTTGCTTATGCACAAAGTGTATACGTTTAAGTATTTGGGCCCAGGTGTCTGGTGAGAACAGGCTCAATCAATGTGTCTATGTCTTTTCCACTGCTTCATTTTTGCACTGTAAGGTATTTGCTCCCTAACATACACAGATGTGACGAAACCGTTCAAAAGGCAAGCGCAGCAATTCATAATAGAGGCTTTCTGAAAAGAGAAGAAAAAGGAGAGAGGAAAAAGGGAGAAGGTGTGGGAAGGTGCGGGAAGGTGCGGGAAGGGAAGGGAAGGTGCGGGAAGGTGCGGGAAGGTGCGGGAAGGGAAGGTGTGGGAAGGTGTGGGAAGGTGTGGGAAGGTGTGGGAAGGGAAGGTGTGGGAAGGGAAGGTGTGGGAAGGGAAGGGAAGGGAAGGTGTGGGAAGGGAAGGTGTGGGAAGGTGTGGGAAGGTGTGGGAAGGTGTGGGAAGGTGTGGGAAGGTGTGGGAAGGGAAGGGAAGGGAAGGGAAGGGAAGGGAAGGGAAGGGAAGGGAAGGGAAGGGAAGGGAAGGGAAGGGAAGGGAAGGGAAGGGAAGGGAAGGGAAGGGATATAAACGTTACATACTGTTCCATATGTGATGTATGGAAAAACTGAAATATCAAAGAAATTGAGTGAAACACTCCATATGGGTTTTTTTTGTGTTGTTGTTACAAGGAAGACTAATGCTAGAAGTGTATTTTATTGCTTTTACCATGAAGTCCAAGGATATTCAGATGCTCTACTTCAGCTTGAGTCCTGTTTTAATACCTCAGGCTAATTTCTGTCTCCTGATTTCTTCTTTCTTTATTCAGAAACAAGTGGAAAGGCAGCTGGGCATGCTGTCATGCCAGGAGTCTCAGAAGGTATCAGATCTTTCATTAATTACTTCTTTGCTCTCCCTCTGCTTTATGTTAAAAACAGCCTAGTTGAGTATGTAGGAGTTGCATAGACTTCAGTGCAAACGTACTTACGGGACCCTTTAAACTGTCAGGTTACATCACATAAACTGAGGCGATCATATTCAAACAATTGTAAAACTATTTTCTTGCCCGAAAGAGCACACCATGATGCCATTTAGCTGGAACCTGAAGCTATGGGTATCCTGCTGTGGTATCATGTGTAGCGAGCGCATGTGATTGTTCTCCTGAGGCATTTGTTACATGCATCTTGTTAACCCCAGTTCAGTCAAAATAACTGTCTTCACTGCTGCTTGACCTATTTTAGCATAATTTAGCCCTGACTGGGGTGCATTTCAGTTGCAGTAAGTTATTTTGCTGGCATTAATACCATGGTGACTTAAAATGGAGTTTGAAATAAGAGTTTGAAAATATCATTCTTATTAACTCAACAGTTTGGTTTCTGTAATTTATGCATCTTTCAGAACTGACCTAATACTTAAACCTACCTAAAAGAACAAGCAGTAATCAATTCCAGACTTAAAAAATTCTTTTCCTCATAACAAACCAGGCTTTTCCCAGGCTTTGGAAAAAGAAATGTATTTAACAGTTCTCTAAGCCTTGTTAATAGCTGCATCTGTAGGACTTGTAAAAGTGCTAAAAGTCCAGTGAGGATTTACTGCCTTTTCTACAACAGCAGGAATAGAGTTAGATTTATTTAAGACTCAAGCACCAATGGCAAGATCCAGACTACTTCATTACCATCTGTGTCGGGACTGAGGCACCATTCAGGCACCTGTTCAGAAAGTCCCAAAACCCTACCGGGCCTAGGAGCTCTCTGGGCACCTTGTGCCTGCTGCTGTGACCCAGCTCTGTTGCTGTACCCAAGGGTGTCCAGCCGGCACCTGAGCCCATGGCATGGGAACGGAGTTCAGCACAAAATGCTGCAGCAGTGGGGGACACCATCTGCGCAAACATCCAGGGAAAATCACAGATAAGAAATCTTCCCCAGGATAAAGGTTTGAACCCACCAGATCCAGCTGCATGGGTTTACCACCAGGCTAAAGAGAAAACACAATAGGAAAATGCTGTGCTGGGTAACTCTCTTGTAAGGGCTGTTGCCTTAAAAGGGGGCAGAAGGGAGGTCCCAGACTTGCTCCCAAGACTGTTTCTCCCCAATAACTGTTGCACGACAAAAGCATGAAGAGTGCAAGGAGCAAGAACCTCCCAGCTGAGAGCCATAACCACCACGAAGGGTTTGCACCTCCCCACCTCCCAGAAGATGCACGCCGAGGGAGAGCAGCTGTGCCTGCAAAGCCTGGCCCCTGCATGCCTGCTTAGATCACCCCATCAGCTCCTCAGGCTGGAAAAGACGTAAAGCCCCAGGTTTCTCATGAGTACAAAGTTACCACCACACTGCTCAGAGGCACATGCCAACACCAATGCTCATCAGTGCCTTTCAAGTAAGAGGGGACTGTGTGCTCTAGGTCCTGCAAGGCCAAGGGGGCTGGTGTTCAGTCAAGAATCAGGCCCCCAGGCTATAGAGGAGGGGTCTCTAGACTGTCACCAGTGTCCCAGCAGCTCTGTCCTCAACAGAGAAGATTTCTGGAATGCCTTCTGCACCAGTTACCCTCCTCACTGGCAGAATCGAGTGCCACGTTACCGAACTGGGGAGTCTGGATGCCTCTCCTGGGGCCAGGCAACTGCTGCAGAGATATAACAAAACCTCAGTCAGATAGTTGAAGTACAGAGTCTTCATCGCGCACTAAAATCTGGTTCAGGAGAGCGCTATTTAACTAGCAGAACTGCCATAAACCCCATCCCTGTTAGCGCATCAATCAGGATAGTCTTTTGGGGTTTTTCAAGGATTGCAGTGTGTTTAGGCTTAGACACATGCTTATAGGCCTTGCTGAAATGGGTCAGAGAATACAGCTCTTAGTCCTTGCTTCAGAAGTTTCTGTGCAATAAACTGTCGTGACCTAAATATTGTGGCCTGTGCTGACACTTTGTCTGAGAAAGCAAGATCCGTTTCAGAAGTTTTAAGGGTGACATATTCAGTGGCGGGGAGAGACGGGAGACAGAGTTAGCCAATGCTGGGACTATTCCTTCCTTCCCTCAGGCTTAAATCAGCATGACACAATTCAAGGTTCAGGCTGGCAGCCTTTTTGCAAGGGGTGTAGATTCCAATTTTTCAACTACAGTCTCCTGTGTGAGCTGTTTGACTGACAGAAATGCCAACAACTTCGATTTCCAGGTGCGGCCGAGGACTCCTGGTCCCAAATGCACATCCTTGGGAGTGACGATCCATCCCAGCCCGCGTTCGGAGGAGGGAGAAGGAGCCGGAGTGGCGCTCAGCAAACCGCAGAGCAGAAGGGCTCTGCAGGAACTTTACAAGAAGTCGAACTTGACTTCACTTGTCAGCCTGCTCTGTGTGACTCACTGAAGGTGCTGAACAGACTAACGAGTGGGAGGAGGAAATGGAGGGAGAGGAAGAAAGGGAGACAGGCAGCCGAATGAAACTAGGAACACTCATTTATGACCAAGAAAAAAGGAGGCTGTTTTTTAGAAAGTTACACTAGTCCTTTTCCAGCTCTAACGTGAGTGGCATACAATCCAAGATCTCCCAGATTTCAGAAAAAGAACAAGTCTGAATCAGAACTTTTAGCGAAAATGAGATAATAACACTTTTAACCTGATGGTTATGATGGAATTCCAGGGGTTTGATTTATTCAGCTGTCACTTACCGCACATCCCAAGCTTAACAGAGGACATGTTGGAATTGTAATCTTTATTTAGGGTTTGTTGGCATGATTTCATTTTATACTGTCCTTCTGGGACTTATTTTTCATCTTTAGGCAGCTACAACTGCTAAGAGAAAAAGGGAAAACCTCTTTTTCTTTGTAAGCTCCTAATGCAGGATGATTATTAAGAAAGCGTGACTTTGAGTTTTCTGGGGTGTATGCTGGGATGTCTTCCGACCTGTGATGGGAAGCGGATACTGCAGTGGTGGTTTTTGTTAGAGCACCAGAACTGTGGGGCAGAAGTGATTCCTTTGGACTCTTCTCCTTCAAAGATACTGCAAAAGAGCAAGTAATACTTAACACCAAACCAGTGTTTTTTTTACTGGCATTGTAGAGAGGGTATTTCCCTGAGGGAACTGCGATTGGCACAGGGACACATGGTGTCTCTGAAGGCCAAAAGTCATGTTTATTACTTTTCCTGGAAAGGCTCCCTGCATCCTGGCCTGGCTACGTTCCCCTCATCCTTTCCCCACCCTATCCTACTTTCAGTCTCGCCTGGGTCTCCTGGGAGCCATTTCTCATCAGAGTCTTTGAGTTTGCCAAACTCCGCAATGGTGCTGTGATGTACACAAAGAAAGATTTCATCGAGATAATTGTCTTTGCTGGAGGACCAGGTTGAGATTTATATCCTGGTGTCCATAAATAAAAGGCTACGGAGTCTGTGGTTTGAACAGAATTATCCCTGCCCACTTGATGCCCCCAGATGAACTTTGGAGGGGGGCTACTGTCAGGTTCCTCCAGCAAGACTCCCGCGAGGCAGTCAGTAAGTATTGTGAAGCAGCTTTTCCATCCAAAGAAGGGCTGACACGAAGGTACATCAAAGAAAACAATGAATGCCTCCTGCTCTGACCTACATATTTCATTCTGAGAGACTCAACTACATCTGCTAGATCACTTGGAACAACTGTTATCCTTTAGAAATGAAAAATCATTTCTTCAGGGAATAAGATGGGGTGGGGGGGAACCCTGTAGTGGCTCGCTGGGGCACAGAGCATTTAAACTCTGCTGTATTGATTGTAGTTTACGATTGAATGCAATCATTACTGTGTCTATATTTTTCTGTTTCAATGAAACCATCAGGCAGTGAGTCATGCTGTGCATGTAACCCGGAGGAAAGTGCAAAGAGGCTGCTGAGGAGTAGCGATACAAAAATACCATTGGCATTGTTTCCCTAGGAGAGCAGGGCTCTGGACAATTTCCACAGTCTATTGCTGTTTTTCTGTTACATGCATTCTCCGCTGAAATGTGTAATAGAATCGAGGACACAGTTATGGGTAAAGAGTCTTCTTGCACATGCTGTTCCATAATTAAAGAACAGCTATAATAGAAATCCTTTTTTTTTTTTTTGCATTAACGAGCTCAAATTCTTATAGGCATTAAAAGGGCATATGCTTTTCTTCTAATTTAGAGATTAAAAAATAATCTCACAGCAGATCAAGAGGAAGGCTGTAGTTTGAACTCTATAGTGAAAGAAGCTGCACTATCATTAGCAACAAAACAATTTTAATTAGCCCATTCCTGGATCTGTGGTGACACATGCCAAATGGACAGAAGTTTGGAAGAATGGGAGATATTATCCTCTCAGCTTACTAAAGGAGGTTCAAGCCCATAAGAAATGAACACCTTTCAAAATATTTTCATTTGCAATTTTTAATTTCCTGAGTTTTATATTATCTTTTTGTTGGTTTTTTTTGTTGGTTTTTTTTGTTTGGTTGGTTGTTTTTTTTTTTTTAATGGAAGGTACTAAAATCCAGTTTAGGGATTCCCACCTCCTGCCTTGATTTATGCTGCTTTCAGTCCCATTTGTGGATGGAGTGCATTCTTATTAAGCTAAAGAGAAGAAAGCCATCCTAATTAGCAACGCCTCATTGCATTAGAAATCAAGATCTGTGCCTACCAACCTGTGGAGATGCAGTGGGAAGGCATGATTGCAGTTTGATTCAGCTGAACCAGGCACTGAGTAAAGATTATGCACCCACAGACGGGCACCCTGTCTCAGAGTGCAAGTGAAGAACGCTGTCCTAACTGCACCATGCATAAGCAGTGATAGCAGATGCTTGTTTGAAATTGCAGCTCTGTTGTGTTATAAAACCAGAGGATTTTTAAGAGAGTTTCCCCCAAACGTCATCTCTGGGACATGATACATGCCAAAACCACCCCAGCAGCTGCATGCTGCAGCACAGCAGCTTGCCTTCTGCCCCAGCAGAGCCTGGAAGGATTTTAAAGAGAAAGGCTAATTGCAACACAGGGTAGCTGCATGCTAGAGTTGGCTAACATGTACGTCCAAATTTCTCGTGTCCCTACTTGCCAACTTATATCTGACATGGTTAATGGAAAGCAGCTGTTGAGCTACTGTAATGGTGCCCAGCAGCACTGTTTCTGAGTCTCCCACCCCAGTACTTCCCAGTTGAGGGGATGTGCTAGAATCAGGCTGGGAAAAGGAGGATGAAGTTTGTGCATGCCTTCACAGCCACAGTGCATAACCCTCGCACTTCCCTCTCACATTGCGCTACTAAGTCGCACTCTTGATGGCAGGAGAGGGAGCTCACGTTTCTACGTTGGTTCATGTCACAGAGTGGTTCACGGTGCGAAGGCACAAATGGGGAGCGCCTGTCTGCTGAGAGATCTGGCATGCAGGGCCCTGCAAGCCAGCATAACTGTGGCACAGGTCTCTGCATGGTGGCCCTCACTGCTGCCACGGCTCCTGGGGCTCCTGCCCACCCCACCACCCTGCCTGGTACCCAGCACCCAGTGCATCACTGCAAGTGGGGCAGCACACCAGGGCCATGGGGAGCACACGAGGGGCAGGAAGTCACACCAAGGCGTCCCGTGCTTCCACTTTGTAGTCAACTCGGATTTTAATTTCTTCTTTTAAAGAAAAAAAAAAAAAGATAAAAGAAACTCCAGTTCTAGGGGCATCGTCAGGAGGAGCAGGCACCACTGGGTGAACTCCGGAGACCTCACAGGTTGACACAGCCTCTTTAAATATTTAATATCTCGAGGTGTGATGTGTTTTTCTGTCTCTTGGGAAACTATTTTTTTTTTTTTTGCCATATTTCTTTTCTGAGGGACACTTTAATCTTCTGGCTTTTAAGTCCATTTTTTGTATCCTGGCACATATTGGTATGTACTCTGAGGTGATCTGGTCAACTGGAGACTAAGTGGACTCTGAAGGTCTAGCAGGGGTAGGACTGTTGGTATTTTGCGTGATTTACTTTAATGGGGGTCTTCTCCCTGTTACTGAGAAGGACACACTCAGATACTCTCAGCAGAGGGTAGGTTTGGTGTTTTATCCTCTTTTTTTTTCTTTTAGCAGAGCACTGCAAGGTGACATTTTGGCACACGGAGCATGGTTAAACCAGATTATGTGATTAGCAATAGAGGTAAGCATGAAGAAACTTTAAAAAAAAAAAAAAACAAACATTAACTGAGAAGCAGCTCAGCAGAGGAAGGAGATTCTTTTTTTTTTAAAAAAAAATCTCCTTCTTAATGTCTGTGAAAAAACATAGCCAGGCCCCACTAGCTGAGTAAAAGACCTTGACCCAGCAGCTTTGCAGAAAAACGGACCAGAATTTCGATAGCAACATCTTTCTAGGTTGCTGAATCCTGTGTCACATGGAAACAGCATAAAACAGAAATACAAGAGCAGGAATCAGAGAAGTTGCTAAAAAAAAATGAATGGAGAATTTTATCTTCTTCTTTTAGATTGGGGCAAAAGTACATTTTACAGCTGTGTCATGTGCCACTGACCTCAGGGGTGACCGAGGCAATCTCCCCCTGCCATCAGCTTCCCCCCTGTCCAGGTTGGCAGTTGGAAATCTTGTTCTTCTGCCAGTAAAAAGAGCAGATTTGAGCTAGGTGTCATTGTGATGGCAGAAACCACAGAATATCAGAATATAATTTTTTTTTTTGTCCCTAGAACTGTATTTTAAAGACATTTTTGAAACTTACTGTGGAGATACTTCCACCTTGAAGAAAGGAATGGTAATGGTAATCTGCATACTTACATGTACAGCTGTTTTCTGTTTTATTAGTCAGTGCTTGGATCTCAAAAACAAAATCTCAGATTCATCAACATTGGCAACACCCTAAAGTGGCTTAACAAGAAATAAATACTTCTGAACATAAGCATTCTGAAGCAGCTTTGATATTTTCATTAAATTGTTGTTCAGAATTATTTCTTTGGGAGCAGATTTCAGAAAACTCCTTTCTTTATTAAATGGCAATGTATCATATCAAAACAGAGGCATTTGAATCTATTTCACAATAGCAAGATTTTTCTTCACAAAAAAAAAAAACAGAGCACTACCTTGTCCACTCTGTGTTTCCTGCAGATAAGTTAGAAGTTAGGAAATAATTTCAAGCATCTTCTCTTTGCTGTTTAATTTTGTGTACCCTTTCCTGGCAAAGGCAGCATACTGTGGTAATCTTAAAGCCTTTTCAAAATATAGGAAGAAAGCTTCTTTTTTTTTCCCCCTGAAGTTACATGCTAAATTATAATGAGGGGCTATTTCATTTTTCATTCCTCTGTCTCAGGGAAATAAACATTAAAACATCAGAAGTCCTTCATAATCTCCAGATGACATTGTTATTTTTAATGTGAGAGAAAATAATTTCCTTCTATGTTACTGCCGCACAGCCCTCCCAAAGAGCACTTGGTGAGTAACTCTGATATTACACTAGGGTCTACACTCAGGAAAACTGAGCTGATCAGGAAAGTATTCAGGAAAGTACACTCATGTGCCCCAGAATGATCATTTTTCTATTAGAACAGCAAAATACACCCAAAGCTGGAATTTTCCAGCTATGCACCATCCACATATATCCGGATTTCTGTGCACATACATATGTAGGCTTTTGGTCCCCCTTTAATGCTGAATTTGCTGACGGGTAGACGGATAGCAACTGCGCCTATCTCCATTTTTTTTTGATACATGTGCTACAGAGGTATTTCTGTAAAGGAACTTATCTGCAGAGGCTAATTTTCAAACACCTCACACAAACCGTGAGTTTTTTGCAAGTCTACTCCGTGTCCTCAGCTGTGAGAAAACTTGTTGAAAACTGAACTAATCACTGATGGGCCTGAGAGCATGTCCTAAAAACCCTTTCCTGCATCAAAAAAAAAGGTAACTGGATCTTGCACTGTTGTGCATCAGCGTGTTAGTGATCATGTCAGAGATCAGCTGAGCTTCTCCTTCCCACTCTTGGAAGTTCTGTGTCTAGAGAGGAGGAGTCAATGGCCCTTTTTGCATCTCTTCTCTGTGAGTGCGTCTCAGCCCCAGATATTGCTGCCCTTCAGTTAACCACCACTTCCAGCCCCTCTTGTCTGCTCCTGGGATATCAACTTCTTGAGTAGATGCATTTTTTCCTTACATCAGTGACATGACATCTTCTGCAGGATTTTTTTTTTTCATTTAAATGTTCTTCAGTGTTCCTCCAAAACACATATTCATTTTTCTTACCTTTTGAAAGGAAGGCTTGGCCCCTCTTCACCTAGAAAGATTAAATTAGCTTCTCCACTGAGAGTAGGCAAGATATACTTCATATTCCAGAGGCAATCTAACTACAAGACCTGAACTGAGCAAGAGTAATTCAATTGACTTGACTGAAGCTGCACTAATTTACACCAACTATAAATTCATATTTTCTTGTGACATATGTCTAGGAGTGACCTTGTGGTATTCAACTGACTGAATTAATTCTGGGCAGCATCTCACCCTCAAAGTAATGCAGAAATTGGGGAATTCTTTTTTTCTAGGAAATTGGCTGAAAGTTTACATTTCCATCTTCACAGAGTAACTCGAAGGGCAGTACTGGAATAAAGACAAGGGCAGAATTAGGTCAATGCCTTACATAATCCACATACTAACCACAATTTATCCATTATGCTCTTAAGAGACAGATAAAGAAAACGTAGTATTTGTCACAGTATCTTTCTTTCCTCTCCTTGCCTGTTCTCTTCTTTTCAAGGTATTTTTTAAATTCTCTTCAAAGTTGGTTTGTTTCCATATACTTTATAGATTATTAATATGAGACACCACAGAAGACAAAAGATCCAGGTGTCTGCATAAAGGCTGTGAGGCTGTAAGAGAGATCTTTGCAACCTTTTCTTAAGCCACCTTTGTTTTGTTTATTTGTGCAGGGCCACAAGTTTTGACAGAAGAACCAGTGCGACCGCAGGGAGACCATCACACTGGAGGACCAGAGTGCTGTTCTAGGCAGGCAAGGGAAGACAACAATGAGCACAGGTAGTTTTCTGGAAGGGGCATCCAATTTTACCCAGTGGACTAGGGCTCAGGCCAACCAAATGTGGCCATGTCATCCTGCCTACAGTTTCTTTACCATCACCATAGAAATCCATATGCGTCAGCTCATTCAAATTGAATGCTGCTGTGCTATTTGGGACTGCAATAGCAAAGATCCCAGCCAGCATGAAACTCCTTGGTCTTCCTATGCCAACATTAAAAGGCCACTGTCAGGAGCATTCTGGAGAACAGGGGGGAATAAGATACATGTTTTTCTATATGCATGCTATATATTCTAAAATAGAAACAAATTCAGCAAAACTGACTTGACTACTGCCCCTTCTCTAATGAAAAGTTGAACCAATATCTCATCTGCCCCTTCTACCTGGCAAATGAAATCAGAGCTCTTTATTTAAAGTAAAAAACTGAATGCATTTGCCTTAAACTACCGTAGCTCCTTCTTAATCAGGGAAAGAAAGCACTTACAGCAATTAAAGCAAAAATCAGTGTATAAAAATCAGCTTATAAATTAGTTTCTCTGCACTGTCAATTATTTTAAAACCATTTTTGACTACTTAAATTAATTCCAATTTGAATTCAAGAAGCACACTGCCACAGAGTGAAATTCAGGATAGCAATTTTTTCTCACCACTACTGAGTTTTACAGTCGTATCCTTCTGCTTTATTTTTTTCTGCTTGTCTTGAGTCATCACTAATGAAAGTTCTAAATATAGGTATGACTAACAATGCAAACTTTAGAAACTGTATGTAAACTACCACAAGAAAAACAGATTAAAGAGTTATGCTCACCAGAAATTTAAACAACTGTCGCCAACCACTACATACAAGTCATGATTACTGCGTTTTTCTCATTAGAAAGGCAGCTGTCATATAGCTTACGGTTTGGACAGAAAGAAATAAGTTAGCATATTGCTTAAGAGCTGCCTGCTATATCCTTAAATGTGACTCTGACTGCATTTTGCCAAAAATGTGCTAGAACATAAAATCCTTCATTCTGCAGAATAATAAATGTCATGTTTCCATTTCTCAGTGCCTTGTCAGATTGTTTAAGATAACCAGGATCAAATAAGACAAGCACAATGAGCTTAGGACCTCAGACTTCAAAGCAGTGGTTTTGACACTGTCAAAGACAAGTGACAAACTGAGCAAAGACTAAATGCCTGGTACCGTGGCTGAACCCATCACAAGGACCTGATTTTTATCTTTTAGCCACAGCTTTCGAGAATAAGATACCAATGCAACCTGAGAACTCTGCCATCAGACAGCACCACTTAAAGACTGTGGCAGGAATATGGTCAGGACCAAAAGTAATTAGCTTGGATGTCCAAGTAAAGGCATCTAAATCAGACTGGCAACGAAGCGTCTCTTTAGATGTTGTGTGCTGGAGGACTTAGATCAATCACCAGTTCTGAGAATCTCAGTGAAATAATGACACTGATACTGATACTGATACTACTACTACTACTACTAATAATAATAATAATAACAATTTTACCTGTGGGTGGGTAATGAAAAGAAGTTCACCGCTGACCCCTTTTTCCTCAGTCATTCTTTGCCACTACTTCCTCAGGGTCAGTTCCATCTTTCCCTGTATCTTACAGCACAGATACTTGAATATTTATTTTCAGTGACTGATACATTTAAACACCTGTGAGTTATCTGCGGTGTAAGCCATTCCTGCACAATTGCAACACACAGCCAGAGAGAATCAGGGTTGATTATTTCTAGCATGTAAAGTAATTAAGTATTGTGTGTTATTAGATGTAACTTATTATCACCAAATAGTATGAAGAAGTAAAAACTAATGTGAAAATAACTTGACCAACATCTAACCAGTGCTGATGTCAGATTTACTGAATTCAGTGACACTGAATTTAGCAGAGTTCCACGGTCTTGTGTGGACTTTCACTGTCCTATCCTATTCTCACTGTATTCAACAATGCAGTATCTGAACCCATAAGGCTGGCTTTGAACAAATCTGTCAGCTTGGGATGAGATACTCAGTGGGATTTTCAAAAGAGCTTATGTAGTTTTTTTTACCTTGTCGTTTATAAAACTGCCACGTTGACGAGAATGATTCCCCAAGTTTTGCTATACCATATGGTCCATGTGCTGTTAGGAGGCCATCTACTGTGTTTCCTTGTTAGTCATTCAACTACATATTGCGTCCATCTGCAACTCTCATATGTAGTTTCACTGTAATTGCCCTTTTCAGAGTAATGCATTTCATTCTGCTTCGTGCTGGCTTGCGATAATGTTCTTTCCAAGACACACTTCACCACAGAGTTTTTAAAAAGTGCAGTAGTGCCACGCTGAATGGCACAGTAGATACCTACGCAGAGCACACCCGTGATGTAAGGGAAGAAGAGTACTGGTGTTCAGCTTAGGGATGGAAAGAGCACATTCCTTTCCTTGCTCTCCTCCCTCTGAATCTGACTTCAGCAAAGCCTTTTAGCTGTTCCAGAGTTGTGGAGGATCTCTTCAGCCAGCTGGTCTTGCACTACTCTTTTGCTACTGCCACTCCGCCACATTTCGGAAGGTCCTGTTCCAGCTTGGTGCTTCCTGAGGAGTCTTTAACAAAACCATGCTCAGCTGCTACCTCATGGCGTCTTCAAGACAACTGGAAGCAGCGGTACGAGCAGCATTTGTGAGAGGCTGAAGCTGTGAATGTATTATTATCCTGGAGCCAAATAGCTCTGTGCTGTGATCACACCACAGGCTCCGACCTGGGCAGGAGCAGCCAGTGTGAAGGTCAGACACTGCACTCTGGTGTCAGCAGAGTGAGCAGGAGGCACCTTGCCCTCTGCCAGCGCTCTGCAAATCCTCCAGCACTGTACTGGGTTTCGGGATAATTCGAGGCTGACACAATTTGTATTCCCTTAAAGACCTCATTACACATATTGCTCATTTAACCTTTAAAAAAGCTGGAAGAAAGTGTGCCAATGGATTCTGGCTGATAAATATCTAAATTAAGTAAATTTAATTAAAAACTGTGGTAAATGTCATCTAATCTGTGGATGCTGTGACAATTACCGTTGTAGCTCTGAACCAATTTCAAATTGTGCGAGGATCGCCTTACACAATTTTGTACCGAATGATTTTTTTCTTCTTGGTTTCAGGAGAAGAAGCAGGTTGGACTTATATTTTATTGCTCAACAAAAATATTGTACTGAAATCTTGGAGAACTTTCTTGCATCTTGTTACTGCCAGGTGATGCTGGCTGGAATAGTGGTTTTTCTCTAAAGCCATTAAGTGTTTTTTGCCAGATAAAGATGGGAAAGAAAAGAAAGATATATGCTAAGTTTTATCTGGGGAATTCTACTTCTCAGTACACAGGAAATGAAAAGATCAATGCACTTCTTTTCAGCTTCTATTCTGGATACATTGTGCCATTGTGCTGTTTGGGTGAAAACACCATCCGCCCCTATGTTACTTCAGTGCACACCAGTGATAGCTAGTCAGTGGGGAGCACAGTTTGATGAATTTAGGAAAATCTTGTTGGCTGACCTTTCCGTGCTGGAGACATGATTTCATTTCTGTTGTCTGAAAACGAGCACCAACAAGACAAGTTATTTCCATGTCCCAGCTGGAATATCACAGTGCTAATGTGTTTCCAAATATTTCTTTATCTGTACAATGCTATTACTTTCAGGTCTATCTAAGAACAGTAACATTTCTTTCCTTTCTGCTTTCTTCACGTACCAGTAAAAAGTCAGTTTATTGTGCTCTGTTTTTTCCAGTCACTCCCTACTCTGCAAATATCAAACAAAAAAAAAAAAAAAAAGTGCTTCTTGGAACAACGAGGTAGGAAAGCTCCCAGAGACATATTTGCAAATGATGCTAAGGCAAATGGAGAAACTGGTTCAGGAACTAGTTCACTAGCAGTATCCACAATATGTAGGATCATGGATGGACAGACAAACTGGTGATATGTGTTCAGTCATTATTTTACTCCAATCACCATCCGATATTGCTGCCAAATTACTTCATCTGCTTTAAGCATTCCTCTGATGGTTTGATTAACACTCAAGTTTAAAAGTCCCCTCCTACTATAAATGGGTTTTGTTTTGTTTTTTATAAGGTCAAAAGAGATCATTCAACAAAATGGGCTTAAAGAGTGACCAGGCAAAGCCACACCAGAGCTGAGGTGGTGTGCGTGCCTGAGGGGTGTCAAGCAGCTCAGAGAGTAAAGGAGTAACAGCTATAGCAGGGCAGAACAGGTAACCCACACCGGCAACAGGAGCAGTTTATCAGACTGTGCTTTTAAACTCCCTGTTCTCCATGGAGGTGTCAAAAAAAAGTATCACTGGTCTATTTCCCTAAGGCCTACATTGATGTCAGGCAGGCATCTCTGGTAAGATTTCAAGAGGCAATAACTGCCTAGATGCCCTTGGTGCTTTTGCTAATACTCCCCTGCAATTGCACCCTTCAGCAAAGCGGTTTATGAATCCCAAAGAAACCCAAGAAGAATATGAAAAATGTTCCGATAATTCAAAGTATTCAAATCATCATTCACCAGGTTACACCAGGTCAATCTCTACCAGAGTCTGAAAAATACTTTAATCTAATTTAATAATTCACCTTTTGAAGACCTTTTGAAATCTTTTTCTGCTATCAGAAAACAGATCTGGGTCTAAGGAACACTTACGGTTTTAATGCTTATTGTTCAGATAGTCTGAGGCAGGGTACCAATCCTGCTCCCAGTGAAGCAAGTGACACCTGTACGACTGAACTTGCAGAACTGATTCCATATAACGTGAAATAATACAGCTAATATGCAAATGGATATATAAAAACTTGTATTTTGGGACAATTCTCTTTTGTGACAAGAAGAGAGAACAAGGAAAACGCCTTTTTGTAAGTTCAGCTCTCAGGTCTTTATGGCTATGCCTGTTTCAGAGATAATTTTTTTCCATGCTTTTTTCCTGGTACCTCATGTGCAGAGGTGAGCAATCTTTTTTTCCAGTTTCAATTAAGGATTACTATAGAAGGTACACTACAGGAAATCATATGTAAGGTAGACTGATTTCTATTTACAAACATATTTTTCAGCTTTGCCTATGGCTTACTCTTGAGATCTTATTTCTTTACTTTTATATTCTACTACTATTCATGTCCTCCAACTAAAAACAGCCTTTGCCTGGAAAAAAATTCCTGCTAGCCCTTCCAGATCTGGCTGTTATACATAGCCCAGCTGATCTTAGGAGCTCCTCAGACCATGGTTTTCTCTCTTCCTCTTGCCAACACTGCCTTTCTTACCATTTTCCTCAGTCTAGGCTTTTCCTGGGAGTATTATGACCCTGCATGATGCCTTTCTGTCTACAGCTATGCCCTTGCCTCAGGAAGGCATTTCCAGGCAGGAACTCCTTCCACTGAGATCTGGCTCCCGGTGGTCTTCAACACACAGACATGAACAGGCCTCAATCACCAGATCAAGTGCGCCTCACTCAGTTCTTGGGTCAGTAGCAGCAGGACCCCACCATTCACCATCCTCCTCTGCCAAAGCATCGGGCCAGTGCAGCCCTCCTCTGGTTGCTGCTGCATGGAGGTGAGAGGAGACAGAAGGAGGCATCAGCCTGCAGGAACATCAGCCAGGGAGCAAAATCTGCCCTGAGCTTGCTGGCATCTCCCCATGCTTCCCAGTTAGGTATGCAGGAAACCCCGGTGCTGTGAGTGCAACTCCTTTCCTTCTTCAAAATCTGATTCCACAGAGCAGTGGAAATAGAAACTGAAGGGCCATTTTATGAGAATAAGCTCTAGCCATGTTAGCAACAGCTTTTAACACTGAGCTGTAATGAGGTCAACTTAAATTTGAATGCATGTAGCCCCAACTCTTACTGTCTGAATTTCCATAGAAACTGCCTGCATTCAATAGAGCAGAACATTCAAGCGAATTAGACTAGAAATCACCATTCTTTAACATTAATTTGCACACATTTTCTTGCAATGCCTTCTCCCTCTTTGAAAAAAAAAGAAAAAATAAGACTGTTTTCCCCCTCAAAATTCACACAAAGTCGCAGAGCTGATTCCTTCACATACACAGCCAGCAACAAAAATGGCAGATGATCCACACAGACAGTCTCCTGCCTGCTAGATGCATATCGTATAGTGCCCTTATAGCCCGTGTGCTTTTCCGCTGAGCTGGACACCCAGCATTGTCACTCCTAAAATATTTGTGAGTGCTACAGGATTTTCTAGGGAAAGATTTCTTGGGGCGAGATTTAGTCGAATTTAATCCAAGTCACTTGGTGCAGCTCCATTTGTTAAGAACAGCTCCTGTGCTGAGAAGAGCCCGTCACTGTGTTTCGCCTCACGATGTTGCAGAACACAATAACAACAACATTAAACTCAATACCCTTAAGGGGCAGTCGTAGTCAAGGGTCACATTTTCTTTCATTCCAATTAACCTACTTGTCATATTGGATGGTAGATGCACTCCGCAAACTGCCCTCAAGTGATTCTCATGCTCTTTTAGTAATACAAAGTGGGAAGAAATAAAATAGTTCATGCTCTGCTGTTTGACTTGTCCTTGGTATTTTATCTTATTGGGAAACCCACAAGAAAAGAATACTCTTGTAAAGATTTTAAGGGTCTGGAAGCACAAACAGACTTCTGACTTGTGCTAGTTGGCCTGGAACAGCAGCACTGGTGACACCAGTCCTGGGGAGAAGAGGGATCAGAGACCTTGGGTTCCCCTCCAGATTTTGTTCAACACATCTGCTCCCATGCCAAATAAAGAGTAAAGAAAAATTTGGCTAGACTGTGCCTTCTCCAGCATAATGTTACATACAGCGGCATAAGAAGAAAAGGAGTCACTTAGGTGTTCCACTGAAAAGGTCTCTTGGACCACACTTCCAGGCCCTGTGGACCCCACCAGCCCTTCCTGGTCCTGCCCATCTCCCTGGGGATCCCCCTACCCTGCCCATCACTGAGAACCCCATGTCAGCCCCCCGGGGCCATCAGCCCGTGCAGCAACTCCACAGTGTCGTCGATGTCCCCCGCCAGCTTTATCCTGCCCAGCTATGGGCCCTGCTGATCCTGGTCCATCCACAGGCCCATGTCCCAGCCTGGCCTTGCCCCATCCCCGTCCCCAGAGAGGTGCCCAATGCCCACGGCTGAGGCTGCCCCAGTGCCCCCCACCTGTCCTGCTCCTGGCTGGTCGTTCGGCCCTGCCCTTAGCCCCATGGGGACCCCCAGCCCCACTGCACCATGGCTGTGCCGGAGGATGCCACAGTGGGTGCACATATCAGGCATCTTGTGCCCTTCTCTTCTCACCCCCAAATTTGTGTCCCCTGGAGTTACTGTTCCAAACATCATATCTGCTGTCTCACCTCCTGCCAAGCTCTCAGAGAAAGGCTACTCACCAAGCTCACTGATAGTGTTCGATTAGCCTTTGAGGTGCTTTCAATAGCCACGTGAAACTTTGGGTCTCCCTTCAGACACGAGGGGCTGAAGTCAGTCAATGCAGCACTCTGACCTTAGCCTGCCCCAACACGTCTCGTGAGCCTTCGAGTAGAGGAGCACACCCAGTGCCTTCTAAAGAGATCCTCTCCAGGAGGAGAAGTCTTGTCCATTGCTGTATGTCCCAGCCGGCTAAACAACTTCTCCAAATAGCCACAACTCTCCTTGCAAGCATTAGTTTCTGTCCCCAGTTGCAGGGCTGCTGCCCCCACTTCCTTTAACCCCAAATCATGATTTACCTTGATTGGCCTTGTCTGTGTCTTTATATGCTTGCATATCCCAGTTCTTCTGAGATGAGTTTCTGACACTGTAGGCATTCTGATCCTCAGTTTTCTGTTAAATAAACCAGCAGTTTGTGGTCATATGTGTCTTGCTGGCAACATCCTCTAATTCTACTACATAAAACATGGATCTGTGTTTGAGTTCACCTTGTTTTACTTGGTGCTTTATTCTTACTCTATCTCCACCAGTCCCCTGGGTTGATGTGATACAGACCGCAGGTTTCATGTCCCAACCACTAGAACTTATGCTATTAAGTTGTTAAACAATGTATCAGACACATCAACTGGTAATGAATTTGACATGAACACAAGTCTTTCGGACTCTACTATCCAGTAGCAAAATTATCTCAAGGGAATGAATAAAATAGCTTAGCATAATTCTGCTTTTCCCATAAAATTAAAAAATAATAATCTATGGTTCCTTTTTCTTCAAGGGAGCAGTAGATTTCATAAGTGTTAATATCCACAGGACCCTTATCTTAGATCTTTAAGTCTCTATATTAGCTCCTAACTTTTTTTTTTAACATAATCTCCTGTGTTATCTAGGGGATTAGGATCCTGGTGTCTCTAAGCAAAGCTCTGCCTAGAGCTGAGAGCTGTCCTTTGGGTGGCAGAGGAATCCCATAGGCACCTGTTCTGCTGGCAGGATGAGCGAATACTTTATCACTTTCTGCTTCCTCACAATAGTGTTGGTCTGTGGCTTTTCTGAGACTTCTTAGGTTGTTTTTCACATCTACAAGTTTTAATTCTGGACTCTGTTCTACGGCTAGTTCATCAAATGAGCTATAGCTGTTGTCTCTGGACTGGGGCAAGATGTTCCTTTGAGGTTCTCCAGAGTTTGTCTAGGTGGGCAGGAAGGGCAACTTACAGATTGTACACAGCACATCCAAAATTATGGAGAGGACTGTTCTAGAAAGCATATGTGCAGCTAATGTGTTTCTTCTAGATTTTAATTCAATTTCCAAATACCGTGTTTGTGCTGGAAAAAAATATTCTGTACTTTCTGGACCTAGTTTTGCATTATATCCATTAAAGACCTGTACCTATTTTCAGCTAACTTGTCCCATAAATACAGGCAGGAGTTGCTTTGTACCCCTATTCCTCCTTCCTAAACTGAATGTATTGTCTTTTGGGGAAAAATTCAATACAACTGTCTGAGGCACTTCATTCACATATTTTACATGCTTAGTGAAGCATTCCTGAACTATGCAAGTGTCCTATCAAGTCAACAGAGAGAGGTAGGTGCCTACAGAGACCAAAGATCTCCTTTTCCTTGGTGCCCCAGTGGACTATAAGCTGTGTATTCACCAAATCACCACCTTCAGTGCTTTTCCTGAGAAATGGCACAGCTTGAGCTGAAAGGCACATTACCTCTTCATCCACTTCATCACTGTCCCGGTGACCAAAGGAGCTGGAGGGGTGAAGTGGTGTGTGTTGCCATCTCACCCCCATCTCGCTGCGAATTCACACTCCAGCTTGCATGGTGCTGCCGCACAGGAGTGCAGCCACGGCCCGAACCTGGAGAGTCCTGGCTTTGCTCTCATTGCTACCTCAGAGCAGCCAATGCTGTCATTGACATCTTCAGTGTCTTGAATTGTTTTTAATAACGTACTCCATGATCATTGGGTATCTTTATGAAGGTTACTGATATAATAAATTAAATTATAAATACGTTTCATCTCTCCAGTTTGCAATTTCAAGGAATATTTGTGTCTCTTCTCCATCTAGTTAAAATAAGCATTGCAGTAGGAAGAGAAAGCTTGTGTGAGCTCACTATGTGCCCTGGTGTGTTAATTTCTCTTCTGTTCATTTTTGTGTGGAGATTGGAACTTTTAACATTTCCATGCCACAATTTTATTGTTATCTTTCCCTGCTTGAGTTAACCGAAAGCTATAAAGCACCTGAAATGCCTCAGAGGCTTCCACTATCAGTTGCAAGACAAGCTTTCCACACGTCTTCATTTTCCTTGGAAATCTTAGCTTGCAGATACAGAATAAAATGCAGCTGTAACTTTTCTCTTTTTTTTTTCCTGTTTCCAGCTAGTTTTGAGCTCAGGTGAAGCTCTTAACAGCTCCAGTAACCCATAAAAAGGAAAAAATAAACCAACAAAATGAGCCTTGATACTGTGAGATGTTGGGATATCTCTCGGAAAGCAATCTCTGTGCTGCAGCCAGGAGATGCACTGATATTTCCAGCCAGAAGAGACTTGTGTTTTTCACAGTTGTAAAACACGCTCTTCCCCTTGCTGGCTCTGCAAGAGGTGGGAGTTCTGCAGGCCTGGACAGCAGCAGCCTGCCGTGCTTTTTCTTTTGCTCTTGCTCAAGCTGCAGTTGGACTCTCCTCCTCGCTCCCTGTCAGCGTTCCTCTTTCACTGCATCCCTTACCATCATCTATTCTTCTATGCCCTGGTTATTCTTGATCTTAAATCATAAAGCCCAGAAAATGGAGTTTTGTCTTGGCTGTAGCCCAAGCCTGAAATATCCCTTTTCAGAAGCAACTTAGCAGCCAATAAGCAAAAGGATAAGGTGATCCCCCCCTCCCCAGTCTTCAGCCTACAGATGGCTGATGAGACTTGCTAAGCAATGCAGAGCCCTGCTTTGTCACCAATGCTTTTCCCTTCTGGGGCTTCACCCGGAAGTCTGGGGCTCAGGTTGCCATGAATGTGAGAGCCATGCAAAGGTCCTCTGATTTAGCAAAGGATTTAGGGACACAGAGCCATACATATGCTGGATTTTAAAAATACTGTACTGAACTGTGGTCTAATATCCATCCAACCTGACAGGACTCCTTAGATGAGTAACCTCCAAAAATGGCCACAGAGGAAGGGGCTGAGCTGGAAGCACTTTACCCTCCAAGAACTTGAATTCTGAACGTCAAAAGACATTAAGTCAAAAGACTGAATTACTGCATGATAATAGAAAACATCTTCCTCTTAGGCAGAAATCTGGGAGCAATCTGTATGGATCTGCCTTGCCAGTTGTTTCCGCAGAGCGCGGTGGTTTTGCTGTCTTCGAGTAAGCAGGATGAGGGAAAAGGCTGAGCAAAGGCTCACATGAAGTGAGATCCCACCAGTTGGAAGTCAGCCTGCTGCTCTACGCCAGTCCGCCACCACAGGGAAAATTCTCACAGCTGGGGGCCCCGCCACGGGTGAGTAGTCTCCTTATCTGGCTCATGTCTGGAATCCACACAGTTTATTCTGACCCTTGATATTCAGCTCTGCTTCCTAAGGAAGCATTAAGTTGCCTGAGTACGTATGGGCACAGAATCCCAACATCTCTTTCGTTAGAGGGACCTAATCAAGAAGGCAAAGTAACAACCATACAGATAATTTATTTCTATCATCACTTCCCCAATTTTTTTCTCCCCAGCAAAACTGTCTTGAGCTTCTAGTTATTCTCTGATAGCCAGAGTGATAATAGGAGGATTTTTTTTTTAAGCTACGGTGCTATTCAAGATCAGAAGACTTCACATCATAAAACATCATTAAAGTGTGAATTCAAGGTTAGGAAAGATGAGGCCTTTACAAGACTAATGCAATTAATTCTGCTCGTTAACTACAGCCTCAAAATATGTGCATAGAGTCTGATCTCATTTCTGCTGTGGAGGGTTACATCTGAAAAATGATTCTTTTCCAGTGGATTTCCCAGTGATAAGGGAGCCTGGAAAGCTCCTCGTACTACATACCAATGAACACAAAGTCATTGCAGGAGGAACACTATACGTGCTAAATCTTTTGGTGTGCAGTAACTTCTTGTCAAAGTAAGAAGCTTAAATAAATTAAGGTCCAATATTAAATAATTTCAGTAATTGAAATGTGTTAGATTGAAAGTGGGTTTCTTAGCTTTTTTTTGTTAGTGTAATCCTTCTTGCTCTGCCATCCATCTCAGCACTTGACTTCTAGAAAGCCTCAGTTCTTTACAGTTTACCAGAGCTAATTTCAACCTCAGTCCTTCTTGCTTTCTTTTCACAGCGGAATTCGCACAGTGGGACATTTTTAATACAAGGAAACTTTGATGTAAGAAAGCAATTTATTTTTCCAGCAGCTTTCAGTATTCCCTTTGCTATAACCAAAGGTATAGCAATAGTATTCTCATAATCAGCCTTTTCTTTCTATTTGGTCCTGCAAGAAAGACTATGCTTGCATGTGCCTGTGATCATTAAATGAGAGTGTTTGTGTGTGTGAGAGAGAAAGAAGAGAAGAGGAAAGAAATAAACATCTGTCCTACCAATATATAGCCCTATTAACTGGGCCCTGGCGAGCTTTCTTCTTCTCCCTTTCTCTTTGTGCACAGTCACACAGCTTGCTTTCTCTCTCCAGTGATTACCCCCATTGTGTTTCCACACCCTGGCAGCTCCCTGGGGCAGGGACTTCATCCTGTATCCCAAAAAAATCATAATGTCACCGCCATAAAGTAGCCATTCTACAATCAGCCTGCCGTCCTACAGACATGAGAGGAAGGGTGAGAAGGGAAGGGAGGGAAGAGCAAACCGAGAAGCCCTTAGCTCTGCACCGCAATGGGGAGGGGAGAGAAGGGTGGTCTTAGAAAAATGAACTCACAGAAGATTTCAGAGCTAACTCAGCTAAGTAGCTAAAGCTAATGATCACCAGAAACTGGATTCAGTGCAGTATACTTGGTATTCTCCCTTGTTTGCATTGAAAATGTTGCCCTCAGTTTAATTTTTTTCCTCTTGTGAATGCATCTATTTAATGCTTGTTTCATAGATTTTTGTTTCCGTTTTATGGCCTCAGTGTCTATTAGAAATACAGCCTTGAGGCAAACTTTCTCACAGTAGTGCCTTACTTTGTTGTATGCTGCAGTACACATAGTTGGCTCTGACAGCGTTAGTTCTGCACTGGTACACTGTCAAACTGGCTGCAAGAAGTATTGTGAAAAAAAAAGAAATCTAAGTGAAAACAAAATCCTAATTTGGGTTTTTATGTGACTATTCAACTCAATTTTAGTGTCCTCTTTTCCCACGTCAGAGTTTTGAAACCAAAATCTTACAGCAGCATTTGAATTTGACCTGACTTGGCCAATCTGAGTCCAATTGATAGAGCTCAATGTGCCTTTCAGACTCCCCGTCTTGTAAATCATTCTCTGAACCGCTCAAAACTCAAGCAAAGCTGTGATCTGATTGGTTTCTTGGGTCATTCTTTAGTCAAAACTACCTGAGATAATACATTTCAGCCTGAGGCTAAAACTCAGACAAATGTGAAAGTTTGTCCAGACCCAAAGGCTGTTTTAGTAAACCTGGGCCAAATACTCACATTTAGTAATGACACTAAGAATCAAGGAATTTTGCAATGAAAGGTACACACTGGCTCATACTGTATGGATAACTTAAACAGCTTCAACAATCTCAAATTCATGTCTGATTCAGCATTTACCCAAAGTTTTGGAGCCTAAATGGATAAGTCACAGAAACGTTTCAGACTGGCACATTGGGAGTGTATCTCTGAAGGCAAGTAGGATACTCCTTTTCCGAGGCATGGGAAAGACCAGGTGATCTGTAGACTTAATTCAAGCACAAAAATAAATGCAGAAGTTTTACCTGCTAGGGGAAAATAGCATAAGAGGTGATACTCTTCTCGCGCTCCGTAGCACTGAAGTGTTTGGAGCTGGTTTATAGATCCTCCAAATGTAAGAATAGCTCACAAGGACACTACCGTCTCCAGAGAAGGAGACAGACCACTCAAACACTTATGTTCTTATAAGGCCAAAGGATTCTCATTGTCTTCAGTCCCTCTTTTTCATTTAACAACCAGTGAAGAGACATGATGTTATCATCAGCATCCCAGAGTGACTTACAAGCAACAGGGAGCTGTATATATAAACAAGTCTTTGCATCTTGGTGGTGGGGTCAGGTTAGGTGTGTGCGGAGTAATATCCTTGCTACCTTTTCTCTCTTCTCCCTGGAAGGTGTATATTTATGCAGCAGGGGTAGTGGAGAATACTTTGCATTTCTCATATATTCTTTTTCTGTTTGCTGTAATGTTGCTTATTATTTCTTCTCACTTGACTGGAATTCTCCAGTTGGCAGAAATGTAATGAGAAATTTACTCTTGTGAGGGCATTAGGTAAGGAAAAAATATTATTTTCAAAAGGATCTCATAAATGAGATCCTGAAACCACGTTTGCATAGCTTTTAATGTTTTGCCACATTGTTTATCCTTAGTGAAGTGTAAAACTGAAGCACATCAGTGTTGCCTAGGAGTTAGTATGAGGCAGCTAAAACAATTTGTTAGTATTCACTTCTTCTCTTACAGAACTTGCATGTATTTGTGTATGGAGAACTACAGTGAACTTTTCAAAACAGTGCAATTATTTAACGTTACAGACACCATATTTTTCTTCTGGAAGAACGAAACTTATTAAAGACTGTCACCCTCTTACTGTAACTCATTGTTTGTGCTGTGGCACTGACAAAATCCTTACATTTCTAAAGTTAAATATAATATAAGACAAATAATGTATTGCTCTCTCTTTAGAGTTACAAGTGTTAAACTTAACAAAATGCCATTGAACGTATCTCATATTCAAGGTATTTTTAGAAATGTAACCAATAGCATTAGTTTAAAACTGCTGTTCCAATTTGTGGTTGGTTCATTTTTGTGGCTAAACTCAGGGATGAAGTTGGTGTCACAACTAGAATTACAACTGAACACAGAAATGCATAGGGAAGCTCTAGTATATTCTTGTAATGAATAAAATAAAGAAAATCTGAAATACATAAATATTACTTGGCTTTTCTGTTCATTTTATTGACTCTCTGCTTGCAGAAATGTAGAAATCTACTGCAGTCTGGCTTCAGTTTGTAGCCCACTGGTTTACTTTGATCGAATACCGAATACCGATGAAAATCTCCAGACTGGCGATCCCGAATTCACAAGGATCAGATTCTGGCCCCACTAACATCAGTGGGAATTTTGTTATTTACCCTCACAGAATCCAGATTTCATGTACCTTTGCAAAACAGCACCCAGGCAATAACTGTGCTGTCTTTCCACCTGGTATCTTGCTTCCTTTCCATCTTCTTCTCCATCAGCTGGTCTGGAAATCATGACCCTGCTTCAGAAACCCTTCCTGACCAAGGCCCTTGGTTACTCATTCTCAGCAAGAGTTTTGCCCCTGGATAAATCACAGAAACATGCTTGGCTATGCTCAGGAGACTAACCCACAAGTTTTTGCACTGACTCTGTAACTTAATTTCCAGCAAATTGCCTTAAAGACAGCCCACAGCTGTGATTGTATATCAAATCAAAGTTTAAATGGTGACCAAGGTGTGGAAGTGTTTGTGGCTTCTGAGGCACTTCTTGAACACGGCAGAGCTCACATGCAGTCTCAGCTTGCCTGCTGCCACACATCCCTGCAGCAGCCTGTCCTTCTGAGAGCGTCCTGGCGGGCATCACAGGGATGATGTTGGCTTTTAGAGCAGCTGCAGTTGAAAGTTGCACTGAGGGATGTTTATACCAGCGACCTTTGGGTACTGAGCTCAGCTGCTCAAGCCAGGTGCTCCTTAGGGTCTCCACATGTCCAGAGACAGAAGCTGTGCCTACGGTAAAAAGTAGTGTGGATCCACAAACGTGGGTCTACAGAGCAAACCAGTCAGTGTTGGGGCCTGCATCTCCACATTACACACATTTCATACGCCTGGACTGTCCTGCATGCTGAGTATGCACGCACTCGTGGCTGTAGGACTTTGGGTGCCTGCCTGGAGTGCTTCC
This sequence comes from Chlamydotis macqueenii, assembly GCF_036417535.1. Taxonomy (NCBI): domain Eukaryota; kingdom Metazoa; phylum Chordata; class Aves; order Otidiformes; family Otididae; genus Chlamydotis; species Chlamydotis macqueenii. Next base: position 146,746,106 of record NC_141556.1, on the reverse strand, counting down.
TTCAGTTTGGTTTCACCTGGGAGGAAGTCAAGAGCTGCTCTGCTGTGAAAACAGCATTGTAAGTGGGGATAATAAGGATAGTCCCTGCTAAATTGCATCTGAACTGGAATAACAATGTGGTTCATCCAGAGGCTCTGCCAAAACATGACTCACAGCATCTGCTCTGAGCTGCCCTTTGGAAGTCCACTGGCTAATGAGGAACGTAAGGGAAACTATGCCTAAATGTCACCGGCCTGAGCTGGCATGAGCTGTCCTTCCTCTCTTCCCTTCCTTCCCTGCCCTGCTATCCCCGACATCACTTAGATCATTCTTCTATTTCAGCTTTTTGTAAATGAAGAAACAGTTTTAGTTATTGGCTTGAAAGGTTTCTTCTGTCATCCACAGTCTATATTTTGTGGTGCATGTATCTGGTATCCAGCTGTTCCAAGTCACAATGATCTACTGTAATTAGGACGTATGGTAAAAGTTTGGGAATTAGGTTAAATAAAATTCACTTTTAGCTCTTGATTTTTCTGGCAAAGTTACGATGGGAAATCAAAGTTTCCACTTCCCAATGTAGAAAAAAAAGACAATCAAGTGAGAGCTCAGGCAAAGAGTTTCTGAATTCTTTTTTTTTTCCTATGAAAATCAGAGAAGGAGTTGAGTATTTGGGACACAAATACCAATTCATTGTGTACTGTCCTCATTTTCCCCATGCAAAGTGCAGTTGGGAAGAAAAGCTCTAGTGGGCTCACATGCTAATTTTTCTCATTGCCTCTTTAACTTGTGCAGATTTTTCAAATATTGACTAGGCTTTGAACTTGACCTACTTAAAACACTGGATATGGTTTTCACTTAAACAAACACCCCTTCAGATGATGTCAGTATTAGAAAGGGGCCTTGCAGCTACTGAGAACATGGAGAATACCAATCTTTTAATACTCTGTTACACTACCAGGTGTGTTGCAAGGGAAGTCGGCTGTTGTTCTCTGCTTCACCTAGCTTTCATGGCTTTCAGTTTTCCTCAGGACCCATTTATACTAATTGCTATGGAATTGAATTTATTCTCAAGTCTGGACCTGCTGATCACCTCTATGTTAAATCCTCCAGGTCAACCTTCCCCTTGAGCTGGGCCTGAAGCAAGAAGCTCTTTGGGAAGACAGGGTCAGAGGCTGAGGAAGCCACAACTCCGCTCCGTGTCCTCTCCTTACTTGCCAACAGCAAACTCAACTCACCTTCCTTCTGCTGCTCATCTCTCCTCTCAACAGCCTGGCATTTTGCCTGCTTTATTTGCTACTCGTTGTGCAGGGAGGCATTTTCTGCTTTTCACTAAATCTCCCCAGGTTTCTGACTATGCTCCATGGGCAGAGAGGCAACATACAGTTTAAAGTTGGCCTGATATGATAACTCATAGGCATCTGCAGACGAAAAGAAAGAAAAATGATGCAACATCATGGCTTGCATGGATTTTTGAAATGGAGACTGGCATGGATTTTTTATACATAAAATTGTTTTCCTTCTACACAGTTTCATATGGAATATTCTTGCAGCCAAGAGGCTGCTGAGGCTCACCTAAGAAGAACAAAATGAATTACCTTTGCAATGGAACAAAGTTTCAGTCACCCAAGAAGAAAAAAACAATTTTTTCCACTCCAGCAAAATCAAAGTACTCCAGTCTAAAAAGATAAGGAGAATAGTAATAATAATAATAATAATTTTTAAAGTAAAATTTTACATTTTTTTGTCCAACCAAGATTTCCACAGTGAAACTAAACATTGTCTAGAGTTCTGGAGGACAAATGGGGCAGGGACGGTGAGGAGGAGCAGAGCTTAACCCTCCATGAGTGGGATGGCTGGTTTGTGGGCTGGGGGTTTGTGAAAGGAAGGAGATCCAAGGCCCTGGAGAAGCAGGACCTGTGCATCAGCCACACCGCTGAGGAAAGAGGGAGGTGGGTGTCACACAGCACTGGCTCTCAGCTGCAGGGTGGTGGAGAGTAAAGGAAGGTTGTGGCGGAGCAGATGGGCAAATTTAGATGGGGACTGGGCCACCCTGATGAGTAACTGGCAGGTAAGAGGCAGAGCAGCTCTGTTGCTCTGGGGATGGAACTTTGTACCCCTTTCTCCTGTGGCTCCCATCTCCATCTCCCACCTCCTCACCCCTGTCCTCACTCCTTCCAGGCCTCTCCCCTACCCGAAGGGCTGCAGGACGCAGAGTCCCACAGATGCCCCGCTTGCCACCATGACACATCAGTAGCCATGGGTTCCCATGTTGCTCTGCCAGCGGGTGCCACGGGTGCTCACAGGGATGCTTGTGTGCTGCACCATTCCCCGGGGTGCCCGACAGCACCCCCGTTGTGCTGTCACAGCATGACCACCAGCCCCACGCCACGACAGCCACTTTGTGCAAAAAGAGCCTTCACCCATCAGCCGAGCGTTGTTTAATTCTTAAACTTGTGTGTACTTTAACTGGATTCTTTTATTCAGCCTGATGAAAAATATTCTGTTTGATGTTTTCATAGACAGCATCTTAAGGCGTTACTTAGACTTCTTCTCTAGCGCTGCCCTTTCCGAAGTCATTATTACTCATTAGGTATATTGTGCAGAAAGCAAAGTAGGTCACGGATGAAAAGCCCCATCTTAGCGAGAGGCACTAGTATTGCACAAAGCTATTTTCAACTTTCATGAGATAAAAAATGTTTTCTGTAGGATGAAAGCTGTCACTGCCAACTTATAAATGAATGCCAAGTATGTAAAAACTTTCATTTCAGATTCCCAGGCTTTCATATGCTAAGCGCATTGTTTTAGAAATCCATTTCAAAGATAATTCCCCCTGTATAGCCCACACTTGCTGGCTCCCCAGCAGGGTACATGCCCAGTTAAGGGACAGGTACTCAGCTGGTGTAAATCACTGCTGGCTCCATGAGGACTGAGCCATTTTCACCCCGTGAGGATCCCTCCTCAACAGTCCCCAAATGGGGAGTGATAAAGGACATGGTCCCTGGTAGGCACCTGGGGTCAGGATGACAACCTGGAGCTTGGCTACCATAAAAATCCCCCACAGCCCCTGCCTACCTGTACATGGTACTGAAAGAGTGGACTTGCATCTTCAGTCCAGGATGACCTCTAAAGCCAAGATGACTTCAACAGCAGCACCTCAGTGCAAATCATTCTTACGTCACTATTACTTTGCATCATGACTCATTAGTTAAAACGAAGCTTTAATTTTTATTTGACTGCTCACCCGACTTCTGTTTTCATATTACTTGGAGATGTCAAATAAATACTTAGATTTTCTGGAGTAATCCTTAATATCTTTAAATTGGTGGGCATCCCTCTTCTTGCTCTCAATTTAAAAAAACACTCAGCAAATACTTTGTTTTATTTGATTTCTGCAAGGACTTAAACACAGGAATGGAGTAGAAATTAGGCTGCACTCATAGTATGTCCCTTCATCAACAGAACATGTCTGAAGTACTTTCAACTGCTGGAGAGGTAACTAATAAAATTGCCTTCAAGTTATTACTGCATAAAATAAGTTGACATATATGGCAACAGTAATGCTGCTAAATTTGTTTTGTTGGTGTAATCACCTTGCTCTGCTGATTAGAGGAACATCTGTTAATCTTTTCATTAAAAATCTGGATATTACAGTTGAAATTAAGTCTTACATTTCTCTTTAAAACAATAATTGTTTAAAACTAAAATGTAAAATATGACAACATAAGGGAAGGTTTAAATTTATTATCATATAATAGAATAATATAAAATACATTAAAAGTAACAAGCAGTATATGTTTGCAACCACAGTTTTAAAGAAAGTAATCCTACAGCTAGGAGAAGTTACTCAGTAAACACTTGGAAGTAGGGTTTTTTACAGTGACAAATAATTTTTTTTTAATCAGAGGTAACTTCTACTGTAAGTACAAATGAAACATTTTCTGCTTTACTTTTTTTTCAAGTAGCTCTGGTCAAGGACTAGATAATTTAAATTGAAAATCAAGTACTCAAACAAAAAAAAACCAAACTAGTTTTCATCCTCAGATCTGTGAGTAAAAAATAATGTGAGAGGATGAAAATTACTAGTTGTAAGATAATCAAAAGGCAGATGACCATAAATAATCAATTTAATTGGACAAACAGAAATGTTACCTCCTCTGTTTAATGAAAATCTTTAGTTGCTTAAAGTGCTATGGCACATTCATTTTGTCCTACGCATACAGCACATCTAAGTTAGCATTACTGAGATAATTCAAACAGTAATGAAGTGTTGTTTTCACATATTTTAATACATTCCATTTTCATTCAAATTGTAAGTAAGAAGGAAGCAACATCTAATAAGTAAGAGATGCTTTGTCTGCCATTTCAAAATTAAGTAACTTACAAATGAAGGATCTGAATAAATGTTTGTAAATCGTAACTCCAGAGATAAATTCATGTGGATTTTGTTTACCTTCTAGTCTTGCAAAAATAAATATATATGTTAGTGAGCATGGGCCTTTGTGTGGGTAAATATTCTAAAGTTCAAATTTAGAACAAGCAGCAAACAAGGATTAGCCATTCTTTGTCCATGATTGAAATAATAATTGAAAACAATTGCTTAAATCACTTTGATTTAAATCAGTATCTACAACCTGTAGGTATCCACTACTTTATTATACACCTCTTTCAAGACACACAAACTATGCAATACAGTGATAAGGACCCTGCAGGCAATCAGGAGGCTCAGCGTCCATTCCTCCTCCTGCTGCAGACCTGCTGTCTGTGCCAGGTGAATTATTTCACCCTTCAAAGGATCACAAGCTGTCCTGACCAGGACAAGGCATTCAGGTCCGTGATCACAGCAGCCACCCAGAACCACCTTGGTACTGAGCAGAGATGCGCTACGCAGTTATCTGCTGTCGCTGCACGCACCATTTGGTTGATTACCTTACTTGTCATTTCAGAAAAGTTTGAGCTAAACCAAACAGGATAGTATATGGGCTTGCGGGTTTTTTTGATGATGCCATGTCTGCATCCAGGTTTTCCAAGTGGCCCAGAACAGATGTAAGGCCAGCCAAAAGAAAAGTTAAACAAGTTCAAGGAAATCATTATATGGAAAAGAAAAAAGAAATCTTAAATCCAGATTTCTGTCCTTGCTTACATGCATTTTTTTAATGACTCTACCCACCAAAGGACTATTTTGTTTGCCAGACAGATGTTTCCTAGAACTAACATATAATGAAGGATTTCCAAGCTGCAGCAGATCTCTTAACCACTGGCTCTGGATTTCCTGAAAGGGACTTTTCAAGAGGAGGGGGAAATCCAAAACTCTGAAGAAAAAAAATTTTAAAAGAGAGATGGAAAAACTTGGGGCCAAGCTAAAATAGTACAAAACAAGGGACTCTGATTAAGTTAAAGAATGGGGAAAAAAACCAACCAACCAAACAAACAAAAAAAAAATCCAAAACCAAACACTCAAGTGCTTGATTCCTTGATCAGAAGAGAAAAATGTGTAAAAACCCCAGATTTGCTTGACTTAGTCTTACAACAACAACAACAAAAAACCTAAGTAGGTCTATAACAAGAGATGTAAAATAAGCAAAAGGAAAAAGACTCAGAAAGCCAGAAGGTGAAGGTTGCCACAGGTGACTCTCCGTTGGGATGACCGGGACAAGGCAGGTGTGAGCACAGAGGGGACCCACCGATCAGCGGGCAGCAAGGCAGAGGGGTCTGTGGGTCACCGGGGAGCTCGGGATGCCGTTCTCTCTTCATGCCCAAGGGAATGGGAGTTGTTTTCCCTCCATGACACGTCCCTCACTGTGTATAAGGGGAAAGCTGCAAAGCGGCTGAAGGTACAAGTCTGCAGGTGGAAATGCCTAACATTGCATGTATCACATCTTCTTGGAAACGGAAATGTCAAAACCACTTTGAGCTTTTAGGAGGACATAGAAAGATGACAAAAATTTTAAGGGTTAAGTGGTGTGGTCAGTAATAGAAACAAGGTCATATAGGTTTCTGAAGGTGATATGCAGTGTATTTAGGCACACAGAAATTGTAATGTATGTTGCTCTTTGAGTGTGAAAACCCCACCGCCTGTGTAATGCGATTTGTGAGGTTCGCACAATATGAGAGGATGAAGGTATTTCAGTCTCTGAGATGTCCTCAGATACATGTTTTGGCTCGCCCTGCTCGAACTGCAATGCCGGTTTACAGGAAATCACATCCATAGAGTGTGTCGAATGGACAAATGTGCTAAACCCCTTCCTTTTCAGCGGGTCAGGGTTTATTTCCCGTCAGGTTTGCGTTAATGACCCACTGACCTACTTTCCTGATCCACCTGGCAGAACTCTGCAACCCTGAAACCTGAGGCTCCGTCGGCTCCACAGATTTGTTCTGTTTAGGTTTTGTGACAGAAACCATTAGGAGAGTGACACTGCGGTTAAAAAATGAAATGTGCTCTGCTCTTTGGTATTGCAAGTGTATTTTTATTTAACTGTGTAAGAGTTATCCATCATGATAGAATTGTCTGTTTCTTTTATTTTTCTTAATGGCTCTGTGTTTTATAAGGTTTTCTTCTCCCTCCCTCATATTACAAAGGAAAATGAGCTGTGTGCATTTATCCAGTGATTTCTAACCAGTGCTGCTGCTTCGCCCGCTGCAGACCGAGAGTAAAGGGAAAAGGCAGACATAATGGATCAGTGAGGAAAAGGCATCTTCTGCCTGTCTTAAATCATCTACTTTACAGAGAAGCTTAAATTGCTAGAAATAATAAAAAGCTCCTTGGCAGCTCAACAACTGCATATAAAACAAATTGTATTTTTCAGTGAATCGTAAATGTCACTGTCTCAGATAACATTTATGCTTTCATAGAAATAGGAACTTAATTTTCCCCAGTTATATTATTAACTCACGTTGGTGAATCAGATCACCTACATTAAAACAGAAGCAGCCGGTGACTCAGAACAATGATACGTTGAAAGATCAAGCACCGCATTTGAAAGTACCAAGCTGCATGCAGATGGAACTGCTTCTTTGAACCGCCAGATAAAGATTGATCTGTTAAAATCCTGCTAAAAATGGGCACCAAACGCTTGTTGTCAGAAGTGACTGACAGCCCGTGTCTCCAGCCGAAATGAGATTGGGTTTGCCTATTCATTCCGTGGGTGCACAACGACAACACAGGGGAGAAGGAGGGCTGTGATGGGACAAGCTGATTGCCATCACTTTAATGTCCTTTTAGAAATTGTCCTTGTTAAAAAAAAAATAAATAAAAAACACTGTTATTGCAATGTATTATTTAACATTTGAACCTTCTTGTCTTGCTCCCTCTGGCTTGGTGCTTGTATGGCCCTTCATCACCCTGGTGCACAAACATGTGGGGCAAGAACATCCCCTACAAAACATTTCCCATACTATGAGCTCAAACAACTAACATTCAAAACACTGAAAACAAGTATTTACCTACCTCAGTCCTGGCAAGCAAGGGGCTGGGAGTTGCATGTAAGATAGGTATTATTTGATTACCATTTAATTTCTGCTTGACTCATCTCCGCTTTAGAGTAAACAGATGCTTCTGGTGACACTGCCAATTTTTTTTTTCATGCAGTTATACATTTATTTTAAAGCAAAGGAGCCCAGAGACTGACACAAATACTTTGAAAATATGAGCTGCAAGTCTAACTCACACAAAAATATATGTGCGAATGATGATAGCAAATCCTGCGTGCCAACAGAAGACTAACTGATGGTAGTATTTCAGAATTATACCTAAATGAAAGGATCTCTGTTAGTTTAGAGGTCATGGCATCTAATCTGCATTTTCATGAATTAGTGGGTTTCACCACGTGACAGAAACATTTTGATATATTAATGAAAGGAATGAAAAACATATGTCACTGTTAGATTACAAGTTGGAAAAAAGTTATTATATTTTTTCACCATGTATATTCCAACCATTCCAGCTACATATATATTCCATTTCATCCCAGCATCTCTTACTCATGAAAGCAAAATGAATCACAGGGTAGACTGTACAGCTATTTGATTCAGTCCCTGCAGATTGCATTGATTTTTGTAACACAATAAACATTCTTTTCACCAGTATGTTTTGCTCAAAAGATGTTTATATTGCATTCATTAGACCAAAGCTGTCGAGTTTGGAGCTATCTTTTAAAGCAAGTCTGTAAGGGTTTATTTTTATGTTTCTGATTTTAAAGGCTGTCTTGACATGCGGCTGATTTAAGTCTTTTTTTAGGGTGCTAATTTTGAGTAAAACAATTTTTCAAGTATCCCTGGATTCAACCATGGCTTTTCCAGAAACTCCAAAGGCCCCAGAGTGCCCACAATTGACCTGAAAAACATGGAGACACAAAGATGGCTCAATTTATTTCTTTAACTGTGCAGCGTTAGACACTGTGACCCAAGAAGCAGCCATCGAGGAAAGATGTGGAATTGCTGAACACTTGTGAGCTGACCCAGTTTGAGTGTTTATTCAAGTGTCCTGTGGCTTAAAAAAAATTGCAGCCTAATACAAATTTCAGGCATTTGAGATTCTTTTTCGCAATTTCTATTCGTTCCATGCGTCTCAGGCTGCATTACTTGCCTTTGTGATCTTTGGGTCAGTAATGGCTTGTTTTTCAAACTAAGCCTGTGTTGAGCTAAATCCTCAAACACGCACTGGCATACACACATTCATGGATGGTCCCTCATAAAAACCAGAAAAGTACTTGAAAAGTAGCAAATTCAAGGGCTACACTTGGCTTAATGTTCTTTGAACTGCCGAAAATGGTATCTGCAAAGAAATGAATGTTTACTTCCCAAATAGGAGCTCCATCCCGCACTTCTCTAAGGGGCTCAGTACCCTCCTTTCACAGCCCATGAGTGGAAATGGGGGCACTCGGCACATCGCAGCCTGGCTTGGCATTTTGCAGCAGCAAGCCCCTGGGCCTCTCTCTTCCCTCCATGTCTTTTCTTTCGCGTCTTCAGCCAAAGAGCTATCTATAATTTTTGTCACTTCCATTTCCAGTATGTCACCATGGATTATGAAAAGTAAGCCACCGTCCGCCCATTCAATGGAGTGCATCACTGCGGATAATCGCTCCGGAATGTAAATCAGTTTGCTGTTACCTGGTTACTGCTGGTACACGCACAAAATGGAGAGGAGATGGCTCTAGCAGGCTGTAGGTTTAATGCATGGTGGTGAATACTTATCTAACTCCCCTTATTTTAATAGCTGTGCTCAGAACAATGCAGCAGTGTGATGCATTCATCTGCCTGCACAGGATCACGTCTGCCTGTATTTACAATATCATGCTGACGAGAAGCGTTCCCACAAGCAGGCTTTAAATGGAAGTTGCCTATCACATCCATTTGTCTTCCAGAGAAGCAGCTCATGGTTTTTCCGGGAGGCGACGGAGCAGACCGGCTGCAGAGGAGGAGAGGGCATCGCGTCAGCTAGGAGGAAGGTCAGCTGAGGTCACACACCTCCTTTCCTAGCATGGGATCCAGCCCCAAAGGTCTGAAGGAGCTCACGGCAAACAGCTTCGAGACTCCTGGCGTAGTCCCTCTCATCCCTGCACACCATCTCCAAGCTGGAGGAAAACGTTGCAGAAAGGAGCAAGATCCAAACCGAGCCCCAGTAGCAGCTATAAGGGCAGGAGATGTGGGGCTGAGGAGAGCACGAGAAGGTAGCCTGGAGCAAAGATGCTACAAGATCTGGGCACAGCAAACTCCTGGTGTCTCATGGGGCAACTGCTGTACAGTGGTGCTAAACCAAGCTTTTTTGGAGAACCTGCCAAATTGCCACGTGGTGCAGAGAATACGGAGAAATTAAATCCTTCTGTGCTCAGGACATGTCATTCTTCTTTTAAAGGAGCAACATGGGAGCAGCGTCACACTTGGTGTCACTTACCCATCTGATGATGCCACTACCGCTGTAGCTTCAAGTTGATCACCACTGAAGGATCCAACATCCTTTAAATCAGTTTTGCTCTTACAGGCAGACTTTCTCCCACGTATTCTGAGAAAATATTTGCCCTTGAACTGGAGCCATTTTTCTGGCAGTCTTCAATGGAAAATACTGGATGGATTCCAGCAATGATGCAGGTTTGCCTTGCTTTTGTCCCCACAAAGTGCTTAAGTTAGACACAGAGGCACAGGTGTCCAGTTTCCACAGTAAAGGCTTGTGAAAAAGCAGACACATGTGTGCATGTATGCAAATACACACACACACATGTGGCCTCACAGAGACCGGCACAAAAAGATACCAAACCTCTTAATGGACATGTTAAAAATGAGGTTTTTTTGTATTCAAAAAAGCTGGTGGTGTTTTAATGGCAGTATTCTACACACTTACACCACTACCCATGTAGAGAGGTGCTTGCTACCAGAAGCAAGGGCGTTTCCGAGCAACAAGTGCACTGCAGGTTGTTTATGATAAGTTTTAGCAGAGAACTGGACTAGCCTTACAGGACTGACCAGCACTGCCTGCTGTGACCAGCTTGTGTCTGGGTACACAGTGACAAACCTGAGGTTGACTCCCAATGACACTGAGCCTCTTCATGTTCTTGCAAGGTGCCACTTCTTCAGAAGGTTGTTGATTCACCATGCCCAAGCTGTAAGACTACTTCACATCTCATTGCATTCCTTGATACGGTCCTCAGATCCTGCCAGGAGGGAGAAATCCCCATTGGCAAGGAAGTCCCAGGGAAAAGGAGGGTGAGGAGAGGGGACAGAACAAGGCTGTAAAGTAACTAGTTTTCTTTCATTGTTTTGGGGGGAACTCAAAGGCTATCTCAAAAAGGAATCGAATTTGTTCCAATCTCTGTATAGCAGTGTCCTGGCCTGCTGATGTAATAGGCATTTGCCAGATTGAGGGATCGTCTAACCAGTACCTAACCAGACCTCTGATTATTTGCCAAAATTTTTAAAAGATGAAGTTCATAATGTATCATTACTTTTTATTGTGAGCCTTTGTCTCATGCAATAAAGTAATGACTGATTGGTGGAATTTTTTCTTCAAGTAAGAAAATATTTTTTTTTTCTCCCCCTGCCCCTAAGTTTTCAAATTTCCCCTTTCTCTGCCAACAAAATCACTCTGCAATAGTTCTGATTTTACTGCCAACATGAAAGAATTTAGAGACACTTTTCTGAATTATACTTGACAACTCATTCAAGTAGCCTCTTGAGCCTACAGAGGTATCTTTTACATTATCTGTTGGCACAGACACTTTTCCTACAGTTGCACCTAAAGTTTGTGCGTATTTCTTTCAGGTTCCTTTCCTTGGAATGCATAAAGTTAAAAGAAGAAACATCCTTGACAGCTTATTGTGTAAATCCTTCTGACACAGTTTCCACATTTCTCTAGGAGATGAGTACTGATCAGTACAAAGTAGGTCAAGAACTCCTAAGAGACACAGTGACTGCCTTTGATTTTTCTACCTTGAAGTTCAAAGAGCATGAGTAAGTTCATTGAAAGAGGAAGAAACGAGTTATTTAAAGAAATAAGGACTCCACTTTGCATGTAGTGCCCAGAGAACTATAGAAAGAGCAAGTCATGATCCAGGTGGTGCGTGCGTGCACGTGCATGTGTCTGTATGTACTTTCCAAACATTGCTTTGAGACAACACTATCAGTAACGGATAATGAACTCCTTCTCATGCTGAAAGCTGTTATTTTATTAATTACTTCAATTAGAAGGTTGACACTATATGCTACACCTATACACTATGCCTGATATCAGCCTGAGTAGAGTAACTATTTCTTCAAACAATTTACTTAAGCTAAGGACCACGTGGACTAAAATTTAGAAAAGTGAGCAGCTACCCTCTCCTTCAGCTTGTGTGAACTGAGGGTAAGTAAACTTTCAGGATGTGAACTATAGGAGCTGTGCCCAATGAGCCACTTGGCTTTGGGCCGGGCATTGGTACGTAATCCTCTCTTGTTTGCAGCATAGACATTGCCTACAAGATTATGGTGTAGAGCAACAGGAATGTTAAATAGAGTGATGATACACACTGGTGAGGAGTTACAGAAGGGGGGACTTACAACAGCTGGGAGAGGACTATATCCATCACGAAGAATGACATTTTTCACCGTTCTTCTGTTCAAGGGACAGATAAATTGGAGGACTCTCAGGGGCTTCAGTCTCAGCTGCCACAAAAATGTTGCCTGATGCACAAGCCAGGTAATGAGGAAAGAGCTGTACTACCTCAAGGCCCTCCTGGTCATGCTGTGGCTGCCTCTGACCCTGGGTTAGCTGGCATTTAGAAGAGACACATCAGAGGAAGGTTAATGTGACAGATGGAGACAAATGCTGAGAAATGATGGAGATCTTATCCCAGAAACATTAGCCTGGTCAATTTAAAAGCTGCTGCTTGGATAAATTCCCCTTATGAGCAGTGAAAGATGTTCTGATTAAAGCTGTGTAGGTGGCTAAATTCTGTTGTGTGTGGCTGTATCACTGTTAGAGATATTCCCTTTGTTTCACACCAGAGAGAGATAGCAAGTAAACCTGTCTGCAGAATTAGAGTTAACATAAGCAAAAAATTGAAAGCGAATAGTTCCAATTTATCTTGGCTTTACTTTATGTTTTTTTTTTTAACTCTGTGCATTACTGCCATATGAAAAGTAGGTTTTTCATGCTCCACACCACTGGGAAGATGAGCTATGACATTACAATGTGCTTCTCCTCATGCATGTTTTCACTGGCCCACTCTGAAAACAGTCGTAAGACACCAGGAGGACATGCTTCTGGGACTGTTCATGGAGGAACTCCAGCTGTGCTTCAAGGGAAATGAGAGCAGTCCACTACTCACTTATCCTTCTCCTCCCACCCTGATGCTCTGAGATTCGGTGGCCCAAGCAAGCCTCCTGCTCCAGAGGATTCACCCTGCATTTGGCCAGAACTAGGTAGCCTTTGGAGTGGTTAGGTGATGGAGAATCACAGAATCATACAACAGTTAGAGTTGGAGGGGACCTTTAAGGGTCCTAGAAGTCCAACCCCCCTGCAAAGAGCAGGGACATCTTCAACTAGATCAGGTTGCTCAGAGCCTCATCCAACCGGTCCTTGAAGCTGTATACAGGCAGGCACAGGAATATTAGGGGATGGTCTGTCTGTCCTGTAGCTCGGAGTGATGTGATCTGTCTCTCAGTGAGTCCTGGCTACAGGAAAAAAAAAAAAAAAAAAAAAGCACCAAACTTCTCACAGATATTTTAAGAGGGACCTAAGCTATGCAATTGTTGAATAGCAATACAAATTAAGAGCAACATAGCAACATTGCAGTAGCTGTGATTGTCAGAGATAGAAGTAAGTCATAATTTAGAGTGAGGTGATATTTGTTCCCAGACTGGCTGATGTAGCTGAAAGAAAAGCCCAGACGAGCCCCTGGGAGCAGAAGCCCTTCTTCTGGTTGCCAGGTTGTGTTTCAGACCTTGCTCGCAGTCCAACAGCTAGTCTACTCTTTCCTAACTGGATCAGCTGGTGAAAAGAAAGAGGTTACTTCTGCTAACTACCCTCGTCTGTCTAAAGTGGAGAAATCAGATTTGCAGCTCTGGGATAGGCTGTTTGTGAATAGCTCTGATTTTTTTTTTTCTGCTGTGCAGTGACCTCGGCCGACATGAAGTACACAGCTCTTGCTTGCTAACCTGTGACTCTAATTGGTATTCTGTAAAAGTCCTCACAATGCCTTTTAGTTAAAGCAAATGTCAGAAAACACAAAGTCCTCTTTTCTTTGTGAAAATTCCTCCAAAGGGAATTGCATGAACCATCATTGCACAAATGCTACCTCTCAGCGCAGGCTGCACATCCAAGCACTTAATTTGGGCTTTCGAAAGCAGGGCTGTGCAATGCAAGCTTCAAGATGTTTACTTTCCTAAGTCTCTTTCTGGCCAAGAAGAATGACTTAATTCACAGGGTGGTCCAAGCTTTGTTTTGTGTTCCTGGAGCCCAGATGCCCGCTTGGAAACTCCCCTCGCGAGCCATGTGGATGCAGCACCTCCCCAGGCTGAGGGTTTTGGCTGCACGCAAGCATGGTCAGAGGCATTAGGAACTGCTGGACTTCACCCAGGGCACTAACAGCTGCTCCCCATCACCTCCGTCCCACCACATAGCCACAGCAGAAGCAGAGCTAAGCCAGATGGATTCAGCCCACAGGCTGGATTTGGCCTCCAGTTGGAACTGTCTGACTCCATAGCTTGGAGATAATTAAGTTAATGATTGATTATTAGGTGGCGTTTTTTTCTTTAATGCCATTTACATCATCTGTGAAAAGCATTGCTGGGAGTCTCACCTAACTTCGGATTCTTTTAAGTCAGGTGTTGAAGCCTGAAGTGGTCACCCTAGACTTCCTGTACAGATGATGCAGGGAGATGGGCATCTCTGGAGCGTTAGTAGTTGGATCTCAGCAGCCTTTGCCATCTCTTCTGTTTTTCCAACCAATTACAAAGAGAGTAAAAGGCTGGCTGGCTCAATTAATAGTGGCTGTTGGCCCTCTGACCTCTCAACTGCACTTCCATGCAGTTCCAGGCCACAAACACCCTCTAAGATGAACTCATTTTTACCTTCAGATACATAACTTAAGGCAGATGTTCAACATCTTTGTCAGTGACATAGATAGTGGGATAGAGTGCACCCTCAGCAAGTTCGCCGACGACACCAAGTTGTGTGGTGCTGTCGACACGCTGGAAGGGAGGGATGCCATCCAGAGGGACCTTGACAGGCTGGACAGGTGGGCCCGTGCCAACCTCATGAAGTTCAACCAGGCCAAGTGCAAGGTCCTGCACCTGGGTCATGGCAATCCCAGGCACAAATACAGGCTGGGCGGGGAATGGAGTGAGAACAGCCCTGAGGAGAAGGACTTGGGAGTGCTGGTGGACAAGAAGCTCAATATGAGTCGACAATGCGCCCTTGTGGCCCAGAAGGCCAACCGCATCCTGGGCTGCATCAAGAGGAGCGTGGCCAGCAGGTCGAGGGAGGTGATTCTGCCCCTCTACTCTGCCCTGGTGAGACCCCACCTGGAGTACTGTGTCCAGTTCTGGAGCCCCCAACACAAGAAGGACATGGACCAGTTGGAGAAGGTCCAGAGGAGGGCCACAAAGATGATAAAAGGGCTGGAGCACCTCTCTTAAGAGGCCAGGCTGAGAGAGTTGGGGCTGTTCAGCTCGGAGAAGAGGAGGCTCCGGGGAGACCTGATAGCGGTCTTCCAGTACCTCAAGGGGGCCTACAAGAAAGATGGGGAGAGGCTGTTTAGTAGGGCCTGTTGCAATAGGACGAGGGGTAATGGTTTTAAAATAGTGGGGGGTAGATTTAGATTGGAAATTAGGAAAAAATTTTTTATAATGCGAGTTATAGAACACTGGAACAGGTTGCCCAGAAAGGTGGTGGAAGCCCCATCCCTGGAAATGTTCAAGGCCAGGCTGGATGAGGCTCTGAGCAACCTGATCTAGTCAGGGATGTCCCTGCTTCTTGCAGGGGGGTTGGACTAGATGACCTTTGAAGGTCCCTTCCAATCCTAACCATTCTATGATTCTATGAATCTCCCAGTCAGTAAAGCTGATTGCCAAATTAACTAGAAGCTCTCACTAGCCCCTTTGTCCAAAATGTACCCCTTAAGAATGCTGATAAATTGGCAGGATCCTCACGCAAAAAATCTTTATGCCCTATATGTGCAAAAATAAAGATTACAGTCTCTGGAGTATGGTGATTTTCTGGCCCATTTCTGGGGCAGCCTAGTTTCCTGTGCTCAAAAGCTTTTATTTTATAAGAAAGAGTGCCAAGCCTCCACCAGATCTTCCTTTTCCGTCCCCTTTAAATAAGGAAAGCAACACCTTCAGCGACCACAGGAATTCCTGGTTTCGTTCATGTCCACCACTTGCTGACCCCAAGCCCACTCCTGCCAAGGCTCGCAGCTCAGCTACGCCTGTCACAGAGCCTCCAAAACCCAGCCGTGCCTCAAAGCTGAACCCCTTCGCTTGGGAGCTTCTCTCTAGCAATTTCAATGGAAAAACTGGAGAGAAACCCTGCTCACCTCGGTACTTCCATTTCTTCCTCCTTGACAAGAGAGCTTTCAGACAGTGGACAGGTATTGAATTTCTGTGCGCCTGAACCATGCGTAGTGCAAAGCAAGGTTAATAGATTTTTACGGCCAGAGGGAGCATCCTGATCACCTCACCCAACCTCCGGCATCACAGAGGCCAGAGACGGGAGCTGTAATTACACCAAGTTTCCAGCTCAAATGAAAGAACACAGCCCGTACCTAATTGTCCTGCCAGTCAGATCATCCCACAAGTCCCCAGATTCTTTGACCCTCAGTAATTACGCTGAGGAAGACTTTATAATCACAAGGTGTCTCAACATGCGGCTCGCATCTTGTGGAAAGAAGACTGGTGTCTCTGGCTTCAGAAGAGGAAGAGGAGTAATCTGCATGTAGCTTCTTGCAAGTTGATTTTTTCATTTCCTTTTTTTTCTTTTTGCTCACAAGGCAAAAAAGCAAAAGCTAGGTGTAGCTTTCTCCTTCCCTGACAGCTCTTTACAGCTGTTTACAGCTGTGCTATGCTCTCTCCGGCTGAGCGAGGCCAAAGGGTAGCGTTTTGGCTCCTGCCTAGCTGCGAGGTAATTAACAGTGGCTGTTGGCCCTCTGACCTCCCGACTGGTGATGTGTCTCCGAATGTATTTCCATGCAGTTCCAGGCCACAAATACCCTCTAAGACTGACTCACAGACCGACTTTTAAATATACCTTGAGGGTGGAGAGACAGTTCCCAGACGGACTTCTTGCTGATTTTTTTCCATCAACTATGTTAATAAAATGGCATTCTGGTGTAAGGCAACTTGGACGAGAATATTTAGACACTCTGGAAATTATTCCTTGGAGCTGGTCTCATGTAAGCTTCTGCATTAATGAGGGATCATCTCTGTTTGCACCAGTTCGCCAGCAGCATGATCAGCAAGCAACTAAATTCTAACAAGTGCAAGGCTTGTGAGAGGGCTCCCTGCACACAGGCGCAGGTTGCTTGGGTTTGAAACCAACCAAACAGTGGGTGTAACTCCTTCTCCCCTCCAGCCACCCTTCCTGCCCCTAATATAGATGGATTTTTTCCAGTTAATGCTGTGGCGTGTCCTTATCAAATGCTATTTCATCAAGTCCTATGGGATGCGTAAATTCTCCCTTGGCCAGAGCATAATCCTATTTGGTGAAGCACTACAAGCACTGTACCAAGGGTGATGGAGAGGTCGCAGCAGAGAGGCAGGAGAGGAAGCTTGCCAGTGTGCGTTCGCCTGCAGTGGCCAACTTGGCAATCTTCTTATCATCTCTTCCCATTTCCAACCTCTTATGTACCCAGCTCAGTGCTCAGCCACCATTTAGAGCAGGCGTAATTCTCCTTCCTGGATTGCCACGATAATACTCTCCCAACCACCTTTGGCAGCACCAGGTCCCCCGAAGAAGGCAGGAGAGAAATCTGTCTTCCTCACTTGAACGATCTGGGAAGAGATGAGCTTTCCAGAGAGTGACACTGTTCCCAGTGCTGCTGGGTAAGGCAGTGGCTCAGAGCTGCCAAGTGCAGCCCAGTACCAAAACCTATAAACATCTGCCCTTTATATTGTGTCAGTTCTGTGTCGCCTTCTGATGTTTTAATATTGACATACCTAGTAAATCTCAGGAGGCTCGAAAGGATGACTTTAAAAGTTTATAAGATGTAGAAAAGCATTAATAAAAACTTTATTCCTTTTCTTCCAACTTGCCAGAAGCTGAATTTACAGGTGAATTACTTTCCTCTAAAATGTCA
This sequence comes from Chlamydotis macqueenii, assembly GCF_036417535.1. Taxonomy (NCBI): domain Eukaryota; kingdom Metazoa; phylum Chordata; class Aves; order Otidiformes; family Otididae; genus Chlamydotis; species Chlamydotis macqueenii. The sequence goes on along the minus strand of NC_141556.1, from coordinate 146,728,365 downwards.
TAATAATCCCTTTAACGCCCAAGAGGAACAGTGGCTTAATTTGGTTTCAGAAACTTCCAACAGGGTCTGTAACATGTGTCTTTGGACAATCCTGTCCAGTGCTTCATTTTTCTTCCTGTTAGAAAGCTGTTTCATAACGCCTAACTTAAGTTATCCTTGCTGCAATTTGAACCCATTATTTCTTTTGCTTTCCACCAGGGAGAAGAAATTTTTCCTCTTCTCTCAGCAGCAGTCTTTTGCATATTTGAGGAATATTATCATCCTCCCTTCCCCCATCCTTAATCTTCTTTCCTTTAAGCAAAGCAACCCCAGTGCAGTCATTCTTCCTGGTAGGTCGTGATTTCCAGCCCTCTGATCCTTCCTCCAGCTCCCTTTTGGATTCCCTCCAGCTGGTCCGTATCTCTCCAGGAATGCAGCGCCCAACATTACACGAAGTACTCCAGCTGAGACGTTATCTCTGCTGAGAAAAGCAGACAAGATGGTGTATGAGTTTTCTGTGCTACATTTAGTAATTTCCAAAGGTAAAAGAGAATCTGCTTTTCTCCAAAGAGCTGTAAACTATCCCTTTGATCCTGATCCAAATAGGTTTTCTTACTAAAAAAAAAACTAGGAGAGAGAGAGAGATTAATAGAATTTAAAACTTATTTTGAATGTGTCTAAGCAAATAATACATTCTTAATCCTGTGCACGATGCACTAGACACTCCTGCATAAACAGATATTTGCTGAAATGTACTGGCAGAACAGTTCAGGAAGTAAAAATAAGAAGGTTTAGCTGCTAGTGGGGAAAGAGGTCTCATATTTTCCCAGTGAGCAACATTTAGTCTCAGTTTTCGTGGCTCTCAAAATCACCACTGTTTTGGAGAACCCGGGGATATAGCACACAGTAAAAAACTAAGCAGCACGTCTAAGGTAGTAGTTACTTTTTTCTTTTTAAAAGACTAGCTTAAAATCTAGCTTTTCTTCCCCTAAACTTATGTGCTTCCAATGATCTTCACCAACAATAAGAGTCATAGAATCACAGAATCTTTAAGGTTGGAAAAGACCTCCAAGATCATCAAGTCCAACCATCAACCTAACACCACCACATCCACTAAACCATGTCCTGAAGTGCCTCGTCTACATATTCTTTGAACACCTCCAGGGATGGTGAGTTCATCACTTCCTTGGGCAGCCTGTTCCAGTGCCTAACCACTCTTTCAGTAAAGAAATTTTTCCTACTATCCAATCTAAACCTTCCCTGCCACAACTTGAGACTATTTCCTCTCATCCTATCACAAGTTATATGGGAGAAGAGACCAACACCTGCCTCCCTACAACCTCCTTTCAGGTAGTTGTAGAGAGCAATGAGGTCTCCCCCTCCAGACTAAACAATCCCAGTTCCCTCAGCTGCTCCTCATAAGACTCGTGCTCTAGACCCTTCACTAGCTTCATTGCTCTTCTCTGGACATGTGTCAACACATCCAAAGCTCAAACAATGGTATTTAAATATGAATGAGGTCTTACCAGAGACCCTTGAGTAGCAGCATAGAAAGGCCTTTCAGTTGGGTTGTAGTGAGGATGAAGCACTTGCCCAGTACTCAAGGGTCCTCACATAAAAGCAGCATAACACCAGCCTCCTTTCCTGTGGAGGCAACGCTGCCGTGGTATCACTGCTGGTCTCCCAGTAGCTCAGCCCCAGTCACACAGCAGAGCTCCTGAAGCTCTGGGTGGATGAGCAGCCCAAGCCCACATCTACCCTTCCATCCCTTTCCCCGTAGTGTGGAGTGCTGGCACCCACAGTCAGATGCAGTTTTCTTGCCAGCAGGATCCTAACATGGTCGGCCCAGAGCCCATGTGCCCCTCTGCAATGCGTGAAAGTCATCTTTTGGCAGAGATTATTAGTAGGCTTTCTCTAACTGACAAGCACTTGTGTTTCACCTCGAATCTTCGAAGGCAGGCAGGCAAGGGGGCAAAGAGCACTAATAGAATTCTTCAATGTCATTTTAATAGGATCACTGCTTAGTGATAGCTATTTTTCCCCTCTTTATCTTTCTCTGTCCTCTGCTAGGCTCTGTGTTAATGCCCTCCAGTGATAACGAATTCTTGCCAAGTTTCTCAAAAAAAAAAAAAAATATCCCACCAGCATTAATTATTGTTCCAGGAGGATATCTTCCCTTAAAGATGCAAGGTTTCTCTGAAGCCATCTGTCTGGATTTTCTTCCCTTGGGACAGTTAGCAACTCAGTATTTCTAAAAGGAAACTTGCAGCTCATGTAGATAATATAAATGACCCAATTGCCCCGGGAAGAGAAGTGCCATCTCCTGTGCTGTGTATTCCATATGCTATCCATCCACCTTCCTCAGTTAATGAGGCTCAGACTTCTTCATGCTGGTCAAGATAAATATAAAGCTCCCTAGCCCCGAAATCACCATAGTGAGGTTGCCATGGTAAAAAAGAAAAAAAAGAAGTTCAGTCCATCACAGATTAGGCTAAAACCTGATACAAAGAGAGACACTAGCATTGCATTGAGAGACAGAAACATGCCGGTGATGTTCTCCGCATTATCATGATCTAGGTACTGTTTAGATTTTTAAAAACATCCTGTCCTGTTCATTTTTCTAACAAGATACATCGGGATTCTGTCTTACAGGAAGATGTTCTGAGAACAGGGCTGGGAAATTGGAGCTTCCTGAACATCTAAGTCAAGTATTGATGCTGAACCATGACAGAAGCAGAAATCCTGGTCCACACTGCTTATCTTAATGTTTCGTGACCTGGCCTGAAAAAGAATATTATATCTGATCCAAAATCTAGATCCCAACTCCACATTTCTGTTCCACTCTTGATAATCGGGCTGCTTAATTACCTCCCAGAGTGATTATGAGGCTGGGTTATTTAAGGTTTGAAAAGCTCTATGGAGGTTCTAATAACAGAAAGTCAGTCATGCACAGGAATAGAGATGTACAGGGTGCTCTGCCCATGGGCACAGGCAGTAAGCTCATATAGGCACCACATGTACCCAAACCCAGACATTTCCTGGCCTGCCATGCGCACCCATGCCACACACACGCCCTTGGAGAGCCTTTCTGATGCATGTGAAAAGCATAAACTGTGGATTGTGCCTACTGCAGATTAGAAAACTAAGCTTAGAAAACTAAACGGCAGAATCCCACCTGGGCAGGCTTCTGAAGGAGAGGGCAAACTGCCCAGTGGCCAGTACATCTCAAGGAACTTCACTTATCGCTTGGTAAAATATTATTTTGTTCTGTTCTGAGTGACTATCCACGTTCCAAGCAACAAGCAGATCACCGAGACACAGGATCCTGAAATATTACAGAATAGTACTGCAGCTTTGCAAAGCACAGCATTGGATCCCAGGACTTGAGAGATCACACATCCTCCTTGAATGTAAGATGTCCACCCTGCCACTCTCATTATTAACAGGTATACTGGATGCTGTGTGCTCTAGAAGTTCCAGGTAGGTCCTCTTTGGCCATTTCCCCACGTGTCCATCCAAAGTCCAGCTCTAATTTGTAAACTGTCCAGATTGATACTGCTTTCCTCAACATCATACCTGATGGTGAGGTTGAGGGAGTTTCGGGCATAAAATACTAAGAATCAACCTGGATAGTTTCTTACTCTGTAAACAAAGTATCAAAGCAATACTGACATGCATAAATGTGTCTTCAGGAAGAAAAAAGGAAGGTGAACCCCATGAAGATGAGCTGGATCACCACCTAGGAAGCCAGCACAGTGCTGGGACAAGAACCTTGTAAGAAGCATCACATTAGGGCTAAAAATCACAGCAGTGGCAGCTGTGAGGCAACGTCCTTGCATGTGGCTCAGCTACGAGCAAACTGCTCCAGTGCTGCTGCTTTGCAGGAGTGGCTACCGAGGGGTCAGATGTCCGCAGGGACCGGGAAGAGGCTCTCATTCCTCTTCCCAGGCTGTCTGTCTGCTGGTGTGGCAGCCATCCATCCAGACTGGTACCTTCAATGCCAAGCCAGACTTCCCTGAGGCTGATCAGAAAATGTAAGACCTGTGAAGGGACTCTCGCATATTTGCATAAGCAATTCAGATTAGTATTTTATCAATATTTGTCTTTCAAATCAATACAGTATCCAACACAAACATTTTCAGTTTTTAAATTTCTGGGTCTTTTTTAACACCACTGAGAGATCTTAGCCTTCAGCTTCTTCACTCAGCACAATTTTCTCAGTCTAGAAGTGTTTGCTCCTGGTCCAGGGTGCTCTCTACTCTCTAAATCAGGAGAGTCCTAATGCTTAATCCATGTAGCTCACACCATATAAGTCATCTATTTATGTTGACATTTCTCCAAAGGAGAACTAGACCATCCTAGAGAAAGGCATGGAAATTATCAGACAGGGACACAATGAGGAACTGGCACACTTCAGCCCCATGAAGATCCACATATCTCACACACTGGAATGGGACAGCTCTGCTGCAGCCAGGCTGAGCCTATTCCTCAGCCTTTACTGGATTTGGATCCAAGCTCTTTCTGGAGACTGATTTAGTTGTGACGTTTTTGTGGACAAGATGCCCAGAGCCATGGTGATGGGTGAATCAGAAGTATGGCCAGCTACTATAACCACTATGGTGAACAGATTTATTCTTCCTGAAAAATGGTCTTGTGAAGTTAATGCTATAGACATCATGTTTATGTGCAATAACAATCAGGTCAGAATGTGGGAAAAACAAGCTGTTGTCTGGTGTGTTAGCTAAAGCTGTTAAAAACCTGTGGGACAGATTTACATGTGCCTGCAGCGAGGTGTGTTTGACCATACAGCTGGCATGCAGATCCCACTGCATGTGTTCACAGACACTCCAGCCCCACACAAGGCCGAATTGAGCACATCAAGCACTGCCATTGATATTTCACTGAAACCAGCATTATGTCTAAAAGTACACAGGCAGACTGTGGCAAGGAAAGAAAGAAAGGTCCTTTTTGTGGAGAACATTGCCATCTTGTGCACAATTGCATTTACTTTGTGCCTGGCATGCTGGTGAGAGGTGATACTGCAGAAGTTTCTCAGCCTTCCCGCCTCTCCTGAAAACTCCAGGATGCCTCAAGCAGCATTCAAGCCCTTGAATGGAGAAAGCTCCCTAAATATCATCAACTTGTTGCAGTCCTGCTGCAATGATAACAAGATCTGAACCGCTTTCTGGGCTAGCAAATTTTTCCTTTTTATCTTGCAAAGCACTTCATGAAATAAACTTAATAAAAAAAAACCAGTTGTATCACCATGAAATCAATAAAATAGTGGAAAATCAGAGCTAACAAAGTTCTACAAAAGTCTGTTATTCTTTAACAAGTGGAACAGCATCATTTACTCATAGACTGTCTGCAAGCTCTGGCAGCCATGCAGACTCATAGTAAGTACGGCAGTAGCAGAGAACTCCTGCGCAGGAAAATCTGGCAAAGATGGACAAACAGACAAAACAACAAGCACCCCAGTGTAGCAATTCTCCTAACATTTCTCTATGGATCAGAGCATCTATTTTTATCTGACTTTTTGCTTCCTATACACTAAATGAGGGATGAAGCTTCCACATGTCTGCACCAAAATTCTCCTCTTGGTCTGTGATTTAATACTCTCATCCACTCTGCCATCCTCAGTGCACAGTCTCCAGCTACGCACATGAAGTCCATCCTTCAAGAAGAACAATTTTTTTTCCTAGTGTACCCTGACACCAAATATCCCTGAATCCTCATCACAATATGAGCTGAAATTTTTCTTTATTATTTTCCTTACCTCTACCCTTCTCTAGTGATGGAAAGACTTCCCATTTTAGCCTCCCATGTAAGCCCCTTTTTACCTGCCTGCACCTGCTGCCCTTCATCTCTTTCACTGTCTCAAGGACTCTCCAGCTCCCTCTCTTCTCAGGGGGAGAAGGAAGACAAGAAGAAACTTCTCCAAGAAATTCCAGGATCAGCCCCTTTATCTGGACTCGGTTCGCCTACAGGATCCAGTTCACATCCCGTTCTCCAGCACTATCAGATTTGCTAGCTAGATGTAACCAGAGCAAATGCACTTCCGCTGAAGAAATCTGGGGACGTTACCAAATGGGAAATCCAACTCTGGATTTTGTGTATTCTCCTGTTTTTTACTTCATCCCAACAAACTTTGCACCCTTTTACCACCAGCACTTTCTTGCTAAAGAAAATAGTTGACACCTTGGTGCTGTGGCAGAGATCAGTCTTTGCAAGTGTCTACCGCTGGTCGTCTCCTGCCATGGAGGTGGCCCTCACAATCACTCCCCTAATCACCTGCGGCAGGAACGACTAAACCACAGAAAGTGATAGGCAACTTGAAGGATCCAGGACATCCCTACTTTCAGCTTTACATAACAGAAATCATCTGCATATGGGCAGATAATTAATGAAGTCTCCCAACACCCCCAGACAGTCTGTACTGTTTCACAGAAGGATAAACTGCAATCAGGCAAGAAGAAAAGTTCAGTAGCTGCCTCTGCTGCCCTCTTTGTAAATGAAAGTATTCCCATGGATATTTAGGGGAGTGGAATCAGGATGACACATGCCATAGCAGGAGTCAGTGTCACTTTGAGGATAGGCAACAGCTGTCTGGAAAACCAAGACTTGCTCTCACTAGTACATGCTGTAACTTTTGCCTCCACAAGATGCATTCTTACGTTTAAGCTGTGCAATATACTGGAAGAAATATGACTTCTTATAGCAGAGATATTGAACCAGAGGCTTACAAATATGCACAATTACATTCATCTCATTAACTGTCCATTAACATTGGTTACATGGACTGTTCTGCCTTAGATTATATAATGCATTGCTTATCTAACATTTGAAGTGTTGTATAGAAACAACCTCAGAATTACTTGGTATTTTTCCTGCCATTTTTTTTTATCAGGCCTCAATTCCTTCAGTCAGCTCTGTAAATTAAAATTCATTTAGTGAAGTCCTGAAAAATTCAGCATGGTGTCAAGAGATGAAAGTTTTAACACGTTACATGAAAACAAGTCAGATCATTCATCAATCTCCCACACAAGCCTAGAGGGAGTCTCTTGCTGCTTGGATTTTCTTTTTCATGTTTCAGCCTTCCGCAGGTGGGAACGAAGCCTCTCCCTGTATCACAAGAGCCATGAGCAAATAGATAGACCTGAAAAGTTTTCAATACTTTTTATAATTCTGTGAAAAACTGAATGCACCAATGAAATACTTTATGCCTCCTGCAATCCTTTGACAACTGAATTAGCTAAATTAGATTGAAATGAGGAGTGATTTATAATGGGCTGTAATGAGAAATGAGTTCAACAGCCTTCTAGACAATTGACAAGGAATAGATTAGTTTTAGCAATGTAGTGATTGAAAAGAATGGAGAAGGGAAAGCACTCCACTTTGAGCTTAGTGAGAGCAAAGTTTAGAATTACAGAATAGTTTGGGTTGGAAGGGACCTCTAAAGGCCATCTAGAACAATTCCTCTGCAAGGAGCCACAGAGGAGTTGTTTCTTCAGACATGATCTGATCTCAACAAATATGCAGCAAAAGGTTCACACAATGGTGCTTTTTTTTTACTCTTTTCACAAAACAAGAGCTGGTCCAAATTAAGCTATGGAGGTTTCTGTTAGAACTCTCATTTACAATTGCTACACAGCCTGTGAAATAGGAAACTTCCCTAGATTTTCCAAGAATAATGACAAATTATTGTGAACTTGAGAATACAGGAATAAAAAAGTACACCTTAACTTCCATGGGAATTGCTGTAGATCAGACCTACTTTCTTCATGAGCTCTAGAAAAGACAAATACTTGTGTTCTTGTGTTCAGATGCCGTGCTAACTTATGGCTTAACATAATGTACTTATTCTGTACCCTGATCAGCACAGCTGGAAGCAGGCACTCAGCTTTCTCATAGTGAGTCATTCCACGTAAGTTAAACTACTCCTGGCAGGAAGGACAACTAAATAGCCACCTGAGCATATTTTGGAAGAGAGGTGATGGGCAAGACCCAAAGAGGAGGCAGGTGAGGCTGAGCTGAGCCCTGGGAAAGGACGACCTGACCAAAACATGTACATGCACAGCACAGGTATTCAAAGGACACTCCTTCATTTCACCTCCTGTGATCGCAGATCATGTGGACACTTCTGCCTATGTGCAGGTCCCTGACCATAGCTGGATTAAGTACCTGGGGAACTGGCAGCTTAACTTGCCCCTCCATAGAATCATAGAATGGTTAGGGTTGGAAGGGACCTTCAAAGGTCATCTAGTCCAACCCCCTGCAAGGAGCAGGGACATCTCCAACCAGATCAGGTTGCTCAGAGCCTCATCCAACCTGGCCTTGAACGTTTCCAGGGATGGGTCCTCCACCACCTCTCTGGGCAACCTCATGGCCTTGCCCTGCTTGCACAACACCTGTTTTGCTCTCTACACATGAAGCGGATGCAAAATGTTACCCTCCAGGTTTGGCAGGGTTTGGTGAGTGCCAATTGTGAGTGCAAGGTCTGGGCAAAGGAAAATCAGAGTGGTGACTTATCTGGATCAGAGCAGCCTGCCATGAACTTAATGTGGCTGCTCACATAACCTGGGTAAGCAGTAGACTTCAGACCTGTACCATGAAGAAAACCTTTTTTATTACTAGTGGTTCACGTACATCTCACACAAAACACTCAGAGTGACTGTCCACTAATGGCAAACCATCTACCCCTGTCTATGGCCCAGGGTTACTTTTTTTTCCCCCCCATCTACTGGCGCCGCTGTGGTGTGGGATGAGTCAGGGATGTTTTCACAGCAGCATGCAGGACAGTAACTCATACAAGCCTCAGCATCATTTACAGGATCACTGCCTCTGACTTCTCTCATGATGACAGAAAGACCCTTCTCACAGTGGTGAGAACTGAGCATTGATCTGACACTAACTTTTGACAGGCTGCAAAAATATTAATAGTGCATCTACCAACAGCGCATCAAATCTTAGCAAATGAGAGTTCACAGTCTCCAAATATTTTCTTCCATTATATTGCTTCATTCTGCTATGTATACTAATTGGCTGCTTTGGTTTGCTATTTAGCAGCAGTCTTCCATTTCAGCTAAAGCTCATTCCCCTTAACAGTGTGCTTCCATAGTTTCTGCTCTGACAAAAGGTTAAACAGATCTCATTATCCATTTCCTGCACAGACCTAATTTCTACAAAAAGCCAATATGATTGGCAAGAAAGAGAATAAGATTACAAGAAGTTGTTTTCACACTTAGCCAAATACCGAGAAGCACAGAGAGCATTTGAAATGATGCTCCACATGGGCCTCAGCAGCTGGGCAGGACATTCAGCCTCTTCTGGTTTGTGATTGTCCTCGCATCTGCCTCTTTCCACACGGCCTCCTCAAATGGCATCCCCCAACATGTCAACACATTAAGTGGCTCAGGATAAAAGACAGTACAGGTCAAACTCTCTCATTTTTTCCTGAACTGTCATATGTTGCTCAATGTCACCTATTAAATGGCAAGGCAGCCCCTGCTGTAGTTCCGACAGCAAGGAGGAAGCTAGAAGAGGCGATCTCCCTCTTCCCTACCCAGTCTCCTTGGTAAATCTCCCAGGCAGGCCTGGTTTGTTTCTTGTAGAGGAAAGACATACCTCCTACCTAGGGGTGCCGTGTCATTCATGGGCATGAGGTATCTGGCTCACCACAACTGAGCAGTTTAAGGCAATCAGATGCCCATACACAGCCCTGGTCTTCTTCAGGAGCTCAGTCCTCTTGGTGGTCCCATAACTCACAAAACCCATTTGGACACCATACAAAAAGGGAAGGCAGCTGTGGTTTTCTTTTAAGATCCCGATGGAAGAGAAGACTGTGGTGGAAACAGCCCAAAGTCACAACTCCCTCATTTATTTATTCAAGGGTCTATCACACCACATGCCAAGGGCATCAGCAATTCAGTTCAATTCTCACTTCTGCCTGAGAGGCCCAAACCTGCACCAAGGCAGGGCCTCACTCACCAAGCATGAGCCCTACTGGTGAGAGGACACCATCCCATCTAAGATGGCTTACTTTGCAGATTAGAGTACAAGAATCACTATGCCAGTGTGGACAGGAGCAAGCAGGAAGGTTTTGAGGAAGACTTGCAGAGTTTCTGGAGTAGAGGGCTTAAGCATCCCCCTTTGAGAATGGGGTTCAAGCCACATACCCTTAAGCTGGGATCCAGTGGCTAAGGTCCTTACAAGCTGGTATGGTCTCGTCACAAGATGCACTCGTCTTTCAGCTTTCTCAGTTGATTAGCTCTAGCAGGTCTATTGTTAGTACCCTAGGGATGCCTGTCTGTCTTTGGAACACCAGTTCTCCTGATTGAACACAAAATTTGGATCAGGCTCTGGACAACACACTCCTCTGTAGTTATTCTGGCTCAAAGTCTTGCTGCCTGTGCTGTCCTATGCAAGATGCAAAGAGGAGAGGGGTGCCCTGGAAGCCAGTCAAGAACTGGGACACTGTGAGGAGTCTTCATCCCTAAATGTTTCCAAGATTCCGCAGGACAGAGCCTTCAGCAACCCCAATGCAGTGGTCATCCTGCTTTGAGCTCCTCTCCCGCTGTGGTCCATGAATCAATCAATGGCCTAGAAGATGGTGAAAGGGCTGCTGCAACATTATTGCCACTCAGCCTCCATAGAGGTGCTGAAGAAGGAGACAATAAAAGAGGGAATAATAGAAGTAAAAAAAGTATCCAAAGTGTTGCCTACTTTTTAAATTAGATTTCAAATTGAAGTTGTCACAGCAACAACACAAGATAGATGGCAGATTCCAGCTCCCCTTCCTTGAAGGTTTGATAAACTTTAAATTAAAAACAAGCTGAGAAGAGTCTGTCAGCTGTGTCTGCATCAGCCATTCAGACAGCTCAACTGCAGCAGATCTGGACAGAGAGGCTGTGACATTCATTCTACTCACATTTCAGAGGGCCTTATTTCAGGTTAGCTTTAGCCTAGCTCTTCAGACTAACTTCCGCTCTGGGGGCTGCTCCTTTAGATGGTTTCCTCCAAAATGAACCCAAATGTGCTCAGAGGTCACTCCAAAACACAGTTAAATGAGGACAAGCACAAGATAAGCTTCTCTGTGGGGAGAAAGAGTTATCGTCTTCCCAGATTGTAAGAACACATAGGCAAGTACAGAAAAGCATCAGTTCTGACAGCATTTTGGGTAGTCCAGTGTCAAGAGAAGCATGGTGGTATGTACAACAATAATATTTATCAGCTTGTATCCTACTGCCTTTGGCTCACCTGCTTAGCGTGTTTTAGCTATTTTGTCAAAAACACACACACACACACACATTAATTGACACTCAAATCACCATTCAGATCTCAAAGAGGAAGCCGTCCATCAGGATCTTAAACTTCAGGTGAAGTTTAAGGAACAGTTATTTGTTGTTTGAACTACACACTGATTTGACCGGGGAGACAGAGTGCAGGAAACACTTAAAAGTGGCTATGAACTAATACAAAGCTAAAAAAAAAAATATTGTTGCTTATTGAGTGTTGCATTCTGTACCATCCACCCACAGAATTCATCAGCAATATAACAAAATGTCCTTGGGGCAGCCTTGTTAGCAAAAGCTCTCGGAGCTTGTTAGCCCAAGTGTAGACAAATTGGAAGTGTAGGTGGACATTAAATCCAACTCAAAATAAGCAAGCAGCTCTGAGTGTCAGCAGATCTATAATTAAGGTGGTATTTCAGTTCATTCTCTCCTAAGGCCTCAATTATTATTACTGTACCTAGAAGATGGAAGGCTTTAATATGGAAAGACATCAGGTCTTCAAACATAATTTTCCCTCCCATTTGGCAATGGCACTGCTGTAGTAAAGCATCAGACTTCTGATTTTATGGAAAAAGTCAGGACGTTCATACTCGATCACCAACATCTTGAATTTTCTTTCCCAATTAGGAGATAAGATGGTGCAGGAAGTTCAGCCCCTGCAAAAGGCAAAATACTACTGCCAAATGAAAGGGGGTTCTGGACTCAGCAGGTCTCAGGAGACACTGGCCATCACCAAGGTGTCTCTCCAGATGTCTGGGGTCCCATCTCAGGGCCTTGCGGTAGCCCTCCTGCCAGCACATCTCTGCAAAGGACCATGCCCCACTTTCAGCGGCATCCCATCAAGGGTCACCTCCCCAGCTCTCCATGCAGTCCAGGCTGTCTGACATCTACACGTGATGGGCTAAGAGAACGCTCAATTAACTGCTATAACCAATTCGATAATAGATTCGATTTACACAAGTTAAGTTTGTCAAAACCAGTGCACTTAAGGCCATTTCATATTTCAGATTCTTTTAAAGAAGTCAGCAATTTACTAAGAAAATAACAACAAGAGGCCTCTGTTTCTACTGATGTCTATATTTTAAAACTTTGAGTAAGATTTACTCAAGCTTCATAATATAAAATGTCTTTCAGGATCTTAAGTGAAGCTGCAATAAGTTTTTCTTAAAAAAAAAAAAAAAAAAAACAAGCAAACAAACTTTTTTTCATTTCTAGAAGTTTCTAGACAAATGGCTGTCTTGAAATACTGCCCTTCTGGGGCTCAGAAAGATCTTGATGAGTGTCTCCCGTGCCTTGGGTGGCAACACTGGCTGCAAGTGTACTGTATCAATCTTGATGCTGATGCAGGAATTAGTCATCCTCTGAGTCACTCTCCCCCCTGGCTGGGGCACTCGCCCTGATTGAGGACATGAGCTGGTCCTGGATCTGCTTCCTGGGGTTCTCCTCAAGGTCTGTCTTGATGGCACCTGACTCCGAAATCTTCCACTCCAATTCTGTGCAGAGCAGAGCAAGAGAGCCATGAATACAGGGGAGCAAACTGGGAAAAGCCCACCCTTGCTTCCTCAACGGATTTCTTTTATCACCCTGCCCATCACCACCACCACAACCAGGGCCCTGCGTTGTTCACCCCCCTCCTCTTCCACCCCCAGATCCTAGCCTCTGCCTTGTCTCACACACTTGCTCCAGCTGAGCTCTCCCTTCACAGACACGAGTGCCAGCACAGGTTTTGGCCCAGAGCTCAGGGTACTGCTCTGCAGGCCATCAGTGCCATCCCCAGTGCCTCCCTGCTCCTTTTACAACCAGGAGGGCAAAAGGAGGCGATTGACACAGAGCAGCAGCTTTAAAGGCAACTCTCCCGGTGAAAGCAAGTTCTGCCTCCTTCTAACCACGTAAGGGCAGAAGACAGGTTTGCACATCTATTGCTGGTGAAGGAACACTGCTCATATATTACAGCTGTTTCCATCATATACCAAGTTCATCACAACCAGAAGAGGCAGGGAATAGATTCACTGTGGGGCAAGAAAACTGCAGTCATTCCATTTACACATCTGAATTATAGGTATTTTTCAGAAATGTACTCTGCAAATGCAATTCACCCCTTTCCCACTACGCCATGCACTGATTATTAGTTCCTTAGTAAGACAGTAAGAGAGACTCCACCATCAGTGGTAGGCCTATTACTATACAGACCTAAATTGGATTGCTTCCCAGAAGTGGGAGAAAGTCAATACAACACATTCAGTTGAAATCTTTCCCTTAGTTCTGCTAACAACCCTATCATTAAATCTAATTTCTTTCAGACATTACAGAGTAATGAATACAACCTCACACTTTCTCCAGTGGAAGTCACCCCATCTTAGGGGAGAAGGAAGAAAGAAATAAAAGAAAGTGCAGAATTTCAGTACCCAGCTTTCTGACATGACTGAGTTAAGATGGCTCAGTCACCTTTCGACCCCTCCAAAATCAATTATTTATTTGCCAAAAATGAGAGAAAGCTAATTGGAGGTTCTGCCACCACTGCTCACTTCAGCGCATAATTAAGCGACCGCTGTAGTTAGCGTTAGCTGTTCTTAAATTAGTGATCTCATTGGCAAGCTTTTCCCCTTCTGACAGCTCAAGGCAAGGGAGCATTTTCTATAGCACATGCTCAAGATATCCTGTAAACTTCAGGGTAGAAAAGCCTCTTTGCATCCTATTCCAGTATAAGCAGTGACATCATTCAACAGGGACCCTGAAATGTTGCTTGGCTGTGGTTCACTTCAGATAAAGACGCCCTTAAAGTCTGACCATGAAAAAGCTTGAAGGCATCTGGCCCAATATGCCTACTCAGAAAGCTGATGAGTATCCTTTTAACCGAAATAAAATCCACTAGGTTACATCCAAGTTGCACTTGCTTTCCAAGAAGAGCCTTTTTTGCTGCTGACCTCTGTCTTCAAGCACTGCTGTAGGATACCATCCCTGACCAACCACCCTCAAACATCAGCTTTTACTTAAGAGCCATGGCTCTCTGCAAGACCCGCATCACCACTCCCAAGGCACATCTCACTGACGATGCTGCACAACCCCCTAGCCTGCTAAGACTAAGATGGGAAAGAAGAAATAGTCTAGGCAAAACCACATTCTCCAGGAAAGGTAACAGCCTGTCCTCGTGGGGCTCTGTGCTCCCTGAGCCAGGAGTTCATCATGCTCCCATCTCCTGGAGATGGCAAGACAAAAAGGAAGAAGCCCAATTTCAGGCTAGCAGCTCTTTTTGGACAATACAGGCACTCCATAAAGGTTCATGAGGAGTGGAGCCTGCATGTCAGGAAGGTACAACAGACAAAAAGATGCCATCCACTGAAAATGAAACAAGAAGCCTTACAATGCAATAGGCAAGCACCAATTATCAAGTGCACAGATCATCAAGTAACTGGGGGCAAGGTGAGTCATTCAGGTACAAGAGCCCCAAAGAATGTGCATGGCTACTATTTACCCTTTAATATGATCAGGAAAATTTGTTTCATTCGGCACAGGGTGTGAATACTTGCACACACATAAGATAAATATCTGCACGTTGGCCTACTGAGCCACTCACTGCTTTTACAAGATAACCTTAATCGCATGTTGTTGAGCCATAAGGATGCAAAATAAAAGAAAAATAAATCTAATACGATTTTTTGTATCTCCCTTCTCCTCCTAAGCCTCACTTCTCTCATTTCTAGCAAAGCAGTTTTGCTTTTCCTTTGGAAGACTGGAGATGCAGACACTCACCGTCCCTTGTCAGGTTCATGCCACCGAAAACCAAAGGCCCAATGAACTGAGCTTTGATGTCTCCCTCCAGGTAGACGAATATCGTAGGCAGGTTCTTATCGGGATAGTTGGGAATGCAGGTGGTAGAGATAGCTTTGATGAATTTCACGTCTCTGAACTTTTTTGCAAGCCCGCTCATATGTTGATTTATTAAGGCACAGAGTGGAATTCTGTGAAGAAAAACGGACAGACATAAAAAGAAAAAAAAAGACGAATCAGACAGTAATCTCGTCCAGAAGAAAGGCCAGAAACATCAGCTCGATGAGTAGTTAAGGAAAGGCAAATGTACCAGAAGCAACTGCTGAATACTTTTCTTGTCCAGTACACCAGCACTCAAAGGAAACCAGTACCACTTGAGGTTTTGGTGGGTGGTGGGTTTTTTGTTTTACAATATTTGCAATACAACCTTCCCTTCTATCACGCAGATAAATTGGTTTATGAAAATAGAATATTTAGAAATTGCATGAGCAAGGGCAAAATAGAAAGAAAAGCAGTTCCTGCAAATGACAATGAACACCTGTGAGGCTATTTGAAACAATGAAAAAAATCAAGTATTTCTAACCTTTTCCACACAATTCTAGCAACTTACCAGACCTTTTTGTCAAGTTTTTCCATCATGCTGATAGGACTGGAAACCTCGTTTACTCCATTTTTATGCATCTAGAAACCAGACTATAGATATACAGTGATCCTTCTAATGTACAGCCCGCCCCACAACTTTATCCAGAATAATTTCCAAAGTGCAGTATTTCAGTGGCAGCAGCTACCTCTATGACAGCTGTATGGTACAAGTCACACTGTGCCGTATAGAAGCATCAAAAATGCCACTTCATGGTAGCACTGTTTTAGAGCCAAGTTCAACAGTCTTAAGTCAACAGTAAGGAAATTACTAACTCAGTATTTTATTTCTTAGAACTCTGGAGTCAGTACCTTAATTTCCACAATAAGTACACATTTGTCTAGAGTATTTTCAGCTATTGACAGTGAAAGGTTTAAAGGTTAAAGAAAAAAAAAAAAAAATCTAATCTTACCCTTGTTTGTAGAGGTGCAGGACTACCCATATATTTTTTCCAGCTTTCGTAACCTCTTGAACGTAATCTTTTCCCGAAATCTCCAAAACTTCTCCAAATTTGTTCTTCATTTGAGCTGCTTTCATTTCTGCTAACCTTTGCTGTCTGAACAGTAAGGAATGGGAAAGAGATCTTGAGAACAGATGCATTTTTGACAGAAAAACACTTAGAGTAGCTGGCTGAAACCTAGATTTCAGAAGCACATAACAAATATCTTCAAACTCCAGAGCAACAAAAGCATGTTGACATCATCTATAGATGCTCTTATATTTGCATCACAAGTTAAAATCATAAACACGCAAGAAGTATAACTATATGTCGTGCATTTTTTTTTGTCACTTCTGCCCTCAATGGACATTTCTTCTGCAGATACTACACTATCAAACTAAATGGCAAAAATCATAAAAGATAGTAAAGATAAAAAGATAACGGAAAATCAACACTGTAATCATGTAAATCTGCAGCAATTTGATCTCATTCATGCAAAAACCGAGAAATCTTGGAGGGGATTTTCAAAGCTCTCAGAATCCCCAGCCATGCACTCAGCAGATGCACATTATCTCTGCTAAACTAGGTTGTAGACAAAGGATGCTGAAATTTAAACCCAGTTATCTTATTAAAGCCATTTAAAAGCTCTACAAGAGACCAGAAACACAACCCACTTTTTCTATCATCAGGCTTAACAACATCCTTCCTCTCTTCAACAATATCTAACAGCATACAAAAGAAAAAAAAAATCCAGTTTTCATTAAAAAATCCAGTTTTCATAAAAAAATCCAGTTTTCATTAAAAAATCCAGTTTTCATAAAAGCCAAGTTCTGCATGCTGCTCTGACCTGTACATTTCAATAGCTTTCTCATCTTCCTCATTAAATTCATCTTCATTCTCTTCTAGCTCTTCCAGAGTCATGTCCTCATAAGTTTTCACTAGAATGGAAGAAGCATCAAATCAGCAAAAACTTTGTTCCAGGACTAAAACTCAACTAGCCTTTATCAGTTCAACAGAATTTATTAACTATGGGAAATATGGCTTTCTTGAAGTATTACTGTTACTGGATTTTTAGAAAATATTATGCACTTTAGACATATAGATGGAAAGACAATGATGTAAAGGGCTCGGAGCTGAAGGCTGCCTAGAGTAGCACATGAGTACCTGAACTAGCTTTCAGGTTTGGTGGCTGTAGCAAAGACGTACCTAACACATGCACAACACAGCAGGGATGCCTGAACAACGGAGGAAGGAGGAAGCATACAACAGGTAATCTCATGAGATACTTTTACTTGCACATTCACATGGCAGACTCCCTTCTCACTGTTCTTATTTCAGTTTTCAAACTTTCACTTTTATAAAAACACAGAGCTGACATCAAGAACAAAGCTTTCCTGTGCTGGAAGAATCCATGTATTCAGGAACGTATTGTTCAATACTGTTAACAGATGATCACTCTATACAAAAGGCCGCCTTGGCATCCCTTACAGACTTGGAAAAGGACACATTGATTTACAGACATATAAACATTACTGCTGGCCATTTCTTTGTACAAGCTTCCCCCAGGAGCCATTCCAAGACTTGTCCCGCCACTGCTACCCAAGTTACTGGTCACTCACCAAGGGACTTCTGAAGGATGGCAAACTGTTCCTCTTCCTTTGCACGCTCCTTTTCCTCCAGGTTTTCCTTTGGAGGAAGGATCCCTTTCTTGCGCAGGATGTCATTCCACTCCGTGTCTTTATTTGGGTCCTAGAACAGAACAAGAAATGGATGATGTGCATTCAGGGTGAACTTTACCACTTCCAGAACTTAACACAGGCAAGTTTTTCAAGAGGCACAGCACACTGCTAAATGAGTAGCTTTCTGGATAGCGCCAGAAAGTCCCAGTGTGCACCCTGATGCTGAGGCTTCTTTGCAGCCCCAGACCAGTACACTGAAAAGTGACTTCATTTTATTCCATCCCATTCACAGTACATACGGGAGGTCTCCGTAGGGTACAAAAATTTGAAGCATTGTAACCATCATTGTAGCTCTCACAAGGTGAAAAGGGAGGAAATGAGCTGCATGACAGGAAAGGACACCAGCCACAACGCTCACATGCGGAGCCTCAGCAGAATAATCAGCAGTCAGTGCATTGGGAAGTGCTGGTGAGAAGACACACAGGTACCAGCCATACAGACCTAACTCTGGATATACGAGAAGTCTCCTCAGTAGATTCAAGTCAGTGTGACTACACAAGTGCTTAGAGAGAAGCAAGCACAGTCTCTGTCAGACAAGGCCATTTCTAGGGAATCAGATCTAAATCTATGCCTAGACTGCTCCTGAAAGTTAAAAAGAGGCTTCACCATGAAACAGTTACAATAATTCTACTAAACAAGGTCAACAGGCACCCACGTAATGCTGAGAACCTCAGCAGTTTTTTCAAGTTAGACAGCAATTTTATTTTTTTTTTAAATACATGAAAACTCAGCGATAAGCACTCACAGGCTGCTTTTGCTTCCTTACTGCCTTGACACCACCCCCCCCTCGCCTCCCCAAGAAAAAAAAGGAAAAAAAGTAAAGTAGCCCAGCAAATAGTAGGGCAGATTTTAATTTTTTTTTGTTTGTTTTGATTGCGGTCATTTTTCCCTGAACACAGCATTTCACAGCATCTACTGTCGCTTACCAACACACTGACGAGTGCCTGAAACACCCACCCGCCCATCTGCTTACTACAGCAGCTGGGTAAGCACCGCACCGACAAACCACCACAAACCCAAGCTGCGGAGCTTCACAACAAGGCCGCCCCACGACAGACGCCTCCGCCCCCAGAAAAGGGAATGAAACCGGGCTCCCCCCTCGCCGGTGAGGGCGGCCCGTGGCTGCCGGCAGGGCCCGAACCCGCCCGCCCCGGCGGCTGTGACCAGGCCTGGTGCCCGGCCCCGGTCCCCCCCTGCAGCTCCGGCAGCACACGGGCCGGGTGCGGGGCGGGGCTGGGCGGGGGGGCCGGCCGCTCACCTGCATCCTGCCGCCGGGGCCGGGGCCTGAGCCCGGTCAGCGTTGGCGGCGGCAGCGGGGCTGTGGCAGGCCGGTCCCGGCGTGCGCGGCGCGGCCGGAGGAGGCGGCGCTCCCCGGCGGGGCGGAGGCAGCGGCCTTGCTGCTTCCCGCAGCGCCTAATAAGGCCTGTCCCGGCGCGGCTCTGTGGAGGTGGAAGGGTTGGGGTGTTCCTTTTTTTTTTTTTTTTTTGGCTAGTCCGGCTCTTCGCTGCTTCCTGCTCCTTTTCTGCAGGCAGGAGGGTGCGGTGCCGCACGGAGCAGCCCGGGGCTGACAGGTACCGGTCCTCCCGGCTGGTCCCCGGGCCTGCAAGCAGCCGTCCCGGTGCTTCTGGAAGGGTTTCGTACAAAGCGTGCTCACACAAGTCATGAGTCTGCACGACCTCAGCGGGGCTCTATGTGAGCTGCAGCCCTGCCGAAAGCCCAGCTCAGCAGAGCTTTAACCCCAGTACCCTTCATCTAGGGAGTGCCCCTACCCCTTCCTCGTACCCCTCAAACCAGCGTCAGCTCGGAGGCGATGGGGGATGCAAGTCACGGAGGGCAGAGGAATTCCTGCCCGGCTTCCAGGTGGCACAGCTTTAAAAAACTTTTCCTCGCCCCCATGCTGTACCCTCGCCGCCGGAGCGGTTTCAGCAGCGCAGCGAGGGATACAAAATCATGTCCTCTAAAAGTAGCCTGCTAAACACACCCGGGAAAAGAGTTACACAGCAGAGAGCAAAACAAGGAATTTTGTATCAGGTTGAAAAACATGTAACATATTCTGAAACTCCTGTGAAAAGAAACAGTGAGCTACTTCCTAGCACTTTCCAGAACTCCTTTCTGACTTGTGAAGCAATCAGACAGAAAGAGAAAGTGCATTTTCTGTGGGTCACTTTCTGTTAAAAAATAAAATAATCAAACCTATATTGTCTATTCTTATCAGCCATAATTATCAGTACTTCAGATATTGTCAGGGTTGGGTCATAGCCAATTAGCATTACAAGAAATTTGTGTCCAGATAGTTACTTTTATTTTATTTCTGAGTCGGTATTAGAGCATCACTCAGCAAACACTGAGGAGTGGGTCCAGTGTGGTGACCCCAATCCATTTGGGATCAACACCTCACTCTCTAGAAATGGGCATCTCCGCCCTTTCAAAGAACTCAGCAGAATTTGTGCTTTCTTCTCAAAGACACCCAGTAGAGGAAAAGGAGGAATAGGCCTCCTCCCACCTCCCCCTCCATTCACGCTCTAGCCTGATGGCCATCATGCTCACCCAGAAAGGAGAAGCCCAGCTCTAAGTCCCCAGAAAATGACCCCCCCTCCCACCTGCCAGCAGGTCTTAAAAGCGTGTTTGTTCTGGGCATGTGGAGAAATGATTGTGTCTGCACTCCACCAAGGGCCTGAAATGGAAATTCATAAGCCCAGTTACAACACATTATAACATCATGGACACCCTGTTAGCATCCTGAAGCGTGCTGGGGCACTTACCCTCTGCTAAGTCTGATTTACTGAAGGGATGGCACAGCCACCTTTTCTGCCTCTGAATTAAAAGAAATGGATAGCTGCACTTTCAGAGGACATCAGTCCTTACAGTGAGTATTTTGACGTGTGGAGGGTGCACCATACCCTTTTCCCAGCGCCCTGAGGTGGAGGAAGACTCAGCCTCACCCAGCTTGGACTAAACACTCATCCTTGTGGGAAAAGTTGCTGTCTGAGTGACAGGTGGAGCCACAAACATAGATGATGTGAGAGCTTTAAATCAGAAAGTAAATGGTTTTGGAGCCTTCCAGTGGGGCAGGATGTGAGCTAAAGTTGTTGAGATCTTTTGTCTCTGACCCACAGTTAGTACCTGGCATGCAGAACCAAAGGATAACTGTTGGTGCCTGTTTTGCTGTACAAATGTTTTGTCAGAGCCTGGGCTTTCAGGAGGACCTGCTGATTTAATCTTCTGTGGCTGAAATATCATTCACACCCATGGGTCTTACACATTGCTGGTTGGAACCTATTTGGAATGGAAGACAAACACAGAAAGAGCATGAGCAGAGAGTGTGCACTCATTTTTTTTAAAGGTGCTCAAAAATATTCATTTTCGTTAGGTGAGATTTTTGCTCAGGTGAACTGAGAGGAACAACCCAAGGACCCTTGGCACCAGAACCCCTCTGTTTCCACAGCAAACCCTGAGCCCCATCTGAGACAGAGAGTTACCAGAAGAGGAGGCAGTAGCCCAAATCTTAGGAGCAGCCCCATCACATCACTTGGTGGGGCTCGGACAAAGCATAACTCTCTCTCCCCAGGACACACATAAAGCAATACGCAGTTTCCCCCCTCCCACCCAATGAAAAATACATCGTAGCTGTAAAGCACATTTCCCCTATGTACTGTTTTTATCAAGCTTCGGCAGGAAAGAGAGGACTGTTTTTACACACAGTGTACAGTCAGAAATACTCCAGCCAGAGTGGGTGAGAGCTGGTGATGTCACAGTGAGATGGAAATATAGCTGTGGGTCAGCCCTGGGAGACAGACTGGCTTCTTTCGCCCCTAGATAATTTGCTTCTGGGTATCCATAATGTATTTCTTTCTTTTCCCCCAAAATCAGGCATTACAAGGAAGATGAACCACATGTGAGAATGACTCATTAGGTGTCCAGGTGAGCCACTAATGAGGAGAAAAAGTTGCTAATAAAAAGGTTCTTGCAGGGGGAATGGTGGTGTGTGGTTTGTTTGCTTTTGAGTGCTGGTGGTGGCAAAACACAGACTAGGGCAAAATAATAATAATTTTTGGAGGTAATGTGTTATATTTTTTGTTTACAATGTATAGTGAAAGATCTGGGGTTATTGTGGACTTTATGTTGTTTTGTAAGGTACTGCATTTGTAGCACAGTATGTCTGTAATGTGAGTAATTACATTATGAAAAGTGTTGTCTGATAATAGGAATATGGATTTATGGCTTGGTTTGCTTGGATTTTATTATGGGCTGGGATTTTTTTGTTCCTCCCTCCCAAATCTTATTCTGATTTTCCTTAAATATTTAAATCTCTCTATAAAAACTGTTTAAAAAACCTAATGTTAATTTACTGATTAATGTTCTTGTACATAGCAAAAGTTGTGTTGGAACCTAACTGTCCTATTTACTCATAGATTAGAAATGTTATTTAAATAAGTATTTTTGCCACTCCAATTGTAAGAGTACTCTAACTGGACAGAATTTCCTTAATCTTGAGTAAATAGATGGCAATTTCTATTCTTCTGAATTGTGCTGTCCAAGTCAATTCTTCTTTTTAGTACAGAACACCTCCAGTACTCTCATAGCAGCCAGAGAATATCCTGTAGGGAGAACTAATTTAGAACTTCATATGAAAACCTCTTGGAGTATTTAGATTAGAAGATGCTGTGGGCTGCAGGAATTTTTCAATTGTTAGATTTAAAATTAAAAAAGTTAAAATACAGATTCCACTTGGAAGAAGAGGCAGGCTTGGCCTCAAGTTATCTTGGAGGTAACAGTTATGGTGTTTAAGAAAATCTTGTTGAAGAAGACCCACTGTGCCTCAATCTCAATACATTCCAAGTGGCAACGAAAAGCCTCTTTTCTTTGGAGCTCTTTGTATCTACTTCAATAAGCCTTTCTGGACAGGTTGTCAGCCCGCTGTGGTTTTACGAGGGCCTCTCACCTAAAAAGTAGGCTGTAAAAGGTTAGAAGTAGTTAAAAACTTAGTGTTGCTATTAATGAACTGTGGTGTGTGGCTCTTTCCTTAAGAAAAGAACAAGTTGTGTTGTTTTTGGTTTTGTTTTGTTTTGTTTTTTTTTTTCCTTCATATAGAACAGCAGAAAGTGTAACTCACCTTGCTGTTGTCTCCTCTTGCTATCAGTGAGCTGTAGCCCAAGCACCTGGGTAATTTGAAGATCTCCAACCCTCTGTGTCTCCTCATCCGTCAGAATGTCTGGACGTGGAAAGAAACACGTAGTGCCTGGCAAACCTGGAGCTGAACTGAAGAAAACCAAATCAGTTAAGGCTGGTCTGCAGTTCCCCGTGGGTCGTGTCTACAGGCTCCTTAAAAGAGGGAACTATGCTGACAGAGTCAGTCCTGGCGCTGCCATCTACATGGCTGCAGTGCTGGAGTACCTGAGCGCAGAGATCCTGGAGCTGGCGGGGAACGCTGCACGGGAAAACAAGAAAGCCAGGATCCTGCCCAGGCACATCCAGCTGGCTGTGAGAAACGATGAGGAGCTGAACAAGCTCTTCTCCTGTGTGACCATCGCGCAAGGAGGGGTTATGCCAAATATCCTTTCCCAGCTCCTTCCCAAGAAAACTGTTAGAGATGGTGCTGCTTCTCAGGAACAGGGCGGTAGCCAGTGAAACTTGCTTTTCTGGTCTGTTCTGTGCACTTATGGATGATGGAACTCAGTAGCACTAATTGTATGTGTTTGCTTCTTTGTCAAGTGTTTTTCTTGCTATTTTTAATGCATTTTTAAAGCTTGAAATAAAGTTCCTAGAATGCAATGCTGTTCTCCTTTCTTTTCTCAGCTTCCCTTCCAGGGATGGAGTAGCACAGAAAATGTCGAAGTCCAGCGGACCACTGAATAAGTGGTACATGAGTCAAGTTCATGTTTATTTTTGAAAATAAGTTACAGGTAACTGTTGTGGAGTAGGCAGAGGAGCCCTGCCATTCATGTTCACATGGACTTTTCCTACATCACAGATTCATAGTGTGATTAGCTCAGTGCCTCAGAGGTTGTTTAACTCTGTTCTAAGAGTTAGTAACCCTGTGCTTTAAAGTTTTATTGGTCATAGTTTCTCACTACAGCTTTATCTCTTACACTGCTCCAACATGACACTAAACCTCTATCCCCTCCATCTTGTCTACAACCATAGGTAGTTTATTTAACATCTGGCACAATATCTGTGCTGTCAGTAGAGGTGACTGTCTTGCTTCCGTCTATCAGTGTGGGAAAACAGAAGTCTCTATACCCAAACAAGCCCCCAGGCCTTTGCTGACCAAGTAATTGAAAGTCTTCCCCCAGGAAAGTGCTGAGGGTTTCTCTGTTCATAATGGGTGCATCATAGCATCTCACACAGAGATGAGCTGGTTAGCATTTACTGAACTGTAGCTGGAGCATGAACTTTTTCTTTGAAAAAGATCTGCCTGTCCTGTTGAGTTTGGCATAACTCCTTCACCCCCTCAAGGCATGAGGGTGTCAGAGCCTACTGGCCAGGCTTCAGGATGCTGCCAGACGTCAGAGCTGTAGGTGACGTGCAATGTTAATGACTCATTCCAAGCTGCGCTTACACAGGAACAGGAAGAGAGAAGGTTACCTGACTGGGAAGGCACGGTGATTTCAGGGTGGTGGGCAGCTGGAATAGTCATTGTATGCTACCTGATTTCCAAGAGCAATTTGATAAGATTTTGGCTGGCCTACAGTTAACCCAGTGAAGTGAGAAAAAGTGGAGGATGCTATAGCAATGAGAAGTAAAAATATCTGAGAGTAATTTTAAGCTTTGTGCATAAAGTGAAGATGTGCTACATGTAACTAGCCTTCTGCTGAGTGTTTACACCTGTAAATGGGGGAAAAAAAAAAAGCTTTAAAGGAGGTGCATGACAAATGAACACATGCAAATTAAATTATTTCCTCCATTGGAGAATGGCGAGGGAATGATTTTTTCTTTGGACCAAGCAAAAATCTAAAGGCTTTTGGTAATAGTAGAAGGCTCAAGCAAGATATTAATTTTGTGCAGTTTTAAGCATGATACTTACAGCACCCTTTGCTAATCTGGAGAACTGTGTGTCAGACATCATGCTGCTCCCGGATGCAGGCTGTTTCTTTGAGCCTGCTCTGCACCACACCAAACAGACCCTGTGAGGCACAGCCAGTGCTCAAGGAGCCTCTAGAAATGCCTTCACCTGCCATTTTCTGTATGACAAAAGACACTGGGAGAGCAATGTGGCCCTACCTCTACTTATACAGAAAGACAGAGTTTATGTTGAAGCACTGGTCTAATTCAAAAGTCAAATTTTTAAATATTTCTTTCATCAAGAACAATCTTGTTTGGTTTCTTTTAAACAACAGTTATAAAAGAAACAGTTCTGTAAATTAACCAGATAAGCATAGTGATCTGAAAACTCACCCCTCTGGCCTCATGATGACAGAGGGCAGACGTCTCCTAACCCAGCTGCTCAGCAAAAGTTTCTGTTGGCCCAAGGGTCAACTTGCCAGCACTCGTGTACTGAAGAAAAAATGACTCAGCTGTCACCACACCCTTGACTCTAGAAAGGACATATTATGCCTTGCAACACAGCTATGCATGACTTTGGGAAAAAAAAAAACTGGACTGTGGGACAGATGAGAACAAGTCATAGAAGAGAGAGAACCCAATGCCAGAGGTCCTGAGCTTTGCCAGGTTCTGCAGCATAGTCACAAAACTGCTGGCAGCACAAAAAAAAAATGGTGATACAGGTTGCTGGGTGTTGTTCTTGATGACTACAGCAAGTTAAAATGTGCCCCCTTTCAGCTGGAATAAATTAAATACCAGCCAGAGGTACTGCAGTTCTTTGAGGCAGTAAACACTAGGCTTCTTTCCAGAGGAGATCATCCAACAAGATGCTAAGCAGCTCTACAAGCACTAGTGACAAATTTTCTTGCTCTCAGGGACTGTACTGAGCTGCTCTTGTGTCATGACCTTGATTGTTTGGTTTTTTTTTTTTTTTTTTGAGTGGCTACATCATTGCTCACCCAGGTGGCATTAAACGATGCAAGAGCTAGTAATGATATGGCTACCGCTGTGGAGTTTAAAAGGGGGCAGCTGTTGTCAGGAACTGTGGTTTGGGGGATTTGAGTAGTGGTATTGTTGGAAAAGAAGCTAAGTCAATAACCTCTTTAGGTAAGAGATTGTGCTTGAGAAATAACACCATGCTTTCTTTGTGTTAGGTAAGCTCTTGAGTGAAATAATGGACTTTTAAGTGCTGTAGTTGGTATAAGACTGCTTAAGATGTCTCTTAATTTTTTTTTATTTGTTTACTTGGGTAAGATATTTTTAAAAGCTTGTCCTTCTAAGGCCTGCAAAAATTGTCTAAAATAACTTTTTATTGTATTTTTGAGCACTCTAATTTGATATCTGATTTAGTTCCTCCCCCACCTGAGTAGAGCTTCTCAATACTTAAAAACAACTAATGATTAAAACTTGAGAACAATTCTATATGCAAAAGCAGAATTTTCCTGTGTTTGGTTTCCAGTTGCTTTGTGTTATGTGTTGAAGAGTAATTGGTGCTGCTCAATACCAGGGACTTTGTCAGTAATAAGTGATGGGACTTGTTAGAATGGATGCAATACTGTATAAAAAGATGGTAACTGCATTTGCAGCAGCCTGATGCACAGCGTGCTAAGCAGAGCAATTTCAGTGTTTAATGTAAAACAGAGCTTCTCTTCTTCCCGTAAGTCTTGTTCCTGATTCTGTCCTGTTATGTTACAGCAATAGGTTTCCTCACCTCTGGAAGACAAGACCTATTTGAAGTTGTTTCTAGTAGATGAAGTCCTTTTCTGTTCTTACTTCAGGCAAAGACATGAATTGCTAGCTCTGGCTCTCACAACATCATCATTGCAGAAACTACCTAGGTTCTTCCCAGGGGTAAGTTCAATGAAGCTTCCCTGCAGGGTTTCTGAACAATTCCAGGTATCTTTAAGACTAGTTTGCTTAATTTTTCTCCTTAACAGCAGTTCTCCTTTGATACTGGGTCAGAAGACCTTGCTCCTAAGTTCTCGCTTACTCTCTTGAAAAGTTTTGTGCACATAGCAGATGGCTGACCTGCTGCTCTAACTGAGCTTATAGGTGCCTCTCGGCTGGTAGAAAACTTGAGACTCTCCTAGATCAGCAGCCTGACCCATCTGCTCCTTCTGACAAAAATATGAACAACCAGCAAACTTTCTGAGAGGAAAACTGACTTATAAAAGAATTAGAAAGGCAGTGAAAGGAGGAGAAAGAAAGGACTTGAATGCTTGGTTTCTGTGTCTAGTTTTTGGTTTTTTTGGTTTTTTTTTTTTGTTGTGTTTTTTTTTAATTATTTCTCTTTTTATACTAGATTGATGTTAGAATGACTGAGTATGGGATGAACACCACAAAGCTCCTCCTTGTGCCAAAGAAAACCAAATCAGCTAAAGCTGGTCTGCAGTTTCCCGTGGGTCGTGTCTACAGGCTCCTTAAAAGAGGGAACTATGCTGACAGAGTCAGTCCTGGCGCTGCCATCTACATGGCTGCAGTGCTGGAGTACCTGAGCGCAGAGATCCTGGAGCTGGCAGGGAACGCTGCACGGGAAAACAAGAAAGCCAGGATCCTGCCCAGGCACATCCAGCTGGCTGTGAGAAACGATGAGGAGCTGAACAAGCTCTTCTCCTGTGTGACCATCGCGCAAGGCGGGGTGTTACCTAATGTGCTTCCTGAACTTCTTCCTAAGAAGACCATCTCGCTTAAACCACCCCACAAATATGTCCAGTCGCAGGAGTTCTAGCTGCCACCAGGCTCCTGACCTTGTGGTGTTAACGTTGCCTTTCTCAACAGCTTAGAGTTTTTAATGCTGGTTGCCAGTTTTAGCCTAAATTCATCTGTGTGTGTGTACCTGTGCGCATGTCTGAAAAGCTGCTAGGGATAGGGTTGCTAGTTAGGTTTCCCTAGCTACATCCTTCAAGATAAAAAAGTCAACAGCCTACTTCTATGACTAAGTAAGTGTGCAAAGGACTCGGGTCCATCTTATTCCCTTATATAAAATATTTGTTGCATCAAACAGGAGACTTTGGCACTGCAGTTATCTAAGGAAACCTGCTCCATGGTCTTTAAAGCTTGTGTCTCCATGTGCATGGCTGGAATATCCTTATTCAGTACGTGTAGAAGTCTATTTCATATGACCACTGCAGACCTCATTGTGGGCACAGTTGACTATTCAGGGTAAGTAGATGCACCTGAGAAACTTAAACTGGAC
The DNA here is from genome assembly GCF_036417535.1 of Chlamydotis macqueenii. Classification (NCBI taxonomy): domain Eukaryota; kingdom Metazoa; phylum Chordata; class Aves; order Otidiformes; family Otididae; genus Chlamydotis; species Chlamydotis macqueenii. The sequence goes on along the minus strand of NC_141556.1, from coordinate 146,700,272 downwards.
TGCCTTATAATGATGGCAAAGCTGATACTTTATCTTCTCTAATATTTGTATATGGAGGTAGGGCTGTGCTGTAACTTCAGAGTGTCACCGCACACTCTTTGGTCCAAAGACGCTGTTGGAATTGTCTTCTGAGTTCCCACATTGATGGAGTGCAATCCAAGGAGTCTTCTACAGACTCTAAACCCTCTCAGTGCCTGAGCCTTAAAGATCTTCTAGAAACTCTTATTAAGAATGAATCCAAATATAACTTCTGCCTCTCTGTACTGAGAACATCCTTAGTTGCTTTGAGGCTTGTTCCATTATGATCCAGATCAAAGAAACTGATGCATTAAAAGGCAATCCAGGGAGTGGCATTTTCCAGGACCTTCTAAAACTCTTGTCTTCCATCTATGCGGCTTGAAAGCCTACCTAAGCACTATTAGATTTGCTTGCCAGATTGCAATGTTATGGTGGACACACACCAGTATTACTCTGTTTGCTATGCTGCAGAAGATCTTGTTTAACAACTTCACCAGCAGGATGCCACTCAGATTTAAAAGCCGTATAAGTGCATTGTTAGGTGTTTGAGTTATTGAATTTACAGCACAGAACAGGAAGCACAAAGTTTCTACCAGGTTCAGATATGTTAATCCAACCAAGTAAAAGGGTTATTTAGAGAACCATCTCAAGACTGACCCTACCAGCTTGAGATCTCGGAGCCTCTGTTTCCCATATCTGCCCCATAGTAATCCATGTTGTGCTACTGCTTTCTCTAGCACAGCTCAAATATCTCCCCATTTTTTTTTTTTTCTGGCCTTGTGAGAATTGAAAACTTTTGAAGAATTGGCCACAGAGAACTCGCACATCTTTGTATAGGCAGGCTAGCAAATTTAAATGAAGGCCAAGAAGCCAGGAATGGGGAATCATGGGACTGCAGTCAGGGGACCCTTCTGTACATGAAACCTCTAGCATGCCTGTAAACTGCAAACACCTGCTAGAGGCCAGGCTGTGAGAAGACAAAGGGAAGAAATTCTGTTGATACCAGGTCAGTCCCAGTACAACCGGCTGCTCTGAGTGCTGGAGAGAAGTGGATTGCAGTGTGGATAGTAGACAAATGTTGTTTTGAGGGCAGCCATAAGATCAGACATTGCTATCTATGTAAACGTGGCGACATTTGGCTAGAGATACAAAGGGTGAAATGCTGCTGACCTGCACCATAAACCAGATGTTCTGCCTTGGAAAGCAGCAGTGGCTCCTTAGGGAGCTGCTGGATGTTTTTTTGACGGCGCTTTCAATCAACATTTACTGTATGAGCTGTGCTTGAGGGGAAAATGGTCCCCTGTTCCCCTGTCAGGCTGATGGTTGTTTCACGCTGTGTTGGCTGAGCGGTTGGCTCCTGGCCTGTCTGAGCCAGCTGCCCACAGCATGGGTGCCTCCACAGCAGCGTGGGCTTGTGCAGCTCCTGCCACACTGCAGCACTCCCTCTGCTCCACCAACACGCCTGCTGTGAACCTGGATGCCGCTGGGCTTGTGTGTTAATTTTTTTTTTCTTTTGCTGCTTGAAGCAAACCTTCCACCCTTCACAGTAGTGTTGGCACAACTTGAACGTTTCCATGTGGGCAGGAAGAAGAGAGGGTGGGATGATGGCTGGAGCTGCTGAAGCAGAGGCTGCTTTCGATGCCTCCGTGATGTGGGTTGCAACTGTGAAGCCCCATAGGAATTTCAAAGGTCTCTGTGTGGAGTGAAGCTGTATCACACCGGGTACATAAATTGAGACATGACATATGGAACAGGAGGCTTCAGCAAACCTCTCTGCCTGTAGAAATCCTACCCCCAAAAAAAAGGATAAAATTAATGGAGACCTCTCTGCAAGTCTCACCTCTTCCACAAGAGGAAGAAAAGCTCTGTCCTCAGTAACTAGAGCTGACCTATAGACATAGTCTCTCCTGAAATACGCCTTGCTGTGGCTCTCCTCTTCTCTGTGCTTATGACTACAGCTCTTCTGTTACGCTTCTAAACACAGAAGAACCAATGCATTAATTCCTGCTTTTTTAGTAAAGTCTCAAGACAACTGAAGAGATAATGTCCAACGCTAAGATATTAATTTGGGGGATCTCATTAATTCTCCTAATTCTGTTTCTCTCCTTCAGCTGTGAAGCCTGTTTTGTCTTTCTTTTGAGGATACTCATGCTTACAACATTATGCATGCTTCAATGGGGTACTTTTAATCTTTGATTTTAAAAAATCCATTATCTGTTTAAATGCACAATAAAACATACATTCGGTTTTCTTGCATATCCTCAGCCTGTTCATTACTAGGTTTTGCACTACTCTACCCCAAATAAATACCTTGAAAATATGTGAAGCACGTGGTTTGTGAGAGCTGTGCTAGCAGCTAGGTCAGACTCTGCTCTTCTTTCCACCACCCCTGCCAGCTTCACTTCTTTCTCAGTCTCTCTTCCTCAGCTCTCCTTGCTATCACAACTTATGTACTTCCGAGACTTCAGGGGGCAAACAGCTTATTAACTAGCTAATAATAATTGTCTATTTTGAGGCTGTTGCGTGTTAGAACTACTGGAAATTATTGTTGTGTTTATACAAGCAGACTCCTAAACAAAGGGATTATATGAAGACAGCACCTCTGAGGGAACAGCACAACCATTTCCAGTGTTGTGATGAAAAGTGTATTCTCTCCAGCTTGTTCCAGCTGTCTGCATGGCTTTCTTCACAGTGCTCTGCAATAGCATCTCTGAGGATATTTTTGCCAGCAGTATCATGGTGGAGTTTCTTAACCATTTTACCCCCCAAAAAAAGACAAGTTCACTTAAACTCAGCTAGTAACCACTTTATTTATTAACCATATTTATTATGCATGCAACAGTTTGGCAGCTGGAAAGAAGAGTCAGTCATGCTCTTAGAAACGCGTAACCAGTGAACCAGCAAAACATGTAAGCTGACCTCATGTTTTCTCTGTGCCTTCAAAGAGCAAGGGATGGGGGACTTGTCACTAGACTGAGTTAGATTTTAAAACCATTTGTTGAAGTGGCAGACATAGAGCATTCACTGCATAAACTTGCTAGCTGCATCCTTTGTCATAGTGCAAGCTCTCCAACTGCCAAACCAAGGCAGGAACACACATGTTGTCAAACATGGCCTGGTCTGGGCATAACTCTGTTCTTCCAAAACACCAGAATTTAGGCATCTTTTTACATATGCTCCTGGTCCAAGAGATTTTAATGAAGCTGCCTATGGCTTCATTTGTCCGCTATACTTTCTTTTGGACTTGCTGCTGTCAGCCCAAGGCGTTAGTAAGCTCTCTCACTAACAGCTGCCCCAGAGCTGTGTTAACCCAGCACCTTGCTCTGCACTGCATATTGAATCTAGGGCTCTGAATCGCCACCAATGACTCATGGTAAGTGAAGGTACCATGCAGAGCAAGCACAGCAACAGAGACATGGAGCCTGACTCTGTCACTCAGTGGTTAAGTCAATCAACAGGGACACTACCATTTCTTTTTTCCTTTTTTTTTTCCCAATATCTAGTCCAGATGTGATCTCAGCCCATGAGCACGCTTTTAGGTATCATGCCGCAGAGTGATAAAAGGCAGAGTCAGCAGGCCTACCTTGCATAACACATAACAGAAGAGAAGTGCAAGTTAGTAATCTGAAAATAGCTGTTCTTCGTCTAGGTCAGAGGAGGAACTTGGCTCTTTCTCTCTGTAGCAGGCACTGAATCCAGGGCACTGGTTAAGTTGGAATTAATGACACAAAGGAGCAAACAGTGAGGGGCTCCACTTCTTGCAGCCCCTCTGGGCCCAGTTGGGCCCAGACGGCTGCCCAGCGGGAGGCCAGAGGGTGAGGCCTACAAGGCCCACAAGGCTTGCGCCTCCCCCTCTCTGCCCCCGCTCAGCTTCTTCACCTCATCTCTGCTTTTTTTTTTGTTTTCCCCTTCTTAAATACGTTATAGCAGAGGTGTTATCAGGGAACACTCTGCTACCAATTGGCTCAGCCTTGGCCAGCAGCAGGTTCACCACAGGCCTGGCTGAGTCCACTGAACAAAGGGGAGCAACTTCTAGCAGCTTCTTACAGAAGCTGCCACTGTAGCCCTCCCTCACTAAATAAAACCAGAACACAGGGTCACTGTAACAGATCAGTTAATGTACCTGGGACATTGTCTCCGGTGCTACATACACGTATCCTACTCACGGGGACACCACTCAGTAGCAGACCTGGGAAGCTTGCCTCGGTGTGCTTCCTGTTTACCAGTCTGGGAGAATTTTTCTACATATTATTGCACAGGCCTGATTCTCACTATGACTTAGGTGTAAATCTGTTTGGATTGATGGAGATACACTGGTGTGAAACTGTCTTGAGATGCAGATCATGTCCTACCTCTGGCTGAGTACTTCCCTTGTACCCTCCTGATGAGCATAAGGGACTGTCTTCCACGACAAGACAATGGCAGCAATAATAAATCTTGGTAAAATAATATCCTTGTACACAACTGAGTGATTCATCATCACTTAATAATGCCAGTCGAAGCATTCTTCTGAGAAATTAAAAGACACGCATGTCGGGACGCCTCATGTCTTTAAGCTATTTCTCTGTGAAAAGCAATCTCTTCAGAAAGACCTAGTCTTCCTTCCAGTGAAATCATGGCAAAAGATCCAGAAACTGGGGAAGTATGTCTTTTAAAACAGATTACAAATTCAGTACTGGTCCATGATAGAAATGAGTTTGCAAGTTATTAAGAACTTAAGAAGGGGTCCCTTCTGCCCCCTATAAGCCACCTATTTTCCGCCATGGATCCATAATTGGTTTTTAAATTTTTTAAAAAAGTAAAATGACTCTTCCACATCCAAGGGTTTTAAACTTACTTTCACTACGTTAGCAATCTACAGTTCCTCTCAAAGGCAACTTACTCTGGTACCTGCTTCACAGCATGTTCCTCCTCAGAGCGTATCCATTGCCTCCTTTGTCTGTACCAGGACAAGATGGGCAACCAGAGGAGGAAGGGCTAAAGTAGAAGTTGTGGTTTGGAGAAATGGTACTGAAGTGGTGAAAACCTATGAAATGGGAGAATGGAGATGAAAATGCTGTAAAAATAGAGAGAGATAGACAGTGAAGGAAAGAACAACATAAACATCAGCAGGAAATGAATGTAAAATTCATTGTGTGAAGTAGCATTTCATGACAGAATAAAGCAAAATAAAGAATAATTCCCTTCGTGGCAGGAGTTACTGGGTGATGTTCTTTGGTTTATGCTATAAAAGTTGTCAAGCAAGATGAATGCCAGGGTATTTTCCAGCCATTCTGCCTGTGTATTTATACCTGCTGTCCCATTACCTACTCAACAGGACCATGGGTATTTTTCCAGACGTATTGTTCCTTCCGCAGCACTTGTTAAAAGTGAATGCAGCTCATTAAGCTTCATACCAGCCCTGGCAGGGGCCACCAAGAGATCAAACGTCTGCTGCTGAAGAGGAAACAAACATAGTTATGACACATCACTGCTGCCTTGTAACACATCAGCAGAGAAATGATAGATACTCAGAAACCTGGGGATAGAACAATGAGAAAAGTTTTTTTTTTCGTTAGAGGTGTTACTGGTCTGAATGGGGTGAATGTAGAACTGGGCTTTGGCACCTGGTTTTGCAAAATGTACACTGAGGAGTACTTAAGCATTACACTGATAAATAATGATGCATTAAGGTAATAAGATAACAGCTTTTATTTGAGGATAAATTTAAATGTAAGGATAAATTCTCTCATCTGATTAGAAGGTAAACTCTGTGAACAAATATTGCTAGTCAATTACAGTAATTAATGTCATTATTTATTCTAGACACAGTGATTGGGGAAAAAAAGTCAGACAAATATACAGATCATCAGCATTTGTCTTCCTTGGAAGGTCAGGATTTTATCCAGGTCGATTAATAGACATTCTTAAGGGTTTTGAAGCTATTCCTGAACAGGAATGGACTGAGTATCATAGCAAAACTTTGAGGCTAAGTAACCTTACCCTTGTTTCACAAAAGGGGAAGCTGAGTCAGGTGGAAAGGTGCCATTTTGGTAGTGCAGATGCTTAACTTCATACCCACGAGTACGCCCCTCTTCAGCAAAGCGCTTGGTAAGTATGGAAATCATGCCCTTAAGTGGTTCAGTGAAACACGGGGTTACCGTTATGTATCAAGAGAGCCAGAACTAGACCTCAGACATGCAGTTTCCCATTTTATGCACTCCCTACTCAGCTGCCTTACTCCTTCCAGTTTTGGCCTTCCTCCTAAGAAAACCACATTTATGGCAGACCACCATTTGCTTGCTAATCCATCTGTTCTCATCAGTTATCTTCTGAATCTGCTGAGCAGTTCTAGGCTAATGTGATGGAGACATGAAACCACAAGCTGATTCCTGCCAGTTACATGGAAATAGATAGCTCTATAAAAGACGTCCAACATATGCTCTGACAGAAATAAGGGCCTGTGCTGATTTTGGCTGGAATAGAGTTAATTTTCTTCATAGTAGCTTGTATGGGGCTGTGTTTTGGATTTGTGCTGAAAACAGTGTTGATACTAAAGGGATGTTTTTGTTATTGCTGAATACACAGCATCAAGGCCTTTTCTGCTTCTCACCCCACCCCACCAGCGAGTAGGCTGGGAGTGCGCAAGAATTTCGGAAGGGACTTAACTGAGACATCTGACCCCAGCTGACCAGACAGATATTCCATACCAATGACATCATGCTCAGCATATAAAGCTGGGGGAAGAGGGAGAAAGGGGGGACATTCGGAGTTACCGTGTTTGATTTCCCAAGTCACCGTTACGAGTGATGGAGCCCTGCTTTCCTGGAGATGGCTGAACCCCTGTCTGCCAAGGGGAAGCAGTGAAAGAATTCCTTGTTCTGCTTTTCTTGGATGCCTGGCTTTTGCTTTACCCAGTCAACTGTCTTTATCTCAACTCACAAGTTTTCTCACTTTTACCCTTCCAATTCTCTCTCCCATCCAACTCGGGGGGAAGCGAGCGAGCAGCTGGGTGAGGCTGAGCTGCTGGCTCGGGTTAACCTACAACAGGGCCGTAGCACAAAATTATACTAATGAAATGGTAATAAAAACTATATCTTCAATGAAATACAACACAGGAGATCCTCCTTGAAGTACAAATCTGATTGATAGAAATAACTTTGTTAGTTCTATTGATCGCTGAAGTGCTCATTTACTCAGGTAAAGCAAGACAGTAATTGCATGGTAGTTTTGCACGTGACTAGTTCTCTTATATCCCATGCTAGATTTCAGCTCTAGTCACCTGTAGTCCAGGCTGATACATGACTTAGTTGTAAAGGGAAGCAGTGAAAAATTTCAAAACACAGCTCCTCTGGCACCTCTCTTGTTATTAGTGCTGCAAAACACGTTTACCTTGATGTAGCATTGCTTTCCTAACTCAGTTGTGGTATGATGCAATCATCTGCCAAGGAAAATGGATGTTTTCAATAACACGCCTTAGAAAATACTGTGTGTACTTCACAATTCAATGAAGCTGTGGGCAAATGGAAGCATGGAGATGAAATAATGCCTGGAAAAGCTCTCCTTGTTTTACCCACCTAGAAGACTGATGATGCTGATGGATGTCTCAGCTGTGCAGGGGGCCTGCAGCTCACTCTGCGCTGAGATTTGTGTGTTTATAAGCTTGCCATCTCCTGTCACCTTCGCTTCCTTTGTGAGGAGAGGAAACATCCCAAGTTACAGCCTTGGAGAGCTTTGTCCGGGTGAAAGGGCCACATGAAGTCAGAACTCATTGGTTACCCGGGTCAGGAGCGGACCAAACACAGGGCACCAGCGGCAGAGCGGGTTACGGCCAGGCCATACATCGCAAAATTTGGCATCACAAATTTGATACTGGCGTTGCCCTCTGCTGACCAGTTCCAATATTGCAATGCTAAACGTTCTTGGCTTCTTGGAAGTCAAGTGTATGCTCTATGGCAAGTCATAAAGTAGTGACTGGGTTATCTTAGGTCACACATAGTCTGTGGAACTATACAGGCTATACACTGCTGTGGAAATGAAGGAAAAGATGTGGTATAAGACTACCAAGTGATAATCAAGGGCTATTTTTGGTGTTTATTTATGTAGCAGAGTCTCTGGTGTAGTCCCACGTCCTTTCACTCTGGGGTTATGAGAGGAAACCTGAGCTCGGTCCCACGCTGAATGAGGCTCCTGGATTTTGGCGCTTTTCTGATGGGTCATACATGATTGCCTGTCCTTTGTGTTCTGAGATCGGTTCATGTGTGTTCTGCATTTTCACCTTTTCTGTTGGAAGTTCTGGTCCGTATTTAGGTCTTTTGCTGGTGGATGTTTAGACAGCCATACTCCAGAAGCATTTATTTATGTGCATGCATCCCCCACATGCAGTAATTCAACAGGCATTACCTGAACTGCTATACAGAAATACTTGGGTGCAGAGGCTTTGTGGTAAAGACATTCAAAACTTTTTTCTTGCAAGTTTGTCATATGTTCTCCTTCAGACTTTCTCTGTTGATCTCTCAGCAGGTTAAAGGCTAACAGATAGATGATATTTGGCGTACAAGCTTTCTCACCTCGGAGAAATGTCAGAATTTTAGATGGTGAATAAATCAGAAGAATTTATTCAAGAAAAAGAAGTGAAAGCTCAGCTCCCATTGTCGGCAAGAGAAGAGACAAATAGTGACATGACAAGGTATACAAAGTAATGAGCGTGTTTAGAAGAGTAAATCCGATGTTTATCCATCCTCTTGTAATAAAAAGGAGCAAGGAGTGAGACTCAATTACACTGAGAGGCAATACACTTAAGCTGCAAAGGGGAATTTTTCTTCTAGCGTTTAATCAACTCCTGAAACCAGTTGCTTAGAGCATGTGGTTAGAGACAGCTCTGCCGGCTCTTGGGAACGCAGGCACGTTCAGGAGCACACACACCTTTGTGCCACCTAACTTGCCTTGAAAATCTCTTTAGGCTGGTCCAGGACCTCCTGTGTTAAAAGCCTGGCCTGCTTGAGCTGGGCTGAGCAAGGCATTGCTCAGCAGAGCACACAGCAAGGGACCTGGAAACGCACTCAATGGTGGGGGAGCAAGTGCCGCCCAGCCTCACGACGTGTTGCCCACCAAAGAGCCAGGGCATGAAGCATGAGAGGAAAAACCTTGGTGCTTTACTTCACTTTCTCCGGTCCCTTCATGCTCCCATGCGTCGGACAGCCTCACTCCCTTCTCAGCTCCCAAAGGGAAGAGCACACTTACTACATCTCCAGGCCATGGCAAGCTGGGAGGGATGGCAAGCGCTGGAGGACAGAGTCATCATTCGGAATGGTCTTGGCAAAGATAAATCTGGAAAAAAAACATGTAGGGCTTGCTGAGGATGAAAAGAAGGTATTACACATACTGAAGAATAATCAGTTGCAGCTTTCCAACAAAAGGGATGGGTAACTGTAGTCAAATATCACGGTGTCAAGGAGAACACAAAAATATGATGTGGAATGAATAAGAAGCTGTAAAGACTCTGACATCAGAGGTTTCGCACTACTGGTTGTAGGGAAGACTTCATGTACAGAGTAGCACTGGAGAAGGAAGAGGGGGACCAACAAGAGAGAGCCCAGCAGAGAGGAGAGGCAGAGGTTGAGGCAGGTTGGTACCCTGAATGAAGTGGGGCTGGTCTGCAAGAGGAAAACTGTGAAGAGGGGAAATGATAAAATGCTTCATTTTAAGCTTACCACTCCTGGCAGTGTCCACCAGGCCCATGGATGGATACTGCCAGGAGAGGTAAGCTTCTGTCGTAGTTCAGGCCCCCCACAGAATTACAGAATCACAGAATTATTATCAAGATTGGAAAAGACCTAAAAGATCATCCAGTCCAACCATCACCAATACTTCTCAGCTAAATCATATCCCTCAACGCAACATCCAAACGTTTCTTGAACACCCCCATGGTCGGTGACTCCACCACCTCCCTGGGCAGTGCATTCCAGTGCCTGACTACCCTTTCCGAGAAGTAATATTTCCTAATGTCCAGCCTGAATCTCCCCTGGCGCAGCTTGAAACCATTGCCTCTAGTTCTATCACTGTCTACACGAGACAAAAGGCCGACCCCTAGCTCACTACAATCTCCCTTCAGGAAGTTATAGAGAGCTATAAGGTCTCCCCTGAGCCTCCTCTTCTCCAGACTGAACAATCCCAGCTCCCTCAGCCGCTCCTCATAAGGCCTGTGCTCCAGACCCCTCACCAGCTTCGTAGCCCTCCTCTGAACGCGTTCCAGGGCCTCAATGTCTTTCTTGCAGTGAGGGGCCCAAAACTGAACACAGTACTCGAGGTGCGGCCTCACCAGTGCCGAGTACAGGGGGACAATTACCTCCCTGTTCCTGCTAGTAACACTGATTTTGATGCAAGCCAGGATGCCGTTGGCCTTCATGGCCACCCGGGCACACTGTCGGCTCATGCTTAGCCGAGCATCAATCAGTACCCCCAGGTCCGTTTCCTCCACACAGTCCTCCAGCCACTCCGCCCCAAGCCTATAGTGCTGCCTGGGGTTGTTGTCGCCAAAGTGCAGGACTCGGCATTTGGTCTTGTTGAACCTCATCCCATTGGCTTCAGCCCAGCTCTCCAGCCTGTCCAGATCCCTCTGTAGGGCCTCGCTACCCCCAGGCAGATCCACACTCCCAGCCAATTTGGTGTCATCTGCGAACTTACTGAGGGTGCACTCAATGCCCTCATCCAGATCATCAATAAAGATATTGAAGAGGACAGGCCCCAGCACCGACCCCTGGGGAACACCACTTGTGACCGGTAGCCAGCTGGATTTAACTCCATTCACCACCACTCTCTGAGCCCGGCCCTCCAGCCAGCTCCTTACCCAGCCAAGAGTGTACCCATCCAAGCCATGGGCTGCCAGCTTCTGCAGGAGAATACTGTGGGAGACAGTGTCAAAGGCTTTGCTGAAGTCTAGGTAGACCACATCAACAGCCTTTCCCTCATCCAGCAGATGGGTCACTTGATCATAAAAGGAGATCAGGTTGGTCAAACAGGACCTGCCCTTCATGAACCCATGCTGGCTAGGCCTGATCCCCCGGCCATCCCGCACATGCCGCATGATCTCCCTCAAGTCTATCTGTTCCATAACCTTCCCTGTAACCGAGGTCAGGCTAACAGGCCTGTAGTTCCCCGGATCCTCCTTACAACCTTTCTTGTAAATGGGAGTCACGTTGGCAATCCTCCAGTCTTCCGGGACCTCACCAGTCAACAACGAGCGCTGATAGATGATGGAAAGCAGCTCGGCTATCACCTCCGCCAGTTCCCTCAGCACTCTTGGGTGGATCTCATCCGGCCCCATGGACTTGTGGCAGTCCAGTTGGAGTAGTAAGTCTCTGACCGTTTCTTCCAGAATCACAGGGGGGGTTAGCGTGCTCCCCAGCCGAGACTACCAGGTCAGAGAGAGGAGTACCCTGAGGATAACTGGTCTGACCTTTAAAGACAGATGTAAAGAAGGCATTCAGAACCTCCGCCTTTTCCTTATCCTCAGTGGTCACATTCCCAGCCTCATCCAGCAAAGAGTGGATATTCTCCTTTGTCCTCCTCTCACTAACAAAACCACAACAGCTTAAAATGAAGGAAGATCCACGTTAAATCTGACAATCAGGAGAATAAAGCACTGAGTGATAAGCAGAGTTACATTTTCTTGGTCTTAAAAATTATCCAGGGTGACTGACACCTCACTTTTGGACACTGAGACAAAAGTCTCAGCTCATAAATAACTGCAAGGAGCATTTTCTATCTTCAGTGTTACATCATGGTGCAATGTTTATTCCTAACTATGTTTTATTCAATGAAATATTAGTACCATTGTTTTGTTGAATATCTAGCATACATCAGACGGAAGTTGCTCTAGCTGCTTCTGGAGAAGTGGAAGATTCAATCTTAGAGAGCCTAGCACTTTACATACTGTTACCTCACATTACTAACAATGTCTTTGCTTCTGGAATGCTTGTGTAAAATGGGAGAAAACATCCTGTCCTGGAAAAGGAAGCATATGGATTACAGAAAAAAAAATGGAAAAGCCCATTTCTGACCTGCGAACTCAGACTGCACACAAACTGGAGTCCTTTGAAAATGCAGAGAGGATTCAGATGAAAGGCAATGAGGACTGAACAATGCCCAGTGAGGTAACTGCTATGCACACACAAAGAAAATACCATCTGGGAACTAAAACCACATCAGCTGACTGCTTGTATCCTCTTCACAGTTCTCAGCAGGTAATGAGACAGAAGTAGCTGCAGAAATGGCAAATCTACCTGCTGGAGCTTTAAAACCATTTCCTTAATGTAGCCAGTTTGGCAGATGATGTGCAGCTGCTTCACAGGCTGGCTAGAAGCTGCCAGTGTCCCATTCCAGCATTCCTAGTGCACACGAGGCTGCCAAATGAACTCCAGTTACAAGATGGATATGCTTATTATTCTAAACACAGCAACAAACTGTTTATTTATTTGCTGGGATATTAGAGTCGAGCAGTGGCTGTAGGATCTCTACTGGCAGCTGAGACAGATGCTTATGTGGAGATCACTCTGAAAACTTGTCTTACTTACCTGTTTCAGACAGCTCACACATTGCAATTGCCACCCCTCTATCTTATTAAAGAGGGTACAAGCATATATTTGACAGGGCTTGACTGCATAAACTGTCTTAATCTAAAAATTTATCACCCTGATAGATTTCTGCACTGAACAACTAGAAGCAGCTGCGAAGTGTCCTTCTCCAGTCATTTCTGAATCTACTTTTTCCACAATGCAAAAAAAAAAAAAAGTGACTGATCTCATAGCTGGTTATGATTAAGGGAGAGAACTGGAAAAGTAAAAGTGAGAAAATGCATAGGTTGAGATAAAGACAGTTTAATAGGTAAAGCAAAGCAGAACAAGGAATTTATTCACTGCTTCCCATCAAGAGGCAGGTATTCAGCCATCTCCAGGAAAGCAGGGCTCCATCACCCATAACAGTGACTTGGGAAGACAAATGCCATGACTCTGAACTTTCCGTGCTTTCTCCTTCTTCCCCTAGCTTTTATTGCAGAGCATGGTATCACATGGTGTGGGATATCCCTCTGGTCACTTGGGGTCAGCTGTCCCAGCTGCGTCCCCTCCCAGTTCCTTATGCACCCCCAGCCTTGTTGCTGGCAGGGCAGCACGAGAAACAGAAACGGCCTTGAGGCTCTGAGAGCGCTGCTCAGCAGTAGCTGAAACATCCCTGTATCATCAGCACTGCTTTGGCCACATATCCAAAACACAGCACCGTACAAGCTACTATGAAGAAAAATAGCTCTATCCCAGACAAAACCAGTACAAATATTTATGCAGAACTGAGTAAAACTTGATACTGTTCAGCTTTGGCCTCCGAGATGAACAGGCCAGAAGTGCCATTGCTGTGCTTTGGCATCATTATCTCATATTTGTTTGCATTACCACAGTGCATCCCCACCACGTGCATTTGGCTTAGCTGTTTTTTCCAGAGGGGCACCCCAGCTGGCTCCAAGTACCTGAGGAGTTGGCAGAGCCAGCATCCCTTTGGTAGTCTTTCCGAGGGCTAATTTTTTCTAATAGGATTTGACAACAAAGTGAACAGCAGCCACAGTGTGCTGTGAGGGCACAAATAGGCCCTGAGCAGCCCCCCTGGGGACCCCTCACCCCACCAGCACTCTGCCCAAGGAGAGGCACAGGAGCTACAATTCAGCCAGAGGTTGACGCTGTTAGAGGCTGAAATACATAGCATGGAATTGTACAGATGTCACAATAACTGATGCTAGCAGGGACCTCAGGAGGTCTCTAGTCTGATCCCAACCAGGAATTCAGACCAGGTCTGAAAACCTCCAAGGACTGGATGGCACAACCTCTGGGCAACCTATTGCACTGTCTGGATGTCTCAACCTCTCTTGCTTCAACTTACACCTGTTGTTACTTATCCTCCCACCCCACACTGTGAGGAGCCTGACTGTCTCCTCACAGACCCCTCATAGGCACCGGAGGGGCTGTTAGGTCCCACTGAAGGCATCCCTCCTTCAGACTAATCAGTCCAGTTGCCCCTGTATTTCCTCACAGGGCAAGTAGTCCAGTCCCCATCACCTTGGAGGCCCTCCATGAGCTCACTCCAGTTTGCCCATGCCCTTCCCTTATTGTGGACCCCCAAACTGGACACTTTACCCTAGATGTGATCTCACAATTGCCAAATAACTCACCACTTCCCTCTATCTACTAGCCAAACTTCTGTTAATATAGTCCAAAGGAGGAACTTATCCACTCAAAAAAAAAAAAACCCCTAAACAATATCCCACAGGTTTCTGAGGGTTTGTTTAAGATACAGGAGTTCTCAAATCCAGTTCACATGCAGCTGTGCCAGCATAACTGAGGTGGTCCTAGTACTGTGGCATGGTACTAAGTAGCCAAGGAGAGGAAGTGGGGAAAACAAAGGGCTTGAGGAAGCCAATGCTGTGGGACACTGTTGAGGAACCCCTAATCTAGTGTGCATCCCCAGACCCTGGGTGTTACTATGCTCTTTCCTGCATGATTTCAGGAGAAAAAAAAAAAAAAAAAAAAAAAAAAAGGCAGATTCTCATAACATCTCCCAGAAGTTACTCATTAGTTTGTAGCAGTAAGGCAAGACTGAAAAAAAAAAAAAAAAAAAAAAACAAACCCAAAAAACCCACAACCAAAACAAAAAGAAACCCCACCACAACCAAAACCCCATCATCTGATCAAACAGTGCCTGTGTGTAAACACAGGACTTGTACCACTTCTTCCAAAGTGCTTTGGATTTATCAATTACTATACTCCATCTCTTAGTTATTCAAAATAAGAATTAAATCATTAAAATGTCCATGATTATTTTAATATAGAATCTTAGAATGGTTAAGGTTGGAAGGGACCTTCAAAGGTCATCTAGTCCAGCCCCCTTATCTTATTGTGCTGTTTGGGATGCATATTCTGAAGTGCTGGGGAAATACAGTATCTAGTGAAAAGGGCAAGCTTATCATTCATGACTCTACTAAAGACATAATATAAAACACAGTTTGATTTGAAAAATCAGATATTCAGATGATTTATTTCCTTCAAATACAGTTGGAACCAGGCAATGCTACTTTATAATCCAATGAAATCTTGTACCTCCTTCAATTAAAAAAAAAAGAAAGACAAGAATTAATGATTGCAAGTTTATTACATGGAACAGCAAATTCCAGACAACTGAGTCACATAATAGACAACCAGTGCAGCAGGAAGTTTCTTCTGTGTGTACAGACCAAGTCATCAAGCTGGTAAATTGACCCATGAACTTCATACTCCAAGGTACTCTGAAACAAATTAACACAATATCATATTTTATGTTGTGATGTTGATCTGACTACAACTTTGTATTCAGTTATGTATGTCTGATCTTTCCCAAAGTCAAAAAGCTTCAAATTCCAGAACCAGATTAAGATGGATGAGTGTGGGATTTTGGATAACTGCCTAGGTCTGTTATTTGTAGGAAACATGAGTCCTCCCTCCTCACATAGTTCTTTGTACCAGGTCCCAACTCCACTGTCCTTTAAAGCATGGGGTGCATCTCACAGCTGAGTTGGCTGTGGATAAAATTTACTGCTATATATATATAAGGCTAGGGCATCATTACAGATTAGTCACTTCTACACTAGCTGTTTAATTAGATCTGTTTGACAGTATAGCAATTCTACTAACATCGGAGTGTTTCACATTGAGTTCTGTGAAGAAACTTCACTCTGATTTTTGAACTGTTTTGCCCAAAAGCTACAGGGTCTCTGTTTGGCTTGTCTTAGTAGCTGTCAGCTCATGCTTCCATTTTTTTTAAACAGATCTGGGCAGCACTACTTGCCCCCTACACGTTTCATAGCTATGAAACCTTTTCCTAACACCACAAGAACAGCTGCATCAGCTCAAACCAGAGATCCATCTAGCTCCTTGCTTCCTTTCATCTATGAGAAGCAACAGATGCCCAGGGCAGCACCTAAGACCAGAACAAGCAAGTAATAATGCTGCTTTACAACACTGTCCCAAGTTTTTTGTTCCTTTCTTTCTGAAACTTCTTAAGCCTGAAAATAAAGCAAAAGTATTCTTCGCTTGTGTTTTCTTTCTTATCCTTCTGTCTTGTCCCCCCCAAAATCCCCAACCCTTTCAGTCAACAGCTGGAATTCTTATATGCAAACAGAAAATTGTGATCTTTTATCAGAAAAGGGTGATTTTTTGATGTGAAGTAAAACATTGGAAGAATAGAGACATACATTGACTGTCTTGTCTCTTTCCCATTAAAGCTCACTAAGACCTTTAATAGACACTTTCAAAGATGAATATGCAAGTGCTAGGTACTATTATTGGATCCCACTGCCTTCCTTCCCTACATCCCCACCTCTACTCTTTCTAGTTAGTGTTCACTCCAAAATAGGTCCTAATTCTGATGTGAGGATGACTCCCACCTGCATACAGAGATCTGTATTAGTGGGCTCTCATGTAGGATTAGGTGACTGGAGGTGTCTTGGAACAGAGAGGAGCCTAGCTTTTATGTTCCAAGTACAACTTACACCCTCTGTTTTTAAATTTTATTTCTGTACCATTTTATCATTTTGCAGAGGATGAAAGCTCCTCTGTTCTAAACCTTAAACAGAAGAAAACAGTCCTTTTGTCAAGAGCGTACACCAAGTCTGAACAAAAACAAAAAAAAAGCATTTCTGTCCAGACACCTCCTAGTGACCATGTGAAACATCCATGTGGTTATCCAGGTTTGTACTAGATTTGTAATATTTCTCAGTAACTCTTTCTGTCACAAGGATCATCACTGATAAAAACAGAACAAAATCTTGTCACTTTTGGATGCTTACTTACCACTGCCTTCAATGGTTCTTCCATTTCGAGGCTGAAAAATTTAATAATTAAATGGTTGTGCAGAAATATCAGATGCCAGACTTATCAGCACAACAAAATATATCTCCCGTCATGCAGAGAGTACATAAGACTACAGTAAGATCTCCTTTAAAAGGACAACATGCCAAATATCAGGGGATCCATGCAGGGTACGTTTTGCCTTTGAATCCAATAAATATTCATTCAGCCTCTCTCCAAACATCTGAACAGTCTGGCTTTAATTGTTCTTAAGGGTCTTTGTCCCAGTCTGTTGAAGTATTATGTAGATGCCTAAAAGAGCATTAAATACCAGCACTGAAGGTACCTGGCTGGATACACTTGAAGTGAGCTAAAAAGTAAATGACAGCTGAATTTGGACTCTAGTTACCTGCTACAACCTACTTTAGCTTTTTTTAAAAGGTGTTGAAGATACTCCTAAAAACTAGTTTAGTGTTAAACATACAGTGAGTCTAAACCAGCATATTCTGCATTAGGCTTTACCACAGCTCAGCAAGTCAAGGGGTGAAAAACACAAGAGAAGTTATATCGGTAATTTTGCTTTGGCTTTTCACCCTGTTATGCAGTGTCCTATCATTTACTGGCCAGATCTTTCAGACCAAGTGGACATTCAGCTCATGTACATGTTTTATCCATTCAATTTAGTATCAGTGCACCTTGGCAACCTCAGAGATACAAGCCACGTACTACTTGTCTTTGGATGATTTGGCTCAAGATAAAAACATTTGCAGAGTCACCCCTTCAAATAAAAGGGTGTTTAATCCATTACTACCCCAAGTCTCATTATCTTGTCATCTTTTAGTCAAATTAGAGCTTTTAAGCAAATGCCTCCCTAAGCTTTCAAGCAAGGGATATCTGGCCTCTACGCAAAACAAGTGCAGCAAGAATTTGCAAAGGAAACAGCTGCTTGTCTACGGATATATAACATTGTCTGTGATTCAGAATCTTCAAACAGTAAGAGATTCAGATACCCTGAAAAGGAAAAAAGGCCGTCCCAGAGTCCCATGATTATCCTGTAAAACAAAGCACAAACAATAACAAAATACTTTAAACTCAGTTCCATAGATGCGTTCACAAATTTAAGTGTCATTCCACCAGAATATCAATAATTCAGGGCCTTTTTCAGCAACATGCAAACAACAAGACATTCATGGTCCCCAATGCCCATTCATCTGGAATGCTGCTTAAAAATTAATACCCAAAGGGTATTGTCAAGGACTATCCATTCTGTCTAGTGTAAATATACTAAATTATCACAATTAAAGATTCACAGGCTTTAGAAAAATGTAGAACAGCTTTACACATGGTGGATTACTTTGCAGGAGCAGGGTCAGCACAGCTCACTTCCCAACCACTGAAAAAAAAAAAAAACCCAAGCTGGCTTTAAAAACCAGCAGCGAAAAAAAAACAAACAAGGAAAGAGCCATACTTCCCCATCCCTTGCTATTTGCTTGTCTTCACATTTACGTACCTTCTTTGTAAACTCCGCAGTAGAAATCCCTGATTCCTGCAAGTGGACAGTGTAAGTTAATCAAGATGCTGTCATTTCTTTTGTTTGTTACAGTAATCCTCCCTCACTGAGGAGATCGCTCTGCTCCAAGCAAGAAGGGAGAGACTATTACACATATCACAGACAGATACAAGAACAGCAAACAGATCTTTTTAAAGATTGAGTTTAAATCTTGCCTTAACCCATGTTACCCCATTCGTTACCATCATTCAACATGCTTTCCTCCCTGTACAGCAAAGCACTGGGGGGTGAAGCAGAGTGGATGCAGCAGCCCCATTCCTCAGGCTTGAGTTGTACTGACAGCTCTTACCTTGTTAAACTGTGGCTGCTCTCCACCTTTCAGCCTGCCCTGGGTTTTAACCCAGGCATGATTGCTGGTTTTAAGCCTTCCCCTGCACTCTTTATTCTTCAGGAAATTGCTCATCTTTTCCACTCAGCCTTACATCAGGGAACAGAAACTTCCCCATGACTTCATGGGAGCAGCCTCAGCTCAGAGTCTAACACAGCCCTGAACCTGCAGTCTGGTACATCTGGTTTGGGAGCCCTCCTGCCCGCAGTACAGCTGCCTGCCTGTGTGATCCCAGTAGGGGATAGCTCTGTGTGCTGCAGCCACAGCTACATCAGTGAAAGGGTTTGATTGCCTGGGGTGGGCTTGAAAAAACAGCACATACAATAAGAAAGGATGTGAAGACAGGGGAGAACTCAGGAAAAGTATGGGGATGTGAAACTGGAGAGAAGGAATTTTAAAAGACAAAATATACAAGCAAGGAGGAGGGAATCAGTATTCAGGGTATGAGACTTTCCCCTCTCGTTAAACTGTTCTTGGTCCAAGCCTCAAGGCAATGATTTATAGTGTAATTGACATCAACTTACAGGGCTAAGAAATACTATGGAAGAAAAAGGTGTTTGCTTGATCAAGGTGATTTAAAGGATGCAAAGGAGGAGACTACAACAACAGATACTGTGAACACTAGTTTTGTTCTGAGATTATTATTATATACCAATTAAAGACAGACTTATGACTTAGCCTGCAGTTTCAAATAACCTAGCTAATTTATAAAAGATGATCATTCACTGTGTGGAAGAAACATAGTAGAATGAGAGCTTCTAAACAGTGTTTTGTCTTGACTTTGGGATGGAAATTTCAAACTGTCATGGAGGTGATTGCAACGTAGCTAGGTTTAGATATTTAGTTCTTTTTTATTCCTTTGAAAGCGCCATCTGCAACACTTACCCAAGATCAGACACTGAAACTAGTCTGTTATCTCTCCCAAAAGATTTTAGGTTCCCCAAATGGAGTTCAAGTCCCAATAATGCTAAAATTGCCATTGACTTTGCCTTTCATAGTGCTGAGGCATCACTCCTCCTCCTGAAACGCCATCTACCTTCTCTACATAATCTATGACTCTGAATAAGTTTTTTTTTTTTAAAATCCACACAAATATTGGTTCATGCAGAAAGTTGAAGTCCAGTTGAAATCAGCAGGATTTTGTAACTGTTTCACTGCATGCACTACATACAGACTCATGTTAGCAGTATCTTTTCAGATTCCTCATGGGCTGAGAAAGTATAACTTTAAGTGATCTGACTAGCTGAGTAAAAATTTGTACCTTTTGTGTAGCTCTTTTTCCATATCTCACACTTAGATTTGATCTGCCACTTAATCAGAACACACTGAGAAATCATATTGCAGATAGGTAGCTAACACTAGTCGTATCTCTTGAATGGATATTGTATGAGATCCGGCTCCTAATCTTGAGGACATATAAGAGGGTGAATTTTTTACCAAGTTAGTAACTAAAATAGTAACTAGGAATATGGCTTCATTCAAAGTTACCTGACGATTCTGGATGTCCTTATCAGCTAAGCTGCAGGAGTATTCTGAGTTCAGTACTGACTCGTATATTATTAGGCTTTTAAGACTGAAATGCTAGAATTTTTTATACCATTAACTTCTGTATTGTGTAGTTTTATGGCTGCTTTAGGAAAGCATGCTTGGAATCGTAATAAGCTAAAGACACTGAAGAAGATATATTGGAAAACATGTCAAAATACTTTCTATTATTGTCCTGAAGGCTCTACTTGTTATTTGGAAAAAAAAAAAAAAAAAAAGACAACTCAAACTCCACAAGTAAATTTGCCTTTTTAACATACTCAGGGGCTGAGCGAATTTTATCAGACAGGCTCTTAATAAAATGGTGATAATAAAAAAGTGATGTAAAGCAGAACTGACATTGAGCTAGGTCCTAATACAACTGCAAGAATGAGGAAGAGTTGTACTCAATAACTCTTCAACTTACTATTTTGTAACCGACTCAAATACAAAAAAAAAAATCAAGCTCAAGTGGAGTATTTAAAATCAGTAAAGCCACTTATAAGCCTCCATGTTCAACATGAGCTTAAGTACACTGTTGGTCTAAAGTTGCAAATATTTTTAGCATATTTAACTCTGTATTATTCAAAAGTGAGGGTGTAGTGGTTTAGCCCAAGTTACCACACAATTTCTCACCTACCCTCCCCCCTACCCAACAGGATGAAGGAGAGAAATCAGGAAGAAAGGAAAACTCATGGGTTGAGATAAAAACAGTTTACTGAAATAGCAAAGGAAAACTACAGTAATAACTGAATATAAGGATATTAATATATACAAAATATACAAAGTGAACAATGTACGATTTCTCACCATCTGATGTCCAAGTGACTGACCCAGCCCACCCCGAGCAACGATCACGGAAACAACACTGAGCAGCAAGCAAAGTCAGGGAGAGCAAGCCAGCAAGGTGGAGGGAACGATGGCAGCAAGCAAGAGAGATAAGGTGGAATATGGATGCCAAAGATACCCAAATGGATGCCCCCTTCCATGGGCAACCCTCACTTATGTACTGAGCATGACATTTATGGCATGGAATACTCTTTGGCCAGTTTAGGTCAATTATTGTGTCTTTTACCCAGTTTCCTGCATCTGCACATTAACAAGACTAACGAGACTTGGAAAGCCAGACAGTGTCCTCAGTCTCACTAATAACAACTCATATCAGAGTGTTTTTATCAACATTCTTCAGGTTAAAACACTGACCCCAGCTGCAAGTGAATATTTTGGTTCTTGAGCTCTGAATTGGTGAAAACCAGCAATTTGACATGTAATTTAATGGAGTTAAGAATTACATGAAAACTACTAAGGAGAAGAAAAACTTTATATACTCCCCTACATCTACCTAAACCATCGTGATATTAGATTATACATTGCTTGCAGAGAAATGTCAAGAAGTTGGTTTTGGAGGGGTTGCTTTTTAAGTTTAAGGAGAGAGGGGATGCTTTAAAGTAAAATAAGCAATTATACCTTACCTCATTTGTGTGCATGCTGTTGAATATGGAATAGCAAAGATCCAAAACACTGCTGGAGATCTGTAAAACCAAAAAGCACCTTAATACATTCACTGAGAACAGGCTTGATCCCAATCTCAGTGCAGTGTAAATTGAACACGATTCCATGAAAACCACTCAGAGCAGGGCAAGCTTTACTGAAGCTACAATGAGCTGAAAAAATGTTTTTGTTTTTTTTTGTACAAGGAGAATATACACAATACTACTAATGATATCAATATAGTCCTGTGCTATGAAGAGACCTAAATCAGCCACTTATATTTAAAAAATATGTTCCTATGCTAAGTGTTTTACAACTAGGTCTGGGTTCTGGTGTATTTAGTCTACGCTCAATTTCATCTGTAAGCATTTCAGTCAATCAGTAGAATAATCTTTAAGCATATACTGAAATATATTGTCCCATACTCACTACCACAGGACAAGAATTTGCTGATGCATGCCATCACATTAGACAAGAAATAACTACAGCTCCAAAGGAAGTAAAACATAAGACACCTGAACAACTGGCTCTGGAAACTATTTTCCAGCAGTCTTGGTTTATAAAAGTAAAAGATTTCCAAAAGGAAAAAAAAAAAATCAGCACAAAATTATTAAAGTTCCCAGATAACTGCTACAAAGATTTTTCTCTCCCCTTTGAAAACGAGCCTTGGGGTCATTATTAAATGCAGTGGGGCTGGTTTTTCAGTTACACAGTAGTCTAAAGTGTTGGCAAGCTCTGAGCCAGAGACACCACAGCAGAAAGGAGCTGTGAAACCTCCTCCAAGCACCCCTCTCCTCCGAGCACTGTCCACCCGCAGAGCCGGCACTAGGCAGGACCCTTCTGTAACTCCTACAGCACTGACCAGTGCTTCTTGCTTCAGTGCTAGCTACCACGATGATGGGAAGAAAACCACTTTTTCTTTCTCTAGGTGTGAGTTAGCTCTGCAGAGAGGAAAGTGCATACACCAGCAAACTTGCCCTGCTCTCCAGAGCCACCAGCTCTCCAGAGGAGGCTCTGCCACCTGCAGCCACTGATGCTGAGGGTTACATGGGGCAATTAGTACATCTGAAAGCAAGTCCCAGCAGATCAAAGAGATTATCAAAGTCAACGTACCTGGGGTTGATCAGACAGTTCCATCCACTGACTGAAACACAGTGCCAGTTGCTTTGAAAAGTAAAGATTAGACATTAACAGCAGGGCTTTCATACCTTGGGACATGCATTTCAGCTCGGGGAGTAAGGACTGGCTGGTTATTAGCCCTCCCTGGCTTTTGCTGGCCCAGGTACTCTGTTCTGCACATCCCCAGCCATCCCTGTCCCATCTCCCTCCCCGGGCAAAGGGGTTCAGCCTCCCTGCTCCCTTTACCATCCAACCCAAGGATTTCAGAGCGTGTTTCCAGTCCGTTCCCAGTTTCCTACCGCATTTCCCTGGCCTGGGCGAGTCTCATTTCTCACTCACCGCCCTCCCCCGTCCAGCCCGGACTGGACCGGCTCTGCCCTATCCCTCCACCAAGCAGGACCGAGGGTGGCCGGAGGGGGACCAAGAGGGACATACCTGGCTTTTGGGCATGTCCACGCCGTCCCTGTAGCGCGAGAAAGGCTGAGGGAACCCTGCGGGGGAAGAGGGATGCATGGCTATGCGGGGATGCCGCGGAGCCCAGCCCTGACGGCGCCCCTCGAGGGGAGACGACTTTGTCCAAATTTTGGGGGATTCGCTCGTGTTCCCCTCACTGAGGGGGAACACACGTACCTGAGCCCGGTCGGAGGGCGCAGAGGCAGCCGGCGGCGAGCAGCCAAGGCAGGACGGACGGGGACATGGCGGGGCAGCGGCGGCAGCGGGTGGGCGGCCGGACGGGGCCGCTTTTATGGGGCCGCTCCGACCCCGGGCCGCTGCCCGGCCAATGGGCGCCGGGGCGGCTCCGCGTACCCCGCCCGCACCCGCGCCCACTCCCGCCGCCGGGCACGACGTCCCCCCCCCCACCGCCGCCGCCCTGGCCCGTCCGGCCGTGACCGAGAAACCCCTGCCCGCGGGAAGCTGCCGGGGTGCTGGGTTGGGCCCCCTCCGCCCTTTGGAAACCTCCGTCAAAGCCGGTTTTCTAGGAGAGGTGGCAGAAAGGAAGGAGGGAGGGATGCTGTCCCGGTTTCGGCTGGTATGGGGATAGCTTTCTTCCCAGCAGCTGATGTGTTTTGGATTTAGCGTGGGATTTGGTGCTGATAGTACACTGATGTTATCAGTTGTTGCTAAAGAGATCAATGACTTTACTCAGCATCCCAAGTTTTGGTAACGTGCAGGTGCAGGAAGCTGGGAGGGGTATAGCCAGTACAGCTGACCCAAACTGGACGAAGGGAGTAGTCCATACCATAGACGTCCTGCTCAGTATATAAGGGGGGCTGGCTGGTGGGCAGCTCTCTCACTCGCTCTTGCAGGATCATTCCAAGATCACTCTCAGTTCCCTTCCATGATCACTGCTCAGGACGAGTTGTATGAGTCATCACGTCGAGCGGTGAGAAATTGTGCACCATTTGTTTGGTATATTCTATTGTCATTAATTTTAAAATTATTATTATTATCATTATTAATACTTATATTATCATTATTGTCTCCTTTGCTTCCTGGTAAACTGTCTATCTCAACCCAGGAGTTTTCCTTTCTTTCTGATTTTCTCCCCCATCCCACCTCGGAGGGTGAGCGAGCAGCTGCGTGGTGCTTAGTTGCCAACTAGGATTAAACTGCAAAAGGAAAGAAAGAAGAGGCTGTGCAAGAAGAAGCGATGGAGCTGCTAGGATTTTAATTTTAAACAGAAAATTCAGTTTTGTAGTAGAGCTTACTGAGCCTTTGGAAAATACTTTTCTTTGTGGCAGCTTGGGAAACAAAAGTTTCCCTTCTAATTAGAAGGGATGTGAACTTCCGTATCAAACAAGTCCTGGCCCATCTGATTATATTTGCCTTCATGTGAAATAAGGAAAGCCATCCACTTCTTATTTCATTTCATAGTAGGTATGGTTCATCAGCATTGTTTCTGTTGCTATGCTTATCGCAGATTTTGCACCCAAATCATTCCAGTGCTACACAAACATGGGATCTTAGAGAGCCATTCCACACTCAGTGCTTGTTACTATCTTTTGGAATACTAGCATATTAGATACTGCTACTTTTAAATACTAATTATTTGCTATGTTTTAGAGTAGAACACTATTAAATGGCTACCAATTTGCTCGTGATTATTCACTGTAATGGGAGGTGGTTCTCTGGCTTTCCCTGTCTGGTAAGGAAGGTAGAGTCTGCTGCTTTCTTCCTCAGGCTTCTCATTATCTGCCAAAAATCCCACTTCCGTACCACACAGCCTGTTAAGTAATAGCCCCTTTCAAAGTACTTACCTATGCCTGAGTTTAGGAGCATGAATTTTTTGCAATAGCATAGGGAAAGGGGTGTGTGTGATCATGCTGGGTAGGTAAAACTTACCCCTCCTTGAAGCAAAATACTGCATGCTGCCCGAACCTCTCCTTCCTCCTTCCCACACCCAAGGCAGGATTTGCTGCTTTATTTCACCCTTTCCCAGTGAGTACCCTAAATGTACCTTGGGCTTTCCTTTGGCAAAGTTCGCCTACATATTTGTCCCATGAAGCCTGTGGAGTTATTCATTTGCTTCAAGTGAGGCTTATACTTAAAGATGAGCTTAAAATTAAGTCGTAGAAGTTCCATTAAAAAATATCAGTACAACTTATTACCAAACTGAAAATAGTATTTTATCAGTGACTGTGCAATACGAGGGAAGAATGGGGAAAAGTGTTTAAAAGTAAAATTTCAAATAGCTGAATGTGTCATATTATGAACACATTCTCCTTTCTTAAATCAGAACTTTCTTCTGCTGCTGTACATTTCATTTCACAGGTGTTAGCTAAAGCGCAGCTCTGCCCATGGATGTATCGGCACCAAGCCACAGTAATGAGCCATACTTTTACTGCACAAATTAAATGCCTGCTGTAAGGTCCTGCATGCAGAGAGGGAAATAGCTTCAGAGTTTCAGTTCCCACAGTGATTCACAAATGAATTAAAAATGAAATTTTGGTGGAGGGTCAATGAGAAATCAGAGTTTTTTTATGGTGAGTCAGGAGACTTGGCATATACAACAGCAATATTATGGCACCCATAATTTTAGATTAAAACATGCTGTGATTGATAAATGAAGAATAAGAAGAAAATTTGGCTTCGATAGGCATAAGGGTGAAGGGCTAGATTCTTTTTTGTAAATGATCTCTGCAATGAAATCAGTGGGTAATCACCGACGGCGAGGACAGTCGGCAAAACGTCACCACCGTGCAGTTCCTGAGTGCATCCCTACTGACTGCTTCTGCTCCCGCACACCTCTCACCCTCTGCAGCTCAGCGGTGCTTGGGATCAAGCCCCATCCTGCTCTGAGGGCTTTCTGTACCTCACCCATGACCCATTTGGAAAGATGAGAAAGGCTGTAGAAGTTGGAGGGTATTTATTAGGCAAATCTGCCACAAAGCCTGCTCATCTTGTATTATATATGACAGTGTCTGCTTATGATGGGCTGGTTTACTGTGGTTTTCATTAACACACATTTGCCTTTCCAGCACAGACAAGCAGTCCAAACGGTGAGACTTTGCCTCATTTTTTTGTTTGTACGTGGGCAAGGCTCTACTTGGCGCTGAGAGCTGTGGGGCCAAATTTTCCTCTCACCAGCACTCCCTGGCCATTGAATTCCTGTTGTTAAAAAAGACTGTGGAATAAAAATCACACTCTTATAAAATAGACATCTAGTCTATTTTTTAGTATAGGTGTTGATTTCATTGTTGGAATGTCAAATAAGTACAGAATAGTTAATTTCATTCTTTTGTT
The DNA here is from genome assembly GCF_036417535.1 of Chlamydotis macqueenii. Taxonomy (NCBI): domain Eukaryota; kingdom Metazoa; phylum Chordata; class Aves; order Otidiformes; family Otididae; genus Chlamydotis; species Chlamydotis macqueenii. The sequence goes on along the minus strand of NC_141556.1, from coordinate 146,673,634 downwards.
TGTGGTTGGATTGCTATACTTTACAGATATAAAGCCATAGTCTTAAAATTCACTAGGGCAGCAAGTAAATATTTCAAGGGAATCAGTAAAAGCATGCCTTGTACAGCTGGAGTTCAAAGACAAGATGCTAACGAAGAACATCAAAATGGAGGACAGGTGCTAATAGGGAAGTTATGGAACTAGACCAGGAATCTGAATGTCTCCATTCTTTTGGATAGTTTCTTGGCTAATTTCTTAGATAAACGTGATTTTATGTCTGCTGCGTTCAGCCAGAGAAGTGGAAATTCATCTGAAATGAAGCAATTTACACTTACCAGGTTGTACTGTATGGAAACAGTACTGTGGCAATGGGTTATACTGGGCTGAAAGTTCATTACAATCAGTACGCTTGGAGGCATTTTAAAAGATCTTCAATCTGGAACTTTCACTTGGCTTAATTTTATTTGGTGCTTCCTCAGTCAGACAGGGAAGCAGTATGCTGTTCCGCTTAGGCAACCGGTGGGATAACTCAATCAATTTCTATGGTTGGGTTTTCATCAAGGATGTATCCAGAACAATTTGTTCCTGACTTCTTAGGTTGTGCCTTATCAGAAATTTCCAGGTGGTCTCCTCATCAAATACTGGAGTGGCTGACATATACTTAGCATTGACAGCTGAATAGATCTGATTTTAATAGCCAAATTATAATGCCGACACTCGTTCATCCACGCCTTCTAGATCTGAATTATTTAATTGGTAGCTTTAATTTTATTTGAGTGTAGTAATATGTAAATCATAATTTTGTGGTTATAGAGGGATTACCACAATGTGTGGTAACGGATACCTTACACTGATTAGTAGAGTAAAGGATATAGGCTAATATATATATACCATACATCTCAGATTTCTGGCAGATACCCAAAACGTAAGTCTCCCTTAGTATATGTGAAGAGAATATGTTATTGTAAATGTTTTCCTTGCCAAGAGCTGGCTAAAGGCAGAACCGATTCTAGACCATTTTTACTACCTGATCGAGTTTCCTCGAATGCCACTCACTCTAAACCCACCAGCCAGAGAGAAGAAACCACCAGATGACATGAATCCATTCCAACATCACATGAGCTACCAACCCTCTGTTGGTGATACTGCTCATCAGCTGCCTGAGTTGAAGACCACGCACAGAAACAGCACATCTAGAAAGCTGTGTGTGTAAGTAACTGGGAGCTCAGGGCTCCGGACACTCCAAGCTAAGCATCTATCACTGAGCGAGGAGCAAGGAGTTTAACCCAAAGCGTTACTTCCCTTAGCCATATTTAGCAGCACTTACTCTTGTCAGAGACCTAAGTTGAGTGCCATTCAAAATGGGTAAGTAGTCAAACACTGTCACTTATAGTTATTGTTGAAGATATCTGTATTTTTATTGTAATTTGACTAATTTAATATGAAAGCAATTAATTTTCTCACTCTGTTTGAGGTCGAATGTATTTATACAGAGTTTTACTGGCATTGAAAATGAACTGATTGCTTCCCAGACATGTTACATTTTATTTCTGTGAACTCTTGTATGTCTTCTGACTCCTGACAGCTGTAAGACTTGGGCTAACTTTCATTCTCCCCTTTGGCCAAAGTGGTTATGCCTGGACTCATTGGCCTGAGTATTTTCTTATCTCATTAGATTACATTACTCAGCAAACTCTTTACTGTAGCAAAAAGCAAAAGCTTTTTAGCTTTTAAAGCATTTTATTGGCCTGAAAATACTGGAACTGTAAGTTTCATGGAAGTGGCCACTCCTGAGTCTGGCAAACAGCAATAAACTGAGAGCTGTTAATATTAAGTCTCTTTATACTCTTTGGATTCGGGTCCAGAATAGCCTGTCAGTAGTGATGCCTCCCCTATAGCCTCTATTGAGAAATGCATTGCACCCCTTCGGGGTGTTTCTGCACACACTTGAGCCCCAGAGCCCTTTGTGCACAGAGTACATATGATCCATTCACTGGGATGGATTGCAAAAGATCTGCCTGGTCTGCCTGCAAGCAGCTGGCCAGAAGAGTCACGAGCAAAACAAAGGCAGGCTTTCCTTCAAAGGGAGCTCTCTGTTTCACAGTTGAATGTCTCTTCAAACCTTTTAATCTCTCCTCAGGTAAATTTGAATGCAGTTTTTTAAATTGTCCTTTCCCAAAGGTCTGTTTGCAGAAGCACAGTGGCTTTTCTTATAGGCATAGAATTAAGGACGCTGTCTTACAGACTTTGGCTGCATTAACACCCTATTTACACATTATCTTCTTAAGTTTATTTACTCCATGTAGGCCAAACCTTGATTTAAGAGGGCTCTCCCTGCTCAGGGGAGGAGTTCATGCCTCCAAGAACTCCAGACCACTGGAACGAGCCCTTCTGCTCACTTTGGTCTCTGCTGAGCCACTGCTGAGCCAAATAGGGACCAGAGTTTCCAGTCAAAGATCCAGAGCCAGTGTTAGACATAAATGTCTAGAAAAAGAGTTGTCAAACAATAAATCAGACATAAATAACTCCAAAATTACTCTTAGTCGAGGACCACGCACCCAGAGAACCACACACCAAAGCACAGGGGCTGCACCGTGCAGGAGGACATGGGTCCTGGGGAGTGATTCCCTGTGGCCAGAGCACAGGCTGCCTTCGCACTGCCTTGGCCAGGAGGACATGCCAAGAAGAGCTGTGAAGTCCCAACTTTCACAGACTTGCCTTCCTGAGTTCAGATTGTAGAGTGACGCCTGTTGTTTTATGATCACCCTTCTTGACTTACATCTCGTAGAACTTCTGGCACAAACATTTTTTTCTTGCCTTCACAAGAGTGGTGCTATTCCTAGTTAATTATTGAGCTACTGGGATATGAGAAACAAATGTTCAAATTCCTCCTGATAGATATCACATCTGCCACCTCCCAAGAGCCAGCCCCAACCAGGAAGTTATAAATTATTTGAAGCACCCAACATCCCTGTGAAAGCTGTTCCACTTAATATAAAACACTTTGATCCTGCATGCATTCACTAGCAAATGGGACTCAGGCTCTGTGCCTGTGCCTCCCCCCACCTTTCTTTTTCTCTTCTTACCCCTCAATCCTCCGTCAGGTGCTTCTGCTTGCCCCAAAATGGGTCACTTTTCTAAAAAGATGATAACCAAGAAGAAGACAACAGCTCTCCCAAGTCTTGCTACAGCAGCACTGCTGGTATCACATCGGTCAGGAATTGTGTCTTCTGCTTAGCATGTGTCGTGGTTTTGTTAGTAAGGGGGGGCCTAAGGTGGTAGCTTCTGTAGGAAACTGCTAGAAGTCGCTCCCCTTTGTTCAGTGGACTCGGCCGGGCCTAGGGCGGACCTGCTGCTGGCCAAGGCCGAGCCAATTGGTAGCAGAATGTCCCGTGATAACGCCTCTGCGATAACGTATTTAAGAAGGGGAAAACAGAAAAAAAAAGAGAGAGAAGAGAAGATGTGAAGAAGCTGAGCGGGGGCAGAGGCGCAGAGGGGGAGGCGCAGGCCTCATGGGCCTTGCAGGCCTCACCCTCTGGCCTCTCGCCAGGCAGCCGACTGGGCCCGACTCGGTCCAGCCCGGCTGCAAGAAGTGGAGAGGAGATGAGAAGTGAATGAGATGTAAAAATGATCCTGAGAGACATCTACCAGCCTGTTGTGAGGAACGGCTGCAGACGCCAAGGTCAGTTCAGAAGGAGGGGGAGGAGTAATGCGGCTCCTGGCCAAGATTCCCCTGCAGCCTGTGGTGACGACCATGGTGGAGCAGGTTGTCCCCCTGCAGCCCATGGAGGTCCACGGAGGAGCAGAGATCCACTTGGAGCCCGTGAAGGACCCCATACCGGGGGAGGTGGATGCCTGAAGGCAGCTGTGGCCCATGGAGGGCCCGCTGGGACAGCTGTTCTGGAGAGACTGCACCCGTGGAAGAGATGACCCACGCCGGAGCAGTTCCACAAAGGACTGTGGCCCGTGGGAGGGACCCCACAATGGAGCAGGGGAGGAATGTGAGGAGTTCTTCCCCCGACCATGAAGCAGCGGTGTGAAACAACGTATGATGAACTGACTGCAACCCCCATTCCCTCTTCCCCCCCCCGTGCCACTCAGGAGGGGAAGTTGGTAGAGATAATGTTAAGCTTGGGAAGACGGAGGGGTGGGGGGAGGTTATCTTGTTCTCTGTCTCATTATCCTGCTGTTTGTAGTAATAAATGAATAGTTTTCCCCAAGTTGAGTCTGTTTTGCCCGTGACGGTAACTTTAAGGATTTCTCCCTGTCCTTATCTCAAACCTTGAGCCGTTTTTCCTTATATTTTCTCTCCCTATTCTCTCGGAGTGTGGGGGGAGTGAGAGAGAGACTGCGTAGTCTGGTCCGATCGGGGCTGAACTACGACAGCATGTTATCCTTATGTGTTTTTTTAACATTTGAGAGTGTGATCTCAAACACTGGCAAGGTAAAGTACTGGCTCAGAGTAGCACAGCTGCCTCTACCCAACACTCCCTTTTGGGAAACAATGACAAAAAAAAAAAATCTTAAGAACCTGCCTCCTTTCTTTATCTGTGCCCAGAGCAGGTCTGGTGCTTTGTGTCTGTGCATTGCCAATCTCGCAGCTCGTGGTGAGGCACGGCAGGGCCACGTGCAGCTTCCCCTCATGGAGCCTAAGTCACAGACACAACAGTGAGAGCTGTACCTGCAGTGCCACAGCAACTTTGTGACCTGGAAATAGCTTGGAACTGATTTGTCCCTTGCTGGATGCAGCAGCTGAATTTAAGACTCAGCTGCTTGCCGGTTTGACTCTGCCAGCCACAGAGAGAAACGAAAGTTGGTAAATCCAGCTGTCTGACTCAGGCCGTGGGGAAAGAGGCGGGATAAAAGAGGGTAGCAAGTTACTTTAAAGTAAGGTAACTTGGTCCGAATACTAGTTGATTCAGTCAATTGTCTTAATTTCTCTACTTTGGAAAATTCCCATAAGTGGGACTTAAAACTCAATTGTTATTTCTGATTTTTGTTTAAAGAGTTGACTTATCTTGCTACATTGACATGATAATTTGCTTGTTGGCTGCACTCATTTTATGACCTATATAATTAATTTTGAATTATTGGGTTCAATTTTAATTGACATTGGTTTGATAATTAAATGCAGTTCTGAGCTACTCTAGCCCAGTCCTGGCAACATGTTCAGCTCATTGCTGTTAATAAACTCCACAAAGCTGTTTTCCCTTTCAAAATACCAGCTCAGACTAAGTGTCTTAAGAATACGAGGTAAATGTGATGGTTCAGCTAGTGACCTACTTACCTCAGTCTAAACTTTTTGTCTCCTACTCAGAAGGCAATCAAATGGTGTTAAGATATACAAAGATTTTATAACTTCCAAGGCACTTCCCATGAGATAAAACTTGCTTATACCCCGAAATAAAAAGTGGACTTAATCTTCAAATGAAAACAAGTCTCATTTGCTGCTTTATTCTTCCTGAGTGCTTGATGCTGAACAGGTGACTTGTCTTAAGGTCAGCTCTTACAGAGGCAAAGCACAACTAAAAGGGCTACCAAGACTAATCCTAGAAATTGGCATTGGATTAAAATCTGAAATAACACCAAAGAGCAAAAAAAAAAACCACAGCATAAGTTTAGCAATATGGGCAAGCCTATGCTTCTGCTGAAAAGGATAAGCTGGGAACGTCAAGGAAAATGAGGATGCCTTCAGTGTGATTAGGCTGGATGTGTTCAAATGCAAACTGCAGTATGGATGATTACTTATCTTGACCAAGACAGGGACTCATTTAAACATTCTGACAAATGCTATTTAGAATTAACTCATACCGAGGGCAGTCAAGACAGCCTGCCACTAACAGATAATAATTTCTTAAAATGCTTGAATGTGGTCTTGCAGCTCAGGTGTCCAGGGCCACACCTGGTCCTCCTGACTGGCCAAACTGCAAAAGATCTTTTGCAAGTAAGTCTCTTCCAGGAGAAATGTCAAACCTGGAATAAAGATATGTAAGAGTTATTAGGACATAAACCCTTTTTTTTTAACAGCATAAACATTGAACATGTTATTAAGACTAAATTTTCCAGTTTAGCCCTATGTCCTTAGAGAAAAATATGTGTCACTTCCATTGGTTTCAACGGTGTAGCTCTGAGGATGCTGTAGTCACTCTAGAACGTCCCAGAGACAGCAGAGTGATTTTCACCAGGACAACTGTCCTTTATATTGCTCTGGCAGTGTAAAAATTCTCAGGTATTGAAAAGAACCCAGACTCAAACATTGACTTTGCTGCCTATTTAAAGCACTAAACCCCACTACAGTTTAGTATTATTAGTAGCAAGAATCCTGTTGGCCTAAACAAGCAACTGTATAATCCAAATGTACAGTTGCCTATGCAACACATTCTTCAACTTCATCAGACACTTTCAGGCCCAATTACTGACAACAAAGCTTATTAACTGTGCTTAGTTTGGAAAATTGGTTCCTTTTATACTGGATTAATTATTATACATGTCAGTAACAACATACTTGAAAGGTTAAAATACTTGGGCTGAGCCTGATAATCTGGCAGGAATTGGTTCCACAGCTGGAGACCGCTTATTAATAAACCTGTCCGTGGCTGCAATTGTAGTTGTAATTCTGCAGCCTGAAGAAAGAAGCAACTTTCTAGACTGTGCAAGACTCACACTGGTGCAATATTCAAACTGGTGTCAGCCACAGATTTCCAGTGTGCTTTGCCAACAAGGTAACTATCACTATCACCATTTCTACTTCACAGGTAGAGTAAGGGAGGCACAAGGATGTGGTGTCCCAGGGTGCTGGTACAAACACAGAGTCAGGCAGAGAACTTGGGTTTCTGATTACTGTTTTTTGGCCGCTGGTTCACAGTGAGATCTATGTTTCTGCTATGGCACTGGCAGCTAGCAGCCATCAGCACAGCACTGAAGGTACCGTTGTCAATGTATTTGCATTAGCCTGTTCTGCTCCATGGGCTGGGCATGGCAAACGTACAAACAACAGCGTCCTTGGGCTTCCTTGGTCAGGCTCCAGCACAGCGCACCATGGTAGTCAAGTCTGGAAAGCCATGGACCAGAGGGACTAAATTCTCCTCTAACGGGCAGGAGTGCTGCCTCTTGGTCATTCAGTGACATATCTGATGTTGCACACAGAGTCCTACTACCTGCAAGGAGGATCGGAAACCACGCCAGTTACATGTGCAAGTGTGTCAGTCTTGGACTAGGGCTCCATACAGTGATGTAGACTATAAAATGAGAGGTTGGGAAGTACCTGAGGTGAGTAGTTAAGTTATGGTTACGTGTTCTAACCTATGTTTCTTCTCCCTTGTTCTAGAAGAGGCACTAGTTTAAACTTGCTTGTATTAGTTTTTATTTGGACTCTAATAAATAAAAAATATATTTTTTAGCTGTGAAAGCATTTTAAACTCTGCTTCCATTGGATTATTTTCATTAATTGGTAACCAGACACACAGAGGCAGACAGAACCGTCTACTACAATTCTGTCTTTTCTGAATTTGTCCTGTCTTGAACTGTTGGCCTGACCCTGAAGCAACTTTCCCTGTGCTTCTCACAGACTTTATTTGGGTTTAGAGCATGACTTTATTACAGTTGAAGTCTTCTATGACAAATCGGCTTCAAGAGACGGGACGTTATTTAGGTATTTACCTATTCTGACAATCCTATAATTGACAATTTTGTCTTACATTCTCCATAGAAGACCTCATAGGAGAACTAGGGTGAAGTGCTGTGTGGCAAGAACTGCAGCAGTCTACAGCAGAGGAGACGAATAATTCAAGGAACACTCCCCAAAGCCTAAAAACCAACTTAGATGTCTCAGTCATGTTTTCTTCCTCATGTGGATTTTCGGACTCCCACCTCTCCCATCACTGAGCTCAAAATTATCCTGTTTGTGCGTCTCTCAAAGGACAGAACATACTTGTGTAACTGTTTCGTAGGATTCCTAAGCACAAAGTTCACCTAGCATATATTTAAAAGCACAACGGTATTTATTGCTCTATTATAGCCTTGCATAAGCATTTACTAGCATAAGCAGTTACAGTTCCTAGCATTAGCAGTTACCAAAGTATTGTTTTCCCTTTATGAGAGTCTTACCACCCTGACTAAGCTGGAGACACTGCTGAGCAGGAGGATAATGATCAGTGGGATCAGAACAGAGAAGGGAGGTTGGCGCAGCACCTTCAGGGTGTCCCCTGTTCGTAGAGTGTGCTCTAGGTCCTTTCTCTCTCCTCCGCTCTGAGCCACCTCTGTTTATAGCCTGAGCAGATTCAGTGGAAGAGTACTGACCAGGTGTTGATGTACGCGTGGCCAGCACATGCAGCAAGGCCTGCCAGGTACGTGCCCTGCTGGCTAACAGCGGTTCCCGGATAGCAGCAACATCCTGCTCAATAACAACCCTCCTAGCTCCCCTCTCCAAGGTCACGTTCCCACAGCTACGTGCAGCTTGTAATTTCCCACAGTGGCCCTACACGGACCATCACTGATATCCCTCACACGTGCCACCGCACGGTCCGTAGTTGGGACACTGTGGTACTCCACAACCCACACTCTTAAGCTGATAATTTCCCACAGTGGCCCTACACGGACCATCACTGAAATCCCTCACACAACTTGGGAAGAAGATGCAGAGACGGAAGAAGAGATGAAGGCTGGAAGCAAGGGCTTCCCATGCAGCATGCCTGTATGACCAATTTGGACTGATCAACAAGACTGTAGGATGCCATTTATTCTGATTCTTTCCCTGAAAGATGGGATTTCCCTGTGTCACCCCCCCCCCCTCAATTTACCAGTTCCCAGTGGGCAGATGAATTCTGGTGACCAGATGAGAGGACTACAGGACAGTTTTTGCGTTGGGTCAGGTAACAGGAGCACATCTTTCAGGGTCAGGTGTCCTTTGTGTTGCATCACCTGATTTCATACGGAAGACGCCCACGGCCAGCTCCTCGGTGTTCAGTGAGCTGTAAAATGGGGTGGCTTTGCTCCACTGTTGCCCCTTCCTCCAGGCACCATGCAGAGGGCCCTGCTCCACCATTTTCAGCTTCATTTCTGCAGAGTTTAGGAAACACGACCTCAGGACTGTAACACATCCCCACAGCCACGCACTGCGATGTGTCCCCAAAAGTTGTTTGAGTAGCTGTTAAAAATAGACCCATTACCAGCACCTGGTTTTGATGGGGTTTGTGCATATTGGAGTCGTGTAGGCGCACAAAAGTCACGTTTTCTTTTTTTTTTTTTGTTGAAACACGAGCGTTAGGGACTTATTAACGATATTTTTAACAGTAAAAGAGAAAGAAGCAGGTGTATATACGTGAGTCCAGCTGAGCGGCGGCAGTGGGCCCCACCGAAAACTGGAAGCCGGTGGAGAGGCCGCGGTGGGGAAGCGAGGGCCGGGCCGGGGCCCTGGGACCTCCAGCGGGGCTGGGCAACGAGACCGCGGCCGAGGCCGGGGGTCCCGCTCGCTGCTGCCGGCGCTAGGCGGGGCGGGGAGAGGCGGGGACCGCCGCCCGCTCCCCATCCCTCCCTCGCTCCCTTCTCCCCGCCGCTGGGCGGGGCGCTGCGTCTCCTCGGAGCCGAGCGGAGCTGTCGTTTCCGCGGCGGCCTTCAGCTTCGTCTCCTTGCCGGCGGCGGGGTTGGGGGCGCGGCCGAGGCCTGCCCGCGGCGGGAGGAAATGGAGACGGCGGCGGCAGGGCCGGGCGGTGGCGGCAGCAGGGGCTGAGCGAGGGCGGGGAGGCGCCGCTGCCGTTGGTGCTGCCGCCGCCGCTCGCAGCCGGGCTGGTGCGGGGGGGGATGCAGCAGCAGCCGGTGCCGGCTGAGCGGGCCGGCCGCACCGCCGAGTGAGGCGGGCCTCCGGCGAGAACGGAGCCCCGCCGCGGGGGGCCGAGGCTGCGGGGAGCGGCGCTGGAGGGCCGGTAAGCCGGGGAAGGGGCGCTGCGAGGGAGGCCCGGTACCCCGGGGCGGGGCCGAGCCGGGGCCCGGGCGGGCCGCGGGGGGAGGCCTGGCCACCGGTAGCCCCGGGGAGAGGTTCCTCCGGTCGGGCGAGAAAGCCGGCGGGCGTTTGTTGCCTCTCCGTGCCCGGAGGCGAGAGGAAGCCCGCCCTGCCTCCTCCTCGTCCTCCTCCTCCTCCTCCGCAACGGGAAAAGTTTGCGCCTGTTCAGCCCGGGTCCGTGCGCCCGCAGCCCGGCTTGTGGGCTGGGGATGTGTTGTCCCAAAACAGGGGTTCTTTTACCCGGTGTGCAAGAACCGTTCGACGCCCTGAGCCGAGATACTTGTATTTATCTCGATTCTGCAGAAGCGGGGGCCAGGCATCTAATGCAGCCAGGGCATCTCTCAAAAATAGAAAGGGTCTTTTCTAGAAAAGAGTAACAAGGAAGAAATCACAGTAAAATAACTGGGTGGTCCTTTATATTTTTCCCTACCACCCGTCATTGCCTGTGTTCACGTTTTAAACATTTGGGGAGCATCTCTTCATTAGCATATTCATGATTCACAAAGGGGTGTAATTTTTAACATTAAGATCACCTAAGGTTAGTTCGGGACACAAATTTTGGTTAGGGTCCAGTGTAGGCTTATATAACAAGCCGTAGATCACAACACACAATATACACTCGACAGGTCTATGAATATACTATTGTCCTTAACCAGGACGTACATCCTAGTTGGTGGAGGGAGTTTCCTTCTCTGTCTCCAAGGATACCTGATCTTTGTCACTGTTATTTGTTCCTATATGCAACAGGTGGGCTTTGCTTCAGCTCATTTTGTGCAGGTCAGGCCACGACTGTGTCCTGTCTTCCTGGTGGGTACGCCTCTGTTTTTATCCCACTCCTTGGGCAGTGAACGGAGCCCCCAGGAAGCCCTGGTGCTGGGGAAAAAGCTGCCACTGTGGTTCCCAGCTCTGAAGTGTGTGAGATGCCCCATGGAGTTGGACCTGCTGTCTGTCAAATGGGGTACGCATGTGCAGAGTGAAGAGGCAGGGTCCCTGTCCCAGTCTAGGGGCTGCAGAGCTGGCACAGGCTGAGCCTGCCCCGGGCTGAGGTCGGTTACACAGTGGTTGTGGTGGCTACTGCTCTGGTAGTTGTTTTTTTTTCCTGCTGACAGGTGAATCATGCGTGCTCAGGGAGGACTCCGCTCTCCAGCGGCAGCAGAGACGATTGGCCTGTTAATGCCATCAGAGTGGAGGAAAGCCTTAGGAAAGAACCAGTTTTCAGAAATGCCTGTTATAATGTACTTTATAACATTTAGCAGCACCATGCAACTTACCAAAGGAGTACGTGACAGATTTTAGTCCAAAATTTTTTTTAAAGTCTAACAAATTGTCCAGATCTCTTAACTTTAAGATAAAACAAAGGAGGCCTTGATGAAAATGGATTACGTATCTCAGATAGCTGTTGTTTGGCCTTTGTTAACAGTTCCATTTCAAATTACATCATTAGTCATGTGCCAATGGGCAAGCAGTTGGTAGTTTGAGACTACCGGCATGCTGCTGTCATTCATGATCCTTGCAGGGACTGTCCTGCCAAGGAGCCCCTATCCAGGCAGCGTAAACTGCAGAGCGGGGACCATGCGCTGAGTTTTAATGTTGTTTAAATCTTCTACACTCTGTCCCATCGTTCGCATGAAGAACAGCAGTCTTCCCCAAAGTATGAGAGGTTTTTCGAGGTAACATGTTACTCGCAGGCCATGGGTCAAGCCTGCCATGTTTTGTGTCCTGATCTTCAATTTATGCTTGTGTGTATGTTTGTGATCCCATTTTTGCTCATGCAAAACTGGCATCTGGCTGAACTGATGGTTATGTGATTGTTTGTCTTTGCAGTGAGTAGCCCAGGGAGGGAAGGACAGAGGAATGGATGGAGAGAGCAGTTTTGGGGATCTTGTGCTCCTAAGAACTATAGAATTGGAATAAAAAGGAGAAGGAACAATCTCAAGAAGCCCTGCGTATTTCATTATGAGAAAGCGGACTAAACCTGCAACAGCTTTCTTGTTTTTTGTACTTGTAAAGAAAAAATGTTTTGGGCAAGAATAAGTAAAAGACGCATTTGGAAGCCAAAAGAAACTATTAAAGAGAAAAAAACAGAAGCTAGTACATGTATTCACTAGAAAATAAGTAACAGGAGAGGCAATAGAAATGCAGCAAGATCAGAGATAAAACAAGAAATGCAAGTACCCTATGTGAAACTGATTAAAATATTAAAGAAGAAGCTAGAGAAACGGAAACATGAACATGTTATTTTAAAAACATCACTGGTCATTGCGTTTAAGTAAGCATAATGGTTGAGTTATTCCTGTATATAATTTTGAACAGTCCTACTTCTTGAGATGGGTTAGGAGCTGCTAGTATAGATGGAAGAGTTTTTTTTAGGGTGCTAGAAGTGAGTAAGAGTGCCAGCCATTGTAATTACGTTATGATAAATCCTCTGACAAGACTCTTACATTGATGAGTATGGTTGCAGATTTGCTGTGCACATAAAAAAAAGGAATAGACAAAACTGCTTAATATTTTCCTCTCAGCTTCTGCATGTTGAAGGGTAATAGTGGTGGTTGTTAGGGGTATGACTGCAATTCTATCCCCTTTCTGGACTCGGAGTCCAGTCTTTGAGGTAAGTAGTGTACTGCTCGTACGTGTCTTTAGCTGAAATGTTGTTCTCCTATCTGTACAACATGGGATCTGGCAGCAGGGTCATGTGCGCGCTAACTGCTTTTTCGGATCAGAACACGTGGAAACTACTCCCCCTGTGTCATTTAACACAACTCCTTAGAAATCCAATATATAAATTACATAAAGGGATACAGATCAATAACCCTTACTGAATGGTGTGCATCCATCACTGTTACAAAAGCAGGCAGACTAGGAGGGATGCTACAGATGTTGGAGGGCATTCCTACCATTCTTTATGCAGAACAAATGTACTGGGTTAGACAGAAGGGTCTGGTTCAGACCATTCATCACGTTTCTGAAAAGCCTGCGGCTGATGGTTAGAAAGAGATTTTCCTCCTGCAGAATGTTTTTTGCAGGCTTCTGTCAGTCAGCTGCCTTGAAGACAGCTTAAATTGTATTTTGAATGTTGAATGGTTCTCATGGTTTTAGCCGAGCTATTCAAAAAGTAAAAATGTCATTACTGTTTGTGCCCTGACTTCTATTTCACATTTTTCTCATTTGTGAGAGTTGGAAAATTTTCCAAATTATTGTGTTGTCTGAAAGCAAAGGTGATAAATTTCAGTGCTCTAAATGGGAGACTGTGGATGTTGTGGCAGACTGAAAAATGAGGACCTTTGAAACCCAGTGGCTTTCAGCGTGAATCTTTGCACTAGTGCAATGGTAAGATGAGAATAACTTTTGAATTACTTAGCTGGAAAGAGGTCAGAGCTCTAGAATTGACGCCATATTATTTGCCCTTCCTGGCCAACAGTTTTTGATGTTGAAGAATAACGTATCTCGGACATTGCATGCTCAGTTGGCAGCTGGGAAATTGCAGCTGAAAATGGGAGATGACAAACATCATCTTCATGGAGGTCACAGCACCTGTAATTCTCCAAAAGACAGTTGATGCATCTTTTTACCTAAATGCAATGTTTTCAGGAGAAATACTTAAAAATGAAATCATAAAATAAGGGGGAAAAAAAGGACCTTTCAGAAGCCAAACTGAAAAATATCAGACTGAGAAAATAAAAATAGGCCTGAACACTGCCATCCTAACTAAAAATTATGAATTCTTTTTATTTTTAAATTAATTTGAGATATTCTGTTCTTTTCCTCCTCTCAGCCATTTCACATGCATCTTTAGCATCCCGAATTTGGTTTGAACTGCTTGTCTGCCTGCACAGGATTTTGACATATCCTGAAGATGTTTCGCTTCTGTCAGATACAGTGAGAATCCTTCCTGGAAGCATTTGCATTGCTGGAAGGCAAAAGCCAGTTGGAAAAGCGATCAGTACCTGTAGCAGTAGTACTGGTGTTGCAGGTGGACGTGCTCAAACAATGTCAAAACCAGGCTCACTTCTGTTACTGAAGCTTTGTGGGAATGAAAAAAAGGTGGAATACTGGTATATGACCAAAAAATTTAATACAGAGTTTGCTTACAAGTGTTAACTAGCATATTTTACCGTCGTTCCCTGCTAGGATGCTATCTCGCTCATTCCCTGGCAATTGACTCAAGTGGTTGTATAGAAAGTGTGGTCACAAACCATGCAGATCTGACTCTCATTGAAGTTGCATGTGGCTACTTTAGGACTGAGTTTGATCCTCTTGCTAGTTACGTGGGTGTTTTTGGTTTTTTTTTGTTCTTCTCGAGGCTACAAGCACAAACCTCACAGGATTGTTGAGAGGATTTCATTGTATGAGATTTTTGTGTTATGTCCTCTTTGGTTAAGTGTTCTGAAGTTGTGCTGTATGTATCCTCATAAAGGAAGCAATTCACTTATGTTTAAACTTTTCAGTACCTGAACCAGAGTTCAGGCCCTCAGGTGTCTTATCTCTCCAGCAACAACTGAGACAATGGTGCTTTATTTTTGCAAGATAAATATTCAAGCCTGTGGAGTCTCAAGTTTTGGTAGGTAGGTAGTGATGTTTGCTGTTAGGTTTTTGTTGATTTATTTATTTTTTTAAAAGTTATGGAAGCTTGACTTTTGCAGTGGGGCTTTCACAGATACACAATGACAGCCCCAGTGCATCACTGGGTGCATTGCCTGTTAGAAGCTGGAAATCATAGAATGGTTAGAGTTGGAAGGGACCTCCAAAGGCCATCTAGTCCAACCCCCCTGCAAGGAGCAGGGACATCCCCGACTAGGTCAGGTTGCTCAGAGCCTCATCCAGCCTGGCATTGAACGTTTCCAGGGATGGGGCCTCCACCACCTTTCTGGGCAACTTGTTCCAGTGTTCTACTGGAATCTGCTCCATGACCTTGCCAGGCACAGAGGTGAGGCTGACCGGCCTGTAGTTGCCCGGGTTCTCCTTGTTCCCCTTTTTAAAAATTGGGGTTATATTCTCTCTCTTCCATTCAGTCAGCAAAAGATGTAGCTGAAAATTATACATTTCTCTTAGTGGCTGGGGACCTAAATATTTTTTTTTGCAATTGGTTTCCTTATATTGGATCTTAACTTTTAACCATAAAAAATAATTTATTAGGATTACAGTTCCTAAAATCAAGCTAAGAAGTACTCAGAGTGTTGTCCCAGATCTGGGTCTGTTTACCCAGTATACAGAAACCAATTAACACACCGAGTAGAGGTATTATTTTATTTCATGTTTGCACAAAGGTGGGTGCTAGGTGGTATCCCACAAAGCTAACACACATCTTAGAAATACAGAGGGTCTTTTTTATATAAAATAATAACAAGGAAGAAATCATGATAAAATAACTGATTGGTTACCCATACTTTTCCCACTGCCCATGATTACATATGTTCATGTGTTAAACATTTAGGGAGCTCCTCTTCATTAGTGTGCTCGTTATTCATAAGAGGGTGTAATTTTTAGCATTAAAATAATCTAAAGGTAGTTTAGGACATGAATTTTGGTTAGGGCCCAGTGTAGGCTTGTATAACAAACCATAGATCACCTACACACAATATACACTTGACAGGTCTATGAATATACTGTTGTCCTTGACTAGGATGCCTGTCCTCGTTGGTAGGGGGAGTTTCCATCTCCGTCTCCAAGGACGCTTGGCCTTTGTAACCTTTAATTTGTTTCTACCTACATTTCCCTCTTTTTGAGACTTATGATTTATCTTATTTAAGAAGTTTCAACTTTTTTAGAGATCCATTCCTATTTTTCAGTTATCTCAACAAAGAAGTTATCTTATGTTTGTACTATTAGGATCTTATTGGAAGTGTTTTTTCTTTTTGAGAAGACTTTATAACCAATCATAATTGTCTTTCTTTTATAGAGAATAAATTATCTTAATAGTACTTTAGTATGGGCCTAAGTATAATTTGTTATTTCAGTCTTATTACATTTCGAAGGGGGTTCAAATTTTTAAAGATTTTCACATTTTAACTTGAGAAATGTAATTCATAAATTGAATGCAACTTCCAGCTGGAAACATGTTCTTGACTTTAACTTTTGGAATATTCTTTTCTCTAACTTCAGTTGTTTTCTTAACTGTACATATCACTATGTCATATTAATGTCAAAGAATCTTAAAATGGTATAGTTTTTCAAAAGTGTTGGAGGGGTAGATATTCCCAACAGGCAGGCAGTGAAAACTTCCTCTATCAAAGTTTAACTAGTTAAATAAAAAGTGGTAGTATGTACAACATTTTTAGTTAGTTTTCTACACATTTTTGGACTGTTTCGGTTTTTGGAAGAACATAGTTATTGCTGCAACCTGGAAAAGAAACAGAAATACATAACCTTTTATTTTACAGCTTGATCACACAGAAGTACAGTTTTTAAGGGTCCTGCTGGAATGGGTTTCCACTTGTTTTCAGGTTCTGGCAGAGGGGCGGGTTTGACTTGCATGTAGTGGATTCAAGAGTTGATTTTTTTTTTTCTACTTTTACAGCGGTGTAGGTGGTCAGCAGGATCATGTAGGGTCTTTTCCACTTTTCCTTTAATGGCTCATTTTTCTAGGTGTGAATGTTAACCAAGTCTCCAGGTTGAAAATTGTGTATCAACAAATCCAAAGGCAAAGGTATTGGTTGAGGTATCTACACAAGGAGGATAAAACGCATGAAAGAAACAACAAATAGTTTTTCAGCATATTTTCCCCTGTAACATGCAATTTTCTGACATAGCTTTGAAAATTGTTTTTTCAGGGTCTAATTTATTCTACCTCTCCATTAGACTGTGGTCTCCATGGGGTAGGTAAATATCACTTAAATTGGAGAAATTTTGATGCTGTCAGGACTACCTCTGAAATAAAATGAGGCCCATTGTCTGCGGATATTTCTTCAGGGATTCTAAACCTTGGAATTATTTTTTTTTTAATAAAGCTTTAATTACTTCTCTAGCTCAATTGGTGTGGCAAGGGAAAGCTTCTGGATATCCTGAAAAGGTATCTGTTCAAACAAGTAGATGTCTGTATTGTCCATGCTTTGGCAACTCGGATAAATCTATCTGCCAGTATTCCCTGGGAGCTGTTCCTCTTTTCACGTCGCCTGCTGGTGGCTTCCTTTTGTATCTTGGGGTTATTCGCATAGCAAGTCCGGCATCTTTTTATTATTGCCAGTTCTTGTGCCAATATGTTACCGAACAGAGTAGGACTATTTTTAAATCCTTGAGGGAGTACAGTCCAACACAGTTGTGTCTTTCTTCTTGTTGTGGGACTTTCCTATTTAAAGGCAAAGATTGTCTGGCTTTGTTTGTCCACTGGGAAATAAAAGAAAGCATCTTTTAAGTCCAAGACAGTAAAATAGGCATTTGTATCAGATACTGAGGCTAGCAGAGTATAAGGATTTGGTACAGCAGGGTGTATGTCCACAGTTATTTGATTTGAGAATGAGGCTTCCTCACTGGTAAAGTAGAAGTATTAAATTTAAATTGACGCTCTCTAAGTAGTCTATATTGTATGAAGGTACCTATCAAGGCCTCCAATCCTTTACATGCATCCAGCCTGATAAGGGTGTTGGCTTACCAGGCATCTCCCTGGTTTAAGTTTTATTTTAATTGGAATCACATTTTTGTTCCACCTGGCTTCTTCGAGGCCCACATCAGAGGAATTACTACATTCAATGCTGTATCCAGGATGTATTTTCATGTTATTCTGAGCTCTTGTCCATCAGTAAGCAGATTTGAGTTTTCCATGCTGTTTCTTTAGGGATGTGTAGCTGTACAGAATTCTCGGAGAACATCACTTGAGCATTTAATTTACATAACATATTTCATCTAAGCATTGGAAGGGGGCATTCTGGCATATATAGAAACTCATGAGTCAATTTGGTATCTCCAATTGTACATGTTATACATTGTAGAAATAGCTGCAAGGTTTTCCTTCCTGTTACTCTCACAATTGGCACTGAGGTTTTGTATAGGGGTCCTTTGCAACTAATTATTACAGAATGAGTAGCCTCACTGTCGATCAAAATGTTTATTAGGTCATTTCTCAGCTTTACTGGAACCAGGGGCTCTACTGGGGAAACTTCAATATTTTCCCCCAGTCCACGTCATTCTGTCTCAGAATCACCCAGCACCATCGTATTGATATTTTCAACTTCCTTTTTTCCATCCTTCTCAGGACACTTATTTTTTCAATGCCCCTCTTGCCTGTAAATTGCACACTGATTGAATTCCAATGGAGGACACCTTTTGGGTCCTATTTCTCTTTTCCCATTCCTTTGGGTTCCTTCTCAGTCTCCTCTGCCTTTCCCTCCTGGCGCTCTTCTGTTTACTATTGCTGCAGCCAAGAGAGAAGCCTGTAATTTCAGCTTAGTGTGCACCTTCTTTTCCTTTTTCTACTCTTTGTTGTTATACACTTCGTAGGCTATTTCAGTCAATTGAGAGAGATGGACATACCTCCGTCCACATTTAGTGTAGAATCATAGAATGGTTAAGGTTGGAAGGGGCCTTCAAAGGTCATCTAGTCCAACCCCCTTGCAAGGAGAAGGGACATCCCTGACTAGATCAGGTTGCTCAGAGCCCCATCCAGCCTGGCCTTGAACATTTCCAGGGACGGGGCTTCCACCACCTCTCTGAGCAATCTGTTCCAGTGTTCTACCACCCTCATTGTAAAAAATTTCTTCCTAATATCTAATCTAAAGCTACCTCCCTCTACTTTAAAACCATTACCCCTCGTCCTGTCACAACAGGCCCTACTGAACAGTCTCTCCCCATCTTTCCTGTAGGCCCCCTTGAGGTACTGGAAGACCGCTATAAGGTCTCCCCGGAGCCTCCTCTTCTCCGAGCTGAACAGCCCCAACTCTCTCAGCTTGTCCTCACAGGAGAGGTGCTCCAGCCCTCTTACCATCTTCGTGGCCCTCCTCTAGACCTTCTCCAACTGGTCCATTTCCTTCTTATGTTGGGGGCTCCAGAACCGGACACAGTACTTCAGGTGGAGTCTCACCAGAACAGAGTAGAGGGGAAGAATCACCTCCCTCGACCTGCTGGCCACGCTCCTCTTGATGAAGCCCAGGATGCGGTTGGCCTTCTGGGCCGCAAGGGCACATTGCCTGCTCATGTTGAGCTTCTTGTCCACCAGCACTCCCAAGTCCTTCTCCTCAGGGCTGGTCTTGATCCATTCTCCACCCAGCCTGTATTTGTGCCTGGGATTGCCACGACCCACATGCAGGACCTTGCACTTGGCCTGGTTGAACTTCATGAGGTTGGCACGGGCCCACCTCTCCAGCCTGTCAAGGTCCCTCTGGATGGCATCCCTCCCTTCCAGCATGTCGACAGCACCACACAACTTGGTGTCATTGGCAAACTTGCTGAGGGTACACTCTATCACACTGTCCATGTCACCGACAAAGATGTTGAACAGGGCCGGGCGCAACATGGACTGCTGAGGGATGCCACTTGTCACCGGTCTCCACTTGGACATCGAGCCATTGACCACCACTCTCTGAATTCGGCCATCCAGCCAACTCCTTATCCACCGAGTGGTCCGTCCATCAAATCCATGTCTCTCTACTTTAGAGAGAAGGATGTCATGTGGGACAGTGTCAAAAGCTTTGCACAAGTCCAGGTGGATGATATCCGTTGCTCGTCCCTTGTCCACTGATGCTGTCACTCTGTCATAGAAGACCACCAGATTGGTCAGGCACGATCTGCCTTTGGTGAAGCCATGTTGGCTGTCACCAACCACCTCCTTGCTCTCCATGTGCCTTAGAATGGTTTCCATGCTTCATCTGCCCCATGACCTTGCCAGTCACAGAGGTGAGGCTGACTGGCCTGTAGTTGCCCGGGTCCTCCTTATTCCCCTTTTTAAAAATGGGAGTTATGTTCCCTCTCTTCCAGTCATCGGGGACCTCACCAGACCTCCACAACTTTTCAAATATGATGGCCAGCAGCTTGGCAACTTCATCCACCAGTTCCCTCAGGACCGACGGACGGATCTCATCAGGTCCCATGGACTTGTGCACCTTCAAGTTCCTCAGGTGTTCACGAACCCGCTCTTCCAGTACAGTGGGTGGTTCTTCATTCTTCCAGTCCCTGCTTGTGCCTTCCACAGCTTGGGTGGTGAGACAAGAGCCCTTATCGGTGAAGACCGAGGCAAAAAAGTCATTGAGTGCCTCAGCCTTCTCCATGTCCTGGGTAACCAGGACACCAGTTTCCTTCCGGAGGGGGCCTACATTCTCCTTGGACTTTCTTTTGTCCCCTACATACTTATAGAAGCCTTTCTTGTTGTTTTTGACATCCCTGGTCAGATTCAGTTCCATCAGGGCTTTAGCCTTCCTCACCCAATCCTTGGCCACTTGCACAGCCTCTCTGTAGTCCTCCCAGGCTACCTGTCTCTGCTTCCACCCTCTGTAGGCTTCCTTCTTTACTTTCAGTTGGTCCAGGAGCTCCTGACCTTTTTGCCAGGAGCTTTGTTCTTCATCAGGATGCACCTCTGCTGAGCTTGGAGGAGGTGCTCCTTGAATGTGGACCAACTTTCCTGGGCCCCTCTTCCCTCCAGGGCCGCCTCCCATGGCACTTTGCCCATCAGGGCAGACAAAGCGGTTAGAAATACAAGGGGTCTTTTATACAAAATAATAACAAGAATTCATAACAAGATAACTGATTTGTTAACCATACTTTTCCCTCCACCTATGATTACATGTGTTCATGGTTTAAACATCTGGGGGGATCCTCTTCATTAGCATGCTCGTTATTCATAAGAGAATGTAATTTTTAACATTAAAGTCACCGAAGGGTAGTTTAGGACACAAAGTTTGGTTAAGATCCTAGATAAGCCTATGTAACAAACCATAGATCACTACACACAATATACACTCAACAGGTCTATGAATATACTATTGTCCTTGACCAGAATGGCCTATCCTTGTTAATAAGAGGATTTTCCATCTCCAAGGATACCTGGCCTTTGTAACCTTTATTTGTTCCCACCTACAAGAGCACTCCTGCAGACTTACAGACTGTGTGAGGTAGGGCAGACACCATCTATTTGTAATACTGTGCAGCATCCTCATCCTCAATTTGCTTGGGTTCAGTCAGTACCTATGGTTTCTTTGTGCATTAAATCCATGGTCTGAATTGTTTGGGTAACCCTTCCTGCACTCCTGGGGAAGTCCTGTCTTCAAGGCTTACTGACAGGGATGTCGCTACAGGTAGTAGGCACTGCTGCAAGGAAACCCTTTTTGCTGTTTGCGTGGATGGTGGAAATAAAAAATCTTCGAGAATTGATGGTTGATACTTTACTGGCAATAAAAGTGACAAGATAAAAAGAGACATTAATATATTTAAATATTGTGTCAGGTTAAACTTAGGGTTCTTGCTTGGTAGCTTCCAGCCTGTAGTTCATATAGACTGGGCAGGGGAAGAGTCCATGTTAAATGTCATGAAGTGACTCAGGATAACCAAGAATATTGTTAATGTTACAACTTGGTTGATCTGCTGACTAGCTACCACCAAAAGGGGAGCTTTCTCCATTCTCCCTTTCTTTCCTACAATAAGCTATCTCACAATGTTAAATTAGTAAAAAATCTGCACTATAAAAAAACCTGGTTTGTCTCCCCAAGAAGTCAGACAGACAGTGCTATTTACCAGCACAAGGAGGGGACTGGGAATGTGTATGCAGAGGTTACAATGCCTCAGCCTTAACATTGGTTGAAAACCCAGCCAAAAGGACAAAAAGTAAAAAGCAGAATCTACTGCTATGTTTTATGACACACATACATATTAGTTTTGTCATTTTGGTTATGGAAAGTATTTTTCTAAATGGGAACAAAAATAATGTGTCAATCTTTCCTCTTTCAAACAGGAAGCAACAACTTTATATGGCTCATGTCTGACAACATGCACCACCAGTGGCTGCTGCTAGCTGCATGCTTTTGGGTGATATTCATGTTCATGGTTGCTAGCAAGTTTATCACACTGACTTTTAAAGACCCAGATGGTAAGTTCAACTTTAATGTTTGATGTGAAAGAGAAAATTGAATAGTGCTTCACACAAATACTCCTTCTGTGCAGAGTAGTTCTCGGCATGTTACCACTTCTTCAGTAGCATTGAGAACAGAACAAGTAAATTTCTAGAACTGACAGTGCTGATACTAACTTTCTTCTTTTCTTGGTAGAAGTCTTCAAAATTAACATAATGTTGGGGTTTTTTTTTATGGTTAAGAACAGAGAGGGTCATATTTGGAAGTACTGTTTTGTGAGGTCCACTGAGGTACAATCAGTTTCAGTATCTTGATCTACTAGGAGTAGAAGTCATGTGCAAAACAATGGAGCACAATTACCTGTTCAAAGGCAAAGGAGATTCACAAGGAATTAAAGACTTCATTTCACATTACACTAGTTTCTACCCTCTTGTGACTGCTAATCCTGTGGCTGCAGTGTTACGTAAAACTTGTGGAAAGTTTTATTTCATTTGCCATGCAGTTAGCCTAGCCTCTTCTGCCCTGCTTCTTGCATTCAGTTTTATCCTCTGCTGTTTGACTGACAAACAGCTTATAGGCTTTTGCTTAGCTTAAGTAGCCTAGATGGTATTAAGCTGATGAGGAATTTAAGCCATTTGATGACACCACACAGCATGTTACACTTTTCCCTCTGCTGAGGAGCTACTGTTACAAAGCCATCCTACAGAGAGTTTACGTTGAAGGTGATGGTGTGACTTACAGTACTAAGAGATCTGTATTTCTGCCTCTTCCTAAGATAGGCAAAAAAATGTGGAACTTTTGAAGTGCTGACAGCACTAGTGCCATTTGTTTCATTGACTTGATAGTGGACAGGTGTGTTGAGTGTACCTTTTCAAATAGTGTACTTCTGTGTGGAGATTTATTCAGCAGGTCGTACAGATGAGAACTGTAGGCTAACTTAGCTTTCATTGGTTCCAGCTGTTTTTTGAGCCCTAGAATGCCTGCAAATAAGCTGATCTTATGTTAGGTAGTTCAATCTTACAGTATTTCGTTCTGTGCCAACTCTTGTTTCCCAGCTCAGCTATTCTTTGAACGGTTCTTTCCACCAGAATTTGTTAGGAGAATTAAAATGTAGTTTAAAAAAGTTACTAGAGTACACCCTTTGCATTTACTTGCTTTTTATTATCTTTGTTTTCCAATTTCTCTCTTTTTTTGGTCTATGCTGAATCTTCCTTCCTGTGTGAATAGTTCTCTGAGCAGAAGATTGTGTAATTTCTCAAGCTCCAGTCCTGCAAAGGCATGACTGTGGTTAAGTGTATGTATGTGTTGGAGATACCAGTGTTTGTACTGGGACTAATGAAGGGAAATAATGTGAATATACCAACAAAATTTTGGAGGAAGTCCCAGCAGGATGGCCAGTCCTGGAGGAGCTCTTCTAGACTTAGTAAAATATAGCTTGTCAGAAATTTTCCTTATTTGAATGTATCTACTTAGCAGCTAGAACAAAACTAGCAGATGCTCAATGAATCAATGTTCTTTTGTTTAAGCCTTTTACTGATGTCTTGGGTGCATGAGCAATAGGAACTTCTTAATGAGAAGGAGCCAGTTTCTGTCCATCATCTCTTATAGCATCTGCAGGCATGCTTTTACCCAGTTTTAATGAAAGATACTTTAACTGCTCTTGCACTGAGTCAGATTACTTTGATTTTGCAGAAGGGTACGGTAAAGTAAGTCTGTGCACAACAATATTTACTGTAACTGATTGCTTGGATGCTTGCATTATTTTCAGTTTTAACTTGCTTTTTCTTGCGTGGCCTTTGTTAAAATCCAGTGTAGGCAGAGTAGAGTACTCCCTTAAGAGAAGAATATGGCAGTACACAAGTTTTCTCAACCATGAAACAGTAAGCTACTCTGGATGCAGATGAAGAAAGATATTAATAGGAGAAACTATATGAACGGAAAAGTAGTCCAGTGTTTATGGAACTAAATTTTCAAGGAGAAATCATGCTTTGTGATAGAGAAGGCTGCTTCAAATTATTTTTTATCTTTCTGCACCATGTAAATAAAGCCACAGCCTTGTGTTATTTTTTCAGTTTTCCTGTAGCTTGCCAGTTGCAAAAGATGTAAAGATTTCTTCCCTTATGTATTTTAAGTTGATCTCAAACCATTAGCTGCCCTAAAAGTCACCAGAAAAGAACAAGAGTATCAGCTAAGTTTGTTCTTTCATTGTGGGAGTCTCTAAGGAAGGTTCTCAGTCCCGTAATAAAGGAATAAACTTTATTGCTGGTTGGAGGTGTTTATTTAGAGCACCAAAGAAATAAAAGATGGTCCTTACTGACACTTCTGGTAATGTCTAAGAGCTTACAACAGAAGAAATCTGTCTATGAGGGGAGGGAGAAACCTGACAGATTAAGTTTTTTAATTTGGATGTGCTTTGAGAAGTTTATTGAAAAATAAAATCCTCCTACTGTCAAGTCCATATAGTTATACTTGATTGTCTCCGATCGTGATGCTGGGATTTATGATTTCTGTGTCTCTTTGCACAGGTTTTTTTTGTTTGGTTTTTTTTTTTAAACTAAAATAAAAGATAATGGACATGTTTCTTTGATAAAACTCAACTGAAGTTGTATCTTAAATTCCCACAGAGTACATCCTTTAAAGTATTTCTAGTCAGTCTCATGTCTGGTCTGGTACCTTCCCATTTGGAATCAAATCCTAATGTTTTTGTAACCTTAATACTGAAAATGATGTTTGGTTGTGTTAGTCATAAAGCAAAAATAATTGCCTTCTCCCCTACCTTCTGTAATGCTCTTGTCTCTCTTCCTTCTTTAGGCTACGGTGCCAGGCAAGAGCCATTGATACTGACAGCTGTGACAAAAGTGGAGGAGGTACATGTGCCAGAGGAAAAACATTGGTCTGAAGAATTCCAGGTGCATACTGTTGAGATAAGGGTTACATGTGTTAAAGAGTGGGAGAAAATAAGAGATGAAGTAAGGGTTTCCTGTTAAAAGGAATTGCTGTACAGGAATTATTTATTCAGACTGTTCTATTTAGATAGAGCCAACAGAACTCATTTTAGCTTCACAAAGCTAGTTTGTTATGGTAACCTGCTGTCTGTTTCATCTGAATGATTCAACTTAATGTGTTTCCACTTCTAGGAGGAAATCATTACAGTATTCCTTTATCAAGTCAGAACAGTAATTTTTGCTAGCCTTTTGAGTATAATGGCCCAATTTTAGATTACTCGTATTCTGCCTTGCCATAGCCATCAGGTTTGTGGTTCTTGAGGGCAGTTCTGTGTCTTGTCTATTCTTTTAGTTCTCTGCCCAATCTCTCTGATTCTTTTTAACAGTCTCCATTTCTTTTTTATGTTTTGTGCTCTCTGTGCTTCACATCTCAGCGTTTTTTCAAAGTAGAACATGAACACAAACGTATTCAATACACGTTGATCCTTTAGATGTATAGTTCTGTGCTTTCAGCAGTAAAGGAGAACAAATGTGGTACTTGCTAATCTACAGGGAAACTCTGCAAATCCCTATGCAAATGTAAGTTTGAGAATAGTTGCATAGTGGGCTAAGGCAAATTTTTTCCATTGGTTACATAAGTCATCTTATGGTTAAAATACTTCTGTGATGCAGCATGAAAAATAGGTTTCTCTTTGAACGTGACGCTTTTCTATGTTAAAAACCCAAAATTTAAGTTATCCTCAAAATACTTGGGAGAAATACTTTGTTCAATGGAAGGATATTAAAACTCACTACACATACGCTTTTGCAGCCAGATACGTGTAGTGAGTTTTAATATCTTCCTTTACTTGTATGGAAGAGGATAATAACATTTCTGGATCTAAAACCCTTCCATCTTGACTTCCTGATAGCATGAAACGCTGAACAAAAATATTAATCCTGGTTGCATGCAAAAGGAATTGTTTTGACAGATAGGCAATCTGTTGGGCTGTTCAGATTACATTCTGACCAGGAGATACGGGAGAAGAGTAACAAACAGAAAAAGCAGAATGACATTTTTTTTCCTTATGGATGATTGAGACAAAAAGTAAAATAATTCATTTTTTCATGTGTAGCTTGGACACTGTAACTAAAACCGTAGAAGGTTTTAGTGGAAGGCACATTTGAAGATCATCTAGCTCAATACCCCTGCCGTGGGCAGGGACATCTTTCACTAGATCAGGTTGCTCAGAGCCCTGTCCAACCTGACCTTGAACACTTCCAATAATTGGGCAGCCACAGCTTCTCTGGGCAACCTGTTCCAGTGTCTCACCACCCTCATAGGAATTTTTTTTTTCCTTACATCTAATCTAAATCTACCATCTCTCAGTTTGAAACCATTATCCCTTGTTCTGTCACTACAGGCCCTGGTGAAAAGTCTCTCTGTCTTTCCTATAAACCCTCTTTAAATACTGAAAGGCCACAATAAGGTCTTCCCGGAGCCTTCTCTTCTCCAGGCTGAACACTCCAACTCTCTCTGAGTTTCATCATAGGAGAGGTGCTCCAGCCCTCTGATCATCTTCGTGGCCCTCCTCTGGACCCTTTCCAACTGGTCCATGTCATTCTTATGTTGGGGACCCCAGAACTGGACACAGTACTCCAGGTGGAGTCTCACGAGAACGGAGCAGAGGGGTAGAATCACCTTCCTCAACCTACTGGCCACGCTTCTTTTGATGCAGCCCAGGATACATTTGACTTTCTGGACTGCAGGCACATGTTGACAGCACATATCCAATTTTTCATTCATCAGTATCCCCAAGTCCTCCTCTGCAGGGATGCTCTCAATCGGTATGTCCCCTCCTCTTTATTGATATTGGGGATTGCCAACTGTGTAAATCAATTAGTGGAAGGGGGAAGATTTGTCAGCAGAAATTTGAAATTTCCCATCACCTGTTAATCAAACAAGCTCCTTTTTCCTCTCTCCCCACTAATCATGAGGCAGAGGTGGTTCCTGTGTCTCAAAAAAATGAGACACATCAAACAATTATCTATTTTTTGGGAGAGGAATCCTACCTATTTCTCTCATTTGCCACAGTAATTGCACTGATGGTCATTGTGTGAATTTTTGTCCACTTAATTTTGTTGCAGCTTGGATAAATGGAAATACTGAATGCCTACAGGTGCTAGGAAACAATACAGAACTTTTATCCTAAATTCTTCTTTCCCAGCCAGATGGTTCAGCATTTCTAAGCTGCATCTTCTCAGGGATTAAAGCTTAATTCCTGTTGAAATTCCTGTCCCAACACCTCAGAAGCTTTCTTACTTGCTGTTGAAGCTTTGTGGGAGTTCCAGTATTTGGTCAAGGCATGTTGTATCCACACATATAAGACCCTTCTTCTATGCAGTGGCCTTAAATTATTTTATGGAAAAGCTCTTACTACTGTGTGCTACTACAGAATGACTTAAGGGTTGAACCAATGTGTATAGCAGCCACACAGGAAGGAAACTGTGTGCTACTTTAGTTAATACGTAACAAAGTTTTAATCATGAATCTGGGAGTCGTTAGGATGCACAGTTTGGGGATTTTTATACTTTAGAAATTTGATCTGGAAACTAAATTCTTGCACATTTACGTTGGGTTTGTTTGTTTTGTTGTTTTTTTTTCTTTCCCCTCTCCATTTCATAAAGCCAACAGGAAAAGCTTTTTCTGGAAATCTGATCCGTCAACCCCTGGTTCATATGGAAAGACTTGAGCTTCTCAGGAATGTCTGCAGAGACACTGCATTGAGAAATCTCTCTCACACTGCAGTTTCCAAATTCGTCTTGGACCGAATATTTGTGTGTGACAAGCACAAGATCCTGTTTTGTCAGACGCCAAAAGTGGGCAACACTCAGTGGAAAAAAGTCTTGATCGTTTTAAATGGTATCTACTCTGCTGTGGGTATGTGGGTTTCTTTGAGGAGGAGGAAATAACAGAATTAGTCCAACTGGGACAACACAAGAATGGATTCTTTCTGCTTTTCTGTACATTGATACTTAATTACAGCCTTTCATTCTTCACAGTTGCTCCTAGTCCTTTCAAAACATCTCTTAAAGAAAATAAATCTGTTCTTTCTGTGAAAATAGATATTGATATTGCTTGGCTCAAAAGTGGTTTGAGTCATGAAAGAGTACCCATATGTATGTGGTAGGTAGATTGTTACCTTTGCAAGGGTGGCACTACTTTATAACATTTGAAACAAGTAAATTACAAGGTATCATAATTCCCTAAGAAACAATAGTACAAAACTTCTGACTTGAAGCCACTGACTTTTAACTAGGGTTTTTTAGCCATGAAGAAAGGTAGTTAAAACTTGGAAGCTGCTGTTGGCCTGTACTGCTGAAATCTTGTGTGTGTGCTATCAGTGAGCCATCATAGGAGTTATGAAGATTCTGAGGTGCTTAAGGCGATAGTTTGGTCAACAAAGATATTTTACAAGGGACTGTAAAAGGAGGAGTAGAGGGACTAGTGTGTTTGATAACAATCTACAAGGTAAACACTGCCTGCCTATATGTAGCCTACCATCCCCTTTTATTAGCCTAGTATGCCAATAAAAATAACTCGTTTCCTAAGGGTTTTCTGTTGTACCACTGCCTGCACACATAAGCTTAAGTTGATCATATTTAACATAACACACCGTTGACATGAGAGCCTCTTGCCTGTCTGCGCACCAAGACTGTGAGTTTGCTACGTATAGTCAGGTCAGCTGAGGTCTTTCTGTGGTTTTGCAGGTGGCATAGCTCGCCAAGATGTGAGCAAAACCTGGACATTGTAAACCCAGCTTTCTTATAACAAGCACCCTGTGAACAGCCAGCTCTGCACTTGTGGTTTTATGTTTTCTTTACCTGGTGTGAGCTAGTTTACACACCCAGAAGGAAACGGTCACAAATCAGCAAAGGAACTGTGTCCCTCAGCAAAACTTTTGTGGCAAGCAGTATGTCTTTAAAAACTTTAGTATCAGTTTCAACTTTGATATATGGATGGGAGCTGAAAATCCAGCAAAGATACGCACACATAAAGGTATGGGCATGTGTCTTAAATCCCTATGAGAGCTACACTCTGAGAAAGTACTAATATTAAATTACATGAGTGCATTAGAAGTACCTACTCTTATCAGAATTTAACAGAGGTAACACGCAAAGAATAGCTCAGGGCAGGCAGGGATGTATTGGCTATGTTGAGTGGAGGATAACTCAATGTTTTACCAGCAGGAAACCTTTCACCTTGAGCTCCTGGCATGTTGGATACTCAAGGAAAATTGCTTCCTTGTAAACATGGGTCTCTTCTGCCTCGAGCTGCCAGTGTACTAGCATCTGCTGATGAAGACTACCACTGCAGTTGACCAAACTTCTCCTCTTTGGGTAGTTTCAGCAGGCAGAAGCAATACTTGAGGGGGAATACTTTATATCCAAATACCTAAGTGATATTTGGAGGTTCAGGATGGAGAAATGCAGCTGTGGCACTGTAGAGGAGCTAACTCGGCTACTGCTTGTACTGAATGTCTGCTCTGGATGAATGCAAGGTTTCCTTTTCTAAGGTTGTCTAAGCTGACATCTTTTGTCCACATGTAATTCTCCCAGAGTACCAAAACATGTAATTAGAAAACTTAAATTAATAAAATACAACCACCACCTTCCCCTCTACTCCCCAGTTCTGGAACAGAGAAGGCCATAGTGGCTTTCACTGAAGTAGCTTGTTTTGGAGCACCCTGTTCTTGTTGCGGGTTGGTACTCTGAAATCATGCTGTTATGTGAAGGCTTACTCCTAAAGCCCAAGGGGCCCACAGGAGATATTTCTTAAGGTCATAAAAACTTCCAGGATCAGGATCTTAAAATAAATGCATCAGAATTTAGTGATGTTATTTTGCTTGTCAGCTTATGTGCTTGCAGAAATTAATATCTGGAGGCTTTCTATTGTTAATTTTAGTGCTTTTAAATATGTATAATATTGTATGATTGGAATTTTTGTTTCAGCACAGCATAGTCATTAAAATAACTTCATGGATCATAACAGCAAAGTGGTTTTGTGTTGAAGCAGTTCCAAAAGCAGCCCACAGCATTTATTTTTTGTTGGTGGTGGAAACTCAGCCAAGAACCTGGTTCCTTCTTTGGGGTTAATCCTCAAAATCTTCCTCCATTTGTATGTGTGGGCAGAGGGAAAGGGAATGGGGACACTGAGGTGGAGAGTTACAGGCTTAGACATAATTGCTGATGATATTTGTGTAATGTGCTTTTTTGAGAGTTTTGAGGCCTTTTGGTCTTGGACCTTGATGTCACATACCCTAAAGAATTTTAACAGTTTTCAGCTTTGCAGTCAACATCTCTCATCGTTTAACAGTTTTAAACATAGTAACTATAAATGCTAAAAATACAGAAAAGAGAAAGATAAAACAAAAAGCTGTCAGCCAAAGACACACATGCTTGTTTGTGCTCACTTTTTTCCCTTTGAATGATTCACTTGCTGTCTCTCTTTGATTTGTCTAGGAGCATTTTCTTCCATAGAAGAGATCCCAGAAAATATTGTACACGATCATGAGAAGAATGGCCTTCCACGCTTGTCCTCCTTCAGTGACTCTGAAATTAAAAAACGGTAAGAGGTGGCTTCCCAGATGTGTCGGAGGAATTTGGAGTCAGTGATGGTGTGAGCAGTCAAGAGTTCAACTGAAGTCCATATCTGGGATTGAGGATAGCGAGGCTTCTGCTCCACCACTTGTATTACAGCAGT
Source organism: Chlamydotis macqueenii (assembly GCF_036417535.1). NCBI lineage: Eukaryota > Metazoa > Chordata > Aves > Otidiformes > Otididae > Chlamydotis > Chlamydotis macqueenii. The sequence continues at coordinate 146,642,983 of NC_141556.1, read as the reverse complement.
ATTCTGTTACACTCAGAGATGTTGCTGTGACTACCTTACTACTGGCTTTGAAGGAGAACGCGGGTGTAGCTGGTGATACAGTTAGGTGAGCTGTATCCACTCCCTGTGGATATAGGGTTTCTGTAGTTCAATGCATGCCTAGTTGTTATGTGGTTCATCTTCAGAGGGGAAGGTTTAGTTGTAAGGTCCACCCTGATGCCTCGTACAGTAAATCTTACTGCCTACATGTAAGATTGTCATTGCAGGCAGATTTACTTCGTGAAGTTGAGCTGGATAGGTTTAAAATGTTAGTGCTCCTCAGACTGAGGGTATTGTCCATTCAGCTAAACTACTTTATTTTCCCGTTTGGATGATTCCTCAAAGAGCAGAAAGAATGCTTCTTTGTAGTAGAGCCTTCTAAATTACTTTGTCTAAACTTTTGACTGTGTCTGCTCTCATCTTTACTGTGCCATATATAATCCCTGTAAGGGGTGGTAGCATGGAAAGAACAGGACCGAAGGTGACAGCGGACACTTGTAAGGTTGTGCAGCAAACACTTGTAAGGTTGTGCCTGCATGCTTTTTGTGTATATGAAGCCACTCTGAAGAGTCAGCCCCTTATACATGTGGTGTCAACTATCAGTAGAGCTCAGTCCAAGGTTTGTTGCATTGAGTGGTACAAATACATTTATCATAGCTGTGCCTGTGGAAATGGGCTCACTTGATTGACAACACAGACTTGTTGGAGCAAGTCCAGAGGAGGATCACAAAGATGATCAGAGAGCTGGAGCACCTCTCCTATGAGGACAGGCTGAGAGAGTTGGGTCTGTTCAGCCTGGAGAAGAGGAGGCTCTGGGGAGACCTTAGAGCAGCCTTCCAGTACCTAAAGGGGGGATTATAGGAAAGATGGGGAGAAACTCTTTAGGAGGGTGTAACGGTTTTAAAATAGAAGGGGGTATAGATTCAGACTGTATATAAGGAAAAAGTGTTTTACAATGAGGGTGGTGAAACACTGGAACAAGTTGCCCAGAGAGATGGTGGATGCCCCATCCCTGGAAGCATTCAAGACCAGTTTGGACGGGTTGGCAACCTGATCCGGTTGGAGATGTCCCTGCTCCTTGCAGGGGGGGCTGGCCTAGATGACCTTTGAAGGTCCCTTCCAACCCAGACCATTCTGTGATTGTGTTGGTAGTGTATAACTGCTCACCTGGGGGATGAGCCATAGCTAGGGTATTTGAAGTTGAATACCATCAGGATTTGAGTTGTGCTGGAGGTGCATAATATGGATTTGGTTGGGAATTTCGAAATAAATTATCAGAGTTTAGGTGTAGAGAGAGGAGTGGTGTGGATCTGTTGATCTAGTTTGCTGATCTCTAGCTATGCCTGGTTAGGAGTAAGTCAGGAGAACCTGAAGACTGATCCAAGCACCTGTTGAGGCTGGACAGAGTTCATCCACTTATTTCAGTGATTATTGTTCTCTAAATCTCCTTTCTCAGCCATTTACTGAAATAAACTTTGTTTTCAATTTACTCCTCCTACAGATAATCTCTGACTACGAAATATAGTTCAGTGGTAACACAACAAAATGTGAAATTCTGTTGGAAAAAGTGGTCTCATGAAAGTAATGTTGTCAGCCACTATTGAAAGCATGACAAAATGTCAAATAAAATACCAGACCTTTTTTTTTAACTTATACAGTGATTTATCTAACTACCTGCCAGTAAAAAATAGAGCCCTCTGTATGCATTTAGCTGCAACAAGCCACTTTTTCCATATCTTTGTGTATTTTGTTTCTTGAGCTTAATCACATGGCATTAAAAATATCTTTGACTCGGAGCTTTCAGCATCTTTTCAGCATCTTTTGTCTCCTATTTATGTGGATTGAGATAAACTAAGCTCCTCCAGTTTGAATAAAATGTGAAAACAAGGATGAATTATTTCCACTTTGCACTGTATACAAGAAACTGTTAGTAAGAAGACAGAAATTGTATTTCTAGTCTGCTTGATTATAATATTGATAGACTATGCAAGTGGTTTAAGATTCATATTGCTGTGTCTGTAGGCAGAGTTTATGTATGTTTTGTAAGTCTTTGCTAAGCACACTTCAAACACTTTGCTAAACACTTTTCTTAATTATTTAATTTCCTATTTTTTTTCCTTCCTCTGTTTAGACTGAGTTTGTACTTCAAGTTTTTTATTGTTAGAGATCCATTTGAAAGACTTATTTCTGCATTTAAAGACAAGTTTGTGCACAATCCTCGGTTTGAACCTTGGTACCGACACGAAATTGCTCCTGGCATCATTCGTAAATATAGAAAGAATCGCACAGAGACCAAAGGGCTGCAGTTTGAGGATTTTGTGCGCTATCTGGGTGACCCTAATCACCGATGGCTGGATGTTCAGTTTGGTGACCACATCATTCATTGGGTAACATATGTGGAACTTTGCGCCCCCTGTGAAATCACATATAGTGTGATAGGACACCATGAAACCCTGGAGGACGATGCTCCGTATATCTTGAAAGCAGCTGGCATAGACCATCTGGTATCATACCCGACGATTCCACCAGGCATAACAGCGTACAACAAAACAAAAGTAGAGCGGTATTTTTCGGGAATTAGCAAGAGAGACATAAGACGCCTCTATGCGCGGTTTGAAGGCGATTTTAAACTCTTTGGTTATCGGGAGCCAGATTTCTTGCTTAACTGATGCCTAGGACAAGCTCTGAAGAAGCATCTCATGGATTAATATAAGCTTGCCTGAATACCAGCTGCAACACTGACAGAGCTGAGAATGACCATTTGTTTTCTAGCTTTTTGATGTTGCTCCATTTTTCAGTGAAATATTTGTCATCTGAACAAGTAGGGGCTTACAGTTGTTGTTTACTGACCATGTTTTCAATATGTTTCGTTGCAATCTGTTAGGAATAAAGTCTCTTTTACCGGAAATACAGAATTCCACTTCTCCCCTCTTCCCTCCAGGAAAAAAGAGGGAGAACGAATGGGCTATAATCTTCTCCTCTCTCTCCCAGACAGAATGCCATTTAAAAAATGTTGTGAAATATTTATAAAGATGGCAATTTCACTCTGACATATGAGTGAACTTCACAATTCATGCTCCTGGGAAAGGCATGTAGTCTCTCATGAGCTTTGAAAATGAGAGGCCAGTACAGGACTAAAAATTGATTAAGTGCTTGACAAGTAAAATCATCTAGGCTGCCATAATAACAGTAATGCTGATCTAATCTCGTTTTTGTTTGTCACAAAATGAACCTAATTAGACAGAACCTTTAGAGGTGTTAAAGAAGGGACTGGTTCTGGAGGCCAGTTGTTGTTGTATTTTTGTCAAGTGTTTACTGTACTTACTACTGGTATATTGAGCCTCGTAATTCTACTTCTGATTTTCAAAATATTATTCAACTCCTGGCTGTGTAAGTTATTTGAAAACACCAGATGCAAATGAAGCATAGAAGAAATATGAAACTGCTAGGGAAGCTTTAAGGAAAATTAATTTAAAATAAAGTATTAATTGTATTTGCAGGAGCACATATAGAAGTCATGAGATGCTCTCTAAATATGACACAATTGAACTTGGTTTGTCTTGTAACAGTTAAGATTAATAAAAAAGCCACAAAAGCAAAATGTCATATAAAAGAGCTGCTAGAGTTAATTGGATTAACAATCTGCCTTTTTCTTATATCCAGCCTTGCTCAATATTCAGTACCTCAGAGACCAGAAAATTTACCCCCCTCTGAAAATTTCATCTCCCTACTGCTAAAGGAGACAGGATGAATCCGTGATTTTTCCAGTGATTCATTGCCATGGCATCCCAACTCAACAATGCCCAACATTTGTATTACCAGTGGGGTGAGTTGGCAACTTGCCAGCAGTATGAACGTCGCTTAAATTTGTGTATCCATTTTATGCATTAAAAAAAAAGAAAGATGGAACTGAATGAATGCAGCCATCATATTTGCCTGTGCTTGCATTGTGTCTCATAAAGAACGGTCTCTTGTTTGGGTTCACCAGCAATAAAAGTCAGTGCCACCTCGTCCCGTGAGAGACCACGTATCTGAAATACAGGAATTGCTCTGTCACAGTGAGCACGTGAACTGTATTTTTTTAAAGTCTTAGTCCCGAAAGATTGATTTTCAGATCAGCATGATTTTGCTAGCTAGAAATGCTAACGATGGCCAGTGCTATGGAATCTGCTCTTAAATGCAGCCGCAGTATGGTTTTGATAGCTTCCCGTATCAACACAAGGAAGCATCTTGCACTTGTGAAAAAGGAAAGCTGTGCCAAGCTGACATGTGCTGCTGCCCACAAAAAAAAAAGAAGCCCTCTTGTAGCTGGAAGTGATTTCAGAGAGATCTCAACAGACTAATTGAAATAAAGGGAAATCCTTAACTGGGCATTGCTAGCAAGAAAATAGTCCAAGGTGGCAAAGCTGGAAGGTGGAATTTTTTATTTTATTTTTTTTTTTATAAGCAGCAGTTTCAGTGCCCTAACTTGTTAGTTTTTAATCAATGACAAAAAGATGTTCACAGCTCCAGGTTTTTCTGTGGTTTTCTTAATATGGGAACTTAGCAAAATGTACTGTTAAATGCATTTTGGAGCTAATAAGCTGATTGATTACCTCTCTGCCAATTTAAAATGTAACATTGTGAATAATGTATAGTGAATTCAGGCCTTAAAGTTTAATTCTAATAAAGATAAAGTAGAATTATTTTCCTCTGAAAGCATGAGCTACTGATCACACAGAATGCCAATATATGTTTTTATTTTTCTTGATAAATTACTTACTGTATTGATTTCTTAAAAGTTGCCAGGTGGAAAGTGCTATGTAAATATTAAGTAATAATATTTTTCCTAATAGCTTTCTCTGCATTGAATTCTCTCGGGCATCTGACGACAGCAAACATGAACAAAGCTATGGACTGATGTAGGCAGAGGTGTGTACTGCTCTCCCAGCTCCATGCTCCTTTGCTTTTCAGGGTGGGACTGGAACGCTCATTACCATTTCTTTAATTCAAACACAGAGTTTCTCCTTTCAGTGATACCCTTCTGAGCTGTATTTTCTTTCTAGAAGTGTGATTTTTTTTTTTTTTTTCCCTCGCATGGCTGAAGTAATGATGGCATGATTTTGGCATGACTCTTGCAGAAACTTGTACACCATGAAAGCCCTTGGCAAGGTATGGTAGGGTTCTCATTGTGTTGGTCCAGTACAGATAGGGTGGCCAGAGCATACTGTGTCAGGGAGGAGGCTCTTGCCATGCAGGTTATGATGAATTAAATGCTTGTGTTCTGTTTTAGCTTAACTGTACTCTATACAAGGCTTTTACAAATTTAGTCCCAGTGTCATGCATGAATGTCATTTGGCTGTTAGGATGTAATTTGCATACTGCTTTCAAACTGCAGGTGATATTTATGTCATATTTTGGGCACTGCTGGCCCAGATTGTTACTTCTCTTTTCTTATTGTTGTTACAGCTTCAGAAAACAAAATTACATCCTTCCTTTGTGCATATCTGTTTCTTTTGTTGTCTCTCCTCAGCAGCTTTTGAATGCTCTGTCCCACTTCAACCACATTTTACAGAGGAAAGTCGAGCTCTTAGGATAGTGTGTTGCAGTAATCTTCTTGAAAATAGGAGAGAAAATGTTCTCTGTACATCAGAGTCCGTGCTGTATGTTAGCTTTAGAGAAACTACAGACAGGAAACTGAGCTTTATGCTTCTGCTCACCGTGGAGCTCCTTGCTTCTCATGGACTCCCTTCCCTAGTGCTCCAAGTCTGGCCTCTGATCTCAGCTGACAAAGAACAAAAACCATAAATTAAAATGTGTTCCATGGGTCTGATATCTTCACATTCCTTATAAAATTAAGGATACTTCTAGAGATAAGCTGACAGAGGTTTTTGAGGTCTTGGTTAGTTTTTGTTTGTTTGTTTGCTTGTTTTCTTCCTTGTGATGAAAATAGATCCAGAATTCACTTGTTTGTGAACTAACTTTAAGGGCAATGCCTGTCCCCTTTTCTTTTAAGTTCAGCCCGCAGTGCATTATCACCAGTGTGCTTTCTGATCATGTGCCATGAAGATGTTTTTCTGTAGTTAAAATACATATGTGATTTTTTTATTTTGGGAACTGTTCCTTAAAAGAAGTAGCAATTCAAAAGTGGCCTGAAAATACTTATTTTTCACAGATATACATGTTGTTTTCCTATTCGTGCTTAGATGCTGCCTTGTTTATATTGAGGGCAACAGCCCCCTGCTGCCACGACTTGTCTCTGCCCTCAGATCAAGGAAGCTATCAGACAGCTCTGGCTTTCATGTAACATTACTTTTTCCTTGAGGTGTTAATAGCTTTGTTGGCTGGGAAAGCCACCTTTGATCTTACTGTGCTCCAGAAAGTGTGCTGAGAAAAGAGTGATTATATAGGGATTACTCAAGCTTATTTTCTCAGATGAAAAAGGATGTCTGTCAGTGTATTTGCCGGTATCTGAGATGCCTTAATTGACAGAGAGAGGGTGAAATGATCTTTCTGCTTAATGGCCTTATGATTTACATTAAGACCACATCCCCTTGTTACAACAATGTGAAGGGACCTGGAAGGAGGTGTAGATTCGACATGTGCTTATTTTAAATGTGAGGGTGTAAAGGAAACTTGACACAGGAGTCAGGCCCTGAAGGTTTATCTTGGCTGACTGCTTGTTACCTGTCATCTGCAGAGGCTGGTGCAGTTTCTTTGTGGCCTGTGCTTGAGAAGATTTATGCAAGGTAGAAAGAGGCTTGTGGGTGGTGGAAAATTCCCTTTCAGCCTAACTTAGCTGTGCGTGTTCCTGTGCTGCTGCCGTGGGGAAGGTTTTAGAAGGAAATGATCCTGTTACCAGCAAAGGCTACAGTGCTTGGGCTGGCAAATGGCAGAGTGCCTTTCTCCTGGAGGAGGAGTTGGGCTCACACTGGCATGTGCAGCTGACTTCAGTGCTGCTTTGTATAAATCTCTATTTTTGTGCTTTTAATGCAGTTGTGTGCAGCTGCATCTTGCTTTTCCTGCGTGTGGCAGTAGCCTGAGGTGCCTCATCTCGTCACCACTACAGCGGCTTTGAAAGGCCTGCAGCCTGTTTTGCTATGCAGTAGGAGACATTTTCCCTTAGGAAGCAAGCAGCATTAGGTCTGCAGCCACGCAGCTGGTGGCAACGGGCTGGTGTAAGCACGAGAATGGTGCTGTTCAGAGCTAGCTGCTGTAAAATCATCATTTTTTTCCCTTTTAATCCAGGCAGAAGTGAAAGGAGAAAAAAAGATGTGTGTTTGCTTTGAGTCATAAAAAGAAACTGTACTGACTGGTAACCCAGGCAAGGCAAAGTCTGTGAGAGCAATGCTGAAAAAAGCCATGGGGAGTCGCTCTAAAGCCACTGGAGATACTGGGCTCCATGCTGCAGGAAGCTTTATGGGAGGTGTTAGAGGAGTAAGCCTGCTCCCCTGTATGGTGTATGTGCATGCCAGAGGAGCAGCTGCTGATGGGACAGCGTGCGCATGGAGGCTGAAAGCATGAAGCATCTGCTGTGTGTCTCTGTTTGAAATCACAGAAAGGAAAAAAAAAAAAGTGGAAAAGAAGTAATGAAAAAATAATCCTGAAGGTTGCACACCTGGAAATGCAGTACCTACCCTAACTGCCAGAAATACAGTGACGGCTCTGGAAGTGTACAAGTAATTGTACAGCAGTTTGTGGGACAAAAGTGAATCTGCAAATAGAAGGCTAAACGTGGACCACAGAGCATCTGTACATGCTCTGGAAAGCAGTGTAATGCTGAGAAGCTAGCCAACGCTCTCAATCGTGCCTAAGTAAATGGATCTCTTCTAGGAAAAATGTATAGCTGTGTTGGAAGTGTACAAGGAGACGAAGAAGCTCTTGTGGAATAACTAGCTCTTTCAACAACTACGTGTTGTGCATCTACTGTGATTTAAGAAGTAGGAACATTTTGTCTTGTAGATCTTTTTATTTCCCCTCCTGTCTGTGACCTTTCTGTTTTATTCTGTTTTCTTTCCTGTATCCTGAGAGGTTTCTGGATGATACACCACAGTATGACCCCCATTCTTTTCTTGTCAGAAGGGCGGAAGAGGCTCTAGAAAATACAAAATGTTCTCCATTATTTTGAGGAATACAAAGAGAAAATTCAGGGAGTTGTTATCAATCACAAATTACTTCTGGTGACTGTGACACATGAAAATTACATGAGCTGCTTCTTAGATGTTTCATGTGTTGATCAGGAATTGACTTATGGAAAAATTATCACTGTTCTGTTCTGTATTTGCCATCTTTGTTCTTATGTTTTGAATCGCTTCCAGTAAGGTTTTACAGCAAGTCAAATTTGAAATCTGCTATACCACAAAGCTTCACTCTGGATCCACCTATTTTACTCTCATTCTACTTTAAGCATTTTGTAGAGTAAGAGTTGACTCTTTGCATTTCTCAGTTTTCCTGGTTTCTGACTGTTCTTTGCAATGCTGTACCATTTGTACTTGTGAAAAGGCAGCGAGCAGGAAGACTCGGCATCTCTCTGGAGATAACAGGACTCCAAAGTGGACCTTTATTTGTATGCCTCTGTCTACTTCACAAGTTTCTTTCATCTGCCAGTGTATGTTTTCCTTTTGTTATCTTTTCAGTCTAGCTCTGCTGTAAAGCCCATCGGGGCATGTATTTATGATTAAAATTATGGATTTAGAAACATATGAGAGGAAAGGGATTAGGAGCAGAGTTGCAGCAAGAAAGAAAGAAGCACCACAAGGAAGGGGCTTCCGCACCCCCTTTCACAGTTCTACACCACTCGCTTCATTTTGTGTACTCTTGCTTGGCTGCTTCTAGGATCTCTAGGTTCTCAGCCTTTTGGCTAAGGTCAAGTGTAGGTGGGTTTCCCGTCGGTGTCTTGGTTGCACGCAGGCACGTGCTTGCTGTTCTCTGGTGTAACCAGGATTGGTTCTCGTAGGCTAGACCTTTGCCCCATCAAGAATTACAAACTGCACAGCAAAGATGGAGCAAAGATGCTATTTCCTTGCTTTCTAAGCAGTGGCAGTGTGTTGCTTTACCCCTCTTGACTGCTAGGCAGTATAAACATAATTTCATTTTTTCTGGAAGTGACCAGTGATAACAACAGTGTTTTAATCAGGTTTTAATCTCAGCACACCGTTTAAATACATCTCTGTGTGAGAGCAAGGTCCTGCAGTAAAATGTAATTGTTTTTGTAGGTTTAGGGTTGACTTTATAGGTTATTGGTAATGTCATTCTGATGAAAAACAACTTATGCGCGTTGCTGCTACCTCCATGTAAGGGTCTATTATATGATTGCTTGCCAGTCAGAGAAAAATCACTTCATTAGATAGTGGTACTTTTTTATTGTAATCCTCTTACTGATGGATTTGGGGCTTAAAATACAGCATGGTAGATTTGCTTTGTGTGCTCCTCTCAGGTTCTGAAGTTGTATTGGCAGAGATTTCCTACTTCATTATTTTGGGGCCTCTTTTCCTGCAGCTTCTACTTGGAGCTGTTTCAGGTTTAAACACTTTGCGTTGGAAAGTATGTAGTTGTCCTCCTGGTCTGCCTGTAACCCAACGTGAAGGCTTTAGTGACGAGCTATGAGCCAGCAGTGTAACATGGCTGTGGGAAAACTGCCTCCTGATTCTGCACGCGTCCAGCTAAATATTTCCAGTAATGGCCAATAAATATGAATGTGGTAACTAAGGCTGTGGAGGGTCGTCGCCTTGACCCCATTTCCAGATCTCATCAGCTCTGGCTGGGGAATCTAGCAGAGATGCAGAGAGGAGCTGCTGGTGTTTGAGTGGAGCAAAGAGCCCACCTGCCAGGCAGCCAGCAGAACTTGTTTAGCCTAAGAATGGAGAAGGGGTATAACTACTGTCTAACCCTGTATTGGGGAAAATTAAGGATTGGGAGAAGCTCATGTCCAGAGAAGGAGGGGAGCCAGAAGATAATGCAGTCACAAACACAAACCAGTCTGAGCTGGCCAGGTGCTGTCATCGTTTTGGTGTGTATAAAGGAAGCAAAAATAATACTGCACTGCTGTGCCACTGCCTGTTAAAGCAGCAGAAGCCTTGACGTCATGTCTCAGCTGATCCTTCAGGTCCCATCTCTTCTCTTGGAACAGTGAGCCGTGGCTGCAAGCACAGCCTAACAGTGCTGGTGTGTGAGCACTGGGTGACCCAACTGGGAGGAGAAGGATGAGCAGAGGCAGATGGGGCCAGTCTCATACAGCCACATGCACCCAGGCCAGTCTTGTATCCCAAGAGACAGGCTATAGTAGAGGAGCTATTGTTATCTCCTGCCTCCTTATCTTCTTTAGCTCACGTTAATCATATTTGGAGATAATGGCAGAAATATCAGATTTTGTAAGGAGCCAGGAGTGTGGAGTTAATTCCCTGACTTTTTTTTCTTTAGTGGAACGCTTACAGTGCTTCTCTCTGTCCATGTTTGAGTTGGATGTCTGACACAAACAGAAGGGGCTTGGTAGGAAACAAGAAGGAAGGAAAAAAGTATCATGGAGTAACTTATTTTAAAGTTTCTGGTATCCCCCTACCCCTCTCCTTTCCTAATTCAAGGGAGAGGTTGGGCAGTACACTGGAACTAGACTTCTGCTCCAAGGCCAGCTATTCCATCCCTAACTGGCCAGACTGTCAACATGCTGTAGTGCACACAGACACCCGTGTGGTGTCATTGCTCAGGAGGACCTCTAGAAGGTATCGTCACTGCAGGCTCTGCCCATCCTACTTAAACAGGTATCACCTCCTGAAAATCAGTCACGAAGCTTCAATCCACCTGGTCCCTGAAGGGAAGAATAATGAGCATTTTCTGCAGAGGGGAGCTGCCATTGTCAGATGTGAAGAAGTCACTGGGGGACAACATGCCAAATAACCGTTACTGATGGCTGTATCCTGAAAGAAAACTTTTCCTATGAGGCTGGGAGTACTGAAGATGTTTGTAACATGGTTAGAGAAGGTGAAAAGTTCCTGTAGGAGACAGAGCAGGAATAAGATATTAATGGCTCTATCATCAGCAGATACCTTTAGAAGACATGTGTAACCTCTGGGTTCAATCCTGCAGAGTGAACATAGCATATAGGCTGCCAGTGCTTACGGCTAGTGCAGGTTACGCTGAATACTGTCAGGAGCTTCATTTGATGCATTATTTTAATTTTGCCCTGACACACAAATGATGAGAGGTGTATGTGTTTGCAGTCGGTGCAGCAACGTAACACTCCAGACTGCGAGAGATGCTTTCATTAGCCACTTGAAACTTTAACATGTAGTCAAGGGCTGTCTTTGTAATCTGTTTTTCTGAAACACATTAAAGTCTGCTAGGCTAAAGACACAGAAAGATTTAGTGTGCTTTCTGCCCTACCTGAGAGATCAGACGTGGGTGAGGGTCAGAGAGCCTGGGGTTTCATGGGGTTGCTTGAGTTTTGCTTTGTTTAATGCCTGCGTTATTCAAAGTGAGTTCTGCAAGTGTGACTGGATCCTAGAGCACCTCATCTTCCACTTGGAGGAGCTTCCAAGTGATTTTGGGCATTTGGCTGAGGCAGTTTCTTTTACAGGATGTAGAGCTGATAGTGCCAGGTGCAATTAGGTTTCCTAAATGCTTTCTTTATAAGTCTCTGGCTTTGATTGCTTCTAATTTTGCTGACTGTTTCTAAGAGCTAAATGGTTATGCCATTTCTGGGAATACCCTTTAGGAAAATTACTTGCTGTGCCCTTGATGGGAAGAAAAAATCTTGGTGTGTGCTACACTGATCTCTTGCAAGGGATGAAGGACTTAAAACTCAGTGAGAAGGTGAAGTCAGTCTGTTGTTTGAAATGTGCCTTTTGCTGTTTGTGTGATAAAACCACTGGGGAAATGTAAAATTTTTTAAGAATTCAGGCCACACAAACTGAAAAAGCCCTAGAGCTAAATTCTTCATAGTGGATGTGACCTGTCCCAGCCTGCAAATGGTGAAGAGGGTTTTTCCATCCATCCATCACTGCTCCTCACTGCAACAGTCTGCTGCAGCCTCAGGTTCTAGACCTGAGTGGTGAGGTGCTGGGTACTAGACGGGCGAGGACAATTCGGGAGGAATCTGGAATATAGGCACGGATAAGGAGAAGGAACACTTCAGGGATGCTTGGGAGGGGAGAGTAGTAGGACTGAAATCCAGCAGGGTGGGAGGCAGAGGGGAGACAAGGGATTGACTGAGCATGAAGACTTGCACTAAGAACCTGTGAAGGATGCTGGTGTTGACTTTTTGCCTTTTTTTTTTTTTTTTTTTCAGCCTATGTCTAGAAATTTGCATTCAGGAAGCACTGAGTTTGCAACAGCTGGTACCAAAGGCTGGGAAATGCCAAAATTGGGGACTTTCCCCTGCCCTTCTCTCCCACACTTCTTAGTGTAGGAGTTATTCCCGTTACATTGTCACATGCTATTTTTTCACAGAATTCATGTTTCATTCATTGTACTGGAGAGATGGGTGCTCCTGGCTTGAGCAGGGTCTTGAAGAAGAGTAAGATGCCTCAGGTTCTTCTTCATTATCTCTTGCAGAAGACACAAGGTGCGTACTGAGAGAGGGGAGAACTGCATGAAGAAAAAATGCAATCTAACAATCTACCAGCAGTTGCCATACAATTTTGCATGATGCTAATTACATCATCTAACCCTGACTTCTCACAAGCAGTCACTAGTGACAGGTTCCTCATTCTTGGACCACAGGCTTTGACATATGACTTGCATGAGCCCTGTTTGTTCACAGCTGCAACTGAAGTCAGTCGAGACTGTAGTCTGAATATAATATTAAATAAGGTTTTAGGTGCCTCAGCTGACACTCCAAAATGGACAAGTGTTTTTTCCTTAGGCTTTTTGTCCACCAGATCTCCACTCGCAAAGTGAGGTTAATACGTGTTCCTACATCGTACAGGCATTTTGGGAAAATAATTACTGGGAGGAAAACTCCACAGGAATAGAAAATATGGTTTGTTTGTTTGTTTGTTTTCTCAGTCATGCTTTGGGCAGTGTTAAATAAATAGGTCCTGAAGGACAAAACAAAGCATGGAAAAGCGGCTCAGCCACGGAGGAGGAGAGCCAGGCATAATGCATAGATGTGAGGGGACAAGCTAGGGAGCCGAGATGAGCAGGCACATTTCCCTAGTCGCCAGGGCAGCTGGTATGAATGCTGGCTGTGAGGCTATGAAATGACAGACTATCATCTACTGCAAATTATAGTGTGGGTCAGGAGTGTGCCTTTGAAACAAAGCTCAGGGCTGACCCAGCCCTTTGATTCTGTGGTTCGTGTGCCTTGATGCTGGGGCACAAGAACTGGGCTGAACTTGAGCACCTGATGTATCCTTCCCTGAGCAGGGCTGGGCTACAGCTAGTCTGGAGGGAAACCCCTCGAGTGTGGACGTGGCTTCCTCAGTGCCCTTGGCTCTGTAGATCAGCTTCTGTTGGGTCCCATCGCTTGCCAGCGTGAATGAAGTCCTAGGATCTCTCTTTGTAAATTCACACCTGTTTAGACCAGTTTAACCTTCATGCTACTGGACTTTCGACTGTGACTTTGCAACCTTCATGTTCAAGGTTGGTTTCAGAGAGAAGGGGGCTGGTATGGATTAGGATGTACACAAATGGGCTTGGTGCATTTCTTGAGGGACAGTCACACTAGTTCACTCTGGTGGTGAATATGTGAAGAGCACGTGTCAAAATAAAGCCACGTCATAGAAATCCATCCACTTCAATCTTAATTCCAGGAAGCATTTATCTATGTGATCCTGTTCTGGTACATGTATTAATGCAGTGCACAAGTCTTCATATACTGCACACGGTTGGGGCTTTGATAGTTGGACTTGATGATCTTGGAGGTCTTTTCCAACCTTAAAGATTCTATGACGTTCACGCAGAAGGGGATGCGAGTGCAAGGCTGCTGCTGATCGTGAGTAGAAAATCATGGAGACCTCCCTGATGATGGGAAGAAGGCTGGCACTAATGAATAAGGATCTAGAGAGCACCAGGGCTGTCAGCCTCCTCTCCATCCCCAGGGCAGCAAGGATTGCACAGCGCATGCCCTGGGAATCTATTTTCAGGCTCAGGAAGTACTGAGTGGCTGTCAGGATCAGTCCGCACGGCTTCACCACAGGCACATCACACCTGGGCAGCCTGGCTGCCTTCTTTCTGGAGACAAGGGGACAGCAGCGGATATTGCTTATCTTGTCTCTAAAATTACTTTTGACGAGGTCTCCCACAGGACTCTCATTTGAAAGCTGAGGAAGCGCAGGCTGGGTGAAGGAACTGGAAGATGGACTGGAAGTTAGCCAAACTGCTGGACTCAAGGGTAAGTAATCAGTGGCTCAAAGTCCAGGTGGCACAGCGTGGCAAACAGAGCACCCCAAGGTCAATACAACAAATTGTTTGATATGTTCAGCACTGATCTCGTATGATGAGCCAGGATGCACCTTCAGCCATTGTGCAGACTACATTAAATTGCATGTTGGGCACGGAAAGGTCTGCTATGCTGGATGGCAGAGCAGCATTGAAAAACTCGAGGGTTGGGCCAGCAGAAACTTGATGAAGCTCAGAAAGAAGTGTGGGGTTCAGCACCTGGGGCAGAACAATCCCAGGCATCAGTGCAGGGTGGGGACCAAATTGCTGGGGAGCACATAGTGTATAAACTTAGCTTTTCCTATCCCTCCTATATATGGTACGTTCCTCAGCTGTATGGACTATGTTCTTCAACTACCTAATGGGTGGCTGGCTATAGAAAAGAAGGAATATTCTTGGAGCTGCAAGGATGACAGACAATGGTCGCAGGGTTTGGCAAACTCTGGATATGAGAAAAGAGGCTCTGTACAGCATAGGTGGGTTAGTGCTGGAGCAGGTGCCCAGGGTGGCTGACGAATCACTGTCCTTGGAGGTGTGTGAAACTCAGCTGTACACAGCAACCTTCTCAAGTGTGTGCCTTCATCTAACTTTGAGTTTGGCCCTGTGTTGAGCAGGGTTTGGAATAGATGATCTTCAGAGATCCTTTCCACCCCACATTTTTTGATTGTTATGGTCTGGGTAGGCAGTAAGCATAGTTTTCTTTAGCTTACTTCTCACTTTTATCTTTCTGTCCTTTTTCTCTTGAAAAGAGAAGTTACATGGAGTAGGAGGAGCCCATGGAATATGCCTGTTGTAGTTCCATGAAGTGACCCATGCAGAAGGTGAAATGCTGGCCAAATGCCTTTCACTGCAAGTGGGTTAGAAAGGGACACCTGGATGATCCTGTCTGCTGTTGGCCTTTCCTCTCCACCTGAGAGAAAACCCCCTTGGCATACAAGCAAAACACCTTGTAAAATTCCTCGCACTCAAAGTCCCCTCTTTGAGACACAAACAGAGCCAAGCTTGCTTGCCTGTACTGTTGACCTCCTTACCTTGTTTTCCACCAGCACCTTTGTACCCAGGCAATGTGATCTGCTGCTCACACGCTGTTTTCCAAGTAACATATACTGGGTGTGACGTGCTGAGCAAAACGCAAACAGCAATTTCACTTGCCAGGAAGTTCCTCTGGCTTGACAGCTCATGCTGTTGACTCACTGACAGGTTTGTAACCTGCTGCGAACCCAGCTTTACTGGAGGACAATACCTCTGGCACACTTGAACGGCCCTGTGCATGTGCTGTGCCTTTCAGAGATATACAGTAAGTGTTCGATGGCTGCGACACATCGCTTTGATTGAAGCTTGACACCCACATAGCAACCGGGGTGTTCAGTGTGCAGTAGGAACGCAAACCACTCTGTTAATAATCCTTTGCAGCTGCAGAAGCCATAAAGTATTTGCATGAAGGTAATGAAATGCGCACAGAGAAAATCCTTCTAAATGGGTGATGGTTAACTTCCATCATTATTGCTTATTTGGCCTATCATGGGGGCTTTTTTTTTGGTTGTTTTAGGGGGTGGGAGGAGAGACCAGGGTCAGACTCTGGAAACAAAGAGAGTATTTTTTGTTAATTAAGAAAAACTATGTTTGAGTTCTAAATTAAATCAGAATATCCTTAAGCTGCCCTGCTGTGAATGCTTTTACGCAGTTCTTCTGGCAGCAAGTCAAGCATTGTCACCACTCCTGTGCCTAGCATTTGTTAGGCATGTACTCAGGGATTTCTGGTGAAGACAGGGTAATATTAATGCCTGTGCTTGCTGTGCAAGCCCTGAGTGAAACTTCACCCAAACATGGGCACACAACTCCAAGAGACACTTTCCACCCAGAACGAGTGCGGAGAGGCTAGAAAAAAGTTGCATGAGGGATCTGCATCCTCGACTGGCTCATAGGTTGTACAGAGACTCCGTAATCATCTCTTCTGACTTTCTGCATCACACAACCATTAAACAGTACTCCTAAATCGACTCTGTTTTGAACATGAGTCTATGTTTAGGAAAGGGGAGGAGGAAGCAGTCTGACCTAAATTTACAAAGGCCCATTAATGGAGAAGTCATCACAGCCCTTAGTAAAATGTCTTAGTTTTAATTACCTTCACAGGTAATTACCTTCAATTATAATCACAGTTAAATATTTATTATTTATTTGTAGTCCAAACTTTCTTCAGGCTTCTTTTGCTGAAACTTGGGATGCTTCAGTTTGCTATAGCCAGGAGATTAGATGTGATGTCTGTTCTGGCATAGATGCCGGTGGAGGATCCTGCACCTTGCCATAACAATCATTACAGGTGGGAAGAGCTGAGACTGACTTGTAGCAGTGGGGTTTCTGCCTTTCCTAATATTCTCACGTACATCACCGCTCCTGTAACCCTCCGTGGAATAAGGCTCTGTTCCTGGCATGCACTGCAAAAGCACTGTCAGCTTTTCAACTTCTTTGACCTCGTATGTCACTCACATGGTATGCGGGCTCAAGAGAAATGGAAAAGAATAAGTGTAGAAAAAATTGCACTGCTTTCTTTCTCAATCTCCGTTGCCAGAAATTTGCTTTAAGAATCAAATCAGGCTAACCAAGCCTGAAATAAGAGAAAGAGCCATTAGGAGCTTTTTTTATTCCCTTGTGGTGTAAGTCTAAACCACTGGCACGATATCTAGAAGATTTTTAATTTTGCAGCTGTGTAGCAGCAGTCTGTATCTTTCTGTAAATCACCTGAGTCTGTTCACCGTTGTTAGCTCTCTTTGACCTGAAAAACCAGAAATGCAAGGATTAGGTTTCCAGATGCTGTGAATCTTTTTCTTAATGACCAGTTTGGATTTCAGGCTGAAGTGAACCAATTTACCGCCTCGTGAGGAATAGCACACCTTGGAACTAATTAATCTTGAATGTAGTTGTAAGTCATCAATGACACCTACCTGCACGACTCTACCTGGTTAGCTGGCATTGACTCCATAGTACGTGAAATCTACTGACTTTATTGAAGGATTGGGCTTGCTGCCCCACCTAGAAAAATGAGGAAGTTGAAAGACATCATCTAAATAATGTTTATAGAGGATCTGAGCCAAGCAGCCTGGAGAAAAGAGACTGCTAGAAGAGACGAGAGTGGTGTGGAGTCTGCTGATTACTAGCTTAATAAAACCAGAAAATAGATGTGCATATGTATGCAGGGAGAACAAACGTAGATTAGCCTATGTATTATGCACAGGTTGCTTGGGACTAGGCTGGAAAAAGGCTTATTCATGTGATAACATGTAAAATAATAGTCAGCTTTAGCGGTCAGCTGTGGCTATTCCATATCGGGACTTTATAGGGACAACCATTTAAAATACATCTCCCTCTAGCTCTTAAAAGTAAGTACCGTGTGTTTCTGTGACTGAGAAACCATGAAATTTTTACTCATGGGATTACACGAGTAGAAGAAGGAGCTTTGTGTATGAGCTTCAGACACATTTGAAAGCTTTGTCTGGTTCTGCATGGCCCAGCTAGCTCTTCAGAGTAAATTTTGCTGGAAACCTTAATGGCTTTAAGATATCTCATTCTAAATACCTTGACAGAAGAGACTCTTGAGGTGTTTTTACTCATTCTAATCACTGCTGCATTCATTAAAAAATACTTTGAATCAAAATGGCTACCAACTCCCTACCCCTATTTTTGTACTCTTTCCATTTCCAAAAGGTTTGCTTGTATACTAGCTAACACACTGCAATCAGAATTAATCACAGAAGTGTTTTCACCTTCTCATCTTGCTTCTTTTCAAATCATTAGTTTTAACTGAGAAGATGGTGACTATTATGCTGGCATTCACTTTCCAGTGTTGCTCTTTAGCTCCTGGACAGAGTGATTCACAAAAAGTCCATCCGTTTGTTTATGACAGAGCTGATACCTATATTTCGCTTGCACAGTCATTTTGACAGACAGAGTTGCTTTCAGATGTTTCATTAAAGGGGCTGATCTAATCCTTTGAAGTTTTACTATTGCCTTCCTTGAAATCTGGATCAATCTTAAAACTGATCAGTTCTTGGCTGGATAACAACTAGTGAATCTGGATGAGTATGTTGAATAAAGCAGCAGACAGGATTATCTTTGTTGCATGTGAGCCAACCTACACGTACGTAACCTTATCTTTGGCTGCCAACTCCATGAAGTGATTTTGCTTTTCTTCAGTAATTAATGCATGAATCCAGTGGAGGCAGGCTAAAAAAAAAAAAAATCCAACAAAGCATTTTACCTTTTCCTCCTCTTCTTCCATTCTTCTGTCTTTCTGGTCCTGTGGCTGAATTCAGTTTGTGTTTTTTTTTTTTTTCTCAAAATCCTCTCTACTCAGAATCTTGCTAATTTCTTCAAAGCAAAAAGACATCTAAGACATCCCAGCCATTTGAAAAAGTCTGTTGTGGTTCACTCCACACACCCCCTCCTCCCCCCCCATGGCACTGCTGCTGTGGAAGCTTAAAACTGCTGGCCATCTTCACCCTCACCTTCCCCAGTGACTGCAGCCTCTCACCTCCTGCCTTCTCTTACCCTTTACCTCATTCTTCCCCTCAGCTTCTCACCAGCCTACGTGGAAAATGTCACTTCTTGCAGCTGTCACACAACAGAGCACTGCCCTTCCTGCCTGCCTGCCCCTTCACCTCCAAAAGCTATCAGTGCACTACCCAGAGCCACTGACTTTTATTTTCCTCTAATTCTACTTTAGGTCCCCCTCAGTCTGATTTTGTCCCCTGCACAATGTGTTTTGCTGTTATGTCCTGTCATCCATGGAAGCTTTGTGACCGTTGCCTCCTGATTCCCCCTTCTTTTAGGTCCTAATCTCTTCTGTACTGGGGCTGAAGGATGCTGTCCCTCAGAGCTTTCCTCTCCCGTGCACCTCTGAGCAATGTCAGCCCCAAACACAGCTTCAGCTATTATCTTCTTTCTACTTGCAGTTAAAATAAGTCATGATGTGCCCTCCTAACAACCCTCGGTGGGTGCCTAGCCATGGCCAAAAGGCTAGATCTTTTCACACTCAATACAACCATCCGTATCACTATACTTCTTGTCACAAAGGCCTGTAATCTTGGTTTCCTACAGTCTGGGCCTAATGTTCTGGCTTTGTCTAAATATTTCTATTCCTGCCTGCACTGTGTTTTCTAGATGAGATCTCATGTCTCTTCACACTTCTGTGTTAGTTTCCTAGTCTCAGCCATGCTGTTCCCATATGATTGAAACAGCTGCTCTCCATCTCTGGTCTCTTACCAGACGGTGCCCGCTCACTAACCAGTTGTTCAAGTCTCCTGACCTTCCTGGTCGTTACGCTCTTATTCCTCCTTCAGATCCTCTTACTGCTTCATCTGTTTTGTGTAAGCAGAAACCTCCTTCAGACTCCTCCATAGCTTTGTTCAGCCCTGCTTGCCTGGCTTTTTGGTTTCTGAGGTAATGGACACTCCCTTGGTGAAGGCCATTTCTCCAGTGGGGAAGGTGATGTGGTGCTGCTGCCATCCCCAGTCCCCAGTGATGGAGACAGGAGGTCCTGCCTGAGTCCTGGCAGCTGAGCATGGGGAGATGTGTGCAACCACACCTCTTGACTGGGTGATATTCTCATCCCTGCTGAGCCCCACTGTGTAACTTCACTCTTCATCTTGGCTTGCCATCCGCTGCCTCCTCCCCCTGCAGAAGAGTCCTGGCACATGGATTTTCATTCCTGGGGCAGCAAATATCCAGTTTGCCTTCTCGGCTGAGGTGTTTGGAGCCAGCTCCCTCTCCAAGTCCTCTGGTGACCATCCAGTGATGTTCCGTGAGCACACGTTTCCACAGGATGGCCCGCTGAGCAGACAAATTGAAGGCTCTGATTCAGAAACAGGGATGCCCTGGTTTGGACAGGCTGATGAAATTCAGCCCGTCGGCTGTACCCCATGGAACAGGATGACTGACCTTGCTGCTGAAGCAGCCTTTTCTGCTATGGTGACACAAAACCAAAATCAGTGTTTAATCAAAATATAAAAAGCCACTACAACTCTTCTTCCAACAGTTGCCTCTGCCAAAAAAAAAAAAAAAAAAAAAAAACAAAACAAAAAAGGACGAACACTCATTGTTTAGGAGGTGGAAACTTGCTTTGTCCTGTCTGTTCTTGACTGGCAAAGAACTACAGATGTATTATTATTTTGCTATATTCTCTCCACATTTTATCTTTGAATCTGCCTATGCATTTTGTAGGCTGCAGGACTTTCAAGGCCAGGGATGTCATCAGGAGGTTTCTAATGCTTGAGCTGACAATAGCAACAAGATTCAAGGTGATGGATGCTCTGTGAAGTGCCCATGCTGAACACCTTACCAGGAATCACTTTATAATTGAAATTGGATTGCTAGAGTATTCCTTGAGTGGGGTCATGAAGACAGCGACCAGTAGTTTCCAGGGGGAACAAGACATCGCACCGCTCTCCACCTGTAGGAACATGATCTCATTTCTGCCTCAGTGCTGTCAGCTCTTCATAATGTTTTTTCCATCTGACCCACATTTAATTTTGTAAACAGAATGTCTGGGAGTTTCGTGAAAATGTGTCATAGGCTGACTCACTCTAAGGAAGCGATCAAAACAGGACGAGAAAATTTATTGCAGGCAAAACTGTATCTCACACATGCGTCTAATTGACTTTATTCCCCTTTCTCATGCTGGATCGCAAACGACCAAGAACTTTAAGGTGGGGAAAGAAATTCATACCTGAGGTCCAGCTTTGCCTTTGGTGAATCCCAGGCAGCACTCCCAAAATGAAAGCCCCTGTGCTGCTATTAATGAGGGTGGTACCTGGGCCTCAGCACAGGGAAGCCGTGACCATAGGTAGGATGCTCGAGCACAACACCAGGATGTCCTTCTCCAGGCTCCTAGAAAATCTGTTCCAGAGCAGTCTCAGAGACTCGCTGGTGTGCGGTGTCACATCATCATTGTAAAGCTGTAAGGGAATCCATTCTGAAATGGGACAAAGTGCTATATATCAATGGGTCAATATATATCAATTTTTCAGCTAATAGTAGTAGTCAGAAAACAAGATGTCTCCCAGTGAAAAAAAATCTACTTGAGAAGAGAGATATAAGATTATATGTAGCCAAAAGTCAAGCATGACAAGAGTGAGATAAAATATTTGAGGAGTTAATGATGTCCTAATGATGAGCGTACCTTGAGAAATACTGATCCCCATCTGTATTTCCAAGGCAACCTGTTTCCCTGAAAAATGTGCAGTGCTGCAGAAACGGGAGAGGCCGCCAGACACCAATAGATGTCTCCTGTACTCAGGGAGATGCCACCTGCCGTGCCCACCATCTGACTGGACAGCCACTCATGTGGGTGGTTAGCACCAGAAGGGATTTGGGATGCCACCAACTGCAGTGTGTTCTCCTGCCTTTTAAAACGAGCTTGACGCCAGATGCCGGAAGGGTCCCTTGCTGTGCTGTGTGTCATCTCACTGAACTTCAGGACGCCCTGGTGTGACTCGAACCTGGGCGACGGAACTTTCTACCCACACATGGTAAATGCTTGGGCCGTTAGCTTTAGGCCTGGTCCAGGTTCTGCTGCACTTAAGTACGTGCAGCAGTCGGAGGAGTGTGAGTGGGGCTTTGCTAAGCCATAGTTCAAACAGGGATTGCAACACAGGTAACTTGAGCCATTTTCATCGGGGATTTGCTCCTGATCTGTGGGCAAACTGGCTCTGGGTATCCAAAGGTGGATGGAGATCAGCGCCCAAAAAGAGGACATCTCGCTCCAGTCCTCTGCCTGATGAAGGCCCTGATGGCACCAGCAATAGAGCGAAACAGAGGGCTTGCCATTTCTTCAGGCACGTGGACCAGCACAATGGAAAATGTTTGTAATATTCTGAAAATCCAAGCTGATGTTTACCAAGCAAGACTGAAAAATTCCTTCACTCTGTGCTAGGAAATAGCAAAGCAACTGATGCAGATAGAGATCTCCTTCAGATGAGCTAACAGGAGCTGACAGTGTCCACAGCTGTGTGTGCTGGCACAGCAGCCACTCCGCAGCCCACCAGGTGCCACAGCTAGTGTCACCCTCCCTGTAACCCTCTGATTAGGAAATAGGTGCTGTCATGAAAATGTGTAACTGGCCCACGCCAACCGAGGAGAGAGGCTCGGATGCAAAGCGGAGAACTACAAGAGGAAATATTTATTCATGTGCATGAGATGTCCCAGACAAATTGGGGCACCCTGAATGTGGTTTCACACAGGGTTTGTATGCCCTTCAAACGTTCAGGTACAACACTGACTAATCACTAACACCCACGCTACTGATTACTAATCATAGCAAAACTTTGTAAAGCAACTCTACTTCTGCAGCACTCTTGCTGCTTGTCTATTGATCCAGACATCCCTGAAGCCAGTCTTGCTCTAGTTACTTATCTATGAGGCCAGACGACTTTGGGAGGGTTTCAAAGATGTCCAGACGACGCTGGGAGGGTTTCAAAGATGTGTTAGAGGGGGTAGGATGCTGGCGGTATCTTGATTGTCCCGGAGCATCCTTTATCTTTCATAGTCAGCTCTAAGCTTCTAAGAAGCCAAGTCCTTACTTGCAGGGCTGGACTGTCCTTTAGTTTGTTTTACTTAAGCGTAAACAACACCAAAGTCTGCAGCAAAATGCCATTACCTCATTACATTACAGAATATAATGTGAGCTAATACATATGAACAAAGTTAATACACTTTTGTACTATAAAGAGTGGCTGATATAATAGTTAGGGAAGGGGATTTTCTTAAGAGTGCTTATCTCGGAATGAGGAGCTGCTTGCCCTGTGCGGCAGCTATTGGAAGGGAATCCAGTTGTACACTTTAATTGGCTCCTTTTGCATCATCAGATGCGTTAATGATTTGTTGGACAATTACTAAGCTGTTTAGTCTTCCAGTCAGCCCATGCAGGGTGTAGTTAAGAATAATATCTTTTATACATGACACACATGTGTTGCGCTGAAAGGACAAGATCCATCTCCTTGACTGGGATGTTGCAAGGAAGCCTGAGAACCTCCAGAAATGGTCTTGGAGGTCTTGGAATCTCCCGTGATTCACAGCAGCTGCCTTAACATATTATTTTTTTTCTTCCCAGAAGATGTTTAATCTTCATTATGTTTACATCAATACATTTTAGCCAGTACATTTTTATCAGTGGCACTACGCTGCAATTTTCTTATAAAAATTATACTTCTGAGAAAAGGCTTTCTTAAAAAAAAAAAAATTGTATTTCTGCTATTTCAGCAAATTCATTAAGCTGACAAGGACTTCAGTAGTAATAATACAGTGACCTTTTTTTTTTTTTTGAAAGCCTGTAATAAACGAGGCAGTGATTAGGTAAGAAGAGCAGTTGAGAGAATGTGTGCTCTTTGTGAAGTATTCCAGTGCTATAGCCCTGAATTTTACAGAAAAGCACATGAGGAAATGTGTAATTCTGCTACCGCAGCAAGGTCTGACTAATACAAATGGAAAAGCGTGGGGGACTGCACAGTGACGGGTGAGAACGTTATTGCTTGGATGCCCATCAACTGAGTAGCTGCTTTCCTGTGCACTGAGAGAGGCAGGCATCCTGTAGAGAAAATAGTATGTGATTAATTAAAATTGTATCAGGTTAATGCATGGAGGAGACAAGTTAAGTAAGTATACACAGCCTTAATTATGCTGTATCCTAATTTTTGTGTCTTTGACTTTACAACTTAAGTAATGTTTTAGTCTGGCACGTGTGTGTGTGTGCCTGTGCACTGATTATATCCCATAATTCTTTTCTAATTAACTTATTCCAAGACAATAAAAGAGAGATTTCTTCCACAGAATTATCAAAACAAACTGGGGTTTAACACTTCAAACTACCTTGGAATAGAAACATGTTAGAGGAATGAAAATGCCTTCCAGATATGTAAATGCTGTCATTTCAAAGATGCTTCATCTCCTTCTTTTGCTTTCAAACTTCAAGTAAAATTTTACCCTGGGAAAAACCCTGGGAAAGCTTGGCCTCGGGAAGAAGTTGAAAATTAGGCTACAAGCTTAAAGGAAACCTCCTGTCAACTTTGAAGCGTGTGACTCAGTGGAGTAGGCACCTGTCATTCTCCCCTTGCAAAGCAGATGGGCTGCTGCAACTGGACGGTGCTCAAGAGAGCGTGACGAGGCCAGTCCTGGTGGAAGCACATTATTAACAGGAAAAAATAATACTGCTAATGGGGAGCACCTCTAACAAGGTTTTAAGACAATGAACACAGCAGAACTTTTGCCATGGTTTTGGTAAGTACAAGAGGAGGTCCTTCAGCTCCTACAGTAGGCAACATTTCAATCCTACGCAGTAGCTACAGCTTTTCTCCTAATAAAAATTATAAATCAACTCTGGTGTTTCAGTCATCTTTCAGATGCTTTATGAAAATTTTTTTCTAGTTTGTGGCTGTCACAATCAGCCACCCCTAGTTTGTCCAATGGGAAACCATAAACCACGTGACTCTTCCACCAGAACTTCTTGGCAGGAGTCTCCTATGCCACGTTTGCTGAGGTAGGCGTAATACAGATATTTTCAGCAAGAAGCATGAGTTAAGAAGTATTGATCATTAATTATTTTACTTTAGCTTCTTGCCCTCTGTTTCCTGCTGTTTCTTAGGCTGTCATTCTTTCCTGCAAAGTATTAATACTTTGGGTGACTCAGGTGGTGCGTCCACATTTTCATCGTCCATCCAAGACCCGTGCGTGGCTCAGCGACTCCTTATCAATGCTGCAAAAGGGAGCTGGATCAAAGTGGCTTGATTGCATAGATAGGGAAACAGCAGACACAAGAGCAGGGTAATGCCCTGGCCAGACGTACAAATGAACCGTGTTCTGGAGCAAGATGACTTGTGAAAGAATGTGGCCCCCAAAATAGGCATCGAGGAGACGAGTGATGCAGGTGTGCTGAGATGCCAGTGGCGAGCAATTCTGTACATGGGAAGAAGGGCAAAGATGCCACGCTGAGTTGGTTTGAACAGCAGCGAGGTAATTTTGTTCCCTCACAAACAGATGTCTTAGGGGAAAAAAATAGAGGCTGCAAGCCAAGAGGTTATTGATCATGTTGCTAAATAAAGTAGTAGCTTCGCTTAGTGGTAGGTTCTTCTAGAAGCACCTACGGTCATGAGGAAAGGACCGCAGCCATTCCAGCACACCGGCATGGCACGACACAAGCGCAGCAGCAAACCGAGGGGCTGACTGGCAGTGCTCAGTACCACCACCTGAGCCGGTGCCCAGCAAGCTGCTCGTCCGAAGGGACCACTGGAGGTGAAGTGCCATCACGCAGCAATCCCAAGCCACGTGGGGAAAAAGTGGTGTGGCAGGACGGACTCGCCTGCTCCCTCCTTCCGCAGGAAAGCAAGGAGAGCTGCTGGGGAGCTCCCAGCCAAAGAGCCTCATTGCTGGGGGAGAGGGACAGGAGCAACTGGCAAAAATGCTGCTGCTCCTTGTCAGGGTCCCAGGAACCAGGGAATAACGCTAGGGGGTGGTTCAGGTGGTGAGTTTGCATTTTCAGGGTCTGTCCACAATCCTGCAGCTTGTCCTTGAAGCTGCATTGCTTCTGTCTATGTGATGAAACCTGTCCCCAGCTGACTTTGACAAATTGGCAGTGGGTGTCAGTCCCATCCTAATTCCAAGTGAAAATGTCAAGAACGATGAAATAGTGATGGGATGCTGAGGCCAGCTTCTGGTTAGAAACCTTGGGCCAAGGAAGGTGGTGCAAATGGCAAACCAGCGAGCATCACTCAGAGAAACACTTCTATAAACATAAACAGTGCAAAATGGGTAAGCTGTGGAACAAAAACACGCACACACACTACTCGCTTGCAAAGCAACTGTAATTCCACAGCATAGTCATCCACCTGCTTCTCTAGCGATCTAGATGTCCTTGGAGTCGATCGTGCTACCGTCACTCATCTACGACGCCAGATACGGGGAGGGTTTCACAGAGCTGCTGGAGGGGCTAGGCTGCTGACGTGACCTTGGTACTCCAGGGCTATTCTTTCTCCTTCGTGGGAGGGGGCTCTGAGATTCTGACAAACAAAGGTCCTTGCCTTTCGGGTGGGGGCTGCCCTTCTCCTCCTTGCTGTGAGCTGGGGTCCTCTGGTCACGGCTATCCACGCTTACCTAAGCATGACTATGTAGTATATGATGTAAACTGTACATATATCTTAAGAAAGTTAATACAATTTGACACTGTTCAGAAAGTCGATACGATTTCATACTATAAAGACGAGAAGCCGGCTTAAGGTGTAGCACAAGAGAGGCAAAAAAGACCAAAATACTCTCCACTGCCCGGTTGAGGCTTGAAATGGGTACGTGCTGTATGACAGCCCTCCTGCTCCTCCGAACGGCTTGTTTACAGCTGTGTCTAAAATAAATGTTGCCTTTTTATATTTTTTAATTTTTTTTTTTTACTCCTGTTATTCCTGCGGAGCCAGTTGGATGCCTGTCTGACTCAGGCGTGATTAACTCACTTCCAGCTGCATTATCTTTTCTTCTCCCTGCCGATGCGCCAGCCAACGCTCAGCACGACTTGCGGAGCCCAAGCTGAGATGGCTTACAGAAAGAATTTTTTTTTTTTTTTACCCGAGAGTTATGGGGTTTGGGAAATTTTTAAAATTTATTTATTATTTTTATTATTTAAGAGAGAACACGTGCTTGCTGGCTCGACGGACCAGGGAAATACAGCCCAACAACAGCCGACAACGCGACCCGGCCCAGCCCGCCCGCTGCCGCTCGCCCCATGCGGAGGTGCCGAGCTCGGCAGCGGCGGCGGCACCGGGAGGGGAGGGGGTCGGGCCGCCCCGCCCCGGCGAGGAAGGGTTAAGGCCGGGCACCAGGAAACGGGAAGGAAGCGGCTGAGCTCAGCAGGAGCCGCACAGCGGAAACCGTCGTGTCCCGTTCCCGTTCCCCTTCCCCCCCCCCGCCCCCGGCTCCGGTCGCACGTGCGGGCGAGGCGAGGCGGGGCGGCGGCGGGCGTGCACGTGCGGCACTGGCACCTGGCGGCGGCGGGCGCCGGAGGGCGGGAAAGAAATACGGACAGGCGGACCCAGTGCTCCCTCGACCCCCCCGCCGCCGCCGCCGCCGCCGCCGCCGCCTCGGGGAAGGGCAGCCGGAGGCGGCTTACACAACCGGCCGCCCCTTACATAAGCCGGGAGCCGGGCCCGCGGGGGCGGTGCGAGCCGCCCCCCGCAGTCCCCGTCTGCCCACTCCCCCCCCTCCGCCGCCTTGCCCGGGAGCCGCCCCCCTGCTGCCGCGGTGCGGCCCGCCCCCTTATCCCGCCCGCCCTCCCTTCCGTCGCCGTCCCCTCCCAGGAAGGAGCCGGAGTCGGCAGCGCCGCGGGCCCGGCATGGAGTAGGGCGGGCCGGGGCCGGCGGCGCCGTGCGGGCATGGAGCTGGGCCCGGGGCCCTGCGTGCTGCCTCCCGCCCCCGCCGTCGGGGCCGCCGGAGCGGCGGGGGGGCCCTGCGCCGAGATGCTGCAGGTGGCGGAGGAGGCCTTCCGCGGCGGCAACTTCGAGCTGGCGGCCGAGATCTACGGCTCGGAGCTGGCGGGGCTGCCGCAGCCCGAGCGGGGCCTGTGCCTCCGCCGCGCCGACGCGCTGGCGCGGGCCGGCCGCATGGCCGAGGCGCTGGACGCCTACGGCGCGGCGGGGCGGCTGGGACGGCTGCGGCCCGAGGAGCTGCGGGAGCTGACCGAGAGCTTCGCCCTCAGCATCCGCGACAAGGAGCTGCGCCTGCCGCCCTGGGGGAGCGGCGGACCGGGCGGCGGCGGAGCGGAGGGCGAAGGGCTGAGCGATCCGGCGTGCTGCCGCCCCCCAGAGCCCTTCGCCTGCCCGCTGTGCCGGCGGCTGCTCTGCGAACCGGTCACCCTGCACTGCGGGCACACCCACTGCCGCCGCTGCGCCGAGCCCGGCGACTGCGGCCGCTGCCACCGCCCTCGCCGCTCCGCCGAGGCCGCCGCTGCCGCTGCCTCGCCGCCATCTCCCGCTGCCGCCCGCCCGCGGGTCAACGTGGTGCTGGGCAACCTGCTGCACAAGTGGTTCGGCGCCGAGAGCCGGGCGCGGCGGCTCCGCGACGAGGGCGATGCCCTGCGGGAGCGGCAGGAGCTACCGGCCGCCCTGGAGAAATACAACCAGGCCCTGGAGACGGGTGAGCGGCGGCGAGGGGGCGGTGGGGGGGGGGGGGAGGAGGTGAAAGAGGGGGCGAGGCGGAGGCTGCCCCCCACCCCCAGCAGCCGGGCGAGGAGGAGGGAGATTTGTGGTGAATGGTGGGAGAGGGCACCTGGGGGAAGTTTTGAGAATGAATCCTCCCAGCGGGTTCCCCCCACCCCCCAGACTCCGCCACCAGTGAATGGCTATTTTTGTTCCGCTGTTATTTCTGTCCTTGCTCAGAAAGTGTCTGGCGTTTAGCTGCCTGCAGTCGATGACTCATTATGCAGTATTTCTAGAAAACCCGCTTTCCTATTTGGGGGGGAAACAGTCTTCTAGTGAAGGATAAGGCACTAGTGGCCATACGCTAAGCCCTACGGCGGCTTTGTGGAAGATACTGGTGTGTGGATGGGATTCGTTCAGCTACGTGCAGTTACATCTTCAGCAAGCCTTTGAAAACACCTGATGAAATATCAGTAGGCATAAAGGCTCAGAAAGCTTCCTTTGTTTATACAAAATTTCCTTTCCACTGTGCAAAATATTTAGGATAAATCCACGTTTTGACTTGCAGAGGTCGTCCGCCCGTGTGTTGAGCGTAACCTCTTTGTAGGCATGTGGTGTTTTCTCTGTGTCAAGTATTCTCTGAAAGAGCCTAGCTTTAAATAAAGACGGCATGGTCTGCCTTCCTTCTCTGCCCAAACCGATGGCAGCGTTAGTTTGCCAAAAGCTGGTTGTTGGCAATCCCAGCACCGGGATCTTGGTAAATCCCCCGGAATCTGCCCGCTCCTCCTGCCTGAGCGTGATAGCTGTCAGTTAATTGGGGAGGAAGAGAGGGAGAAAGCTTTGGTGGCATTAACAGGGGTGAAATCCTGCGAGTAAATCTCTTTGGAAGACAAGCGTAGAGAAGACTGTACCTCTTCTTTTGAAGAGCTCCTTCCCTACTTTTGAGTAGAATTGCTTTCCTTGTTCCTGGTTTTTATATCTAGTGATAAATGGTTGTGATATTTTTATTATTATTATTTTGCTGGCTGCTGTGGAGAGAAACACACCGTTATGCTAGTCCCTGACTCGCTTTCATTTTTTTGCCACGGTTGCATGGCAGGCATGCAAGATACAAGACTTTGGGATAATGTAGTGCACTATCACCTTGCAGCTGATGCTGGCCATCAAAACTGTCAGTTCAGCTATTTATTCCACTTTTCCAGCTAGATGTGACAAGTGTTCACAAGTCCTAGTGTTATCCCGAATATGGATCCTTTACTTGATGTTAACTGGAACAGTTACACCATTTACTGGAAACCAGTTAACACACTTGAGTAGGGGTATTGTTTTATTTATGTTTGTGCAAAGGTGGGTGATAGGTGGTATGCCACAAAGCTAACACATCTCTTAGAAATACAAGGGGTCTTTTATACAAAATAATAACAAGGAAAAAAATCATAATAAAATAACTGTTTGGTAACCGCTACTTTTCCTGCTGCCCATGATTACATATGTTCGTGTTTTAAACATTTAGGGAGGTTCTCTTCATTATCATACTCATTATTCATAAGGGGTGTAATTTTTGGCATTAAAATCACTAAAGGGTAGTTTGGGACACAAATTTTGGTTAGGGTCCAGTGTAGGCTTATATAACAAACCATAGATCACCTACACGCAATATACACTCAACAGGTCTATGAATATACTATTGTCCTTGACCAGGATGCATATCCTCGTCAATTAGAGGAGTTTCCATCTCCAAGGATACCTGGCCTTTGTAACCTTCATTTATTCCTACCTACAACAGGGCTACTCATTCTGTAATAACTAGTTGCGAGGTGCCTCTAAGCAAAACCTCAGTGCCAGTTGTAGGGGCAACGGGTAGGAAAACCTTGCGGCCATTCCTACAATCTATGGAATGTACAATTGGAGATACCAGATTGACTCATGAGTTTCTACCAAAATGCCTCTTTCCATTGCTTGGGTGAGATTTGTTATGTAAATTAAATGCTCAAGTAGCGTTTGCTGAGAATTCTGTACAGCTACACATCCCTAAAGAAATGGCATGGAAGACTCAAACCACCTTACTGACAGACAAGAGCTCAGACCCTTTTTATTTCTGAGAGGTGTGCTAGCTTTGTGGGATACACCCTAGCACCCATCATTGCACAAATATGAAATAAAACAGTACCTCTACTTAGGGTGTTAGTTGGTTTCTGTGCACTGAGTAAACAGACCCAAACTTGGGACAACAGTTTTGGTGACCCAGATGGGACCTCCATAGAGCCTTGCCCAGATCGTCTTGCTGTTCCCGATAGAGAAGTGGACAGTAGGACTCTAGTGCGCACTGACCTGTTGACTGGGGACTCCTCTCCAACATCAGGCGCTGAGCGACTCAAAGGTGCAACACGACTAATAAGATGTATCGTTCGGAAAGGAGGGAGAGGGAATTTGAACTAAGTGGTACCCTTTATAGGTTAGCTCCTAATATATTACACCAAAAGCTTGATAGAGATAAGGGGATTTCTGTCTTCACCAACAGAGGAAAAGGTTGGGGCTACGCTAGCTTAGTCCTCTTTGTAAAACTATTACGTGGTTTAGCTGAAGTAATCTCTGTTAAAGTAGGGCAGGACGGAGAGCTCAAGCAGGAAGGTGAAGCAGAAGGAGGGGAGAGCTTGATGTAGGTCACTGGTGGATACAGTGAGTTTTCAGTATTGGAGCCTCTTAAGGTTTGGAGTTTGGAGTCCCACTGCTGGGGAAAATAGCACCTCATCAATGAAAGTGTTTGGTTTTTAGAGAACTGTTTCTCGCTGTTGCGTGTGCTTCCTGCTGTGTCTGGGGGTGAAAGGAGAGGGCAGACCGTAGTGCGCTGAGAGGGCTCTCGCACAGCCCATCCTTCCCCCTCCTGTCCCTGGAGCATGTATCTCCAGCCGTGGCTGCTACGCGTCAGGGTCTCAAGATAACTCCCTTGCAGTGTCCTTATTTCTATCTTCTGTGATTTCCCAAGCACTCTGGGAATCTGTTCAGAAACTTCTTGCCCTGTCAGCGACGCTAAAATTACCTAATAAGATTTTTTTTTTTTAAATTCTAATTAAAAATAATAGCAGGTATCCTGCTAGATTTTGAAATCCTAAACCGTAGGCTGACATGTTGTAACATCCCAATAGCAGATACAAACTCCTCTTGCTGAAGGGCAGCCCACTCCCCAGCCCTTCACCTTTCTTCCTGTTTCGTGTGTGCCCAATGCCATTTCTCACAGGTCGAACTGCTGTCTGAAATGCTTACCACATGTTCATCAGGTACTGCCTTTTGGCATGCTGGAGTTGCCTTCTTGCCTTCCAGCCAAGAATCTCAGTAAATAGAAGGGGGGGTGGGGGATGGGGAAAAGGCTGTTTTCTAACTGTTCAGGACCTCTTAAGTGTTAGCATATGGGCGACTTGAGATGCTTGTGAGCCGTTGTCAGGTATTTAAGACTTTTAGTGTATGAGAAAATAACTGCTTTTTTTAACCTCCAAATGCTTATGTATTACTATTGAGAGTCAAGGGCGTGGGTGTCTTTTTAATTTCTTTTTAGAGACTGAAAGCATATGATCACATTGGTTATACAATTGCTGTATAAAGTTAGGTAAAACTCCAGGCTTCTTGGCAGGATCCACGGTTCAGTGGGATTTTTTTTTTTTTTCCTGGTGTTTCTTGTGGAGTACTTTCCTGCTCCATCTGCAACAACTTTCTTTGTGTTATGTAATATTAAAGCAAGTTTTCCAGTTCCTGATCACTTCTCTCATTCTGATTGCGACCTTCTGTCTTCTGATTTGCATTTTGGTTCTCGAGGTGCTTCAAGACTAAGCTATACAAGGCTCCTGTCATGTAGCCAGTACGCTTATTTCCAGTACCATCTGGAATATCTGCTCCTAGTTTCAGGTCTCAGAAGAGATCTGCATGCCTTCAAGTTGTCAACTTCTTCCAGCTGAACTAGTTAGTCTTGCAAAAGCTTACTCTTAGCGAGTATGTTCATCTTTTGTCCCTAACTGTGGGGTTTACAATGCCAGCGCTGCTCTTGTGTTTGCTCTGATAGAGTCTGCGATGGATTTGAGCGTGGTTGTGTGAGTTCTTTTGTTGTTGTTTTTAAGAAAATCAGCTTTACTCTTTGATCCATCTAGTCCTTTTGAGATGCCCACAGCTCAGTGATCTCTGCTGTTTTAAACAAAGTCGCTGGCTTTTTTTTTTTGCTGCCGTAGATATTGGAATAGACACCTCGTTATTGCAAGGTATCTAATTGCCGCGGCTTCAAAGCAAGCACATGTCAGGCTGCTTGAAAGGAAGCATTTGTTTCCAGCTGGATCGCTCTTTGTGCCAAGCTTTATACTGTTCAGCCATCATAATGTCAAGTATTGTCCAAATCTCACTCTGAAGGCTGTTCCCCGCACAGATACAATTCAGAGAGCTGGGGTATCAGGAGTAGGCGGCTTCCTCTCTGCCATCCGTTCTGTTCTAACTGGTCTTCTGATTATGTGAATTCTTAAGTCAATTAAACTGAAATATATTATCATACATGCGTGCAGGGTTGGTTTGGGAATTTTTTTTTTTTTGTGCAGTAGGTGCTTTCTGCACCCTTTTTCTTCTCTGGAGATGCTCTCTGGAGGGGCTGTGCCTGGGAGGAGTACAGTTGTTTCTGTGTATCCGGGTTTACACACTCTTTAAGCTGTATGCCTGAAAGTATAGGAAGCTAGATTTTAGTGGCAAATTAATGTAGTATTCTGAGGATATGCTTTTGAGAGAATATATTTTATGGGTTTTTTTTTTATTCTAGAAAGCCATTCCCAGTTACAGAGGTAGCAGGTGGCTGTTGCTTCATAGGGAAGATGATGAAATAGGGCCTTTCCCATGTACAATGCATAACTTTATATGACCAAAGACTGTATCATGGTGGGGATGGGAGCACAGCAACAAAGTTCACTCTTAGGGAACAGTATTTATTGAAAAATAATAGGAGCATATTATATACTTTGTGCTAGCCTGCTGGTTTTAAAATTAGATGCTACGTGGGTCAGAAGAAGACCAAGCTCTCTTCAGGGTGAAGGCATGCATGTAAGCAAACACACACACACAGATTATAAGGGGGTTTGGGTGGCAGTGGCTCGTGCCTTCAGCCAGCATCTGTCTGTGCCCTTCTTTGTGCTGAGACAGCCTGTTAGCATCCTGTGCCTTTCCTGTAAATAAGCCTGCAAATGCCTGCTTGGAGATGAAGAGCCCAGCGGTGGAGTCCTCTCACACTTTGCTGCTGCTGTTGTTTTTGTGACAGCACTGGTTCCTGAGCTGTGCCAGCAGTGACAGGTCTCTGGGAGTCTCTCAAGCCAGGGCACAGGGCTGCGGCTCTGGGAAGGGCTGTCCCACTCGCTGTGCCTGCCCGACCCTAATCCCGAACGAGCCGCTTCAGGCAGGGAGGGGTGGCCATGCCTGACTCCTGTGGCGTGATGAAGCAGGTGCTGCGTGCTGTGCAATCGCGTCTGGCTTCCAGTGCGGTGGCACGCATCGTATCTGGACACCAGCGTGCCAGGACACCTCGTTTTCTGCATGAGGCACGTTGGCTCTGGCGTGTAATTACCCGCTGGTGCTAAGTGTCCCTTTGGAGTCTGCCAAGGCTGAGAAGCGTCGCTGTCTCTGGAGAGCAGTAACAGCGACAGCGATTCCTCAGCGTGGTTGTGTTTACAGTGTGCTGGGCTCTTTCTGAGCAGAAATAGGTTTCACGCAGCTGCTCAAATTGCCCAGCATTGTAAATTTTTTTTACCCCCCAGGGGGTTCAGAAGAAGTTTGTAGGAGGCAAAGCTCAGCTGCATCAGAGTTTTAAAAACATGGTGGAGTTAATGATGGATGTATGTGCAAAGGGGACCTTTT
The DNA here is from genome assembly GCF_036417535.1 of Chlamydotis macqueenii. Classification (NCBI taxonomy): domain Eukaryota; kingdom Metazoa; phylum Chordata; class Aves; order Otidiformes; family Otididae; genus Chlamydotis; species Chlamydotis macqueenii. The sequence continues at coordinate 146,608,574 of NC_141556.1, read as the reverse complement.
CTTCCCAAGCACTCTGCGTGGATCTCCATTTTCAGTGGGTGAAGAATGGTGTGGGAAAGGCCAAGAAAAGGAGGTGAGCTCATATCCAGTCAGAGGTAGCGTGCTGCAGAGCGAGTGAGGGCTGCTGCCTGGGTTCTGGAGATGCTCCATCTCACATGTCCTGGGGTGGAGAGCCACACACTGACCCCCAGCCCATGGAGTGGTGTTTAGAGTGTTGCTAGAAACAAAATGTAGGAGCTTTCCTGAACTTTGGTGGAAAAAAGGGGGATCTTCCTTTCTTGTCCAGACTTTGGAGGAGAGAGGCTTCTCCCCTCTCATCCAAGCGGAGGTTTGCCATAAATTGGCCTGATACAAAAGAGCTTAATGTGGCCACTCAGCACTAATTTATTTTGTGGTCAAGCAATTCATGGAAATTTATCTGGTGCCTTCAGAGTTCTCCCTTCGTAAGAATTTAATTAAAGGGACAGGGCAGGCCAGGAGGCAGTAGAAAAAGAGCCGTAAAGGGAGCACTGGATGCGTGAGGACGAGGTCTCAGGCCAAAATATGCGTGTTTTCAAGGAGATGGAGGCTCTTGGGGTGGTGTCAGTGCTGGTTCCTGCTCGCCAGCCTTGCCCATTGGGCTGTTTTAGGTAGTGTGCTGGGAGTTCACCTGCTCAGGCTCTCTGTACCCCAATTGCCTTTCCATGCCGAACATTGAGTTTGCATGATGAGGGGCTTGGTGCTGCCTCTGTGCTGCTGAGCTCGTGGCTGCTGCTTTGCTCAGGTAGCAAGTGGGATGGTTTAACCTCAGTGTAGAGTATCTGCAAACCATCGCGGCTTTCTTGTCCTATCCTGTCTCCTCTGTTCTCAGACACAGTTGTTCACATTGGTGTCTTTTGGAAACAAATGCAATCACGCTACTCTTGGTGTACTGACTAGGTGAGTAAGTAGTTCATGTGTCTCTCTGGCTTTGCCCTCCCTTCTGCCTCCCCTTTGCATTGATAACCCTTAAGTAGGTAAAAAAAAACTTAGCAGTGTTGCACATAGAAAATAAGTGTGTCTTACTGCATTTCTTGACCTTCCGTACTGGCTCTCAAGCTGTTAAATCTACAGACCTTTGGTGCAAGTTGATTCAAGAGTGACTGCCACGGATTTTTGTGCTAGGTAAATGCCAAGTTTTGGAGTTGCACTGCTTCTTGGAGAGCATGGCATAGGCAGATCCAAGCAGGCATTCTTGGGAGTTGGGCTCAGTGCTTACAGCTGCAAGTAAGATAGCTATGGGCAAACAAGTGTTTTGTCATGCCCCCAAAATTATTTGCTGGGGCATTTTCTTTCCAGAGCTGCTTCTGAGTTGTTTTAGATAAGGGGGAAAATTATGATCATAACTTCTAGGTGGGGTGGTGGGATGTCCTCGTGGTGCCATCCTACTGCAGGACCTGATGGTTGAAGGGTTTCTGTGTTAGTCATGAATCAAGGTCAGAAGCAGCAAAGAGTCTCTGTTTGCAAAGGGAAGTTGCTGAACTCTCTTTAGAAAGCCATGTTTAAATTTTTACAAAGGTGTCTGGTGCCATAGTATGCATTTTATTAATTCTGCCCCTGTTTTCTAAGGGCTTGTTCTCCTTAGTGGTGCGCTTGCAGTGAAGTCCCATTGTTCAAAGAAAACCACTAGAGTGGCTACATGCACTGATACGCGAATTAGGTGTATGAAGTACGCTTGAGTGGTCTCTTCTTTTGTACGCTGTGTCTAGAAGATTGCCCTTAGAAGATAAAGTTGGTTGTCTTCTTCTGATGTGGTAAAAAAGAGGTTGAGTGAATCTTCCTTCCTCACAGGGTCTTGGAAATGCTTTCTGGTTTCTAGTAGTGAAGAAATGAGTCTTTGTTGTACCACTCATTTAAAAAAAATAAAAAAACGTAGACAGCTGTCATGACTCCTGGAACAGCAAATAGTTCGGTCATCTTAATAATTTATCAGAAGAATATTTTATTTTGTAGCTCCTAAAGGAAAGCATGACTTGTAAGTGATGAATGAGAAGTAGTCTTTCTGAAATTACATGCTACAAAAAATAGTAGTTGATTGCTGCTTAGAGGATTTGTGCTGAAAAAGGAACTTTCCCATTCCTCTCTAAAAGTATGTCTTGGAATTTGCTTAAAGCGTATCTCCAAAACCTGTTTGTTCTGTTTTACAGGGGCAGAAAAATGTATAAAAGTAGGAGGCCAGGTTGCTTAGAGACTGTTGCAGTAATTTGAGTGTTATTTTTAAACTTAAAATATTTTGCAGACTTATATCCCTCGTGTCCCTCAGCACCCCCCTTTTTTACTGAGGTAGTGCTTGAAAAATAGTAGTAAATACTTAATTAATCACAGGCACAAAGAGAAGGAGGCATCATGCTGTAGAGTAGACAGTCTTTGGGTGTGTGGTTTGTTCTTTCATTGGGTTGTTTTTGTTTTTGTTTAAGTAGTTAGCATTGCTGGTGTAAACTTACAGTGATGTGCCACTTAAGATAGGGTGACTATTCCCCCCATCCATGTATGTAACTCAGATGTCATTTCCTATAAATAACTGAACTACTTCAGCAATCCTAGAGAATGAACTATACCCATGTATCAGGAAGTCTGAAGAGTTTTTGAAGTCTCTTTAAACAGCATATTCTCTTTCTCTTTTGCTATGACGGATGTCTTTTGCTTTTGGGAGAAGACATTTATAGAACTGACTTGCGCTTCCTAATCTTAAAATTAGTAGGATACTGCACCACTCCTTTTCTCTTTCACAGATATACTAAGTGATCAGCTCTATTTGAGCATAGAAGCAGTGAGATAATAACTGAGAAACAAGATCCTTTTTGCAACTTGCAGAGTCTCAGAAATTCTGGGCTGAAATAAGCTATAACTGGAAAAAAAAGAGAATGCTACAGAGACCTGAAGAGTAACTGGTGGAAATGTAGCTTGTGTACTGATCGTGACAAAGAGAGCAACAAGATTCTCACTGGTGAAGTCATGTTGTGATGGAATATCTGGCTGTAAATTGATCTTGTTAGCTATGATCATGGCAGACCTACTTGGCAGGTCCTGCCTGGCTGTGAAGCACATGTCTTTAGAGTCTCCTTGCAGTCACAGGTTGATGTTCACCTAGCACAGCTCCGTGTTCTGTGGGAGGTCAGGACTTTTCCTTGGGTGCTCTGAACATCAGGCAAGGGGTTGACCTCTTGAGATGTTTTGTTTTGGTTTTGAAGCTTGCTTGTTATGTCTTTATACTTCAGTCTGTAGGCATCTTGCTTTGGGACAATCTCTGTACCTGCTGTTTGAGAGGATACTTCAGTTCTCACTGAGGCTCTGGTAGGAAACCTTACCCGAACCCCAAACTAAATGCCGCGAGAAGTAGTAAGCATTGAAAATGAGTCACATTTGTGTACTTAATGGTTTTGTTATACTAGTGCCAAGCAGCCATGGATGGACTTGAGGTACATCACCTGAAGCAATGCCTGAATGTCTGAAGGGTAGAGTGGGAACCGAAAATATAGGGAAGCAGTGTTGATTTATGCTGTTTTATCTGGAAAGAGTAGCATGTGTCTAGCAAAGTGCTGAAAGATTAGGATTTGGATAGGAGAGAGAAATAATATCATATATTATACCTAGCTCTACGCTAGGAGTGGCATTCTTGAATTGAGGACTTCTGCTGTACCATGCAATTTATTAATTAATGGATTTGTAAGGAAGGTTATCACTGTCTTTGTGGAAATGCAGACTAAACCATAGGTTGATGTAACTGATTTGGCACGCTTCAGCCTCGTGAGGCTAGAAGTACAAGACGAAATAAAGGGCGCAAAGTTAGCTGCACCTTATTTGTAGCAGCTCTTCTTCCAGTAGCGTGTAACTTCCCTTACAGTGTTTCTCCTGAGTAATGATGGGAGCAGTGCTTAGCAGTGATGACAGTCCAGCTTTAAATAATGTATGGGGCTTCCTAGCTGACAACTTACTGAGCCTGAAATAAAACCATTGGGAATCCAAAGCATTTTGTCCAGCACACAGGAAAATCTGTGTTCTTAAGTCTGGACTTCTGAACAGCAAAATACAGAGGCCTGGAAAGAAGTTAAATCAATCTTAAATTGTATGTTCTTAAGAATAATCCTGCTCATCTGTTGCTAATGTCCTTTCCTTCAGTCAAAGTGATAATACAGGACAGTTTCTTGATGTCTCCCTGTCCCCCAGACCAGAGGGCATCTAGGTAAGCATGCTGCAGAGCAAAGAAGTGAGTGGATGTCCTGCATTTTTGGGTGGGACAACAAAGGAAGAGGGTTGCAGCTTCAATTCTGCCAGTGAAGGGGTGGCTGTAATTTGTCTACCCTGGTTTAAATAGATCTCCTCTGCTTTTTCATCTCAGTGTGCTTAGGTTGTGTGCAGAGGCGAAATCCCAGTCAGGCATGGACCAACTCTGTAGCTGTGTAGTGCAAACGAGCCATGCTAGAACTCTCTGGTGGTGCCTGAAACTTTGGCTTGGGGCAACTTTTTGAAGTTTGTAATGGGCATTTCTGAAGGAAGAGAAGTATGAAGAAAAATACTTTGTGTTTGCATGAAGATAAAATAAAATAAATACAGCTTGATGGGAGACAGATACCATCGGAGATGTGTTTTATTACGCTGGCTATGGGCAGCATGAGTGTGGACACGGAAAGAGGCATTTGAACATGCAAAGCAGCATGCTGTGCCCCGTGCTCTTCGCCGCAGCCTATTTCAAGAGCTCCTGAACTCATACACTGCTATGCCTAGTGCCGTTAGTCACCCGGTGCAAATAGGTGTAACCAACCATTGCCTGCGGAGTACTGTTCACAATCATCCGCTTCCTAATCACGGTGGAAGAGTCCTTGGTTGCAAGAGTGGCTTACAGAGAAGGAGGCTTCCTCCTTTGCATCCTCCGAGTGCTAAAATCTCCTGCATGCTTCCTCTGGGGTCTTCAGTTACTTCACCTCCTGAAGACTGCCAGTGATGTAAATGCAGGGAGGAAAACCCATGATATTCAGAAAATACGACTTTAAAAAAAAAAAAAAAAGTCCAGTTATTAATCCAATTAAAACGGACTGATAAGTGAAGAAATGTGGGCTTGCTGATTGCAAGTATGCATCCCGTTCACTGTCCCTTTTAATCGGTTTTGGGAAGCTGACCTGGTTTTTCATCTTTGCTGTAGAATAAAGTTTTACTTGAATGTCCTGAATGTCTTTACTGCTTCTGTTAATTATTTTATCAAGCATGCTTCCTCCCTTGCCCCCAACCAAACAACTCCTGTCCATCCATTTTTTGCGCACTGCCTTGTCATGCTTGCGTGAAGTCTGGAGGAGAAAAACTAGCTTGCTCTTCAGTTCATTACTAAATCTTGCTAATTTCTCACTGAAATGAAAATAAATGTTTCAAATTATTTTTCAAGCTCATGAAAAGGCTTTCAATACTGAATTGTTCAGAATTGAATACATAACCTAACAAAGCAAGCCAAATTTCTTCCTCTCTCCAGGGGCAGAAGTTTCTTTAAAATGTGGGAAAAACTTCCCCTGAAGTCCTATTCAGGCGAACTCTTGCTAGCAAGACTGTAAGGTGTTTTTGTGGTGATACTGTTTCAGTTCTGCTCATGCATTTAGAAAGTATGCTTAGGATTTAAATAGGTTTGAATAAAACCTGCTTTTCTAGGAAGAAACGTCAGATAAGGAGCATTAGGGAGTTCTAGCAACATTAAACTTTTTCTTTCTGTGCTGAGCTCCTGGAATAAATCTCAGCAGTAGTTTATCACCGTAAAACTCTTCTTGTCATCTGCATTCAGTTTGGAGAATTCTCTAATGGCTCTAAATGCCTTCCTGGCACAAAAAGGTTTTGGGAAGTCCTGTTCTCCTGTCAACCTGCCTATCTCAGGCAGTCTAGCTTTTTTTTAAAAAAAAAACTTGGATGCTTGGGCATATCTGGAAAAGTAATTTTGGGTGTTAGCTTCTGCCAAAGTAAAAGCACAATCTAATGAACATCTGCAAATGAGTGCAAAGGTGGTGTGAGCGGAAAGTTAACGTTTTTGGAAAATCCAAGCTGGCAACCACACTTGGGCTAAGTGATACTTGGCAGTCCCATGGAGGATCCAGAGAGCCACCACTGAGCCCCTTGGCTCTGGATGCTGCTCAGGCCGGGATTTATGTGCTGCTGTGGGATTACAGCTGGGAGGGAGGGAGGGAAATGCGTGGGAAGGCTCCCAGGACCTGCGGCTCTGAGGAAGTCTCTATGTCCCGGCTGCCCGGAGCCGCAGATCCTGGGAGCCTCAGCGGTGGATCCCTGATGCTGACAAGGACATAAATTTTGCTGTGCAGCTGCAAGCTCCCAGAAGAGTTTGATTCAGGAAATGCCATCTGCTGGTATTGTGGAAACAGCAAACTTTTCTACGCTTTTCTTCTTTAATTTGGACTGAAATAATAAGTAATTTCTTAAAAGAAACCTTTTCTTTAACTTCCAGAAGGAAGACGCATTATTTTAAAGCAAACTATTGGCTATTGTGTGACTCTTTGTTTCTTTCTCAATAAACTTGACAGTTATTATAGTATACTGACATCCAGCAGCATTCGTGAACTCTCTCCCCAAGCCTTCTCCATCCACCTTCTGTGACTGACTTTTTCCCCATGGCACATGCAGCGGAGTGGAACAACCCGGTATAACCGTGCTTACAGAAATCCTGTTTAGGTATTTAGGCTGTCGCTGGATGGTCACTTTTTCTTCCCCCTTCCACACATACCCTAACTTGGAATCAGCAAGCTGATGCCACAGTACCACTGATGGAGAACGTGAGGCTTCAGTCCATCTGGCCTTGCAGTGGGACCAGCCGTGGACCCTCCAGGCACAGTCCCGCTGGCAGCAGGAGGCTGAGGACGAGAGGACGCCTGTATCAGGTGCAGAGCTGGTGAGGGTGAGCTTTTGGGCTGTGCCTCTCTGTCTCTGAGTGGGGTGAGCTTGAATGGAGCACCGCTGGGATTACTCCAGCTGGGCATCGCTCCAGCTACGGCATCTTGTCTAGCCACTTCATCTCCCTATAGAAAACCTGTTATACTGTAATCTCATAAATACTGCGCTTTTTAGCAAAGCTGGGGGTGTTTTTACCACCTCTTTCTGTCTCTCTGTCGGTTAACTAAACATTCCTTGCCAGTTACTCATTAAGATGGGCCACACCTTACGCATTCTGATAGAGACTTGGTGAGCGTGAGGCACAAGCCCTGAATACACATAGCCTTTTCTGGTTTGCCTTGGGGTTGTTCTTTTTTCAGTAGCAGGTTATTTTCCCTTCATGTTATGAGAGCCTTTGGACTGCGCTTTGAGAAGACTTAGGCCTTTGCCATACCGTTGTGCTCTGCAGTGGCTTGTTTTGTTGCAAACTTTTGCAGTGGAGACAAGATCCCGAAAAAGAGCCGATGAAGCTGTTCTGTTTCTGAAAAGCGCTTGTAAGCGTCAGCATGGCTGAAATGTGTGGTGTAGCGAACAGAAGCAGGAAGCTGGCTTGCCTGCCCCCCTAATCTCACCCTGCTTCCTTTCCCCTGTGGTGCCAAAAAATACCCCACCCAGCGCTCTGCCAGGCTCCTGAGGCACCAACCTCTGCTTAGTGCGGCCACCCTCCCTCAGCATACTCTGCATGAGTACCCTGCAGCAGATACAACGATGGAAATACAGAGTGCGCATTCATATTTAATACAAACAGAAGACAAACTGTTTAAATGGTAGCTAAATTAAGTAATTTCATGTTTGAGCATCTACTACAAGAGGAAAAAAAAAGCTTACTTCTGAAGATCTTAGGTTAACTGTTTTCAATTTCATTTAACTTGCAGTCTTTTAAAGATTTATCAGCTAGAAATGTGGATCACTGCAGCAGTCTGTATGTGTAATAGTTAAAAAAAAAACAAACCAAGACAAACAAACAAACAAAAAAACCCGCACAGAACCCCTCAGTATGCACTAGCTTTTTCAGAGCTCCTTATTTTAGGTGTAGGGTGTTGCTGTCCGTGTCTGGGACCAGTGGGGCGGCATCACCCCTGGTATGTCATCAGTCTATCTGTCGTCAGTCCACGCGACAGCCAAAAAAGGCAGCAGTCCTTGCTGCTTCTTTCTTTCTCATCCCTTCTCCTGGCACTCGCGTTTGCGTGGCTGTCCAGTGAACCAGTTGAGGGGAAACTGATCCTCTTAAACCTTTTTATTTATTTGTTTTTATTGGATTAGCTTTCAGTCAATTGATTCCTTGCTCTGCTTCTCTGTGCAACCACGCGAACCTGGTTTGCTGCACGAGCGCTAGCGTTGGCTTAAGGGAGAGGAGGAGGTGGGAGGGGGACGTGATCTTGGCCATCCCTCCTGGTCACTACTTGAACTTAATGAGTGGTGTCACCTACAACAATTATGTGCTTATTCTGTGTGTCCATGCATACATGTGTGTGTATGCCTAGGCCTTGTATGGACAACGTGCCATTACTGAGGATGGGTTTGGGATGCTTACGCTGAAGTGAGATGCTAACAGTGAAGCCAAAGCAGGTTGGAGAGAGCAGGAGAGGTGTGGAGACAAGAGCCCTGCATGGGAATGTGCAGGAGGTGACGCTTGCAGGAAAAGTCTTGAGAGAGCTAGCTTGGAGGTGAATTTTAAAACTTGTAGAAATGAGGCAGTACTGTCTTTGTGCACACCTTTTAAAGCGTAATCCCACTTACGACAATTTTAACCAGCTCACGTTTGGTTAAGGGTTACTGCACTTAACTGCCACCATCCAGCAGCCAACTTCCAGTGCTCTGGAGGCTTTTCCCAGCACATGAAGGTCCAGAGTGACCAAGAGCAAATCATGCCTAAATCTTGTCTCCTAAGATGAGATAACTGCTTTAGTGGACAAAGGCAGAGCGTTGTTTGGGGCTTAGTGTGTTTTTGCGAGGCTGCTGACGCAGCCTGCCACAGCATCCTCCTGGCCAAGCTGGGGAGGTGTGGTGGGGTGGGTGGAGAACTGGCTGGACCATTGGCGGCACAGGGTGGTGGTTAATGGCTTGAGGGCTGCTGGGCAGATGGCTACCAGTGGCATTGCTCAGGTGGTGGTAATGGGGCTGACACAGTTCAACACTTCATTAACAACCTCCATGAGCCGGCGGAGCGCACCGTCAGCAAGTTTGTCCACGATGCCGAACTGGGGGAGGAAGAAGCGGTTGATGTGCTGGAGGGCAGGGCTGCCATTCAGACCAACAACCTGGGGCATGGGCTCACCAGTGTTGCCTACTTCAGCACAGGCAAGTGCGGCTGGGACAGAATAACCCCGTGCAACAGGACGGGCTGGGCTAGACAGCAGCACTGCAGAAAAGACATGGAGGTCCTGGTAGACAAGCCAAATGTGGATCAGCCAAAGTTTTTCTGTGGTTCTATGAAGTTTTATACTGGGGGAATATTTCCACTTTAAAATGTGCTATAGAGACCTTAGGAAAGGACGGAATAATAGTGCTTGAGATGTTCATAAGCCACGCAAACTCAGTGGTTCGTGAACATGTGAGTACTGAGGCAATGTGTGTGATCCTGAGAGGTTTGCCTGCCCTGAGGAGGGCAAGGTACACAGGTGGGAAGTGGATGTGAAATGTGAAGGCTGCGTGTATTTTTCATAACAAGTGGCTTACAGGAATGTTTTAGCTGAAGTCCTGTGCTGGTGATTTCTTTCAAGCAAAGTCACACTGGGAGCAGAAACGCTTGGGGCTTGTTTTCTTTTTGCTTTCTTAAGTGTCCTGTAAGCAAGGTGAGGGAAAGAGCAGATGGCATCCTGTATGTGAACATGAAATCCGTCCTGCTAGACAAAACGCAGAGGTTGCTTCCAGGCTGAGACAAATATGTTTTGAGAAGAAGGAAGGAATTGCCTTTTTTCCATTACACGAGGGTATAAATGTAACCATTGTGCAGTAGTGCTTTTTAGGTTACTCTGACTGTAAATTAGGTTACTGTATTTAACACGTACTAGTGCTTCTTTTAATGGAGCTCCTTGTAACCTTTTTTGTTTTCCAGCTCCTTGCAAGTGTTCACTAATAGCACAGCGAGCAGAAGTCTGCATGTCGATGAAAAACTACCAGCAAGCTCTCCATGACGCAGACGTCCTCTGCCGAAACAAACCCCACTGGCCTGCGGTACGGTGCTTGCATGTCATAGAGACCAAAATGAAAACTGCTTGTTCTCGGGGCTTCTCTCTGTGGTGGGGACAGTGCTGCTGAGTGCATTGGTGGAAGAACATCATAGCATTAATAAGGCTAAGAATGTCTACTGAAAGTTAAGTTCTTCATAGGACAGGTCTAGGAAGGTCCTTAGCGTGTCTGCAGCCAGTGGGATTTCAGAGGTGGGCAGCCAGGACGTGGTTTTATTTTTGCTGGTGCCTGTCAGTGTGTTGGGGCTAGTGCTGCAGCTTGGTAGCAGAATCAGGTCCCTAAGGCTCCAGCAGCCCAGGATGGCCCTGCAGTTCCCTTTGGGACGGTATGTCCCAGACAGTGGGGTGGCTTTGCCAGCCTGCTGGCCACCATGTCTTTCTGAGGAGTATCCTAGACTGTATTTCAGTATTTCTCTCCCCTTTAAGTTTGTATCTCTGATTCCTGCTTGTGTCATGGTGATTCATAGAGCGGGTTGGGGTTTCTTTTTGTAACGAAAGGAAGTGCTTCAAGGAGCATTGGTTGTGGGTGGTCTGAAGCAAGCATCAGAAATGATGTTATGAGAGAGAAATGGAAGCAGCACGTGGTGCCCATCATTACCCTGGCTGCATGAGGGCAGACTGGATGTCCAAAGGCTCGCCCCACCTACGATTACACCTGCAGTCAGTCCGTCACCCATCATTAGCAAAGCTGCAGCACAGGTTTGACCAGATAAAGCCCCTGGCTGCTACCTGGAGAGAGCGTAGCACGGGGAGTTGGGGAAGGATTTTAGGCAGACCTTGGCTTCCCTGCAAAGGCTAAGGAGGTGTTGCGTGAACCCCTTGGCCACCTGCCTCAGCATGGGGGGCTGCAACTAGCTGTCTGTTTCCAGCTGGGGAAGAGGTGGGGCGAACAGAGAGGTGCTGTCAGAAGCATCTAGTTTCTGACAAGTTAGATATGTGTCTCTGAAGGCTGTCTGTCTTGTCACCCATTAAAATCTTTCTTATTTGAAGGCAGTTCAGGAAGATTATGATCTTCCCCCTGCCTGCAATTTGCCTTTCCATCTAGGATCACTTCTCACCAAGTCAGGAATCCGTCTCAGATGGCATTGGCTGGGTTTCTGTGCAGAGGGAGAGAGATGAATTACGTACGTTCAAATGTTTTCTTGAAGTGTCTTCTCTGTTTGCCTTGAATCCATGGAAATGTGATATGTGTCAGTCGTAGGCGGATAAGGATTTCATTAATCACATCTCTGAAGAATGCCAGTTGAAAATGAGATTTGTCATCATGGCATAAATAGCAGTGTTACAGATGCATTTCACTTGTCCTTGCGTGTGTGTGTGAGAACTTCCACTTAAGGTGTGCTGATCCAGAATGGTGTTCTCCAGGAACTCTGGGCATCCACTTTGTTTTTTATCTTCCAGCGTTTCATCCAGTGTCAAAGATTAGCTCAAATATACACTGTGTAGTTAAAAAAAAAATTCTTGACCACAAAATTAAACTCATTTTGGGAGTAGCTCCTGGGAGACAAACATTTAACTAACAGTACCTTCTGGCTTATTGATAACTGAAATGTAATGGCTTGCTGAGTTACTGGTGAAGCTCTTGGGTCCACTGTAGTAACCAGAGCAATAGACAAGTTGGTTTCTTTTCAGTTGCTGTGAAAACCAGGTCCGTGGACTCTGAGGCAGGAGAAGTTTCCAGTTGTAATTTGATGTGGCGGATAGAAACAGATGCTCTCTTGCCTGGATTCTGCCTGCTGCACAAGGTCCTGCCTGGACCTTACCCTTCAGTCTGGTGCTCATCAGGGCCTTGTGAAAATAGGAAAGGGAAGGTGGCAACGGTAGTCTCTGAAGTATAGGGGCCTCTAGTCCCTGGGCATGACTTCTGGTGTTGCATCTTTAGGTACCTTGTCCATAGACAAGCTCGGTCCTCCCTTGCAGCTTGGATAAGGAAAATGCTGTTGTGGCCCCAAAGAATGAGGCCAAACAACCTTGAAGCCTCCCCAGTGCAGTGGAGTAGTCTTGACAGCAATGTTAGGCTTGTTAGGACCTTGCCAGAAAGGTGTTACAGAGGCTGTGCAAGCGTCAAGATAAGAATATCAGGGTGAGGCCTCACAATACCTCTCTTCTTACTGTATTCAGGAATAGAAGAATGTATCTCGCCTTGAGAGACTGGCATGTACTGAGACTTTTTGTTCAGGTCACCAAATGACACACATTAATTAACCTGTCCTACAGTGCCCGTTACTTGCTTTTGGCACCAGCCTCCTCCTTACTGACAGTAGAAAGGTGAAGATCATAATACGCCTCAGCTTGCAGGGCTGTATTGAAAGAGTGAGGGAGGTACCTGCTCAGGAAGATTATGTGATACCGGATCTTTTGGCATTAGTATGAAGAATAGAAAAGTGTGTCTGCTTTGTCTAACCAATCTCTTGGACCAGTGATACTGTGCTTTCAGCACAGCCTAGAGATAATCATGCGGATCAGAGGTGGATTTGCAGAGCACACTTCTGTCTAATAAGCAAGAGGAAAATGTTTAAGTGCACACTTAGTTTCTGTTTATCGTTGAGGAGGTAATTTCCACGGTCAGATATGAACTGCAAATTGATATCCACAGGGAAGTTCAGAGGTGAGGCATTCCTCTCTTGCTACTAGTAACAAATAAAGTAGGACCTGTGCCCAGTCTGACTACCGTACCTGTCAGCCATGGATGTGTTACTCTAGGACATGGGAGAGGTGGGATGGGCTAAAAGGTTTCAGGTTAAGCACTGGTAAGTTGCCCTAAATTCGTAATGTTGCTGGTCTTATCAAGTGAAATAAAATACGTGAAAAATCATCTCTGTTCTGTTAAGACACTCAGCAGAAGTGAGAGTGTCCTGAATCTAAATTTTTTGTTCCCTCATTTGCCACCTCCAGCCTGCACCATGCCACTGCCTTTCCCATGCAGCTTCATTACGGTTAAGGTTGCCCTGGTATGTGAAACTGTTCTATGGCGTATCAAGCCCTGTGGGATTTTTATGTAGCAGTCTCAGTCCTTGAGGAGACAAATACCCCTCCTCATTTTGCTTCAAGTACCCCCTGAAGAAAGGCTTTGGCTGGGGGTGGTTTGGCTTTGGCTTTGGCAGCAGTGGGTTTCTGAAGGAACCAAAAGGCACTGACTTTCCTTCAGTCTTGTAGATCAGAGGTTGTTACCTAAAATGTGTGTTACTCTTCACCTGCAGAATGACATGAAGTTTGTTTGCTGGTGTCTTGCTGCCACTTCAGCCACTTCAGAAATGATCTCTAGATTTGTACATTTCCTTTCTGTGAACAGGGCCATTATGTGAAAGCAAAAGCTCTTTCTGGATTGGAAAGGACTGAGGAAGCATTGAAGGAGTTTCTCTATTGTGTTGCCTTAAATCCTGAATGGAGCTCAATGAAGAAAGAAGCCCAGAAGGTATAAAATGTATTTACTGGCTACTTCTTGGCCATTACACTGCTCTTACTCCTGCAAGTAAAATTCTTGTTATTTCAGGGAGTAGTAAACAACCAAAGCATAATTTGATTCAGTAGATTCTCCAGTAAACCTTATTAGTATTATACTGTGTGAGACACCTCTTGGGTTTTGTTGATCCCTCAACCAAAGGAACTGTATATTTGTGGATTCCACTGCAAATCTGTAGGTCTGGCTGCTGCCGTTCGTAGATTACACTTGCAGTATGTGGGCTGGATTTGAGTACACTTGGATTTCATAGGCTTGAGGCTGCTTATTTTAGTGCCCATCAGAAAACCACTTTTAAGTGGGAAGTGGCAGAGCAGAGGGTTGAGAAGGGGGAGCTGTGTGCTGCCCTGTCATGGAAAAATCCTACAGTCTCCATAGCACTTTGTATAACTTCCCGTAAGGGACACCCTTACTGCTAACTAGCCATTGTCAGATTCTCTATGATCATCGATACAGGCAGCTTTTTATAAAAAGAAATGGGGATTTGGCAAGGTGCTTGGTGGGGACTGATGAGAGAGGGAATAGGCTTTAGCTAGAGGTGAAGTCTACTTGAGGATAGAGGAGTTCAGTGCAGAGGGTGAGGAGAACTGAAACACATCTCTGGTAGCCAGTTTTGGTAGGAGAACATGATCTGAAGAGTTCTGCAGGCAGGAGTCTGGGAGTGGAAAGGGGTGGAGGTAGGAGAAGGATGCAACTGACTGCAGCCCCGAGTGCTCCTGGGGAGCAGAGGCCTTCAGGGAGGGAGGTAGACACCAGAAGAGCACCTTGGCATGTGTCTGTGGTTGTGGTGGGGACTGCCATTTAGGTTTCCTGTGGGCATTGGGGAATGCAGGATGTCCTGGTTGTTGCAAGCTTCTTGGCATCCAGAAGCTGTGAAGTTTGTGTATGTGTGTTCATTCAAACATAAATATCTGTGTTATAATTACTGTTATTTATTTTTTTTTCTCTCTAATTGACTAGATAATGTGTGAGATGTTTTTCCCAGCCTTTGAAAATGTGCATGATAGTCTAACAGCACCTTTCTCTAGCCGAACATCTCATACAAGATTGAAACCTGCATTTCTGAGTAGCATAAACACACAGTCAACTGCAGAAGATAGCTCTATTGCCGGGTCCTCAAAGGTAAAGTTGAAAGCATTCAATGTAAAAATAACAAAAGTAACACAAGGATCTGTCTGATCTGTGTGACATTGTCTTTGTCTGCACTTACTTTCATGGTAAGCCTGTTTTCTCCATTGCTGTTGGATCTCTTGTTGGGATGTACTTCCTTAGAAAAATTAGGGAATGAAACTAATTCTTCAGAAAACTGTGGTGCATTCGCGTGGGGGTTGATTGTATTTGTGGGGTTTTTTTTTTCCTTCTATGCTTTTTATGCACTTGGGAATGTAATTTCTAGCTGTAGGGAGAGAAGCGTCCCTGTTTCATGCAACTGGAGAGTGGCCCCCTTTGATACGGACCTTTCTCCCTTGCTAAGCTCATTGTAGGGACATTGATCTGTTGCTGATGTATGCAACTAGTATGAAAAAAGCAAAGCAAAATTGTCTCATGCTGTATATAACTGTTCTTAATTTTTTTTAGGATACTGTGTTCAGATTAACAAAAACCCCGTCCCAAGAATCTGATGTATTTAGAAGTACTGATTCTTCTGTTTCCCATCATGTTCTGGATCTCTGTTTTGAAGACAACAAGAAGTCTTTGGGAGCTATTCTCTCCAGCTTACCTGGGGTTGGCTTAAAAAGAAAGTTGTCCAGTGATACGAGGGATTTACAGAGCTTGGATGTCCCCAATAAGATTCCCAAAAAAGGTTTGTGTTGTGGCTTGGAAAGGGGGATTTCTTTTGCACATACTTAAAAATTGTAAACTACTTTTTTCCTCCTCCCTTTTTATAGGCGTCAATGAAACATTCCCTACAGGAACTGGAATAATATTGTGCTGTCTGGTGTGTCTGTTTCTGCTATAACAGCCTATTTACCTTACTCCAGAGCAGTTTCAATTTGTTCAATGAACACTGTATTTTTCTTTCTTAAATGGGCCGTTTCCAGTGTGTAATCCACTAACAGTTTAGTCTTTGTGTTGCTGGTGCCGTTTCCATTTTCTGGGTCTCAGAGGTATAGCTGAACTTCATTGTCTTTCTATACGAAGGAAAGATGCAGTAAGCCTGGAAACTAATCTTTATCTGGCATCAGCAACAGTCACATGCAACTGTACATGAAATTTTCCAAGCAAACAAAGAAGCCTTTTGAAGGGTAATAAGCCCCTCCAGTTTTCTGTCACTCGATAGCTGTGCTTACAATTGGTATGCTTCTCAAGCTTCCAACAAAGACCTCCAAAGTGTTTTTAGTACCCTGGCACAAAAACGCTGAAGGCAATATAGTGCATTGAGTAGTGAAATAATTGGTTAAAAGAGGCCTTTAAAATGCTGCTGTATTAGTATGCATTTTTCCCTTAAAAAAAAACTCAACACCTTCTTGACAAATCTAACTTCTGCCCTGAAATATTAAAGTCTCCAAGTGCTGCTGTCTGCCTGCCACCTCTGCAAAACACCCGTGTATGGCCAGTTTCTGATCACGTTGCTGTGAAGGGAAAAACCCTGTACTTGTCTGTGATCTGCAGACTCGGTAAATAGATTGTGAAATCTGACCTGCCTGTATCTTCACAGCGAAGGCCAGAGACCACGTTTTACCCATAACCATTAATTTCTGGTGTGTGCTAGATCCTGATGCCATGTTACTATTTGCAGAATTAACACGGGTTCTGGCTATTACTAAATGCTAACCTGTGAGATGTAGGTTAAAGATAATGCTGTTTTTCTTTGTAGGCCACACAACACCAGTGCCCTCTCCCCTATCCCATCTGTGCTCGAGATAAACCAGATGCTGAGCATAAGTTATCCTTTAACAAAACATCCTGGTGTTTTTACTTCACATAAAAAGCTGAGTGTTTGTTTTTAATGGTCAAGAATTTGGTTAATAAAAAGGATGTGGAGGCAGCATTCGTGGCTCTGTTGCAACTCATCACTGAGCAACAAAGATGTGGATTGTAAAAGAAGTTGCAGAATCTGCTTGTATAAATGTCATCGGAAGCTTGAGCTGGTAACTCTTGAGCTTGAACGTTGCTGCTGTGAAGTTTGAAGCCCATACCCTTTAAGTGTTAACTACAGGGATATGTAGCCCCCCCAAAAAAACAGGGTGAGCAGAATTTTAGGTGAAATGTTCTGTGACTGTGTTTGCAGAGTGCTCAGCTAGTGAAATCACTATTAGCTAATGCAACTCCGGTAGTCCTTAAACTTTAAGCTGTCTGAAACATGGGATTTCTACAGCATAAGCTTTTTTAATACTTGCAAGAAAAATTACTCCTGCTGAGAAATCTATAATAAACACTGATGAAATAGTTTGACTGTGTGTAAACAAATTAAATTCTGGACTTAATGTACTTTAAAACATCTGGCCTGGCTGATGTGGGAGTGGTGATGGTGGTGGGAAAGCAATAGCAGAATAGCAGAGTGTTTTAAAAACTAGACATTTTAAAAAAAATAAAAAAAGCAAAGCAACCATTTTTGGAAAAGCAAATAATGGGTATTCAGCTCTAAAGTGCTTTCTCTGGCCATAGACATCATCTTCTGCACTCCAAGATTTGCTGCCAGAAAGTCTAAAACTTAAAGGGAAAATAACATTTATTTGGAACAAAACTTCAAAAAAGAAAAGAAATTAGGTTCTTTATGGAAAAAACAACTTAAACAGCATCTGAAAATGCAGTCAAATACTTACCATAATAATCTTCTTAACTGTGCTTAGATG
The DNA here is from genome assembly GCF_036417535.1 of Chlamydotis macqueenii. Classification (NCBI taxonomy): domain Eukaryota; kingdom Metazoa; phylum Chordata; class Aves; order Otidiformes; family Otididae; genus Chlamydotis; species Chlamydotis macqueenii. Next base: position 146,591,190 of record NC_141556.1, on the reverse strand, counting down.
CAGATGTTTTACCTGAAAACACCATCGTCACGTCAGGAGAGGTACCAACAACTCTGGTGGATGCAACAGACTTTGAGTGTTCCCTCTGCATGAGGTATGACTGCATTGACCTGGAATTAGGATCAGAAAGCCTTTCTAGCTTATGAAAAAAAGTTTTCATGGTGTCAGAAGGGAAACCTGCTAAAGAATATCTAAATCATTACTCTCTTCCTTTTTCCTGAACCTTGTGTCTGATGAGTCTTTACAGATGTGGCTTTCTCCATGATGCATGGTTTTCTCCATTGTTTACCACTTCTAAAAATGAAAACCTTTTTTATATCCTTAGATAAAACAGTCACCTGTGATTTATACAAAAGCAGTAAAGGAAGAGGTGGCTTGATCTAGTCACTGCTTTCCATGGTTTGGGAATCTGCATTGTTTATATTGGCAGCTTAACAATTTGTTTCTGTATTTTCGTGTTCAGGTTGTTCTACGAACCTGTTACCACTCCCTGTGGACACACCTTTTGCCTCAAATGCCTTGAGCGTTGCCTTGACCATAATCCACACTGCCCACTCTGCAAAGAAAAGCTGTCAGAAGTAAGTATGTCATTGCCCTAATTAACAAAAAAATACAAAGCTGTGTTCTTCTGAAGGGTGGCATGTATGTGGAGATTTTCTGTTCTGTGCTCTACTCACAGACCAGAACAACACAGTAGTACCCACAGCATCAAACTGTGCACAGACCTCATTTGTCATTCCTTGGAAGACATGTGTGGTTTGCTGATGCTGAAAGGAATTGAGGATTATATGATTCTATGATTCCAGTGTCACGTCAGGCTTATGCCAGGGGAGTCCCAACCATAGCCCTATCCATACCATCTCTCCAGTCTGTGTCTCTATCTGCAGTGAACGAGGAATCATAAAATCATAGAACAGTTTGGGTTGGAAGGGACCTTTAAAGGTCATCCAGTCCAACCCCCCTGCAAGGAGCAGGGACACCTCCAACCGGATCAGGTTGCTCAGAGCCCCGTCCAGCCTGGCCTTGAATGTTTCCAGGGATGGGGCATCCACTGCCTCTCTGGGCACCCTGTGCCAGTGTTTCACCACCCTCAGCGTAAAAAATTTTTTCCTTATGTCCAGTCTGAACCTACCTCCTTCTATTTTAAAACTGTTACCCCTCGTCCTATTGGAACAGGCCCTGCTGAAGACTTTCTCCCCTCCCCGTCTTTCCTATAAGCCACCTTTAGGTACTGGAAGACTGCTGAATGGTCGCTCCATGGCCAAAACTTCTGCTCCAGCACACATAATATGTCTCATATGTGGAGTACTTCTTGGGGAGCAGTAACCTGGCAGCTCTAGGTGAAAATAATATACTTATCTTATGCAAAAGTGAGGAGGGACTGCCTTTTCTTGGTGATAGTACAAATTCTGCCCAAAAAAAAGGGCACGGGGTTATAGTTAAATGGGCACTGGAGTGAACCTCATATGCTCGAGTGGAAGCTCTGATACCTAAGGGCTGGAAAGGAGAAGGAATCGGTACAATCCGGAACTAACATGCTGTTTGGCCTCAGGAAAGGGGATGGGTTGGAAGGAAGAGATGTTACTTGACTTCTCATTATCAGACTTAGGAGTTGACTCTTCCTTGCAGTTTCTGGCAAGCAGAACTTACAAGAAGACCGTCCTTACAGAAGAACTGATAGTCCGTTATTTGCCAGAGGAATTGTCTGAAAGGAAGAAAGTTTATGAGGAAGAAATGAAGGAATTGTCAAAGTAGGCTCTCATTTTACTACTGATAACTGTTATAAAAATGTGTTTTTAATGTAAATTACTTGAAGAAGCTTTGTTTGCTTATGAAAATGCACAAAATGAATGAATTTTTGTAAATGAACCTGCCAGATGTTTTGTCTTTTTGACACGTTTGTTGCAAATAAACAAGAAACAATATGCTTGGATGGTAGAGAGGCACAACAGTATTGTTAAAATAAAGATAATTGCTTTTTCCTCTGAAACAGCATAATAGCTTTAAATATTATAATGGAGGTTTTCTGGGAGTAGAAGTCCAATTATAAATGGGTTACCCTTCAGGTCAGGAGAAGTTCAAGGATTCAGTGTTGTCAGTGACTTGTGGACCTTACGCCACAACTCGTCTGAAAATAAAAAAATGCAATTAAGCCTGAAAAAAATAATATAAGGGTTAGTGGGCTTCTTCAGAATTAAAGAGCTTTACTGAGCTTGGGAATTCTCTGCTACCTTGCTTTGAACGTGGTTAGTTCTTAGGTACTGTATTACTATAAAAAGTTACCTCCAAAATCTTACTATTTGTATATAATATTGATATACACACATTTGGGAAATTGGTTGTTATTTCCTGACTTTTCCTCTATGAAAGGAGATTAGAGGGATTGTTTCTTCAATGTACTAACAGAAAGAGTCCAGAAAGATGTTTGTCTTGTAAAAATGAAAAACTTCTACAAAGAATGAGTCTAAAGAAACCACCGGACTCAGTGTCATATTAAGGGTTTATGCTGAATGTAGCAGTATCCAGAAAAAAAGCCGATTTTTTTTTTAACAATTGTCTTACAGTTTGAATAAAGATGTTCCCATCTTCGTATGTACCATGGCCTTCCCTACCATCCCTTGCCCACTCCATGTCTTTGAACCTCGTTATCGTCTGATGATAAGAAGATGCATGGAAACTGGTACCAAGCAGTTTGGCATGTGCTTAGCTGACGAATTAAAAGGGTAAGGAGATGAGCTGAGAACGTACCATTGTTGCAGAGGCTCTTGTGACAGTTTTGTTGGAGTACTATGGTGCAGTATACTTGTCTCTCCAAAGACTTTGGTTCCTTCCAGTCCTATATGAACCAGTACAGAAGTGGCTGGCTTTTTAGGTTCATGTATTAAACATTCCTTTTGACACAAAGACGTAATTTTTATTGCTCCCCTGTTGGATGGATATCAAGAATACAACTCATCCTGCTACTACAGGCTCCAAAAATAGCACATGTCTATGTGGTTGGAAAGCTTTCTAGCCTGTTTGTTCTAGTGAAAGCTGACTGTCTGGATGAGGTTGCTTCTCTGTCTGGTCAGTTTGTTTTTTTTTTTTTAAAAAAAAACAACCAAAACCCAAACAATCCAAACCTTGCATAGCTTTCCTGCATAGGTGGTATAATTTGAATTAGACAAAGCATACCCTTGGCTGAGAAGCCTGTTCTCCTGCTGAACGTTGAATTTTGATGTTTGTCTTTACTGCTGTGTTGCAATGTCTAAACTATCTGCAGTGAGTGGGTTACATTGTCTTTCTATATGATCTGAACTTTAATTTATTTTTGTGAATTCTGAAACCAATGTGTTTCCAGCTCCCTATGCAGAGACTGAATACTGATCATTAGATGAAAACTTTCAGATTTTTAAGTCCTTTATAGATAATAGTTTTTTGGGTGAAGGGATTGAGAAGATGCTTGTGGAAAAAAAATGAGGTGGTCTAAAGAAAGGACTCCCTTACGAGATGTTATAGATAGATGCTGACTTCAGAAGATGAGTTGAAGTGATGCAGACTGTAGAATGGATAACAGCTGTGGGAATTTTTAAGAACACATTAGACAGGCATCTTCAGGAGCAGCATTTTTGTAGGTGATCATCACTGGAACTGAGAGGAAGGCACTCATACCAGGACTTGGCAGCCTTTCCTTGTCCAGTTCAGGTTGTTTTTTTTTTCTCTCCCAGACTGGACGGTCAGGTGTTCCTAAGAACACAGGAGATGTTACAGCTTCCAGTCAGCTCTGGCTGTACTTCCTGCCGTTTGGCACGCTGTTGGTGCTGCATCCAGTGGAGTTCAGACCCCAAGAGCAGCTGATGCTCCACAGTCCCTTCCAAGCCTGTTGTCAATTTTCTGGAAGCAAGTACTTGTAAGAGTGAGGACAAACTGACCCTAGGACATCAGTGATGACTCCTCTTACATCTGTGAAGGCTTATGGAAAAGCCAAACTTATTTGCAGTCAGGTCTAATACAGAGGGCCAAGGGGTTACAATCCCAAAACCACAAGAATTTATTTATTAAATAGTGTCGTAAAGGGTATTTTAAAATGCAAGCAGTATGGTTAGATTTTATGTCCTGTGTGTTTTGAGTTACTGAAATAATTAAACTTTTTAAGCATGGTAACTTCTGCTTAAATCAAACACTGAAGTACAGGAAGCCTTCATCTGCAGACACCTAGCAGGCTGTTGTAGCTTCTTGCACAAGTAAAGAAGTTATTTTGTTTATTCAAAATTGCGAAATCAACTGGGAATAGAAAAAGTGGGGAAACTTGTTTTGCCTCATCTACCAAGACATGGATATGGAAAGCTGAGATTCATACCTCCCTTGAAAAACAGAGTGACGACACATGTTCAGTTCTTCATGTTTTATTTCTCCACTTTAAATTAAAACTGGGAGAAGAATTGTTTATGAACTTCTAATGTGTCAGTACATTTTAGGTGCTTTCTTGTCTGTCTTTGATTAAAGTCACTTTCTATCCAAAAGTAACTTCTCAAAGAATGACAAAAAAAACCCCATCACTTACAGATTAATTTCTAAACTGGATATGAATGTCACTAAAATCCTTAATTTTAAAAACTGTTACGTAGCTCTTGAACTAGTATTTAGTCTAATATTGCTGTAATAAACTTGCTTGTAATCCAGTTGTAGAGCACCAGGGTTTAGCTGTGTGCAGCTGTACTCTCCTTGCTCTTCCACAGTTTTTATGATGGCTGAGAGAGAATGGTTGTTCACAGTGGTCAGCTTTTTTTTTCCCCTCCTAAAACCATGATTTCTGGTAGAGTAGAAACAGGACTTATTTCCCCATAGTGTCACTGTTTCATCATCACTCTGATGTAAGAAATGGCCAAGCCCTGGTAAAACAAGCATTTCCCTGATGAAACATTTATCAGACCCTGCAGGGATTTGATAATCCCTGAGAGATGAGGCTAGATAAAGTGCGTTCTCCTGGTTAGCAGTAGGCTTGAGGTACAGAGCTGCAAATGCTGGCAGATGAGCACATCACGGGGAAGAATCATTGTGCCCTCAGCTTCCCTAGTGAATTCACTACTGCACAAATGTAGAGTAGGTAAGCCTGATAATGTTAACAAAAAAATTATTGCATGCTTGTTTCCAGGATGTAATTAAACCCCATACCTACTTTAAATACAACAGATACAAATGTGCTTTTGTAAAATTTTGGGGATTTTTGTTTTTGGGTTTTTTTAATTTTTTTTTAATATAGAAGCCTTTTCCTTCTAAAGCCTGTAATCCTCTGCTTCCTAGGAGCAGGGGTATAGCCCTCCCAGCCCTGCATTTGTTCCTCAGTTTCTGGACTTCCTTATGGTATCTTTATCCATCTTGTTTTCCTTGCAAACCAGGTGAATTTGCCACCAGCAGCTGGCAACTCCCAGCATGAAACATGTCCCATTTAGTTTCCTGCCCCTTCCCAACCCTCCCCCCAACCCCTCAAATATTTACAGGGGTAAATATTTGGATATATTTGGATATATAAATATATCCAACAGTGCTGCTGCCCTGGACCTCTGAGGGAAGGCAGAAAGGGTGGGGGTTGTGTGGCTTATGTGAAGACGCAGAAATGTATTGTCACCAAAGCAGGATCCTCTTTCAAATAAAAAGTGGTGAATTAGGCCCAGTATTTGTCCTGATGTGTATAAATACTTGTTGATGACTTCCACTTTTATGCCCTTCTGTCATTTCAGATTTGCAGATCATGGCTGTATATTAGAGATCAGGGACGTAAAGTTTTTTCCTGATGGACGCTCAGTTGTTGATACAGTTGGTGTCCGTCGTTTTAGGGTCTTAAGCCATGGCCAGCGAGATGGATATAACACAGCAAACATCGAGTATCTTGAAGATAAAAAGGTGATCTATGGTGCAAAGTTATTCATACCCATGTATTGCTGGATTCACTTAAATAGCCTTTCCTTGTTGCATTTCAAGCTAGCTGTGCCTTATTTTTGAACCAATATCATTATAAATACTAAAGCTCTATTTTGAAAACTATGGAACAAACTGTTTCTTCCTTCCTTTTCTTCCTTTCTGCCCTCATAATTGTTGCTGCTTGAAGTGTTGCACTCCCTTCATGGATCTCAAAGTAGCTTCTGAGACTCAGGTGCTGAGGTCTGTCAGGATGTGTAGGCGAGGGCAGGGTAATGTTTTAAAACTGGTACGGACTTGAAACCCTTCTAAGAAATGTGCCCCTGTTGTTAAAGAACTGACTATTCTCTTCTTGCACTGAATACACAGTCAGCAGACTTCATATGACCTCCAAGCTCTGTTTTACAGGTCAGGTCCTCAAACAAATGTGAGAGTCCACTCTTAAAATGAGATCTTAGTGACATGTAGTTAACCATGCCTGTACAAGCATCCATCAGAGCTGGCTGAGAGCAGAGAGACACAGAGAAGGGAGTAGTTATTAAAAGCAAGTCATCTTATAAAACCTGTGTCAAGTGAGGTGCTTGTGATGGGTTTTTGGTCATGCTTAATGATGACGTCCTGGATCATCTTTCAGCATGTCTATAAAACCCTGATCCCTCTTAACATTGAGTTTAGTAAGTGATCTCATGCCGATTGATGAAGTCTAGTCTGGTCATACAGCTCTTCAGCACGCTCTCATAGTTGAAGTGCAAGTCTGTAAAGTCTTAGTAGGGCTTTTCTAACCTGTGCAGGAAGATGCAGTTGTTCGCCAGGGCAGGAAAGGCACATCACATGGAGGCACCTCCCCCTACAAAAGCTCGGAGTAGGTACACTGCTCAGAGCAAGGGCTCTACTGTGTTTAAATCCCCAGTGAAGGGTGGTGGAATGCAGGTGTCCAGGCATTGTTTGTAGATGGTGCCAGAGACCCACCTCATCAGAATTAGAGTGAGATTTACTTTGTTTCACTTGAGAGGTTGACATCTGTGTTCAGCACCCTAAGTTCATGGTGTCTAATGGTGAGAAATTGCAGTCTAAAGCCACCTATTTTATCTGCTCTGTCTTAGATACCTACCTTAAGATGTGATTAATTGCCCTCTAGAGCTGTTTCTCCTCAACTGTGAAGGGCATCCAGAGCAGCTAGCTCAGATGTGCATCTGAGTAGCACAGGTGAATCACGCCATTGGTGTGTACAGATTATGGGGGGGTGGAAACAACCCCACACCAAAAAAGAAACAAGTGAAAAAAACCAAATCACCAATTTGTAGTGGATTTTGCTTATGCTTTTTTCTTTTCCCTAATAGTCAGGCCTTTGCAACAAAAGCACTCTGCCTCAGTGAGGGTCTTTTTTTTATGGCCGTTCCTGGTATTGGGAAAGCATCCACTTTTCCTGTTTCCTGCCTGCTCAAGTGTTTGCCTTCCTCCTCCTCCTCTTCCTCGACTGTCGTACCATGGCCTTAACACTTCTATAAAATACTGCTGATCTCTAAATGCTGTAGACCCCCTGTCTCTGTGCTTGGTGGCAGTAGTGTTTCTTCTGTTTTGCCAGACAATATACCAGTCAGTGTTCAGAGGTCCTTCTGTGACAGGGTTGTGGGTTTGAGATTATTAATAAGATGTCTTGGGATTAGAGAGCAGATTCTTCTGTTGTGCCAGCTTTTAGGAATGGGTGTTAACAAGGCAGTAACTGCTCCAAGAAATGTCACTTCAGAACACCTAGGGGAGGGTGAAAAGACTCATTGGTCTTTGCATCTCAGGTCTGAAATCCCAGACTTGGGTGCAGTTTGCTTAGATAAGGTCATTTGTACAGCTCTAGTCACTGCATTATTTTGCTTCGCTTGCTTCTGGGGAAGCATATGGACTCCATGGTATCAAACCTGTTTTGTTCCATCTCCCTTTTTTTAACGATAAGGTTGAAGGACCAGAATATGAAGAACTTGTCCGCCTTCATGATTCAGTTTATGATCAAGCCGTTGCCTGGTTTACTTCTCTTAAAGACAATATGAAAGTGCAAATTCTCAATCATTTTGGGTCCATGCCAGGAAAAGAACCAGAGCCACAGGTAATAAAACCTTCCTACTTACGCAGCCTTATTCTATACAGAATTTTTACACAAGACTATTTTATGGCAGGTTTTTGCTTTTGCTGTGGTTTTGTACATTCTAAGCTCTTACTTACCCAGTTTTGGTCTCTTGGCATGAAGCGTGGAATGTAACTAATCAGTGGAAAAAAACGTATCAATCTAAGTTGATATCTGAAGAGATCAGTCTTGATGGTGACAATTTAGACAAAGAGAGCACCTGAAATTAAGTATTTAATTGCTGCTTTTGAACTGTTTTGTGGTGGCTTAACAAATAGAAGGTGGGGAGGAAGGTGGTGTTCTTCATGGGGCAGTGCCAGTGAATACATGTCTTTCCATCCTTTTGCAGAGCAACCCCAGTGGTCCTGCCTGGTACTGGTGGCTCTTGGCAGTGTTGCCTCTGGAAAACAGAGCTCAGCTGGCTATATTGGCTATGACCTCCCTGAAGGATCGTCTTATCGCCATCAGACGCGTATTGATATTTGTGACTCGCAAAAGACCCAGATAACATGGACTTCAGTTGTGAGTGGACACCAAAAACATCTCACGACAGGTTGTTCTGGGGGAGGGCAAAGGGGGAGGGGTTGTTTTTTTTTTTTTTTAAAGATTCCTTCAAAAAGGAACAGCCCTTTCAGACTATGTCCAGCATCCATCGATTGTATCGGTATTCACCAAATATTGCACTCTCCTGTTGTCCTGGTGAAATCTGAGCCTCTACAAAGCAGTGCTACAGTTAGAGTGTAGCTGATAGATGTGGATAATTGCTTCAGAGTACTACGATAGAGTTGATGTTTCTAGCCTGCAAGAGAGTTAAGTACTAGAGTAGCACCATTGGCCTGCATGCTATTTGGATTTCCACTTGGTAGGAAAAGGAAACTGGACAGTGGATTGAAGAGGTGTTTCCTAGACTTCCTTGAAGGTAGTGAACAGAAGAGGAGTTACGCTAACCGGCAGAAGTATGCATGAAGACTATGACCAACAGTACGCTCTGTTAGTGAATCAAGAGGCAGTCTGTCATACACCCACATCTCTCTCTTTTCAGCAAATAGCAGTCTGCGAGGAAAAAAAAAATTAAGCCATTTGTGGTCAAGGCATCTGAGAATGTTTATCTGAAAGAATAATAGCTACTGGATAAGTACACTATTTAGTAGCCTTAGGTAATCCCTCGTGTTGTGATTTATGTGTTGTAGCAGATTGAGTATGTACAAAACGTTTGGAAAGGTGTACTTTGGTTTATTTGGAAAGAAAGATCGGAGTAATCCTAGCTGGTCTTATCGCTAAATTCAAATCAAACCAGCTCCCTAAAGTATGATAAACTGCTGTGAAATAATGATTTTACCCCAAGTACGAGGGAGGCAGGCTGCAGTTTGCTCTGAATGCCTGTTCTGCACGTGGGACCGGCAAGGATGAAACGCGAGGAGGTTTCCATCTCCCTCCTGCCTGCAGTGTCATCCCAGCCTCCCGTTACATTGGAGTGATCTCTACTGAACGTGTTTCAAACCGAAAGTATTGTAGTTTAGTACCAGTTGCTGTATGTGATGGAAATCAGTCCACAATAACACCGTGAAAAGAGGCACAAACCGAACCTATAAAGGCAAGTCTCAATGCAAGCTGAAGTCAGGTGTTAACCTTCATTTGTCTTTTTTATTATTTTTTTATGTATTGTTTTGTTAATATCTAACTTTCATAGCTGTTAAATTGATCGCTTGCCAGTGAAATGGTCAACATTTGCTCAACTGCCAATGACAAAACGAACAGTGTTACCAATTCAATTGGCACAGTTTCCTATCAGTAGAACTGATCCTAACAACAGGAAGAAAAAGTTGACTTGAATCTCCGTGTGCTGCAAGCATAGCAAGACCAATGTAAAGACTTGTTCATGTGCAGAAGTCTGGTAAGAAGAAATAGCTGTTTACCTAAACGGTCAAAGTGCCTGGTTTCTTTTTTAGTTCTTTTGTCCTTATTTGTCAATGAAGATGTATTTAAACTTTTTTTTTTTTTTTTTCCAATTTGCACATGAGTCCTGGAAGAAGACTGCATTAAAATGCAGTGATTAAGATATATTACCTGCTCTCTTTGGGTATTGTAGTCATAACCTGTGTGGTCTGGGAAACAAAAATACAGAGTTTTTTTCCTTTTGGCAAATGGCTGCCACAGATGGTTTCTGTAACATACCCTGAATGTACTGTAACTGCCTCTACCTTGAACACGCCTTTTCTATTTAAATAGTTTGTAAGTATATTCTCTGAATTGTGAAGTGCATAACTTACAACCAATGATGTCATAACCTCTACCATAGCCTTCTGCAAGTTCTGCTACCATCACCAAAATACTCAAAATTCAAGTTGAATGCATTTCCTCCAGAATTTGAAGGTGATGAAGAGGAAGTCACTGAAGTATAAAGGAATTGTTCTATATATGGGGGAGGAAATGTCAGAAGTCAGTAGGTCTTCAGCCCAGTGTCAGCTGAGCTACCGAAGGGTGGTTGTGCAAACTAATTGTCAGACCAGAAGATGGACTGTATTTGATCTCACAATCCTTTCTGTTCAGCTTCCTGTTCTTCCCATCCCTTTCCATGTTGTGTATTTCCTCTAGACTCACTCATCTCGCTCCTTTGTGTGTCTGACCTAGTTTTGAGTATTGCTAGTTTAGCTGCAAGGGGACGCTGACGGTGTTTGTATATTGCTGGTCCCCGATCTTACGTGTGCTTAATTTTACGTATAGGAGTGTGTTTAAGGAAAAAAAAAAAAATCAAGGTGCTAGTTAGTGTCTTCTTGGCTTTGCCTCAGTAACTAATGTGAATATTCTTCTTTGCAAAAGTTGATTTTTCAAGATATCTACTTTTGAGGTACTTCTGAGAGGAAACCCTACAGAACAAGAGAGGTTGTTTACTGCTGTTCTGTAATGTGTAAAGACACATTTTACATGGAAGGTGACATTACTGTGTTCACAAAGGCCTGCATAATTAATGGAATGATAGTTATCGAAGAGAAAGCTGAACTGTAGAGGGATTTTTTTTTAGTCAAGGTTTAAAGCGGTTTGTGAATATTTCCGCGACTGATGTTTTGGATAAATGATAACAGCATAGGAATTGTCTGCGTATGGATGCAAATAATTGTATTAGCAGCCCAAAGCTGACATTTCCTCCAAAACATTGAATGCTGATCAAATAGCAAAGCTTTAATAAATTAAAAAAAAAAAAAATCACCACTGCCCTGTGGTACTTACTTTGTAAAGGAAAGTATTGACTTCATTGTTACCAAATGATCTCTGCCATATAATCTCTGCAGCATCCAGTAGTACCTCATGGGAAAGCTAGCTATCTCGTTTCTCTCTAGAGGAAATGTCCACGTTACGGCCAATCTACGCTTAGGTGTAACTTGTCGCCAAGGTATATGTGGAAGCATTGGAGCTGAACTCCTGGAAGAGATAGACAGGATTCATTGCCTTTCTAGCTCATTACACTTCTCTTGCTTGCTGTCCAAGCAAGGATGCTGGGATATATGATGAATCTTTTCACTGTGGTGAATGTGGCCCTTCTTTATACATCGTAAAGAGGCCAAAAAAAAAAAAATCCCTCTACCTCTACACCTGTTATTCACCTGTAAAGCTTCAAGCTGCAAAATGATATATATATTTTAACCTTTTTTTGTCTTTCAGAAGCATACTAATTGTTTGCCACTGAGGCCTTTTATCTACTGTATTTTAATATGTTCATTTGATAGTCATCGAGATCTCTTTGTACTTCTAACCTGTAGATCTTGTCATGTTTCTTACTGCTCCTTTTTCCTCGTTCTCCAGTCCACTTTTAAATTGATAAATAGAAAGCTGTACACTCTCTATTCCTATTACATTTTACACTAGTGGAACTGGTATTTTGGTAGCGCCTTAATTTTGCAGTTGTGAAATGATTGTATCAACTCTTATCTGGGGCTTCTGACCAGATTTAAACGAGTATGTTTAATGTAGATAAACTTGAAACCATTTTTTACTGTTTTAAAGCTAGTTACAAAATGGAGTGTGTACATATGTATAAATATAAATTATTAATCTGCACCTTTTTTGTATCTAGTAAATACAGAAGTTCATGTTCTAACCACATTTGGCACTTCTTGTTGCATAAGCAAAGCCAAAACTTTTTTTAAAAATTGCAATGTTCATTTCATGTATATTTGCAATATTCATGGGAAATGTATTTAATTTATGTGATATTTGGAATAAAACAGATTGAATTTATAAGAGTGTGAGTTTATGGGAAAGCTTTATCTCTCCGTGAGGGCTGAGGGCTAGAGCTGTGGTAAATGCAGTCTGAACAGGAACAAGCCGCTGACGTGTTGCCGTCAGAACGGGGACAGTAGTTTGATTTCCCTGCTGGGAGCCCAAGGGATAAGAATTGGCCTCACGAGGTTTTAAGAAGCAAATAGCATCCCAGAAGCAGTGATGAAATGTTGTGGTTCATAAGTTGCATGGCGAAGGTTTTAGTCCTGGTGTGGAAGAAATCGGGGAGGCTGCAGAGGATGCAACACAGCGGGGTTTGCTGGGGACCCGGGGCAGCCTGCGGTGCTGGGTGTGACTGCGAGGGGCGGATGTGAAGCGGAGCAGGAGGTCTCCAAAATTGGGAGGGAGGCAGAGGTGGGACTGGGGAGATGAACCCTCAACTCCCCTGGAAGTGGGATGGGACAAAGATGGGAGGGGGTGACGTGGTGGGGCTCTTTCTTTCATAGCTTCTTGGATGGAGTGTTTTTTAGCTGTAAGTGTGACCTGACTGGCCCCATGGAATAAACTCTGAAAAAATACGGTTACAATTGAGAACCCAAAATGCTTTATTAAGTAAGCCCAGTGAAATAAAACACCTTCAGCATGCTGTGAGGTGGAGGCGACGTTCCGCACCGAGGCACTGAGCATGGCTGGCACTGGCGTTTGGGGCGGTGGGACAGCAAAATGCAGTTGTGGGAGGGCAAAGCCAAGTCAGATTGCAGAGAACATGTCCCATCCCTCAGCTGTGTCTCACTGCCAGCTGAGCAAAACCACTCTGAAGGCGTTTTTTGTAAATATTAGCCTTTTTTTTTTTTCTTTTGGTGTCGGATTGACTGTGCCTGTATTCACTGAATGCTTGAGCAAACAAACATCATTTATAGGACTGCTCTTTTAAAAGAAGTTGCAAGTGTGTGTTGGAGTATGTGTGTAAATGCTACTTGAGCTGCTTTGTTACACTAGGCAACAGCGTTCTTGAAACATCACTCCTTTCACTAAAGGAAGGAGGTGGGGATGGACTGATCCACCTTTCCTTTTTATTAACCAGATCCTTGTATGACTCAAGACTTTGAGAGCAACAGAAGTAAAATAACTGCTTGAAGTTTGTAAATATTAATAGGATTTTTTTTCTCACCCTACATATCCTTCGCTAGAAGATGCTGAGCCATGGAAAGGCAGCATGTCAGATTGTGCCCCTTTCCCTGAGCCTTAGAGTGACGCCTTTCCCAGAGCACAGAAACCTTAGTGGTCTGTCCTCTTTGCATTGCTCTCCCCTTCGTCAAAGCGGGAACCCAGAATAACGCTGCTCAGTTCTGTCCTACAGCACTTCCATTTGGAAGGCTGAGCACTTGCTGGAAGCTGTTGGCTACTGAGCCGTAGAATAAGAAAAAAGAGTAATCTGGCCCAAAAATTCTGAGACTCTGTAGGGTGAAAAAAAAAATGTGAATCCGTGCCAGCACTTTCCTCAGTTCCTCTAAGGAATGTGTATACTACACTTGCAGCTAAAGACAGGCATGTTTTTAGTCACATTTACGTTACATAGTAGGAACAAGTTGTTTCTAAATCGAGATGAGTATCGCTTGCTGACAACTTTTATAGCTCTGTTCTGCCATGTGTGGGGTTCAGCCTTGCCTGCTAAATGTGAGACTTCATGCATCTGTGGAAGAAATGTCTTCACTTTTATACATCGCTTACATTTTATTCCCATAAACATCTGCTGCTCTTTTTGTGCAACAGCCACATTGGAGCCCTGCCCCTGGAAGGAACTGGGTTTTGAACACAGAAGCTGGACCAGAAGCTGGTCCTGGGGGCCAGGCCAGTTGACTTCACCATAGACGAAATTAGAGAAACAGCTCTGGTCCCCTTGCAGTGTATTCTAGAGGCAGAGCTGAAACTTCTCAAGTGACGCTCCTGGTGTCCATGCAGACCTGAGGATGGTATACTGCAAGTGCCCAAGAGCGTGATTTTCTTACAACTGTAACAACAGCCAAAGGGAACCACCTCTGCGCAGCCCCCTTCAGCCCATCATCCCATCCATGTTCATCATGGCATGAAATCCTCCCACCCTCAGTTCAGCTCATAGAGCCCGTGGGACACCCACCACTCATTGTGGCTGGGTCTTTCCTCTGATTCCCAGCCCCTTCTTGTCACGAGCCCTTTTTCTTCCCTTGCTGATCTGCTGTTTTTCTTTTCAAGGGAGAAAAGACATAAAAGGTAAGAAAGAAACCAAACACCCAGGAAAGCTTTGCTGGACGGTGGCTCCAGTTGCTGGGTTTTTTGGCTGAAGCTGCAGTCGGAGAGCAGGTTCAGGCAGCAGGACCCCTTATGTCCTGTCAGAACAGATCTGACAGGGAAAGAAAGACACTTTTAAAGGAGAAGGAGGGAGGAATATGTAATGTGGTGTCCTTCATCATAAGAGGAAAGATATCCAACTTTGAGCCTAGGCTCAGCCCTGCCCTGGAGCAAGTATCTCATGTTTTCTGCTGGTGGCTGAGGCACCTCACAGTGCTGGCTGGCTGCCCTTGTTGGGTAACAGAAGATGGTTTCTAGCAGATGCACTTCCTATGGCTAAGTAGTCATGGTATCAGAAAATGCCCAAGTGCTCTGTGGCAGCTCCATTTTCTTTTATCTGAAGTTACTTGGCTTGGACAGGAGGTGAGACCATCCACTGCCTGAATCGAAGTCCACCTAGCAAGGGTCCTTGCTCAGCACCAATGTCATTTCCCCATTCCCTCTCTGTGAATGTTCTGCAGTGTTCAGGTAAGACCTGAACCTGCCACCAAGGTGTGTTTCAGCAGTTCCAGTTAAATCACTAGTGATGTTCTGTGTTACAGAGAATGAGTCCTATATCAAGGATCCTGTAACAAGGCTGTAAAGGTACGGTTGGTTTTTGCCACTAAAATGCATGCCATCAGAGTCCAAGCTGTATCAGAGCTTTCCAAAAGGGTGACTCTGTTCCTGACACCTTCAGGTAGGTTTCGGAGCCCTGCCTGTACATTCAGCAAACACCATACTGGAGCACCTGGAAATGATGCTGTTCTCTACAGGCACATCAATAGGTGCTTCCTCAAGTAGAGCACTCTGAGATCAACTTCTATTTCCGTAGATCTGTGAGGTCTTACATAGAAGTAGGACCCAAAGGATGTAGACCCAAAGCTTAATTGCCAGTGAAGACTGAAGTTCAAATAGAGATATTCAAAGAAAACAAAAGTTACTAGCCCAGAAATTGCTGATATGTGTGCCCCATACGTTTCTATCCAAGCCTCCTCCCCCTCCCCTTGGTTCTTTGTGTCCTTGGTCTCTGCTAGAAGTGGAGTGCAGGAAGACGTGAAAGAACCTCAAGCACCGTCTGTGCTCTGCGGTGGAACCAGAGTCATTCTAGAGGAGCGGCTAATACTGAAGTATACAGCCTGGTTTGCTTAAGGTGCACCATCCCCAAAGCTTAAGCGTATGTGTGGAAAAACCCCTCTGCCCCCACCCCAGATGTAACGACGAAGCTGAGGATTAAGGACATTCAGTTCCAGTGGTAGGGTAAATCCTCCATAAGAGCTGGATGATGTTCCAAGTGGCCTAAAGCCCTTTCCCAACACTGACTAGTACCAACACTAGAAAAGTACAAAAAATGCTTGTATGGGAAAAATGTATAGAATCTGGCAAGGTATTTCTCCCAAATCCCTCAATTTGAGGCTTATATATGTCCTGGAAAGATTTTTATTTTCCTCTTCCAAGCCTGTGGTATACAGAATTGGAGGGAGGCTCTGACCTTTAGCAAGTAACGCAGTGCAGTCATGGCATTCATAAAAATTATCCATTCCTTCTTTAATCCTGCAATATTGTGACCTCAGTGCCACGATGTGTCAACAAATTCCTCAAATTAATTGTGCACAGAGATCTTTTTATGTCTCCTGGTTTTGGGTTTTTGTTTTGTTTTGTCCAGTCTCAGAATTTCTATTATTTCTGGTATGCTTCCTTTTGCTAGAGAAGCGCAAATAGATCATGCTTTCCTAAATGAAGGAATTGCAAAAAAATGTGCCTCCCACTCTTCGCACATTTGAGTGTTTTGTTTGCTGTGTAGACAGACACTTATGGGAGTACGTTCAGAAGCTGTGTGCCTGAATAGCAGGCTCTCTGTTTTGTAGAGGTACCTCCTTACTAGATGGTGCTTTCAGGCCAGAGATTTTCTTGTTTACTTTGCAGAAATCGACTCTGCGTAAGAGTCAGTTTTGGCTGGACCTTTTCAGATACTGTCAGTACACGCTGATTCTACAATGCAGAGGCTTCTTGATTTTGTCTTTATGGGGAACAACGGGTAATTCCTCTTGGATGATGGGTACAAAGATGTCAATAAGAGTCGATGTCCTTCTAGTTGTAAGACAGCCTGGGCGTACCTCTTTTTTTTTTGTTTGTTTTTTCAGCAGAGATACCTATTCCCCTTTAGAAAGCCAGCTGCTGACTGGAGTTTGCCTTTCGCTCAGCACTCTGTTCCCCCTGTGCTTAGTGCTGGAAAATCTCTTGGCACAGAAGAGTTAAATATTTCCGAGTTCTCTCTTGAGTCATCTGTCCCCGGTTGGGAGTGGGTTTGCTTGCAAGCACGTAAGGGCTTGGAGTCGGTCCTGGAACAGGAGCGCGCGGCGCACGTCTGACATGCACCCGCTCGGGCAGAAACCAAGGAACGGCCACTGCAAATAAAAACACGGCGAGGGGAAGGGATGTGCGGGACGCGGGGAGGAGTAGCTAAGGACGCTCCATTGCTTCACCTCCACTCATTGGAGGTGGAAGAAGGAACACAGAGAAAGCAGGGACGTTTTTGGCTGTGCCTCTGTTCATAAACGGCGTGTGAGATTGTTCCCTGGCACCAGCGCTGCCTGGCACAGAGCAGCTGTGTGCGCCCACAGTGTTAAACTCTGTTTCTCACCCAAAATGTGCAGCTTCGCTGGGAATGGTCCTAACTCCTGAGCCGTGGCTGCAAATCTGGGGGGGCAGGTGGGGGGGCCGTAACGTTTCTTGGCAGGAGCCTAAAGCCTTGCTCAGCCCTTCTTAAATGGCGTGTTGTTTTAGGTTATGAGAAGTTTCACGACGAGGGACTCCGAGTGTGGGAGGGGGTGAGCACAGGCGGGAGTGGGGCTGTGAGGGAAGCAGTTTGGCTCTGGTCCGCTCTGGATATGACGCTGGTGACTGGCAGAGGGGATCCCAGCAGCCATTTTCTAGGCAAGCACATACGCAAGGCTTGACAGTGCTCTGACTTGATCTCCAGGTAAATTACATATAAGGTCTTGGACCACTAAGTGTGCAAGAAGGGGAAGGAGTGGAGAAGTGGTGATAAATTTTGGATGGAAACACAGGGAAGTGTCCTGAGGGGTTTGCCTGTTTGTCATGTTTTCCATCAAATGAGGACAGGATGCGAGCCCAGGCTTGTACACATAGGGCTGACGATGACCAAAGAGCCTGGGGTACCCTGCACCAAAAAGGAGCATAAGGCCACCAGTCTGGATTGCAGTAAAAGCCTGTCTGGCCCCGTGCCCTGTTCCCAGCAGTAGCCAAGAAACCCGTGGGAGAACAGGGCAATACTGATACTTCATCTCCCAGCCCCCAGCACCAAAGAGATTTCCTGAGCCAGATGTGATGTCTCTGTGTTTCAGAGGCCACTTCCATATTTTTTATGGCACCTTTTTGAAACCATGGCACTTTCAGCATCCACATCCTTGAACGGTGAGAAAGTCCACAGGCTGGCTGGAGGGCGTGTGAAGGACTACTTTTCAGTTTGGACAAGGATCTTACTAGCTTGCCTTTGTGCTCCCTAGCCCTTGTATTGGAAGAGTAAAGGTAAACTATAGGGGCTTGGTCTGTTTAGGGCTCAGGTCGGGGAGGATGGGCTAGTAAAGGTATACTTTTGGAAGAAGACATGGGCCGGTGGCCTTGACAGCTAAACATTTCTCTCTTCTGATATAGGAACTAGAGGCACAAACAGGAGGCACCAGGAGCTGAACAAGGGGAAGGATTCTTCCTCCAGGCCCACAATCTATTTTTTTTTTCCACTTTTGTTGCACTGCTAGTGCTGGCATAGCCCTTTATCAGACCAGGCAGCCCAGGCTCAGTCACTCTCTCTCTTAGATCCCTCCTGTAACTCCTCATAATCAACCTCCATCTGTATAACCCTGACTGACTCAGCATTATCAAGAGGAAAGAGACATCTCCATGCACAAAGTCTGTGGTGGGTTCATGGTGGCCCAAGTGAGCCAAGCAGCCAGGCAACCCCAGAGGCGGCTGGATCGATGTCTTTTTTTGCCTTACATCCAGGTCTATGCCAGAATAAGTCAGGTATGTTTCTGCTGGCAGCGGAGTTTGCGTGATGTGATAAAAGCATATTTTTAGCCATTTTTTTTTTTCTATTCAACAGGCAATTTTGCCATTTTTTTTCTGCCCACAGTTTTAGAAAGCCAGACACCTAGCAACACAGAACAGATGGTAGTGAGAAATCTGCCTGCAGCACTTGAAAGAAGTAGAGGATGTTTCTGCTATCTGTGAGAAAAGTGGCCAGAAAATACAGATGCTAATCAGAACAAAACCATGACTCTCAATCCCCTTCAGTTCATCGTAGGAAGGTGGCAGCTGAGAGTTCACCTCTGAGCTTTAGGAGCGTGAGCTGACAGCAGACCATGCTGGTGTTATCAGTTAGGCTCTGTGGGAATACTTGATTGTTACCTAGTATTTGGGAGAGTCAGAGATGCTCCCAGGTCTCACGCTGTTCAGCCTGGCTTTGTCGTGGCCAAGAGCTGGGCCCATCCTGCCCGCTTGCTGCTTCTCCTGCCCTTCCTTTGGATCCCATGTTTCTGTCACCAGTTGCAGGCTGACACCTTTTGTTCCCTTTCTCCCAGCTTACCCAATGCATGCCAGTGAGAGAGCTATTCCCAAGACAAGGAAAAGAGAATTAATAATGCAGACTTCCTGGCGTGGTTTGATTAGTGTAAGTAGTGCTGATTCTGCTGCGAGCTGGATGAGGTCCCAGCTGGGTGGGAGGGCTGGCAGAAGAGACCTGAGTGACCACACCGTGCCAGAGAGAGCATGGCTCTTGCAGCTGGGGCTGCTCCCCTGGATCTTTCTTAGGTACCGCTGTGCCTTTGGGGATGAGAGGGAAAGTTCAGTGAAACAAGGTCTAGTTGAAGTATGCTTTATTAGCATGAGTAACCTGATTTCATTTTATGACAAGATGACCCACTTAGTGGATGAGGGAAAGGCTGTGGATGTTGTTTACCTGGACTTTAGTAAAGCCTTTGACACAGTTTCCCACAGCTCTCTTCTGGAGAAACTCGGTGCTCAAGGCTTGAACGGGCGTACTCTTCACTAGATGAAGAAGTGACTGGATGACTGGGTCCAAATAGTTACAGTGAATGGAGTTAAATCCAGTCAGGAGCTGGTCACAAGTGGTGTTCCCCAAGGCTCAGTATTGGGGCCAGTTCTGTTTAATATCTTTATTAACAATCTGGATGAAGGGATCGAGTACACCCTCAGTAGGTGTGCAGACAACACCATGTTGGGTGGGAGTGTTGATCTCCTTGAGGGCAGGAAGGCTCTGCAGAGGGATCTGGACAGGCTGGATTGAAGGACTGAGGCCAACTGTATGAGGTTCAACAAGGCCAAGTGCTGGGTCCTGCACTTGGGTCACAACAACAACCCCATGCAATGCTACAAGCTTGGGGAAGAGTGACTGGAATGCTGCCCAGCAGAAAAGGATCTGGGGCTGTTGGTCAACAGCTGGCTGAACATGGGCAGTGTGCCCAGGTGACCAAGAAGGCCAACAGCATCGCAGTTTGTATCAGAAACAGTGTGGCAAGCAGAACTAGGGTAGTGATCATCACCCTGCACTTGGCACTGGTGAGGCCACATCTTGAATACTGTGTTCAGTTTTGAGTCTCTTGCTACAAGAAAGACACTGAGGTGCTGGAGCATGTCCAGAGAAGGGCAACGAAGCTGGTGAAGCATCTGGAGCACAAGTCTTATGAGGAGCAGCTGAGGGAACTGGGATTGTTTAGTCTAGAGAAGAGGACGCTGAGGAGAGACCTCTGAAAAGGAGGTTGTAGGAAAGTGGGTGTTTGTCTCTTCTCCCAAGTAACTTGTGATAGGACAAGAGGAAACGGCCTCAAGTTGCAGCAGGGGAGGTTTAGATTGGATATTAGGAAAAATTTCTTCACTGAAATGTGAATGTGAAGCATCAGAACAGGCTGCCCAGGGAAGTGGTTGGGTCACCATCCCCAGAGATATTTTTAAAAAGTGTAGATGTAGCGCTTAGGGACATGGTTTAGTGGTGGACTCGGCAGTGCTAGGTTAATGGTTGAACTTGATGATCTTAAGAACCTTTTCCAACCTAAATGAATCTATGATTCTATGGTCCATCAAA
Organism: Chlamydotis macqueenii; assembly: GCF_036417535.1. NCBI lineage: Eukaryota > Metazoa > Chordata > Aves > Otidiformes > Otididae > Chlamydotis > Chlamydotis macqueenii. The sequence continues at coordinate 146,570,527 of NC_141556.1, read as the reverse complement.
GTGCCATCCTTCTGAAATCTTCTAAATCTAGCAGTCCTTTGCGGAGTTTCCTTGCTCTTCTTTCCCCTCTCCTTTTCTGTCTCTCTGTTTCGTGTACTGGCAGGCAAAGGAGTTGGAAGGTAAGGATGGGAGCAGAGGGACTGTGAAAAGAAGCTAGAACTTGAGTGGTTTTTGCTGAGCCACCTCACTGCTGTCCCAGCCTGACTTGCTGCACTCCTCTGCTTGCTCCAGCCCCTCCTGAACAGCACAGGACGTTGCAGAGCTGCGTGTAGCTGAGCTGTGCGTAGCTGAGCTGTACGTAGCCGTTGTTATGGCCACAGTAAGCCCTTATTTTGGTTACCACTGGCGACCCAGCTCTCCTCGTTGCATATCATTTAACATGAACACCACGCTGACTTGTCAGCCCATCTTCTCTCCTCGGCTTAGCTCTCGGATCTTGCATGGGCAAAAAGCCTGCCCCCTGCACTGCACTGGGCCAACCCAAGGGCCCCACCAACCCTGGCCCTTTAGCTGCTCCCGGACACCAGGGGAAAGACCCCTACAGCAACCTTTCACACTGTGCTTCATCCCACCAACTCTGTTCCTGCCAATAACTTTATCTTCAAGGGCTGTACAGATGCAAGCATTTTCCCTAGGCACATTTGTGCAGATAGCTGTTGCCTGTATGCTCTGTGACCCTCTGGGAGTTTTAGGATAATATTTGTACTTTGGGAAAATTCAGCTCTTTTCTCCTCAGAGCCAGGAGTCCCCTGCGAGTTCTGAGAAGCAGCTTGGGAACAGCCCTGCAAACCTGCCTGCATCCACGCATCCCGCTCAGCAGCCAACGGAGAAACTCTGTCCCCAGTTGCTTCTGGAAAGAGACACGGAGGCTCCTTCTGATGCTTCATTTCTCTTGCTAGATTTTTAGACAGGAAACAATGCCGGGTGCAAGGCTGTGCCTCTGCTTTCAGCCCCACCACCACCAGTGCCAGATGACTGAAACCAGCTTCCTCTCCCTGCAGCTACTGGGAGGTAAATACAACTGGGACTGAACTGCTGACAGAGGCTGTGTTATGTCGCAATCCCTAACTTATTATTGTGGTTAAAATATACCCAGAGTGTGTAAAATATGACATAACCCCTCCCGTCTTTCTAGAGGGCTCCGAGTGTCGCGGCCAGCAATGACAGCGACAGTGAGACTCCACAAGGTCTCGTGGCTGGAGGAACAATCCTTCCCACCACAAAATTTTAAGCCACTTGGTGATTTCAGCAAGATTTCTCAGTAATATAGAAGTCTCAGTTCTTGTAATTCTGATGAAAATTGGTGGCCAAGTAGAGAAGAGAGATGCCCTTATTTCCAATTCCAGCTCCCACTAAGGAAAAATCTGCATTTTTAGATACTATCAATCAAGCAGGAGAAACAAATCTTGGGAAAACTAGGCTGGGATGGCTTTCAGAGCCCTGGGAACTGCTTGTTTTAGTAGTAAATCTGCCGTGTCATCTTGTTCCCTCAGAGCGTGACTAATCCCTGCAGCACCCAGCAAGAGTCTGGCTGCGGCTCTGACCCAGCGCCGATCGTATCGGGCGATCTGGCAGCGAGTCCAGGCTTTTGGCACTTTCCTCTTGCACTCAGGCCACTCGGCATGGCATGCAGAGCTCCTCTCCAACCCTGCGTCGCCTGCGCCTGCTCGCTTTCTTGTTAGCAAAGATTGCACCACAATTTTCCAGCTAAACAGGAGAGCAACAAAGAGCAGCACGGACCTTGTAACTGCTGGCAGCATCACTTTTTTTGGGCCTCTGTACCTACGAACAAGCCTCCTCTTTTTGTCTCTTACAGTCATACCGACCCATATCTTCCTCTGCCCTAATTCTGCTGGTTTTTTTCCCTTCTTTTGCTCCCACCACAACATCTTATAAGCCTGGACCGACTCCCTGAGCACCAGCAGGCATTCCAGACATGAAAGCAGCAACTACATGTTGTACTGCTGTTTTCTCCCGGCAAATACATTGTCTTTGGGGAAGAGGGGGTGTCAGTGTGACCAAAGCAGTATTTGACCTCTCTGGATTTTTAAGTGACTCAGCACTGCTTTTATTTTTGCACGGTCCCAGGCAAAGATAAAAGCTCCGCAAGCTGGCGGGGCCATTTATCCCAGGAATCGCAGGGATGCTGTGTCTCAGCTTCTTTTCTCAAGGAGAACTTCATGTCTCAGACATTGTCCAGGAGGACACTTATATTACTGCAAACAACTGTGCATCACGTTAAATAAAGGTAATTAAAACATCTGAAGGCCAGAAACCTGAATTAATGGCAAGAGGGCTCAATCGAAAGCTGTGGGGACAGTGACGCTGCCCAGGTGAAATCCTGATCCCCTGGCTGTGCTGCTGCCACGCTGCTGTTTCTGAAACTTGAGAAAGAGGTTTTGCAACCTGTGGAAATTTTGAAATTATATTAAGTGATGAATGTTAAGAAGTAATTACAGAAAAAGAAAAACAAGCAGAATGAACAGTGAAGTTTTTTCCCTTCCTCCCCCACGTGAAACGGTAATGGAATATGGTCTCCTGGTGTCGTATAATGCTTTGAGTACTGTGTGTCCCAGTTTCACAATGCTCAGTTCAATGTGTACAAAAACAAATATGAGTACGTTGTGGTTAGGCTGTTGTATTGGGTTTGCGTGGCAAGGTTTTGCTAGCAGGGGGGCTACAGGAGTGGCTTCTGTGAGAAGCTGCTAGACACTTCCCTATGTCCAACAAAGCCAATGCCACTCTGCTCCAAGATGGACCCACCACTGTCCAAGGCCAAGCCCATCAGTGACAGCGGTAGCGCCTCTGTGATTACTTAAGAAGGGGGAAAATGTTGCAGGGCAACTGGGCAATTGCAGATGGAGAAAGGAGTGAGAATGTGTGAGAGAAACAACTCTGCAGATGCCAAGGTCAGTGAAGAAAGAGGGGAGGAGTAAAGTTGCTTCAGATAAGATTCCCCTGCAGTCTGTGGTGCAGCCCATGGTGAGGCCGGTTGTCCCCCTGCAGCCCATGGAGGCCAATGGAGGAGCAGAGATCCACCTGCAGCCCGTGGAGGACCCCACGCAGGGGCAGGGGGATGCCTAAAGGAGGCTGTGGCCCGTGGAGGGCTCTTACTGGGGCAGGCTCCTGGCAGGACCTGTGGAGAGAGGAGCCTGAAATGGAGCAGATTTGCTGTCACGAATTCTGACACTATGCTGGAGCAGCGTGTTCCTGAGGAACTCCACCCCATGTAAGGGACCCATGCTGCAGTAATTTGTGGAGTGATGGAGCCCGTGGGAAGGATCTAATGCTGGAGAAGTTTGTGGAGGACTGTCTCCTGTGGGAGGGAGCCCATGCTGGAGCAGGGGAAGAGTGTGAGGAGTCCTCCTCCTGAGAAGGAAGGAGCGGCACAGACAACGCATGATGAACTGACCACAACCCCCATTCCCTGTCCGCCTGTAGTGCTCGTGGTGGGGAGGAGGTACGGAATTTGGGAATGAAGATGAGCCCAGGAAGAAGGGAGGGGTGAGGGGAAGGTGTTTTTAAGATTTGGTTTTATTTCTCATTATCCTACTGTGATTTGATTGGTAATAAATTAAACTAATTTCCCCAAGTCAAGTCTGTTTTGTCCGTGATGGTAATTGCTGAGTGATCTCTCCCTGTCCTTATCTCAACCCATGAGCCTCTCGTTAGATCTATATAGATTATAGTTCTCTCTCTCTTACAGTTATATCTATATATCTATATCTATATCTGTATCTATATCTATAGCTTTCGAGAGCAGCCCTGAGGAGAAGGACTTGGGAGTTCTGTGGACAAGAAGCTCAGCATGAGCTGACAATGCACACTTGCAACCCAGAAGGCCAATTGTAACTTGGGCTGCATCAAAAGAAGCATGGCCAGCAGGTCGAGGGAGGTGATTTTGCCCCTCTACTCTGCTCTAGTGAGACCCTACCTGGAGGGACCCAGCTCTGGAGCCCCCAACATAAGAAGGAAATGGACCAGTTGGAGGTAGTCCAGAGGAGGGCCACAAAGATGATCAGAGGGCTGGAGCACCTTTCCTATGAGGACAGGCTGAGAGAGTTGGGGCTGTTCAGCCTGGAGAAGAGGAGGCTCCAGGGAGACCTTATAGTGGTCTTCCAGTACCTCAAAGGGGGCCTACAAGAAAGATGGGGAGAAACTCTTTAGCAAGACCTGCTGTGATAGGACGAGGGGTAATGGTTTTAAAATAAACACAAGGAAGAAGTCTTTTACAATGAGGGTGGTAGAACACCGCAACAGGTTGCCCAGAGAGGTAATGGATGCCCCATCCCTGGAAATATTCAAGGCCAGGTTGGATGAGGCTCTGAGCAACCTGATCTGGTTGGAGATGTCCCTGCTCCTTGCAGGGGGTTTGGACTAAATGACCTTTAAAGGTCTTTTCCAACCTGAACTATTCTATCATTCCATTTTCTCTCCCCTGTGCAGCTGAGGAGGGGAGTGACAGTGTGGCTTTGGTGGGCACCTGGTGTCCAGCCAGGGTCAATCCACCACAGCTGTTGATCAGCTATCTGCTTTACTGAATGTAGATTTCTATATAGGTATTATTTTCACTGTGAAGTAACTGTATAAGTAAAGGAAAGAAAAAATTCATTACCAGTCAATTCAATTTCACAGAGTCCAGGACAGTCAGCATCAGGAAGCTAAATTACCATTTGGGGTTTTTTTTGGTTTTTTTTTTCCTTTTTAAAGGATGACATCATTCTTTTTTTTGGGGGGGGGAGGGGAGGGTGATATTATTTGTGTTAATAAGTATCCCCTGGATAAAGAAAGCAACTACAGTGCCATTTTGCAAAGCTTTCTATGTTTCCTATGCTCTGCTATAAGCCCTCTAATTATGGGATCATTGTATATTGTTGGCATCATCCAGCCGGTCCTAATAACAGAAACTGGTGGCATGTGCCAAAATGCCGTTAACAAAAACTGGTCCATATTTCAAATGACAGCTCATTTCATACAAGCTTGTGCTCCTTTTTATTTGCTGTTCATTAAACAGATGATTGCTTTTTTTTACATAAATGTAAATTGTTGCTTATGTCTACCCCATGATGTATATGGAAGGGGCATTTATTCTGTCTTTTACTTCATGGCATTCTGTTTGCGGTCCCTTCAGGCAACTCATATTATTGTAGGACTTTGATCCTTCACCTACTGGTGAAAGCAAAGACTGCAAAAAGCTTCTAGGCTTAGTGGCTGGTGTATGCTTTGCAGATTTTCTGTCCCATGTCCTACAGCCAAACTGTAATTGTGCAGAGTAACCATAACCTCCTTCAGCCCTCCTTTTGCTGTCAGGAGCAGGACAGCTTCCTCCTTCTCTCTGACGGTCAAAGTAGCCCATTTCTGCATTTGATCCTCTTTTGAGTTCCTGTATCTTTAATATACATGCCTAGAAATGCACACTGTTATATCCCAATATTTCCCTACCTGTATGGAACATATCTCCATTGAGAATGAATCTTCCCCTTAATGGATCCCAGTGCCATTGGTGGGTCATGGTAAGTTCACTCTTTCTTTCTTCCCTTTCATCACTTCCATATTTCAGTTCCTGTCTTCCAGATAACTTTTCATTGCTCATCCCCAAATATATTTTTCATGACTGAGTTTCATTTTCATCCAGTTCAGACCTGTGGGTCTTCAGGCACAATATCCTTGTCCTCCTCTGTACCAATGTCTTTCAGCTTTGTAAAACACTACCATGCTTATGTAAACCTCAGGAGTTATTAAACAGGAAGGACTTCTCCCAAGACTGATCCTTGATTAAAAACACTAAGTATATTTTTTTTCCCATTTCCAGCCACACAATTCCTTTTCAGCTTGCCATTAGTTTATCCCATAAGCCTTATGATTTGTCCATTCATTACTGTCTCCTTAAGCTTTATTGCCAGGATCCCGCGTTGAACTGTGTCAAAACCAAATGATACTAATTAATTTCTTAGACCAGGGAGATGCAGCAGTCTGGTTAGTCTCTATTGATTTTATCCCATTTTTCATTTAATTCCAGGTCTTTAGTTATCCTTTCATTTCATGACTACTTTGAAGTCTTCTGCACTGTTAAGGTCAGCTTGATAGGCTTGTAGGTACCTACATAGTTCTCTTTCTTTTAAAATATTGGCATTACAATGTTTTCAGAAGGTAATGTTCCTAACTGGACAAATACTTTAAAAAAAAAACCCCATCCACTACAAAAAAAAAAAAATAGTGTGCATTCACTCCTTCAGGAGGAAGGTAATTAGATATCTCTGTAGTTAAGTGAATAAAGACCCATGACCTTTTTTTCTGTTTTACTTCTCCTTATCTGTATCACATTTAACGTCTGGTGTACATCAATGATGTCCTTATTGAAAATTATGACCTTACCTAGACTCTCTCTCCACCATCCTTAGCTACTTGTTCATTTTTCTTCTATTAATTTTATTTATGAGGTTAAAAAAAAATTCCTAGCTGTTGGCATACCTTTTGGAAGGTACACAGGTTTTTGACAACAGAGATCTGTCAAATCTTCCAATGACAATTAGATGTCAATGCCCTGTGTTTATTCATCCTATTCATCCTGTTTTTCTGCAAAAGCTACCAGCCCCTTTAGCAGAGTGTAGGTGAGACTCAGCTGCTCTGGTACAAACCTCAGGCTCTTAGCTAACTGCAGACCAGACATCTGTCTATGACTTTTTGAGAAGCCATGGCATGAGGGCTAAACTCAAGTCTAAAATGGCACAACATCCAGCTGGAAATCAGAGAGGTATGGTACAAAACATCCTGTGACACTAGTCTGAAAATACCTTTTCTATCTAAACTAATCATAGAATCTTAAGGTTGGAAGAGACCTCCAAGATCATCAAATCCAATCGTCAACCTAACACCACCGTGCCTACTAAACCATGTCCTGGATTGCCACATCTACACACTCTCTGAACACCTCCAGGGATGGTGACTCCACCACTTCCTTGGGACAGCCTGTTCCAGTGCCTGACCACTGTTTCAGCAACGTGTTCCCTAATATCTGACACAAACCTCCTCTCCTGCAACTTGTGGCCATTTCGTCTTGTCCTATCACTAGTTACGTGGGAGAAGAGACCAACACCTGCCTCACTACAGGGTCTGAAAAGGCTTTGAAGTCAAAAGACAAATTTTTAATCCCAGGTGCGGTTATTACTGACTCATTAGAAACCAACTTCATGGTTAGTAGCATTTTTAATTAAGGAAGCACAAACAAGCTGCTTTTGCTCAAACAGTTGTAACGGCTTTAACTGGAAATACCAAAATCTGTTTGTGACTTCTAGATACCGTAGGATGCTTAATTAGTAAACCTAAGGCCCAATTATGTCTTTTTTTTTTTAAAACAACTCCTCTCTTATTCTGAAATAACAACATATATGTAGTATTTTCCTTTCTAACTTAAAGATCTGGCACATCGAAATTGAGGCCTAGTCATAAACTTGGTCAAGGGAGAAGGCGGTACCTAAAATTTCTTTTATGAACAGTAACAAATATATTAGAAATGGCAAAGCTAAACAAAGTTAAAATAACTTGAGTTAGAAAAGATTTTAGAAATTTCCACAAGAGGTCACTGTTATCATTAGCAATAGATAAATAGACCTCCTTTTAAGACATGAGAGTCAGGCATCATTTCTTCCTTAGAGAAAACCTAAGGTCGTTTAGAATAAATATTCCCTGCATAATATTGCCCTCATCTGTCTTACAAAATGAATCTACTGAGATAACAGTTTTTCATTCCTAAATTTGTCATCGGAATCCTAGATTTTAAAGATGCTGAGACTATCCTACATTTTCCTTGACAAGGAATGACCTTCGCAAATCAAGACATTTTAATTAGAAGGATTTACAAGACATTTTTGCGGTTCTGTTCACGGTTTCTTGGGGTACTACAGCAAAAAACATAAACAAATAAGCATCGAAATTTTATCTTTCTTAGATTGGCAGAGAATGGCAACCTCACTGTGTTACAGGTTCCTTGTCCTAGCTGGGGCCTTTTCTTAACTTAGAAGACACATGGACTGGGGAAAAATGTGTGAAATTGCTATTAGAAGTAAAAGCATCCATTAGAATAACAGATCCATAAATTCCCTTAAGGAGAGGTTACACAAAATAGTAACCTGATATCCTGACAGAAAAATTTGGTGGTAAAAAAGGGCTGGTTTTGAACTGGGACCTCTGGAATATCAAATTTTCAATCACCCAGCAATATAGGGACTGCCTGTAAATTCCACTGTGCCAAACACAAGGGGAGACTGGGACTGGTGTTATTTGAGCATTCTCCTCTTTCAACAAAATTGCTTTCCGTTAACCTTGAAAGAATGACCGAAAAGCAGCATATTTGAATGATTACCATGCACATAAGGGTGCCATTCCTTTCTAGGTCCTCATATGAAACGGAAAAAGAAGGTAGGGAGGTCACCATAATGTGCTGTAGACGGTAATTCGTAGCAGCGACGCTGCCTGCTTAGCGTGATTGCTTCAAAGTATTCTGCTGTCAAATGGAGGCAGTCATTCCTCACAAAAACAGCAGTCTGCTGTCTCAGAGGGAAACAGGATGGAAAGAGCAGAGGGATATTACTTTAGGACAGATGCAGATCAAATGAAGCAGTGCTTTGACTCGGGCTTTCTGCCCAAACGACAGTGTAACTGCTGTGTTAATGGAAACCCTGGAGGTGGAATGAATATGGACCCTTCTCCGGGCAGGCAATCGCTGGACCAAAGTAATCCTATACTGTGATTGAGGCACAGACGGCAAGAGACAAAAATAGACTTCACTCTTTTTTTTCAGTATCAATTGTGCACCTACAAAAGTGCTTAGGTAAAATCTTCCACTCCATACCAAAGAAAATTGCTCCTTAACCTCCAGGTAAGTTGGTCCAAGAGCATTTCTAGTCAACACCTCTACTGACCTTCTCTATCTGAGCAAATTGTCTATAATAACTGCTGCAGAATACATCATCTCCCAGCAGCTGCTTGGGAGTAGTTCCCACTAGGGCATGTTATTTGAAGAAAAAACCACTGTGTTTCCAGAGAACCATGATTATTCAGGAGAAATAATCTTTTTCAGGAAAGGAAAGCCTCCTGGTAAGCCATTCCAGAGCAGCTATTGCAGTGTGTTTATTTTGGAATAGCTATTCTGGTCTAAAAAGGCTAGAGGATTACCAGTTAACCTAACGTTCACATCCCCCCCACAGGCTGGCTGGGAGTCTGCAATTGTGCACCTATTTAGGCAATTACGTGGATAAATTACACACCCAGGCACTGAGAAGTTTTAGTGGTGCATGACTCTTCTTGCTTGCAAAAGATGTGCTCCCTATGCAGGGTAAAATACTGGCCAAATTTTGTAGTGCTTCATATAGTTTGAACCATCTCATGGCTAGAACTGGATCCTCCCAACCTAGAATACAACCCAATCATGAAAGAGAGGAACAAGGGAATAGGTTGCTAACAGGCAATACGTTAAGACCGAAATATCTCTCAGACAAGCCCTTTCCATATGACTGTCTCAAATAGTTCAGGCAAAATAATTTGTATTATTGACATGTCTCACGCCATTATGCTTGGCCCTTAGCTATAAAATATAAGCCTACTTTTGTTATTGGACAACCTCTATTTCTCCTTTAAGTATCTTAAAATCTTTAAATCTCCTTTTTGAAAAAGGTCATTGATATCTGTGACTTTTTCCTGTGAACAAAATGTTATTACAAACTGTGTCCACCACTATAATTACTTGACAGTGACATGAAGTACTGCTTGTTTGTGAGCTTGCTAGTCACAATTTTTACAGTTGCTGGAAAGCACAGCAGCATCTGAGCCCTGGCATCGGAGGGGTAAATCTTGCGAGTGAGAGAGGAGCAGGGATGGCAGCACAGCACAGAGCTGGAAATGCTTTTGTGGTGGTTTTTCTGTGGAAAGTGAAGAAATGTTCTGCTGCAACACAATTAAGTGAAAGAAAAATGCTAAAACTAGTGCTTTGAAAAATGAATGTAAACCTTTCTAGGCCATCTGTTTCCTAAATCTGGGAGGCAATCCAGTTTGGAAGCGTGTTCCCAAACACCTTTCATGGTCAGCAAGGGGTTTCTCTGACCCGAGGCTGAAATTTTTCCCAGGACTAAGTGCCCAGTTGTGCTCCTGAGCTTATCATATTACCTTAGATAATACCTACAGGACAGGAACTTGAGTAATTTTTTTTTTTTTTCTGATTTAGCTATAGTTGCTATAAGGAAGGGAAATCTGTGGGGTGCACTCAGATATACCTTGTCATTGAAATTCACATCTGTGACACAGTTTGATTCACAGTCGCTGGATATTAGAAAGGCAACGTTCATGATAGTGATCAATATACGTGCTGCATTTAATGATGGCAGTTCAGGTAATTAGGAAGGACGCCTAGAATGAAGCTGGCATCTGAAACTTTCAGGCTTCCCTTCAGAGAAAGGCATAAAGGAGTAAAGCAGGGGGAATTAGCAGATTTTTCTTTCAAGGCCTGTGGAAAGATCCTCTTTGCCAGTGGCAGAGGGTCTATCAATCAGAGGAGGAGAAGGATGCTGCCTTTGAACCTCTTTGCTTTCTTACCCCACAGAGCTTTGGATCGTATCAAACGAGGGGCCTTGGCAGGTTGTGTGCATGCACACAACAACAGCAGGTAAGGGCATTGTAGTCCCCAGAAAGAAAGATTTCTTCCATTCAGCCCTTCTAATGCTGGGCAGGGCTTTACTTAGACTTTTCTAATTACCACAGTATGTTTAAATAGATACCCAGAGAAATCAGCAGGGAGCAACAGCTCTCCTCACCGCCTGGCAGTGCTGATGATGACAAGGGTCATGTAATGGCTTAATATGATGCCACTTAATATCCTACTTAAGCATTGTAATTATGGGGTTTATTTGATAGAGCAAGAAGGTTTATCTCCTGCAGAAGGCATGAATGAGACTGCCAGATGCAGGTGCTGCTGGGTTACAAGATTCATTTTCTATATTATATAATTTTTACATCCTTGTGATTTTCATTCTCTAAATCCAATGCGGTCTGTCTGTTCAGCCTGTCTCAGTGGTGCCCCTGTATAAATAAGCCACTTTCCTCTAAGTAGTTGGCAGCTCTCATTACAAATATTTTCTGCCAGCTGCTCTTGGAAGATTTCTTTATTTTAGCTCTTCACAACAAAATGGAGATCTCAGACACTCATCCTGTGTTTTAACATAGTATGCCTCAAAGGAAGTGACTCAGTCTTTGTATACAGTTTTACTCGACAGCAAAGTTTTCATGCAGGAGCATAAAAAAGAGATTTATGTAACTAATATAACACTGAAAACAAACAAGCCCTCCAACCAAGTTCAAAGCACCAGGTTAATACATACTTTCTAAATAAATATGATGCTTTCAAATTTGTCTAGACCTTATGATCTAAATTTTAAGAAACTCAAAGAAATGGAGGATTAGGGGGTGAAATTTCAGAGCCATTGGGGATTTTCTGTAAGAATTCACAAATGTTGAGCTCTCACCACGTCCTCTGAAGGACTAGAAAAGGAGAGGTAGGGTGCCTGTCGCTGAGGGCAGGGGGTAGGAGCCTCTGGGGAAGTGTACACCCATCAGCACAACACCAGCTCCTGCAAAAAAAATACTGAAGCAAATAATCAGACACCTGGAAAGGAGCAGGGAAGGAGTAGCTGCCAACATGGATTTGTCAAACCAGTCTTATTTCCCTATGTGACAGGGTGACAGATCTCGCTGACAGAAGCAAATGCATATCTGGTCACGGCGTCTCCCGCAGAGCGCTCACAGGCAAGCGCAGCAAGTGTGTGGTCTAGACAGATCTACTGCATGGTGGGCACAAAACAGGCTGGAAAATGTTACTCAGAGAGTATCGTTGATTAGCTCATTATCAAAATGGAAGTTTTGATCAAGAAGGGCTCGGCAGGAGGTTGCTGCGGCCCTGTGATCGTTCAGTGTCTTTGGCAGCCAAGCCAACGGTGCCGATGATGGACTCGAGAATGAGCCTGTCGCATTTACAGACAGCAGCAAGGGGCGAGCACCCTCTGCTGTGCCGGGGGCAGGCTTCAAATGGCTTAATATATTTGAGATATGGCCCCTAAAAAAAAGAAATAGAAAAGATATGCAATTTAACAGGGAAATGTCCAAATGACAAGTGCCAGAGAGGGATCAGCTCTGCAAATAAATAAATCTGCAAAGAAAAAAATCTAGAAACTGTCGTGGATCAGAGGCTGAATGTGAGTCTACTCTGTCACACTGTAATGGAAAAGATAAACCTCATATTCCTACATGTATGTAAGAACATATAAAGTAATGTTTTATCTGTGTTCAGCTCTGGCATGGTCTCAGCTCGAAGGTTATGTCAGCTTTGGGGATACTGCACTTGAAGAAAGGTGAGACCCAGCTGGATACAACTCAGAAGAGACCACTGGAAAAGTCAGAGCCAAGAAAACATGACCTGTTAGCCAAGTCTGAAAGAAATTAGTGCAGTTTAGCCTTAGGAGAGACAGCTATTCTGCCTTTCATATGTCTCGTGAAAGAGACAACTAGGACTGGACCAATGTTTCAGCAAAGACGGTGTAGGTTAGGCACAACACAAGCCCTCCCTTGCTTTGTGTGCTGGTTTTGTGTAGCGGAGGGTCTGCAGTGACAACTTCTGTGAGAAGCTGCTAGAAGTTTGCCCTTTGTCCAGTGGACTCAGCTCGGTCTAGGGCAGAACTGCCACTGGCCAGGGTCAATCCAATTGGTTAGAGTGATAACGCCTCTGTGATAACGTATTTAAGAAGGGAAAAATAAAAAAAAAAAAAAGTGAAGTGAAGAAGCAGAAGCGTGAGCAGAGAGGGGGAGGCGCGAGCCTTGTGGGCCTTGTGGGCCTCACCCTCTGGCCTCCTGCAGCTGTTCCTGAGGGACTGCACCCCATGGAAAAGGACCCCATGTTGGAACAGTTTGTGAAGGACTGTAGCCCGTGGGAGGGACCCCATGCTGGAGTAGGGGAGGAATGTGAGGAGTTCTTCCCCCAAGGAGGAAGGAGTGGCAGAAGACAATGTGTGATGAACTACCATAACTCCCCTTCCTTATTCCCCCTGTGCTGTTTGAGGGATAAGGAGGTGGAAATAATCAGAAATTAAGTTAAGCCCGGGAAAGAGGGGAGGAGTGGGGGGAAAGTTGTTTTTTGTTCTCTCTCATTATCCCGATTTGGTTTTATTAATAAGAAATTGAAATAGTTTTGCCTAAGTCAAGTCTGTTTTGCCTGTAACAGTAACTCAAATGATCTCTCCCTGTCCTCATCTCAAACGTTGAGCTCTTTGTTATATTATCTCTCCCCCATTCTCTCAGAGGATGGGGAGGCTAAGTGAAAACTGCATAGCTTGGTCCCAAGTGGGACAAAACTACGACACCATGGCAGGGGCTCAGGAGAGGTTGTCAGGCTTTGTTCCTGGTGGCTGAAGAAGAGCAGAGACAGGGGTCTCTGGGGAGCAGCCTGCATGTGGCAGACCCCAAAGTGGGTCATGGAGGTGGTGGGTGACCCTGCAAGGAGGGCAGCCAGCTCTGCTGGAGCAACTCAGCAGCTGCCAGCACCCATGCACAGATTTAAAGACACCCACAGTTTTGCTGAAACTAGTGGTCAGGGCACTCACCCTTTTTCCAGGCTGAGCTCTTACATGATGCTTGGTCCCCCTGCTAAGTGTTGAGAAAAATAATTGAAAAAGCTACTGAAAGGCATAAAGTTGTACTTGGCACCTGGGAGGTGGCTGGGGCCAAGGGACTGTCTGCAAATAAGGATCTTAGTGGGCTGTCTACTTTGCACACATATACATCCATGAGTGCATCTACCTTGAGGTCTGTGCCACAATAACCTGTGTTTGGGTCAGCACTTCTCTCCAAATTTCTGCAACAAATTTCTGCATGTTACTCAAACAGTACAATTACAGCAAGGTGTTTTTTTACAAGAAAGTGCCAGTTAAAGTATTGAGTGTTCAAAGAATGAACTCTGGGAGGAAGAAACCAATGAGTCATGGGCTGTGTGGAGTCCCACAGCTTGAAACCCTCAAAGATATGTAGGTATCTTGCGGTGAGCTGAGATGCGAGGCCATAACATCTAACCTGTCTTAAAATAGACAGTCTCTTGCCTTGCTCCCTGTTCCTCTATCTAGTCAGAGGGCACATTCACCAAACACCTTAGGCTTTAAATGACAGCAATGAAAAGAGCCTGCTACCATCCCCACCTCAAGAAGAAACAACTTTCTGCCCCTGGGGAGAACACAGGTTTGTGACAAACTAAGGGGAATGACATCCTACTCTGCCTGCCAGCCTTTGAAAGCCATTTCGTGCCCTCCCAGCTGGCACGACCAAGGAACTGGTCCTCTTTATGTCTGCAGGGAATTAAGTCTGGCTGAAGGAACGTAGAAAATCTGAAGCGATTCAGACAAGCATGACTCAGCCACCCTGTCACAGTAAGTTTATAATGCTGAGGAAGAAATGTACTCTTGAACATATTTTAATTGACACGGCAGATTATATACACTGAAAGAATATCTTTCAAAATAAAAGATGACAGACTTTCAACATCTGGTCTAATTCCCTGCAACTATACTAGCAGATGTAAACTGTTATGTATTCTATTAGCACATATCCTTCTTTTATTTCCTTTTCCTAAGTGTATGAATGTACTTGTATATATTTTTATTACAGCTGTAATAATCTATCTTAATTTTACATATTCACGCTTGAATTCTGGATTTAAACAAAAACTGCTCATGTTGCACTGAATTCTGCTTGTAGAAACGGGTAGGAGTTTTGCTAATTACTTATGTGGGGCTAGGATTTTGCTCAATAAGATTATGCATGTCTCAGGAGTTTCCAGAAGCAATATAAACTGTGAGACTGAAGCTGAAGTTGTGTTTATAGGCACCATAATTGCATCAGAAAAAAATCTGGGTTTTTTTGTTGTTGTTGTTGTTGAGCTTATTTGCATGTTTTTCTGGAGCTGATTGAATGAGGACTGCTTGTGAGCCATTATTTTGGCTGTCTCACGGTGATCAGAGAATGACAGAGTGCAAGAGCTGTGTGCCAGCTTCGCTCACTGTACCCTGTCCCACAAACCCTCAGGCAGGGCTTGCATGGATCTGAGGAGGGGCTCCCAGGACAGGGAAGTAAAACCTGCCAAGCTGCTAGTTCAGCTGATTAAAAAAAAAAAAAAAAAAAAAAAAAAATTCCTGCCTGCAGCAGTTCTGCCTGAAGAAGATGCCCAGCTTCTGCCACCCTTGGACCTGTCAGTACTCTGCTCCTGTGTGCACTCCCTAACCCCTGTCAGCCTCAGAAGCCGACTTAGCAGAGACCTACCATTTCTGGCTCATTTTCCCATGGGTGGCTCAGTTGGTAAATTCAGGGGGCATTAACGTCCAGCAAAGCAGTGGTGACAAGTACCTGGGGCTGGTGACCTTAGCCACTGGAGCAGAAGCAGCCAGGATAGGATGTGTCGCATCCTTTGCCTCATCACCCACTACAGCCACTGTTAAAATCCCTGCTTTTATTGACCACATAGAATTGGTTTGTTAGGGCATTGCTCAAAGCATCTAGCACACTTCGCAGACAAAGTGTGTTAATGGAGTGGGCGGGGGAAGCCAGCCTCTGAAACAGCAGTAGCATCGTAGCGCTCATTCATCCAACATCAGCCTCCCCAAATATCTAAGTTTAAAAGTAAGCTTTGAAGCCAACCTGAGACATAAAAATTGAAGGAGATGAGAAATTTGTGGCTTTTTGTGCATTCAGTTAAAACTGCTCCTGTAAAAACACATAAAAGCCCCTAACCATTGTGGATTTGTATATGCAGATTTAGTTCTTCAGCTGCTTTACAGTAAGACACAGAAACCTGTCAACAGAAGCACTGTAGCTATGTTCTATTAGCATGTATTTATTTATATAACTATCCAAAACCAACCACTGAAATAATTGTTAGGAAAGTGGACTACTTAAGGAATGTGTGGCCCATAAAACACTAATTATTCCAGCAGCACCTCTCCAATGAATCACCAGTAATGAGACACCGTTATGGAAAGTATCAATTTTCAGTGCAACTCCACCACACTGTACATGGTCAAGTAATTGTGCCGAACTGCCTAACAAATAAAACTTTTCCATGAAAATACATCGTTCTCTGAGCAAAATCATTTTCCAAGATGGCTCAGCGATTTTTTGCAATTTATATTATGAACAAATAACTCCTCAATCTGTGTGTTTCTTATTGCCGTTTGGCAACGTAGGCAGCTCTTTACTTACAACAAGAAGATTTCTCTCAAAAGTGGTCATCCCCAGGTATGAGGTCACTTTTGTACATCTGTGCTGCTTACCAGAAGGGAAGAAGCTCACAAGGCCTTTAAAAGCAAATGTGATGTGATTTCATGATGTGGATACACAAATGAAAATAATCTCTGTCCAATACTTCTAGACACTTTTTGGTCACATCCGGAGGCAGTGTATCTTTGTCATGAGCCAGACAAAACAGGATTTTTGTATTTCCTAAAAGTCTTAAGAGGATTCCCATGAGAACTGTATTTCCATGCACTGAGGGGGAGAAGCAGTTTAATACTGGTGCAGAATGGGGCAGGACTTTGATTCATGGAAAAAAATCTACCTCCACTGAAAAGCAGACATCTGTCTCGGATCTTCTACATGAGTCAAGAGTCCCTCCTCTGAAGCTGCTGCTGTCTACATATCTGCCCTGACAGCCTGTGATGTTACAGAGAATCAAGTCATTTCCACGGCTCACTGCAACCTTCAGCTTCATTTTAGTGGGAGGAAATGGTGCTTCTTGCTGTGTAACATCTAGAATGGCTAGAAGGAAATCTGTGCAGCAGCATGCCTCCCCGTCCTCCTTCGGGAGGAAAGCAAGCGAGCGGGGAAGCCCATGGCTGCATGGTGCTCAGAGACCATGTGCAGGAGGTGGCAGTCCCAGGTGGTGACAGGTTCATAAAGCAGATAACTTGACAGCATATCAGGTAATCTCCACCAGCACTGCGGCTGGCAATGCTTTCCGTGCCATGGAAGTAGGCAGCGAGGGGAAAGGCAGTGCTTGTGCTAAGCTGGGGAACTTTTTACACTATGCGAAGCCCTGGTGTCAGGATGCACAACGCTGGGCAAAGATGCTGTTATGCCAACAAATTCCAGGGATTGGCTTCCTCCTATGTACATTAGTGAGACAAAGCAGGGAAGTCCAGGCTGGTATTCATGGTTAGTACTTATCATGGGGGCTCTAGAAAAGAGAAGATACTGCATTTTTTTCTCATTCTTGATCTATGTGCAGACTGAGGGCCTGTTGTAAAGAAATACTCAACAATGAACACATGGCATCAGTCAGTAAAGAGGATGGAATATTTCCTCCAGTCTGCTCCAGTTTCAGTGCCCAGTTTAATTTTGAAATGTGTTCTTGCAGAGGTATGGACATCTGTGAGGACCACAACTGTGCACTCACATGCATCACAGTTCTGCATGTCTCATGTATATAGACAGATTTCCCTAAAAAATCAATTTTCTGGGTGGCTCCCTGTAGGCTCTGTCACTAGCTGTCAATTTTGGCCACATTTTGTGTTTCCAAGAGCACCTCCTGAGTGCCCGTGGGATGCACATACGTAGCCATGCACTGCTTTTGTCTCACAGCATCTACCTGAAGTAGCTTATTTTGGAGGTTTGCTCTTGTGAGGGACCCATCGCTACTTGTGACTGACAACAAGATAGCAGGGCACTTACATTCTTCTTGTATTTCTTCAAGCAGCTGTCTCTTCCTGATCCTTTTGTGTGAACACTAATTTTCTTGTCTTAATCAAATCTCCTTGCTCAGGTCTTCATTGCTAAACATCTTTTTACTTTCTTCCCCTACACATACCTGTGCCAAGGACATAGGTGTCTCATAAGAGGATAGGTATTTACTAGTTTTCCAGGCTGAACGGACACTTAATGGGCATGCTGCTAGCTTCACACAAAAAAAAAAAATATAGACTTGGAAGTAAGACATTACGGGATCTGATTTATCACAGATTCATTTATCACGGATTCGAGCAGATGGCACGAGGCTGGAGCAGCGGATACTCGTCCTCCATCGCACGGGGCTCTGTGCCCGCCGGCAAGGCGGGCCCACAGCTCTCATCCAGATCCTGTTCAGGGGTGCTGCCTTTTGTGGCTGCTTCATTGCTCCTGCCACAATCCGATGTGTAATTCAAAACCACTGGTGGGCAGCTCTGCTTTTGGCAGGACAGGAGGCTTCTCTGAGCCATGAAATACTTCTGGCTGTTGACTCCATGCATCAGATTTCTCCCTGCAGGAACCCCAAGGCAGCAGTGGCCGTAGACTTTGTGGGATGTTTTTTTTAACCATCATTTCTCATGTAGCTACCCCTTGTCAAGCTTGGGCCTGGTCCAGGGAGCGAGACTTACCCCTACATTCTTAAAAAACATCATATATCTTCTTTTTGAATTATGCACCCAAGTGAGCTATAAACGGAGAGTAACTGCCACACGCAAGAACAAAGGGGTTTGCTGAGCGGTGATAAATAATAAATTGCCCAGGAAAAATTCATCCCCTACCTTGGGTTTTGTTTTCCTTTGGCTTAGCACAATTTCCACAGAATTTTGGCAATCACGCTGCCATTATCTTTTCACGACGGAGGCCCTAGGAACTTGTTCAGCCCGCAGCGAGAGCCCTTTATGTACCTACTAATGTGTTGGTTCACAGACAGACGGAGGGAAGCTGCTGATCGGAATAGCAATCAGATGCCAGCGTACGCCGCCTCTCCACGAGAGCCGCGGACATTAATAATGTCTCTGGGGAGTGGCTGCAGCTGTAATAAAGAAAAGATATCTGCAGTGTTTGCACAGCTCTCTTCATTCATCCTGATATGTAGTGAAGTGTGATAATAAGGACTTTACAAAATACAACTGACAGTCTTGGTGGGGGCATTCATCAGGAGGGGAAAAAGAGGGAAGAAACATTTGTTTCTGCTAGACATAGTTGAAACACGGTGATATTTTTTAAAGTGACCCTCTGGTTTTTGGTGGTTTATTTTTTTCGTACATGAAAACAACAGTCACAACGTGGTCTTTTCTGAATACAACCTAAGGGGTTTTTATTTGGAGCTCTGACTCTGGAAAAATGTCATGTCACAGGCCTGCATGCACTCTTTAATCCTCCATCCACAACAGCAGTCGTGATTAAAGCAAGCTCAGAAAAAGTAATTGCGTCTCCTCTGAACGCCCAGATACAGCAAGGAATCAGTTACATGGTGAAAAACTAAAACTGGCTGTCTGGTAGTTCTGACAATGCTTTAGACCAGTTCTGCAAATGCAGAGAGTCCCAGATCCGGCCCTTTGTGCCTCCTCCAAGATGTCAGGAGCCAGCCAACGCAGGCTGAGCTCCCGGAACTTGCACTGGTGCGTAACCTCCCTGGGGCTTCGAGAGCTGCTTACCCTTGCAGAGCAAAGCAAGGCCCTAGGTGCCCTCCTGAGAGCCGCAGGGGCTGAGCTGGGACTCCATCCCCAGCGTTTCCCTCCTCAGAAAGCACAGGCAGCTGCCCAGGGGTCAGGTCACAGCCAGTCTTAGTGTCAAATCACACCTCACAAGAGTTAAGCAGACACAAGGGGAGACTTGAGGCACAGCAAGGCATTATGTTTACAAGGTAGTATTTTTCTTTTGGTGGCTTTTGAGCACTTTACTTTTAATTTTTAATGTTGCACCAGCATGCACTCATCTCCTTGCTCCAAAGGGGAGGAAGGATTCAGAAACACCATAACAAAAGCTGTTTGCCAGTTCCACGACTCAGATCTCTGACTTGCACAGCAGGTGTGTCTGAGCCCCAGCAAAGAGGAGGAGATATGTTTCTGCAGTGAGAACCCAAGGAGGTGGAGATGAGAAGGCATCCCAAGGCACCTGGAGCACTGGAAATTCTCCTTACAGCACAGTTTAAAGTGCCTAAACGTAGGTTTCGGTGCAAAATCACCCATTTCCGTGAGCGGTATCGCTGGGCACCACTAAGAGGCTGGGGCATCTCCATAGCCTCCATCACTTTCAGTGGAGTAAATGCAAGATGGGAGAGTGCCTATGGACTACAGAAGTGCCTCTGTAATTTAATTCAAGAAAGTTTATGTGAACACAAACGTAAACATGCGCAGTGTCAAAACATGGAAAATTTAATGTCTTGTAGCAGTATTGCCAGCTCTTTTTACGAATCACTAGCTAATTGAGACATAAAAAAAAAATTCAGTTGCTGGAGTCTTTTGATTATGGGAGAATCTCATCTTTCATTTCAAATAACAATGGACTGCTAGTCCTTTTGGCTGAGTATAAATATCCTGAAATTATGACTTGTAGACTCAGAAACTAAAAGACAAATAAAAGGAGCCCTGCATTTATTAATTTTAAAATTCTTTTGACTCTTAATTCAACTGATGCTTTCAAGGCTGGTGTTGCAGTTTCGTGAATGCTTCAGTTTTAGCTCATCTGAGCATCTTACACATGCTTAGTGTAAGATTTTTCTTCACATAGCAAGTATATGACAGGCATAAGGGTAGGAGTAATCCCGCATGTGCATATTAATGTCTTCCTACATTTTCTGAAGATATCAGGAAGGTGGATGTCAAAAAAGAAAGTCTCTGAGTATAAAAATGTCATCGGTTTCTTATACAGGTTGGTTGGTTTGGTTTTTTTTTTTTTATAGTTTATGACAAGCTAAGATGTAGCACTGGGCAAGTCACCAGGCTGCCTTTGCACTGCCTCAGGCATAGTCTGGGGCACGAAGAGCTGCACAAAAAAAACCCCCAGTTTGAGACAAAAACTGATGTTCTGAAAACTGCAAGTTGCTTCGCTGGCCAATGTACCCGACTGGAGGGCAGCAGCCCTCCACAGCAAATGCTTTTCTTCACTGTCAATGAGCAATTCAGCGAACAACATGATCCCTTGTCTGCTGGCTCACGTTTGAGTTGGTTCCAACTCCCAATTATCCAGGCTTGGCTTAATTCAGAAAGTATGTCTGAAGCACTCCACCAGCAGCAGCAACAGCAGCCGGGCAGCTGGGTTGGATGAGCGCTGTCAGTTGATAGCGTGGCTGTGTGACAGGGACCTTTTCCCACATTGCCATCTGAAACACCACCTTCCTCTCCACCACACAGAAAGATTTCAGAAGAAACCCAGCAAGGGTTGGGAGGGTGCAGGCAGGAGGACATTTAAGCCATGGCAAAGGGAGCTCTCAATGGGGTGCCATAGGCAACAAGCAGGAGGCAAACCCATCCGTCTTCGTTTTGTGTTTCCCAGCCTCAGAGGAAGTAACTACTCTGCTGCAAGAGAGGGTTTGCAGGATGTGCAGCAGAATGGTGGATATTTGCTTATATTGGTTTTTTTTCAGCGGGTGGAGAGGAAGATGAGCAGAGCTTCGGAGCCCCCATGTTCCCACTTAAATCCGAGCAGATTCCAGGGCTTGTGCCTGTGTCTCACTCCAACCAAATGCACCTGTGTGTTTGCAGGTCAGGCAGTTGCCTTTGTGCTTTCGCAGCAGTGCAGGCATCTGTCAGTCCTCCAATACATGCTGCAGGCCTGGCTTATATACGTCTAGCTGATTAATTAATCTCTGTGCAGCAACTGGAAAATGTAAAGTGCTACATAAAAGATAAGTATTACTGTTACTAAATCTGTAGTCGATGAGTGTGACTTGACATAAAGTGGCAGGTTTTATCTTACTCATTGCTACTATCTGAAAGAGGCCATTGAGAACAAATTTCTGGAGCGTAATTTATTCTATAGACATAGTGGGATAAGTGGTGCACGCGAGCAACTTGCGCTGCGTGCTCTACAGGAAGCCCTTTGCCGATAGAATACATGATGATTTTTTTTTTTCACACGTTGCTCTGCTACCTGTGACTCAGAGGCTGAAAATGCAGAGGCATCAGATGGGTATGCCGTGCTCCCTCAGGAAATTTGGACTAATAAATCAGTCATGGCATATGGCTGCAGAGCCCCCAGCAAGAGGCAGAGGGTGGGGTGTTGAGGGAGCATGGCAGACTGTAATGGCAAAGGCGTGACTGGAAAGCAGTGACATTCGGGGTGCCGCCGAGGGCATGCTGGAGAGGATGAGAGGAGATGGGCAGGGCAGCAGCATCCGATAGCATGGCTGGAGAGTTGCAGTGCTTAACCCTCTCTCGTTGAGCATTTCTTACAGTGTTCATCGGCTGGGCGGAAGGAGCAAGGGTGGTTGGGAAGGCGAGTTGGGAAGTAACACAACTGGTAAATACATATATGAACTAATATTTACATCTCATGCACTTGTGGAGAGCCTAGCACTATAGGGAGTTAATCCTGACTATTTCCTCTGGGCCATATGGTAATATGAATATTAAATAATAATGATAATAATAGTAAAGAGCTTTGAAAATGGAGAACTCTGTAGGCAGTTATTTTTGTTAATAGGACTATGGAATATTTGTGACTTAATGGCTCCTAAATACTTTCAATTCATTTGTGCCTACAAAGTAAACATGAACACATACACAGCAAATTGTGCCTGTGTTGCTCCAGCAGGAAAGCAGGTCAGAATCCTGCTCTTGGATAAACACCCATCGCTCCAAATGAAGTAGGTCATGCTTGTCCAAATGCTCACTGCATCTTGGATCTGAAGCAGTGCAAAACTGTTTTCAAGTGTGCTTAATTTGTCACTATTGAAATATGTGAAAAAAAAAAAGACAAAGGGAACACAACCTTATTGATTTTAATGGGAAAAGGCAGGAAGGGTGAGAGTTACTTCTGGTGACATCAGACTCCTGCAGATACCCAGCTGTGCCCAAAACGGTCTCTGAAAGAGCAATGAGGCAGTGATGCCACGCAACCTGAACTCCACTCCCCTCCTTTCCACTGAAGTCTAGCAGCTTAGTGTCCCACTTAGTTTCTTTAAATCTGGTCTTCTTTAAAGAAAAACATGTGTTACTTCTGCTGGCTTCTCTTTTGCTTTTTTCAACCTTTCACATTTCGTGGCATCTTTTTGCAAAATAATGAAGCAACCAGTCCTGGCGCTTGTGCACAGAGAAGCTGCTCACATAAGCACAACCTCTCACTTCTGCCCTTGCCCTGGTTTCTCAGTCCCTGTAGCCACAGGCTAGCAGCGTGCACATGTTTGACTGCTGTAATGTATGCTGGAGGGTGTAAGTGCACCTGGTTAGTGGTTTAAACCTCACTTTCTTAGTAAGTCAGGTGATACAAGGCTCTGCTTAGGATCAAGATCCCTCCCCTAACAGATGCAGGTTTTTGTTTCAGCCTTTGAAGCTTTTCCTAGCATTCTCTGCCGTTGTTCCTGTTCCTCATTAACCAGGGTTTCCCAAAGTTATATAGAAAGTACCTCACTTTTAAAGGGGTTTAAGTTCCTAAACGATAAATCCAACCACTGTCACATAATGTGTCATAGCCAAAGGAAAAGAGAAAGGTCATGAGCAAACCTCAGATGCAAAATATGTGGTTTCCTTGAAAAGCCTCAAATGCACCGGGAGAAATTTTTCTTCTTGTGCCAAGCAAGGCTTCTTGGACAAGTTCCCGAGCATCCTTTTCTTGTGGATCTCTTGCAAAGTCCCCAAATCTGCACTTAAAAAATTTAACTGGCCTCTGAATTCACAGCAGAAACCAAAGTAAAGTAACTGTAAGGAGACAGGGAAAGAAAAAGCCTCTGAAAAAATGTCTTTCTTATTCAAAGATACAAAGGGTGTGAGGAAGCGCCACATAAGAGCAAAGAGAGGGGGCAGAGAGAGTGCCAAATGGAAGCAAATGCAGGGGCAGAGTGAGGAAAAAGGGAATCTGCTTCCAGCACCAAACTGGCATGCCACTTCTCACCATATTCCACATTTTTTTCCTCACATTAGCTCATTTGGTTATCGTCCTAGTTGTCAGCAGCAACACCACACAGGATTTGCTTGGCAGACAAAGCTGCTTATACCAGGGAAAACTGGAAAGAAGTTTCATGCGATCCAAAGTTAGCTGATGTACCAGAAACCTCGGGCCTTAGGTGATGAGCACAGAAAAGATGCCAGTTTAACCTGGTGAAGATCAAAGGCAAGACAGGACATTAAGAAGATCCTAATCAATGGCCTCATTGTGCAAGATATTGAACATGATCCTGAAGTTCATGCCAGGGTTTAATACAAAGCTCACTGACTCCATTTAGTTTTAGGTGAAACTTGTGGCATAAACCTCCCCTTCCCTCAGAGAGAAACAGCAGATGTGATTCCAAGCTTCTCAGCCACAGAGGTGGACTGAGCGTTACCCCCATGTGGATCTGCACTTGGCCAGGCCACTCCTTTAGCAGGAAGAGACAGAGGAACACAAGACGGAGGGCAAGGATGAAAGTCTGAATGAAGAGGCTTCACTAGTCCCCCTTTTGCTGGTGAGAGGGGACGGAGAATTGGGCAACTTCTCTTTTTGGGCACCTCTTTTCAACTCTGGTTGCAACATTCCAGTTTCAATCCCTTCTCCCTCTTAGCCGTGATGTCCACTTGTCCAGCGCTCGGAGCAGGAGAGGCGGTGGGCTGTGCGGGTTCATGGCAGGTTTGCTGTCCTTGGCAGCCTCCTGGCCTGTGCAATGCCTGCAGCTCATCACTGCCAGCGCTGCCTCCCATGATGGGGCAGGAGACAAACCCTGAACTCTTGTCTGGAAGTGGCTTACTTGTTCCACAAACCTATGACCTTGCATCTCTCCAGATGCTCTTCAGGTGTGTTTGCAGGGGAGAGATTTTTATCTGTCTCAGCATCCCAGAAAATGTTTGGCTTTGCTTTTTCTTTTTTTTTTTTTTTCTTTTGGAAAGTTGTTGTTTCATTTCTTATTTAATTTTTTTTTTTATAGTCAGTCTCAGTGAGTACATCACTAGCTCTGGGTTTTCAATGGATTGTAACTGTGTGCCTTTACATTAAGGTTCTGCAGAAGAGAGTTATTTGATTCAGTATCAAACTGTGCAATATTAAATTATTGAGCGGTCGTTATTGAAATAACTCTTTGGTGTTTCTTACATTCTGATGTTGGATCTCTTCCATTTATTTCTCTGTAGTCCTGCATTTGGAAGTAATTTGTGTCTTGGAACAGCAACGTGAAGTTATTGGCCAGCATCGTGTATAACGTAATGAGTGCTAGACTTTTATAAGCTTAGTGTGTTTGTCAGGAGAATATCAGCTTCCGCTCCTTACCCTATTACCAAAGGTGTTCTGGCTGACCCTACAGTTGCCCCAGAGTTTTAGTCATCTAGAGATTTTGTCTTCAAAATCAATACAAGCTCCAGTTATGTTTATATATCTTCAGCCATAATAGAAAGCAGTGGTCTCTGCATCCATCTGATGTGGGAGGCAATGTTATCTAACAGCTGACAGAGCAGAGGGGAGCTCGGCTGGCTTGGGCATGCTCTGCTGAAATGGATTTTGAGACCCTGAACAGAGCATTTAGGTTTTGTGCTTCTTTTGTGGTCCATAAAATGGGTGAGATGAGTGTGAAGAGGATGGAGGAAGGAAGCAGGAAGAAAAAAATCTCTCCTTCTTGAGAAGCTTTATTATTATTTGCACAACACTCTGTAGGAAGTCTAGTTGCATACATGGCAAATAGATGCTGCTACAATAGGCAGTTGAAAGACCATCTGTCTAGAGGGAGAGTTTCACACCATATTTTGAGAACTTCCTCATGGCAGATGAGAGAGATGTTGTAATGCATGCAGTACAGACATGTCCACAGATTCTTATTAGAAAGTCAGAGAAGCTATGCCATGGCCTTAAATGCACATCGAGTGGAGCATAGATGAAGGATTCAAGCATGAAGTCTTGCTTTAGCTAGGCTGCTTCCAGTGATAAAGTGTGTACATGTTATTTGGTCACCACATATGAAAATTAAAATGCAGATACCTTCAAAATGTGATAATTGGTTCACTTTTCCAGTGTGGTTTATTCAAACCGCACAGATGTACTTCATTTTCCAGAGAAATCTCAATTTCTTGTATTCACAGTTAGCAAGGCACTTTGAACATACACCCGAGCCACTTGATGTGGAAAAGGAAATGTTATCAGAGAAACAGATTCGACATCGCTTTGTTATAATTCTCTAATCATATAATAGTCATTGACCTACAAATACAGTAGCCATTGCCTCAAAAGTGTCTTTCAGTGGGGTAGATGATAAACACTTGCTAGTCAGGAGCTGGCTTCCACACTGGGTTCTGTTTCGTTTCCTGGACAGATGATGGCATTGTAGCCCTGCCGTATTTCGCAAACCCAGCCAAGGTACTCCCAGAGCGAGATCTTGATTTGATTGCGCTACGCACGCTTTAGCAGCTTAAGATTTTGCCTTTTGCTTTTCATGTCTTCAGTGAAATAGATGAATGCTATAATAGCAGTACTTTCTAAAAGGAAGACATGAAATTCTTACATTTATAATAAAAAAGTGTTACCAACCTCATTGTAATTCAGACTTGAACTGTTCACCCTGTGCACGTCCAGAAACTCATTCTCTAATACTAGATGCAATGATCTCTGGAGGGAAGTTTTCCATCTGTTTCCTTATGATGTTAAGCTGTTAGTGCTGTTCATTATTTATTACATCTACTGGTGTATGTTAAGCTATGAATTTCTTCTTGTCTGGTATTAAGAATTCAACTTGGTTAATGTAGAAAAACCCTAGGATTTGCATATTACATATTGATATTTAGCATATTTGGGGTGTGGGGAGATAGGGGACTGTAATTGCTCCCAAGCTGCTTTTGTGCTAGCAGATAATTTATATTTAATTCAGTCATACAGACCTAAATTAACCACTTAAAATGGAGATAAATATGGATGTGCTATATATAGGTGGAATCTGCCACCCCTACTCAGATGAGGAGCAGTGTCTCTGCTTAATTTCAGTGGGACTACTGCAGGGTAAGATGCCTCTCAATACGAGCAAGGTAGGCAGAATCGGGCCCATCATAAATACGCATGAGTATGTATTTCACCTATATGAATGAAGGCGTGTATGTGAAGCAGAGGGCTTTTTAAAATATGACTACGTAGTTACCAATGTGCATATTAAGCAAAAGCTCACGTGCATGTGGTTTATTCTGTGTATTTTCACATCTTTTATTACTGGAAGGTGCAGATGACTTTGGTTATTATGTTGTTCTATGTAGAATAAATGACTAATTCTCTCTGTGGGATGAGGAACGTTTCAGCCCGATTCTCTCTTCCTTCACAGAAATCATTACTTTTTTTCTGGAAATAGAATTCTTGTTGAGTTTATCCTATTTCATCATTGGTTGCATTAAATACTAACAACAGTTTAGGTGTCACAACATAGCTGGGAGGGATAGCATTTGTGTTGTTATTTGCAATTATTGTATCAGGAACAGCTTTTTACATTCAGCATCTTGCTCACAGAAATATCCTAGAAGATGTACAGAAATAAGATCAGTATCTTATTACACTGTAATTAAAGTATCAGTTTGGGCTGTGAAACATTATCTAGATCAGTCACTGAGGTTACTCTTAACAATACCAATTCCTTTGGAATAAATATATGTGTTTCCAAACTGCATAATGGGAAGTTTTAGCATATCATTCTCACATGTAGAATCTTTTGATGTGATGGAGAATTGCAGATGAACTGAAATGTTCGCTTTCCTGTCATGTAGCTGGTTCTTTATCATAATATAGATGTTATTAAGATAAAATCTGTCTCTCCATATTGTAGTATTATAAAACTCAGATTTAGAAATGCTTTATCACTTCTGAAGAACAAAGACTATGACTGCTTTAAGCAATATCAAAGTCAGACTACCTTTATCAGGGAGGAACATGAAGGAAAGCGCCAGTATTTGCCGAAGCATAGGTTAATTCTTGTCAGACTTAACACAGAATGTTTGCAATTACGAGACAAAATCATCACCGGGAGATAAACCAAATAAGTTTTCCTAGTGCCTTTTTAGCACTTCTGTTAAGTGGTAGCAGAAATCTCCTACCTGGGAACAAGATTGCTTGATTATACATCTGCTCTTTTGACTCCCAGGTCAGATGCTTATGTGGAGTAAATCAACACTGCTTTGACAAGACGGTGGAGCTATGTTGACCTACACCTTCTAACCTGTATGTATAGGATACTGGATTGGGAAATATAAAGGTACTATTAAGGTGCTCTGGGCACTGGAAAAATTCTTGCTGTTGCACCCATTGAAGATCACCTCTATAAGACTACACCCCTTGGAGCTATTTTGGAGAGAAAGTTTAGATGCAGTTATTGATAGATTGCAATCTGTCTTCTCACAGTGGCATCATCCAGTTTTTGAAAAAGGACCTGGAAAAATGTGGCTAGTCCCCATACAGCCACACGGCTCTCTTGTCATCCTCAAAACCTATCCTTTGTGCTGAGGATCCAGAGATCATCTCTAGAAGATCTTTCCGACAGAGACCAGCTTTGCTCCCTGCTCTGGCATTGTTTGCTTTTCAGATGGTTTTAAAGGGAAGTTGTGGTACTAAATGAACAGGGAAAGCCAGGAAATGTTGGCGGTGGGGTTATGTATGCTGTCACTGAGTAACCATCAGTAACTGTGGGAGTAACTTCTCATGGCCTGTGAGCAAGTGAGTATATCCATAGCTGGTCACCTGTTACTGTCTAGTTAGTGTTCAGGGGTGGTTCAGACATCTCTGGGTCAGGCGTTCCCACGTGTCCAGACATTTTGGCAACAGCAGTAATCATGTTGCTTCAATCATGGCCAGTTTCTGGAGTACTTAAAATGAATCTTTGGTATCAAAGTGAATCAGGTTTTAGTTTAAAAGTCTTTGGGATTTGATTTCTCTTTTACTATATTTTGATAGCAAGTTGAGCAGACAAATATAAGCATCCACAATTATTAGACTAATAAAGATTATACAGTATGGTTTGTAACCTGCTCTTTCACAACAGAAGGACATCTGTTGAGTCTCATTGAGTTTGTGTGAAAACCTTTTAGAACATTTGATGTCAGGAAATGACAGATAAAAATGTGGAGGCTGCTTCCCTGCTGCTAACAGGGATTTACAACATAACCTATGGCAATTCCTGCAGGTTGCCTTGTATTGCACTGGATATCAAGCATTGTGACCTAAACATGAATCTTATGATTTTGATAGTGGTTGGGACGGATTCTCAATTGTCAATGTAGATTTTAACTTTTTTTACAGTCAGTTCTTCAGTATTTTCACTTCATTCAGAACATGAGCTCCCAGAACTTTTACTACTCTTATAGTAAACTCCCAGATTTTACTCTTGTAAAATCCCATGTGCCAGTCAAAGAACGAGGGAGACAGAAAGAACAGGAGAGAGAAAGGGAGAGAGCATTCTGGCACTCACTGCTTCAGGAATAAGTTGAATATATAATTTAAAAAGTTCCCAAAGATTTTTATCCCTTGCACTTTGCAATGCTGCATGATGTTCTATTACTTCGGAGAACTGAGCACGTGCTGGCAACAGCTTAGATGATCTAAAAGCACTTTGTTCAGCCCCCTGCCAAGGTGGAGCTACCTCCTGCTGCTAATTAAAGATCCAGCCCTGTCACCACGGTTGTAGACTCCCAGAATGCCCTGACTTTTCTCAGCCTGAGGATGCTCAATATGTCATGAGATCCTGACCACGTTAATGTGTGGTGGGAGAGGAGGATGCGCTAGCAGAGAGGAGATAGCCAAGAGTGTAGCAGTAAGAGCAGCTCCATGAGATCAAGTGTCTCACCTACATACAGGCCAGGGAGACTGAAGGAATTAGACAGATGTTATCTACGACAAAGCACTGTTGAATGCTCACTTTCCATTTCTTCAAAAAGACATCTGGGAAGACGCAGAAATGAAAAGCCTAAAAATTGAAACCCCTGACCCACCCTTTCCTCCTGCTGTTTTCTAGGCAGACAGGATGCCAGAGGATGACTACTGGCTCTGCTCAGGCAGAAAGGTTTGGTAACTCTGTGCATCTTCTTCCTGATGGTCTTAGGAGACACGTAACTATGTGAGAAACCTGAATGAGAGAGTCTTTCAGAACTTCCCAGGAAAGTACACTGTAAGGACTGCAGAGTTCTGGATTTGCCAACTATATACGCATCCATTTATAAAAAGATGTATTTATTTTATCTTGTTAAATATACTTCTAGCAGGCGGATTACACCATCATCGTAGTAATGCTCTGAAACCACAACTAACATGGCACTTATGCTCTAAACCTTTATTTTCAGTCACTTGTAACTTTCTGAGAAAAGTAGCTTTTGCATTGATTTATCATGCTCCACCTGGGACCAGATACTGGGATCATTTTGCAGAAGAAAGGGAAGTTTTATTAACATCCATCCAGTCACTTAGCTAATTTGGAGTTGTCTGACTGAGAAAAAGCCATTTTTACTTTTAAATCCTGCACATAAATTCTGGAGGCTGAGATAACTCCAGACTTGTTTGATTTAAAAAAAAACACAAGCAACCAGTTTCACTTGGGTTGAGTGGAGCCTTCAGCTTTCCCCTTTACGAAATGACAAATTTAGAAATAACAGAACAGTGTCGTGTGTGCCCATGCTCCCACATCTGGGTGTGTGCATGTATGGACCAGTTTCAAAAACAAATTTGCATAGCCAACATCTTGAATGTGGTTCCTAGGTATTGAAAGGATCATAAACATGTGACAGTCTTTCATCTCCCCTCCGAACTGCTCCCACACAGAAAGTGCTTAAGTCTGTGCTGCACTGGAGTCTTGATAACCTAAAAGAAGGGAGATATTAATTATGAGGGTTGACAAATCTCCTTAGCTTTTTGACTGTTACCTGCACAGCGGTTGATAAAGTGTTCAAGCTAATGGTATAAAGAAGTCAAATAATGATATTGCAGACTTACAGGTTTATCCTGGGATTAATAAATTACAGGAGTCCGCAGTGAGTTGTGTTTGAAGGGATAGCAGCTGGAACCTTGAAAACAGATGGCCTTCCTTGTCTAAGTAGGCCTGATCTTGTCTAATCTTAAAAGCTAAGCAGGTTTGGGTCTGAAAGATCCACCAGAGAATATCTGATGCTCTAGGTTGTTGCTTTTCTGTAGCAGCAATTGCTGCTCATAATGTGGTATGAAATTTAATGAGAACTTTGTAGAAATAAATAAATAAATACAAAAATTATAACTTGATTTTATGTTTTTCATATTATTCCTGGTAGCATATTGCTAGAAATTTGCTGTGTTCTCAGGATGATAGGAAATTAATACTAGCTTCCTTTGCCTTAGCACATGATGCTTTGTTCAAATGGCAAAAAATTACCAGCCTGCTGCTGTAACCTGCAACATAAATTTTGAGAAAAACTGCTCATGAACTGGAGAAATTTAAAAATTCCTAAGAATGCCAGACCCTCTGAATTTACAGTATTTATTGTTTCATGAGCAGCATTTTTTGGCTGCAATTTTTTTTTAAATTGTTTTGAATGTACTTCTTTTGTAGCTTTTCTTAAAAATCTGAGCTGTTAACAGATGACAGCATGACCACTTAACATCTATGCACATAGTAGTCCAGTTTGCAGCTACCTGTTTGCACTCCGAACAGAGCTGGGCATGGCCACAGGAGGCTGCATGGCTTTGCACAGCTTATTCTGTGTGTGCCAAGGGGGTTGAGAGGAGGTTGGGTTCCTCTTCCAGCTCCCAAACCACTCTTGGGTGGGCAGGCTCCTGCCAGGCAAAATCATGTGCAGTCATCATTAGGAACCTGGCGATTCAGCTTTTGAGGGGCAAATTTTCAGCTTATCCTTTTTTTTTCCTTTTTTTTTCTTTTCTTTTTTTTTTTTTTTTTGTGGGAAAGTGGCAGTTACTGAGCCAATGTTACTTGATTTGCTAAAAACTGGGGTCAGTAAAGATTTTGCCTTTGGCTTTGGTGACAACAGCATTAAGCCATAAGGCAACTGGGGAGCGTTCATAGGTGACCACCGTAGCTGGCTGCTGCTGAATGCTGACTGCTTACATGACAAACACTGGTTCAAGACTGATCAGATTAATTAGTCTGTTAGCAGGGAAGGATCTGGTTTATAGCCACTTGACTATTTGTTATAGGGCTTTTTCTCTGAGTACTGTTAACCAAATACAAATGCTTGAAAATTGCACTGTTCATGAATCAAGTGAATATGAAGAGAATAATTGTCACTTCCCTAAAATGCAACAATCCAGAATGCTTTATATAAGCATCTAGGATTAGAAAAACAGTGTTCTTTTCTGGTAATTTATTTTATATTGTACTGTATTATAGTCAAAGACCTATATCAATTATAGCATTTCATTACACAGTAGCACAAAACATAGCGTTGTCTAATAGTTTGCTTGCTCGAGAATAGGCAACTCTATCTCAGATAGTAAAACTCCGCTCAGAAATCCACAGTTAAATTACATCAAATGTTTCATACTCTTGCAATCAAACAAAGCATTTCTATAAAATCCAATTGAGCAAAATTAATTGCTTCTACATAAGTCAGGTTTCAACAACAGAAAATTTTACAACCAACCTAAAATCTCGTAAATGTTAAATTTATGTATGCCATAGAATTTTTGATGACAAAATTAAACCTTTATCTTATAATAGTTTCATACTGAATTCTTAAAAAGGACAGGCTTGCAAGCAAGGATAATATACAAGTATTTATATAAATGTATTTCCATATCCCCCAAGTACATAATTGTATGTAGATGCACATGCACAACACACAACTATGAGTGTATGGGAGATCGCTTTCCTGTTCACTGCAGTGTCCCTTGTAACCCATTTGCCCCACAATGTCAAATCAAATGTTTTCTAAGAACCGTGAGTCTCTCTACAGATGGTGATAGCATTACACTAGCTAGTAGTCACTTGGCAAGACCTCATACTGGACTTGCATGTGCCTTTATTTTGTAGATATTTTTGTTGATATAACAGAAGCAGTTTTTACTAAAAACTGGTCTTCTTAAAAATAATCAGAGCCTGTCCTCTGAGGTAATGTTGGACAATTTTACAATTTTGATATGGTGAGATAAAGGGGCAAATAATAAAAGAGTAAAAAATCTGAAATTATGTCTACTAAAAGTCTCATGAAACTTCAGCTCATGCAGGTTTCAGGAACATTTTCACAAGTATTACACAAACTGCCAGATAACTCAAGTGACTGATGAAATTTAACATTCATAGAGCAGAAAGGTCAGAAGGGGAGTATAAAAAAATATTCCTCAAAAATAAAACCTTTAGTAATTTCCTTCATCTTCATCTTTGTGGCAATAATCAGTAATATGGACCAGGTAATGTTATGACTAGGTACTAAATTGTCATCTGATTACATGGCCAGTTAATTATTTTTAATATTTTTTATTATTATTATTTTTAATAACAAAATTTTCGTGTTCACTCTATGTACTTAATAAGATACGACAACAGTCTTTGTAGGAGCCACAGAGGAAAAAAACCATCATAGCTCTGTGTTTTGCCTCAAAGAAAAAAGGCAGGTGACCCTACCGGCTCTGAGAACAGCTGTGATAGCAGCTCTTTGCATTTCTACAGTGCTTTTCACATCACGATTTCAAGGGAAGAAAAAAAAAAGAAAGGTGCTGCTTAATGTATCCTCTCCTTGGGTGCTAAGTCTTGTTGTCCCTATGTATGTTTGAAGAAATTCTTGGGTACTCATTGGAAAGTTTAAACTCCTTTGGTTTTTGGGAACCTGGCTTAAACTGAACTGGCCCATATGTTCCGAGGTGTGAAAGTCCCACTACTCCCCCCATTCCACACATGGGAAACAGCTTCTGAAAATCAATCTTTATGAACAGAGAGAAAATTAAGACCAATTTCAACTCCAGTCAAAATAATAGAAATAAGAAGTAGTAAAAAGAAATGCTCGGAACCCCTTAATTTATGGTTTTTAATTCAATTTTGAGGCCTACTTTCCAGTGCAATCTTCACTTTGGAGACTGGTGGACAAGGATTTCAGAAAGTGTCTCAAGCATTTACTGTCCCAAAACCTTCCAATGAGACCAGAACGAGTCCCAGCTCACTGAGACAGCTGCATCCAGTCTTGGCAGAGAGATAAAGACTATGAGGAGGGTGAAGGAGAGAGAGAAACCAGAGAGAAACCAGGTAGGTTTATCAGCCCTGAGTGAATTGGTAGACTAAGCAAATATTAAAATTGACACATTGTAAGAGGGTTTTCTCAGCTGCACTGAATAAAAGAAAAAAAAAACAACAACCCTGAAGCTTTGTCAAGTTGAATAAACCACTAGGATGAAGGGAATAAAGTGATAAAGACTTAGATCCGAGCTACAGAAACAAGCATGAAAAGACTTTTTAAAAAAGTGAATGGGGTGTTGGGTCAGCCAGTCACTATGTTTGAACTAGGTTTTTGAATGGATGTGTGATCTTTCAAAAACAGCTTCCCTGATGGAAAAATGTGGGGAAAAGGTGTTGCACTTCCTAAAGAAATCCAACTTGGAATGGCAACAGGAATTACTGGACAATACTGGCATAGTTATTTGATCATAGTTCAATGATATTTTTTATTTTTTAAAAATAATTATGCAAAAGAGTATAAATAAATGTTTTGAAAATCAGATTTGGACCTAAAGGAGACTAATCCTAAACATAGATAGCATAGAAGAAACATTCTTGATTTTGAATAATTGGCTTACAAAATAGAATCATGCTATTGTTCACTTACTTCAGAAGGGGAATTATATGTATATATATATTTTAGTCTGTCCTATATGTAACCTTTCAATCAATTTCTAAATATATATATATATGCACCAATTTTAAATAAAAATATGTATTAACTTCCTCAGTTAATGTATTTGTTTTTCACTTTCAACTGCAAACTCTAAACCATCTCCTGTATCTTTAGAAGTTATTTACCAAATGGTAGGAAGGTGTAGCACAGAACAGTCACGATTTCATAGTCTCTCTCTGCGTACTGCTGCCCCATAGAATAATTATTTGCCAACACTTCACTTTCATTAGAATTTATAACTACCAAGACTATACTTCCAGGACATTCAGTGAAAAAGTTGATTTCAATGGGAGAAAGTCAACCCAATGTCTAGCTTCTTTTCAAAAAACCCAACCCAAACAGACAAATCCTCATTATTTCAGAACTTAGTAAAACTTATAATATTATGTTTCTTTTCTGTTCATAGAATTCTACTGTAGCTCTTTGAGATGTAAATTTGACCGGATGACTCCCTCTCTGGCTAATTAACACTGGCTTCACCATTCTGCTTTAGGATTACAAGTGGCTCAACTTGCACAGTGAGCTTAAGAATATACTTTTCTCTTAATTTTTTGACTTCATTTAAAAAGTCAGTATTTAGCATTGTTTGCCTTTGCTAAAGAGATAAGTACATTTTGGGGATATGTTCCAGTGAATCATTTAAGTGGATTCACACCTTAAAATGTGTGAAAAGCCACATGGGCTTGTCCCATCTAGGGGATATTCATCACTGTGATGTTTAAATGCTAAACACATTTATTTCATAACTTTGCTTTCCCTTTCTATCTTTCCTACTCACCTTCTTCTCCTTCTTCTTGCACATACTAGGTGTTTCTATGCTTTACTGGGGGCAAGCTCAGTCCAGTAAAGCATTTTGTTTGGAAACCATCTGAATTTGTGTGGTATTCTTACCGGTGATGCTGTAGGAGCAGTGTTCACAGGGTACCATGCAGGGAAAGGTCCTACGGGGAGCTACCGTGTTTTACTGCACCACCCAACTTACCTGGGAAAAGTGCAGAAGTTTTCAGGCTCTCTTAAATTCCCAAGACCTTTGCCCACTTTTTCCAGTGATAGTCAATGTTCAATACAGGGAATCTCCTTTCCCCGTGAGCCTTGTGTTTGATAGATTTGGGATCATTCTGGTACCTCTGAGTCAATTCTGCCAGTTTGGGCCAGCCACTGAGATCTAGGCCAGCAAGTGTCTCAAGTACTATGCTAAGTGCAGCAAGGCCATACTTTGAGCTGAAGTTCAGATGGGCCCATGCTGTGACAGGAGAGACCTCTCTAGGCCCAGTTCTGCTGGTATTGCTTGAAAAAGCAATGATAACGAAGAAGATCTGACCCATAATGCATCTTCAAAGGTGCTGAGAGACCTTTATATGATGTTGCTTTCACAGTGTTCCTTGGAGTTATTATTGGTTCCACCTACACTAATTCACTCTCACAGAGCCTGACCCAGAAAAGAACTAGTCCATGTTTCATCTGACGCTATCCTCAAAATTAATAAAAATGAGTGAAAAATAATTGAAGAGATTATTTTCTAATGTTTACCTTCAACTGGAAAAGGAAATTTCACTTTCTTTTAACTCCATCTGATATTTTGTCAGGTATAAGTCCTAATTCTGTTCTTGGAAAAAAAAATTATAATATTGTAATATCTGGTCACAAAAATTGCAAAGTGGAACAACCACATTCAGCAGCCCTTACTTGGTCTTTATACAAAGGTCCTTGTTAAAATGTCAGTAAGGAGATTTTAAAAGAAGCTGATGAAGGACTGGGTCAAATTAAGGTATTTTGGCCTCCATGAAATAGAGCAGTGCTATAAAAGCCCAGAAAAGGCTGTTGAAGCTTGACAACCAGCAAGATGTTGTGTAGGTGTGTTTGTGAAAGAGAGAAGCACGC
Source organism: Chlamydotis macqueenii (assembly GCF_036417535.1). Lineage (NCBI taxonomy): Eukaryota > Metazoa > Chordata > Aves > Otidiformes > Otididae > Chlamydotis > Chlamydotis macqueenii. The sequence continues at coordinate 146,533,898 of NC_141556.1, read as the reverse complement.
AAGAAATTGCCCAAGGAAGTCTCGCTCGCCTGGAACTGGAAACAGATTTAAAACTGGGGGGAGCTGACAGACTGAGCAGGATCTCAGGAGTCTTAATAAGCCTGGAAAAATACTTGCCATGCTCACCAAGCCAAATTGACCTCTGTAACTCCTGGTTCTTTCTTGTGTCCACTTACAAGATTTAAGATTTACACCCTCGCTTCACTGTTAGGATGGAGACATGTTTTACTGTACTGAAAATTCTCATTAGTGCCTATTGCACACTTCTTTTCTCTGGCTGCATGGAGTGGTCACAACCTGGTTGCCTATCCCCAATGGCTAAAGCTAGATTATATCTGCTGCAGGAAAAATAAAATCTGGATCAATGCAATTTATTGATTTATTAACAGCACCTAATTAACCAGCAATCAGTGAACAATAGTTTGGGATCAATACCAGCAATACAACAGATAAATTGCAGCACTAGTCTTGGCCACTTATGACATAGCATTTACATGATTTCAAGCATGCCACTAGCTCCTTTGAAACCAAATATATTGCTACATCAAGGCCACACAAACTGCATTTCCAAATTATTTGCTTTTAACTCATATAGACTAGTTAATTTCTTGAAGTGTTATGACTTCATAGTAACTCTATCCACCATTGTGAAGCTGTACAGAGATGCCTAGAATCAAAACCTTTGAGTTGAATCCAGATTTGGAAGCAAAGCTTTTAGTGCCAGGCTGAGCTCTCTCTACATTTGGTCCTGACCCATAATTCCTCTGCCCAGTTTCAGCCCATTCAAAATGGAACATGAGAAACCACCATGAGCAAGAGTTGCCCTGTCAGGGATGCTGTTACAGAAACATTTTGTCCTATTTTTACTTTTCCTTGCAAGAACAATTGTTCAAAGATACTGACCTGTATAACTCCAGGTCCAAGCCACTTAATTACAGATACTGGTTTTTTTTTGGAGGTGAGGGATTTTTTTGAAGTTGGAGGAAAGGTTGCTCTGGAAGTGAATGACTTCTGCAGAGCAAAGGGCCAAGGTATGCTAGTGATACAGGGAAATTTTGAATGCATTTTCTTTCCTTTTTTTCACAACATTACCACATGGAATTGAATGACACACCTTCATTTCTTTCTGTAGTGGCATAAAACCTCTTTACTCTTCCTTTTCGCAGTTCCTTTCTTCTAGTGATGATGAATGTTATACAAACCATACAAGCATAATAAATTGCTTCTTAATTTCCTTCTAGTTGATCTTGGATTTGGCTTGTAGCTGTAAGTGAAGTAAATGTACGAGAACAATAAATGGCAGATTTTGAAAATAAGGATACGATTGTCATAGCCAAATAGTCATTACCAGTGTTAATGAAAAAAACCTGAATTCCAGCATATACTTAACTGCACACCTGTCTGACATCTGGAAAATTGAACTAATCCATTTTCTGAAAGGAACTCCAACTTGGAAATCACATTTGCTCTTGGCAGTGTTATGCCTACTATTGTTACAAATAGCCCTGAAGATGATTAGAATGGAGAGGAAATAAAGGCAATCTCTTTTGTTTTGCAGGCTGTGTATTTTCTGGGTTTGACAGCACTGGGAGGGAGTTATTTGCCTTATTTTATCAGTACATAGCTCACACAGCACCGAGAGGGCATCTGCCCTGCTTGCCCCAGGCTCTGCAAGTGGATTGTTATAGCTTTTGGGAAGCCGAAGCGGCAGGAGGATTGGCAGCAGGGCTGGGGAGGGAGAGCAACTGCGGATGGAGGACAGAACCCTACCATTTGGTGTGTTGCTCCATCCCTTCCAACTGCCCTTGCAACAACAGAGCCAACAGGGGAAGGCTTCATGCTGTGTTTTTTTGAAAGCGTTGCAAACTCCTCTGGAAGATTTGGTCAGATTAAAATGGCCAATTTGTTGGTGGCACTGTTGTCTGTCTTCAACAAGAAAGGAAAGAAATACATTTCATCACCTAGAGCTTCTCAGGACCCCTCTTGAGCCTACCAGCATCCAAATACAGTTTTTGCTGGCAAACCATAAAAGTAGTGCCCAAGGCTCAATGTGCCAGAGATTAAATGAATACATTCATCTTTCATGTGAATTCGTCTTACATCAGCTACTTTTTATGTTTTATTACTGCTAATTCTTCTCTCTGTAAATAAAACAGTATCCCTTTTATCACCGGAAGTGACAGTTATTATAACATAATGTTGTATTTTCTTTCTTAAAAAAAGTCTGGAGAATCTTATGGGCCAATGTATTTCTTCCATATGTCTTAGTTGTTTTCTCATAATAGCAGTAACTGAAAAAAATCACACATTATAAAATCTGAACCAGGCAACTGACTTTAATTTTGGATTTTTTAGTCCTCTCATAATGTGTGATTGAAAGTTTGTGAGGTGCTCAGTGTGGTTTATAAACCCCTGTCAAGTGCTTGTAACTTTGGCAAAGAAAGACTTCTTAATACACAGTTTTTAATGTGAAATTACCATATTTTCAGCTAGCAAGAGAGGTCTTTTTCAACAGCTAAAATTAACTGTTGAAAAACGTTGGAAATGTGCATGGTAATGAGTTCATTCCTGTCAAAATGAAATCATTAATATTAATTTTTACCCTCCTCTGAGTGACTCCTGCACCATTTTTCAAGTTAGAAAAGAAGTTAACGAATTTGCAAGACCATTTCCTGCCATACAGGGTTAGCATGTCTCCCACCACCAGCAAAAGACTCCTTTGAGTCTTGACTTCACCTTTGAAAACTTCTTACTTAAGTGTTAACTTTCCCTCTGGTTATTTACAGGCAGAACCGTCAAAATTACTCGAAGTCTGTTTACTTCTAAAACGCATAGGATGTACAGACCTTGATGTTGCCATAAGATGGTCTTCCAAAAGGTTGGTTGTTTTTTTTTTTTTTTTTACCAGCTAAGTAGAGCAATACATCTCAGTTCAGGCTGTTCTCAAAGGACCTGTTTTCACTGAAGTCGATGGAAAAATTCCCATTGATTTCAGCATGGCTGGATCAAGTCCAAAGTTCAGACATTTCCAAGAGGTCTACAAATACAGTAGAAAAACAAGAGGATTTGAAGGCTCTTGATTCACTAGAAGATTTCAGCAGGTATTTAATGACACTAAAGCATAAAGCTAAATATAAGCATTAATTTAAATGTCTTTGTTTAAAAGTTCTATTTATTTTTTTTTTAAATTACACATCATATTACAGCTGCACTTACCAAGCAGGCAGGTGACACAGAGTCTCAGTGAAAACAGCTCTTAATAATGAATAGGTTTTGTTTCTGTGTTAAAAAGTACAATTTTAATTCCACAGTACATCATAAAACTTTTAAAAGATGGCATTAACAGTGGTATCTTTTAAATTTTAAAATGTCCTTGTATTTTTAACTATGTACCTTGTTGGCTTTTGTTTTAATCTGGGGGGAAGGGGAAATGATCAACTTTTATCCTCGTTTAAAGCTAACTAAATATTCCTTAGCTACTGAAGTGACTTAATGACATGAGTATGTGGTCTTATCAAAGTCCCATTATTGTTCTGACAGTATCTCATTTGTATGCAAATCCACTTGCATGCAACTTATTCTTTGGCAAACGGTGCTAGCAAGTCAGCGAGTGTCGTTTTAATTATGTGCATGTCTCTGCGCAGTATATTTGTTACTGCATAGGAACATTATGCTGCTGTAACAGCTACTGTACCTTATAGCATCCTTATGAACAGCGGTGCAGATCATCCTGCAATTTCTATCGCAGCTAATAGACATGCTCTGTCAGGCACCGTCACCCAAGGGTAATCGCAATACATAAGATGTCCTTTTAAATAAAATATTCATGGGGCACTTTTTTGTGATTTCCCATCTTTTTCATAATGATGTCATTTGATATCTGTTCAATCTATGCCTTACCTTCTCCTTCTTTGCATATTCTTGACCGTTAAGAAAAATTAATCCTGTTAGACACAAACCAAAAGGGAGACCTCCGTGCACCTGTAGAGTAGAGTAGGAGCTTCTACTTAGCATCAGAGGCCGACCAGTGTCAGTAGGTGTGCAGTGGAGGAGAGGTGTGCACTGGGGAGAGGAACAGGGTGTGTATGTATACCCGATAGTGGGTGTCTACCCCAGAGTAAGGGGACTCTGCTAGGTGATTTACAGGGCCCCTTTCTGACACCCCTGAGAAAGGCTTCCCAGGAGATGCAGCCCCTTGCCATGTGTTCACAGTCTCCAGGAAGGGGGAGAGAGTCCCTCTCCTCCAGGCCCTGTGGGTGAACTCATCCCTCTCTATCCTTCAGTCAGCTCGCAATATAAAGCTGAGTCTGCTTCATGTCATGAAGCCAGCTTCATCAGTTTTGATACAACCCATGCTAGGGCAGCGCTCTACAGGGATGAATACCGTCAGAGCAGAAAAATGGCTTCAGAACTGCACTATTTCAGAAAAAAAAAAGGACTGTGTCAATATCCCAGCTTCAAGCCAGGAACGTTTTATTATGAGCCTTCTCAGAAGGAAAAAAAACCATGTATCTATCAGGAGAAGCATAATGATGCAAAATCAGCCAGCAGAAATACAGAGGCATAGAGAAATACAGAGACAACGTCCTCTGAATGTAGCCTCCACTTATACGTTTAAATGTATGTGTATGTGACTCTATAGTGCATCTACATGTGGTGCTGTGGTTTGATCTATTTAGGAAGACAGGGCTGTAGGAGCTGCCTAGGTCATTATCTCCAGCGCTCTACAATTGCTTACATCCCTGTATATGTTTACGTACATCCCCATGCACGGGAAACATAAAACCTGCACACATACAAAGTTACCTGCACCTAGAGAAACATCTTCTGGCAGCTGGGAAAGAGAGGCTCTAGTCAAACAAGGCAAGAAAACTTCTGCAATTACTAATAAACTTGACAAACTGATTTATGGCTGTTTTTCTTGCTGTGATTTGTTGACAGATTGTTCTTTATGCAAAAATTACCAAGGTTTAAATCTGTATCATATGGCCTCTAATTCAACTGACAATATGTTACCAATTAAATTCCGCTTAAGCTATCATCAACTAGCGAACCACAGACTGTGTTAAAGAGGATGACAGTCAGATAGCTGCTAAAATCTTTTGTGCCGTGATTCTGAAGGCTGGCCTATAAAGGAAGGACATTAATAACGATACGAAAGGTAAAAAGAGCTTCATTTTGTAGTGAAAATGAAATTGCTGCCATTTTTGCGTTTAATGCATCTGGTGTTGGAGAAATAGAGATGAGATTCCTGTCCTTGCTATCCCGTGCTGTTCTCACGTGCAGGAGGAGCAGCACAGCAGGGTCAGTGGTTAGTGGGAAGAGTATTAATGAAACGTAACCATTTGACCTCTTGTTTGATCTCAAATTGCTCTTTGGCTCGATTCTGGCCCTTGCTCTTCAGTGTTGCTGTTTTCATTTGTAGGGAGAGGATGTATTTACTGCCAGGCAAAAGAGTTGATCCCATGGAAAAAAAGAAGGTGTTTCTAAATGAGTTTCACTTCCCAAGCCATTTTCTTCTTCACTAAGGTGACAGAAAGGCCCAGTGCAGAGTGACATCGAACAATATGGGTCCTCACTCCAAATATTGACCTCAGCAGTGCACAGCATTAGGCAGAGTGTGGTGCCGCCCTTTCCAAATTCACACAGGCAATGTCACCCAGAAAAGACACATTTTAAATATTGTCATGCGATAAAAACCACTGCGCTTCAAGGACTGGGAGAGGTAAAAAAAAAAACAAACGTGCTTTTCTGAGCAGCCATTAACTGAGTTTGTTCCAGGAGAGGTGATAACTTCCTCAGTGCCGGCGCTCTGCGGTGCCAAGTGGGCTGAGGTCAGCTTACATGGTAGAGGTGGGCTGATTCACTTCCTCGGCTTAAACGTGGGAGTGCCGAAGTGCGGGGTTTAAGTCGTACGGTGGGAGCTCGTCTATAAATGCTGCATGCTACGGAGCGTCCCGCTGGGAGTTTTATCTGTCTCCTTATCTCAGCTTTAATGTTGCGGTTGTGTATTAAGTGCGTGTGTGTGCTCTAGAGAATGGGTAGTAATCTTTGTTTAGAAAATAGAGCCTATCACTATTAACCCTAGTGAATTGAAAATTTCCTCCTTTTCCCACTATATCAGCATCACAGTCATTATTTACTTAAGAGCTTTTTAATGTTTTGCTGTCTGTACTGATGACTGCGGTGTCCAAGGCAGGGACTAGGATTTAGGATCTCGTCGTGAGGTGTCTCTAATGAATGCTTGAACTCCCCTTCTTTTCTCTACATTGCAATACAACATCATAAGCAAAAAAAAACCCTATGGAGAAGCAACTAAAATCATAACACTTTCAAAAATACAAACATCCCTCTTACCAAAGATTACAATGTAAATCAGGCATCTATTATTTCTGTGTCAGTATAATAATTTAGAAAAAAATTGCACATGATAAGAGGCATCCTCTAAGGATGACAGATTAGGCATTAAAAAGCAGTTAGGAGAGAACATAAATAAGAAGACATTTGGGGCAAATCCTCTTCTTCCTCTGCAGTCACGCAAATAAACAGTTTGGGGGATATGTGCCCCTGCTTACGACATGATAGCCAGTCCTGGAGAGGCTGTTACAGATCCCATCAAGTCCCTTGTCCCATCTCTCCTCCACAGAAAGGAAGGAGGGGAGCAGCAAAGCCTTCAGTGCCCACTCCACATCGTGACTTTGTGGTCACAAACATGAGGAACTGCGCTGCTGTCTTACACCTCTCCCTCATGGGACGGCACGCTGTCCTTGCTCTACGAGTGGCTGGGATAGAAAGACCCAGGGTAAAATAAGGTGCCCGTCCAGTCAGAAAATCAGTATCATGGTTATGTATGAAACTAGATCTATGCATCTGTAATGTCTGTAGGCATTTCTGTGAGGTCTTCATCAGCCCTCATCTGTGCAGAAATACTTCGGTGTAACTCAACCAAACTCAGTTGAACTACTTCATGTCTGCTCCTGTATGAAGTAAGAGTCAGTCCCTGCTCTACCTGATAAACTCCTCCATGCATCACCATTGTCAGGATGTAGTGGTTTTGCCTGGTTTTTTTTTTTTTTTTAATCTTACCTGGGCATCTGCATGCGGTGCTGGAGAAAAAGGCGATCCTACAACATCAGGCAAAGCCCTTGTCGACTGCTCTGCTACAGTACATTTGTCAGTGCATCCTGCTGCTCTGTCTTCTCATTAGGGTTTTTTCCAGCTTATTTTATAGGTTGCCTGGCAGACCACGTGGGATCACTTCTGAAGAAGAAGGTAGTCAGGTGGGATGTCACACCAGGAACAAGGATAGCTTTCCCTTCTCCGTTTGCCCTTTGAGAAGCTGACACGGCAGTAGCCCTGTGAGCCTCAGGTCTCTGCAGCCTGACTCTACAGCTGCATGTTACCTCTGGATTTCTGTATCTGAACCGCTGGCTGTGCAGAAGTAAGATCCGCAATCCAGCACCTAGTCTGCCCCTAGTCTCCCCCTGCCCCCAACTTCCCCTCCCATGGACAAGCTCAGCATCAGAGTGCGATGGTCATTTGTGGAGGAGAGGGGAGAGGAACAGTCACCTCATCTCAGTGCAGATAGCGTTTTATTATAGGCGAGAAGAGGACAGGATGGAGAAGTTACGGACTGCTTCTGAAGCTCTGGGTGGTCTCTTGGGGATCATGTGCCGCTGATGTAAATCATGGTTGTAAATCAGCACATTCTAGCGCCAGGATTAGCCATAATGGTCCCTCTGCTGATGCCTATCTCAGGGCAGCATGGGCCTGGCATAGCCCTCCCCTCTGGCTCTGGAGGGGAATGTGTGTTTTGGGCTGCTGCTGCAGTGGGACATGTAAAGACCCCAATGGAAACCTCTCTCCTTGGCTGTCATACCCCTTGCAATGGGGTCATCGCACAGATTGCCATGGTCTTCCCTACTCCAAGTGACCAAGTAGATGGAAGCACGTGGGTTTTAATATGCTGGATTGATGGTGGTCGGTATTACAATTTAATTTTAACACTTAGGAATACAAGATTGCTACCATTGACTGTTATTCCAGAGAAGTGACATCAAAACACCAGAACTTCAGGAATGTCTTGCTGTATTATACAGTAGCTTTTTTCCCTCCTTGGTTGATTTTTCAGATGAAGCTAGATTCGTTCAGAGGCTTGCTGGTGGTGAATGCATGTATTAGTTAGACACAATGAACAGCAGGCTGCATGGTATTTTGCAAGATTTCCCTTCCAGCTCTACCAGCAAGCAACAGAGATAACCGCTGCCTCCAAGATTTCCATACTCTGTTTCTTTCTGGGCCCAGTTCAACTTGCAGTCAAGCTGGATGGGGAATTTCCACTGATTTTCATGAAGTTTGGACTAGTCTCTTCTAAGAGAAAAAAAAAAATAATTCATCCCAGAGATGGACAATTACCTAGTGGCATCTGAGCTGCATGTGCACATGGGAAGGATATAGGGAAAACAGAATCTGCACCATCTAAAATGGTGGCATCATCTAGTCCCCAGTCAGTATGTCTGCTACATTTCCTAATTTATGCAGTGATTTAACATTGCAGCGGGTCCAGCTCATTGAAGCAAATTTATATGCAGGAGCACTATTTTAATCTTAGACTTAAAATAATTTTAATTAATAATAGCTTCCTTTTCCAGTCTGTCAACATATCTCCACCTCTTGGCTTTTTAAGAATTAAAGTAAATATAGAAATAAAAATATTAAATTATTACCAGGCAACTAGAACAAAGAAAGCATCAGAATCATCAAGTCTAGAGATGCAAAAAAATGGCCTAGAGTTTTCAACTCCGTCCTGTCTACTCAACAAAACTATAGTTAGTTCCATCTTATTTAAGGCTTGCTAATTTAACTAAATATTGAAATGAAATAATGAAAATGCTATAATAGACCATCTTATCCTTTATTCTTTCAGTCTCTTGGGTGTGCGGTTTCTTTCTCAACCCACAACTGCTAACAAATATCACCTTCATGACTTTGCCTGTGGCATTTATCCTGCTACTACTATAATTTTGCTTCCTCTTTGCTGGAGACAGCTGCTGTGAGCGGGTAGCTCTTCTACAGCATGGTACGACATAATGAAAAACCTTGTTGTTGATGCTAATGGAGCTAGTGTAGCTGTAAACACAGAACGCATGGCTTTACTGCATTTCAGATCCAAAACGCTGACCCTCTCTTTCGGGAGCAAGGAGTGCGGTGTTCCGGAGGATGGAGCTCAGCCACCTCCTTGCTGAGTGAGAGATGTATTTCTCCCTCCTTGGCTCAGAAGGCAAAGTTAGCAAGTCTACACATTCCTTACCCAACTTAAAGAAAAAAAAATACAAACAACAAAAAGTTGTGTTCAGAAACCACTATGCCGGTTCCAGTAGGGTTAAAATTTCACCAGCAGTGTGCCTTGTGGAGGTTTGGGTCTTTTTAGTATTACTTGGATAAAAAATGAATGAGGATAAGACATGCATTTTTCTTCTTCTAAGGATGTACTCATTTAATGGTTAAACTTGAAAAGGGGCTACTAGAAGCTTTCTGTATTACAGTTTAAATGAGTTTAAAATTCTGGTTGCTCCTAGCTTAGAAGAAAAGAGTCTTAAACCAAATGGTCTCGGTGGGGTGATGCATGGGCAAAATGTAAAATGACACATAATGAAATAAAGTAATTTTATTTGCAAACCTGTTCAAAAGGCTGGTACAGAACGTAACAATCAAGCAGCAGCAGTCTGGCATTTCTCTTGGTGTTCTTTTGCAGAATTATGTGACCCAAGAAAGAAAACATTAAGATGTTCTGATTTCACCCTATAGGACAGAGAAATACGCTTTGGTTAATGCTTACCATAATTCTATCTACTTCGCTCAGACAGTTATATTTTTATGAATCTTACGTTACTTTCTGTCACCCTCTAGGCAACAATATAGAGTTATTACAGTATAAAGGAAAATGCTTCCTGTTGAGCTTATACTTGAACAAGTCTTAACCAAGTGGAAGCTCTTAATAAAAGGGTAAATATACTAAGGAATAAACAGGTAGAGCGAATAAAAAGGAATACTGGCTTTATGAATGCTCAGGTTGATGGCACAGACCAATGAAACGCAGAAGACTCTAAGGTAAAGCCGACATGCTAAGCTACATCAGAAATCTGAGGGAGTTAGAATTTTGTTAAGTGAATTTAGTGCTCATTAAGGGATTTGCGGTGTCAGCATTATAAAGCAAAGTCCTCTCTCACCCTCAGAATTGGAACAGCACAGCGCAGCAATATTAATTCCGTGGCCGTTCCCTCCTTGGCCTCTCCAATAAAACTATTACCAAGGGACCCAATTGTTCGGCTCTGCTCGGCGAGTACCTCCTCAGAAGGAGCTGAGCTGAGATCACCAGATCTTTTAACGTGGCACACGGATCATAACACCCTGTGCCACGCTGGGCTTGAAACACAGACAACATGCATCATTAGTTTAAAGGAAAATATTATGAATTACTCTTGCTGCTTTCCTCAAGTTGGTCGATGCTTTACGTCTCCCTGAAATACCCACACAACTGCTTTCCTTCTGCTTTACATCTCTCTCCCATCATTTTTCCCCTTGTTCTCAGCCTATTTGTTTTGACTAGATGTTTATTTTGCACAGCATAGGAACTAGAGAGCCACAAAAACTAACCAGACTTAGGAAAAAAATATCAGTGTGTAGATTTTCAAATTAGTTACATGGAGCACGGATCTAGTTGTACAGAAAACACTGATGAGGTTGAAAAAAAGCCCTACTTACTCTCTCTATTTGTGTATCTTTCTCTCTTAGCCAAAAGCCATCTAGATACAGTTTTCATTCTGCTGGAAACTCTTCAAAATGAATATACAAGTACATTGCAAACCCTTTTTCCGTATGGCCCCATGTGGCTTTTTAAGCCCAGATATTAAACCTTCCTCAGCATTACGTTATCCTTTCGTCCAGACGTCATTCAAAGGTACAGTTGACTTTCTAAATTACATCATATGTAAGTAGATTTATTTTTCCTTTTCTGCAGATATAGTTTAATTTCCTTTTCCAATTTGCATGGGTGCACGCTCATAAACTTTAAATATATTTAACCTCTTTTCAAAAGATCCTTTGAATTTCTCTAAGGTCTGTGCCCTTTAAGTTGGATACACAATCTTTTGTACATAAAAATCCCACTAAGACGTCCAGAAATATTGCTTTAAACACCCTACTGCCTTTCCAAAAGGCCCTCTTTTCCCCTCACGCAACAAAACATTCCCCTGGATAATGTTCCGTGTAGCCCAGAAACAAGGGCTTCTACTGAGAGATGTTTACAGGGGCTTTGCTGAGCACACAGCTCGTTGAGTATCAAAATAGCGAGGGAAGGTCAGATGGGCTGCTCTGGACTCAAACAGCAATCCCGCAAACCCGGGGACCCATCAGCGCCTGCAGCTGCTAGAGAAAGGCAGAGGAAACATTTCGACATGGCAGCACTGGGTTGGCTGACTTGCACCCATAGCAAGTCCTTTGTCCTGAGGCGTTGCCAATTGATGAAAGGATCCCACCCTCAACTGGTGGGGTTTTGTTTTGGTTTTGGTTTTGTTTTTTTTTAAAGGTGTCTGCTTTTTCTGAATAGTCGTCTTGTCTCCCAGGCAGATATCACCACCATCATCTCTTGTTCCTCACTGTTAGATGCTCTTTTCTAGGAGTAATCGTCCTGGCAAGTCCTGCTTTCCTACCAAATGATGCTGCTGAACGATCTTCTTGACTGTAGCAACCCTTGCCAAAGAGCAGGGTGAGGTGTTGGAGGCAAAGAACCTGCCTCCCAATCTGAGCACCTTCACTTAGATTTGGAGAAGAGTAGCTGCTGAGGACTTGTGTTCAAGCCAGGTGATGGTAGCAATCTCCCTGCCCAGTTTGGGTGACCTGTCTGGGACAGTAAGTAGGGGACAGTCCCTTTCAGACGCCAGAGGAGATGACCTGGGGACCACAACGGGCGACAATGGGGCGGCACAGGAATGTGATGTTGGCCATACCCCTGTGTCCCCTCTCTGCGCCCCTTGGCAGGTCGTGGCTGCTGGTGCCTAACCCCACAGCAGCGCCAGAGACACCCAGAAAGCACATGCACATCCCTGTGGTTATTCAGCAAGGACAACTTGCCTCTCCTCCTTGTTTTGGTTTGTAAATGTAACTATCCCAAAACATATATATATATATATATATAATCATAATCTTTCCCAGATGTCTAGGTGCTGGCTTTGCTCAGGCAAGAACTGAGCAGTGCATCTCTGCCTTTGTCTCCGGCTTGCCTCTGCCTGCTTGGCGAAGGCAACCAGGCAGCAACCTGCGTCACGTGGACTTGTTGCCCCGAATAAGTGGAATGCACCTCACTGAGAAAAGAGAAGCAGCAATAAGTTTTATTGAGGTAGAATAATAATTTGACAGAGTTCAATAAATTCAATGGAATTTAACAAAGTTCAACACTGGTTTACCAAGGTTCAATAAGTTTGATGGCAAGGTTGACCTTACTAATTACTACATGGAAGAAACACACAGAGGAAAATTGAGTTAGAATCGAGTTAAAATGATTCACATAGAGACTGGAGATGCAAAAGGGCAAGCAAGACTCTCCTGTTGAGTCACGAGGTTCAGAGTGGACCCCCTTGCTTTCTAAACTCCTTATGGAGCCTAAGTGGGGCTAGGTCCAACCTTGGACTCAGACTGGGACAACGGTTTATGTCGAATGGAATTATCTACACAAAGTTTATGATAATTAATACTGAGTAGCTACATAGATTAGTAATCATTTCATTAGTATTAATTCAGCATGCCTACCAATTCAGTAACCTACCAAAGATCTGCTGTTGGTAAAAGGTCCCCCCGCCTCAAGGAGCAACCTTGAGAGGTGTCCTAGCTCCAGGGGAGATCACCACCACGCAGCCATACTGCCTAGCAGGGATAGCTCAAAGGAGGTTCACTTAGGCTGTCATATTTATCGGATAAAGTGGTTGGCTCATAGTCAAGTTACATGCGATGGGAAGGTACACATAAGACTCCTTGTACCCACAACTTTCTTTGTTCCTTAATAAATGAGTCTTGGAAAAGCCACTCGCTATTCATGCGTTAATCGCATGATTGGTGTTCCAAGCTCATATGCCTCGATGATCACTGTGTCACCCTGCTTCTTTGTGGGTTTTCAGAGAACAGGTTGAAACTAGAGGAGTTCTTGGCCCAGCTAAGGCTCAGGCCTTTACCTGCTCCAGAGCTTGCACCAAATCACTGACAGTCTGGTCAGGGGGTTGAGCACGCTCATCATAGGTTTTCCTCAGGAAGCCACTGCTCCAAGAGATGCTTTGAAAGGATGCAACCTTAAAAACAGCGTGGTCACTGAATATTATAATTAGGGCATTTATTAAAGCTGTTTACAAGTCAGGAACATAAGATAAAAGGAAATAGGTACTAATCACTTAACCAAATCTGACATAGCTCACAATTTCAGAAATATTTGGAGGAAAGATGAAGGAGACGTTAAAAATCTTTCTCTTTGAGATCCAAGGGGCATCATGTGCTGCTATCAGCAGCAGCCAGCTTGGGTCTCCGTCCGCTGCTCCCTTGGCCACTTTGTGAGATGGCTCCTGACATCTGTCAGGGGGTGACCAGCAGGCACAGGCGATGGGGAGGTGTCACCAGGGACACCCTCTTCGCTGCCCCCCACACCCCTCATGCCTGACCCCAATCTGCAGAGCCCTCGCCAGGCTCTCGCTCTGGAGCACAGTGCATACCTGCTGTGCTCATCACCAGTGCTGCGGGTCGTGCCCTCCCCATCGATGAGAAAGCCACCGTCCAGCAAAAGAGCTTTGTTCAACCCGGACCCCAGGGAAAGCCCACTCATAGCATTGGGTTCAGTCCTTTTGTTTCCAGGTTAAAAACTTGACCTTCCACTCCCCTGAGCCTGAAACGGCCCTCGTAGCACTTCTGTTCAGCAATTACATTTTCTTTTAAAATCTTTCTTTGGGTGTCAGTCTACAAAAGGACTTTCATAATATAAATAAGGTCACAAAGCCTTTTGTGTGGGGAAAAAAATATAGGAAAGAGAAAAAAGAGAGATAGGAAAAAAAATCTGTGTCTCTCTAATTGGCATAATTCCTTCAGCCCTGGCTCACAATTTAAGATGGATCAATTCTGCAGCTGACATGATAGATGTTATCAATACTCGGAAGCAGTGATTTATATTTCTTAGTTTGGGGACACAGTCATCCACCTACCTCTGTGGGGGTCCTACATGTGAATCAAGAGCAGTATGTGGCCAGTAGACTAAGACTTGACTTAGACTTCCAGCCATGCAACTTATTAAAATAATAAATATTTTCATTATCCAGAGAATCCATTATAATTCTCTCTTTTAGCTATTGTTAACTAATAATTTGGATTAATTACCAAGCTAAATCATTAAAAATTAAATCCATATATTTTGCTTCTTTAAAAGAGCGATAGTTTGCAATCATTTGTGTATTCTGCATGTTAAGTGGGAGGGCGATGAAATATGTTGTGTTAACTTAACTTTGACAGCATCTATATCCATGCCATATTATGCTCTGGTCTTATCAAATCTCAGAAGCTACAGTGTATAAATAGACCGTGATGATATTTGCAGGAGAGAAATCATTCACAATATTTTTGGCATCTTCTGTAGTGACTAGAGAAGAACGACCTAACAAATATCGCATATAATAGTGGAATAAAGTGGTATATGAGAGCATGAAATCGAGGAGCACTTACAGGTGCTGAGTCAGAGCTAAGGTTAGGCATACGTTAGCCATCAGATGTGAGCACAACTTTCATCTTAAGGAATTTCAAAGCAGATTGCAAGTTTGAATGAATAGGGAAACCCAATTCAGAGCTCATTTCGCTCTCTGCTGAAGCAACAATGGCCATTGCGCTGGAACTTAGCAGTGACTTAATGAGACGTTATTGGATTGAAGGCATATAGATACAGGGGGAAAGTGAAGCCATTTAGAGAGTAAAATTATTTATGAATCTACATTTTATTATGTTAAGAGTACTAAGCTATGGGCTGTGCAGCTGCTCAAACTGCGCGTTACTAAGCTGGATACAGGCAAAACAGTGCAACAGGAGAGGCTGTGACACACAGGTGGCTAGACGAGATAATCCCCTGGGTTTGTCGTGCTGTAAATCGTGTGGTTATGAAAAAAAAAATCCTATATTTAAAACTCTTTACACTTAAGCCTATAAGTATCTAATTAAAGTAGAACAGCGTATTTAAATTTAAATAGTAAGCCTCCTATTGTAAAGTAGACTAATTCAGAGACCCCCTGGACAAACAAAACACATCCTAAAGAACTGAGGGACTAACTCTGCAGCATCTATACTCTAATTTAGGAACCTTTGCTCCTGTGGGGCCAGTGCCCAGCTGGAGTAGGTGCTACCCAGTATGGCGATGAGTTGCTGAAGCAAGACGAATCATAGAATCATAGGACGGTTAGGGTTGGAAGGGAAGTAACGCTCCTCAGCTTTTTCATCCTTTGGAAGAGGTTTGTGCCTGGACTTTAGGCAAAGACTGGTTAAGGAACCATCTATGCCCTGTCCCAGCCGGTACAAGAGCTCAGAGCAGCTGCAGGAGCTGCCCAGGAGGGCTGCCTTGCAATGAGTGCCAGAAGTGCATCGCACACCCAAACAAGTGCGACCGTGCTTGGTAGCCCTCTCCTCGAGGCCTGTAGCAATCTTCTGTCCCAAGGAGCTGCTGATGGATCAGGCCGTCCAGACTAGAGCAGGCACGGATTTACCAGTGCGAAGCGATGAGAGGCAACAGCCCCCACTTTGTCCCCAAAACGGCAAGGTGTGACAAGCATGGTCTAATGCTGGACCACGCTGAGTATCCACAGCTGCACGACTGCCCCCAGCAACTGCCAAAATCCCCAGGCAAAAAAAAAAGGGGACTGACCGTGTCCCACCACCTCTGCATTGATATGTCAAAAGTGGGGTAAGACACAGGAAACCACATTCTGGAGGCACACTGTACTGATGATAAGGAATTTCCTGCCCTGGTCACCTCCAGAACTCCTTTCTTGTTCTTTGAAAGCATTCAGTTACTGTCTTACAAATTCACTGGGAATTAATTTCTCATTGGGTACATGTTTTAAAGGTAGGTTATACCAAAGAGATACTATAGCGATATTTTTTTTTGTAGAGGATGTTGACTAAGAATGTAGTATTTCTCACCTCCTCCTTATTTTATGTTGCATTAAAATTATCTTTACTCTTCCTCAGGCAGTTGCTATGCCACGCTCAAGGCAGAGAGTCAGAGAAGTAGGAAATGTCAACTTTTAAGATGATGTTCAGCTTTCTTGTTACATGCATTCTTTATGTAATGGATTTGAGTTACATATTGTTCCTAAGCCTTCAGCTCTTCTTAGGAAGTCTGCTTGACTGGGCATAGTTGCTTGCTTATTCTTAATGAAGAGTTGTTAACAGAGGAAAGAGCACAATGAGGGGGCAAGTGATGTCTACATGAATCGTTGAAAATATACGTAGAACGAGCAGGATTAGGTAGCACGTGGCATATTTTTATTTACATAACACCACGCTTTCATGAAGAGGTAGGCTTCCCTCCCTACAGGAGCTCAGCATATGTTGACAAGTCACACAGCGAGGGATGATGGGGGGAACCGTTGGCTGCGGGGAAGCCGTGGGTTGCAACAGGCAGCGTGGAAGCGTTCCCTCAGGCACAGGCCTGAACTCCTTTTAAACAGTCTGCGTTAACTTCCCCTATGTTACGGTTGCAATCATACTGCGCTTGATAATAGATGGGTCATTTTGAAGTAAAAAAGGAGCAGGTGAAGTTGCTTTTTGACTGCTGGCAAGCGGAAAGGATTTGAGTTAGTGAGAATGTAGAGCACTGAGGATGCTCTGGCCACAGGGACCCACCATGGTGTTACACCTTGGTGTCAGCAGAGGAGCACAGCATGAGTCTGCCTGGCCGGGCAGAGGAAGCAAAATCAGGGGTGGGAGGTTAACCTGTGGGTGAGGCCTCACATACAAGGAGTTTCAAAAACGCCATTGAGGCCAGAGGAGATAAGGGGAAGCTTCCAGCACTTGGCAGCTAACCAAAAGAGTTGAGATTTTCAATTGACATTAATTTCAATGCAATTAGTCATGATGTTCTCCGCTCCGCATGAGAAGAGAATTATGGCCATGACGGGAAAGAAAAGAACACCACGATAATAATATACATGCAAGAAATGTGGGAAAAAAAACCTCATGTGTTAAAACATATTAAAAACATAAAACATGCTGCGTGTGTTGCTATCATTATGTACTACTGTTTGAAATTTAATTCACTCAGTGCTGTTCATGCTGTTCGTTTACTTTTTCCGTTGATCTCAGTTTGGCTGACGAATTTAACCTGCAGAATTTCACTCCCGAGTTTCTGCGTGTTTGTGAGCTGCCACTAGTGAGCATCACCGCCTGCCTTGCGCTTTACGGAACGGCCGAGGGTCAGCCCCAGTGCGGGAGTCAAGGGGGTCTGCCTCTAGTGATTTAGTCCCCGCAGACAGCCTAGGCCTCCCCTGCCGTCCACGGCGTTTTGAGGGCGATTCAAGCACTTCTGCCCATCACCCTGTAAGTGGGGACTCGGGGGAAAGAATCGGGGCCACACTGCAACGTGGGTTGCAAAAATCTCCCCTTAAAATGAGAAGGGTGAGGCAGCACAGGTCGTGGCTTAAAAAGGTCAATGTAAATACTCTGCCCTTCACCCCTTCACACGTAAGTAGTGTATTTGTTGAGAACGTTACCTGCTTTGCGGGCTCAACCTTCAGGCACGCTGATCTTTACCCAGAAAGGCTGTTTTCCAGGTGGTTTTACGTGTCCGTTAATGCCAGACCAAGCCTGGCATCTGAACTGGCCTGATCTTTTTCATTTTCCTTTTTGTTTGCTCTGGTTAGGGAGGGGGTGCCACAGGCCTTCCTGACCCAGGAGACGTCCTCCTCTATCCTGCTGGGGAAGGTGAGGAGACGGACCTGGCCGGAGCCGGGTCGTGTGGGTCTCTCCAGGCTGAAGATGTGCCACATCCACAGGGTCGGGGGACTTCTGGCAGTAGGAGGCAGCACCAACCTTGGCTGTGCAAGGGAACAGAGGCAGCTCTGGAGCAGCTGGGAATTTGCAGATGACTTGCCGAAAGCTGCCTGCAAAAAGCACGGGTTTTCAAACCTTCCCCTTGGAGCGCGCCTACGCCGCAGCCACAGCTGTACCGGCCGCTTGCGCAGGGTTCCCAACCCTCGATTAAACTGAGCTAACGCAGGAACGAGTAATGTACAATCACAAAACTGGCCCAGAAATAAAAGCCTGCATAAATACAGGGCTATCGGGGCCACGCGCACATTGGGGTGCCACCAGGTAGCTGCAAGCTGGCTTGGGTTGATCTCCAAGAACAGGGATGTCCTAGCATGGGATTGCCCCGCGGATATTCGCATCGGCACTGCCACATGAATCGCCCCCTCCTCTTTTCCTCGGGGATTTTGCACATCTCTTCTCCCCGTCCACGATGACACGGCACTTCTCTGGCAGCTACTCACTGCTTAGCTGAGAAGCCCAATATTCTGGAAAGTATTTAAAGCGCGTTAACCTCTCTTAATGTGATTCAGCAACCACAAATCAGGAGAGCCTGCCTCCCCTGGCCAGCCAGATATCACAGCCAGTGCTTCACGCAGGCTGGACAGTGTGAGGCGTCTTCCTCTCTTTGGGTGGCAAGCACTGACAGTTGGTACTCTTATTTTTAACCAGAGCTTGCTCATTTTTAAAGGTTTCGTCCAATCCAGGGACCTTTAATCTGCTGTGCAGAGCCAGGTCTGTACGCAGACAGAGCCGAGGTTTGCACAGGTGCAGCTTATAGCCCATCCAAGGCAGAATGGGGACAAAACTGCAGTAACCCAACCCCACACCCCACGTCTGAGCTGCGGGAAGGCTGCTGGCCCACGCTGGCACCACAGGGCTGCCAGCTTCCAGCAGCGTGAGACGGGCGCCATAGCCTGTCCCCCAATAAACCTGTCCCCACTTCTCCCTGGTGTCGCCTTGATCCCAGTGCCCACGACGCCAGAGCTGCTGGCCAGTTGCCGTGCCGAGGCCCACCCCAGGGAGCACGCGTGGAGCAGGAGGGTGGGGGGGAAGAAAAACTCCCCAAACCCAACTTCGGCCGGGCAAACCCCTCAGGGTGCAAGTTCCCACCAACTCCCCCACCGTGCGGCCGGCTGGGCCCGCCCCCAGTTCCCCCTTTCTTCCCCCCCGACTCCGCGCCGGGCGGGCGCTGCGCGGGGGCTGCGCGGGCGCAGCGTGCGCGGGGCGGGCGCCGCCTCGGCCGCGCTGCCGGCGCGCAGGGCGGGAGGGAGGAGGCGCGGGGGAGCGGGGCGGGAGCGGAGCGCGGCGGCGGCGGCCGAGACGAGCCCAGCCGAGCCGTGCCGCTTGCGAACGAGCGGTGCCACGGGTTGGGTGGGTTTTGGTTTTTTTTTTTTTTTTTAGGGGGAAGCGAGGGGAAGGTGGTGGCGTGGGGTCCGTCCCCGCCCGCGCGTGTGCTGCGCGGCGCAGTTAAGATGCGCCCCGGACGCCGTGTGTGCGCGGCACGGCGGGGCTGACACCGCTCGCACCATGGACAGCTTCGACTTCGCTCTCCTTCACGAGTGGGACCTGGATTCTCTGTGGTGAGTGGCGCCTCTGCCTTCCTCCCCACTCCCCCCCAAAAAAACCTCGCGAGTGAGGCAGTGTCTGCGTGGGGTGCTATAGCGGAGTGGGGGGCAATAACTGGGAGAGGGGGTGAAATAACTGGGAGGGGGGCTGCAATAACTGGAGGGGGTGCAATAATTGGAGGAGGGAGGGTAGCAATAATTTGGGGCGGGTGTGCTCTCGTCTGGAGGGGTGCAGTACATTGGGGGTGCGGCAGTAATGGGGATGCGGTAAATGGGGGTGCGGTGGCTCGGGGTGCGGTAGCTGGGGCGGCGGGTGCGTTAATTGGCAGGAGAGGGTGCAGTGCCCCGGGAGGTGTCTCCCCTCTTACTCTCCCAGCATTGCTGGCCCGGGAGGGGCAGAGGGAAGAGTGGACTCCCCCCGCCTCCCCTGGCTGCCAGGATGAGTCCGGGAGGTGAATGTGATGTTTGGCTGGGGGGGAGGATTCTCCGCTTCCCCCCCCCGCCCCCCCCCAATAAACCTCTGTGCTCAGCCGCCACTGGCACCCCGGGCTGCACTCCGGGAGCTCATCTCCCATCCCCCCTGCACGCCCCTTTCACACCCCCACCTCGCCCTGCAACTCCCCCCAGGCCGCCTTTATTGCGTGTGGGTCGGTCCCGCTCCCTGGACCCTTTCCTCTGCTCTCTCCTGCCCCTTCCCCCCCACCACTGCATGCCCTTGACCTCCCCCTGCGCACCCCCATCCCTGCCGGGTGCGGAGCTGCCGGGGAGGAGGGGAAACAATTTCTAGAAATGTCATTAGCGGCTGGAGGTGGAAAGCGCTGCCCTCCCCCCGCAACCTCCTCCCCCCCGCACCACCTTCCCCAGCCGCTGCCTCTGCCAAGTCCCGGAGTTTTGCTGCGGGAGGCGCGCAGCCCCCGGGAGGGCGCCCGTCGGGGCCGGCTGGGGTCCGCGGCGCGGCGGGGGAGGGCGACGACGACACGCGCGATCCCAGGGGACCCCACCCGGCGGTGGGACGCGGGGGTGGGATGGCGCGGGGCCCCGCCGCCCCCCCCGTCCCCCGTGGCCAGGTGGGTGCCTGCCCCAGCGGGGTGGGCGCCCCGTCGGGGCTGGGCTGCCCTCAGCCGTGGGTCCGGTGGGTGCCATTTTTCGTCCGGCCGGGTAGGTCGGTAGTTTGGGGAGCTGAGATTACTTTTGCCTGAAGTGACTTAACGGTCCGCATTGATTTAATTTTAAAAAATATCTATTGGGTGATCTATAGCTTCTCTCAGTAAGGTGCGTGTCCGACGGGGCTGGCTCGTCTCTTTGGTGGCAGGTGTAAGGAAATAAGCTGGGAGCAGCGAGCCCCCTGAGCTGAGCCGCTTCTTACAAAAGACCTCGGGATGATGAGGACAGCTTGCGCTGCGTCGTGCGGGTGCCTATAAATGCGTGCATTGATAACATCCAGCCTAATAAAACTTTTATATTGCTGTGGGAACTTTAAAGAGCACGTATAATACAAAATTAGTTACTGCCCCATAAAAGTTTTTAATTACAGTGTTTCTGCCTGTGACACAAGTTAAGGTTATGTCCTCGTTTCAATTATAAATACCAATATTCAGTTTATATCCAAACCATAACATTTATCTCTGGCCCGATTTTAAGTTTTCAACCTAAATGCATGGTTTTACAATTAAATTCAGTGGGTTTTCTAGTAAGCAAGAGCAGGAGAAATACTACTTTCATACATTTGAGTGCTTTTCCCTTTTTCCTTGAACGAAGACAAACTTCGGGGGAATTTTCTTTTTCCAGCAAAAGCGTGCTGTTCATTAGTCTGTTCTGTAAGGTGGCTATTGGAGTTAATGTTGGATTTGAAAAGCTCACAATGTGACTCTGGAAAGCCAGGGCTTTAGGCTGCGTCTGGCAGTTGCTCCTTTTTGTGCCCTTTTTAGCACGCTTTTCGACTTGTGTGGAGCTGCTTTCAAACAACTGTGGTCGCCATAAAGCTCCTGTACAGGTCCAAAGAGACATCAACCATTTTCCACCTAAATTATCTGCTTAAAAAATGTCTGTATGTGCGCTGCAAACGATTTTGTGGTTTCGTAGATCCCCTTGTTTGTTTTCCTCTGTAGCTGTTGCAGTTCAGAAGACAGGTTCAACAGAAGGGCTTCACGTAGCGCGTCAAAAGCCATTACGCAGCAGTGGGCTGGCATTCCTTACTGAACGCTCACCCCCATGTAGGGGTTGAACCCACAAGTGTCCAAAGTGGTGCCTAGTGCGGGGGTCACACCCGCTTTAAGCGGAGCCCATGGGGGGAGCGGGAGATTGGCAGGTGTTTGCTGTTGCGTGCTTGCGTCCTTTTGGGGCACGAGGTTTCACTTGGTGGGCTTTGGCTTGGACTGTCAGAGATCAGGGGCTGGAAGTTTATTGTTAAGTGGCAAAGGGTTTGGGACAGTAATTTCAAAAAAGGAGCAGTATTCAATAAAAACGTACTTTTGCTTAGCAAAAGCTTATGAAGTCGATGGTGAAGGCCAGCAGTGCCCGGGTGCCACAGCGGCTGTGACAAAGGGCCCTGGGTCAGTCTGCCATCGCAGGCGGGGCGCCCGTGTCACGCTGCCCTCCCACTGCCCTGCCCGCTTGCTGATGGGCGGGTTATAGACATCCTCAAGAAACCCGATTTGGATAAGGCACTGAACTGACCAAAACAAAGCTGACATGTTAATTTTAAGCTCCGAAGGCTTGCCAGGATGCCTTCAAAGGAGCGCAGTTGTTGCCAAAAAGGGAAATAAAATATACCACATAGATAGGAAGTACTTCATGGCAAAGAGCAACACTTAATGTTGTCCTTTATTCTTTCGAATGTAGTCATAATGGCGCACTTAATTTATGACTGAAAATCCACTTTTTGCAATATTTGGTGAACGTTTTGCTTAAAAGTGCAGTAATTAAATATTAACGTGCTGTTCTAAAGTGCTTTTTTTTTTATTTGGTATGTTCTTGGAAAATCAAAAGGGGTTTCCAGATGAACAGCAGCATGCTAATCGATTCTCATTGATTGTTGCTTTCATACTATTAATGAATTTGCTCTCCAGTTAATACATGCTATGTCTTTTACCTTGCTGTAGCATAAAAAATGTAGTAATACATTGTGTCATGGCTCTAAGACTGTATTTAACTAGTAAACTGCAATGGGAGAATATTGGAAGCTGTTTTCTACTAAATAGTAGTTTTTCCAGGTTGTCTTGATGCCAGTAACACTTCTGCTTCCCAGAAAACAACTATAATTCAAATACTGAAAGCTGAGTACAAACTCAGATAGAAATTTTGAGAAAACATACCAGTCTGTGACATAAACAAAACTCACACCCATTTGCTAAGCTTTTTCTGGAACATCTCAGGATGATCAGCCCAACTTAACTCCAAGTGTTTTTGCCACTGACTAACACAGTTATCCCAAACACACAGCACTAGCGACTTCAAGCCGCAGCCCCATCTCCTGTTTTTCCTTCTCCATGCATTTATTTGTGTGCCGTATGTGTAGTTTGACTTGTCCTGACTCAATGATGTGGATTCTCTGGTGCCTTATAGCTTTGGATTTGTTTACACCAGGCAAAAAGAGATGGAAAATCTCAGTTAGAGGTGATTTCTATGCCTCTTGTACAGCAGAAAACATACTACGTGTGATGGAAAGCAGCCAATGAGCAGAGCAAAGGCCTTAATTATTGGAGTGCCAGGACAAGTTCTGCATTACAGACATTCATATTGTTATTTGCCATATTTAACAAATCAAGATAAAAATTCAACCAGGTCCTTAACTCTGTGCTAAGGTTTAAGCAGAGCAATAGCCCTGGTGAAGACCACTTAGGAAAGGCTCTCCTCGTGTGCTTCTGTAAGATACATGCGTAGGCTGAGTTGTTTCCCATTCATTAAAAACAATTAGCAGATTTATGAAAGCACTTACTGTGTTGTGCCAAACAAGAAAATAATTTTGAGTGTAAGATGTTTGTTAGCCACAAACAAAACACTGTTTGTTTAGGTAAAAGAAGCCAAGTATGTGATCAGTTCATTTGGTACTTATCTGATACTTCTGGGTATTTTGACTGAGCATCAGTTTTGCAGGGCTTGGATAGTCATGTAAAAAATGTATAGCTGTATAGCTTCCAAGTTGAGATCAATATCAAATGCCACAGTGTAAGGTGGCCCAGTGTGTTTTACAGACCATGTATTGAATTACTAGCTCATTTGCTATCTTTGGGTCTGTTCCTGCTCCATTTGAAGTCAATGAGAGTTTTGTTTGGAAGTTGCTATTAACAAAAAGTGGCCAGACATCCAGCAGTCTTATAAATGAACCTTTTGTAACTTCTTGATCCCAGGTTGTCTAGCTTTTAGTCACTACATTTTATATTCGTGTAAGTCAAGATTTTTTTTCTCATGTTGCGCGGTATCTACCGGAGACAATTTTAGAAAGTGAATTCTGCAAATGCTTCTTCAGTCAAAGCAGAATATCAAGATGTTTGTTTTCAGATAACAGTAAGCAGCTAGTTTGAGGGGGAGAGGGGTCGCTCCAACCATTCTCTCAGTAGGGTAGGAGGCTAGGCCAGTTTACCCTTTTTACAGACAATACACAGCAATAATACCTCCCTCTCACAAAAAAAAAAAAAAAAAGTTAGTGTCTTCTTTTACCTGTCTCCTTTACAGCTCTACTCCAGCCTGTGTCTTGGACTTTGTCCCTTATTTCTTTCCTTATAGCTCTTGGCCTCTTTCTTCGAGTAATGCTTGAAACTCCCTTTATCTCCTTGTTATTTCTATCTTTGTGGTGTTCCCCATTCTGCCTTCCTCCCGATGTCAACTCACAGTTACCACCTTCCCCTCATTGAGACCCCATCTAAAAATTTGCTCTTTCTGTGATGATTGTAAGTTGTGAGCAAACAATAACATGAATAATAACTATAGACTGTTCCCTTCTCCCACTTTCACAGCATGTTCTCTCTTCCTGATGCTTGTTTTTTAGGCTGGAAGCCCTTTGGGTCAGGAATTACTTTCATTGTTTGAGGGGTTTTTTTCTTGCAGCACTGAACAAATTGTATGTGCTGAACATTATAAATAAGAAGAAGAGCAAGCTTTTCGTGGTCATAATACTTTATAAACATCAGCTGAATAATAGTATTTTAAAAATATGTCTATCGTGCCGTGAGTGCTCATTTGCTGGATGTAGTGTACCACATCCTCCTCATTTGGTTTAAGTCTCCATTGAGTCCAGAGGCTTTGCCAGTTTATATCAGATGAGGATCTGTCCCATCATCTCAGGTTTACAGTACTCGATCTTTTTTTTTTTTTAAAGAATAATTATTTTAAAAAAAATTTTGCTTTGTTTTTGCCCGATAAATGAAATTTTGATACACCAGTAGGATAGTGAATGTGCTTTCATCTCTCTCCCCCAAGAGCTGTTTGAGTGCCCACGCTGAATTGTTTGATGCAGGAGGGGAACAGCCCTTTGGGCTTTTCCTCCTAGCACTCAGACTTGTAGATTGGTGTTTTCCATCAGAAGTTGTATGTTCCTTCTGTGTTACTGGAGAAGGATTTGGAAGAGGGCATGAGGTGCATGTGACATTTCCCATTCTATGTGAATATTTCAAGGAAAATACCAGGTTTCTTAAAACTAGTGCGAGAGAAATATGGGCCATTAAGAAAAAAAAAAAAAGACATAGAAGAAATACTGGCTGTGGGAACATCTTGCCATCCATATATTAGGAATAACATCATACAACACGCTCATTAGAGAGAGCAACTGTTTAATTGCAAGGTTTTTAACCTCATATAACAAATTAATCCATTTGCATCATATTTATGACTAGCAAACAACAAAGCATGGTTAAACAGAGTTCCAGCAATTATTTGCAGCATGTGTTCAGAGATACCTTAAACTCAGGATTATACTTTAACAAAAGAAGTAATAAAATCAAATCAATAGAAATGAAGAAAAACTGATACTACGTACGGCTAGAAAACAAGGAGGTTAAATTCTGTGTGAGATGGTGCCTCATTTAACAGACTGATCAAGTTCTAACTTTGAAGTGACGTCCTCACAAAATGAGGATCCAGAAAACCGGTATTTTCTAGGAAACCCAGGTGAAATTTCTCTGTATACGGGCTGATTAGCTGTAGGGCTGATTCCAGTGGAAAACCATGAGGTCTTTGTGGAAAACTGAAAGGAGGAAAAGGGAAAGCTGTAACGAAGCTTCCTTGGTTTTGAACAAAATTACCCCTTCGTAAGCCCTGCCTTGCTGGGGAATTACCGTTTTAGTGCTGGGGCTGGGGGCTGGATTTGCTGGCTGGCTGCTCCCGGGGAGCCCGCTGGTCCCCCAGCTCTGGCTGAACCCTCCATGTTCGCAGCGTTACCACGAGGGCAACTCACAGGTCTTCTGTCTCTTAAAATCTGTGTTAAGACACCGATTATGCTTGCTGGTGCTGCCTAAGGCCCCAGGAGCGGCAGAATGGACACTCGTAGTTTAATACTCAGATCATAATCTATATGATTTCTGAATAATTTGTGGACAACTACGAATTTATATTTAGGAGAAAGAGTGAATGAACTGTAGTGACAGTTAAATGAACATGATGGCAATTATTACTATTCTGGGCTACATGTTTTCTATGTCTGTTTTATGTCTTTTCAAAGGTAAAAATGCAAAACTACTGTTCCTCTCTTACAGCTTGGTATCTCAGCTTTCCTCATACCTTAAGCAAACAAAACGTAGTGTTAGTGACTTAAGTTGACTGCGTTTTATCCTCTTATGCAGGAAAATTTACCCTGCATGTGTGTACCAAGGACCTGGATACAAATGTATCTTGGGAAATATGACAGTAGGAATGCAATTTAAACTTCTCCTCAGAGATCATTTATGTATTTTTTAAAAAAATAAATTAGTTCCAATGCAGCAGTGGTGGTCTCAGCAGTCAGGAAACCCTTAAAATTATGCAGAAGGGACCAGAAATCTTTTCTAAGAAGCTTTTTGTTGCTATGTTTTGTTTCTCAATAAAGACGATCCACAACTGTAAGTACTTAAAATGAAAACCAAGAGGGTTGAATCTGACAAAACCGCAGAACTTCTTAACGTAACCCAGTCTTTCTGTGTGGTTGTTTTCACATGTTTTGGACCAAAGAAAGAGTCCTTTGTGGCTCAGGCTGGTTTGGCTGAATGGCAGGAGTGGACAAATAGAGGATGAAGGTGGTATCTTCTTACACTGAGTATGTTTAGATTGCCTTGAACTGTGATCACTTCTTACTGCATGTATCACTTTTGAAATCCGTTAGAGAGAAACTGATGGCCTTCCTAGTCCCTGCATCACTGTGATGGTACAGTCTAGGTGCCAGGGTATTATTATGACCTGTGGTGGTATGAAAAATGCAATTACGACAGACAGATGGATCAGGAGGAAAAAGCATTGGTGAAGTGTGCATTTGCAGGGTTCAGGTTCAAAAGCCATCTCAGCAGTGGTTTCTCCTACCATCCGTCTTCCTGTTTCTATCCTTGCCTTCTTTGCTTTGGTCACTGTGAAAGTTTTGGGGAGCCTGTTCTGATGTGTGGGTGTTGGCAGGTGCCCTAAACCTCCTCTGTAGGGGTTTAGCTTTTGTTCTGACGTTGCCAGGTGGTGTATACCTCCTAGCGATGCACCCAGAAAAAGTTGATTCCTTCTGTCATTGACTGCTTCTGATTGACCAGGAGGGTTCATCTCTCAGCTCTATTGATTTTAGGAGGGAGTGATGTAATTTAAATGTTTTTGTGTTCCTTTGTGAACAGCGAGTTGGTAGAACAACCAGTAGGTGGCTGAACCTCAGTCCAGCAAAAATGAACGGAGTTTGTTGGCAGAGGTACTCTGGAGAAGATAATTCTATTGATATGCATCCAATAGAAGCTACTTTTTTACATTTTTTTTGTTCCTGAAGTAGTCACGGAGGGAACCTGTCATGTCATCAATTGTTTTTAGAGGACAAAGTAACAAAGCTAAGTGTGCATTTCTTCATTTGGGTTTGGCAAGGAGAGTGTAAAGTTTTCTGCAGGATGATGACCTCGAGTTAGCTGAATGTTGCCAGTTTAAAGAGTAAATTAATGTTACAATGTGATTTGTTTGTGATTAGGCCTGAAGACTGTCAGGATTTTCTTAGTACAAAAGGCTCCCGGCAAGAAAACCATGGTGATCCCAACTGATCTGAATTAGCATCCCCGCATAGAATCACAGAATAGTTTGGGTTGGAAGGGACCTTTAAAGGTCATCTAGTCCAACCCTAGGGAGCAGGGACATCTCCAACCAGATCAGGTTGCTCAGAGCCCCGTCCAACCTGGTCTTGAATGTTTCCAGGGATGGGGCATCCACCACCTCTTGGGGCAACCTCTCCTAGTGCTTCACCACCCTCATTGTAAGAAAAATTTCTTCCTTATGTCCAGTCTGAATCTACCTCCCTCTATTTTAAAAGCATTACTCCTTGTCCTATCACAACAGTCCCTGCTAAAATGTTTCTCCCTGTTTTTCCTATAAGCCTCCTTTAGGTACTGGAAGACCGCTATAAGATCTCCCCAGAGCCTCCTCTTCTCCAGGCTGAACAGCCCCAACTGTCTCAGCCTTTCCTCACAAGAGAAGTGCTCCAGCCCTCTGATCATTTTCGTGGCCCTCCTCTGGACTTGCTTCAGCAGGTCCACATTGCCTTGCGTGTTTGGGTATGCCAGCATGCTTGCAGCTAGCTTGTGGAGCTCTACCTCTTTTCACAGTGTAGGGCCACAGGGCTGTACCTTTCTCCTAGATCATTGAGTCAGACTGCTGCTCTTTCAGATAAAAGAATGTTTTTCTAAGAAGGAGTGAATCCCTTTAAAACTCCGTCATGCTCTGCGCTAAATGTGGCAAGGGTTTTGGAATTGTTTTTTTTTTTTTTTTTGTCACTGTCGCTGACAGAAAATCTGTTCCAAACCCATGGCATTGGTAGCAAAAGTGCACATATTTCCAATATATGCAGCTTAATGTATCCCTGGCCATTTAGTACAGTTGATTCTGTGACTTCTGAAATAAAATGGCATGGAGATAACTCCAACAAAGGAAAGCCTAGATAAATGCTGTTGCTGCTGGACCTGCATCAGCTTTTGTAGGCCCAAGCAAAGTATCTCTTTGTGACACTCTTCAAGGTTTCGCACTGCACGATAACTGACTAGCTTGGGTACATGGCTGCGTGAACACGACTACATACAGTATGGTAGAAATGCAACCTTTTTTGTTGTTGTTCTTCTTAGAAGTATGTAAGTAGCAAGATCTTGAACTAATTACAGCTGATGTAAAGCACATTTAAGGAAACCCATTAGTGGAGAATTAGAACTAGAGCAGATTAGCTATTCTTTAATGGCCTTGACTGTAGATCTTTTGATGCCTTGGTAGCTTTTCTAACACTCATTGCTCATCTGTCTTGACTAAATGACTGAGAAGCTTCTTTCAAGTCACAGTCTGGTTGTAATGTGAAAAAATCGCTGTTTTCAGCTGAAAAAAATGATGATCTGGAAAGGTAAACTCTACTGAGTCCTGTACTGTATTTGTTGTTGAGATTTAAAGCATTATTTTACTGCTCAGTCTGACTGTGTAATAGAAAGAGCAATCTCTAATATGCTTCTTTGGAGCTATTAATTATTTACTTTCTTGAAATACAGATCATAGACAATTCTACATGACTTCCCTTCTTACAGACTTTCTTGTCTCACTCTTTATTTTTGTATGCTTTGCAAATGCCTGTAAATTCATTTTCACCGAAAGGCAAAATAAGTAATTTAGACTATTGCAGCTGTTTCATAATTAATTAATTTCAATTTAAAGCAATCAAGTAGTGCCCATCCATTGTTCTGTGTGCTTTTCCGAGGCCTTAAGATTCATAATATCAAAATAAGTTCCAGATGGAAGTGCATACTTTATAATCAGAGAAAAATATTCTGGTTTTGTAAAAAACCTGAAGAGTCCTTCCTTGATCAAAACAGAAAGTATTACGCTTAACACATTTTTCAAGTTTTGAGCCATTACTTTAAGAATTACTTAAAAATATCAATTTGAGATATTACATAGGGCATTAACTTATAAATAGAACTATAGAGTGAGAAAAACAGTGATGTAGGACCATTTATTCATTTGTCTCCTCAAATACTCCTGGCATCTGTTAAAATCTAACAAGGCTGAGCACATTTTCCCATTTTTGGCAATCTGTTTTGTATGATAAAGAGAAATATTTGCAAGGATAAATCATCTCTTTGCTAATAATCAATAAATAACACATTCTCCTGAGGAAAAAAAAATATGGTAAACTCAAGTGAAAAATATGGAGCATAAGGAAAGATGATCAAAATGGTACACTAAGAAAGTCTGTATGCTCCTATACTTTAGTAAATATTAGGGTTTGCGGAAGAACTTTTAACGTGGCAGTTTGCAATAAGAATAAAAAGTATTTTTTGAAGGCGAAAGACACTTATGTAAGAGGTTTATATTATGTAAATGTTGCTGTTATTGGCGATAGCCCATTATAAAGGAACACTTTATATTCAGAAAAGCATTTGCAAATAATGGGATAGATGCAGCAGTCCCTAGTCCTGACTTGGACAACTTTCTCTTTGAAGTCAATGGAAATTTTGCCTGAATAAAGGTGGAAGGAATTAGCCCATTCATTATTATCTGAATTACATCAAGAGCTGACTGCTAAACAATAAAATCATGATTCATAACATAACGGCTTCACTTAATTCTTTTGTAGTCTTAATATATCTCATTATATGGTACTTCTGTTCTTTCCTTTCTGTGCAGTATTCAAATTAATAACAACCACCTTTACATAACTGATGGTTAGACATGTTTTGCTGCCTTAGCAAGATCAAAGGATTTTATATACCCTTTTTGGATAGATACCAAGAATGGGGTGATCAATCTCTTCTGTAACCATTAGAGCACAGTGTAAATATCTCAGGGTACCCAATTAGACACAAGTGGTTTGCCAGATGCTGAGAGCATCACCAGTTGTCAAGGGCTTCCCAAGTCTGTGGGACAGTCCAGAATTTATTAGGGATTAGTGGTGGTCTGAGTTGTGACTCCTCTGATTTGTGCTCCTTCAGCTGTGCCCTGCTGTAAGCAGCCTGCATGATATGTGGAGATAAGGTTCAAGTGACAGATACTTCACGTCCCCCCAGGCACCTCTGGGTGGGAAGGAGGCTGGGATGGGGACTGGTACTCCAGTTCCTCTCCTGTGACCAGAGAGGAATGGGGGTTATGGTAAGTCAGGCATCAGAATTAGAGGAACAAAAGAGAAGGAGACTGAAGAGAACAGCCCAAGAAAAGGGACCCCTAAAAAGGCTTTAATATGAAGCTGGAGTTAACCCCTCACCAGGAAGCCATCTGCAGCCTTCGGGCTTTAAGAATTCTTTTTGTCTAGAGATGTAATTGAAACAAGATGTGTAACAGCTGCAAGATGTCAGGTTTGTCAAAGTAACAAGAAAAATTACTTCTGTGACACACTCGCACACAGCGAAGTAACCTATAGCTAAAAAAAAAGAAGGAATAAATTATCATTTAGGTTAAAAAGAAGAAGGAAAATAGTCAAATAATGAAAGTTGCGGTTAATTCTGGAGCACGGATGATTTGAAATTAAACTGCAGTGAAGGCTTCCCAAAAGAGGAAACAGCCTAACTCTTTACCCCAATAGAAAAAATAGTGAAACTCTTCATGTTCCCATCATAACCAGTATTTCATTGATGGACTGGAGTGGTGAGTGCTCTGCACTGGCTCCAGGAGAGGGTGGCTGCTATGTTATTTTGCCCTTCTGCCTGCTGCTGCTGTTACTCACGTGCGTTACCATTGGACTTTGCATCTGTAGGTAGGGACCCATATTTGCCGCACTAGATGCCATTCAGACATGGGGCAAAGAGCCAGCTGTGGGACCAAAATCATTGTAGACAAAGTGGAAGACAGAAGAAAACGATGGATATAGGCAAAACTGGTCAGAAAGAAAACATAAAGTATTTTAATAATCCAAATAAACAGTGGACACAGCAAACTGCCAGCTTCGCAGTGCTGCCAAATGCATGAGTGTGAGCATGGTGGGAGAAACCAGGACTTTCTTTTCAAGAACCTCAGAAAGAACAATGAAGCAATTTTATGCATGTGTATGAGGTCTTCTCCCAAGCATAAGTGACGGCGCAGGGATACCCTGAAGGTGTTAACTGGAAACTTGGAGAGTGAATTGCCCTGATGGGCCAAGAGAAGGCTAGAGTCAGATTTTTTGTAATAACTCTTGGTAATGACTTTTCATAAGGATGGAAATAGGCAGCAAAGGGCCTTTATGGTGAGGAAAGTGGGAACCAGTGAAGAGCAGTAAAGAAAAGGGGCTCGTAGTCAAAGCATCCTGCCTGGGAAATGCTGTTTCCTGCAGCATCTCAGCTGGAGCTGGCTCTCATCTCTGAAGTCCAGTTGTGCAAACAGAGGTGTGTGTAGCAGCAGAAAAATGCCCTTTGCCCAAAGATCTCAGTAGATGGGTAAGCTAAGTCTCAGTCATTGCAGTTTAGAGCGAAGATAATCCAAATGTGTTAAAGTTCTGGAGATTCCCTGGTGTAGGCCGATGTATCTCAGTGCCAGGGAGTTATTTGTGGGAGGACTGGCACCTGAAATCATGTGCGATCAAAGGCAATGAGTGCACTAGAGCAATCTCTGTGAAATGACACAGAGAAATGCCACCTCCATGCCCACGATACTGGAACCTGCAGAATTACCTATAATGATGGCTAGAAGGTCAGGTTGAAGGTCACAGGCTCAGCTGCAGGAACAGCAAGGAAGCCAGGTGCTTGTGTGGTGGAGGCACAAGACACTGTTCTGAGGGCAGAAAGCCACAGGCTGGGTGAATGAAACAAGCCCCCTCCTCTGAGTAGGATCAGGAGGGGTGGTACATGAAGAAGTGTCATGGGCAGGGGTGTGGGAGAGCTCCCTGGGGCCATACCTGGAGATGCAGGTAACCTCTCACTTACCTGGGAGCCCTCCCACAATAAGTGAGGAGAGACACTCCTCAGGGCTCAGCATACTGAAACTGGTAACTATCGGGTATTTTTCAAGGTAGTTCAGCACCTCCTCTGAATACGTGTGGCACCAACGGGAACCAATTAAATATACCTGTTACAGTACTACTGTGGAGTACTCCTCCAGTACTGCTGCTTCGGATCAGAGCGAGTCTTGGAGCCCACATCTGGATGCTAGTCAAATATACCCTAATTCCCGCTTTTGGAAATTACTGGGAAATGTACCTCTCATTGAAAGCCTTAAAGAAAAAGGAATTCTGATTTTTTGAACAAACATGTAACTCAAGTGCTTTCCTTTCCTCAACTCATATTCACATGCAAAACCAGCTAATAAAATTTCAGTGGTGCTTATACAGTAATTCGGTTGGCGGAAGAAAAGTCATCTGTTAAAGCTGAAGTCATCGTAACTCATTAGGTGCTAATGTCTCTGCTGTGTGGTGGAGAAACAAGCTAGCTCTATTGACGTGCTGCTAGTTCGCCCTTATCCGCTCACAGTTCCCTCTCGAGGATTGAAGAGTACAAACAGGTTTTCTCACAAATACACTCTAAGAGTATGCGAAAGTAGCTGCGTTTACTTTATCCCAGGAGTCTGTCTCTGCCTGCAGACAAGTACACAACCAAAGCGAATCCAGAAGTCTGAGTATGGTTCCCGTGTTTCCTCCTAGGAAGTCTCAGGAGAAAAGGTGATTGTGTGCGCTCACAGATGTCCCGTCTATGTGCAGTAAATCCACCATGTTCCGAACGTGCTGCTGGCCTGGCTGCATCTGGAAATAAACCATGGCAATAAATCAGATGATCTGCACATGCATAATAAATCTGATGCACCTGAACGCAGGCAGACAGGATGGACATGCTGCGCATGAACTGGCCATTTTCCAGGTCTTCTGGATGTCAGGCTTCCACTCTGACTGTCTTGCCTGGGAATCCTGGCAAAACTGCTGACTTCCTCTTTTCATGTTAGCATGTCCAAGGCATGTCCAGAGGGAGGGGGCATATGGGAAACTAGAGCTTGAGCATCATTTTTCAGTGTGCCTGTGCTCGTTCAAGCCATGATAGCACCCTGAAAATATAAAAAAACCCACACCCATAAATGTGTTCCTTCTGTCAACTTAGGCATATTTTGCAAATTCTACCTCAAGTCCTCACAAGTTGAAATCTATTCTTCAGTTTCTTTACAGGAAGGTTTTGTGTGTGTCAGGTGAGTGCTCTTGTCACTTCAGGGCATCAGCATCCTGAGTACCCTCTGAGTTTGCACCAAAACAATGACTCTTCCAGGACAGCTTTAGTTTTAAGAGCTGTGAATACGTGAGGACCTTCCTGAGGGTGATGGAGGTCAGCATGTCTCAGGTGGGGAGAGATTAGAGCCTGATGGTTTCATGATGTGATTGTGTATTGTCCTCCCACCGCTGAGGACATTCAAAAGTTGTGAACTTCAGGCCACCATGGAGATACTAAGATGGTCCAAAGGTTGCTTTCTACCAGCTGGCTTGGCACAAAGCATCTCCATGTGATGGAAAACAAGGTGGCCACGTGCAAGTTGCCTATTGGAAATGCTGCTTTGCCACTTGGTTATTGGAAACTCCAGGTGTAGGCACAAAAGTTTGGTTTTTTTTTTTTTGTCTGAGTGGAGCAAGAACAAGCCCTGTTGAGAAATGACAGCAGAGGATTGCAACTCTGACTGGATCAGTGCTTCCTTTACCTCCACCTCTGCATTTGTTTGAGAGGAAAAGGATCTCAACCCTGTAAGACTGAGTGACTGATGTTATAAAAACGAAAACATTTCCCTCTTTAATCTCTCTGGCAAATGGGGCTTCTTTACCATCATGATATGGGCTGCATAGAAATGAAGCTGGGGACTTTACTGGATCGTAAATCACTGCATGTGTATTTAAATAAGGAGTATATTCAGAGCAAAGATGCTAGCAGGATTTCAATAAACCAGCAAGTGCTAGAGATATTACTAGACCCTATCGAGTTATAGTTGTGCATATCCCTAGGACTTTATCACGGTGGTTTTCTATGCCAATTCAGGATGCTGCCTTTAAGCTAATTAGCAATTCTGAGCAAAGTTGGAGGGAATTCATGTTTTTCTTCAGCTGGGCGACATGCTTATCGAGTCAGCTACCTCCAGTCTGATACAACAGGCTGCCAACAGACTTTTCACAATTTATGAAGAGCGTTTGTGGTGGAGACGGAAAGTATAATGAAAACCACATCCACCAATTAAATACCTATATTTCCTTTTAGAGTCCAAACAATGGACGGCTTTCCTTTTGCGAAAGAGATTTCTCAAATCAAAGCAACTCATAGAAGAAATATAAATTAGGAAGGAAGCTTTGAGTAGATCTTTAATGAGTCTCTGGCACAATGACATAGTGAGGCGTGACACATTCATGAATATTATCTACTTGCAAAAATTCAGCTTTCAGCAATCACACAAAAGTAATGCCACCAAATATGGGACATGTTCGGGTCAAGTCTTTAGCATGTGTGATATCAGTCTTTTTCCTGATAGGTAAACAGTACACCTGATGTTTTTCTTAGTGTGTGATACATGGTTTTAACACCAGAAAATTCGCATCAGTCATATTTTTACTCAAGTGCGCAGGAACTGACCTTCTTTTAATAATGACAAGACACAGAAGAGAATATTTGAAAATAACTGTGGACTTGTTTAGCAGAAATCAGATGATGAGGCAGGGCTTGGATATGACACATTCAGCAGTATTGCAGCTAGAGGGGTAGCAACAGGAGCTTGGGGAGCGATTTCCTCTGAAGAAAACGACTGGTATCAAAACATTTTATTCCAAGGACATAGAAGAACAGAACAGGCATTTCTGAGAAAGGGTGTCAAAATTAATTTTATGTAATTTTACTAACAACACTCAATCACCATACAGTTGATATGGGCCAGATGCATTGAAAGACATTACAAAAATACACTGGGTGATGATAAAAACAAATGATATTATTATTATTAACACTGGGGTTGTATTTACCTCAAGTGACGCTCTGTGATATTTGGCACCAGTTGCACCGAACATTGTGTCAGTATACTTGTAAGCAGTTTAGCTGTCTTTGTAGGGAACAACATCTGCATCTATCAGCTTTGTCCCGTGTTTTTTTTGCAGGAGGAAAGACCACCTATTTTAGGCTCAGTGTCATGTGGGTACAGCTATGCTTCTCCTTGACCTATGGGGCTGCATGGTGCTGTACGTGAAGGCTCACTTTGGTCTTTGTTAGCTTGGGGATCTCTGCCACGCTGTGCTACGTACACATGCCCAAAGCTTCCTAGAGGATGTGGGCCAGATTAACCTTTTTTTTTTTAGGCATGGACACCTGATAGGCTTAAAAGGAGAGAGGTGGAACTAGACTTACCTGTGAAACTATATTTTCTAAGCATGAGAGAAAGTCAGTAGGTTGCTCATTGTACGGTACTTCATACAGTGGTGCATCTAATCCTGAAGTCTGTAATCTAAGATGTGTGATTACTGAGAAAGTCAGCCAGTTAAGGCAAGAGACATAGTTTTATTGCTTATGGAGAGTACAGACTAAGGGAGCACAGAAGAATCTTAGGTCTCCAGCGTGAAGAAAAAGCAAGCAGCTCTGGAAGGTCAAAGTATAGCAAGTAATCCACAAAAGATGCTTGTTAGCAGGCTGGAGACATACCTAGGTTGGAAGCTGAATGCGGTACTAACGTACTAGCTGCCTGCCTATCTGAACCACTAAAAATCACTTTCATTATATCTGTCACTTAATATGCTTAACGATTGCCACATCATCCAGAAATTCCTCTTGAGTTATTTGGAGATTAGATTTTGATTTTTTTCGTTGAACCAAGCACTGCAAGTTTATGCCAGGAGATTAATTTAGCTGGTTGTGTGCCACCAAAGCAGATCCTTACTTCAGTCTTTACAGCTCTTAAGCAAGAAGCAATATAGTGGTTTATATGCACAGTTTAGGCACAATTAACATAGCAAACCCCACAATTCAGAAACCCCACACAACCCAACTATGCACCCAAGATGCCCTGCTTTTCTGGTAGAAGCACACTTAGACATGTTCCAGCTTTGGTAGTGCACATGCCTAGAGGCACTTTTGGGATTCGCAGACTCGTTAGCCCAGTACATAAGAGCCTGGAGAAGTCCAAGATGTGCTGTGGCAACACACTGCCTGTACTGCTTGCACATCACACATTATACAGCTTTGGGATGATGGCATCCAGGGAGGTGAGGGTTGGAACTCAGGACTCCCCCTTTCCCAGCTGAATGTTTCAGCCACTTTCTTCCTGGTCCCGTGGTCCCTCCGTTCCCAGCTCCATACTGGGTGGTGAAGGGCTTGTCACACAGAAAAGCCTTTGGCCTAATAAGTAGTGTGTTTTCCTTGAGACTGAATCTGTGGATGTGAACCCCATGCTCGGCAAATACTTGGATCTGGGCTTCCCATTTTCTTATGCTGGTGTTTTAAGCACTAGGATGTTATCAAAACAGTGTACTTGGCTGTGTACTTTAGTTTTCTTTTCAAAAAGAGGTGTCGTCCCCCCCGGCGATTGTGTGACCTAAATGCCCAAGAGGGCATAGAATTAGTTTGGGTTGGAAGGGACCTTTAAAGGTCCTCTAGTCCAACACCCCTTCAAGGAGCAGGGACATCTCCAACTCAATCAGGTTGCTCAGAGCCCCGTCCAACCTGGCCTTGAATGTTTCCAGAGATGAGGCACACGGATGGGACTTCGGCTGTGAGTCCTGCTTTCATGGTGCTTAATCACAGCAAAAACCATAAGTTCTCTTTGACATTTTCCTTTGGCAGACACAGAGTTTGGCTCACAGCATCGCCTCTGGGTGTTGAGAAGCTGGTTGTCGGGTGCTGGCTTCTCCCCATCCTCACTACAGGGAGCTTTGGTACCCGGCGCAACACTGTGAGATCCATTTCGGAAGCTGGGTGCCTAACTCTGCACCCAGCCATGCAGCTCATTCCTGTACCCAAGGCTTTTAGGAGAAGGTTTAGATCTTAATGTCATTACATTTATTAAGTTTAACCTTATCCCACCAGATTAACTGAAGCCAGCTGCTTCTCTCTAGCGAGAACTGGTAAACGTTATTTCAGAGGAGACAGGAACATTTGTCCTATCTCTTAGTTTTTCAGAGAAAGCATGTTTGCCTGGAAAATATACCCAGTTTTGTTGTTAATGGCAAGATGGTCTAAAAAGACAGAAGATCATTCTCATCTAATCTAATCTATTTAGAGTATTTCTGGAGAGCCCATTACTGGTGTCTGAGTGACAAATGAAGGTCTGGATTGCACCTGCCAGGTATGTGCCTGGGGAAAAGGCATGTGCTGCGCGTAAGGGTAAAGGCATGCGTGTCCTTATGCTCTCACGCAGGAACGATCCTCTAGTCAGTATTTTCTGGTGAGATGTATAATAATCCCCAGGAGACAGCAGGTCGGATTTCTAGAAGAATAGCAGTAACTGTGGGCCTGCCTATATGTGAGCAAGCGAAATACATGAGGATGTAAACTGAGTAGCCTGCTGTACAGTCTGCAGGGGGCTGGCATTGGTATGTGGAAAATTACACACATATGTGCAGTCATTTAACTGAATTTGATTGTATAGATTTAAAATATAGATAGTGTAATGCCCGTACCAAATTCTAGGCATGTCTTGTAGGAATGAGAAGTACTGCTATATGGTAGAGCAGTCAAAATTAGGGGCTTCTATCCAAATTTTGAAGATAGCCTTTATCTGTAATTGGCAACTTCTGTCATACTCCTCAACCTGGTGCAGACATGAGCATGATGCACAGATTTCAGCATTCGCAGTAGCAGATGATTTCCTTCCAGAAAGAAGATGGAGACAAATAAGCGTCCTGTTCTGTTCCTGTTGGCAAGAACGTCTCTGTCTGTTCCCGCTGCTGTCGCTTGTTCCTCAGGGCCACTCACACCAAACAACAACGAGCAAGCAGTATGAGGTTTCCCACCTAAGGCTTTATCTGTTCCACCTCTGGAACACCCACCTCTGGGTTGTTGCAGCAAAGCCTCAGGCTGGTCCAGCTTTCTGCTCTCTCTCTCTGTCTTGACCACATAGGACCATAAGCTCCATTGACCACAAAGGGAGGACCAAGCCTAGGACTAGGTTGTGCTGATCAGGTATGGCTGTAGGGGAAAAGGAGGATGTGGTGTAAAGGATTCCCTGTGCGTGACAGAGAACGGGAATGTGGTGGTGGGAAGTGAGGGCTGCTGAAGGCCAGGCCACCACGTAACTGTCTTGGGAAGGCTGGCAACCTGCCCTCCTTAAGGGAGATGCTGACAGCTCCGCACAGCACATGAGCTCAGCTTCTCTTCTGCTGCCCCTGACCATGCAGGAATGGCTTGATTACAGAAAGAGGTTTATTCAGGGGAAGGAGGGAGAAAAAAGGCTGCCCATGCCCTTGAGGATGCTGGCAAGCATCACTTCTCTGACAACCAGAGAAAACGAGGGAGTGAAGGGGGCTTCAGATTTTACACATCATCTCTTTTCTCCTCAGCCTCTGGAGGGGGAGGAGAGGATCCTCATGTCCCTCTGCTATTTGGCCCCAGCAAAAAAGAGAGTTTCACAAGGGTGGCTGGAGCTCAGTGGAGAATCTCACTGGTTGCTGCTGTGCTGCAGTGTGCCCCTTGCTTCTCACCCCAATATTCAGTAGTTTCTCATCAGTGAGAAGCAGGCAGGGAGCTGGGCAGAAGCAGAGCTTCCTCCTGGAGCTTTGTGCTGTCAGATGGCTTCTTAGTGCAGCAACCTTTTTTTTTTTTCTGGTCTCTCCGAGTACAAAGCAAAATAGGGAATCTGGCTGTTAGCATGTATCCTCCCTAGACCCCAGCCTGCATTCACGGACGCCGGTTATTTCTGGAACTGGGTATAGTGCAACATGTATACATTAGCAAAATCAAGTCCTTATGCTGTTCAGGAAAATTTGGCTCTGAACTGTATAGCTAAAAAAGTGATCTGTTTGAGCTACTTAGAACACTGCACAGTTTTTGCCAGCTGAATAAAACCAATAGCATTTCTATGAACAGAAAGCTTTTGACAACAGTCTTTGAATTATGAGTGGCAAGAACCATTCTCTTCTTTTTTAGCTTCTAACCCATGATGTATAACGTAGCCCTCATTTGAGGATAAGAGGTTAGTATCTTATTGACTTCACTTTAAATTGCATTTCATTGTGTTAAAGAGTATCTGTCTTTTTTTTTTTTTCTCCTGTGGATCAAGAGATAGTGTAATGTATCAAATATTTGACTTTCACACAGTTATAAGGCTAGACTTTGGAAAACATTCAGCTACAAAGCTAAGATGGCATTTAGTGAAAACATCCCAGAAAATTATGATTTTACGATTACCTTATTGGTGGTTTGATTTTAATGTAGTTTTGCTGATAAGTACCTTTGTACTTAAGGATTGTAAATTAATTAGACATACTGCTTCATCTACTCAGGAGGCAGGAGAAGCGCTGAGCTAATAGCTATGGGAGTGCTGTACCAATTTGAGACTGAGGCTAAAATGACCTGATAGAGGGAGAGGTTAGTCCTCTCCCAAGGTTGTCACTCCTGGTCACATTTTAATGTGAATTTATTGGACTGAAAGAGGTTAAAGAGGTAATTCTGCACAAGAAGAGAGAAATTTCTAACATAAAATGGAACTCATCAATAGTCCTAGTGTCTATGGGGAGTTGTCAGATTCCATAATATTAACCATGTAATTAACAGGGTATATAAAGTGATGTGCTTTCAAATAATTTATATTTCAGATGCCTTTTGATATGCTAATAATACCTCTCTTTTTTTGCTCCAGTCTCTTGGAATTGCTACATTCGCCCCCCCCCCCCCCCCCGCATAAAAACCCTTCACATCTACCAGAGAGTTCTAACTAGTGCTTGTTCCCAAGGGTGACTTAATGGACAAAAGTATGGATAAATCCACATGACAAATCCACTTTACAGTATGGAACAGCTGGCATTCTCTGCTCAAGTTCAGCTCACAAATAAACTTGTATGGAAACTGCATCGATGCAGCGTGCAGGTCAGTGCATATTGCTTCACTGTGTCCTGGAAATGACCTCACATGGGCGGTGGTGATGCTCTAACTTTTGCATCTCCCTTTCAGATGAGTCAAGGTGTGAGAGGTCATTTGCAGAGTACTTTGCAAGAAAGTGTGTGCTTGTTGTTGGCAATTTTCTTGCTCTTCAAAAATCTCATTTTTCCATCTTCAATGGATTGGACTTCTAATGCTTACAGGCTCTAACTCACGATTGTTAGAACTCAGGTTTTTTGGGTTTTTGTATTTTTTTTTTTTACTATCAGTCATCTAGGTAGGGGAAAAAAAACTTCCCTGAGCAGTGGAAGTACCAAAACCAGACCATAGTTTTGTGTCCTGAGCTCAGCAACCCCACTGTGTAAACTCTTTCCCAGTGATTGTATCTCCCTCGTGCTCCGCTTCATTGACCTGGGGAGAAAACACCAGCAGCTGGGGCGGTTTCAGAGCTGTGCCTGAACTGGAGGATGCTCGCGTGCTGATGGACGGCTGGCTGCCATCAGCTGCCGTGGATAAAGGACCGAGTTATTAGCACTGGGTAAACAGCTGCTGATTTCCAGTAGGACTTGTTTGAAACCTCTGTCAGTTTTGGTTGAAATCAATTAGCATGTTCAAAGCAACAGCCGGGGAAGAGGGAGCAGATGATGGAGAAGCAGATGATGGGAAGACACCATGGTCTGCTGCTTTGCTTCCCAAGGAAACCCCACTGATCATGCAGCACATATCAATCTGTGCAACAGACCTGGATTAAACAGAAATAATAATAATAATAATAAAATCTTGTTTCAAACTGTATTTACTTGGTAGTTGGAAAAAAAGTGCAGGTTGAGTATCTGGTGTGGAGCTCAAAACACATACATGCGGGAAATGTCCTGCTGGAGTAAATAAGGTCTTTCAGGGAAGGTGATGGGGGAGGCGGCTGTGGTCTGCGAAGGGCAGTCGGTGAGCCTGTGCTGGACCCCGTGCAGCATCGCACACCGGCAGGTTCTTGACCTCTGATGTACAGAGCTGAGATGATACGAAACTATGAAAAGTTGAACGGGAAACACATGTTCAGCAGCACGATGAAGGCCAAGCCAATCTATACCTGCAAACCCTGTATGTCTGAATGTAACATACTGGATTTATAAACTGACTTGGCTGCTGGATAGTCTAACAATTACGCTTCACTGTGATTGAAGAGAGAAATGGTCTAGTTGCAGGACACTGGCCTAAATGTAGACCTGTGTAGGAACATGTATCTCCTTAGTGGTATCGGAAGGGTTTCAAGGTACTTTGCATTGCTATATATAAGTAGCATGTGGGAAAAAATACCATTTCTACACTCACTTACCACAGCATAAACATTTTTCTCCTATATCCTTAATAATTATAACTGATAAGCATAATACAATGGCATTTTAGACATATTCTAATACCTGAGTGTATTTCTACCAAACGTTGTCTAAGAGCAATATTTTATAGTAATATTTACAGCTTATAAGAAATTGAAGCATTTTCTCCTATACACTGGCCATGCTATTGTGAAAATTCACCTATACAACCACTTACAGCAACCGAACAATAAAACATTTCCAGTCACCTTACAAGTTCATTTTATAATAGTTTAAAACTGCCCATTACAACCAATAACTTTGGTGCTGGAAACCAGTTATAAAGTCTTGGCATGTAACTTCTCTTGGAAGGCAGTGGTTTTATCACAGCCATGAACACGCAAGTGACCTAGGGCGTAAAATTACTGCTCAAAAAAAAAAAAAGATCTATCTCCAGAAAATGCTAAGATATCTACTTATAACAATTACAACAATGATGATTTCACATCTGTTAGGCAGACGGTTTTAATCTGTAAAAGGTTAAGTATTTGACAGTTACTTGTTCTTAGATACAGATTAGCTGCTTGAAAGTTTAACCTTTAGATGTACTTAAGTAACTACTCTTTAAAATTTATTGTGTAAAACCACCCAAATAAAAACGAGCTCATCGCTTGTAACTAAAGAATACAGAAGATCTGGGATACTTTTCCCTCTCTTGTTACCAAATTGCTCGGCTGACTTTGCTTCTTCCTTTGTGCCTGAAAATATTTACAAGCATGCCACTTTAATTTTGACAGGCACCACTTCCTAATTAGAGGATAAAAGGAGGATTCTGTGATTAAATTTCTGGAATCAGTTATTTTGACTCAGTAAAGGAGTCTGCGGAAGAACGTGATGATTCCCGCACATTGAAGTGCCCTGGAAAGCTGGGGAGGGGGAAGAGGTAAGGAGGGGATGAATCTTCACGTGGCCTTTGCACTTCCCCAGGAGTGCCGGCAGGGGAATTATTTATGTAGTAGTAGAAAGATCTCCAGATTTTCTAGGCTTTTATTAAAATTTCCTAAGTATCATAAAACATAGGATGTTTTAAACCTCTCACATGGAAATGAATTAAATTAAAAACTACCATGTGGAACTCGGATTTTTTTTTTTTCTTTTCAGGCCAGCATTTGCACAGTTCCAGTGTGTCGGTGGGAAGGGC
This sequence comes from Chlamydotis macqueenii, assembly GCF_036417535.1. Taxonomy (NCBI): domain Eukaryota; kingdom Metazoa; phylum Chordata; class Aves; order Otidiformes; family Otididae; genus Chlamydotis; species Chlamydotis macqueenii. Next base: position 146,490,604 of record NC_141556.1, on the reverse strand, counting down.
TTTCTTATTCACAGAAACACGGCTGCCCAGCCCTCACTTTTTCCTTACATATGTGTATCAGACTATCTCACTCTTCCTTTCCTGCTTCTCACACCCATTAACTTCTTGCTCTCCTGAAATGGCCAGAAATTCGATCTCTTGAGAAGCTGACCTTGATGGCATTGCAGGGCCAGTTTTTATGGAAAAAAATCCCACTTTCCTGAACAAGGTTTGTAACATATTTGGCACAAATACATAATTGTTTCTTGTATCAGGTGTATAAGTGCTCTGTATCTGTGATTTCAGAGAGATGCAAAAGGAGGAGACAAGTGCTTCTTGAGGGGAGCGCATCGCTTTCCCTTTTTTTTTTCCTTCATGGCGTGCCATGACTCAGAGCACAGGGAAAGCACGTTACCACGGTGGGTGTGCACAAGGGCTTGCGCTTCCCGCAGAGAGGACAGTTACACCATGAGCTGCGTAAGTGCTCCGTGTAGGAAGCGGCGGTTGCACGGAAGCAAGCCGCAGCAGATGCACTGGGCATTCATCAGGGCATCAATGCCAATGTGTTGCTCTACCGGCCTGCTCTTCTCCCACCCACTACCTATGCACTCTTGTAGACCTCATTTTGGTCATCCATACCTGTGGAGACTGGCCCATGCCTCTGCAAAACCGTCCATAAGGATCCACGCTGGAGGAACTGGAGGAAGCTTTTTTTAATTCTTGCAGCAGCATTCACCGTTGTGTTTTTATGCCCCGCTTACCTTGTGTCATTGTAAATGGGACTGTGGTAGGTCTGCCAGCCCCGTAATACCGCAGATCATTTCAGACCCATTAAAGTCTAATGAATATCTAGTGATGGCGAGTGTGCTGTGTGCTAATTAGAATATTCAAACTGGGCAATGAAAAGGAGTTCATAAAATCACCTTAGAATTTGAAAATATGATGGAAAGTAATGCACTGTTTTTCTTCAGGTGTTTGAACAATAAGTTTTAAAAACAAAACTGAGCTGTTGTTTTTTAAAGGCCAAGGAACATGCAGAAACACATCTTCTTCCTCTATTTTCTCAATGTATTTTGCTGTATATTTAGTAACATTGAGGGTCTTTTCCCTCTCACATTATAATGAACTCTTTCAAAACTGATAACTAGTGGAGTCATGTACTTAACTATAGGTGTCAATCCATACATAGAGCAAGAACTTCACTGAAGGTACAGAATGCCAGTGACATGAATATTTAATAGTCACACTTTTAAAGGTTTTTCATCCTTCTTTCTCTCTCTGGGATTGCCAATCCTATCTGTCTGGCCTCTAAACCTGGATACAGGTATCTAAAAATGAAAAAAAAAATAGGTGCCATTTCGGAATTTTTGAGATGAAACTGGGGGATGCTCACCTCATTTGCTAACTGAAAAGTAAATAGAAAAAATTATTTCCTATTCTTTTGGGTTTCTGGTGGTCTGCAGTATATTGTATTTCAGTTTAATGCAAGACATGCAGTGGAGAGCTACAGGCCAAATGCACACTGGTATAAATTGGTAGAGCTCCATTGACTTCAATGGAATCAGACCATAGGTTGACGGTAGCTATGGCTGTGGCCTGCATCTTCATCAGGAATCACAAAATTTATACATTAGCTATAGTTGTCATCCATGGAAGCTATTATTTAGGTTAATTGATTCAATTAAAATAAATATTTATGTTTAAAGCAAAACAGTTTATGTTCTAATAAGACACAGACACATTTTACACATCCTTTTCTTTGCTGTTTTTTCTTCCCTACAGATAATGATCTTTCAATCTCTGTTCCATAAATATGCATGTCATGTTCAGGTTTCTCTTTAATGTATGCATGAGTAAGTAGCGCTGAATTTGATTAACTTCATTAACGATAAATAATGAAGAATACTCTTTTAACTATTTTAGGACAAACACTTGCTCACCTGGCTAATGTTACTTGCTTGAATAAACTTCATCCTAATGGGATTGCACACAGGGGTAAAGTTACTTAGATATGTACGTGTAGGTTCGGTCTTTTATTATGTAGCAACCTTTAGAGCTTTTACTATCTGGCAAGCAATCATTTATATCCTTTTTAAAAAATATTTATGGCTTCTTTGACTAATTGCTTCTTACATGACTTAGAGCCTTTTGCATTGGTACCATTTGTTAAAACACATCCAGAAGCAGGCAGAGCAGAATCATTTTTCAACTTTTTAGTGTCATTTTTATAGACAAATAACACTTGTAAATGATGGATAATAGCCAGCAGAATGCTGTGTTGTATAAAATGAGCATGAATTATGTTTGCTGGGAGATAGAAGGTTAACTTGTCTATGAACTAATTGAGGAGCCTCATGGTAAATGCAAAGTGGTGCATGCACATTATAAACATGACTTTAACTAGCTAAAAGGGGGATTCAGGTTAATTCAGTATTTCATTTATTTTTTTGCGTGCTACTTGGTGTTTTCTTAAAAAATAACTGCCCCCAAAGCCCTAATGAATCCTAATGAATCTGTAGAAAGTCCAGAAGGAGAGACAGAGCAGGTGTGTTTAGCAAGATGAGACGTTAACCTGTCACCGTCTTGGGAGGGTGATATCTTGTGCTCCTCTGAGTCCAGTGCAGGCTTGGTCACTTCCATTTGCAGTTTTGACCTGAACATTTGTTTCTTGTCTTGTAGAATACTGCTTACTTGGCCAGTGTTTGAAAAAGTCATTACATTTTTTTGTGTTCTGCAGTTCATAGTTTACACGTATGCTGTATTTTATGGCAGAAATCAAAATAACTGCCTTTCCTTTACCCAAGTAATATATGCAGTTGTGTATTGCAAATGTGTGCAACTGAATAACTTTTTTTTATAGGAGAGTGTTTGACAGATGCCAGTGAACATCAAGGGATACAAACGCTCAGTGCCAAGCGATGGCGCGATATACAAATCAATCTGGTAACAAATTTTTTTTTTTCTGCATAAACAGTGCAAGATTGTGACCTATGAGGACCCTATGCAAGTTCTTAACTTGATGCACAGGAAGAGTTCCAGTGATTTAAAATGGAATTATTCAAGTATTTGAAATGCGTGTGCTTACGTGTTCACAAAATGGGGGCTACATGAAGTAAAATCAGAATTTGGGCTTGCAGATTCAATAGAGATCTCTGTTGATGTTCTTTCACTCACCCTAAAATTCCAAATATTATGGCCACTTTCTTTTTTATTAGAGGGACTGGATCCAATTTGTCAGTACTGCTTTATATTTTGCAGGATGTTGCTACAGAGCAGAGGTAATCGACCTTTGGTCTGGCTGCTGATAGGAGAGTTTTCCGCTCCCTTTTTTTTTTTTGCAACCTGTTACTTGCAGGCTGTTAACCTGCCTCATTGCATTGACTTCTTCAGGTGTGAGAATGGAGAGGGCTGTAGTTTAGATAAACTGTCCTGATGGTCTACAGCTGGCTTCCGTCTCAAGGGTGGTCAGCATCTCCTCCATGATATGATCAAACATGCCTCCAGCGCAGCCAAAACAAAGGCATCATTCTTGCGTGACGGCCGTGTGCCAGCTCCTGTAATGGGCTGAGCTTTCTTGCATTGGGGGACATGTAGCACCCATGATGCGGCAGGTGTAACCCATCGTGTGATGGGGATGAGCCGCGTGCCTGCTGTCCTTGATGGGAGAGGAGCAGTGCAGAGTCCTCCTGTGCCCACCCGGGCTGCAGGGGCGGGCACCACTTCTGTAAACTCAGTCGTCACAAGCCCTTCCTTGGGGACTCTGTGTGCTCTCTGAAGCCCAGCTCAAACAGGGAGTTTGGGATGACCTCGGGTCTTTAATTCATGTTCCCAGGGAGTTTTGCAGTACTTTGGTAAGGCTAGCTTGCCCCTGTGGGCCATTGTAAATACTTAACATTGTATTTACACATCCTGTCTTTAATTTTTGCAATGGTTTCAATTTAACTTTTAAATAAATATTTAGGGTGGGGATAGAAATTAAACAGTTGAGCTCTTGCCAGAATCCATTTTTTTTGTCCTTTTTCAAAGGCACTCATGAGACTCAGATGTAAAACTCTGGTTAATATCCTTCCAGTTATGGCATCTGGCTTCTTGGCAGCCTCTTCGAGAAGTTGGCAGGCTTGGTGTTGCCTTTAGATCCAAAACTAGCTCTCTGGTAATTTTTTTAAGATGCTTTCTCCTTCTGCTTGTCATTTTTGCTTGCTTTACCTTTGATTCAGAGGAATTCATGTATTATTAATCATTTGAGTCCACGGTGCTTGCCCAGTTGTCCATGCTAGCCAGAATCCTATGGTAAAAAGAGGTTTGTTAATAGTTTTAAGATGGGTACGCGTATCTATTTTAAAGTGGCTTCCAACTGTGTGCCAGAATCTGTTTGTTTTTTTTTTTTTTTTTTTCCTGAGTGAATCAGGAATAAAGGTAATCTTAACTCCACTGGACTGGGGTAGCCTGAGTGTTTTGTTTCAGTAGCTTCTTTATCATTACAGTGGCGCTCACATCTGTGTTTTTGGAGTGTTAGCTCTTCGGAAGATAATGTAATAGTTTTAGTAAAAAAATAATTTGTGTGGGGAGTATTTGAGTACAGCCAGATTTTTTTCTCCCTTTTTTTTCTTGCCATTTCTTTGGGCTTTCAGGGTCCCCATGAACCCTAAGTACATCTTTCAGTCACTTGTAACTCCCAGTTTTCTGCAGTTTTTTTACCTATTATGCATAACATGCAGCTGCATATGTGCGACTTTCTGTCTATATGTGTGTATGGAGTGGTATTGCCTTGAGGCAGCTGGCAAGCTGGTAGAGGGGAGCATGTTTGTGCACACACACACACTGCCAGCTGCTACCCACAGCATCAAATTGGTGTAGTCCTCATGTATTGCAAATATTCCAGAAATGAGTGTCTTTGTTTTAGGTTGTGCTACCTGTGCCGCTCCTTGATGCGCATCCTTTATCCAAAGTGGGTGTGGGGGAGGTGAATCCGGCATGGCAGTTTCACCCCAGTCCCAGAGAGAGAAGAACTTTAAGTCTGTGATATTTCCTTTCCCACCCAGGGAGAAATATTCCCATGCTGAGGTCAGTGCTAATGGAAGCCTTTCACACAAGAGCAGCAGGAGCAAGCACCCGTACGGCTCCCCAGGTAGCGGCCTTGCCTTTCAGACAGCGTCAGATTGCAGGCATGGCTTAATGCAGTCACTGCTTATCCACCAGCCCCGAACTGAGGATGAGTGTATTTCCCCTTCGCACTCTGGGTCTGGGATGCTGGGTTAAAATATTATTACTTCCTCCTAAGAGTAATAAAGATCGTATAACTGTGTCATGTGTTATCTGGCTGTTTGTGGTGGTGGGTTTCCACTGGATACAATACCTTTGGATCATCTCCTCCTTTTGGAAAAGGCAGTCACACCTCAAATCTCAATTTCTTTTTGTTTTTAAGGGCAAGAGGAGGAGGAGAAGAGTGTAAATGCAGTGGTCTGTACCCAGATCATTCCCAGCTGCACCAGTAAGGCAGAGTCCCTGGCTGGCTGAGCTGAGCTGGAGCTGACGCCCTGCTTCCCATGAAGTGAGCCAGAGTAAAATTACCTGGTGAATGTGGGCTAAAAGCAATCAAAAAGCTCTGATCTGAGCCAACATTGCAAGCATGGAGGCAAATATCAGGCTTTTCTGTGGGTTTTTTGTGTGTCAAAGTATGTTGTGGTGGAGCAAAAAGCATCAGACCAGGATGAATATTTGGTTGGAAAAGCAGTGTCGTTGCTCTTAGTCAATTGTTGCACATAAGAAAACCCCTTTTGGGGGATCCATATTGAACAAGCCTAGAAAGAGTCAGCCCACAGTTGCAAGAAGGTGTATGTCAGAGGGAAAATATTAGCATGAATCAATATATTTCTCTTATAAACTATGATTCTTCTGAAGTCTGCTTAATTGAACACCTACAGGCCCCTTTTTAAAAGGCACGCACCTGCTTTGCGTGTATATATCCTAGCACTTAAGAACTCAATTTTAGTACAGCTGTATGAACCATACAAGAACATGTATTTCTGACTTTAACAAAGTAATACAACCAGCATTATGTCAGTTTTAATTGATGATGCCTCTTCCCTGCTGTTGCAAAGAGAGTAGCCTAATTAGAGAGGCAGTAACAACGTACTGTGGTCAACTTTTCCTGACAGTGTCAGGCAAAGGTAACTAAATCCATGTCATCGGTTTCTTCTTTGGCAAAAACACCTCAGCCTTTATAGTGAGCCAAGTTTTCTGAACGCAGAGATAATCAAAACCAAGACACTTGAAGAAAGGCCAGAAGTTGCTTGTGTATGGGCTTGATTATGTTACAAAACACTGATTTATCCATTTTAATTATTGACTTTATAATAAAGGCACTGTTCAGAAATTTTGACTAATTACATTCATTTTCAATTCCCATTTCTTTTAATCAGTTATGACTCACTTGATTTGTTATCTTACACTTCATTATTAAAGACAGTTAGCTATTAGAAATTGCCAGTGCACTTTGTGTAACCTCCCCTTCCCTGCACCCCGCATGCAAATAAAAGAGAAGGTGCTATTATTGAAAGGTCAGAGATGGGGTCCGTTCAGTTGGCCTTCGTTATCAGAGACAACATGGCGTGGGTAAAGGCAGCATCAAAACAGGGGAGATGCTAAATGTTTGGAGTCTGCAAACCTTCAAGAGTGTTAAACCCCTACATGGACATGTTTGGTCTGGTCTCGAGTGATTTTTCCATCAGTACAGTTGATCCTGGTTCCTCTTGGAGGAAGGATAAGCTGCCATAATATGTGTTCATCTGACTGGAAACTGACTTCATTCCCTCAGTTGATTTGCCTTGACTTTCCTGAGAACCCCTGTAAAGACAAATCTTCAATTGCAGCAGTATTTCTCTCCTCTTAACCCACAAAATAATTGCTTCAGCTGAGATATGTCTGTTAGTTTTTTTGAAATGCTGACTTTTTAATAGCAGCTTTTTCTGAATTATGTCAGGCTTTCTATCTATACACTGTTTTCTTTTCTGCCTTGCAGTGGATTAGGAGAAGGTAGGCGTGTGATCTTTGGCCACACAAGATACTGTCTTAATTATTATCAGAAGTTTAGATTTTCATCATCCATGTCACGTTCTGTATGTTTAAGAGAAATTTAACTAGGAATTAATTCCCTTTGTGGTGGAAGGTATAAAATGTGGCCCAAGCAGTCCAAAGTGTGATGGTCTAAATTAATCTATCTCATCATTACAGGTAGCGTTGCTGATACACAGAGCTGCTGCGCGTTGTTCCACTGGCAACGGCTGCCCCTGGTTGGGAAGCAATAGCCCTGTTGTAGCCACGTTGACAGCATCAGCTGCGCGCTTTGAATGTCATACAACTGCCATGTCCATGCAGTGACAGGGAGATGGTATAAATGCATTAACCTTGATAGCAAAATGAGGCCATCAAGAGCACCTTGGGATGTGGAACTCACTAGGTTTTCCCTCTGGCTTGTACAATTTTACCTTCAGTTTCATTTTTCAGAGTACTGAATTTTATTGTAAGTACTGAAATAATGTTATTTGAAAGCAACAGTACTACCTGCCAATATAATTTACATAGATTAGGAGCAGCAACTATCAATTAGAAACACAAGTTTCTTGGTTTTTTTTTTTTTTAATCCTCACTTCAGGTTTAAAACATAATGCTATGAATGAGCTTCAGGGAAGTAATTTGTAAAGCATTTTTATGGCTCTCCTTTTTTAATCTGTAAGAGTGGGTAGATTATACAACTTTCACTACTCAAAGAGTCATATTTATAAAGGATCAAGGCATTAACTTTTTGTTCCCAAGAAGTTTAAATTGCACCTGGTTTGCAAATTTACAAAGCACCATGTAATACGTAAGACTAGCTCTAGATATCAGTGGGTGAGTATCGGTAGCGATTACACATTGTGCGTATAACTGAATGAGTTGAATGCTGATCTTGTATTGATTCTGAGTTCATGAATGCTGAAGATGGTTCTCCATGACACTGGTTTAAAATCTTCGATTAAAACATTTGGGCTCATTGTTTAAATAAAACATTGTTCTGGTAATCTGCAATTACTGAGTAAGCATTAGCAAAAATGGGAGAAAGCAGTGAGGTCACATAGCAAGTGATACCCAGTCACCATATGTATTTATTAGTGTCACCTATGAAATTTATGAGGCAAAGTAGTGCTGAAAGAATTTGCTGTCTTTCTAAGCAATGCTCATTTGAGGAATTGCCCAAGATAAATGGTTTTGGCTAATTGAATCATACACTTTCATAGTGTGCTACATATAAAACTAGACTAGGAAATAAATATAATTAAAGTAAACATGCCCTTCTAATTAGTAATTGTTTCTGCTGTTTTAAGCAAATTTCAGTGGCACAAAGTAGCTGTTCCAGTGTAAACCTAATAATGGAGGCTGTAATAACAGGTGTAAATTAACACAATGGAAAACATTTACAGTGTAACATTCTAAATTAAAAATGACATTAACAAGTCTGATTTTTAAAAAGCTGTGTAATTAACATTTATTCAACCCCTGACAAATTAGTGCAATACAAATACTAGATTATTTTATTTATAGGTTATAACATTTTTCATGCTTTATTTTTGTTAAACAGTAAATGGAGCAAATGTGATTCATTTTTCCAAGAACATGTCATATAAGGCCAACGACAAAGGAAAGGCAAAGAAAGAGAGAAAGCAAAGATATTTACCCAAAGGCATTCTTTTTGTAAATGATGTGCAGGATTGTTTGAATACTTAACAATATCACCCCAGTCAGTGTTCTTCGTTATATATGCTCAGAAATAAAACATTGAAGATGGTTTAAGTTTGGAGGAATGCAAGTACAAACAGAATAATATCTATTGTGCAATAAAATACTTTGATTCCCCCAAGTGCATCCTCAAAAAAACATAATGTACTGCTAAGTGCTTAGCATTGATGTTTGTCTCTACAAATAAATATTGCCAGCAGTATTTTCTTTTTATGATGGCACCTAATAGAATGCCATGAACAGGTAAGCAGAAAAATCCAAGCCAGTACAAAAAAAGAATAAAGGTTTACCTTAATTTGTGACAAACTATGCCGTAACTTTCACAGCATACAAAATGTCACACAAGATCCCAAAATACGGTATGTATATCTGCCCCATACAGACAACTTGTTTTCCTCTTTCTTGGTTTTTTTTTTTTCAAACCTGTAAAAGCAAAAAAAGTTTTCTGGTGGGGCATAGGGGGAGTTGTAATTTTTTTTTCAGCTTGCCTATCAAAGGAAATCAACATGGTTTAATTTATTTTTAGTACAATGTCTTCTGATGTGTCATAAATAGCAACACATGGTAGAAGAATTCAAATATCATGACTTCCTAAAGTCTGAAAGTGAATTTGTTAGACTGTATTCACCTCATGGTTGCAAACTCTGAGATGAAATGAAAAAGTAGTCTTTTCAGTATACAGTCTACAGTAAACTTAAGCTTCAGGACTCAGCTTTTCAGGAGGTTAGCTTCTGACCATTTGTGGTTTTCAACCTGCGTGTCCGAAAAGTCCACATTGATGAAAATCTTCCTAAGTTGGCTCTGAATGGCTGATGCTTAGTGTTTGGCTTTATATATATATATATATACACACACACACACACACAATTGGGAATTATTAAGATCTTATCACATTCTTATGTGGAATAAATTAAAATAGCACCCTTTCCATGAGTAGGGTTATGCCAGTCACATCACCTGAAGATGTTAGGAGCCTGAGTTTGGTGAGTGAGAGTGCAGTTGTGATGTTTGGTCACAAACTCATCTTGCTGGCTCATTGCCTTTCCTGCTGTTGTAAAATAGGATTCAGATCTTTTGTGCACCAAAGATTTTGAAGGCTCAAAAGTAAATTTCTAATAACAAACATAAGCTGTCATAAATAACACTCCTTCTGGAATATTTAGTGTCAGAGTTTGTTTTAAGCTATTCATCACCAATGCAAGATATTTTAGAAAAGCTCTATTTGTTTTTGGCATGTCTCCTTTTGTGTGCCCTGCGTGTCTGTAGCAGCTAAGCGTCGTTCATTTGGAGATGGTGGAAAAGATGTTTCTGCTCTCATATCTTACAGATCAGATTCTGAATTCAGTGAAGAAAGGAAAATTTCTCTGTCCTTTAGCCCATATATAAAAAAACTGCAAGCAAAAAAACTATTCCAAATGCTGGCTGCATTCCATCTTTCAGCTCTATGGCAGGAGAAGCCCACCTAGGCCAGCCTGACAGATGAGAGTCTAGCCTTTATAGCACATATGAGTCCCTCAAGATTTTGGAGCAGCTGCATAGGGACTTCTATAGGTCTCTAGCCCAGAAGTAATCTGTGTTTGATGTATGTTCCTCCTGGAAAAGTTCTTCATGGTTAGGGAGAACTAGTCTTACTTTGGTAAGTGCTAACAGGCAGGTACTTGCGGAGGAGAGTACAATAGTGTAAGGAGGCACTGTTGCTCATCTGGAAGGAGGGAAGGGACTTGTGCTGTTGAATGGATGAAGATTTCCTATTCTTGTTTATATTGTATATTAAACCTGGCTGAGAAGGAACCAACTTAACAATAACTGTCCGCTGGTGGGGACAGGGTCAGGAGGAGGACTGACCAACCTGTTCTGAAATAAGGAAGCCATGAAGGAGGCTGTGGAGTAGATAGCCAGCACCTTCCAGCCCTTCCTTTTTAAGTCAGATAGCATTTATAAAATCATATCTAAATCTCCTCTGCTGCAAATTAAGTTGCATGACCTAGCAGACAGAGAACACAATTCATCATTGTCTGCTCTGCAACAGGTTTTTATAGGTGGGAAGATCATTATCATCTATGATTCTATGCGTCTCCCAGTCTTCTCTTTTCTAAACCAGACAAACCCAATTTGTCCTTTTTCATACCTCACTCCTTTATCCATCTGTCTCTTCCCTAGGCCAGTGTGTGCATTTTCTCTGTGCCCAGCTGCAGGTCAGTTTGGGATGAAGTTTGTTATCAAAAATGCATGGGCAACAGGAATAGAGTGAAAGGAAGACCTGGAGGATAGGAGATATTCTGTGTGCTTGGGTTGCTAAAATGGGACCCAAATGGAATCATTCATTTGTTTTTTCTGCCACAGGATACTTTCTGGGTCATATTGCTATCTCAAACGGAGCTCGTCACCCAGTGTGCAATAGGTCAATCTCACACACAGAGACGAGATATCAGTTTATTTCAAAATTGCACAAAGTCAGGCACTAGGTGGATTTCCACAAAGCTAGTGCACCACACAAAGGAATTACAATGTATTTATCTTGTTACATGATTTGTAAAAACCCACCTACATTTACACTCCTTGGTTAGTAATTACCATTCCATCTGCTATTGGTCAGTTGTATTTAAATTAGCCTCACTTGCTGTGTAAATCGGCACACATGCTCCTTACAGGTGTGGGGGGCAAGTTTTCTTGGTCTTGCTTGCATTGAGTCGGTGGTCATGATTTCCCTCTGCCGCCTTTACCTTTCCCCCAGGTACTGCAGATTCTTGCTGCCTTCATGGTCCTTGGACAATCATCAAGCTTTCGATGCCTTCTGGGGCGGGATGTTTCCTTTTCCTCAGTCTTTCAGTTCTTCTCAAAGGGTATAGTCGCTAGTAGGGTATGCCTTGTTTATACAAAGTAACTTTGCTAGCTCAAGCCAGATTCTGTCTCACAAGATATCCGTTGTCCTTGCCTAATGGAAAATTTCATAAAAACTGTTGTATATCAATACCAGGTTCAAGGAACCTACTGCCTTATACCTCCTCCCAAAGACCAATCTCATTTTTAGATCGCTGTTGCATTTTAGCTGTGAATTTCACATGGCTTTGAAGCTGCATCACAGAGAGATTGCTCCTCCTTGCAAGCTTTTGTGACAATGGACATCAAATAGGCTACACAATACGATGGTTCCCATGTGGGAAGTAGGAGGCTGTTGATCTTATAAAGCACTTTCCAAGAATCAGCTGACTTTAGAGGGTTATACATTTTTGCAAGCATTCAGGCAAAGTAGATTCTTTAAGGAGATGAAGTTCTGGAATTTCTGTTGTGTTTAATTTGGCCTCGGGGAGATACACTGAGCAGTAAGATTTTTCTGTCTTGTGTATATGTAGAATGAGATATGTTGTAAGATAGTAAACTCAGGCTTTTAAATTGTTAGAGAACAGATTAATTTGAAATTGATAAGTTTACATAATATTATCTCCAGCTTCATACTTATGTCTACCCAACTAGTCAATTCCTTTTAATGCATTATCCCTTTCATGGTTTCTTTCCTGAGATTCTAATAAAGCTTTCTTTTTCTTGCTTGTGGTGTGTCATTAGAGTCAAATTAGATAGGCTAGGTATTCCTATGTCAGGGACAGCAAAATGTTCTTTAGGATTACGTAAAAACTCAGAAATCTTTGGCAAACCTTTGTCATTGAGTTACTAAGATACTGTTTTGGTTCACAGCAAAATAGAACATGGGTATTACAATTATTGCAGTTTTCCAAGAAACAGTCCCAAATTTAAAATTGATCAAATTCACTGAGTTTACTTTCTTTTACTTCTATTAAAATCAATCACATGGAGTACCTTTACATAGATCTTTTGCTTTCCATTAGCTAGAAGGAAATAATTCTCTACCATTTCCTATGTTACTGAGAAGCTAAATCAGGATTCCTGCTTAGGGAAGTTTTAAGGAGGGCTAAATGTAGTAGCAGTTTTCCACTTAGCACGGCATGCTAGCAACAAAATATTCTCTTGCTGATAACAGCTTCTGCTTATTTTTTGCACTGGGATATTCCAGTTACCAAGTGTGAATTATACTGTGCTTTGTTTGGATTCAAATAAAAATCAAGTTCACCCACAGTGGTCTAGTTACGTGCTCTCTCCCACCCTCATCCACATCATTTTTTCCCCGCTGTGGGCCCATCCAGCAGGGTTGGGAGGGGGCAGCCGGCAGCTCTGTCACGTTTCTGTTCAGTGCTATTTCAGGTTTCTGCCAGTTGGTAACACTGGTGGAGTGATTCCACTGTTCCCTTGTGTTACAGCCCACTCCAGGAACACCACCTCCCCAGTGTGCAGAGATGTGCTGGCTTTCGGGGCGGGGGGAAAGAGCCATTTGATCTACCAGAGTCATCCTGTGTCTTTAAAATATTAAACATCTTCCAAATGTTACTTCTTAACAAGTATTTGCATTATCTACTGCGGGGGTTTTGGTTGTCATCACTTTTAAGACTAGAGGGCCTGAGAGCACGTGAGCGTCTAAATTCAAGCAACATGGTTAGGATTCTTGTAAGTGCTGGATTTTTAGCAGTGTGAACATGAGTTTCAGTGAATTTTATGGAGAATGGTAAGGGTGGAGCTTGTCTTGTGTTCAAAATCCCATCCATTCCAAGCCTGTCCCATCCCTAGAGGACTGTGGGATCATAGGCTGATAATTTGCCAATACAAAGATACAGGATGGATTTTTTTCTTCCATTGCAGAAGATCTCATATCTTAAGCATCACCATTTTTGTTGGCTTTTTCTAAACTGGAAAATCAGGTTAATTTCCTTGGTCCTTGTTCCCTCTCCGTTTTTTTTTTTTTTCTTTTAAATGTGTGTTGTAACTCCTTTCGGTTACATTCTATTACCCTAGTGAAACAGGAGAAAATGGACTTCAGGCATTTTTTATGCACAACCTGTCATAGAAGAATTTTAGTCCTTCTAAGTTGTTCCCATGAAACCAGCTTTAGTGGGCTTTCTGGGAGGACACACAAATTTGATGTTCTTGAACACTGGGATGAGAGATGGTCAAACCTTGAACCATTTAAGAAATTTGCAGGAAAAGTGATTCAGAGATTTCTAAGCTTCCTAGTATAATAAAAGGGCATCTTTGCTACGGAAGATTCAAATAGAAATATTGTAGACATCTCCCAAACCCTTGCTTTTAGAATAATACATACAATTTAGATCCCTGCTCACGCTTTTACAACAATATATAGAATTTAGATACCTCTTAGCACTTTCAAAATTAAACACTGAATAATTTTACACCTTACACTATACAGGTAAATGATACCCTTATAATTTACTGTGACACAAATATGCATTTATGAACTCAGCCTTCGAATAAAGTATACAGTAAAAATAAAACATTTCTCCCATATAAGTTTTTGTTTTTGTTGTTGCTCAAGCTAAAATTTGCTGAGAAAAAGTCAGGGCGAGGCAGCTGTTAGAGACTGAGGTGATGATGTATCCAACTTCATCAGGTCACTCTCTTCCCCACTTTGGACCGGAAGCAGGCTGATACCCCCAACAGACAGCATCTGCCTCTCTGGCACCATCCCTGCACCGGCATCTCTGGAACGGCTTCGGCGTCTATCACAACCATTAAAGCTTCTGGGTAATCTTTTGTCATTTTAATGTCATTTTCTTCAGATTTGGAAATATTTTAAGACATTTTAACCTACTTGAAAGTGGGGCACTTAAACAGTCATGCTGTTTCTGCAAGTTAAAATACCGGAGCTTATTTTGTGCCTTATTATGTTTAGGGTTTTGTATTCCCAACGTGTTACATTTTGGTTTGGATTTGTGGCATGGCCATGTCACCACCACTCTTCTTAAGCAGAAGCAGAATGTTTGAGAGAGGCACAAACAAAAAAAAAAAAGAGTATTATTTTGTTTCAAATGGTTGGGTTTTTTTTTTTTTTCTGTAATAAGAGATAAAATACCTCACTTCCCATTGCATGTCACTTAAGGAAGGGAGTGCATGGGTGCTTCTCTGTGCAGCTCTGAAGGTGGGCAGCCTGGGTTATGGGATGGTCGTCTTCGTAAGCAGAATGAGTTGAGACTAGCACGTGTAAGAAGCTTATGTGAATTACACAAGTCATAGGGCATACAAGTTTTAACTTTTTCATTGTTTTAACATATATGCATTTTTATTCATGTATAAACATAAATTGCTCTTTTAAGCATGAGTATACTGGCTTTGGGTAACTCCTTTTCCTAATTTTGATGATGTATCTCTTTGGGCTAAATGTCAAAATATGGCAGAGCCACTCAGGGCAAGCAAGCAGGTTATAATGAAAAAGAAACTAAAAGTCATACGGTTTCTGTGTGCTGTACGCTTCTCTCATACAGATCCCAAGGATATGTGGTGATAAAATTAACTGATCAAGCATAAACCTCAGGTCCAGTTTACGTTCTCTGTTTTCAGAAGGAAGAATGGAAGAAATTTGCATTTTGTTGTAGTTTAAATGTATACAATCTCTTTTAGAGAGGCTAGCTATCTGTATGGTACAATGCAATATGTTTGGCTAGTACTAGTTCTTGTGAAAGGAGAGTGAAACATTCTCTATATAAGCATTTTTTCACTGTTTGTAGCTTAAAGTTTGTATATAAACCACAACTTACTTAGATTCTTGAACTTTTATTTCTTACAGTGGTCCTTTTTGTTCTGTGAAAGCAAGCTGTCTACATAGGTGCCAGGTAGATAAATTGATTTATATTTAGGTTTATATATATATTTTTATGTAAATATATATATATATAAAATTCAATTTTCTATTGTTCTGCCTCAGTTGAGTGTCATGAAGATGGAACCTCGTAATTCCCCTTGGTAAGAGTTTATGCTTACGGACTCTGATACAAACAAATAAACTAATGCTAAAAACAGTCACTATTTCTTCGTATAGTGAGCTACATTTCAGGTTTTCATATAAGCAAAAGCACAGATTTTAGTGGATTTATTACTTGGGCATTTAAAGTGGCTGATTCTTTTTGCATCTGTACAGCTGGCATAGGGTTTAACTACTTCAGTTGTTTTCCCTGCATGTGCAATTATTAACATCATCCAAATTTATTTTTATCATAGAGACATGCTAACATACATCTGTCTAAAACTCAATTCAGCCTTACCTGTATGTAGTGATGGCTCCTCTGAAATATATAAAATGCTATAATAAGCTCTCCATCTATTCTTGTTCTATAGAACAAGGGGCAATGATTTTAAACTAAAAGAGGATGGATTTAGACTATACATAAGGAAAAAAAATTTCCAGTGAGGGTGGTGGAACACTGGAACAGGTTGCCCAGAGAGATGGTGGATGCCCCACCCCTGGAAACATTCAAGGCCAGGTTGGATGGGGCTCTGAACAACCTGATCTGGTTGGAGATGTCCCTGCTACTTGCAGGGGGGTTGGACTAGGTGGCCTTTAAAGGTCCCTTCCAACCCAAACTATTCTGTGATTCTATGATTCTATGATTCTATTTCTGCAGAACCCAAATGCAGTGACTGTTCGCTGAACATCCCAAGAACTGATTTTCTGCAAATGCATAAAATCTGATGACTTATGCACTGACTTGTTCATAATTTTTTTTTTTTCACACTGGGGCTGTTGTGTGGTTTCCATGATGCTGTAAATCACGATTAAAGACATAAAAAAGATTGTCGCCCAAGATCCATTTTAAGCCAAGTGAAACATAATACAATGTAAAATTTACATCATTTTCTTGATTAACCCTGATGAACCTTCAGTCATTATCCATTATAGTAAGAGTGAATTGGAAATGTTGCTTTGTTAATAAAATATGTATAGACATTTTCATGAGTCATAGATTTGATGGTTACTAACAGCTGACACATTCACAATGAAATACTGTACTTTGGCTTTGCATGCAAGTACAATACTACATAAAGCTGCAGTCCTCTGTCCTGTACTTCAGTGCTGTATTTTGGTGCCTTTTGGACATCAGATAACTTTGAATGTTGATCTAAAATCCAGTGCACAGAATATAAATACAGGCAAGAGTTTTCACAACCTTTACATTTAGGTACTGAATCTGTGCGTGCCTCTCCCTCACATTTCGTAGGGATTGTTAGTGGCGCCAAAATCCTTTAGCAACTTAAATTAAAACTATGTATCTTTGTCATCCATGGAAGTCTGTAAAGTTTTGCTCCTTTTGCTACTGGGCCAGGAATGTTTTTTTTTAATAGACACTGCTATTATCTCTGTAGTAGCAAAGTGCTCTTAGATCTGGCCTTAATGATTCATTACAGTCTTTGCTTTTGCTGCTTTAAGTCAAGTTGCACCAGGGTGAATTGTATGATTCTTCTACCAGTTACAGAACTTTCAGCATACTTCTCAATCCTGCAATTAGCTGCAATTAACTGTGGGTAGATGGATGTCGTGGTTTTGTTAGTAAGGGGGGGCCTAAGGTGGTAGCTTCTGTAGGAAACTGCTAGAAATCGCTCCCCTTTCTTCAGTGGACTCGGCCGGGCCTAGGGCGGACCTGCTGCTGGCCAAGGCCGAGCCGATTGGTAGCAGAATGTCTCGTGATAACGCCTCTGCGATAACGTATTTAAGAATGGGAAAACAGAAAAAAAGAGAGAGGAGAGAAGATGTGAAGAAGCTGAGCGGGGGCAGAGGCGCAGAGGGGGAGGTGCAGGCCTCATGGGCCTTGCAGGCCTCACCCTCTGGCCTCTCGCCAGGCAGCCGACTGGGCCCGACTCGGTCCGGCCCAGCTGCAAGAAGTGGAGAGGAGATGAGAAGTGAATGAGATGTAAAAAGGATCCTGAGAGACATCTACCAGCCTGTTGTGAGGAACGGCTGCAGACGCCAAGGTCAGTTCAGAAGGAGGGGGAGGAGTAATGCGGCTCCTGGCCAAGATTCCCCTGCAGCCTGTGGTGACGACCATGGTGGAGCAGGTTGTCCCCCTGCAGCCCATGGAGGTCCACGGAGGAGCAGAGATCCACTTGGAGCCCGTGAAGGACCCCATACCGGGGGAGGTGGATGCCTGAAGGCAGCTGTGGCCCGTGGAGGGCCCGCTGGGACAGCTGTTCTGGAGAGACTGCACCCGTGGAAGAGATGACCCACGCCGGAGCAGTTCCACAAAGGACTGTGGCCTGTGGGAGGGACCCCACAATGGAGCAGGGGAGGAATGTGAGGAGTTCTTCCCCCGACCATGAAGCAGCGGCGTAAAACAACATATGATGAACTGACTGCAACCCCCATTCCCTCTTCCCCCCTGTGCCGCTCGGGGGGGGAAGGTAGTAGAGATAATGTTAAGCTTGGGAAGAGGGAGGGGTGGATGGAGGTTATCTTGTTCCCTGTCTCATTACCCTGCTGTTTGTAGTAATAAATGAATAGTTTTCCCCAAGTCGAGTCTGTTTTGCCCGTGACGGTAACTTTAAGGATTTCTCCCTGTCCTTATCTCAAACCTCGAGCCGTTTTTCCTTATATTTTCTCTCCCTGTTCTCTCGGAAGGTGGGGGGAGTGAGAGAGAGACTGCGTAGTCTGGTCCGATCGGGGCTGAACTACGACAATGGATCGCTGTTCAGAGCCCTATGGAAAGGAGAGGCTATTTAAGCTGCTAGAGAAAAATGGGAGCAAGGAGGTGTTGTTTTTTTTTTCTGAAAAAGACCTTTTTTCAAGAAAAAAAATCATAGAGGCAAAACATAATTTTTCGCTATTTTCAGGATATTTGTTTTCAATTTTTTACTACTGAAACCAGCACTGAAGATCTTTATTGACTCAAATCCATTTTTGAGCAAACACATCAATAAGAAACTGAACAAACATTTTTAATAAAGTATTAAAAAATTGCTGCAAAATGTCAAATTGATTTTAAAAGGCCAGATTTTTTTTTTTATTACATTTACATTATCCGGAACATCTCTAGAAATCATGCAATGATAGGAGTAAATTCAGTTTATTGCAAGATTCAGTCTGTAAACTCTTCAGGACACACCCTAAGACTATATGAATAGTTTGCCTGTGTGTGCACATCCTCTGCAGAGATGAGCCGGATGGCTGATCAAAAAAAAAAAAAACCCCATATCATTTTTGAGTAATTGTGACTGTAAAGAGCCCAAAGAAGAAGTTTCAAGAAAAAAAAAAAACAAAACCACACAGGCTTGGCAGATGATGACTGGAACAGTTTCCTGAGTATAAGGATGCCATGGAAAGCAGAAATCATTGTGGAGAAAAAGAGACAAGTGGGGCGTTGTGTCTGACATCTCTGGCAGGGAAGCAGTGTAAGAAGAAACTGGATCAGATACTGGCATCACCCAGTTAGGTAAGACCTGGCGTAGCAGTCCAGGGAATTTGTCAGCGTTAGGTTAGGCAGAAAAAAAAGATTCCTTATTGATCCCCTTGGCTGTTCTGTTTTTGAATTGCAACATAAAAATAACATTAACAAAATCAAATGAAAGGGCTTCACCACGCTTTGTCTGGTTTGTGCACTTAAGTCTTGGTCTTTTTTTTTCTCTCCGCCTGGAAAATATGGATGAGGATACAAAAGGAATACTTCCCTCTATTGCATCTGCATTATCTGTTTCTCGACAGCGAAGATCTCCACTTAATTTCTGGAGGTTTTATATATAATTTGGGATTGTGGAGAAAAAGAAACACTCGTTCCAGATGTAAGATTATTAATAATGGTGCATTTGTAACTTGTGAATATACTTTCAAACAGTATATTGTTAAAGCAGTACAAAATTAAAAGTAATAGTAATGTTCTCTTTCTAGATTGGCTCAGTGTCATTAGATCTTTGCCTATTTTAGGTATTTTTTCTAGAAGTTTTAGAGTCATAAAAAGAGAGCACCAGCATTTTATATAAAAAAGAAAATAGTAAGGCATTGAATATAGAATTGCTCATTTATACCGAATGGTGAATTTTTGGATATCTGTGTATACTGTAGGTATGGACTGGTGGATTTTTATAATGTGATTAAGTTATTTTTCCTGAAATTAAAATAAAAGAATTAGAATTATATCTCAATTTCTATCATTGGGTAAAACTTCACTGAGGGAAGAAAATGTGCATGTTTTATCTGTAACAGTGCTGGAAGAGGTGCTTTTGTACAAGCAGATGTTGAACTAAATTAGATTTTTTTTTAATGTTCCTCTGTTGTCATGTTTACTGCTCTGACTCAACAACCTGGATCCCAGTCTCAACCACAGCCCTGGGTTTCCTCCGTATTTCACTACATATTTAAAATTCAGTCAAGTTGCCTGTAAAGCACTCTCATTTTGCGAACGTCAGATGTGAGTGCCTATAAAGTAATAACCGCACCCACATTTCGTCTTTCCGCGGTTCCTTCCGGTTGCCCAGCCTGAGTCCTCGGAAGACCTGCCTTGGACGCTCAGGTGCTGATTTTGCAGCTGTGATCTGTATATGTGCATTCGTTTGGTGGATGCGATGTATCTGCCTCTGAAAATATTGCTCCCCATTTTGGACTGGGAATTTCCAGGCAGATAATTAAAGCAATCTCGCACCTTCTAGCCTGCACCTGCCACCGCGCGAGCGGCCAGCCCAGCTCCGCTCTCCCTGATCATATTCGTGTTTGGACGGCAGTGTTTCATGGTTAATACAAATCATAAACAGGCTGTAAAAGCTGAAGTGGCAATGAATCCTAGCTTTAAAATTGCTGGAAGCTAAAGTTTTAAAACTGATACTGCAAAGTGAAAAATGAAATTTAACCGGGCATTTTGGTGAAGGAAAAATAATTTATTGGATGTAAGATGAAAAGCTGTGAGAGTAAACATCAATCTCATCTCAGACAGATGTCATTGATTGATGTTTGCTCTGCACTGCTGCCTGGAGGTAAACTCTTTGAAATAGCAAAGTAGGTACTTTATCTGTCTGTGGATAGGAGCACAGTTTGTTAAGTTACTGCTTTTTTGAGACCCTGCTACATCTTTATGTTCAATCAAAGTGAAAACAGTAAATCAGAGTAATTGCTTTACCCCACGGCATTCCTATTTGTAAATGGGGAAAAATACTGTAGAAATACTCAAATTAACTTCTGCTGTTTAAGCTAGATAAAAAGTCTAAAAAAAGTCAGTTGCAACCTAGGAAGGCATTTTATTGATTATGCCACTTTTTCATCAAAGGCAGCCCCTTTGTTATAATTGAACTGATAGTTCAGATGTCATTAGGGAAAACATTTAATGCTGGAAAATGTAAGGTTGCCCTCTCTAAGAGCTCCCCGTAACCCCTTATCAATTAGTTCCCAATCAGGCATTGTTTATGCTTAGCTGAAAATGGAACCAGTACCAAGAAATTGGCCAGGGAAAACCATGGACATGAACAGTGCAATAGAAAACAGGCATTAAATGATAGCACTTCCATGTTGAGCGCAGCAATTCAGCAAGCAAAATAACCTGAATTGTTGTAATTAAATTGTCAGAATTAAGACTGTTTTCTAAAAATGTTTGAGGCTATTGCCTTTACAAGGTCCCAGTCTGGTTAGTCCTTTTGTGTTTGGAAATATTGCAGAGACACAGGAATGATGGCACATTTGAATTCAGAATCCAGATTCCATTCTGAATTCAGTTTCTTAATCACTGTCCTGCATCAGGCTTGGACTGTTTTTTTTTTTTGTTGTGTCGTATAAGTTTTTCCCTGGAGTTACACTATTTTGCTACTTTGGTCTAAATGTGGTAATTCAGGGGAGAATTAGACTATTAAATATTTAAGCAAATGTCCTCAGTTCAGCCTGAAATTTAGTATATTGAGTTGTGTGTCAGATTACAATTTGTGGGGAAATGTTGAGAATAATCAGTAAACCATTTTAAAATTTATTTTCTTGAAATATTGCCTATTCTTTGTGGTTTTGAAGCAGTTCCAACTTTGTTCATGGTTCAGAAATGACCGTGTGCTAAAATTTAATTTCAGAGATGTATGTGTCCTCACAGAAAACTTGTTCACGGGTCCAGTTTTATTCTTGAAATGCAGGTATCTTGTAGTTGCTTATGGTGTGGGTTGTGTTTTGGGGTTTTTTTGTTTGTTTGTTTGAAACATGATCAGCTCTGTTCCTGCAGACCAGGAGATCTTCAGGGACTGCACCTGGCAGCCTGGGAATGGTATCACTTCCGTGACGCTGGGAGCGGCTGTTGTGGTCTGACGGCATTTTGTGTGGAGCCTCTTAATCTGATCATGGAAGAAGGGTCAATTTGGGCACAAATGAGGAAGTTGACAAAAATGGGGGAAATAAGCTCAGCTTTTGCAAATGGCACTTAGGGCTTTCCTTGCAAAAGCCTGCCAGGAGCCCGCGGGAACAGTGATTTTGCCAGGTTAAGAAATCAGTGCATGTTAGTGTGAGGTGTCCGCTTAGCTTTTGTTATTAATGTGTCTAGATTTCAGGTTTTGAAAATTTTGTGCGAAGTGGCTCAGGTAGCTGCTGAGGTGAAGGAGATCAACCTCTTGGGTCAAAAACATTAACTGCAAATAAACAAGCTACTCCCGCTAAATCTATATCAAAGTATTTGTGCGTGGGAGGTAGAACGAAGGTGGACAGGGGCAAGTATTGCAAAGCCCTCACCATTCAGAGCATAATGAACTAAATCTTTGGACTGGAAAATTATATTGGAAGGTCTGGAAAGGCAAAGGCAAGATTGCAGGGTACTCTAAATTATGATGAGTTCAGTGATTGTTGCCAGGTGTGTGTATACGTGTGGTGATGCCTTCCTCTGTTGTGCTGGTGGGGCAGCCTGAGTCACTGCCCCCTTCCTGTGCCAGAAAATAAAGTGAAGCAAGGCAAGGGGAGCACCAGCGACTTCACCTTCAATTTACCTACCCGCGTCTTTAACAGCCTCAAAGATGCCCGCTGTTACGAGGGTGGTGACCCCGTAGCAAAATAATGGTATCCTTCCTGAAGATCCCTTGATGATGTGGCAATTTAGTGGTTTCCGGAAAGGTCAAGCAGCATCATTAACGCACACCATACGTCTGTGAAGGTGTGTAATTCCTCAGTGAAGGTGCAGTGCTTTAGTCTATGGGCAAGGACATCTTTCTCTGAATGCAAAACTTGGGCGTTCCCTAAAACTGAAGGACACAAGAATATGTTGGTGCATTGTCTCCACCCAGTTCATCATGGAGATTAGATCTTTGTATTTAGTTGTTGCAAGTAGTGATGTCTGAGGGAGGTAAATTGAGTCAGAAATAGTGTGCTTTCAAAAAAAAAAAAGAAATAAAAGGAGACTCTTCAACACTTAAAACTTTAGGCTTTTTATATGATTGCTTTCAGCCTAGCCTGAGACTACATAATTTTTTGGACTTTGTAGGAGATTAAATCCAGTCCTAGGTTTTTCAGGTAAGGTTATTGCTCTGCTCCTAGGCTGTCCCCTGAGCCGTCTCTGTCTATTTCTAATTAAGGGCTGAAGGAAGCGGTTTCTTCTCATGTCAGGAGTAGCGTGAAGAAAGCTATGAACATTTCTGTCGATACTGTGGGGAGACTGGTGCTGCAGTTGCCCGCCCATCAGGCACCGGCATGCCTGGGCTCTCCTCTTCAGGCCGATCTCATGGGGAGAGATCAGCTCACCTAGCGCACAACCAGTGAGTGGGTAGCCATCAAGGCAATCTTCCAAAAGTTATCACAACAAATCAAAATGTACTAAACATACCTACTATGAGAAGTTTGGCAATCCATTGGAATTCTGATCTACGAAACACCCGAGAGTAAAATTATTCAGAAAAGAAGCAGAGAAGGTAGGGCTGCTGTGACCGTGTGGTGGTGATGGCGTGCTGAAAGCGCTTTGAGTCTGAGACACCGGTAGTTAGACATAATTCATTGGTAAGTCCAGTATGTCTTTTGGCAGATCCTAGGGCTGAGATAAATCAAAGTGTGGTTTTAAAGCAGTGTGCTAAATCTGAGATACAGTGTAATTTTTATAATACAACATTTATTCATATATAACTTTTGCAAGTGTTTGACTTGTTACTCATGCTTCGGTTCATGTCCTTTAAGCATGAATTTGAAACAGATGCAGCATTTTAAAAATAACAATATACCATTTAAAAGCTATGTAAATTCATTCTTTTGGAGTTTGACCTACACGAAGCAAGTATAAATGACACCGATTTTTGAGAGACAAATGGTTGCATGTTCTTTGGTTTCCAAGTCTTGCAAAACTCCTTCAACATTTTAGCCCATTCTAGGAAAACTCTTCATCAATAAACTTCATCAATATGCGAGTGCGTGTATAACACATATATATACATACCTCACCCACATACACACACATGCCCCAGTGAAGAAAAAATCTTGAGATTTTAATGAACTTGTTCTTCAAGGCTTAGCTATGGAAAAGACACACGTTATAAATGATTAAAAATGTACAAGTACATTTAGGATGGTTTTAAATGACAAATTAAAAAAAAAAGAAAAGGAAAAAAAATATTAAAAAGAATAATTTTCCGTTAACTGAAGTGTTTATGATAAAGACAGCTATAGCAGTTGGCAGCATTCTGCTCAGACCAAAATAAATAAATACATGTGGTGACATACATTCAAGGAAATGTGATTGTTGCAGTGTTCATGCAAATAAGGAGCAGCCTCGCAAATGCCAGAGATTTTGCCATCTGGTATTACCAAAAGAACACAACTCTCAACTTGCAGCTCTTCCTGACTTTCTGTTTATAGGTGGCATATTAGGCATTGTCACATGGTTTTGCCATTCCCATAATAATTCTAAATTATTGCAGGTTGTGCATGGAATTGCCAACAGTGGACTTCTCATTCAGGAAGGGCGTTCAGAGATCTGGAGAGCTGTATGTCTCCATCAAATATGTTTCCATCAAATAAAGGCATAAAAATGTCCTTCCACTTTATGAGTATCACACCAGTGCATTTTTAAATTTGCATGAGGCCTAGTGAAGAATGTTGTGCTTGTTTACTTCCTAGAAACCGGGTAGAGATCAGGATTATAATTAATCTTAGGGGAGCTGCCCATCTCTGTCTCACTGCAGACTGGAGTCCAAATGCAAAGTATCTCAAAGAGTCAAGAGACTCTGAATGGGAAAACGTGGCTGAGGATGCAGTTGCGGATCCCTGCAACTCCAGGAAAACCCAGCCCAACAGTGATTATTCAGGGTGGCAGAAAGTCTACTTTAGACACAGAGGTTGTTGTTACTGATGGGAGTCTGCTCAGAGAGCATGACGTAGTAAGCGAGGACCATTGCTCATGTAGCAGTAAGTGACAACTGCTCTGCCTCTGGCCTCAGCAGCATCTGCAGTGGCTGATCTCTGCTCACAGAGACCCCACAGGAAGGCCCTTGCTCTCCCCTTCTTCCTGGGGGAAGGCATTTTCCATGCCCAAAACTCTACCCCTACGATTGCTTCTTCATGACACTGCTTTTCAAAGAGAGGGTGTTGGTGTGAATAACATGCATTGCTCATGAAAAATACAGGATAAAACAACAAAAAAAAAGCTGTAAGTGGACTAAACAAACTGGTGGTTGGAAGTTGTCTCCAACCTGCTGTACTGAAACCCTGCATTTCACAATAAACTGCCGAGTCTGAGAGCCCCACTCAGCGTCTGATATCTGCCCTTAGATGCCCTCATACCCATCAGAAGGATACTTGGCCCTCAAGTCCAAGCTAACAGCATTAACAAGTAAATACCAGCGTTCATATCCATTTGGTGAGTGCTAAGGCATTGTTTTTTAAATATGAACAGCATCTACCATATCCTATGTATTTTCAGCTCTCTCAAGTCTGGAATTAGAATCAGATAGCTGTTGGCCTTTTTGCTGCCTTGCCTGAGGCGTACTAGGTAACGTCACGTGGGTAGCCGATGCAACATATGCTTTGCTAACTGGGAAGCTGGTTAGTGAGACAACCTTTTTTTTTTTTTTTATTAACACATGGTGCACTTAAATGACATTAATATATATTTCCACTTTACGGATTTACAGTGCCAGAAGAAAGGCATTAGCTGAGTTAAGCAAAATAGGCAATCAGCATACTCGTCACAGTGTCCTGAAATAACATTCAAAGCTTATTAGACACATTGGTTTCCTTTGTGAGGCGAGTAAAACATAACAGACTGACATGTGCAAACCGGTGTTATTGTCGGGGAAATTTGGGGAAAACATTTTCTAGTTTATATTGTCATGCATTAAATTAGAATTCTGAAAAAAAAGTTAATTTTTATTCTGGATGTCTATATGGAGACAGACTAGTTCATTTCTAAAAATTAATACTGTCGTGTAATGCAGTGGTTTTGTTCTCTCCAAGAACACTCTACCAGCCATACATACACTGTCGTGCCAGTATTCATTTATTTAGGCTGTGAAGTTGTGATAGTGTCAAATCCATCAGAGAGAGGAATTGTTTCAGTAGTAGTTTCACCACTTGGCTGATTAACAGAGATCAGAAGAAGCAGCCTAACTGTGGAAACCACTACAGCATGTAGTTTTAACAGCTCTTTAGGGAGCTAGTTAATGAAAGAATCACTACAGAAACACATCCGTGTGAAAAAAGGAGCATTCTCATACAACACTCAGAGGATATGTCATAAGTGGAAATATGTTCATAATTTCTATTTACTCATAGCTGTAATTACCATCTGCCTTAAGAGTACTTTCAGTCTTTGTCAAAGTTGCTTAGATATTTCCTTTGTCACATTTCAAGCAGAGAAGTTCTGCACAGACTAGATCCTGCGCTGTGATTTCTTTTTTCTTCTTCTGTAAGAATTTAATTATCTGTTCTCTGTATGAAGAAAGCACCAGCATTCCCAGAGACCTGAGCCTCCCCAGCCTGCTTGGACTGGCATTCATCTGATTCATCTTCTTGCTTATTTTTGCCATCTGTCTGCAAAACAGAGTTCTTCACTTTTAAATTCATGCTGGTTTATATGTTGTCCGATAATTTTTAACTCTTAAAAAGCTGTTCCTCTTTTTGCTGCAGTGTCTACGAGCCGGATAGAAACGTGCTGCGAAGGAAAGAATGGGAGAGGAGAAATCAGGAGGCTCAGCAGGAGGACAGCACATTTAACACAAGTTACTCCCTCTTCAGCGAACCGTACAAGGTAGATGCTTCCCAGCTGGGTGGCTCTTTATTTATTTATTTACACCACAGTACAAAACCGCAGCCTGCAGAAGGTATTGTCCAGGTTTCAGCACCTTCCCACAAGTGCTAGCCTCACAATTTGCAAAGAACATTTACAGTTCTTTGAGAATTGGATTTTTATATATATATATATATATAAAAATATATATGAAAGCCTCTTATAATGTTCAGCAGCACACAAGAGTGAAATAAATTAGAAATGTCGTAACGATATTTGAGATGGAATTAAAGCTGGGAGGTGAAGGTGACGGTGCCCTGTTTTTGCAACACTTAGAAGAAAACAATTGTGTTAGAATTGTGTGTGAAGGTCAAGCGATACAGTAAACATTGTGCTCTGACCAAGGTTAATGCAATGAAATATCTTGGTGTTTGCTTTTTTTTTTTTTCTATAAGCATTGCCAACAATATTTGTCTGCTAGACATGTTTTACCCTCACCAAAGGCAGAAGTAATTTATGAGTCTCAACTCCCTGTTTTATCCCTTATGGTAACAGTAGTGTGATGAGGCACAACCGTCTCTTCTCACCTCCTGTTCAAAGGGTCAGGCAGGATCTTCTGCACTTAACTGCTGCCTCCAGAAGCCTACAAACCAAACCCTTGCAAACATGACCAGAGAGCAGTATCTCAGGGGGCTGCTCCTCTCTCCCAGCTAACCTAGCAACTTTGCCTCAAAGCATCCAAGCGTCATTGTGTATTGTCTACTGTGCCCTTCCAGTTATGCCCAAGTTACTGTTACAGCCACCCCATTGTGAAGCCTTTCGCTCCACGCAGCACCACTTTTCCTTGATGCTTTGGGTGCTTTAGTGCCTCTTTCGAGGAGTCCTACTTGGGACCTGGCACTTGACTTCTGCACCTGTCTTTTATGCTTCCGTGTTTCTGCCTGTGCTCCAGGGTCAGCTTTTAGCTTGCTGTTCTTCCAGATTGTTCTTTGTTTCTAGTCCCTAATAAAAAAGAAAGATCTACCACTTCCAAACCATGTCCCTTGATGGAAGACAGCTCTGTCTGCCTTGAAGCTGACCTCCAGCTGCCCAGATTTCAGATTCATTACAAAGGCATTTAGAAACCATGGCAAATGTCTTGAACTCCTCAAGGCTCTACTTCAAAAAGTCTTTAGTGAGATCAGTCAAGGGCTAATCCATGGAAAAAAGCCTGAAAAGCTTAAGTCAACTGTGTCTTGGCATTTTGTGAAGGCTCTGCTGCAGTGGCGACTTCATAATTTTACATTTGGTAGGTCCAGTCAAACAGACCCCTCACAAAAATGACCTGTCCTTTTGCTGGGTCTCTTATACTATTTTGTCTGTGGTACCTGAAGTTGGTAATAGTGAAGCTCAAATTGCTTATAAAAGTAGTATACTTGGAATATTTTATGCACTTTGATTATTCCCTGTCTGCCAGCGTACTGACTGTCATGGCACAGACTTCATGTATCATGAACCAATAGTTTCTGAGCTACGATGTCTGAAGGCACCTCTATGCAACCACAGTATAATTCCATCAACTTTAATAGGAGTGGATGAAAAATCATTGCCATCTCTCAAAGCAGAGAGGATACCGAGTGGGTATCCTATGGGGAGATCAGAATAATGGCTCCATCCATACTTCTTATCTTTAAACACTGTGTCCCTATTTTGGACAAGTGTGTAAAGAAGGTGCTGCAGAAATACATCCTACAGCTGGCTTTGTCAAGGAAACATGGAGAAAGGCAAAGCCCAGGACAGTGATATAACTCACTCGCAGCTCTGTTGGTGTGACAGTCACAGCTGCTTGGGATCACCACTCAATCTGACGTATTGGACGTCAAAACTTCAGCAGTGGCATACTCTAAGTGTCATGTCTACACTGGCAATGGACCATTGGACTCTCTGAACTCATCCAAGCATTTGTGAAGCTTCAATGTGGGGGTGCAGAGCTGTAGCTTGGGCCTTTTGATCTTATCATGGAGAGAGGCTAACTGCAAAAGAGGACACCTTTCTGCGAAAGCAAAACTGAAACCCACTCATACTATCTTTAATGTTCAAGTTTTAGATGTTTCTAGAGGGGAATGAAGTTACAGCAGATATTCACTGCAAGCTCTGATTAAATTCCATATTCCTCTGCACAGCTTGAGAAACATGAGCTAAAGCCAAAGGATTTGCTATTCAGAAGGCCGTATCTGAAAATCAAAGACAGACTGGAAATCTCTTAAATCTTATGTCCTCTCTCACCTTGACATGTATCACTACTCCTGTAACATCAGATTTTCTGAAAAATCCTGACTCTTTGGGTTGCCCCTTATCCTGTTCAAAGTATCCATAGCAACCCTTTATGAAGGATTACAGGAAATCCAGTATATTTTACTTAAAATGTCTTTTACAGAGGGTGAAAAAGTAGGAAATCCATTCTGGATATTTCCTGGACAGAATACCTTGTCTCATTAACCATATCAGCATTTTTAATGGAGAAAAAAATTCTGATGGCCTTCCCTGCAACCATCAGGTTTACTTTTAGAAGTGTTGGATCTTGCAGTCTTCAAATGCATGGATTCATCTTGCATTGCAGAAGAGTATCAGAGCACTGCAAGTTAGAAATGCTTGCACAGGATGCTTTTCCTACTCACTCATTTTGTGATCATGTTTTCCCTGTTTGGATGATTAAATAATGCCAGCAGTATTTCAGAGCCAATAACAGGGCAAACTTACATCTAAAGCTCATAACAAGTTACCTCAGATCCCACCTTCTTCCCAAGAGGATGCAGGTGAACTCTTTTGGATGAGGTCAACTCAACACAAAATCTTCTCACTTCAAGTTGTCCCCAGTTTATCCAGAAAGAATAAGCAACACCAAACAATTGTCAGCATGTGTGCAGGAAGGGAAACCTCATACACGTGCTGGCTGAATCAGACTGAGTGCAGGTCCAAGGGCAGATCTCCCTCCATAGAGGGAAGCTGGAAAAGTATCTCTCTACAGGGTATCTACATAAGGTGGAGGATCCACTGGAATTGTAGAAGAGATCCAATTTTATTTGAAGGCTTACAAACAAAAATGATGTCAGTTTTCCAGAGTAACTGATGTTGCTACATCTTTCATATTTTTAATGTAACTTTAAGGAGGTCTTCTCTACTCCCTTTGCTTTCTTCTTTGTCCTCTTTCTGTTTTCCTCTAAAACAGAGAGTCTTGAGATGAAAACTTGGCCTTCTGAAGCCAGTGGGAGTTTTCCAATCCAGACCCCATGTCTGGAAGAGAGAAAGGAGACCACCACTAGCTCATTACTGTCTTCCTCTGAAGACATAAAGCAAAGAACATGACACATCTGAATCTTGGCAGAGTTCAGAAAAATCTCTGTTGCGTAAATGCTAATGATACGCCCTTTTGCTTGCAGTGGCTTTTCAAAGCAAGAGTTTTCAATCTTTTCTAGTATATTTTATTTGCTTGGTTTTTTTTCTTTATGGAGCTTCTCCCTTTTCAGTCAGGAAGTAAATGGATTGTTTTAAAGACAAAGATTAATCTTAGAGGGGAGGGAGGGTGGCTGTGTTCCCCCTGCTGCACACAGCAACCAGTGAGCAATGTGAAGTATATGGGGGGTTCTCTTCACCATTTTTTTTTAAGAGGACAGTGCCCTGGAGCAAACATCCTGTCAGAGTATTTTCAAAGAAGGACAAAACCATCTATAGTTTTCCCCTTGTCCCACAAGCAGTTTTTAAGTCCCTTCAGAGTATTTATTTGGCTTAGGCTGGTGAGTTCGTTCAATGCTTACACTGGTTGTTGTGTGTCTTTCCAGATGCCATGTGAAAACTTAGGCAAGCAGAGAAGGAAATTGGGAATGCAGTGTTTTCGTTCATGGCTGAAGGAGTTTGCATTGGGCTATAGGAAAAGTTTTATCATGGTCAGATTTAATCCAAACCATTCTGTGTAGCTGCAATAATAAATTTTCTAGTTTCCAGGTAATATACTTTAACTACAGCATGATACCAGTGATAGATTTCTTTTTTTATATACTCTAAGGCCCTTTATAGCTTTTCCAGTTCAGGGTAGATTTAAGATGTTGACAAGTGTCTTCAGAGACAATAAGGATTTTTGATTTCATCCCTCGACGCCACTGCTGAATAAGGCAGTGCTACTTCATTAAGTATTTCAGCAGAAGCATGCAGGGAATTTTGTTTTTATTACGTTGACTGTTGCAGAACACTTGATTTTTGTTTTGCAGACTAACAAGGGGGATGAGCTCTCAAGCCGCATCCAGAATACCCTGGGCAACTATGATGAAATGAAAGACTTGTTAACTGATCGATCAAACCAGAGCCACCTTGTTGGGGTTCCAAAACCTGGGGTTCCTCAGACGTCTCTACCCAAGCCCGATGAACATCTTATCGCAGACTCGAGACCGCCGCCTCCTCCTCCCATTTCCAGCACTGCTTCTTCCACACCAGCAGCCCTGCCTGCCCAGCAGAGCAAAAGCGCCACAATGGGTTGGCAGAAGACCGGGCACAATGCTGCTTCGGAGGGCCAGCAGAGAGCCAGCAAGCATGGGCACCGGGCAGTGGAGTCACACAAAGGTGACTTCAAACTGGCGAACCAAAAATCCAGTCTGGAGAAACTAAAACGCTATGCATCGAGTCCCACCTCCTCCTCCTCTTCCTCCAACACTGCCCAGCAAAGTTCACTGAGGGCCACACTAGGAGAAAATGTCAACAGAGTGCAGCAACCGGCAAAGCTCAGTTGTAGCTCGGAAGGAGGAGCTGAAGCGCAAGATAGGCCAGCAAAACACGGTGGTGGGCACTGCGTCCAAAACTTCCCACCCTCTCTCGCTTCGAAGCCCAGTCTGGTTCAGCAGAAACCGACAGCTTATGTAAGGCCAATGGATGGTCAAGACCAGGCTCCTGATGAGTCTCCAAAGTTGAAGATACCAGCAGAGACAACCAAGTCATATAGGGGAGTGCCTTCTAGCAAGTCTGATTCGGCCAGGACCAAGTCAAAGATAGCCAAGTTCAGCATTCCTAAGCAAGAAGAGGTAAGTGTTTTTATGCTTTTTATGACATCTCACCTTGGATAGATGATGGTGACTTAGAACTGCAAATTGCATCTGGCTCTTTACATATTTTTAATATATTAGTTTGCACGTTTAATTTTTTTTTCTAATAACGTTGATATACTGTATTGCAAATATCATCTTCACAGTAATGTAAAGAGATCTCAACAGTGAAATGCCCACTATCTTCAGGACTACAACGTCTCTTACAATGGCACTAATGGTATATATTATTTCACTGACGTTTTTTCCTTACTGTCCATGTACAAACTCTGGATATTTTTAATTTTTTTTTTTTTTTGCTAGGCTTGGGTGTTACTTCTAACTGTTCATATTTCATTGGCTTGTTTCTCTTTGGCAATGATTAAATGAAGTGCTTGTGATCAGAAGTAGTTCTGCCATCCTCGATGTCAAAGTAGTTTCACAATCTAAATTAATTACTTAAACAGTATGAGACCTGTGGAATACATGAGAATATAGCCATGAAACTCTCCTTTTAGTTCATAGTATCTCTTTCTGTTTCAAACTCATTTTTAAGAAGACTGAGGTTTTCTTCCTGAGGAATCACCATCTGTAGAAACTCAGCCATGCTACAAGTACGAAAACGTGTCTGAAAAAGCTGCTAGACAACATTTTTGTTATCAGCAGTAGATGTGAAAGATTTCTACTTGGACTTATCTTATGTTAATTTATTTCACATTCCATTTATGCCTGTAGGACACCTTGCTTTACAACTTACACACTCCGTGATTTTCTGTTTAAGCTTTTTGGGTGGGGAAGAAATGGTTTGTTTTGGTAGAATGAAAGGTGATTTATTTTTTCTTGGGTGTATTCAGAGGCCTGTATGCCAATACAAAGATGGTCCCATCATCCTCTTGTGCAAATTGGTAGAGCTCCCATGTCTTAAACAATTTATAGTATTTATAGGACTAAACGACTTTATTTGGCTGAGTGACTGGGACTTTCTCAGAGCAGAGATATTGATTGTTTACTCTTATTTGAGAGCTGTGGTGTGTCTTGAAATGTTTTTAGTCTTAACATTTTCGTTTCTGGCATTGTTAAAGGAGAGGAAAAATCTAATTTTTAGTGGAATTCTCTGGCCTCTTAATGCCTGTTTTTCAGAAATGGAGCTGACTGTTGTATTCCCCCTTCAGTTCAGTTTGGGAAAGAAATCTCTCTGGAAGCAATTACTTCTCTCAGCTCTTTTAGGCATTATACCCATGTGGTTTTTCTCTAAGTTAAAGTTCCTTCAGTTCCAAACAACATGGAGTTGATATGTTGTACCTGAAAAGGAGTTGTTTTAGGCTCTTAAGCCAGATTTTATAAGCAAATTTAGCATTCACAGACGGCTGCAATTGTGCAGATAGATCAGGTAATGGCAGATACTAATATCCACTTAACTATTATTACCTATTTCAGACTTGTGCTTCTATCTGCAAGTGGGAAGCATTGTTAGAATTAAAGATGCCTGTGGCAATTGTCTGGATCTTTCAAATTTTCCCCCTTTACATGTATGCAATACTCTGAGGACTAGTTGGAAAGGAGTTTTGATAGGCAATCATTTGTTTGTCTGAAATTCAGGTTTTCCCATTTGCATTCCAAATTCGCCTATCTCAGGAAAGAAAGCTTTCATTCGTTGTAATCCATACTGATGTGTAAGGGTAAATTTATACAGCAGGTTCTAGACATGTAGAAGTGTTTGAGATTCCTTTAAACTAACCTGCCTACATACTCATGGTAATGCAGGCTATGCCAGGGGAGTGGACTGTAAGGTAACTACGAAAGTGTTCACCACCTTCTCACAGATTTTGTGGGGTGTGGTATATCTGAAACAGTATTTGATAGCGTAATATAAACATTTAGCTGAAGTTGAAGGAAGTGGAAAAAAAAATTGTCTGGTAGGTTAAAAAAAGAGTTAAGTGATTATAAAAAGTGATGGACGTATTACTCCAAAGAAAATAGTAGGTACTGTAAGTGTTGTTGGGATTTGGAACTTGAGCTAAGAAAGACAGTGTTTAGATGTCATGTTGGAGGGCTGAGAGTCCTGTTGATAGAAGTGCCCAGCTTTTTTTCCTTCATCCTGACATTTCCTTTGTTCTAACATTTTCCATCCCAGTGGCACAGGATTAAATTGGTAACTTGCTGGTATTGCTACAGGGAGAAGTATTGACCAAGACTGAAAATTTTTTTCAGTCAGTGTTTCCTAATCCACCCTCCCTTTAATTTTCAATCATACTTCTTTTTATTTCAAAATGTTTTTCCATTGTTTTTATTTGCATCATACATCTTCTGGTACAGTCTTGTAAGAATTTCCATGCATTTTTTAAATTTCTGCTTTGAAACTTGTAAAACTTCTCCTTTGCATCAAACGTTCACTGTCCCATATTAGGGACAGAGGTTTTAAGTTGCTCTCAGCACAAAAGCTGTCATGGTCCTGTGAACATTTGCAGGTGAAATTAGACCTCTCTTGTTCAGGGTGCAGCTAAAGGGGATGGCTGGGAAAGACCTTGTATCCCAAGTGGCCATGGGATGGCCAGAAGGGTAGAGGTGCCATATAGGATGATCAGGAGGGAAAGCAGGCTGACCAGTAAGCTAGAACAGTGTCTGGGAAACTGTATGGAAACAGAAATTAGAGTGGCAGAAAGTTGCTTAAGAGTAGCCATGAAAATATGGGAAGCAGGAGAGGGCCAGAGAGCTTCGGGACGGGGTATCTGGAGTGTAGGTGGTGGAATAATCTTGATGTCTGCTGAAATAAAAGGCATGTGGCTGAGATGGGCTAGGTGAGGCAGTCAGTGTACTCTGGGGTACAGAGTACAGGCAACATCATGAGGCTCATGGTCAGTTTGTTGTCCACCAGGACCCTCAGGTCCTTCTCTTCAGAACGGATTTCCAGGCAGTCAGCCCTCAGCCTATACTGCTGCTGGGATTATTCCTCCTCATATTCATGATTTTACATTTTCCTTTGTTGAACTTCTTGAGGTTCCTGTCAGCCCGTTTCTCCAGCCAGTCAAGGTCCCTCTGGATGGCAACATGACCCCTTGGTGTATTACCCACGCCTCCCAGTTTCATATCATGTCCAGGCTTGCTGAGCCTGCATTCTGCCCTATAATCCAGGTCATTAATGAAGATGTTAAACAGTATTGGCCCCAATATTGACTGTGAAGGTACGCCACTATTGACTGGCCTCCAACAGGACTTTGTGCCACTGATCACCACCCTCTGAACCACTTTTATAGCCTTTGCTTTCTGTCTGCGGGCCTAATTTTCCAGTTACACATTTTTTTTTTCTACTTTCAGCTCTTAAAATGTGTTCATGGTGATACCATGGTCCAAAACCTAGACTTTTCAACTTGGCCTAGACAAGTTTTGCAGCTGCTTAACTGAACTGAAAACTGAACTGCAGGAGGCTGTGAGGGAAAAAAAGAGGCAAGCAGGGGGAGCAAGATCATAGAATCATAGAATGGTTTGGGTTGGAAGGGACCTTTAAAGGTCATGTAGCCCAACTCCCCAGCAGTGAGCAGGGACATCTCCAACTAGATCAAGTTGCTCAGAGCCTCATCCAACCTGGCCTTGAATGTTTCCAGGGATGGGGCATCCACCACCTCTCCAGGCAACTCATTCTAGTGCTTCACCACCCTTGTTTTAAAAATTTTTTTCTTTATGTCTAGTCTAAATCTACCCTCTTTTAGTTTAAAACCATTACGCCTTGTCCTGTCACTACAGGCTCTGGTAAAAAGTCTGTCCCCATCTTTCTTATAAGTAAGCTCTTTAAGTACTGGAAGGCCTCAATAAGGTTTCCCCAGAGTCTTCTCTTCTCCAGCCTGAACAACCCCAACTCTCTCAGCCTTTCTTCATAGGAGAGGTGCTCCAGCCCTCTGATCATCTTTGTGGCCCTCCTCTGGACTAGTTCCAACAGGTCCATGTCCTTCTTATGTTAAGGGCTCCAGAGCTGCATGCAGTACTCCATGTGGGGTCTCATGAGAGTGGAGCAGAGGGAGAGAATCACCTCCCTTGACCTGCTGGCCATGCTTCTTTTGATGTAGCCCAGGATACAATTGGCCTTCTGGGCTGTGAGCACACACTGATGGCTCATGTCCAGCTTTTCATCCACCATTACCCTCAAGTCTTTCTCAACAGGGCTGCACTCAATCTCTTCATCCCCCAGCCTGTACTGACACTGGGGGTTGCCTGAATCCAGGTGCAGGACCTTGCACTTGGTCTTATTGAACCTCATGAGGTTCGCATGGACCCACTTCTCAAGCTTGCCCAGGTCCCTCTGGATGGCATCTCATCCCTCAGGCATGTCAACCGCGCCACTCAGCTTGGTGTCATCTGCAAATTTGCTGAGGGTGTGCTCGATCCCACTATGTCGTTGATGAAGATATTAAACAGTACTGGCCCCAATATGGACTCCTGAGGGACACCGCTTGTCACTGACCTCCATCTGGACATGGAGCCATTGACCACTACCCTCTGGATGCGACCATCCAGCCAATTCCTCATTCACCGAACAGTCCATCCATCGAATCCATGTCTCTCCAATTTAGAGAGAAGAATGTTGTGGGGGACCATGTCAGTGGCCTTACAGAAGTCCAGGTAGATTAAATCAGTAGCTCTTCCCCCGTCCACTGACATAGTGACTCCATCATAGAAGGCCACGGGGTTGGTCAGGCAAGACTTGCCCTTGGTGAAGCCATGCTGGCTGTCTCGAACCACCTCCCTCTCCTCCATGTGCCTCAGCATAGCTTCTAGGAGGATCTGTTCCATGATCTTCTCAGGTACAGAGGGGAGGCTGACAGGTCGGTAGTTGCCATTTTACCCTTTTTAAAAATGGGTGCAATGTTTCCCTTTTTCCAGACAGCAGGGACCTCACCTGATTGCCATGACTTTTCATATTTTGTGGAGCGTGGCTTAGCATCTACATCAGCCAATTCCCTCAGGACTCTGGGATGCATCTTGTGAGGTCCCATAGACTTAGGTATATTCAGGTTCCTCAGGTGGTCATGAACCTGATATTCTCTTACAGTGGGAAGGACTTTGCTCCCCCAGTCCCCATCTTGCAGTCTATCCACTCAAGAGGTGTGGGAGGAGGGGTTATCAGTGAAGACTGATGTAAAAAAGTTGTTGAGTACCTCAGCCTTCTCCTCATCCATTGTTACCACTTCACCAGTCGTGTTCATCGGGGGGGTATACTTTCTCTGACCTTCAATAGATATGAGTCCAGCATGTAGATATGAGATAAAAGATGATACTCAAAGGAGGAAAAACTGGGGGACAGGGGGCAGAGGAGAAACTGCCTTGCCTGAAAAGGTGCGAAGTGAATGGTAGGAATTACCATTTCCCCAGCTCCTGCAGAATAGATTTTCTTTTAAGGGGCACATGAAGTGATGAGCACTTCTGTGTGATGTTTCAGTTTTATTTTTAACATTGCGTGGCTATAGGCAGCTTCAGGTTCCACAGAGAAAACCAGGAAACAAGAACAGATTGTTATAAATCTCCTAATTTGCAAGTCCACTTACTAATGCATTGAGGCTGAGTCCTCTGCTTCCATGCACTTGCATTTAACTTATAGTACTTTCCATTGGTGTTTACCAGTTTGAAGGAACCATCAGTGGAAAAATATACACATAATGAAACATGTTCCCTCCAAGAACTGAAGAATAAGAAGCAATGTCATGCAAAGTCTGTGTGTCTTCAGTAGGATACAAAATCCTCTTCTGCACATCCCTTGAGGTTTTCAGAGAAACAGAGCACAAACTTGGCTGCAATACAGTTATTATTCACTGGAAATAAAATAACTTGAATACAAATTATAGACCATTATTTTTCAATAAATGAGAAAGGTTGATTTTTAATGTAGTTCAATACCTCATTTAATATTTTTAATCAGTTTTGGAAAGCCTTCAATATCTTGACACAGGCTGAAGCTTATAATTTTTTTAATTGTTTTAATGAGAATAGCTTAGATAGACCTGTGTGTAGAAAGGTAGCAGTTACTCATTTGGGAATTTAATCTTTAGGAGCCAGGTTCATCAGTGTTAATTAGAATCCATACCCAACCTCCTGGTCCTTCCAGAATTATCATACTGCTCTGTAGAAATGATAGCTTGTCATCTCAAGTACTGCTATTTCACTTTTTGAACTACTTAGAAATTATATTGCTGTAGGTAAAAACCTACTGTACTAGACAGAAGGGAAGAGAAATGTGATACCAGGATGTAGAGGAAAAGAGGCAGGAATATCAAGTGCCTCTCTTTTCTAAAATTTTGTTATGAGCGAGACAATAAGAAAAATCTAAGATGGCAAATGGTATTCTTTATATCTGAGTTCTGTTTTTTAATTTCATCTTGTAGGCTGCACGCTGCTTTTTTATTACATTGAAGAACCCTTATCTGTTGTCTTTTGCTTACTTCTCTAAGGGTTATGGACCAAGGAAATCGAGGTTGTATTCAAGAATGACTAGCAGTCTAATGGTGAAAAGGATAGATGTGGTTCAGTTAAATTCGGGAACATGTTTATGTGAAATGTAGATAAGGTCATCATGAGGACACATTCTTATTCCACTTCATGGAGTACTTACACAACTTCTGCAGCAGAAGTAATGCACGATAGATTAAATGTTGAATCTTTTTTTTTTTTTCATTTTTGCCCGGGCCTTACTCAGGAAAATTCCTATGTGTCTGGCTAAGATACTCTCTGCAGTCATTCTTGTTCGAATGGCTATATATAGCTATCAGCATCTGGCACATGCACTAGGAAGTGTTCTTTAAATCTGCAGTCTTTTTCTCGCCTATCAGTTCTATCCCCAGATATTAATGGAAAGCAAAAAGACCCCACAACTCTTTCCTCCCCTTCTTCCCTCCCTCTGACTCCCCCCCCCCCCCCAATATGGACTTAATGTCAGTAATTTGTTCAAAACCAGACCCTGTTAAGGAGAGCTTTGGTGCATAGTACATATAATAAGTAGTTCCATTCCAGTTTAAAATTGAAGGTGGATGTTCACGTGTGAAAGAACAAGTGCAGCTACATCTCATTCGACAACAGAAGCTCCAGTGTAGACTAAATGGGGAAGATTGCCATAATCAGTGCATGGTTCCCCTGGAAATACCGCATATCTGGATCTACAGGAAAGTGGAAGAGAAACAGTGTGTCACAAGAAAGGAAAAGGTTTTAGAGGAGATCTGAGTAAGTGCTTTTCCCCAGGGGCGCAATTCCATCTTCCCCTTGCTCCGATGGAGCCTGTTGAACTGCTGCAGGACTAGGAGTTGAATCCAGGTTTTTCTTCTCTGCTTCCCGAGGTGTCCAGTTCTGTCCCAGAAAGGCAGACGTGCAAACAGAAGAGCAGTTGATGATGCTTTTAGGTAAAAAGAGAGGATGAATGCATTATCAGAGAGGTCCGGAGTTCTTCCGGCACCATTCTAGGACATACCCAAAGAAGCTGGAGATGGAAGCACAGAATGAAGTGTGTTAAT
This sequence comes from Chlamydotis macqueenii, assembly GCF_036417535.1. NCBI lineage: Eukaryota > Metazoa > Chordata > Aves > Otidiformes > Otididae > Chlamydotis > Chlamydotis macqueenii. The sequence continues at coordinate 146,451,310 of NC_141556.1, read as the reverse complement.
ACTCCTCTACCATTTATCGACTTCATTGAAAAATTGCAGTGCTTGAGAAGGCAGTTAGCAATCACAGCACTCAAGCACTGTAAGTATGAGCCAGTTGTAGAGTTTGTGTTTCCCAGATGTTCATGGGAATGAGTTAGCAAGCTGCGTTTACAAGAAGACACAGCTCAATTCATCCCTGTAATGGTACCACTGACCTTCCCCGCAAATAAAGCATGTTTTCCCACGTTAAACAGGAAGAACTGGACAACAAGAGCAGTGTGGTACAAAGATCCCCGCTAATCGTAGGTTATTCAGGACCTTCGAGTGTGTCTGTGGGAGGGCTTGTGCGTAACTGCCTGTTTTCATGTAGGAGAATTCAACAGACTAGGACTGCAAAGAAAGAGTGTATGAAATAGGCAGAGCGGTGTTTGAAATGCTGTGAACATACACAGCGGAGACCACGGTGCACAAAGATGGATTATTGGTGTAGTTTTCAAATTGTGACACAAGCCTCTTCTTTTTGTTGCATTCTGCGGTTGCTGAGGCACGCAGCAACTGTGCGTGGGCTGTTTCACTTAACACAGTGGGCCTAATCTCTCCTGTTATTCTTGCATGGCAGCTCTCGTAGAAGGAAAATTCTGTTCAGACACCTTTACTTGACTTTTAGAGCTCTCTAGTTTTACTGTTTCTACCCTCAGTGAGACAAGTTTCTTTTCCATTTTGAATTAAATCTAAAAATCTTTTTCTGGGAAAGCACTAGCTGAAGTTGTCTGTAGGTTTTTGAATATAAGGAATTTATTTCCATCAACTCTAAAGTTTTCTGTATGGACTGATTACCATATGGTATGTGCTATGCTTTTGTTACTATGGTGAATCACTTGTTGTTCCTCATTGTTTTTCACTGACAGGGTGAGTATCATCAGAGAAAAATCTTTTGAAACTGGATATAAACTTAGGATTGCCAAGGGAAATCCTTAATGTATGCACCTGTGTTTTTACGAGTTTTCCCTGAGGTTTTTTTTTTCCCAATTATTGAAAAAAAATTTGAGCAGTTCTTGGGGTCTCTCATAAGTCAGATCCTCCCTTTGATAAAACTCGTCTTTCCATCTTTTCAAAAGTTGGAAGAGTAACCTCTTTTGGGAAAAGAAGAGCTAAATTGATGTAAGGATATGGTTCATCGTGAGAAAAATGCATTCCTCTTGCTTCCACCCGCCTCCCCTCTCAATTGGATGGTTTGGTTTATGAATCAGCTCTGGAGTTGATACAAAAGTGCGTGCATAAAAATGTCCACAACCCTGTATAATTGCTTCTTTAGTTCCTTTTGGTTAGCACTGAAGTTATTGATGAAGGAAATAAGACTTCTAGAACTACAAGACCGTTTTTAATTGCACATTTTGGCTGATTTTTTTTTAATCCATTGTAGTGCTTATGATGATGATAACTGGAGGTAATAAAAATCCTACTTGCCAGCAACAAAGTAGTCTAATAGACCTCCTTTGTGAAATGCGTCTCGGAAGATATAGGGCATTGCTATCGCTTTTCCGCCTTTGTCCCCATTAACAGGGATTGCTCCCACGCCTGTAAGGCTATTCAGCGGTTGGAGAAAGCCTTCCTTTTCTGGATGTGGCTGCAGGAGCTGTGGCATGGCACTCCTGCAAGCACAAGAAGCTGTCCTCAGCGCTAGGTTTTGGCTGAGCATCTCCTCCCCGTCTGCTCCGTGGCTCCTTAAACAAAGGAGTGCTTAGAAACGGTTAGGGTATGGATGGAGAGCCAGGGTGGGCTTGCTGTGGATTTCAGATTACCAGTGAAATACTTAGCCGCACTCCGCTTCCCACACCTGACGTTGTACAACATTGGAGCGTTGTGTTGCTGTGCAGTCAGGTGTGGAGTCCAAGCCCCGGTTGCTCCTGCAGAGCAGTTATTGATGCCAGCTCACATTCTCCTTTCCAATATTTATGGCAGGGTAGAGCATTTCTGTCTACGCTTTATCTTCACAGCATTCTACATGGGATCATGTAGGTGGTTTAGGATATTTTTTAATTTTTTTTTTTAAATATCCGTGAAAAATATTTTGCTGCTTTATTCTGTAGTTTGCCTGATCTTTCATGAATCAAAGTGACATGAAACTGTCATCACTGAACATACTCACGGGGGTCAGTTACAACTGAGGAGCAAGAGAACCAAAGGAAAATACAGTGAGCTTCACAGATCACCGTTAATTCCAGCTAAATAAATAATGTATATGTGCCACTTGATGTATAAAGTTAAGAGGTCAGACCTCCAGTAATTGTTGTAAATGCACCCAGCCAGGCCAGAAGCAATTAAATTCTTTATTGTTGGTCACATATTCACTTACAGTAAATGAAGACAAATATACCCTTAAATATCTGTGTGTAACATACTTTATTCACCCTGCACATCATAAAGTTGTCATTTCCGTAGCACTTCTGAATATGGAAGATCTATCCCTGTGGTATCACAAAATAGCTTCCTAGAAAAGTAATTAACAGAAGGCTTTTTTTTTTTTTTTAAGTTCAGAAAAGATAAATAATGTAGGCGTCTGATTTCCTGTCACTCTTGGTTAACTTTGTATGAAAATGGATAGCTTCCAAATTAAAGCAGGCACCGGCCTGTCTGGAGAAAAATGCATCTGTAAAGAAATGTGTACATTACATATTCATGTAGTTCCAAATGTCTTAATTGTATTTTATATATATAACAATTGCGTGTTCTGAAATATGGTGCCTTTTTTACTTTGTGAGTTAAAACCGGCATGCCAGAAAGGCTGAGGTTGCTTCTTACACGGTTTAGGATAAGCATTTCCTTTCCCAAATTCCCTCATACATGCCCCACTCCTTTCCCTCCCCACCAGCACGTTTCTCTGAGCGATGGAGGCTCGGTGTGAGGTGGCTTTATGCCACGTTTTATTCAGAAGATAAATACACAGAAAGTGTTCAGGCCAGTAAGCCATAAGGTCAGGAATATTGAGATCCAGCATTTTCTCTCAGAACCAAAAATTGCTATTCATATTCCTCTGCATTTACTGCAAATGGCTGTAAGGGAAACCTGTGTAGCTAGAAAGAGAGGAAAATCAAGAGTATTTCTTGTTAACTCCTGTCACTAACACATGTTTAAGGAGAGATGGGATTTAAAACACACTCTCTGCTTTGTAACTGTTTTGAAGTGAGATGCTGAAGATGATGTTTTTTTTTTTCCTTGCACATGCTAGAGATTATCAGTATTCAAATATCAGCAGTGTAATCTATTGTTAATCAAATTTTGCATTTGTTTAAAGCTAGTTGTACAACTGCATTCAGATGCAGAGGCAGGAACAGCTTTATGTGACTGCTACAACTTCTAGACCTCAAGTAGAAAAGAGGAAGACAGCTGTAAGATTATTGATTACAAACGTGGTCAAAACCAATATTAATACAAAGTGTATACAGTGGCCATGAATTGGCAGTTATGCATTATTTTCTAAGAGGCCTTCTGCAATTTTAATTCCAATCTCAGAGATATCTGATACAAAAAAAACATATTAGCTGGTTAATTTCTGATTTCATGGAAGTACCTGTCCAGAGTGGAAGTATGCTGTCTAAAAAAAGGCATGGCATAGAGGACCAAGTGCAATGTGAGGTGGACAGTTTGAAAAATACCATAAGCAGATAATGGATGTCTTGCTTGCACCAAATCGTAAAAGTTTAGCATGCAGGCAAAGTTCAACATACATCGATAGAGAGGACATAAGAATGAGCTGGGCCCCGTAGGAGTGGAGGAGTCTGAGAAAAGAATTATGTGGGAGCCTAAAGAGAGAAGAATGAAATTCTACTTTGAGAAACCTACCAAAAAGGAGGGGTTAGTCACGGTCTAAATTTTTGTCCTCATGGGAGGACCAAGTGCAATGTGAGATGGACGGTTTGAAAAATACCATAAGCAGCAGTCGTAGTTTATGAGAAGGTCTGCATGCAAGATCTTTCAGTAGCTTAGAGATGGCTTAGCAGGCCTCAAAATGTTAGGTTTTTTATTGCTGCAGCGTGTTTGTTCCCATAACAAACCTTCCTTCCCGTGCAGTTCCTGCTCCCAGATGGGATGGACCTATGTCCAGAGGACTTCCCTGATGAAGAGTTGAACTGCACAGGCACGGTTGTTGCAAAAGAAGCTTATCCTCTCCCATGAAGACAAAAATTTAGATCGTGACTGTCACCACAGATGTGATAGCACTGGCTCGGGAGGAGAATGCAGTACTGATCCCTGCGTAAGTGGTATGGCAATATGCACAAAGCTGAGCCAGGACGTGGCTGTAGCTTCTGTGGGAGGTGGAAGAGGTGAAACCTCCTGCTGACACAGAACATGCTGAATGTCTATGAAAAGCCTCTTACATAGATCTAGAGTCTTCTGAAACACCGCAGGTTTGGTTTTTCTTTTTCCCTTCCTTTTTCCCTACTCAGAGGGTTTATAGACTCTGATAATACCCGGTTGCATTCTTATCAATGAAGCGAAAACGCTGCATCTTTTACTGCTGTAATCTCTTCCATGCAGGAGCTGCAAAGCTCTTCATAAGCATTAATGACAACTCTGAAAAGAACATATTATATCAGGAGTTAGCCAAGGTGGAGGCAGAATGGGGACACCTTTCTTGATGGTGTCTCCAGCAGCTAAGCCATGGACCAGGCATGCTCCCCTTGGCCACATTTGCTGGTGGTCCAGGCTGAGGAACCAGCTGGAAAATTATGCAGGAGGCTGGGGCAGAGGAGGCACATCTTATCCTGTCCCCAGACCAAGGCTGGACACGCTTGCAGCTGGCCACAAACCCAGAGCAAACATAGCCAGGGTGGATCAGTGTCAAGGCAGAGAGCAAAACAGAAGAGACTGAGTGCCTGGTTCTATGCTCGGATATTTGCCCTGCAGGTCGCCACGTAGCACAGCATCGCATGAAACCCTTCCATAACCTTTGCGGTGGAAACGGAAGTTATGCAGAAGCATAAGTAAAGGCTTCTTGCTAAACTCTGAACTGATGTTCCTGGCTGTATTTCTTCCTACCGTTTAGGTGGCTTGAGGCAGAGACAGTTGGTGAGTAATTATGTCACTTATGGTTTACCACTTCCATCTGAGTTATTCACTGCTCATGTTCCACTAGAAATTAATAGGAGTTTTGCTGTTGCATTCAGTGGTAGCAAGATCAGGGTTTGACAGGGATGAATATTTCTTTTCTACATTGTATGAACTTCCTTTGGTCAAGAAAATAATGCTTGAGGGAAGACAATCTTTTTTCTTCAATCTTTGTTTTGTTCCAGAAGTGGAGATGTAATACTTGTGTCTGTTTTTTGACATCGTTATTACTTTGAAGAAAGTCAGCAATAGTAATACAGAATAACAATTGGTGGCAGAAGGTGGCATTTGAATTCAGAAATGCTGTGCTGCATTAATCTATTAACTTCAGGACGTATCTTTAGAGCATCAAAGGAGCTCCTTGACCAGTCTGAGGCGCTGGAGTCGTTTTTTCTCTCTTGTAATTAAAGTTCCTAGCTCCCTGTTCAGAATCAGTTTCCTGACCAACTCTTCAGTGAATAAATCTACGTGAGTGATTTCCTGACAGTTGAACATTAGGAATTATGGCATATCCCTGTACATAACTTACTGAACTATCTCAATACACAGAGAAGAGACCATAAAACATGCCGAACGGGGATTTCTCAGATATGCTAATCGCTGCTATATAAAGAGCACAGGATGAAGAGCTGACACAGGGGAAGTTCAACTAAAAAGTACCTGCCACAAATCTTTGAAGGTTCATGGAGGAGTGAATCCTACTGCTGCCACTTCACGGCAGAGCTCCGCTAAGCGAAGCCTTTGTAGCTGAGCAAGCTCAGGCACGGGGGGCTGGCAGCTCCCTGCAGACCAGTGCCGCGGCCAGGGAGGGGCTGGGACAGGGGTCCGTTGCCTCTGGGAGCTGCTGTGGGCGTCAGGAGGCCAGCATGGTCGGCAGCTTTGCCAGCGCCCAGCGTGAGAGCAATTCCCACCGCCTGCTCGGCTCGGCTCTTCGCTGCCTGGGTGCAGTGCCCAGGCTGGGTTCTTGTCTGTCCTAAAATAGACCCAAAACCAGACCTAATTTGTTTCTCCTGAAATTGACTGGATTGCTTTTCCCGCTCCTGTGTTGTCACCTATGAGCTTGGCTTTCAAAGTAAAGCTCTGCTTTCGTTGGGCTGTATTTTTGTGCGTTCAGAGCATGGACTAGTCTACTAATGGATATCCACTACCTCCTCCTTGAAGCTTAGGTGTCTCATACGCCTAAGAAAGGTGGTGTCCACGTAAAAAATCCTCCAGACTTTTTAAAAAATTTATACTAAATTGACATCCATGCCAAACTTTGCAAATGAGTTCTGTATTTGTAGAGCACTGCAAAAAGAATTCACAGTGTAGAGGGGCAGATACAGTTCAGCAAATGTGCTTTAACCAGATGTGAATTATACTCTTGTAGCTTTCCTAAATGGTACCTTTTACAGATTTTTTTCGCTCAGTGGAATGGGGCTGGATCACTGAACTCATTTTAAGTCGGCCATTAAACATCACTGCTTATTACTGATTTTTAGCCGTTGCACTTGAACCCTGTGCCTTAGGTTGACCTGGTAGATAGACATCAGAAGTGCTGTGCCCCAGCAGCTGGCAGCTGCCCTGCTGCTTCTACCGATGCACCGATGCACTTCAGTTTTAAACAAGTTTTCTGTACTGTCTATGAAATGCATGTCCTCCTAAATATAATAATTAATGTGGAAAGATGAAACCAAATTGTTATTATTTAATAATTTTAATATAGAATATTTTTTTAAATAAATCAACCAGACAAATCAAACAGTATAGAAATGAAATGCACCCTTGTAGGCCCTGTGGGAAATTCAGCTAATGAACTGAAGAGTATCAGTTTCTAGACAGGCAAGAATGTCTGCTTAATTTAAATAAATAAATTCAACTACTTGCCTCCTTATTTTAAAATCATGGTTTTGGGCATGATCGCATAATATCAACAAAGTAACTTCAGCACAGCCTGTGTGGTTTGAAACACCAAGCAAAATACAATTAACTTTAAAATGGCAAATTGTAATGCTATTTAAAAAAATAATCTTCTGCCTTCCGGGTGTGACTATCTTTTAAATGTGATGATGTCACCCTGTGAGCCGTTAAACCGTTATCAATGAGCAGGCTGTGCATTTTCTAATGATTACTGTGGAGCTGAAAAAGACTCTATAATGTTCCTTCAGTTTGTTCATAATTTTTGTTTGATAATTGTCCTAAAAATCAATGACAGCTACTGAGTACAGAAATTTGATTGAACCAAGTATAAATATAGGCAGCAATTTAGGCTGTTCTTACTCAATAGGAAAATGTCTTTGGATAATAAGTGGATTCCTATCTAAATTCATGAGTTCTTTTATGACATTTTGGGTTAAGCCTGAAATAGATTAATCTTTTTCTGATAAAGTTGCATAAGCTGTGATTTCTCCAGTGACCGCATTTAATTGGATATTAAATAAAGTGCTTATCTTTACACCAACAGGTTTTATAGGCTGGATTTTTTTTTCTTCCTCGGAACTGTATTTCACAGATTAAGTAACAAGTAGTAGGCACACACAAAAAAATATTGATTAAACTGTGATATGCTCAGATTAAAAATTAGTCTGTGTTGATTCAGGTAGGCTTTTGAGGTGCATGACTGCAACTGGACAGAGGGAAACTGCAGAATGGTGCCAAGAGCCATGAGGACAGGTCAGCTCTGCATCTTCTCCTTTCCCACACATTCTTCAGCAAATGTACAGCAAGATGGCTTTCTGTTGGGTTTGACAAGAAGCTTAAATTCCTGATAACGTTTTTGAAAAGCCTGAGGTCAGGATTCATTATGCAAGGTGCTGTACGAGCACACAGTGAGAGGTATCCTGTGATAGAGCCTATCAGCCCCAGAAAGGCACAGGAAAGGTTAACAGGAACCTGGAAACTAAATCAACGTATTGCACCTGGAGAAAGGAGATAGGGACAATGCTGAGAGAAGTACCCAAATGGAAAAACACAGATGGCGTTCAGGATGAGGAAGTCTTAATAGGGTGACTGCAGACCACACTTGGGAGGAAGAGTGAGACAAGGAGGAGAGGATGGAGAAGGTGAAGCTGAAAGCGCAGCCCGGCTGGTACAAGAGATGTTCGTCTGGTACTCTGCTTGCTGGAGAAGGTAGACCAACGAAAGGGCTCCAAAGGGGCAGAAGATAGTTAGCATTTCCTTTAATGATAATGAAGGACACTTTTTGGAGCTAAAAGGACACTTCTGTCCCAGAGAAGGTACAGCACATTGAAGGAGTCCGGCTGGATGGCTTGGGCGCACATGTGAGATGGGTGGAAAGAAATACAGCAGCTGTGCAGAATAAGACAGGAGGGGAACCACCAGTGTGAGCAGGAGGCCTTACAGGAGGAGGAAATAAATGAAGACATTTGTGTTGAGCAAGCTGAGCTAAACCAAATGGTGTGGAGCTCACGTTAATTGCCCTTTTTTTCCTCACTGGTATGACATATTGTGAATGTGAGAACCAACTGATGCCTTCCTATGTAATCAAGCCTACTTTTGACTTTCTGGGCATGGAGTTGGCAGCCTTGTGAGAGTGTTTTGTTGGTTTTCTCCTCATATATGGGACAAGGGAATTGCGGTAGCATTCTGCAGCCTGCTCAGGAGCTTGGACAACCCTTTCCTGAGGGATTTTTTATTTTGACTTGGCAAGATGAACCAGGAGGAGGTGCAGTGTGGGGGTGTTTTTTTTTCCCCTTAAATAAAATTTACCCATTGCACAAAGCATGTAATTGTTCCAGAGCTAATGTCAGACTTGGAAATTGTAATTGCTCACTGAAGGGAGCTCGTTTCCTACAGTGAGTCGGCAGAGGCTGGCAGCGCTACAGGTGCCATTGCTGCGCAGGCTGCGGCGACTCCCTGGCTGCTGGCATTGTTTGGCTGAGATTCAAGGCACAAGGTGTTAAAAATCCCAAGTGTGTTACTGAAAGATAAAAATGGAAAGTTGTTCTACCGAGTAATGGGGACATGCATAATGGCCTTGTGCTAATTTAAGTCTGGGGTCACTGGGCCCTCTGTTTTTTGCATAGTTGAAATAGCTGTGTTCAGATGATAAAGATGTTGACAATTATCTTCTCCATCCTCCAGAGACCACACAAAGCTAAGCTTTTTCCTTTTACTTTCTCATTTTCTTTTATTCCTCGCTTGTCATGACTTTTGACGTTGGCATGAGGCTATTTTTTAGAAGAATTTCCTTCGCCTTCTTGACTTTTGGTAAAGTAAGCATTTTGTTAAGAATCTTTTATTTGAAGCCGTACTTTTTAGTTAAGACTTTTTAGGACAGTGTTCTCTTGCTGCCTCTCACAGAAGTCAACTAGTAAATTAACAGCCATTATTTCCCCCTAGGCTTCAGAGAAACGGTAAATTACTTAAAGTTTTTCTCTGACATGTTTTATTTACGATAAAAACAAGTATTTCTAATAAAACACCAGGAAAGGGATGACAAGCTCCATGTGTTGGTTTTGGAGGCCAAGAGCTGGGTTGGGGGCTCCATCGTCCCACAACCACATACACTGGTTTCTCTGGCAAGGAAGGCCTGAGCAGGGCAGCCTGCCCTCAGAGATCAGCCAGGATGCATCTCAGTGCCTAGCTGGGAATTCCCAGGGATGTCTGCAACCTCTGCTTAGCAAGCCAGTGGCAGCACTCCCTATGTGGTCGAGGCGATGGTAAACTAGTATGTGACCAACTTGGAGACTCTTAGCAGAGCTGTATCTGATTTAAAACTTTATGGAAAAACACAAAGTACGTGGGTAAGCATGTAGCGTATCCTCAGAGGCATGGTTTGCAAGGGGACTGTTTGCCTGTAGACCTCATTTCTCCCCCAACAAGCAGACCTGTGGAATTGTTCAAGGGGAGAAAAATTTCTATAAATGTCTCAGTCAGGGTGGCAGTGCTGAGATAGAAAAGGCAGTATCTAGACTAGCTCAAAATGTATGTATGTTGCATTTGTACATACCAGGGATCAAGGCCTCTACAGGTATAAACTGGCCTCATGCCACCTACACTGGAGGTTTACTTCTTTACTTGCTGATCTCTTATGAGATATAAAGAAGTCAGCCAAGTAAGTTTTCAGTGTCTGTGCACCCTAGCAGTAGTTTAATCTCTGGTTTAACAGATCTCTGTGAAATTCACGTACACAGACGCAGTGTTTCTAAATTGCCGACACAACAACAGAAGCTTAAGTGCAATTTTTATTCCAATAAAGATCTGATTAAATTATGCCTAATGGTCTGCAGACTGTACTTTTATATGCACTTGCAATGCTCCCATTGACTTCAACTGCTGTTGTCAAGGTGTTTCAGTACTCCTGAGCTAAGGGTCATTACCCTGTGCTATTACAATACATTAAACTAATGCTACCATTTTTCCATTATAACAACAATACCTGGCGACTGAAGGCTACCTCCAACCCAATAACTTGCAATCAAATAGTTGTTTCAGATTTCAAAATGCATATAAATTATGTGACTTGACAAAAATGTCCTGATTTGACTAGCCCGTACCTCCACTCTGATCTTTAATTCTTTGCATATAGACAAAACAAACTTGGCACTGACGAACAGTGTAGAGATATTAATATCTCTAAGAACATGAAGATTTTAGGTTATAAATAAGTTGAGTAAAACTACATTTGAACTAAGCTTTCATTGACTTTCATGCAAACAGCGTTGAAATGATATATCTAGACTGTACATGTCCCAACTCCCAAAGCTTGTGTCCTTCAAAAGCAAAACGATTCCCTGACTGCTTTTGAAGTGGCATGCACCAGGGAATACTCACACAAGTGTCCTGAAGCTGAGCTTAGTTATCTGATTTTTGATATTAAAACCAACCCACCAAGTTTTCCTGAGTCCTGTTTGCACTAATATAATACTGTACTTAAGTGCTGCGGGGAGATAGCTTTGCAGAGATGAGTTTACTGGTTGCTAAGAAATTAGTAATTTTAAATGCATAAAGAAAAGCAGATTCACTGGTTATATAGCCTTTGCTACACTTTCTGATTGTTTGCTACTTCTTTATCTTTTTTTTTTTTTTTTTACTGCCTAAAAGAAGAAAACAATAAAGAAAAGGAACAACTGCAAAAAAGTTGAACAGTTGACTGATATTACCTTTATGATAAAGTGGACCACAGACTAGGTGGAAAAAAAAAAGCAACACATGACACTGAGTTCCCTTGGAAACCTCTGCAAACTCATCTTAAAAGTGTACACACAACATCTGCCAGACAAATAGGAATGAGGACTTGATAACCAAAACAGATTCCAGATGTCCACAAAAATGAGCTTCTTGCTGTTTTTCTATGTCACTTATACTGCCTATCTACAGCTGTGAGATGTGCAAAAACATAGTTGATTCATATAGCAGGTCCTTTTCATGTTGTTTACTACCCAAAATCCTGGAGTTACTTGTTTATTGTTATGTGTTGATTGCCATTGAGGTGGGAAAGGCCCTTCACCATATCTAAAGTTTTCTGTACCCTTTTCCTTTTAAGAACCAGCTTTTAAGGGGCATTCTTCAAGATTAAAATAGTTATGAAAGAATAAATAATAATGTTACGCACAGATCTGGAAAATTGTGTTTTTCAAGACATCAGGCCAACAAGTTTCATTGCAAAGGTATTTCATGGTTCAAACACAGGCTTCATTCTAAAATGCTGAAGAATTTTGCTTGTGGAAAAGGTTCAGCCTTGATTGCTGAAGTCCTAATTTGACCTTCTTTTTCTATGCATGCAAAGTTACAGATACAGAATTATCTGCTTCTGCACCTGTGCATCAAGTCTAATGCCCACTTAATTTAAGTGACAGATTACCAACGCATGAGGTCTAGTACCCTGCACACCGGAATTGGCATCATAAAATGTCTTAGAATCATAGAATAGAATCATGGAACAGTTAGGGTTGGAAGGGACCTTCAAAGATGATCTAGTCCAACCCCACAAGGAGCAGGGACATCTCCAACTAGATCAGGTTGCTCAGGGTCCCATCCAACCTGGCCTTGAATTTTTTCCAGGGATGGGGCATCCACCACCTCTCTGGGCAACCTGTTCCAGCATTCCACCACCCTCATTGTAAAATTTTTTTTCCTAGCGCCTAAGCTGAATCTGCCTCCTTCTATTTTAAAACCATTACCCCTTGTCCTATCGCAGCAGGCCCTGCTGAAGAGTTTATGTCTTCAAACATAACGTTACCTGGACAATGTGAGATCTCCCATGTCTCTTGCTGAATAGACAAGTAAAACAAGAAAGAAAAGGATTGATTGGTGCAGGATCAGTGTTGTCCTGTGCAAGAGGACACTAAGCTGCAGCACTGCTTAGAATGAGGATGCAACACTGGTTAGAATGAGGAGGCTTGGGCTCTGTTTCTGGTACTGTTACTTTCTGGTGGGTATCTCCCACTGCCTCTGGAGGGCATGGCCAGCTCACTCTGTTTCCAGTGAACAGCAACAGAAAGTGGTCAGTTGCTATTCCTTGAGGCTGCACAAATGATCTCATCAGCATTCCCACACCAGGCGAGAGTGGTAGAGGCAGCTGGAAGGTTAAAGGCAGCATCTTGCATTATCTGGAAAACACAAACAAACTGTACATGGAAAAAAGCATACGTATCAGCACCACTCTGCTTTCCTGGCCACGTAGCCCCCTCATTATTAATGGAGATGTCATTTGAATTCTTTGCACACTGGCTTGCCGTTAAAACCTTGACATTTACCATTTGCAGATAGTTATATACTTCTGTGAAATAGCACTGATGATGCAGTGGCATTAATTATTTGTCTTTTAAAGGTGCCCACTGCCTAGAAACTGGTTCTCAAGCAATAACCTTCTTTTGTAAGCACACAACGATGTGCATGCAAATTTCTACAGAAACACTTGACAAGTCCCAACCCCTCCGTGTAAAGGTGCACATCACTGAAATGTGCAGATTTTAAATCCTGTCGTCTGTAATACACAGGTTCTGAAATGAGTACCAGAAGAGGAGGACTGCGGACACGGAGATTTGAATGCCTACAGCAAGAGCTGTGTTTAGGCTTCTTTGATCAGACGTGCATCTCTCTGAAAAATAACTGTGCTCAAACTTAATCATCTATTTCTGCACAATACTTAAAATAAGCAAATTAATTTTGCAGAGAGATTTAAATTGAACAAATGTATTCACTAGGGAAGGCACAGTGGCATGACTGAATGGCTTAAAATATGTGTAAGGTGAAACTGTTCTTCAAATTATCAGCAAATCTGCAGATGTGCTCTTTAAACAGTCTATGGACCTTGATAATCACATTCTCTCTCTTTAATTATCACAGATTTACAGACAAGAAACCATTCCAGAATAGTGTTATGAGAGTTTGCATAAAACCAGTTAGATTATTTAGCTATGAATTAGCCATAGCTCGGAAAGATGTATCTTTGGAGTGAGGAGAAGAGAAGCTAGCGAGTCTTTTTGTCTTAAAAGAGAGGATCTCAAGATACTGCAGGCAACTTCTGATGGACATGTTGCAGTTGTGAGGGTTCAGTCACTGTTGCATTAATAATTCCACCCTACTTTCACGGGGTGTGATGCTATACCCTTTTTACTTTAAAAGGGTTGCATTTCTTCTCTATTAGATGATGCTAGGTGACCTTTTAAAATGTGTGGATAAATGAAGGAGCAATAAATTTAGTGCATGTCATGGTTAAAAGAAGTCACTCTCACATTTCCTCCTTTTCTATCTTCTTTTTTAAACATGTCATTTACAAATAGAAGTGCTAGAGGACAGTTCAGAAAGTGATTCAAAATTGTATTTTATCAGGCATGATAACAAATTTGGGTATTGGATTGCACGACTGAAATGTGGACTTATTAGGTATTGGTGTTGCATTATATTTCATATACTGACTGAATGAGTTTGATGAGCAAAGACAGAGGATTAGCATGCAAACTATCCTCATTATTTCATATTAAAAAGTGAATATTTAAGAGCTGAAAATGCAAATTTGTTTCAGTTACATGGCGCACATTTTTCAGTATGCAAATGTGCCACATCTGTGTATTTGTTTTGCTGCAGACACAACCAGCAAGAGTTTAGTGATGAAATCTGTTCTTAATTATGATAGCAGCTGTTGGAGCAGTAGCCGTTTTTTTCCTCCTGATGTGAAGTTGCCTGATTTACTCATTTTTGTCTGCATTTGTCAGGGCTGCCAGTGCAGAGAGAGAACTCTTTGTGAGGGGTTGCAATTTGTTTTCTGTGCGAGAGCCAGTGAAAATTGACTAAATCTGCACAGCGGGGTGGTTTTATCTTTTCTTTTCCTGCATTGCAAGCTGTTGTACCTCTGCTCCAGCACAAGAGGCCTATAAAACTACCAAACAAATGAGGGAGCTGTTAAGCGTTCCAGCAAGTATCTTAAGCAGCAGTTCATGTAAACGAACTATGCCTTAATGAAGAAGGAAAAAAATGTCTGACATCATAGCTGTGGGACAGATGGCATTGATGTAATGTATTGATAAACAGTTTAGAAGCTTATTTTTCCTTCCTCAATTATTTCGGTTCCGTATAAGAGCCCAGTAGATTACTGAAGTTTGTAAATGCCATGGAGTTTAATACTGTGTTTCCTCAATATTTTGATAATAGGAAGAAAGAGAAAGAGTGGGAAGATTATAAAAGGATGATTAAAAAACCTCCTTTCTGAAGACACGATCTCTTACAGTAATTTGTTAACGAGGCAATGCTGTTGCAAATCAACACAGAAAATGACCAAGCGCGCTTCACAGCATAATGAAAAATTGGCCAAAAATTGCAGTGCAAATGAAAACAGAATAAAAAGAAGACATAAGTTATTGATACTAAAGCTTCTGTGCTAAGAGCCTACTGAATGAAACATTTATGGTCTCCCTACAATCACAGACTAATAGTCTGTTTCACACTGGATTGTTTCCACACCAATATTTTATGCCTTGATTTTTTTTTCTTTTTTTTTTTTTTTTTTAATCTAGGCAACACTAAATTTAAACAGATTTCAGCCCTGCTCCTTTTTGGGTTAACTTTTTCATGCGTTATTCTGCCTCACTGAAACCAATGCCAGCTTGGCCCCAGAATACAGTGAGAGCAGGTATAGATCTTGAAAGAATATGCAAAATTTAGCATTATTTATTGACAGAAGCAATTTGCTTTTGCTTCCATAAACAGAAAGAGTTCAGTGGATTGTATAACTCTTCACTCAAGGGAAGGATTCTCCCTTTATTTTCAGCAATTCTTCTTTCTCTTTTGACCTTTAAGTCTTGAATTTAACTAAAGAAATGCAAGATCATGAGAAAACGAGAGAATGCTGTTAAACTTTACCTTACTTATAAATGGAGAATATCTCGAAGTTAAGCTACCTGAAGTAGTAAGTCTGTAAATATAAAATGAGTTGACTGATGGATTGTTTCTCAGTAGAAGAATATGCTTAATTATCATGGGGATGGGCACACTGGGAATTGATGTATGGGCAGGGGTAGGATGGGATAGTTGTCAGGAAATCCTGTCCACAGGTAGCTATTTACTCATAAAAAAAAAAAAGAGAGAGAAAGAGGATTATACAGTGGATTCTAGTGGGGAACTGGAATAGTATAAACACATAGTAGATAGGCGAGAAGACATAGAGTTTTACCCAGTGATGTGGCAAGGCTCACCTTGGGTACCCCACTGCCTGTCTGCTGCCAGTGCAGCCACCTTCGTGGTGGGTGACTGCAGGGCATCGTCAATGGAATAAATGACATGTCTTACAATTTACAAATTCCAAGTTTACTTTGTTTTTCTGAGCTTTCCAAGATGCCTGTGCTTAGCCAATTTTACCCTTTTGAGTTGTATATATTGTTCCCATTAGCCTGAGTGTTAGCACTCAGCTATGAATCTCTCTGTTTCCT
This sequence comes from Chlamydotis macqueenii, assembly GCF_036417535.1. Classification (NCBI taxonomy): domain Eukaryota; kingdom Metazoa; phylum Chordata; class Aves; order Otidiformes; family Otididae; genus Chlamydotis; species Chlamydotis macqueenii. Next base: position 146,435,351 of record NC_141556.1, on the reverse strand, counting down.
CATATTTTCCTTTAGGCGTGACTTCCTTCAGAAAGGTACTTTGTCTCCTGTCAGGAAGCCCAGGTACTATTGCTACTGGAATATAAAAAGCAATTTTGGACTTCTTGTCTGTATCACAGGTGTGTTTCTGTGTTGCATGCTTGTTTTTATGAGAAGGAGAGTTGGGAGAGCAGCGAGAGTCATAATGAAGTTACTAGAGAAGTGAGGAAGTTCTGGATTTTCCATTGAAGTTACATTTAAAATGTGTGTTCTCTCACTTTCTGTTTCGACCATTTCTTGTCTTCCTGGTGGACCTAGCATTAGATGTTTCTAGCACAGACATGGTCATGTAAACTAGTGACTCAAGGCTCCCATTGCACTCAGTTGAAATAAATAGGCTGTTTTTAGATGGGATTAAGCTGGCCTTCCTAAATGTCCATTTAGAATAAGATAAATCCTTTAGAGCATGTAACCCTTTCCATCAACCAGCAAGGGAACCTAGAGCCACTAGCTTACATGTAGATATCTACAGTTAGTCAAATAAATCCCGTGCCTTCTGTGTTTGTTTTCTATTACCGCTGTGCCAAGCATGTTGAATACCTAAATAATTACTATAGGTTTGAACACGAGTCACTGAGCCTGTAGCTGTGAATTGCATATTATTCACTTAGTGGGTTTTTTTTTCCCCTCAAAAAAGAACCATTTACAAGAGGTTATAGGTTTTGGCAAGGTGTCTTCACACTTTAGTATCATGATTACAGTAATAAATATACAGAAACATTGCTCTGTAGCATTATGTCACTGAAATTTGCTGACACAGTAAATTGAAAATGGGATACAGTGAATTATGATTTATGACTTCAGCATATGTTACAGAGGGTACTTTAATAGAAGAGGTGCATGTGATACTAATTACACTGTGAAATCACACTGTAATAATACTTCAAGTAATCACACTTCAAAGTGACAAAATTTTCTTAAAAGGCATCTTCACGGGGATGTCGTCTGTTCCAGCTTCTTATGCCTTTTCCTCATTAAATTAAAAAACATTTATGTTGGCAAATGTTTTCAAATACATTCTGTATTAAAACAAAGGTCTGATGCTGTGTTTGGATCAATGCATGGGGTTGTAAAGCACTTGAGGCAGGGAAATCTTTGATCCTCCTAGATGACTTGGTGTGAAAATAGGGGAGATATGGTCTTCCCATTTAGGCAGAGAAAAGATTTGAAGACATATTGTTGATGTCACCTCCTGCTATCCAGTAACTTACTGGCTGTCAGGCAAGACAAGGAGAAAAGATGCCCTATATTCAACACCCCAAAACGCGAATGGTTAAGAAACGTGTTCTGTCAGGAATTTGGAGAGGAAACCACGTCTGGTCCCTGCTGATCCAAGGAGCAGCTTGATAACAGTGCCCTGGGGCTAGGGATGAAAAAGTGGGACATTTGCTGTGCTCCTGCTTCTCCACTCCAGCATCCCATATAAAGGATAAAGGAGACAGCCTTGTGTCCCTTATGGAGGTGCACTCGGAAGTAGCCCAGGACTCGCCTCCAGCATCCCACTCCATGTGAGATGTGCTCATTCTTACGACATTGGTTACCTTGTAAGCTCCATTGCTGCTGCAACGTGTTTGTAGGATTTTTTTTCCCTTGGATGACATGAGTTTTTTCCTCCCAGGTGATTCACGCAACTACATGACTCCTGGAGCTACAGTTAAAAAAAAATAATAGATCATAGAAAAGTGCATAATACATAAAGTCTACATCGATATAGCTTAAAAAATCAGGATACCAGATTTGCTCTCAGTCCTTTCTAGAAAAAGCACATCATCTTTATTTTGTGGATAAAGACAAGAGGAAAAGTCCTGGCTCTATTAAAGGCAAAAATAAATTTCTCATGAACTTCAAGTTTTTTTAAAAAAAGTTTGGCATATTTTCGATAGGTGGTTAATTTTCTTTTTGTGACTAGTAGACTCTCCAAAGCAGTTGGTGTAGAGGTGAACAGAACTAAATGTTTTAACTGGAGAAAATAAAAAAAAAAAAAAGAGAGAAATGTTGAAATAGTTAATTTCAGAATTTCCAAGTCAAAGGTTTCAAATTTTTAATGTGAAAGAATTCCCTCATTTCAAAATTTTCCTTCATTTCTTACTTTTTCAAGGGTAAAATTATCATAAAATCAGAACACTTGGTTTCAAATCAAATAAATTGTTTTGATTGATGTTGTGTAATTAATTTACTATTCCTTCTTTCTTTTTTGGAGAAACAACAAACCAAAAATATTCAGCTCAAACAAGAACAGTTTTCCTTACAATTTTCACTTCAGCTACCAACCCAGAAAATCCATTATTTTCACATTTTTAATTCATGATAAAGTCTTAGGAGCTATTTTGGCCTGTCACTTGATGGGCATATTGCATAAAATATCTTAAATATTTATGAACGTATCAAACTCTATGACACAAGTAGCTTGCCTATCAGATTTGTTTTCTGAAGTAAACTTTACAGATGTAACTCTGTATAATGAAGAAAGTCTTGCTTAAACTGATGTCAGAAACATTTCATTATCAAACATATGGTTTAAAATAGAAGAGGGGGTGGACCCAGAAAGCATTTTTTGTCCTTCCTATCTTGGGTCACTGTAGACCGAACTATACTAAATGTTTAATTCATGGCCGAGAAATATGTGATTTTTAGTAGGTTTTCCTGCTGGAGTACAGCTCTCTGTGACTTAATTGGAAATTTAATTTAATTTAAATTGAAAAGTGTTTTTCATTTGTGAAGTATTCCCATCAGAAATCTGGGATATCTTGCAGAATTAAACTCTATATCATTGTTAAACTCTTACTTGACTATTTCCCATCTATGTTCTCCCATAGTCGTAAGTCTCTGTGTTTGAATTTTGCACTGTATGTTTTTGATGAGAAATTCCCTTCTTTAATGCATCCATTTTTGCCTAAAGAAAAAATGACAATGAAAATAACTAATTAAGAGAGCATTAGGAAAGTGACTCATTTCTTGAGCATTTGCTGAGAAAGTGTTGCAGTAAACCCAAAATATAGGTGTTTTGTATAAAAAACCAAACTAATACTAAGGCTCCGACTTTGCCCTGAGGGAAGTCGCTGGCACCTTTCCAGGAGCATCAGGACATTATTTACGTTACATGGTGTGGACAGTAATTGCCATTTTCTTTAATACGGAAATGAGGGCTGCAGAAGTGATCGGATTTGGAGTCCTCCATCTGAATGGGAGTGGCTATCTTCTCCTACCAAGGTGGAGTGTTGCTTCTTGTGGCCAGCAGTCCTAAACGCTGCATCAGGCAGAGAAGACCTAAAGCTACTGCTGTTGAAGACAACAGGGATGCAAGATACATGAGATAAGTGTATGCCTTTGGACCCGCTTCAGTAAGTCCTGTGTTAAGCTTTGGGGGAAAACCAATGTTTAATCATCATTTGAAAAAAAAACAACTTCTATTTCAGTCATTGGTGTCCTCTGGAATAAACTTAGCAAATCAAATCCTAGCATTTTGGCTGCACAAATTGCATCCATCTATGCACTTTATGTGTTGTTAAAGGGGTGATGGAAGGGAAGAAGGAGAACAGGACAAAGTGACAGGGGCAAATTATACCAAAAAAAAAAAAAAAGGCCAACTACTACATTGCTGGCTGGCCAGGTTCCCATTCAGATGGTTATTTCCACCCTGGCTGGCAGTCGGGCTGCAGACACAGGGAAAGCATTGCTGACCATGTTCAGTGCTAGTTCAGTAACAGCTCCTGCAGCAGCACTGGAGAAGCTGGAGAAAGGCGGCTTCAACCATGGGGCTGGTACTTTGCTTTCCATGAGGCTGTAGGAAAGTGTGTGCTGAGTGGTGGACCGACATTGATACTGGCAGCACATGGTGCTGCACAATATTAATATTTGAAGGCCAGATCCAGTTTTTCCAAAACTGAAAAACTAGTTACTCATCTATAGGCACTGGCCTGATGTTCTGCTGTTGACTTCTCATTGCACCCAGTGCCCACTGCGGATGTGAAATGAAATGTTGAGAAGTTTTTGCAAAGAGCAGGAAATGCTGAGACGGTTCATGTTTCAAGGATTCCTGCTTTTTGTGTTAATTTGGCAGCTCTTGCTGCTGTTTTAATTGCTCATAAGCTGAAGACAGTTTCTGTGGATCTAGCACAGCCTGAGACTTTATTTTCTGCACTGAAGAAGCGTGGCCCAAGGAGGGCCACAGCTGAAGTGAGGAGGAGGTCAGGGGGCCCATAGGTGCCCAGACTCAAAACCAGAAACCACTAGACCCTGCATACTTTGAGGGTCTAATTTTGAAAGTCCTGGCTCAGACTTAAAAAAAAAAAAAATCCATGAAATAATTTTCCTAAGCACGATGTGCTAAAAAAAACCAAAAGGTGGGAAGTAGGTGGACCAATATGAACTATAGAGGGCCTTGTTTGTCATAAGATCCCTTTATCTTGCTTTGGCATTATAAAGGAGCCCTAAAATTAGTGTAAAAATTGCAATTTAAATTCCATTCCATTCATTGTAAAGAGATACACTGTCAGGATGAAGGAGGCGAAGCATGGTTTAGTGATAATGAGAGTCAGGTCCATTATTTCTACGAAATTAATTTTGTTTGAGTGAGAGAAGGGGAACTTCTAGGTCGTTTCAGTAGTTATTTTATTCTGCAAAGAATAAATAAAGGAGACTCTGTACCACTGGCAAATTTGATCTATAATACCTCATGCACAAATCAGATTGTCCAAATGAACCTTGATGGCTGCAGAGAGACTGACAGGTAGTACTTGGTTTGCAGAAAATAAGTCTTTGCTCTGCAGCTGATTGACTTTGTCACCTCTTCCGTAGATGAGAGAATGCATTTTATTGATGGGCTTGCATGTACCTAGCCCTATACTTAAGTAAGCTGCTTTGTTTTTACTGGATGCATTCGATAGACAATATTTGAAGGTGGGTTTCCATACATTTTGGGAAATCCTAAACTTAGTTCCTCAGTGTGCTCTTCTGAACCAGTGTTTCAAGGGCTTTCTCCTTGCTCAGAAAACAGTACTAAATGATATTTACTCACTTTTGTCTATGGCTTAAAGATGGCTTAAGGGATTTAACAAAAGCAACTTAGCAGATAAGGCATAATGTGAACCATATTAGCCCAAATGGTAAATATTTTGAAAATTCAGTTTTCTTTTCTTGTTCATGACATATTGGGGAAAATTAATGGAATTTTTACTTTATCTATTGTATGTATGGTAACATTTATTAAAAATATAATATTTGTATACAGTAACCTAATTCAATGCTGATTATAACACTAGTATAATGTATTTCTGTTATCATGCTCTTCTTGCTTTACAAATAATGGCATGTAGGTCCAACAAAACAGGTATACCCTTCTGAGCTGTCAATTCTTTGCTTTTTTTTTTAATTTTGTAAGAGGTGTTAATATAATTGGTTGGTGAATGTAGAAAGCAGAATTTGCATTAATAGTTTGTAGATTAGTCTCTTGATCTCCCTGGAGGATTTTTTTCTTCTAGCTACAGTAGTATGATGAGGTATATGACTGGGGTTTGTTTTAATTAATGTTTTAGGCTTCTCATCCCAGAGAGCTTGGGTGGAGATGGTGTGATCATATTGCACCACTGTGTCAGAAGTGTTGAATAACACACTTATTTCTCTGCTTGGAAAGGCTTAATAATGAGTTCACAGGTGTTAAATTAGAATGATTTAAATCTATTGTATAAAGTCAGGCACCAATTACTTTCTCAGTGTTGGTTAGGGCAAACTGAAGAATAATCAGGTAACAATTTTAAAGTCTTGTACTAAATTGCTTCTTTACTCCAAGGCACTTGCAGCCCTATATCTAACAGGTTTTGAATTTTTGTTTCTAAAGAAAGACTAACCTTATAGTGAGGAAACCCAATCAGTATATGGCACAATAAATTTGACTAACTGTATCTCTCACTGTAATACATAGACATCCTTTCACCCCAAATCACTGCTAAGGTTAAATTCCTTTTGGTATAACTTTAAAATGCGATGTAGAAATGGTGGCTTCTGGAATTAATGGATGTTTCTGCTGGTTTGGATGTCTCTTGTGTTCTGATTACAGGACTTGATGCAACACTCTTATTAAGAAAATGTCTCATTAATATGGTACTTCTAGAAGGGAAGAATCCTCAGCAGACATTGCCTTCCATTCAGCAGATCAGAACACAAGGTCCCTGCCACAGTCATTTAAAAATGAAATGGAACCAAGCAACCTAATTAAAATAATATCTGCAGAAGCTTTATGTGCCACCGAAGACCCATACATGAAGTAATCATTTTCTGTAAAAGCTTTCATAAATAGAAAACAAAAGAAGCATCTAGTTTCAAAGAAAACAAAAAAAAATCCAAAGGAGGGAACAAAATGTTTATTTGTAATTAATAACACATAAGACCAACCTCAAGCAAAACTGCATTTAAATTAAGACAGAGAGAAGAAGATTGAGAGAGTGTCTATTTTTACAATATATATGACCTCAGGTAATGTTTTCCAAAACCGTTAGATGTTACAAAATTGTCAAAGGCTATCTAGCAATCTTGAAAAGATTCAAACCTATGGATATACACATAAACAAGGACAAAGAAAAAAAAAAAAGGTAGTGAATAAATTCACCCTTCCCTAAGCAGAGCTGTAAGAAGGCCTTTTTAAACATCATTCTAAACCCATTTAATCCCCCTGCAAATGTACATGAGACTTGTGCTGGATTCAAGCAAGGGTAAAATCATCTAATCTGAATTAGCAGTATTAGCAACACTTCAGCAGAGAGAGATGGGGGAAATTATTCTTTCAGAGCTTCTTTTAAGAAAGCTTGCACTCAGTGAATAAGTAGCTTCTGTTAATAGGACGTCTATAAAAATCCCTCCTTTATCTATGTTTGCATTCAGTTAATACTAATGTAGAGATAAGCTGCAAAACAGAGGAGAGGGCTTACTTTGAAGAGTTGCTCATGTAGCTGATGACAAGAGATGACAGAAGTTCTGCCAGAGATGAGTATGGGTAGAGGATGCTGAGAGGAGCAGATTTAACTTCCCTGAGCAATCAATATACGACATCTGAAGGTCAAAGGAACGTGAGAGCGTTCAAAAAATATATAAGGTATGTCAAGAAACTTGAGGGAGTTGCAAAGTGTACATCTTTATCTGGGTCATTTTCTAGGCAGACATAGAGTTGATGTGGTTTTTCACAGCGTATGTAAAAGTGTATATTGGTGATGATAATAAAGCCATGTGTGACAGTCATTACCACTTCTGAATAATGGTGTGGGTCTGCTGATCTGTTGCAACAAAGCAAGTGCAGGTGGCTTATTGACTTCTTATGAGGCAGAACTTGTTCTGTTCATTGCAATTGATGTGATTGGCTTGGCCTTTCAAGGAGTGATATCTTAATTCGGGGAAGAATTAAGGGGAGAAGAAGGTCTGGAAATCTCAAATCATTCCTCAAGAGCACAACAGAAATCCTCATCTCAAGTCAGACTCTGTATCTAGCTGAAGTACAAACTTGTGTACCTGCTTGAGGACAGGACTGGGTTAAACCATGAGTTTCCACTTTGTAGTAAGTTTTGACGTTACAAAAATTTGTTGTGCTCCTATCCAGAACAGATTTTTTAAACCCCCGATAATGTAGATATTTTGTTGGCATATCCTGGCTCCTCCAATTGGGATACAGGCAGCTCTCAAAGTCCCTGGCTCATCTGGAGGGCCAGTAGTGATTGCTCCCAGCTCATCTGCCCAGCAGCATCGTTCCCTGTCCTGGAGAGCTTTTGGGGAACCACACAGTCTAGCAAGAAACTGGTCCAGCTTGAAGCAAGCCTGGGGACCTCTGCTTGGGAGAAATGTGTCTAAGGTTCAGAGTGTTTTCCAAAAGTGAAGTACTACTGTGAGACAGACTGCAGCTCTCTGAAAACATGGTCCCTCTTCTGATAACACCTGAGCTGTAGCTGAAGCTTGAAATGTGCATTATTAATTCAAGTTGCCTTGTTCCAGCTGCTATGTATAAAACTGCCTCCATAGTTATTATCAAATATGGATGTACTTCTAACAGCTTCCTCTTAAGTGAACTAATGTCATCTGAAACATATTTATGTCTGTGTCAGATACCTGTGGTCAAAAGAGAATTTCACTGAAAGGCCTAATGCATATTGTTTCAAGTAGTGTTTTCCAAAAATATTGCATTTTATAGATGAGCCAAAGATTCATGAACACCCTTCAGACCATCTGTTTCCTTTCCTGATCACCTTTTCCACAGTATAGGGTGGTTTTTGTCCAGTTCCTTTCCTTCACTTCCTTTCTTCATGAAAGGGGGGCAAACCCCACATGTCAGACGTTTGCTCAGCTTACAAAGGCAAGCGTTTTGGAGGATCCTTATCTGTAAAGTTCAGTTCCAGGAAACGTGGAAGTGTGCTTTTGCATATATACCGCGTGTGTTATACATGGTTATTATTTAAAGTAAACCTGTAAAAGAATAATGTAAATACATGGTAAGAATTTAAAAAGGTTCAACACTGGCCTCAATTGCTACTGACTCAAATGTGAGTGGAGAGAGGTTGAGTTCGGCTAGAGTGCTCTTGAAAATCTCACCGGTGGTTTTTTTTTTTTTTAGAAAAAGGCTAGATTGGAGATGGGAAAACAGCAAGCATGTTCTGGTCTCTGTCAAGCAATGTTCGCTGTCATTGAGAGCAGAGAAAGTAGCAGAAGAAGAGGATATTTAGGGGATGCAACAAAAATACCTTCCTACCCATCAAGACTTTGATAAATAGCATGCTTTCTGCTGTGTTTCTCTTGCAGGGCATCCAGAAGCAGTAAAATCACACACACACACACACACACACACAGATTTTGTTTATATGACAAGTCTTCCATTTGGAAAAACTGATGAATGAAATGCCACATGTACGGGCAGTGCAGGAGATCTAATTTCTCTTCAGGCTGGGAAACGCTTATTGTGCTGAAATCATGTAGTTATGCACATATGTGTGTGTCAACTGCTGCTTGGGATGGCTGTGCACACCTGGGTACAGCTCGGGCCTTTGCCAGAGTTACCTGGTAACACCCCTTGCAATGAGGTGGTGGGGACGGCATGTCCCCGGCCTCGCCACTCCACTTCTGCAGGAGGGGTGGTCTCACTTCGATGGTGTCCACCCTCAGTTGCACTGTTCCCTGCCAGAGGAAACCCTGCAGGCCTCACCAGCCGCCATCTGGGGTGGACGGTGTAAGGGACTGGGTGCAGGTACTCCATAGCTGACTCAATATAGGTGAAAGGATGTACCTGCTTTCGGGTTTTGGGCTCATTTCTCATGCCATCTCCTTGACTGCCTGTAAACAATTAATTTCAGAGGCTGGGAGTCCTTGCCTGGCAACTTTCTCAAAGGTCTACGTCTGTTGCGTAGAGCGGGACGGAGAGCATGCATGTAGAACAGTTTCATTTTTGCATCTCAGGAGAGTCCCTTGTCTCTCCAGATAGGCTTTGTGTTTCTGTGGGGTAGCAGTGCCAGCACTGTCCTCCTCACAATCCCCTTGGAGCAGTCATTGTCCTCCATGATGACGTCTCTGAATTAGACAAAGCTATCTGCATTTTCCATTTTGCAGCCTTCTATTTTAGTGTCTTCACTGCCTGGTGTTTTTCTCTTGTAATGGTCTATGCCATATTATATGCATCTCTGGTAAAATCCTCCAGGCTTAGCCCTGTTTTCTTTTGATACCTGTCTAATCATTAGCAGGCACAGGTGCAGATGTACATTTTTTCTTTTCTTTATTTCTGTTTATGGGTATCTCATGTGTCAGTTGCTGTAGGAGATGGGTGAGATTTTTTTCCTGGGAGTGATCACAGAGTGTTGCCTATAGAAGTTTTGGAAGCTGACCCTGTAAACCATCTCAGCAATATCTGGGAGGGCAGTATGTCTGGAGTATACTCACTATGCCTGTGCTATCTGCCTAACAGAAGCTTAAATTCATGCAGGCAGATTGTTTACGTGGGGCAAAGGCATGTTGAGTCAGTGAAGGGGGAACGTGGAAATGCTAGGCAATTTCTTCATATAGTGTACATGCTCTACAGAAGGTCAGAAAAGCGGTGATTTTTGTATTTCAGGAGCTTCAGTTGTCCCTCAACACTGGCATCATGTTATCCAGGATCAGTGGCACCATCTCTTCTTTTGATGGATCCGTATCCAATATGATGAGGCCCCTCCTGGGCAGTGACCTTGAGGCACCACTTGGGTGATGCACGGTAGCACCATATGTCCCACCTATGCCTTCTCTCCAGACTGCTGTGAAGAGTTTAGGCACATGGCAAAGGGATGAGTGGATTTGAAATTTTCTCCTTGGAAATGGTTTGGATTTGGCCCTATCGTGCAGCTCAGTGTGTGCTTGGGCTCACAGCAGTCACCTAGCTTCAAGCTGGATAGCTCAGCCCCCTTCCTCCTTTGCTGCAAGAGGTTGTCTCCATTCCCCATCCCAAGTGTTTCTCTCTCTATCCAACTTGCACATCCCATCCCACTTGACCAGGCCCTGCACCTCTGTGGAGGCTAAACGCAACCCTCTGAAGTGCAGCCATCACCTGCAGTGACTGTGCCCTCCAGACCTTGCTGAGAAGTGCTCGGGATGGGGAATGGAGATCACCTCTTGTAGCAAAGGAGGAGGAGGCCTGAGCTATCAAGCTTGAAACTGGCCAAAAGTCATAAGCAGAATCAGAGCTGTTTATTCTAACAGTGTCATCTGATATAACCTGGCCAAGCATAGAGGTGAGATTGGCCAGTGTGTAGTTCCCTAGCTCTTCCTTACCTGCTACCTCGCCTCTTATTTGTCTTTCTGCCTTCAGTCTTTAAGAGTTTCAAATCCAGGAAACATCTGCTTTTGGTTTGGGAACTGGTGTATTGGAAGTGGTCTTGAAGTTAACAAATGAACACAATGATAGTGGCAGCGTAGTGCCTAGAAGTTGGGAAGCAAAATTACCGATTCCCCTGAAGAACATCGAGTTCTGGGTCAAATTTGGCTCTGCATACATCCACATAAGACAAGGGAGTGCAAGCTGTTTGGATTTGCAGGGAGGCAGAAATTTTATTTTTCTAGGCTCAGATTTGGATTGGAAGGAAAAGCAAGAGAACTCTGCCCCTGATTATGTGGTAAATCAAATTAACTTTACACGTCTGCTACGTCTTTCAAGTTTAGTGTTCTCTGAATTACTGCCTTCATGTTGACACTGTTAAAAGTCTAATGTATTAGTAAACAGCAATCACCACAGCTTTTCTCTGCATTTGCAAAAAGCAAGGGAAAAAACCCCCCACCTCTTTACCAAGAAGGACTGTCAGGGATTACTGCATGTGCGTGTTGTGACAAACCAAACAGCCTCTAGGGTGCTTATCTCCGCTGCTGCTCACTTCATGTTTTATCCGTTAAATGCACATGATGATGGCATTTTTTCTTATTTCTTAACATCACTTTTACCACACTGGCAAAATTTAACATGCAGTCATCTTGTCTCAGTGTCAGCAGCAATGTCATATAAATTGGTTTTGAAGAAATAATGATCTTGTTAATTATGGAATTTAAAAAATTCCCTTGTTCATTATGTATGTTTTGAAGAGGACTTGGCTTCAGCAGGTTTAAATGTGGTAAGATTAAGACAGATATGCAAAGCTTTTCTAACATGACCAGATTTTTACCATTTTCCTGTTTCTGTTGGAAGTATATACATTTTAAACTTATTTTAATAAAACAATTAGGTTAATCACATAGAGAAGTCAACTGTTAACTGAGTACTACTGTGATCTATAGCTATTTTTAAAGGGTCATTCAAAAAGAAGAAGAATTGTTCGAGTAAATGGGTTTATTATAAATGTATTGGGATTATGTTCAGTAATGGAGTTGATGTTCCCTGGGAAGAAGCTTTCCCCTTCTTCTCTGTTGTATGTCACTCCTTATTTGCATTTTTAAAACATTTTCATTGCACTCTGTGGAATTTCCTCACTTCTTCTTTTAAGAATTTATCATAGCTAGAAGTGATATTTGTCTCCAGTTTCCTTGGGAAAAGAATAACGGCAGCTACTGAGAAGACACAGGATTTCTGATTTTTGGGTTTTTCCATGAAACTAATTACAAAATTGCATATTGCCTGGCGTGATAGTCTTTGAGCTGTGGCCTCGGTTTGTTGTGGCAGGATGAGAGGGCATACATGCCCGGCCTGCCAGATGGGATTTGTATTAGCAGGAAAATTATGGTTTTGACAGGGCTATCATAGTGTCCCGCTGCTCTCCTTCCTCCGTATTGTACAGACTGCTCGCCTTTTCAAAGACTGGCTCATCTCTTGTGCTTCTGATGTAGAAAACACATCAGACACAGCAAGAACTTCCCAGATCCTGAGGTGGATTTCCCCTGAAAATGATTTAGCTTGCTGCCTTTATCTTCAATAAGTCTTGGCAGCCAGACAGCACAATCTGTTGCCACTCACATCTTGCTTTGTATGAAAGTTACCCTTAACCTAGCAGGAGTCATTTGATACTTTAAAAACTGCAAGCTATCTTTGGTGAGGTCCTGCTTTTCAAATACTGCGCTGTGGCCGCAAACAGTTATTTTGCCCTTGTTGTCACCATCATCGTCCATTGTTCTTTCTTCCCCAGGGTACTTAATCTCCCATATCCAAATCCAGTCTTACATGTAAATAAATATAGGAAAATTCTCCTCAATTGGTTGTGTATGATAATATTTAATAAAAACCAAAAGTCATGTGGTAGATAAACATTTGGGAATGATACAGATGGACATTTAATCTGAAACTCATTTATTGAATGAAGAAAAGCTGCAATACCTTCCTGACCATAATATTCTGTAGAAACAGACCTTTGTTCAAAAATTATCTGTATTCTAGAGGAGAAATCAAACTGATTTTGAAAAAAAAAAAAACCCTTCATTTTGTGGTGTTTTAATACATGTCGATATTAGTAATGATGAGACGCTGCCCAAAGGTAGGGCTGGTTTTGTTGGATTCTGTCCTCTAACCCTGGTGTGACTTTGTGAGGTAGAGAGAGCACTCTCACCCCCCCCCCCCATTAGTGTTCATCCCTCAGAGGCATGAAGCATCCTTATATTTTTGGTGTGAAGCCAAAAGTTCCTGGAAACAGAGCCCCGTACTGTGCGAACCAGAGTGGACCTGTGTTATCATCCAGAGCCTAGCTCTTCTTTCCATTCATAGCTCTATGCCATGAACATCCACCAGTTCCCATTCAGTGGGGACAAAATGAGTTCCCATGCAGGTATCCCTGAAGTCATTTGAAATGTAAGACAGCAAGGTGTCCTCAAGGGGTGGGCAGATATGACACAGGCTTGTCTGGAAGGAGTCAGAAGCTGAGGGGACCTCAGGGTCCTCAGATGGCACCAGACCCCACTAGTGGTCAACTAGATCCGGTGCTAAGTGGCCCAGAGATTGTGGCTGCCACCAGATCCTTTTTAAGGTACAAGTATAATATATTTGAGAGGAGTGTTCTGCTTTGAACTAGGTGAACTACATGAACTTAAGCCATCTAATATTACATTTTTTGTTCTGGATTTCACATTTTTCAGATTTATTTTGCTTTACCACTCTGGCTTCCCTTCATCGACAAAGAGAGCACTTTAATTCCTGCAGCTTTCAAGTTCATAATTCACAGCCTTGATTTGCTTTTAATACAAGATCTGGTGATACAGTTTGTATTTGTAATGTTAAAAATGTTTTTCAAAATTAAGAATTAAAGCCTCAATTTGAATTAAAACTGTTTCATTCAGATTGAAGTAATTGAGGATTTGCTGTATAGACCAGTTTGTAATTGTTCTTGTCTCTGGTTAGTTGGCAGAAGACATTTTAAAAGTCAAGCCCATATCCAGTAGGAATGAAAGCTAAAATTTGTTTTTAAAACATTTTTCAGTGAAAAGTCTTTTGCCTAACAATATAATCCTTCTTCAAAATTCTTTGATTGATTCAGTCTTTTTGGGCTGAAAGAGCCAAAGCCTGAAAAATACTTTAGGTATTATATATGAATAGCTTAAATCTTCTTGCAGAAACTTTGCAAGCAGTTTGAGTAGCAATACTGAGACAATAAAGCCTGCATAGAATTCTGGATCATTAATCAGTGTTCTTTATACAGAAATGTTGCTTGAATTGGCACAGTCCCACACATTGATGGGAAAGAACTGCAGAATGAAGAAGTCCTTTTATTTCAAAGCAAAAAATAACACTCCAGAAGCATGACTAGCAATATTATACTAAAAATAGTTGCTTTCTTTGACTTTTTAGCTGATTAATTGGTTACATAAGAGAAATATTTATAGCATAGGAGCGGCTCAACCTGCTGCATGGCTAGAAAGCATAGCATGACGTGGAAAAATTCAGGAGAATAGCTGAAATAAAAAAGACTTTTCTTTACTTTCTTGTCATTATAATGGTACAATATGATATGATATGATATGATATGATATGATATGATATGATATGATTTAGCATTGAGGCCAAAAGACACAACCAAAACCAGGATCCTTTTCGCCCCTTCAGTTGGTTCTTGGAATGGTAAATTTTCAATGAATGAATGAATGGATGAATGAATGTCCTAAAAGCAGAGCTGATTGGTAGATGTAAGTTTGATTAGTGCATTGTAGTAAATTGAACACAGCAATGATTATGTCTCATAGTAATGACAATTTCTCAGATGGTCGTCATTCCTTCGCAATTTCAACTGACTTTACCTTGCTACATTTAATATTTTTCTTGTACAACTGAAGGCGCCATAAGCCAAATATGTTTCATGTCATGGCATCTCTACCAACACGCAACGATATGTTACATCTGCCTTAAAAGTTTGACTCCTTTCTAGTAGTCGTTTTATGTAAGAGTGCCAACATTTCTCTCAAAATGAGTGAAGTCTCTAACTTGTCAAGCTGTTGCCAACACACTAGCAGTAGAGAAAGCATAGAGCCTAAGAAGTATGTGAAACATATTTTTTTTCCTCTTTCTAAAATTTTCAGTGCTTCTCATTTCCTTGATTAAGGATAGGCTCAAGAAAATGAACTTTGTGCTCTGCATCTTCTCTGTTTCCATTCCAACTCTTTTATTCCATGTGGAGTAGAACAAAACTTTTTCAAGTAAGTAGAATGTATGAGTTTAAATGAGAAAGATGAGAGATGAACAGCCAAATAACTAGTAAGTTTTGGCTGCAGCCAAAACAAAGGAGGAGAGAAGGCGATGCAGAGGGAGTGAAAAAGGACTCCCAGAGTGAGAACACACCGAAGTGCTGTCTGCAGTGTAGTGGTGTTGCTTGTTTTTCCAAAACAGACCCATGTAATCTTAATAGTTATCGTTACCCCTTCTGATTGTGCCCTGCCGTTAGCACTGCCCCTAACTCAAGAGGACTGCTTTCTGTGTGAACGCTCAAATTTTATTTTTCTTGAAGGCAAGCTAAGAGAACAAACTCTTCAGAAGGAAATGAAATACCTATCCTGTACCTTAAAAGTTAAAATAAAAAAGCATGAAGCTGTTTTTCAGGTGCATCTATGTTAGCGCCCTATTTTGGAAGAGAAGTTGCTTCTGAAGTCAATCTCTTGGTCATCCCCACTTACCAGACTTCGGTTCGCCTCACAGAGCGATGTTAGAATGTGCAAACTAGATTCCTTTCAGATGAAAGTAAACCAAAAATTAATTCCAGAAACACATCTAAGGCGCTCCAGACACTAATGGGCACTCTAAGGAGCAGACTAAGTGCTAATCTGAAGTTGAACACCCTGAAATGCAAGTAGGGGGTCCTCGGCACAAACTGTTTCAGTCTGCAGCTCCACTTTGTCCCCACTTGCCGATGAAATACTCTTCTTTACTTGGGTTCTCCTTCACTACAGTGACCTTGGTTCAACCAGTCTGTGTCTCTCCCCGAGTTCTGCCTGCACTGAGGCTAGTTCTTTCCTTCACTGTCAAAAATCAGCAAAGCATGAGGAAGTGAGTGAAGTGATGTAGCTTCATGCCAGCTGAAGATCTCAACTCTCCTACTTTTATCTAGCAGCTCCAGCTCTCTCATGCTGAAAAGATTTTTAGAAAGAAAAGCTGATGGAAGAAGGATGACTTGTTGGGACACACATAGCAGTATTTTTATGACAGCTCCAGCAAGTTTTACTTCAAATTTACTTCAAGCATCAGAGCAACTTTGGTTTGATTTTAAAATGATAATGTGTAGTCCTTATTAATACCAAGACTGCCTTATAGTAGACAATTTTGGACCAAATCTGTCCAGTGCTTACACTTTTAAATAGTCACAGAAGAATTTTAACAGTTGCCTATAAATTTAATTCCTTCACAGCAATTATTATGTCTGCATTACAGAATAGTATATGTTTTTTATTACCCTTAGGTCCCTTTTTAATAGGAGTGCTGTGCTTTGTACAAGTCAATTATTTTTGATAGTTACAGTAATTAATGTTTAATTATATTTTATTAGCTTCATTTTGTTCAACTACCTTGGAATCAATCCAAGCATTTCTAAATGCTATACTTTCTGTGTGCATGTGTGCACACATCTGCATACTCTTCATATGTCCTTATATGCAACCAGTGAGTGCGTTATTCTTGCAGAGGGGGAAATATGAGACTCATCTCAGAAGACTATAGAAACACATGTGGTGTCCTCTTTCCCATGGCTATCAATGATATCCCTCATGCTCATCTCACAACTGCAAGCAGATCTCCCAGTTTTCTCCTACACAGACACGTATCTGATGTCTCCCTGTAGATATTTCTGATGCTTTTAGAACTGTGTTTTCAATGGCTTTCAGTAGGCACATGTATGAGTGACTTTTCCCCTCTTATTCCTTTATTTTCACTTTCTCTTCTTTGTTGGCTTTCTGCCTCCTTCCCCTTTTATTTCTCTTTTCCCTGGGAATGAGTTTTGCTACTCTTTATTTCTGATCCCTCTTCCTTCATTTTTCTTTATTTTTCTCTAATCTTTCGTTGTTCTCTCTGTCTCTCCCTTTCCTTTTCTGTCTTTCTTCCCTGCTTCAAAGAGAGTAGGAAACCTTGGTCTTCCTCTGAAGTCTCTCTCCTAACTCGCATGCTTCACCAGGCGTATAGCCTGTCTCAGAAGCTATACAGCTCTAACATTTTATATTTTGTTTCACTTTTTCTGTTTGGAGTGATGCTTCTGTCCTCCTCTCTCTTTCTCCTGAGAGTTTTATCTCTCTGTCATCTCTTCTCTCTTTATTGAATATGAAAATTATATTTAATTTATTTTTTCAAAAATGCACGCTTTTTAATTTTGAATTTTCATTGAATCTTCATGCCCTTTGTATATTTGTCAGTTTTCCTGTGAAATGAGGATAGCGCCACTGGACTGATAATAACTGTGTAATCATTTACTGGAATTTTTTTTGTTCTTAAACAAAGACACCACTATTTGAATTGTGATGATCAAGCATGATTTCCCAGCAAATTCAGGAGAATTGTGACCTTATGGATGGTTCTTAAGTCCCAGAGCAGGCTCCAGAGTTAGGGAAAATCTGTTGGCTACGTGCACGTTACTATCTACTCTCTTTCTTGTTTGGTTTTTCCTACTTTCCGTGATTGATCTTTTTCCATCAGCGCAGCAGCTGTGACTGGTTTTGTTCAGAGTAAACATTTATGTTACAGAAGTATCCAAAGGCCTTCATCAGTCTTGGAGCTTCATAACCTTGGTGTCATGCGTTCGTAGAAAAGAAAACCCCTTCAGCTGGAGGACCTACTGCTTAAATGGCTGCAATGCGGGTTTTACTGTGTGCTGCTTTCAAAGGTAACCTTTCTAGCATATTTGCACATAGCACAGCGCAGCAAAAGGCAGCTGCCCATGACTTCTTGAGGCTGTCACTCCACTGACAGGTGTTTTCTGTTCCCTTCAGTGATGATTAAGTTCACCACAGTGAATTTTGTCCGTAAATCAGGGATCAGGGACAACAGTGAAGTGGGAGGAGTGGCCTGAGATGTCTCACTCATTAATTCCTCTTCTTTGATAAAACCATGGTAAACCAGTCTTGACGTGTCAGATTTGGGGGATGGATATTTTGCACGTTGAAGGACAGCTTGTGTTTCCTAGCCTTCTCTGCCTGCTGCCCGTTCCTGCTTCCTTCCACTTGGCTGTGAGCATTTGCAATGCAGTGTGTAAACTTGGACAGAGACTCCACACTCCAGCAGGGAAGACGCTGCTGAGGAGTTAGCTATTCAATATAATCCTTTTCACACTGGTTTAATAATGCTCATCGGGCATCAGTTATGGAGAACACACTGGGAATAACAGAAATACATACTGACTATTAAAGAAGACTTTAGAACTGCTGAAAGGAGATCTACTCTATGCAATGTATTAGATAGAACAATGGAAACTGAAGAAAACAGTCTCTTCTGAGAGATTAGGAAAAGATAAGTCAGAAATTATTTCCAGCAATATAAAAAGCATTGACAAATGCCACAAAAAGGTAGGGCTCTGAAAGACAGATCACATCTCACAAAGACATCCAGGAGAAATTATGGATGGACTACAGGACTCAGTGAAGTGCTCCTAGAGGCAGACAGAGAGTGGTTCTGCTGTCCTGCAGATGCTGCGGCAGGACAGTGATACAGGTTCACTTTGAGACTTTTTGAAGATGTCTGTGATGGAGAGATGCTTGCCTCTCTCCAGACAGAATGTTTTCACTAGTACACTTTACCAGATCAGACCAGATATTTGCCCAATGTATAAAAGTTCAGGTTCTGCCCCAGTAAAGCAGAGTGGGACCTTGGGTGAGTACCTAATTATTCATCTACTGCAAAGGCTTACAATTTTTTACCACAAGTCCATTGTGCTCTAAGGAACCCTTCTAAAACCACTTAATCGAACCCAATATGTTCCCATTAAAAGCTTGAACAAATCAGCATTTTCCATTGCTTGTCATCAAAAGTTTACCAGCCGACTCTAACTGCCAAATCTAATTGCCAAATGCCAGTAAGTGTTTGTAGGAGAGGTAAAAACAAGCATCGCTCATCCCCCCTTAACCCTTTGCCCGAACAAAGACTGCAGAAGGCACAAACAGCTTTGGCGGAGGCACTGCTGGTCCATTCTGCCAAAAGCAACCCTGGTGGCAGCCTGCTCAGAGATGTTCACTACCACATAAGGATGTGCAATGAAGTACTCGAGGGGGTTCTTCAGGCACATAATCCTGTTCAGGAATTATTCAGTTGACTGAAATGGCCCCTTCCCTCACTTCACTGCAGTAATGCTCACGGGCGTGACATTAAACAAACTCTTACCATGCATCTCATTAAATGGGGGCTGAGCACTGTGTCCCTCAGTGTTTCAGCACGGAGTGTGGATTCTTCCGTGGCTAACTCACATGAAGCCAGCAATGGCTGTTCTGTAATGAGATTACAAGACCTGATAATAGCTCCCCAGTTATTATCTCTATGCCAAGACATTTGTAACTGTAAAAGGTATTACAAATAGGAGACTGGAAAAGTGCACTCCAAAACCTTCTAAATAGTAGATGGGAAGCAGCTTTATAGCTTGAGCAGATTTACTACTTCCCCCAAAGAAATCTCTGTCTTCCAGAGAAAGAGAAATCACTGGAGAATGCCCAGATGTGATTGTGTGCAGCCACTTCTGCTCCTGTTAGCTCCAGTCCCATGCATCTGCTCACAGGCTTAAACCCAAGCAGCATCAATCAGATGAGCTGATACGGCACACAAAGAAACACCCATGCTAAAAAATACATGGGAATTTTGTAACTTGTGTTTCCCAGCAGAAGACTTTAAGGAAAGACTGACATTGATGTTTCCAGTGTGGTTGGTACTAATCTAAGAAGGCAAAGGCAAATTCAGAGAGATCACTAATTAAAAGAGATAGCACTTTAAAATAGTGAAAATACCAGGCACTGTACAAACTATTTCTTAATCTTAGTAATGAATGTAGACTGTAAAATATTAACAAAGATAATGACTAACAGATTAGAATTTATTATGCAAGACTTGATTCACCATAACCAAGAGGGATTCATTAGAAATAGATTACAATGTACAGTAATAATAACAGACAATTATTGAACATAATAAATCTATGTAAAGAGAGAGATGAGTTAATGTCTGTCTTTTCCATTAGAGGAAGAAAAAATTCATCTGATCGTGTAAACTTGAGTCACTTTGATCTTACTATCCTTGATTTTACAGTGAAAACAAACAGGTCTGTGTGACAGAGGAGAGCCATAAATAAGCAGAAGTGGACTCTTATCTCAAGGAGATGTTGTAGAAAGAGGTATCAGCTCAAAATGCCCCTCTCCTCTTTACTTTTCAAATTTTTTTTCCATATTAAAGTCTAGCCTTAATAATGTAACAACCACAAGTAAATGGATTGGGCAAGGATAAAATAAATGACACTGCTAAATAGTACATTAATATTTCTATCACAACCAACATGTGCTGTTTGTTAGCATTCTATTTGTTTTAATATTTTTCTTTCTTACTCAGTTCAGTTAGATGGTAAGAAAAGAGATTGTGTGTGGTTTATAACACAGCTTTAATTAATATTCAGAGCGCATTGTGGCATCATATTTCTAATATTCAAATTTTGATGTTATTCTAAGTGTTTTATGAAAAAAAATATTCCAGTGGGAACTTTTGTTATAGTGCCTCAGTATGTCAGAAATAACAATTTTGGTTCTCTGTGGCAAGCTTTCTTCGATTCCACCTCCAGCAAACATCTGCTTTGTAAATTGTTCAAGTAGTAAACAGTTCTTTCTAGGTTATGTCATCTTCATTCTGGTTTTCCTCCTGCCTTTCAGTATTGTAAGATTCAGCACAAGAGCTGATCTCTGTCTGATCCAGTGATCATGTTAGGCCATTTATCATAACCCTAATAGACAAATAGTAATGTTCTTGTCATTTCTCTTATAACTGACAATAACTGTAGTAATAAACATCTTGCTAAGAGTTACTTATTTAGACAAAAGTCTTTCCTTCTGCCTTTTCACTAAATATGTATGCTCTCAAAAATGGTTGGGTTTTTTTTTTTTTTTTCTTTTAGAAGTGAAATGCTTTCGTTTTAATGAAGCAGTCCAGAGCAGCTGGCAGATGCTCACTGTTCCTCAGAATGATTGACCTTAAGCAGGATGGAACATTCCTAAATTTAAGATTAAAAAAATCTTGACTTTGAAAACAAGGCTCTTGATACTATCCTGTGAATTTTAGATCTAAATCTAAATTTCTGATCTCTGTAGCAAAATACAAGTAAAAGCTGAGGAAAGCTAATAAATCACTCTCTGATCTGAACCAAGCTCCATTAGAAATAGAAATTTGTTGCTTGTAATGTACACCTCTTGGCTCTCATTAAAGCCTTGTAGAAATGATTCACTGTACTTGAAAACCATAGATTGGAAAATAAATACATTCAAGCTGCATTGCTGGGCCAGTGCTCTGTATCCCAGTAGTAAACTTAGGCTATTAATGGCTAATGCTTTAAAGAAACACAAAAGCCCTAAGGCTAGACTTGTACTGCATTGTAGCTGCATAGTAGCTGCAAATATTAATCAAAGCTTTTGAACTTGTGAAGTAGCGCATTGTCCTTGATCATCTGTAACTGAGTCTAGACCAACTTTTGACATGGTTTGGATAATTGCTGCTGCCTGAAAGTGTCTGTTATCTTTTATAAAACAGCTTTATTCTCCGCTTAACTGCCCAAATAAAAGAGAGATGCTCAACTGGACAAGCTGCAGTGTTAGACACTGGATGCTGGGGCCCTGATTTTGCAAACATAGATGTCAATGCTCATCTGCTCCACTGAGGTGACTTCAGGAAGCCTTACAGAAGTCTTCTTTCCCCCTTTGCTGTCACATCTCTTTCCCCACCTTGCAGTGAGCAAAGAGCTTCAGCACTGGACCTGTCCTTCTGACTTGCTTCCCTCTCTCCTTCCCTTGCCTTCCTCCCACCCTTTCTATGCAGTCTTCTTCCAAGGGTCCTTATGACAGGGAGCAAGATCTCTCACTGCCCACTGAGGCTATTTGCAGCTACACAGTGCACAAGAATCTCCTTCTCCTCCTTCTCCTTCTTCTCCTACTAGTCCTCCTTCTCCTCCTTGTCCCTCCCCTGATAAAACAGCACAGGGCTCTGGTGGCTTTGCCCTGGGTATTGACTTTCCTTGGCAGCCCCAGTCAGGGAGAAAAGACAAAATGCTCTCCTGGCCTCTCTTTTCTCACTGAGACCAGTGGACACAGAGACACTGGGTGAGCTTGTCCTTCCACCCTGATGATCTGTTTGAAACAAACAGTGCCACTGGATGCCATACTGCCTCTTGACCGGTTCAGTAGAGCCAAGAGTATCCATCAGTTTTCCTGGCTCAGGTCTGGGCTTGAGGGACCAAATGTTTCAGTCTTCCATCTAGCTGACATGTATATTACACAGCATTCAGAAGATCAGCACATAGAACCTGGTGTAGGGGGAGGTTCCCACATTTTATCTGTGTTTCTGTACTTTTTTGCATGGCATAACTACATTGAAATCCTAACAAGCAGGAGTGTTTAGGGATGAGGCAGTCCCTCTTTTCCAGAGCTTCCTCATGGGGAGTACACTTGTCACCTTGTGTGTCATGAGCAGGTGCAAGGCTCTTGTGCATTAAAACATGGAGAACTTGAATTGCATCACTGTGAAATAGCTCTAGTGACATCTTGTGAGTCACCCCAGAGTGGCTGGCTGGTGATTGAAGGCCACAGTACATTTCTTGGGAAAGTAATTGCTCAAGCACTGGCTTTTCACAGTCTCTTGTTTGAAGGGGAAAAAAAAGTATCTGTACGCTTTTCAAACTCTAGGAAAGATGTCAGTAACTCTGACCTGTATCAGTTTTGACAGACAAGTAAGCAGCCAAAGAGTTGCTCTCCCACTCTCATCTGTTTGGGCAGATAGTGGGTGTAGGGTTCATGCAAACCCTAGACTTGTTCTGACTGTGGGAGCTGTTTGGCTTAGCTTGCGTCTTTCACTGCCTGGTTTTGGTTTTCTTACTGATAGCTCTATTTCAGTCTAGTTTATGGGACTAAATTGGTGGTGGTGTTGCGCTGTGCATTCAAACTACTGTAAAGCATTTATTTTTAATTTTGGTACTGCTTGCCTTCATCTGTATACACCAATTTATCTCATTTACAAATCTGCAGTGTAGTTTGTTCACAGCTAAGGCTACATTTAGTCAAAGCGAGAGCTGAGAAACAGGAGTCGCAGATTGCTATCAGAAGACACAGACCGGTATTTTCAATATTCTTTGTACAAAACCATTTTACTTTACTCATCCACTGTTACATGGGAGAGTGATCAGAAGGGAACTATGAGGGAATACGGTGGAAATTCGTCTTGGAAGGGTTGCCTTTCACTAGTTAAGGAGAAGCAGAATTATATCATGAACCTAATCATCATATTAGGTTCTAGGTTCTTCTCCAAGATTTAATTATTTAGCTTATGTCATTGTATTCAGACATGTACAACAGCAGCGTGTGGAAGATTCCTGTGGCCGTGACCTCTGTAGTCTCAAGATGAAAAATTGGACAGTAAAAATGATCCACGAATTTAAGTTAATTTAAATCTATTCATTAGTGGAAAAGAGAAAGTAATAAACATTTATAATGATAAAGATAATATAAGTAGAATCCCCAAAGGACTGAGCTTATATCCTGTGTGAGAGACTTGCAAATTTGTCTTTAAAGTGGAGGGGGGGAAATAAAGCTATTTTTCTTAGTCATAAATTAATAAGAGGAAGCAAGTTAAACCAGTAAATATATATAACAACACATTGTTCTGCTCTTTTCCAGATTTGAACTGATTAGAGGGCAGAGTAAAACCTATTTCACAACTCAGGGAATGTGAGCAAATGTTTTTTTCAGAGCTGTAGAATTAAATTTCAGTGATTCCTTCTCATATTCAAGCATGAACATCAGGCTTGAGAATAAACATTATTATAAAAATTAATACAATTGGTTGGGAGACACACCA
Source organism: Chlamydotis macqueenii (assembly GCF_036417535.1). Taxonomy (NCBI): domain Eukaryota; kingdom Metazoa; phylum Chordata; class Aves; order Otidiformes; family Otididae; genus Chlamydotis; species Chlamydotis macqueenii. The sequence goes on along the minus strand of NC_141556.1, from coordinate 146,411,356 downwards.
TCTTACTGCTGAGCAGAAATATCCTCAGCTGGTACAAGTCGGTGTGGCTCCGTTGGCGTTAAAGGCTCTGCAGCAATCTGCACCGGCTGGGGAAGCAGTCTTCTGTGGCTGAGTGGTTTTCCCCAATCCGGACCTGCTGCTTTAAGAATTTTAGAAAGAACAGAAAAATGCTTCATGGTCTTGTGACAATTGCTTGTTACTGTCGGAGAAAATATTATACTCTGTGTGCCTCGGCACAGGCTGCTGGAACAGAAAGACACCTTCATTTGTGAGAATTATATCTGAGCACTTTGGACATTATTCAGTTTTACTGGGCTGTATTTACTTTAACTGGTTTTATTTATTTTCCTTCCGTACAAGAATTTACTACATGCACATAATACTTTCTCTCTTCTTTATGATTGGATTTGCTTTATCAACTGATCTCACTCAGATTTGTTTTGGTTATAACTGAGCTGTTACTTTTTACATATAAACACTGAAATGTAGGAATTGCCGTTCCAGGCAAGACCTGCTGTCCATCTGCTCCAGCATCCTGCCTCCGGCCTCAAGGTACAAAATAACCTTCCTGGGCATAGCACAGCCTCCCCAGTCTCAAGGTTTCTAGTTGCTTTATACACTGAAATGCAAGGCTTTATGCTTCTCATTAAGAAAACTGTATTTGCCAACCAAGGTATCGGAACATGTTTTCATTACCTATATAAAGGTCTGGTTCCTCTTTAATCCTGCTAAGCTCCAGGCTTGTCTCATTACTTTGTGACAGTGAATGCCATGGTTTAATTATGTTTCACCTGAAAAAAGTTAAATCTGTCTTCAGTGTCATCAGCTGTTCCCTTATGTTGGTATTGCAAGAAAAAGCAAATGGCACCATCCAATTGACTTTTGCTGCAATAATCTGTGACCCATTCTTCCCTCAGCTAAGCCATTCAAATCTTTTCCATCTGTCTTCATCTGGAAGTCCACCCATGCCTCTTATCATTTTTATCAGTTATTTCAACTCCTGTTTTCATTCTATGCTCATTTGGTCTCTGTCCTAACTGTAGGGCAGCTGTGTTCCTCAAGCACTTCGCAGTCCTCATCTCCCAGTTATCAGAGGGGTTTCTGGAGCATATTGTGGCTTCCTTTCTGCCTACATACCTACTTTCCCACTAGAAAACTAAGCACTGGATGGTGCTTAAAAATCTAAGCAGAGGAAGTTGCACAACTGGGCATTAACAGACCTTCTCCTGCCAAGACACAACTGTTGGGACCCCAGAGCTGACAAGTTCTCACACAACCCAGAGTCAGACAGCAAGAACTAAACGCTGTATTTCAGGGAAGGGCATGTCACTGACATATGTCAAAGTTGTTCTGCTGACACTTCACAGGACATGTTTTGTTTGCCTGCCAGTACAGCATTACAAAGCCAAAGTCCTTAATTACACTTTTCCTAGACACACTGACATTTTGGTTTTGTTTTTTTTTAAAGTAGCATTTTGTTCTGAATTATGAGCAAGGCTGTAAGGAAACCCACTTCCAATATCAACTGAATTGTTGTCGGCTTATTCTTCATATGAACATATGTCAAGGAGAGGAGCAGGACTAGCATAAAGTCTTCATGTCATTAGATTAAAATGAACCATCCTGATCTCCTCTGGTCAGGAGGATGGAAGGGATGCGAGATGAAGGGCATGACCTTTTACCTGTACCCTGTGAGATGTGTCCTTGTACCTGAAACTGAGGAAAATTGAATGCAGATTTGTGCTGTCATCTTGTTGTCTTCACAGCGTGGTGACTTTCTCTTGGGTATATTTAGCAAGCGTACAGAGATTGGAGTGAATAAGCTAATGATATGACACATTCCATATAACACATATGACCTAGATGGAAAACAAAAAAAATTGCCATTATAAGGAGATCAGTATTAAAGCAGAGCAGAAAATGAGAAGTTTAAAACCTTTAAGATTACCTAGGCAACATAAAATCCATAAAATGACTTGCAGCAGTTGGGGAAAAAATAAAAAATCACCATGCAAAATAGCTGATAAGTACATGTCAGAATTATAGCCCTTTAGCCTATACAGTATTTATGTATATATTTTTACTTGTAACCATGTAAAAGAGAATAAATGTAAATATTTCCTTCCTTTTGATAAAAAAGAAAAATAATGTCTTAGTATTGCCTTAAATTTATAAACAACTTTTCATCATGAAGGATCCTCTACTGACAGGGGTATTGAAATGCAATATCATACTCCAGAATGCCATACTTCATGTTTTTGATAGCATTGTTCATTTATTTGAAACAAAAGCTTCTTAAAGCTTTGTATTTTCTACGTTCAATATAAGTTTCACATTTTTTTTGAGCTTAACAGATAAAAATACTCAGTTGAAGCTGATCCCTCTTCTAGTCTCGGTGATGAAACTGAAGCCCAGAGAAAATCTGTTTGCTCAAGCTAATGGCATCTATTGGTATGTCTTGGTGGAAAGGCCTCCCTCTTTTTGCAGAGGACAGCATGGTTGCACAGCTATATTCCCAGCAGAGCTGGTTAAAATTACAATTCACTTATGCACCTTGTCAAAGTATCCCCTGCCCTGTCTAAAGTGTAATGCTCTTCCCCTGGAGCTAATGCTGACCGCAGTATCGAAAAGCAGAGTATTCTTGAGTGCCAGTTAAGGTGAGCACCTCAATTTAATTTGGCTGGCGGCTGAAAGCGAGGAGGATTTCCTCCCCTGCTGAAGAAGGGCTTGGATGATGCTGGGCCCGTCCGTGCACAGGCCAGCAGCCACCCCGCAGCCTCCCCAGCCGATCCCTGGCCTCCAGCAGCCTGGAGGGGAGGGCGTGCACACCCGCGCCCGCAGCAAAGCTGTCTCGGGTGAAGACGTATTTGAGGGTTATGGCTAATGTCGGTTGACAGGTACAAGGGACTCTTCCTTTAGCAGCAATGATGGCGGAATCATTAGGTCCCCATTAGGGATGTAGGTCTCCCCGCACAAGAAATGGTCCTGAGCCGGTTTTTGAACAAGGGTAATTTTTCAGAAGTTCATTTCCTCACTCTGTCGTGGGCCTTGAAATCTATTGATATTTAGCAGCGTTTCAGCAAAAACAATGTTTTCAAGACTGCATCTCTTATTTTCTCTGTTTTCTTTTTATTTTCCCATACTGTCAGCTCACTCCTCTAAATTGCCAACCTGTGCTCTATGAGTGTCTCAAGTTTTGTTTTAAGCAGTATTAATACAGACAGGCTGTCAGCAGACTCATTGTGTAAATACTCCATTAGTTCCCTAAGGGAGCCATCTTACTTTGAGCTACTTAGTGCTTGGTCTACTGGCTGCAAGGAGGCTGACATCCCTGAGGAACGAGGTTAAACAAAACCCCACAGCTCGTCTTGTCTTCGTTTTTCCCCTCCTGCCTTAATGAATGCAGAGTGCTTTTATTGACAGCTGGGAAGTGGATCCCTTACATAAAAAAAAGCAGCAGTTTCTATCACTGATGGCCGTAAGGCTGAGTTTGCCTGGGAGAGGGCTGCAGAAATAGTTATTATGGATAATGGACCTTAGTTTGCATGTCAGAAGTGTACAGCGTCAGCAGGCTTCAACCATATCGTGCCTTCTCAGCATCTTCCTCAGCCTAACAGCGAAGCAGAAGCAGCTGTCAAGATTGCCAAGAAAATATATTGAAAAGGCAAACTGATGAGATAAACACACACAGACCATGCTGCTGGACTGGAGCAGCACACCAACAGTAGGCAGTCACAGCCTAGCGCTACATTTCATGTCACACTGTTGTGCAAACTCTCCATTGCCTGCAGCAAATAAACTCTCAAAGCCATAATAGTGGAGAAAGTGATAGGATGAATTAAAGAGCTGCAACAGCAAGCCAGTAATGGAAGCATAGAAGTGCTCACTGGGCACCAGAAAGGACATCCAGTAAGGCTACAGCCAACATCTAATGACAAAAAAAGATGACCACGACCTCTCTGAAGAGTGTAGCATTATGGTCATAAAGCAGCATCCATGCAGTGTTACATGGGAAGACCTAGTGAGACATCATCCTCTTGGAATGGTCCAGGTGAATCTTTCCGTGTGGGTGCTGTTAGAAGGAAATCAAGCACTGACTTAGAGATCGTCACAGGCCTATATGTGATCCTTGGGAACTGCATCTATGACCACTATTAGGACAGAAATCTGTGGGAGAAGTGCTGAGATATTCCTTACATGCTTCAGAAAGAGACAAGTAAATTAAAGCTATTTGATTTCTACTACAAGGTAGCAAATGTTGTCAGAGGGTTCTATATCCAGATCTAAGTAAAAATAGATGCATTGTATGTGACTCCAAAAAATCATATATGTGGATGCATAAATATATGTGTATATACATGTATGTAAATGTATGTCTGTACATGTGTGTGAACAGACTTATAGAATCATGGAATGGTTTGGATTGGAAGGGACCTTCAAAGTCATCTAGTCTAACCTCCCTGCCATGGGTAGGGACATCTTCAACTAGATCAGGTTGCTCAGAGCTCCATCCAGCCTGGCCTTGAATGTTTCCAGGAGTAGAGGGGCAGAATCACCTCCCTCAACCTGCTGACTACATGACTTTTTATGCAGCCTGAGATACAACTGGCTTTCTGGACTGCGAGCGCACAGTGCTAGCACATACCCGGTTTTTCATCTTCCAGTATCCCCAAGTCTTTCTCCACAGGGCTGCTCTCAATCCATTCTGAATCCTTATGTGTTTATAAATACATAGGATACCTCAGGAAAAGCAAGAAAAGGTATTGCAATCTCTTATTTTGATCCTTTCCCACACACCATTTATTAACTGTTGGATGGAAGGGAAATCAGAAACCAGAAGCCTTCACATCTGGATGAATGCTATGACCACCAAGCTACACAATTATTTTCTTGTCATTAAATACTGGCTTTGTCTTACTGGGTGTCTTGTCATAAGAAGTTTGCTGAGGAAGCACCTACCTTTGCACTTGGACATCATGCAATAACAAGAAATTTCCACCACCTAAGAAAAGGCATTTAATATTTATGAGGACAGAGTTGCTATTAGCCATCTCTATGTCTGTCTGTTCAGTCTATCTTTTGAAGTTCTGTTCAGTCCCAAACACAAATGGTCCCCTTCTACCATACCCATAGCACCAATTCACAGACCTGTATTTTGCATTTGACAACAGTCAGGATTATTTTTCTAAAGTTCCTAAAACAAAGGAAAAAAAAGCAGAAGCAGACAAAGTCCAGCATCCAGGGAGCTGCACTGGAAATGTCTCACTGCCAGCCACTTTCTCTGGGGGAGGTCAGGCATCGCTGGCAGTGCTGGCATCAACCCAGAGCTGGGCACATTAAATATCAAATCCAGGGAGGTTTATAGTGGGGTGGTATCAGCCTCCAGGAAGGCACACTTTTCCTGGAAACAAGAGGATGCTGCACACGTTGGTGCCTACAAGTGTGATCTCAGGCATTTTTCAATATGCATAATGACTTACAATTATTTTTTGATTGTCGGAGGAGCCAGTGTTAACTCCTGCTGGTGATGAGCAGACCTCTCTGGAGTGTCTCAGTCCCTTCCCTCCTCCCGCCTCTGTGTAGCTTGTAATACTCCCGGGCTACTTTTAACCCATTGTAGTGAATTAAAGGAAATAAATTCAGGAAATAACCATTAACTGATCTGTTTTGCTTAAAACTCAGAAGGTTCAGTTCCACTATCATCACAGTCAGTAGCAGTAGGAAAATTTCAAGAAAGGGCAGGGCTTTGAGTAAGTTTTATGTGCTTTCCTTCAGTTCTTGAGCCAGATAAAAATATATTTAAAATTGCTTAAGAATTAACTGAAATTAATTTTTTTTTTTTTTTGGTCAGAATGAAAAATTAGGGGAATTGTTTCTAATGGAGCAAAGCATCCTCCTCCGACCCAAAGGTAAAATGCTTCTGTAGAACACGCTTATGCTCAAAGCAAAGGCAGTGTCAAATTAGACTGATAAAATGGGATGAGGAGGAGATGGCACAGGTACTTTTACCTAAAAGCCTTTGAAAGACTGTTCTGACTACAAACCTGTAGGATACTCCAGAGAGGACTAAGAAGGGTTTTCCACCCTTTCTTTTGATGCTGCTCTACTTTCTCTTTCCAAACTTGTCCCAGGCACAGAGAACAGAGCCCAGGCATCCCATGTCCTGAATGAATTCCCTGTCAAGCAAGGGAGTTACTTACTTGCTCCCTCTCTTGTTGAACATGAAGTATTCAGTGAAAAAAAGTGGAACAGCTTTAACAGGAGAAATTGCGTATGTCCCATCTCCACATTGCTGAGTGGGAGTTCAGTCTTGCTGTTATTGGACCAGGATGGATCTAAATGTAGCTCTCCTGTCTTCCTCATCTCCTCAGCATGTGACATGCACAACAGGGCCAGGCTCATCCAGTTAGTTCTGTGGGAGATATTCAATTTTTGCAACCTACTTAAACGTGCAGTGAACCACTGAGAAAAAGTGTGATGACCCAGACTCGAATCCCTGCTTGCGATCAATCAAGTTAGTGAGTGGATTTGAACCCGGTTGTCATACATACTGTGTGCTAGAAGTGCGGCTGATGGTAAACATATTGCTGTCAATGGTCTTGAAAGTGTAGACCTGATTTTTTTTTTTCACCTGAAACAATTTATTGAGTTTATAAATAATTATGTGAAGGCCAACATTGAATTTTTCAGTCCAGTCAAGTATTTCTACCCTAAAATTTTCAATCTCTTGCCTCAAGAATGTGACCCAGGCTGTCTAGGACTTCACAGATCAATTACTGAATTTCCATGCAGAAGCAGCATTGAATAGCCATAAGCCCTTGCGTAATATGATCCAAGCATGATGTTCCAGTCAATAAGCTGCAGAAAGCAAGCCCAGGTTTTTGTTCTTAGAGAGCAAAAGTGTGTTTCTTGAGGCAATGAAATATATTACGCCTTCATTTCTATGGCTCTTCACTAACCTCCAAATCAAAACCAAGCAATAGTTCAAAGATTCTGTCCAGCAGTGTGGCCTGGACCTGTGGTCTCATAGGCAGGCCATAAAACTGATCAGGAATTTCAGCCACTGATGCAAGGATTTTTCACTGTAATGTGAATATTATTAACTAAATCTAGTATTATATTCATTCTGGTACTAGCGGTAGGGTTTTGTTACGTTTATTCTGGAGTTGGAGTGATGACACTGTGTTCTAGGATGGCCACACATGTTGCTTTTTAATACCTGCTAGTCATTAAATTGTATTTAGAGAGAGATTATCTTTCATTCTTGTCTTTAAATATTTTGCTGTAGTTACTTCAAAGTTTTAAGGGTCAAGAGATGAGTGTCAACCCTCAAAACCATTCACAGGTCAGTGTGTATTCATCACACTTTTAGTTGAAAAATGCATCAGTGAAAATACTGGAAATGTACCTAGAGACCACTTACCATGACCATGAGAGTAACCAGAAATCACTGGAGCAGAAATTAGAAAGGAATTGCACCAACAACAGCGTAGATAGCATATTTAGAAGAGTGTTTGGTACATCTTTTGCCCATTTCAAAGTGATGCTCTAGCATAGATCCCTTTTATAATCAAGTAACCATGCTATTTTAAAACACTGTGATAATCTGAGATTTGAATGCAGTTCAGAATCTTTATGTCATACCACAGACAGTCACAGAGTGACTTTGACATTGTAATTAAAAAGATTTTAGAGGAAGGCCCTACAGGTCATGCAGTTGGTCTTAAGAGTTTTTAGGTTCACTGTTACATGGGGACGAGGTCAAACTGAAAAGTTGAATTTGAACTCCGCTCCTCTAAACACTGTTCATTTTGCTAGTGAATACTGACTTCTCACCCATCAGTAAACCAGTTTGAAAAAGACAATTTAAAAATAAAAATTAAATTGTAAGTTTCTCAGCTGAAGATACCAGTAATACAGACATGTGTCGTGCTATTTCATGCTTTCATTTTCATTCTCCTCTTTTTAAGATTATTCCTCAAATATTTTAAAGGTGCAAACATTTGGGAAGACAGTGTAGAAGACATGTACAAGTTGGGGTTTTTTTTTATTTCTTAATGGTAAATTAAGGCCTGTCTCCAACTGAAACAGTGTATTTTTTCTTAGAAGAACTACTAAGAGTACTTCATCTGTAAAAATGTGAAAAAAAATCTGCTAGATGGAAGCATTAACTAAATGCTTAGGGCATAATCTCATTCTCTGAAAATTGAGATACTTGAGTATTTAAGATTGTTCCTCTCCAGGAAATCTCGGGTTGTGGATGGTGCTGGGGACACTCTGTCCGGGGGATAGGGAAGCTCCTCCATGCAGCCAGGAGTGGGTAGAGCGTGGGCAGTGTCAATGCAGTGCCACGCAGGGGTCTCTGCTGCCAACACCCTGTCGTCCTCTTTTACACATGGCCACCTCTAGTGTCAACAAGCAGCTCCAACCTTTCTCTGCAGAGTTTCCTGACAATCATGTCAACTGCAAGGTAGTTTCAAGTCAGCTGTGAACCAATTTGACAACACCGACTTGTATTTAGGTACAGTAAGAATGCATATCTGTGTCTATAAGCTGTGTAAGGTTTTCATTTGAAAATGTGAAAATAATGAAAATTTACAGCAAAATAAATCCAGAGAGCCCATACTGGCTTCAGAAATAGGGAAATAAAATGTACACCTGAACTCTTCTCAAGCCATCAGCATCATGATGGTGAGCTCGCTTGACCAAGGATATTCTCCTCTATGTGCTTCATGATGAAACAGATTTGAAATTGTCAGAATGTAAACAAAGAACATTTTATGTGGTAAATTCAAAGTAGAATAATTTTTTTTTTAAATAATAGGACAGAAGTACTGGATTGAACAAGCAGTAAATTATTTATTCCCTTTGGACAACTAAACTACTCTGAAAGAGAAAAGCTTTTATAAGAATTGATTGTCTGCTAGCACATTATGACTGGAGCAATACCACACCATACTAGTTCTTCAGAGTTTTTATTTCTGTAATATTTTTATGTAATAGCCAAAACAATAAATAAAACCCAGAAATTTCTTTGTACTCTTTGTGTGGTGGGATAATGCAGCACCCTTGTCAGGCAAGAAACTACACAGTCTGTCATTTATTCTTATTATTGGCTAATATAGTATCTGATGTGGGAATGTTAGTTCATGAGAAATCTGGGCTGGAAATAACATGAAAGGCTGTTAATCCCCATTAAGAAGAATAACAGTGTCATGAGAAATACGAGGACGCTGTTCCATTACGGGTGTTAAATGATAGGGAATGTGCCATCCCAAGAAGCTCTGGCTAACATCCCTTCTATCTGCGGGCTTCCGTGAAAGTGCATTTATGACCCTTTGTGCAGCATTTGTCATCATGAACGTAACCTTTTGAAGGTTTCCCTAGTTAGCTCCTCTTTCTTCCCCTTTCTAACACCTGGCTTGGGCCGCGGTGCATCTGGTCCTTACCACTGCAGGCGGATGGAGGACAGGGGAGATCTGTGTTTGCACACATCCAGTGCAAACACCGGAAGGATTACAGCCTCTGGCTCCAGGGAGAGGACAACGTCTGCACGGAGAAGCAGGCTGTGACCTTCTGCTTGGTTTTGTCACGGTCTCTGGTTGCTCAGGAAGAGTGCCTGCATTTGAGACCAGAAGTTTAAATATCACAGTTTGATCATTAATTGCTGTGCCAGCGCTAACCCTAAATCAAAAATCTGTAAAATGACAGCCATAAACTTTGGGATACAGATTTTACTGCTGACCTCTCAGAGTTATTGCGGCCAATTAAAATTGTTAAGGTGTGCTCAGTATGCTATGTGAAATCTGAAGTTCAGATCTATCTTCAATACATATCTTGCAAATGTTACTGCCCCGAATGCTATATCTGGATAAGAGACTGAAAATGTCTGTAAGCTCGGTGTAATTAAGGAAAGGAGTTAGAATAGAACACTTGAATGCATAGTAAAATGTCACTATAAGCATTTTTTCAGAAAGTACCGTTTCAAGCAATAGATTTAAAAAAGCATTTGTAGAAAATTATCTTTCTTTTTAGAGATCACTCAAATTTGTATTTTCAGTCTATCACATTTTTAGGTTCATTCTGTGATCTTATATATCTAAAAAGTAAATTTCTTAATGGATTTTGGTTGTTGTATATTCCTATATTCAGCTTAGTTTCTATCAGTTTAAAACTTCTGCCTAATATAAACTTTCACCTCATTGAACAGTACCTGAAAAAAATACCCTAAATTGTTAGAACAAAAAGGTTATTTATTGTCTTTTTAACAGCATTACTAAGCATAAATATAAATCAGAAGACCTGCTGAAACAACTAATAATGTATTTTGGTGTGGCAAGCCAGGGGTGTGACTCCTTGCTAATAATTTGTACTAATGCAAAGTATGAAGTGACATTTATGAACTGTATTTGGCATAATACGTAAAGCTTTAGCTAAATGTAGAACTATTGATCTGCAGTTTTGCAGGCCAACACTTTTCCACAGGTCACAGTGGTTCCCACCCTGAGTATTTAATAACACCAGGTTGTTAGGTTGTTAGGTTAATAAATGGCAAGTTAAATTTTATAGACTAATCACTTCCACTAATCAAAGTTTACTCCTCTATAATAAGGAGAACATAGTATTTTTTTATACATTGTGCTTTACATTTCTAATAACTGTTACTTTATAGTGTGGCTTTTGAAGTTAGTAGCAATATATTACATCTAGACAGCACAATGCATGGAGAGGCCTGTGTCTCTGGGAGCAGGATCCAGAAGCCCTACCAAAGCTATCCAGCTGGAAATCCTATAAAACAGGGCTGTATTTTGGGGCTGTTCTCCCCAAGGCTTGTGCCTCTAACTCTGGGCTGCTACTCCGAATTCACCTGCTTTGAGTCGCTACGGACCCCGGCAAGTTTCTCCTCCAAGGTGAAGCTGCCTGTGGTGCTCCCTGAGGGCATGTAGCTCTGAATCTCTCCCCATTGCCTTTTTTTTTTTCTCTTCAAGAGTGGCTCTTGACTGCTGGCACCATGTTCCCTACCCTTAGCAGAGCATTCTCGCCATGGAGGCACTGGCCAAAAGGAAGCACCCATACTCCTGAAGGCCATGTGTTTTGTGGTACCAGCCCTGCAGGTTTGTTACAAGCCTTACAAGGCTTTGGCTTGGGCTGTGGGGTGTGCCACGTCTCCAGAGCCTGAATGGGAAGGTGCCTGAGTTACTTCAGTGCCATTGTGGTGCCCACGCTGGGTGCGACCTAAATCTCATAATAGACCAAGCCAGCGTTTTCCCAGCTGGGGGACATCCCTTTTCTCCAAGGCAAGGGGCATGGTAATGCTCGTGATGGTGGTGGGAGGAAGTGAGGAGCACAGCAGCCCGATTTTGATCATATTGGCACGTCCAGAGGTGAAAGGGATGTGGTGTGTGCAGAGACTGGGAACTTTTGGGTGCAGAAAGATCCCTCTGAAGACCCCGGGCTCCCATGTAGTGCAGAGACCGAGGTGCCTGTGACTGCGCGGGCTGGGTCTGAGCCACAGACTGCTGTTCGTGGGCTGTTGACAGTCTGGGTTCTCTCTGGTTTTAATATGGGGACCTTGGATCGTTTAGTTCTATCAGCTGTATTTGTGTATTCTAATTTGTCCAGTTACTGCATTTTGTTTTGGTCTATTACATTTTGTTAACTTATGCATTTATATGGTTTTTTTTCATCCTACTGCTAATAGGCTTAATGGTATGCTCAGAAAATCGTCATATAATTGGATTTAAACTTAGAAATATTTTTTCTGGTTTGTGCACCTCGCAGTAATGAGTCTGTTTGTATCTAATATAGTCCAATAAAGGTAAGGAAGAAAATAAAATCCAGGCACTTGGTACTTGTTACTTTTTAGGGGAAAAAGAAAATAACCCAAACTGCTGCAAATTTATTAGCCTGAGTAACATAAAGGCACAATTAGTGCCCAAAACATCTGACATAAGGGCTATAAAATCATCTTTATCAAGGGCACATGAAGGAGGCTGAAATTTTGCATTTAATGTGAACCTCAACAGATCTTTCAAAAGTGGATGGTTTGCAATATAAAATTAATTAGCCATGGTACAGGGGAGAAACAAGAAGGACAAAGAGTAGGAGAATCCTACAAAGAGTTAGGATTATGCCATGCAGCCCACAATGTAATTATTCAGGCTTTTCAGTCAGGTAGGAAGGAGTGTATTCAGGGAGATACAGGCAGGGAAGAAGGTACAGAACACGGGGTAGGCAGGGGAGAAGGTGCTTGCACCAGAGATATTATAGCCCTGCCCGGGGCTAATGGCAGGATGGGCCATGCAGTTGGCAGATGAGGATCTGCTCACTGTCTTTCTCATCAGCTGCTGATTAACTTCTAGGTCTCATTGTACATTATATTACAGACTCCAGGAAGACCCAGATGTCCAAATTGAAAATTGCATTGACAAGGAATGGGCAAATGCCTGGTATATAGGAGGCCTACACCAAGCCCCTGAATTCCAGTTACCACATCACCAATCCCATAAAAATCCACATCTATGCCATTTGTTTGGGTCACTGTTAGCCATCTGAGCCTAAGTGTCCCCTGTACAGGTGTCAGATTAGAAGTCCCTTAGAAATAAAATGTGCCTCAGGGTGCCCAACCATATTTATTCAGGCATAGGTGATACAGGAAGGAAAGATGGTAAATGGCAAATGTCGAATCTGGCCCATGTTGAAGTCCCAGAGCATTGTCCCCAGGCTCTCAGCCCTCCTTGGTCTGGATGGAGTCTGCTTCTGTAAGCTCCAATGGGCAGTATACCATCCAAGTCTGCTTGTCCCACATGGTTCAGAAGGAAAGTCATATTTTTATAAGTATGGGAAGGAGGGATGCATAGAAGATTTATGGTCGTGGACATGTTTGTGCTGTTTAATTTGTTTGGCAATAGTTAGTGGGGACAATCTATCTGAAGTGCACATCTCATGATGGAATAGAGCCTTTTATGCCCGTAATGCATGACTATTATATTATAGTAACAGGCAGGACAAGGAAATAACAAATGGGAAGATAAGAGATTAGTATAGTCTTTAAAAAATGTCTGTTATTATTCAAAACTCTATAACTGTCATTGCTGAAGACAAATTGTATTATAAAAATACAGTGTAATATTATCCGAATTAGGGAATCGAGGCTTCTAGGGGCATAAATACCATCGTTTTGGCATTTCAGCTACAGTGTCAGTAAGTAGTTCTGCTTGTTCCATAGAATGTGGAAAAGTTAAATCAAAAATTCCTGACAACTTCTGATTCAGCAATTTTTACAATAAGTAAAGCTTACACCTACCTGAAAGCCTGTTTTGAGGGAATTTGAAAGATAAAAATAGGAAAGCCAGAAGAGAGCAGGGAAGAGAAAAGAAGAGGAGGAGGCAGTGAAAGATACTAGAGACCTTAGGGAGATGAAGGGGAAAGAACATGTCCGATAGAGTAAGAAGAAAACCTGGTTTTTAAATGTGCAAATCAATCCAGGTTAATTAGGTCAATCTATCAAATTGCTAAAAGGATAGGGAAAAGACCAGCTTAAGACAGCAAAAAAATTAATTGCACATAAGATTTATGATGGTGGAATTATATAATTTGGTCTCTTCTTATCCATTGTCTTTGTGTATGATTTCTATTAATAACATCACTATTTCAGTGATGCTGTTCAGTTGCCATTCATTTGGAAAGTTCCGAAGTATTACTTGCCATATACATTAAACCAAAACATCTCAGACTTACGGTGTTACATTAGGATAGTAGATATGACTTAAGACTTCGGTATTACCAAGCTCTGTCATTTGTGGTTTGTAAGTTAACACCAGACCGAATAAAAGCTGAGGCCAGCAAACATGGTTAAGGTATGATTATTATCCAGTTAACTCAAATTGACTTGCACATGGTCAGAAAGGGTATTCAGCTGACCTGGTTAATGAGTAGTTCATGAACTGTCACTCTTCCTCTTCATGGAGAGGAGAACTGTATGTGCTTTGAACAGCTTAAATACCTGAGCAAAATACTGTGATTTCAGTGGCATCTGCTCAGCTGATGTAAATTATTTGGGATACTTAGATTCATCAGGAAAGTTCATTTCCTGTCTTCTCTGCCCATCTTCTAAACAGGCCAGCACACAAGGAGGAGCCTCAGCTAGAGGAGAGGCAGTTTCCCAGGTCCACAGCAATACAGGTTATTAGATTGCACATTGCCACCTACCAACTGATGCAGCTAGAAGGCCGCAAGGTTTACAAGTGGGACCTAAAGACCCAACACCAGGTTAGGAACCTGCATCGCAGGTGAGAGGGACAACTTGCAGCTTGCAAACAGTTTGGGCACACATGCTCCAGAGAAGACAGATAAATAAATAGACTGTAATACTCAGGAGACCTCTGGGGCCTTGTTTTACATAGACGTGGTTTTTGTTTGTTGGCCAAAGCAAACTTCTGCTTGGGCTTCTGTAGACTCTTCCCTCTGTGTGCAAAGCTGAGTCATTAACAATCCCAGTAAACTTTTCGTTTTCCATCAAGGTTTTAATAAAAACACCTAAAACAGGTATTTTAATACTGGTTTGTGTACTTACAGCCAATTTTTTTAACAACAGTTACTCACAACATTTATTTAATCTTTGAGTGCCTTGCAATGTCATGCAGATTTGGTGGGTTTTGAAATAGCAGTGGCCAGTAGGTTGGCAAGCCAGCTCATCCTATGTGGTGCTGGGGCTTAGTTTTCTTAACTTTTTGAAGTTATTGCCCAAATTTTACCACACAAAGAACCAACTCATTCCCCCTTTTCCGCCATGGTTTATGTAGATGGGATTCATCTGATCAGATGTGTGTTTTCAGCGTTGATATCTGAGCTAATTGTCTAGGCTCTCCTCGCTGTCACAGGAGAGAAGCAGGGACTCATCGGTCTCGGTTCACTTAAGGCAGACAGCTAGAGCAGGCCAGATGAGTGACACTTTCTCAGTGCACACTTCTCTCTGGTGACTGTCATGTGAATCAAGGTAGCGTGAGTGTGGATGCTTCAACATAAGTGAGTCTTTACCACCTGTGAGAGACATCCTGCAGGAGGAAGATAATTCCCCTTTAGCAAGGAGGGAAGGATGAATCCCAGGTATAAGGGACTGCAGCCCTTACTGCACAAAACAGGCTTTTGATGATTAATTTCCTGCTATATTTGTTATATATGCCTTGGCTCCAGAAGAAGCATGTGTTTCAGAATAATTTTTACATGCTGGGCTTCTGTTGGACTGTTTTGGGTTTGAGGAGGGAGCTGCTTTTCTTTTCTTCTTATTCTGCTGTTGAAATATTTAACTGTGATTTGGTCAGAGTTTGTTGTTTGTCTGTTGCCCAAATGTTCATATGCAAAGCACAGTAATCCTTGAAGTCATGGCACTGAATTTCATTGCTGTTTAAAGATCCTTTAGCAGATTCCTAGAATCAACTTGGGACCAAGAGGAAATAGTGCTCTGAATATTCACATTTTAACACAAGTTGCCATTCAGGGAAGTGACAGCTGCTGCTTCCTTAATGTGCTGGGGTTTTTTTTCCAACAAACTGAATCAATAATAGTTAAGTTTTATCTGGAATTTGTGCTGAAATCACGATTCTTTGGAGGAGAAGGGAAGAGTTTGTTTGAATGGCCAGGAGCAACGAAGAGCTCTTCAGTTTCTGGAGGTGTTATGAAAAAGTTAAATAGCATTACGTTGCTATTAACTAAAAGAAAACCAGCACCAGCTCTATCAAAGAAAGAAAGAGCCAAAATAAACCCTACCTCTGCATGGCCAGTTGAGTGAATCTAAGGACAGATTTCATCCTTGCTAAATAGCTCGGACTCTTGCCAGGGGTTTTGCAGTCTGTGTATGCAAGAGTAAAACTCTGCCTTGTGCTGTTCTGCTGGCAAGCAGGGCCAAATCCCCGATGACCTACTTTTTATTATTTGGTCAAACAATATGTATTATTCAGCAGGCTTCCCAACTGATTGATTTTCTACTATTTGGGATATAAGAAGTCAAGCTGATAACATAGATAGTAACACATTCATGATGGTAACACAGCCAGACAATGCTAGAAGGGAAGATTTGGGGATTTTTGGTTTTTTAACTAATGCAGTTTAGTGAGTTCATTTGCTCATTAGAAGTGCATTTAAACTGACTTAACCATATGTTCCTTTTTGCTTTTTGCAATATCTTTATACTAACAGGAGTGAAATTTCACAAAGAACAATTCCCTTACACTTCCAAACATGATGTTAACTTTAGTATTCTTCCACTGCATAAAGCAAATGCATAAATCCAACTCATTTCTCAAATGAAAAGAATAAACCCACTGAAACACAATTACTTTTCTGATGGCAGTTGAATAGGTGCTGTATTTTAACATATGATGGAATACCAAGCAGATTCATTATGATTATTGCTCGCATCACAGTAAAGATAACAATTTTTAGGATCTGATCCTACAAGCATTTGTACACCTCCCTAACTTTGCAGATGACTTCAAAGCAGCTGATCCCAAGGGCATGTTTTCAGGACTGAGACTTTAATGCCTGGACTCTTAAATAATACATTGCTTGAAGTGTAAGAAGGTGGATCAGTTAATTATTTAGTTTGTTTATTGCAGTCTTTAACACAGTTGCCAGCAAACAGAACAGATCAGTAAGAAGAGTCGCAACCTGTAGAGATTTTAAAATACAGAGCAAATCAGAAAGCATCATGTTACTATTTGCATAGATTCCTAGAAGGAGCAGAGAAACTCAGCTTGCAAATCGGAAATTGTGAATGAATTCAGCAGATTTGTCAAATGACATGATTTAAAAATAACTGATGGGTATAGCATATGTCAAAACAACCCAGTCAGGCAGCTTCACTGCCCCTGCTTCTTCTTCCGTGGGAGCTAGCAGCGACTTGCTCCTTGCTGGGGAGGGAGGTTTACCTCCAGGTTTACCTGGGAGGGGGTGATCTCACTGGAGCCTGCCTGTGCCCTTATCCTACCCCACCATCCCTCTGCCACCATCCCAGGGCACATCTGCAGAGCTCTGGCCAGCTGTGGCTCTTTTCTCCCCCGGTAACAGAATTTCCATCCTCTTTTGAGCCAGTTGCCTTCCCTGTCCTTTATGTTTTTGCTCAGAAACATGCTGCTTCTTCAAAGCTTTGCAACAATATGTGTTTGACAATCTGTTGGTGTTAAGCCAGGTTTATATCAAAGCACAGCAGTGAAGTCGTATCTCATATAGCGGCTGTGGGACTGATTTTTCCTTTCAGAGGTGTGACTGATTTGTCGTCTTTCCCAAACATATGCATGATCTTCACAGAACGGCATTACAGAAAGGGAAGAGTTGTGTTGTTGTTCAGTTTGTGAAACAAAACAGCACCCCAGGCCATTCCTAAAGCATGCACTGTGTCATGTATGTACCAGTGGGTAGTAAAAAAATTGGGAGAAAGAAATAAATTTATAGCAGAAATGTGCTTGTATGAATATATACTGTGATACCTGAAAAATGTTTGTGTGTCATACATGAATATTGTTGCTAGAACTTGGGGAATGTTACAGCTCTACTGTTTGTTTCCAGTTACTGCTGGAAAATTAATGGTTTGCTGAAGCAAATAAATCACCACTTAGCAGCTGTTACTGGCAGGACAGAGAGTAAAACACACATATGCTGTGCACAATATTTCTGTCTCCTTTTCTTTCTTCTGTCTGTAAATGAAATAAAGTACTGGTAGGTGTTTCTGACCAATGTCAAGCTGCTCTTTGTTAGTCTCTAAACAAAATGAATGCGTAAGTATTAGCTGTAGTTTTAGCACTCAGCCCTGGTTGATTCAGCAAGCTGGAGTTATACACGTGACCGGATTCAGACACGTGAACAGTTTTTGTGAATCATGTTTCACCAAGCAGGGTCATTATGAGTGCCTGAGGTGGACCCTAACTCTGGCTAATCCTTGTTGTTGAAAAGTAGAGTATCATCATCTCCCCCTCCTGAGTTCTCCAGCTGAGTTCACGTGTGGGAGCTTGTGTGTGGCTCTGTCACTGCAGGAAAACCGCACGTGACAGTCATCTGGTAGTCATCTCTGCTCTGCGAGGGGAGGTCACCTCCATGTAAGTGAAGGTTGTCACTCAGTAGCCAAAAGCAGTAGCTGCTTTCATTGGCTTTCATTAAGGCTTTGTCACTATTAAAGACTATGCAGTTACTGTTTCTAGCCTCACTTTTCAAAACCGGAAGTAAAATACAGAGTCACCTTATGAACCACTCCCAGGATCTTCTCCTCTTAGGTCTCTGAGGCAAACAGTGTATGCCCTGTGGCTCTAGATGATCATCTAAAGAGATGGGTGGGTGCGGGGAGCCCTAATGCCATCAGAAGAAACTTGAATGTCTGCTGTCGTTGCTCTGACCTGTCTGTGGCATGGCTATGTAAGACTGTAGGATACCTAAGGGCTGCCTTATTTTGACCTTAGACAGCAATGCTGGAAGGACCCAGGGAGGCCACAGGGTCTGTCTCCCAAGACCAGGGTACAGCGGTACTTCTCAGATATCAACTGAGATGTCTAATCAGAGTTTGTTTTCTGGAGATTAAAAAGCACAGTCCTGAACTGTGTCAATGTATTTTTTTCAGTGGAAGAAGTTTACATGCTAAACCAAAAGGAAACCCACTTGTTTATTAAGTTCTGTCAGCTTTTGTTAGCTCTCCTTTTCTTCATGCCCTTCAGTTTCTTTCCATTAACCACCTGACATAGTCCTTGTTTTTCCCATCAGCAGCTTTTATTTAGCTAACTGTGCTTTTGTGGTCCTGCAGACTTTCAAAAGCCTCTGTGTCTCACCTCTTTCTTTTGTAGGAAAGCACCTCTGCCTCTCCCTGTAGACTTCTGTAGCAGTTCATTGTGAAGATTTCATAAAGATGCCTCTCCTCGTTTCTCCCTCTTCCTGTCTCCAAGTCTCTCCCCTGTAGCTGCAGTACCTTAGATAAGGAGCTCTTCTCCAGATGCTCATACTTCAGGGAGAGCAGGGCACTGTCTTGCGAGTTTTACTATGCTGCTTGAGATGAAATCAAGACCTCAGTTCGTCTGAGACACCCTGTGCTTTTTCACTGGCAAAAGTGGGGTAGTCCCTTCAGCGGCTCTTCCCTGGGTTTCTTGGGAGCCTGCTGGGGAGTCATTAACCCAGATTTTAAGAAAAAAAAAACCAAACCAAACAAAACCAAGAAGAGATTGGTTCCATTCTCATCAATGATATCTTCATTCAAACGCATGCAACCATTTCAAACTGCCTAAAGTTTAAAAGAATCTATATGTCCCTGTTCGGTTTGGATTTTTTTTTTTAATTTGATGACTACAGGGAAGGCAGCTTTGCTTTTTGAACAGCTACCTACTGATCTTTCACTTTGGTGAATTTAGGATGTCTTTCTTGTCACTGACATGTTGCGTGGGATTAATTTCCCTTCACTTGCAATGTTTAAAATTTCCATGTCCAAGTCTAACCTAGACTCCTTTTATAGTGAAAAGACCAAAGCAGGTCTCCTCCAAAAGGCAATTCATCTGGTCTTTCTTAGGCACAGACCTTGGAAGAAGAACTGCTCTCAGAGAAAGACTGCTTCTTTCTATTGACTGAGCACAGCAGGGGGTAACTAGCCATGAGCTGAGGTGTCTAGTTTCTAAATACTTTAATTCAGATGGATAACACCCACCTATTACCTAGGTATCATATGAAAAAGGGTTATACACCTTCCCTGTCATTTTATCTTGATGTCATTGCATTTCTTCTATTGATTTACATATATAGCTTTACAAAGGAGACTCATAATTTTTCACAATGACAGCACTTTCTTCTGTCTTACATAAACCTCATATTTGTCTTAATATTCTCTTACCACCTTAAATTCACATCATAATCACATTGTGGCAGGCTCTGTGTGACTTTTGCTCTGTAATCTTTATTGTGTCATCGTGACTTCTTGAAGCAGCTATTATCCTGCTCACAATTAAAGCTACATAAAGTTGCTTCAGAGCATTCTCATTACTTATCTCATCAACTTGAGTACATCAGCGGTTACCAAATGTTTTATTTTTTAAGTAGCAGAATTCATCAGTATAACTGATTCAGATGCATTGCAAATACAAAGATATTTGCAAGATCTCTTCTCCCTTTTCTTTTCCCATTATGTGAGTATTTCCTATCTTGTGGAATATTCTACTTTACATATGGTAACGCTCATCCTAATTTACTGAGCCACATTCAGAATTGTAAACTCTGCATTGTGCATCACTGGTGAAAAGACATATTTTGTCCTCATTGTTAGTACTCAAAGCAGCATAAATATAATCCTGATTTTGCAGCTCAGTGCTGGCAGACTGGATATTTTCACATTGTTCTCAGAATCTTCATATCGATAGTATTTCTTTCATGATAACATTTATTTATCAAAGTTTATGCTGCTTTGACTTTTTATAAAATAACAGCAAAGATAAATGGATCGATTGACCCCAAGAGCAGTTTATTTATCCCTTTAGTCACACTTCAGTGGCAAAATCAATACTCTTCTGAAATATCTGATATTACAGTGGTTCCAGTAAATACTGACATTCCTGCACTATGTGAAGGGGGAACAAAAATTTATTATCAACGTAGGGTTTTAGTACCTTTATTGATTTTTCTGGGGATACTTGAATTTTTATTTATCTGTAGCTAAGTAAGTGACCTTTGTTTCAAAACAAAACAAAACAAAAACAAAAAACAAACCAGAAGCAAAACCAAAAAGCCTTAAGTTTAAATCCTGTAAAAAGTAAAAGGGGCAAAACTACACATCTAACACTGTCAGTGACAAGGATCTTGGCAGAAGAGTGTGTCTGGTTTTAAATGATGCATAGCACACTACTGTGCATTCTTTTTCATACTATCTCTGCATTTGAAACAGCATAACATGTAATTTTTTTAATATTGATATTGTTGACATCCACTTTCTGCGACAGCTAAGATGTTTCTGAGTCTTGCATTGCTAGCAATTATTTTGATAAAAGGATAGAAGAGATGAGTGACCTGAAAGAAAATGAATGAGTACACAACAGGTTACATACTTCATCCAATAAACAGATCTAACTCCTGCAAGCATTAACAGGAATTATGCACACGTATGGAAGAAAATTTTCTCTCTCTTATCCCTGGAAGCTTTGAACATATAAAAACTGGATGAGAAAGATAAGATTCAAGGGAGTTGCTGAGGGCAACGTGGAGTTTCCAGCTTGGGGGATCTCACCGAAATGGTGTTTGGACAGAGAAAGACTTATTTTCTCACTTTGCTAAACTGAGAGGAGCCCACTTAAGGGGCTTGGTTGTCATGCCTTCAGCTGTCACTTTGTTCAATCCTTATCTCAGACAGGTTTGTTCTGCCTTCCGTTGGCATCGCTCGTACGGAAACACAATCTGCCATCAGCAACAACTAATGATATATGTTTATGGTTCTTTGACGGAAATGTACTTCTCTCCAACACTCTTATTAAGAGCAGGAAAAAAGGCTCAGTGGCACTGTACGTATTTAGGATGTAGACCAGAAGGTGTGAAAAGCCAGCACAAGCTCTAGCTGTCAGTTGGTAGGTACCACAATGGGTCTTCAGTAAAGCAATGGGCTTCTGTGAATAAAATTCCCTCCAAGGGCTTTTCACTCTTTCCTCTTTTCTGCTGCTGAAGTGTTCAACAAGCCCATCCAATGAAAAAAAAATATTCTATGTTTTTTTTTCCATTCATTTCTAGCTGCATCCCTTTATAATCATTAAATCATCCAGTTATCTCACTGTACATTTCCTCCTTCTAAAGACCCGTCAAAAGATTAATTTTCTCAAGAGAAAAGGAATTCCATAGCTTCATTACATCTATGTAAACCAGAAAATCACTTTTCTTCAAAAGACAGTATAAGTAAAATACGTTTTCAGAATTTGTATGAAAACCAGAAAAGTTTTAAGTAAAAATTCTGATGCGGATGAAAACTAAAATGCATGCATGGTTTCAGAGTTAGTTATTGCATAAACTTCATGTAGACGACAGATTAATCGTGACCTTCACTTCTTTGCATAAGCGGGGATATATAATATTAAAAACACAAACCTATTTCAAGATATACCTAGAAGAGAACTGTCTTACAGAAGAAAGACGTGAGAGCAGATAACTTTCCAGAAGTTTTAAAAATATCAGGGCAGTCGTTGTCATGTCCTGGAGCTGTAAACAGGACAGTGTACGTGGTGCTAACCTACAAGTATTTTCGTGTTGAATCTATATTGAGAAAAATTTTACCAAAGGACGAAAGAGAGAAAACAGACTAGAAAACATTCAGAATGGCTGCTAGATGATGAAGCTTTATTCTCCAGATGTTGCAGTGGTCTTTTTCCCAAAGGCCCTTCCTGGTGTGCTGCTCTTCCAAAGCATTGAAAAGTTCTGTCTTATTTGGCTGTTCTTATCTCGAATATTATACATATAGTTATAAGTGCACTGAAAATCAGGTATATTTTGAAATTTTTAAATAAAAGTATTGCTAGAAAGTACCGCATACATTGCAGATTTGGAATAAATTTTCTGACAGGAACGTTCCTCTTATTTTCACTTCTACTTAAGGCTTGTTTCTCAGCATTCATGCCTACAGACCAAGTATTGATTCCTAATACCCCAAGACTAAAAAAAAATCTGTTTACAATAGGTGCAAAATTGGTTGAAATTTTGAAACCTGGGGCTATTTATAAATGAATTAATTTCTCCACTTGCAGTTAAAATCGGCACATTTGACCAAGCAGAACCACATCATAATTAGCAACTATAAGACTACACAGTTTTATTTTGAAATAGCCCTGGACACAAAATTATTTGATGCTGGCCACGTGAACGGTGTTTCCCCTGCAGTTTAGATTGTCAGGTCCTGAAACTGTGTACTGGACCAAGCTGTTGTGTGTGCATCCTCCGTTAAATACAGGAAATACAAGAATGTTAACAGACATACAGGAGGGGAGACTTAGAAGTCTCCACATGCTTTTGATTTCTACCCCATTTCCTCTGTGGCAAGTGCCAGTGTCTGTGTTTGACGCGCCAGCAAGGCTTCTTGCCATATGCCGGCCCGTTTCAGTGATTTTGCCTGTACGCATTTGCCTGTCTATTCATATGCATATATTTGCACGCACGTGCGAATGACATAAGGTCAGTGCTTAGTGCCAGATGCTGAAAGCAGTCGGCGTGGAGGGGGAGAATTGTAACACTGACTCCTTTGAACTCAAACTAAATGAAAATGAGTAGTTACTTGAAATAGATTTGTCAAAATAGCTGAAGGGAGTTTGGTCCTCATCAGCTGTATTTGAATGGCTTATGGACAACTAAATCCCTTGGCTCCTTTGAAAATCCCAAATTTAAAGGACATTTTTTACTGCTAGCAGTGAGACTCAGTGCCACTGACACACTTCTGAGAAACTGGCATAATGAACTTTCAATCTGATTAGTTACACAGGTACTTGTGAAATTGCTTTTTACCAAAGCCTTAAAAAAATTTAGAGGATATATTTCAATGCTCAGAGAAATCATCATGGTAAGAAATACGTTGTGCCAACAGAAAAAAAAAGGAAGTCAATATGCCCCTGCCTTCATATCTAGGCAATCTGACTATTCAAGTATTTTCTGTAAATTTAGAATAAATTTTAAAGGTTTAAGGGCATGAAGTTGTATCATCATTTTTATGGCAGCCAAATTAATTCTTTCATGCAGTGCTTGAATCTAATAGAGATTGACTGTCCTGTTTTCCTATTGTAATGATGTGTACTGAGTTGAAAATGAAGATGTTGGAGGATAAAAAATAGTGCTGTGACTGCTATTGATTAGCTGTCTTGTTTGCTTCATTGTTCAGGCTCCATTGGCCTCTTGGGCAGAAGGACACCCAAGTATAACATCCCTGACATTTTCCTGAAAAGATGCATGCCTTAGAAGTGACAGCTTTACTTAAAAAATACAGTTTTGATGTATAAATGTGGTAGTTTTAGCTGAAAGGATTCTGATGGATTAGAGCAGACAAAGAGAAAGATTTCTGAAACGTACCTCAGGTCAGCCTCGTATCGAGAACAGATTTAATAGCAAGTGTCTTACATGATGATGACACTCCTAGTGTCTCTGCATTTCTGTGTGTGGGAATGAGCAAGAAAAGCTGAGTTCATCTTCAAAGACAGAGCGATTAGGTTATTCTCACTAATGTGCTCGGCTTTTATTAAAGGCTTTGAGTGGTCATGAGTTCCAGAAGACTTGACTGTGTGTGCTGAAGAAGAAAGTGACCCTTGAACTAATACATAATTTTATCAAAATTATACTGCCTGTATTTTTAAGAGCCCCTGTGCAGATTGTTTTTCACAGTCTTCTGACAATAGGCTGTTTGATACCATTTTCTTTATTGTCTTGCCTGTTTTTAATGCAAAATATTTGGTATGAGAGTCATATAATTAAATTTGTAAAAACAATTACTTTTAATTGCAAACATATGAGTTCAATGCACATGAATGTGCATATTAAAATAACCCTATGGCTCTTGGTTATACAGAAAATAAGCCATCATTTCCCTAACTCTCTGTCAAGGTATTTAAAGGAGTCAAGTACACTAAGTGATTTCATGCATCACCTTTAATGAAATGCACGAACATATGAGCATGACTGTAGGACTGGGTCGCAGCCAACATTAGAAATGCCTCTGCTTTTGTCAGTGTTATGTTAAAAAGGGCCGGATTCTGCCACGCGTACTGTCATGTCTGGGAGAAAATGGGTTTGCTCGGTGAATGACCTGTAGCTCAACAGAGGTGGAGATATTAGTAACTCAGTCTGCTAATGTGGCAAAACTATGCTTTTTATTAAATCCTGTAACTAGTTTGCAAAAAGCTGGGCCATCTGTCAGGCAGTAAGTGGAAGCCAGCCAGGAGAAAACTGAGGTTTCTGACATGCTTCAGCTGGAGGTATTGCAGCACCAACTGGAGTCTTCTCTTCCTCTCATCCTGTGCACCTGAGATTGAGCCCAGGTATGGCTTCTCTTTCATCCTTGCTTCATAATGGTCCTGCGTTCACAGACCATGTCTAGCCCTGCCTATTTGCTGCCTTGGTGTGTCTCATCTCCAGGCTTGTGACAAGGTCTTCTCATTCTGCCCTTACAAACCCCGCTCACAAAGACCACTTGCTGTCTATCTATGTCATCCTGTTTCTTATCTACCAGGTAAAATTTAGATTTTTTCTTTTTCCCTTCAAAGCCACTGATAAGTCTGTTCCCACCATCTTCTCCAGCCTTGTCCCTGTTGGACTGAATGCCCTGCTCCAGCAGGGACACCGTGTCTCCTGCCCCCCTCCCTACCACCACGGACAACAGGGCATCTCTGCTGAAACGACCCACAGGATCACCCCTCTTTCCTTATTCAGAATTTCCAAGGAATTCATGTAGCCTACAGCATCCACCTGAGATGTTTATTCATTAAAAGTAAACTCTAAAAAGGCTGACAAATCTGAACGAGTCACCAGTCCTCTCAGTTCTCTGGTACGTTTTGTTCCTCTCCATGCACGATATCCCCTGTGTCTTTTTTAATGGCAAAGTGTTTTGGGGACAGAGCCTGCTTCTTGCCTTCTGCTTACTTACTTCTCCAGTTAGAACAAAATTAGTTGAAAATGAAGCTCTCAGAAGTAAAGTAGTAGCTCAATTTTGGCAATGGCAATCTTAATTACAATCTTAATTTCTTTCTCATTAGATTTATGCATTGTAATTTGATGTTTCATTATATGGTCATGAACTATTTCTTAAATAATGTAGCATATATTTTTGGCTGAACTAAGAACCACTAGATACTTATCTGCAATGTCCTACAAGCATGACCATGCATATATGTGATCATACAGTTACTCGACTTACCTAAAAATCTTCAATAGATGCAGAGTAGATGCAGTGAAAATGGCATGTACAGACAGAAAACATGTCAAAATTTTTCAAGGAATGCATTATTAGACATCTTTTATCACTGAATTAACTACATGCACATTATTTGGAGGAAAACCTCTGTTTTTAATCCTGTGAGCTCTCATTTTGTTCCTAAAACTTCCAGTACAGGATGAAAAGCAGTGAGGAAAAAGGAGTCTGATATGTCCAATGTCCATTTGCATCCTGCAGCACTCTCAATATCTTTTTCTTCTTCTGCATTCACATTTTACCTATTCTTGCTGAGTTGTGCTTCTAACTCCTTTGTGCTTTACAAGGATATTCGGAGAAGGTTGGTACCTTCCAATATAGCAAAAACTGCTAAGCTGCATTATATACAGATTTTTTTTTTTCTCACTCCCTCTCTTTTCTTCTCATTCTCTCTGTATTAGTAATTTTTTGAGCCTGTACAGTCTAGAAAACCCTCAAGTGAATGGAGGAACCATAGCTAATGCTACCAGAGTCAGACTCACAAATAGCTCCCATGCAGCAAGCAGCAGCAGATTAAACCAGCCAAGGAACAGGATGCCTATGCTCAGGGAACACCAGAACATTTTACGCAGATGAGCTTAATTCTGCTACATCCTTTGTGTTTTGACCTTTTTCACTTCCATAATTGTTGTCAGCATCGTCATCATTGTCAGTGAGATGAATCCTGCAAGAATATAGCCCCCTTGCCAACCCAATGCCATCAGCCTCCCATCCTGTCATTTCCTTTAAAAAGGTCTGTCTGTGCCTGTCACTGCTGATCTTGGAGCATTGCTGAAGCTTGGAGTGATTCGATGATTGCCAACCCCTCCACAGTGTCCCTGTGTAGAAGTCATAGAATCATAGAATGGTTAGAGTTGGAAGGGACCTTCAAAGGTCATCTAGTCCAACCCTCCTGCAAGGAGCAGGGACATCCCCAACTAGATCAGGTTGCTCAGAGCCTCATCCAGCCTGGCCTTGAATGTTTCCAGGGATGGAGCATCCACCACCTCTCTGGGCAACCTGTTCCAGTGTTCTACAACTCGCATTGTAAAAAATTTCTTCCTAATATCTAATCTAAATCTACCTCCCTCTATTTTAAAGCCATTACCCCTCGTCCTATCACAACAGGCCCTACTGAACCTACTGAGCCTCTCCCCATCTTTCTTGTAGGCCCCCTTGAGGTAATGGAAGAAGGAAGAAGGTAACGGTCTCCCCGGAGCGTCCTCTTCTGCAGGCTGAACAGCCCCAACTCTCTCAGCCTGTCCTCATAGGAAAGGTGCTCCAGCCCTCTTATCATCTTTGTGGCCCTCCTCTGGACCTTCTCCAAGAGGTCCACGTCCTTCTTGTGTTGGGGGCTCTAGAACTGGACACAGTACTCCAGGTGGGGTCTCACCAGGGCAGAGTAGAGGGGGAGAATCACTTCCCTCAACCTGCTGGCCACACTCCTCTTGATGCAGCCCAGGATGTGGTTGGCCTTCTGGGCCGCAAGAGCACATTGCCAGCTCATGCTGAGCTTCTTGTCCACCAGCACTCCCAAGTCCCACTCCTCAGGGCTGCTCTTGACCCATTCTCCAAGTCCTTTGTTAGACATTGATTGTCCACCCCCCAGAAACTGGGGAAGCAACTGGAGCTGAACCAAGGTTGACAGAAGTTGTGGGGGGGATCATTAACAAACATCAGCTAATCTAACAAAATAATTTCTGATCTTATCCACCTCCTTAATTTGAAGCAATGGATGAAAGCATCAAACTACAGCACACCATCCTCCTGCTGTCCAGGGGACAGCTCCTCAGCCCCAGTGTTTCGTTGCCGCTGGTAGCCTCCGGCTCATCATGGAAAATGTGACACCTCAGCGTTTCACCATGCCACTGAGCCGCCCAAGACATGGTGGTGGCAACTGCCACCTGAGGGTAACCGTAGCTATCATCAGCCCTTCCTTACTGTAGCTAGCGGTGTGTGGCACACAGGCAGGAGCTTGACGCTGTTTCGTAGCTCTGGACTGTGATTTTCTTGATGCTTGAATTAGCAACAGCAAACATAATTTCAAATTTGTCAACCAGCCTCTTGCGAAACAGTCCACTGTTTGTCATACCTGGGTCCCAGAGGACAGCGTTTATTTTGGGGTATGTTTTAAATGGCTGCAGGTGCCAAGGAAGAGCAGAGGTTGCAAATTCTGTGCAGCACCGACAGCCAACCTTCAGGTAGCCTCTCCGTCTGTTGCAGGAAGCACTGAGGCTTCAGTGATGCTGAGGAAAGCCAGGAAGACTCAAGGGCAGATCAGTTCCATTAACTCTTCCTTTAAAATCTATTAGATTTTAAAAATCAAATGCAAACTGATAAAAAAAAAAGGCTACAACACCTTGCCTTTAGGATTGCATTTCTAAGTATGCAATTAAAATTGTCATATTGTGGATCAGCTTTAAGTAGTGAATTTACTCTGTTCTTCTAACACCATGATGAAATGCATAATTTCATTGTTTTCTGGTTGTTAGAGAAAAAAAACGGGAATCAGAATAAAGAGTTTCCATTGCTTACTTTCTCTTTCCTGACTTCTCAGGTGGCCTAAGGTCTAACAGGAAAATTTTCTGGAGCCTCTGTTCCTTCTTTGTGTTTTGGTTTTGAACAACTGACTTGAGAGACTGTCATTTGCAGCAGCATATGGGATCCATGGATCTGTGTTTTGACTGTAATGTTAAAAAAAAAAAAAGAGTTAATAATAGGTACTTAAATACATCAGCGTTCATGGAAAGGATAGTTCAAAATATAGATAGTGTACCTAGGTGTATTGTATACGAGCAAACATGTGAAAGGCAGGCCTTTCATCTGGTAGCTTCTCTGTGAAGAATAGTCAAGCAAAGCATGAACTCAGATAGCTTTTGCATCATGCGACTCTTTCCTACAAGCTGAGAATATTTGAAGTATCTTCAAGTATATTTTCAGCTTCAGCAACTTATTCTGCGGGCATAACGTCTGTACTTAATTTGTAAATTACTGTCTTCATTTATAAACTACTGTACTGTACGCATTTATTTTAATCAATCACTGCAGTTGTGAATGCTGGTCTGATTTCTGAATCAGCACTCAAAGATAAATGATAGATGGTTTATTAAGTTCTCTCAGCTAAGGTTCATGATGCTTAATTTTCTTAAGTGATAATATTTCATACCACAATCCTGATTTTTTTTTTCTTCTTTCTGGTTAGTGGAGTTTGACCTAATTACATGATGATCTCTTTAATAGTTGCAGTGTGGAGCCATCACTGAACTTCTATAAATCACAATTTTAAATTTTAGGAGAAACCCTTCAAAAGGTCACCTGTCATCAAAGATATTCTAGCTAAGAGTTGTAAAACTCAACCCTGTCTTTAGGTTCTCCTAGCTCAATTACACCAATGCATCACTCGTCTCTCTCTGGGTTTGCAATAAAAGAAGTATTGGTTGAGGGCCGTTTTTTGGATCCCTGTCAGCAAGATACCGTACGTGTACTTACCTCTTTTACAGATGGATGGTTTCATTGTAACCCCTGGTGTCTCTCTCCAACATTTTGACCTCATAAAAGCATAATGTCACTGAATGTTGAGATTTTATGGTAATTTATTCTGAAGATTGTGGCTTTTAAATCTTCCACGTGCAGTTTAATAACAGCATTCTTGTCATCAGGCAAACTTTTCTCTCTCTATTAATATTTTCATCTTTATTTTGCACACACAAACATATATACACACAAAAGAAGCTGAAGATGATTTACAGAAGCATTAGAGAAAGGGTGAGGCAAGGAAAAAGGCAGAGAACAAGATAACTGAAAACTAATCATACCAAAACTAGACATGCTTTTGCTGTTTTTTTCCATTCTTGTTATATTTTTGTTTGGATTGGCTCCAGAGAAGCCCTGTTCCTTGTCGCTATGTTGTTGTGTGTGTGCTCATGCATAAATTCAGGTCAAGTATGAAACCTCTTTACTGCGTTCCTGGTAAGAATGTGTAATGTCCTTATCAACAGATAACAAGAAATCTGAACTAATTTAGCTCATAACTCTGCGTTCTTTTTTTTTTTTTCTGCCATTACCAAAAAATGTGGTGTTTGCTTAGTTGTTAATGTATTCAGTTCAGTAAATTAGAGCTGCTTGAAATTTCTACTAATCCTTTTCCATTGAGGGTTTCCCTGGACTAAGTGATGCTCAATAAAACAAAAACTACATGCATGCACAGGTTTCTGAGATTTTCTGGATCAAATATAATTTAAGGGGCACAATGTTTTTAAATGAGGGGTTTTTTTTTTGTTAAATTACTGTACCAAAAGCACCAATGAATAAACAGTGTTTACTGAAAATATGCTTTGCTTGAACTTGGCCATTAAAGTATACAAGGGCTGAGGGGTTATTTTGCAATGAAAGAATGAACCAATACGTAAGGATAAAAGTAGAAAAATGGTTTAACACACAGCACAAAGATGTTTTTGAATGAATCAGTCTTTGCTATTTAATTTACATTTTGAGGGCTCATTAGGATGATGAATGACACTGCTGGAGAATAAAACATACTTCCTGAACAAAAGAAAATCTCTGTAGCCTAATAACATTTTATGCCAGCACTTACATTTGTCAGAAGTGGATGCTATTTATCCCTATGATTATTTAAAAATCATTTTTATTGTCCTTTGTGCTGTGTCCTCTTCTGGGAATTTTAATTCAGAGTTTGACACCTACTTATTAACTTCCATGAAGTATGGAGTACAAAGGCTTATACTATATAAAGAATTCTAACCAGCCGTGTTTATATTGCCTGCAGCTGTATACAAATCAGCTGAGTTTGGATTCATTTCTCTTAGAAATGGAAAAAAAAAAATTGAGTTGTGTAACCTTTACCACCTCAGCCAAGTAAGTGTGAGCTGAGCATGGATGACCTGTGCGTACCAGGAGACAGCAGTAAGTCAAAAGAGCAAAGAGAAGGGATTTATGGTATTAATGCCATGAAGTAGGAATCTCTGTAAGTTGCAAACTTTCTATTTCATGTCTCCTCCTTCCTTCTGTGGAAGGATGAGGGTGAAATAGGAATGCTAATGTTTTGAACTTCAAGCCCATCCACTCCTTAATCAGTAAATAATTACTTGCTGTCTTGCCTTCTTCAATGCTTATATATGCCTATAGTGTAGAGTCAAAAGTATGCAAATACCAGAAAACATACTATCTCTGGAAAAATGTCAAAATATTTTTGTAAATTATACACTATTACAAGAATTGGGTTTTTATGGTTTGTCTTAGAAGACACACTGCTTTTGTATCAAATATTAGAGTTCAGACCATTATTGAGCACAAACCATAATTTCACTTACGTTCCCTCTTCCATTCTTCCTGCAGTAGATCTGCTCAGCAGCAGTGATATCCAACCGTAAGGGTTAAACAAGTCAAATATTTCATTTGCCTTGCTGGGGGAGCACATCAGTTGCTCAGTTAGCTTTTCATGAGAGCATGTAAAACAAGACGATGTACAGCTTTGCTTTGTTCGTTGTGGTAGGAGGTAGGAATGGTCCATCTTGTTTTCCTTCCCCTTGCCAAAGCCATCCTCCACCCCTTGCCAGAAGCCCAGCTGACAGTAAAGCAAGTAGCGATATGAGGGGAAAGATGTTTTCTTGCTTCTACTTCTACAGATTCTCATATTAATTTTTGCATGCGCGAGGGCGTGCTAATCATCGGGAACATGAGATCCCAATTGTAGTTATCTTTTTGATTTCTGAAGACATTGCTAGTCAGCCACCAATATTTTCTGTAGATTGTTGCTGTTTCATGTTTTGTGGGCAAATATACATAGGAGAAAATCACGGGAATGTTTTGTAACACTGTGACCGGACTGTGATCCGCATAATCGGTGGGCAGAGATAAATGTTTGGTTACGTTTCCTCCCAAAATGTCTTAGAGGTATTTCTGGGCAGCAGTGACAGGCTGCTGTTTGGAGAGCTGCTGCCGAGTCCTTATAGGCCTCTTCTTGTTGGCACCCCATGGCAAGACCCAGTTGCTGTGAATGAAAGCATTGGGGGTAGTACTGTCTCATGAAGGACTGTGCCTAAGGAATCAGCTTAAAGTCTGCTGGCTTGATTTGGAAAAG
Organism: Chlamydotis macqueenii; assembly: GCF_036417535.1. Lineage (NCBI taxonomy): Eukaryota > Metazoa > Chordata > Aves > Otidiformes > Otididae > Chlamydotis > Chlamydotis macqueenii. Next base: position 146,379,338 of record NC_141556.1, on the reverse strand, counting down.
CAGGGGTCTTGTGGACAGGCCTGTTTGTGTTTAGAATATCCATTTTAGGTTTTTAGGGGGTTTTTTTTAGGGTTTGTTAGGACTTTTCTTTTTTCAGTCGATACCCTAATTTTCTGGGTGGACATTCAGCCTACCTAAAATACTTTCAACCCTTTAGATTACAAAATGCACTCTTTATTATCCTTCCTAAAAATATATAGTGCTGCGCATATGGAATTCTAGCCATATTCCATACCTAAAGTTACGAATGCTGCTATCTATCTAGATGTACTATATTACGTATGTATCTGTTTACATACGTGCTTCTGATTGTGCACTTGCAAAGTGCTATACAAGCCTTCATGGTAACGTGCATGCATGCAAAACAAATTATTACAGACTATTTTCAGTCACGGCATCCCCATTTAATCCTTCCCATCTGATGAAATGGCAGGATATGCCACTTTCAAAACTCATGTCTTTTCTGTCTGTAGCATCGATGGAGCTCCGGGCTGCCGCGAGATACACGTAATGGGTGACTTTGGGTACATCCGTGCAGCAGGCTCTGCTGTGGCTAGGGCTCGTACAGACCAAGAGGTCTGACACGCAAGTGGGCACAGATGAAGAGCTCCTGCCTCTGCTGTAGGGATCCATCAGCTGTTTACGCAGCAGCAGCAGCAACTGCATGACTGCAAATTGCCCAAAATCAGTGCTAGTTTATTTTAATAGGACAGACTGTAAACTGTAGCAGTTCAGCAGCTGCTGTGCAAGCAGGGACCTCCGAAAGAGTGTCGGTGCAGAGAGATAAGGACGGAAATGTAAGCTTGGCTTCTGCCTTGTTCTTGATGTTTTTTTCTTCTTTAGCTTAGAGGTACAGATATTCTGGGTGGCAAATGAACTGATATCACACTTTTGTGAAGGCGATGGCTTGATTTTGTAATTATTTTCTCTGAATGAGTAAGCTCATTGTTTCCTTGTGTCTTGAGTTTATATGTAGTGCCATCAAGAAGGTAGCTTGGGCAGTGGGAGAGTGGTAACTGTGACTCTCCTGTGCCCGAGACCCTCCGCACAGACCTGCATAGGTGATTTCTGCAAATGGGCTGCTGTGCCTATATAGTCCCCACGGATTATGTGTGACAGGTATTCAGCTCATAGCTGTTAATTGATTTCCCATCTGCAGGTATTTAAAATCCTGTTGTGTTCATAGTGTAAATGTGTATAAAATTTAAATAAGGTGAGGAGTGCTCTTTAGTGTGGGTTTTTCCAGCTGCCCCACATCAGAGTCAACAGCCACCGTCAGTTCCTGACTGCCAGAGCTGTGCCTTCTCCTGTACAGAACAGCTAAAAAGTCTTTGCCTGCAGCCCTGCCTAGAGTATCTTGTTTCATAGCTGTATTTCTCTGGCAGAAAATGGATCATGAAAAATGCGTGGGTTTTGCCAAGAAGATTTCATTCTGTTCCTCACAAAGTACCTGTTGCTGCAAATGCTAAAGGAGTATCCATGTTTTGGTGGGGCTTCCTCATCCTCTCCCTGCCCCAATATTTAGAGAGGCTGCAGGTAACTTAGAATCACATCTGCAGATAAAGAATGCGGGAAATACTGTGGGAAATATGGCTTGGGGGAAGGGAATTAGAAAGCTAAAGGAAACCCTTAGAATATGCAGCCTTTTGCATCTTCTTCATTTTTCTCTGCCATTGTTACCTAATGTCCCTACATGGCAATATTGGTACACAATTAAAAATCAGAGCCCAGGAGCAGCTTTGCCCTTCTCTTCTCTCCAAGAACAACTGGCACCTGAAACTCAGAACCCTTCACCAAATAGTTAATTCTCAGGGGAATGAGCCACTCATCATTCCTTTCATAAACAAATAAATAAAAGATACAAGGATTTGATCTGTTTAATACACATTCTCTGAAAACCAGAGTGCAGACTAAACATAGTAATCTGATGATTACAAATTGTTCAGTCCTATAAACAAAGCATGACAATTGATGACAATGTGGTATCATATATCATAAATGCAGAGCATCCTCTCTCTTATCCAAAACAAATAGTTTGGAGTATTTCAAACCCATAACAAATATATTTAATGCAAATCACTGTGAAACAATGTGTGTTTCTCTGTTTCTAATGCTGTATACAAAAGCCAGCCAAGAGCTTTTTGTGTTTTATGCATTATATTTATTTATGCTGCCAATTCTACTTACTATTCTAGTATCCTGATTTGAAAAATCAAGATTGAATGTATTTCAAGCAACACTTGATGCATGCACATCTTAAAATTATAGGTCATGGTTTATAAAGTAAATTATGAGACCTTAATATAATTCTCCTAAGTTTCAGATAGATTTTTATCTCGCTACTTAAAGTATTGATCGCAACCCTTATATCCTATCAGTACCTTGTTATGCGAGGCAAATCAGCTGCCATTGTTACTGATGCTGAAAGTCTCCCTGGGTAACCCACCGTAGGTTTATTACATAGGAAACTTTGATCCTCAGGACTCGACTAAGATATTCAAAGTTCTTATAAAGGTGTCTTAGAGCCAGCGATACCAATCCAGATGTCTGCTGTCAAACTGCTCCTATTCAGGAAACCCCTACGAGCCACCTTTGAAAGTGAAACAGCAAGACGACACCATTCAGAGCTTGACTTTCAGAGAGGCCTGTACGCTCCCCAGCCTTTCGGTACCTGACAACTCATTCCAGGCCCTATCAAAGTTGCATAACAGAATTTGTAAAAAGCTACGCAGAAGGGTTTAATGTGTGGAGAACAAATACCTTCTTTGTTGATATCCACTGCCAGATCAAAGAGATGGAGGGTAATAGGCCCAGGACTGCATTACCTTTAGTTACAAAGGGGAACAAAAGAGTAAAATAAAACAGTGAAAGTCAGCAGAGAACAATATAAAAGGAAAATACTAACAAGTTTAAAGGATTCAACATCCTGAAACATGAATAAATGCCACAGAAATAAATTCATCAAGATCACATAACGAAAGGGAAGCATGTGGCTTCTCAGCTCAAAGATTTTCCAGCTGTACTCCTGTTTTCTGTACATGTTGTTATAATTTGGGGTGCTACAAGACCTTCCAGTTTTTACAGGGACAGAGAGCTGGCTCTGCCACTTAAAAAATGCAGATCTGTTATACTTGACCTAGATGAAAATGTCTGTGAGCTGTAGCCGTATTAGAGGTTTTGTCTCCATTTAGCTTCCATTTAAAATGAAATGGGGCTGCACTGAACATTTCTTCCTCTAGAGACAAAATAACCTGTTTTTAAGTGGAGGATCGCCTCATCTGTTAAAAAAAAAAAAAAAGTAAAAATATAAATCCAAGAGGCAACTCACCTTTTTTGAAGCTTTCCAATGAAAGTTTTGGAAATCAAACCCAAACCAAACCTAAGGACAACCTGACCTTTCTGAGAAAATTCCCAGGTCCCTCTCATGCAGCCTAGTACTGGGTTTGGTCTGCAACCCAGTGAAAATTAAACTCTACTGTCACTGTCCATTTCTTCCTTTTATTTCCCCGCACTCTATTGTGTGTTGCTTGTGCATGAATGACAGTGCATATCAGATTTAAAATCTTTTTTTTTTTGGCAGTAGGGCTGCTGGGAGAGTAGTGCTCTGTAGGCCCAGCCAGAGTTTTGCAGTCCATACACCAGTCATGCCCCCGTGACACTGCACTGTTATGAAGTGACCTGTTCCTCGTTTTCTGTATTAAAAATAAAATCGTTAATGTGACAGTGAAAAGTGGTTACTGCCCCGGAGTAACATGGTGAATACTTATGTTTTGTACAGTTTAGATGTGGTGCTCCATTAGGCTTTAGCTGTCTGGGAGAGCTCCATAGAAGCAGCTGGCAAATGGCAAATGTCTACTTTACTGGAAGGACAAGCAAACTCTTTCAAAGACCCAAAATCTGGAAAAGCTGAGGCCTTTCTACTTTCTGCTTTCTTTCTATATTTCGTTGTTACTTATAACGGCAACAGGCAAAAAGAGAATCAGAAAGCATTGTGACTTTCAGATGCAATATCCCCTTTAAAAGGGGATAACCTGAGAATATATGGAAAGAAGAGAAAAGTGAAAGCCAAAAGAGAAAGGACTGAGGTAATTGTAAGCCAACCACTTGTCTTCCAAGGCTGAACAACCAGTGTGGCTTCCATCAAAAAATGTTAGCAGGTAGTGTATGACTGCTTGGGAGCTTACCAACAACCTTCCCCAAACCTGGGACATTATTTATTCTTCTGTGATTGCCCAAATGTTAGGGTATTGGCATATAGCCCACAGGAAAGCGGGGACAAGTGCTGGGCAGCTGGGCAGGTGGTTTTACAGATGTGGAGGGATCCTGAATTCTGGATGTGAGTCCTCTGCAAGGCAGTCCTCAGCAGTGCCTGGTTCTGAGCAACCTGATCTAGTTGGGGATGTCCCTGCTCCTTGCAGGGGGCTTGGACTAGATGACCTTTGAAGGTCCCTTCCAACCCTAACCATTCTATGATTCTATGATTCTTGCCTGCAGAAGAGGACTTATATGGGCCTGCGGTGAACTGGTGGAAAAATAAGTCTTTCAGTGGGCTTTAGGGAGGAGGGGAGAGTAAAAAAAAAATAAGGAGAGCATTTCTCTGCTCTACAACTTTATAGATTTGCTGCATTCATTGATTCCCATATTAAGGCTACAGTTGATAAGACTTGACACTAGCTTTGTTCATTTGGGCATTTTCAGGAAACTATTTTGCAGATTTGTTTATGGTGTATACATATGTGTGTGTGTATATATATATTTATACATGGGATTTTTTTTCTGCCTTGATATAGACATGGTGTCATGTATATTCTTAAGTGGAAGGAACTCACATGTTTGAGCCCTAAGACATTGCAGCACTGATGTTTTTTATTTGAAATTTTACGTGTGCTATTAACTCTGCAAAACCTTTAGAGAGTACTGTTTTCAGTAGCTTTGCAGGGAGTGTGTTTCCATCAGTCTATCAGTGACCACAGTATGGCCGGATTTTCCTTTTGACTTTCAGGAATGCTGAGAGCACAATAAAGCTCTGCTGAGATTTTCACTGCAGCTTGGAGAATTGTGCTATTTATCAACTTCCATGTGGATTTTAAGAGAATTCACCTGAGCTGACCAGAGGCATCAAGGGATTGATTTAAAGATGCAGATGCATACAATTGTTCATCTTAATTGATAAAGCTTTGGGTATCTAGTAGCAAATTGCATCCTTTTTGAGCAAATAGGTGTCCAGGTAGTAATTGCTATGACCAGAATGTGTTTTTCCAGTCTTAGCAATGAGACTGAGAAGTCATTCTGAAACCAATGCATAAGATGCTGTGTTCCTTACACATAATAGATTTTTTTCTTAAACTCCCAACCCTGATCTGTATTTTCCCTGAAACAATTGTATTTTGTGCAAATCAAGGAAAGCAGTGCAATGTTAAGTGTCTCCAGCCAAAATTAGTTCACTTCTAAGTCACAATCCAGAAAACAAAGGAAATATGCATCAGCTGTGCCCAGACAAGTTAGAAAAAGTGGTTTCTCTCTAGATTTGCAAGTAGGTTTTTTAACTCTACTGGCTTTATAGGTAGATGCTCACTGGCCTGCCCGTGCTTCAGACCTGCTCCATAAAGGGTTCTTGATGATTGTTGTCCTCACAAAAGCAGTTATAGTGAAAGAATGAGATTTATTTTGCTGAGGAGAAGACGTTGACAAAGCCAAAACTGTGAGGTGTTGGTGACATCCTTGGACTAGCAAAAGGCTTTAGTAGAAAGCCAAATGTTACTCTCCTTTCCAGACTGCGATTTTTTACCTGTTAAGTCTAGACCAGGTGTCAATCTCTATAACTGGGAAGGCAGTTTTCAGCAATAGGGATTAAGGAGAGGTTGTTTCTCTCTAGGAAACATTTTTTTTTGTTAACTCTGTGTAGCAGCCTATAATGAGAAATAGTCTGGTGTTACCTTCTGGAGATACAGACAGCTGCTCAGTGTTTTGGGCTCTCAGCTGCCACATGAAGATCCTGTAGATCCTCTGTTAGCCCTCTGTGAAAGCCAGACCCTCTTTGGCCCTGATCTTTGAGTACTGGGTAGAGCAACATCTTTGTTACCCATCATGACAGAAGCCATTCTTGTTTCCTTTGTCCTGTCCTCAGCTTTGTTAAGAGGATGGTCACATGGATTTCTAATAGCATTTCAATGTTAATATCTTTCCTTTTGACTCAGTAGACATATTGTTCAGATGATGATGTTTTATCAATATCGAATTCTTTCTGCCAGACTCAATTTCTTGCTCCCTCCAGCACCACCCAAAGGGTAGATTTTTCCCCATGAGCTGTTACTAAATGGATGTAAATAGGCTTTAAGGAGCACCTGATAGACGTTACTCTTTCCCTCAAAGACTGATGTAGAGGGGCTTTCTTCCATCAGGGGCCTTTTGTGGGAGATATTTCTGCAGAGTTGTGTACTGTAAAACCTTCTGTCTGTAAGAGGTTTAACCCTTTCTGCGCAGTAGTTTGTAATCACATAACCTTTAGTTCAGTGGGAATGAATACCAATTATAATTTATAAACAGTTCCTCTCATTATGCGCCTATTTATGGCATCTTTTATAGCTTGCTAATTACAAGCACACAAAACAGAAATGTTTGGAATTAAATAATGTAAACAGGGATGTAACTGATTTTCATGTTGAATAGTTTTTATTGATTTATTGTTAATTAACATTTTAAAGGATCTCTTGGCAAAATAATCCATTTAATTTATTGAATATTGTACTAACTGATGGTATATTCATATTAAAATGTCACAAAAAGATTAACAGATCCATAATACTTGTTTTTCCAACTGTTGCTGCTTTACAGATGTTATATATTCTCTCCAAACAAACACAGACAATATATTAAATGCAATCGATTGGTCGCCGTCCAGGTCCTGGCGGACAAGTGTCCGCATCACTAAAAATACCACATTCCGGTTGACACTAATTGGCCATCTGTGTAGCAGGGAGGACAGGCATCTAATGGGGAGAAAAGCTGATCACTATCTCTCCCAGGGCAGGGTCCTTGGGGTGGCTGTTGAAGGACTGCGTGGGCTAAGGGGAAGAGTCCGTATCTTGGCTAAAAAGCTGCAAAACTGAAAGACTCTGGTCTCCATAATGGAAACTTTCCAACAAATAGACCACTGTGTCAAGCAACCAGTCACTTAAAATGTTCAGAGCATGCATACAGTGCTGCAGAAAATGTAGTATGCTGAAGGCAATTCCAGAGGACCCCATGGGCTATTTCCAAATTTTTACTGGGAAGAGTGCCTGTGGAGCCCGTTCAGGGGGTTGTTGACAGCATTTTGGTGAATGCCAGTTACCTTCCGCTCCTGTTAACTTCACCGAAAGCCAAGATCGCTTGCTCAGCACCTCCCAGGATCAAGCACGTAGCAACGACTAAAATTGCAAGTTGCAGTCTTCATTATTACCATCCCATTATATTTTTCAAATGGGTAGCAAGAGAGTGTAATCACATCAGACCCTCTTTTTTCATTAGTGAAGAAAAACATTAATATGCTGTGACATGGTATTGATTTGATACAATCAATCTTTCCCAATAACAATAAAACCTTTATATTTTATTAATAGAACAATGCAGTTCTTCTTCATTACAGCTCCCTTTTATTGTTCTGGGTCACAGTGTAATTTTGGTGTGTTTGGTTTTTTATTTTTATGAATATAATGTAAAAGCCTGTAAAATTGCTCCAGTGATCTGCCAGTAGGTTTCATTTGAGGCTCCCAAACATCTTTTATTAGATGAAATGTTACCGGTGCCGCTGCAGTCATTGATTGTTCAATGGACCTTAGGGGTGGGGAAGGTGGGGAGGTTTCGGAAGGGTTCTTGGCCTTTAATTATCTTCATTTTTTTTGTGATGTTGACTCTGGGACTCGGACTCAGACCATCTCATCAGTTTGACTATGACCCCTCAACACGTGGCTGGAGCCAGCATTTCTAAGTCCCCTCTAAACTGGGTTGTAGGTGCCTAAGCTCTAGTGAAGCTCCCGGCAGCCACCCAAACTGCATCCCTTCAGCATCACCTCGCTTTCTGACCCCAGGCTTTCCCTACTCTGGTTCAAGTCTGGAACTACATGGGCAGGAGGTGCTGCAAGCTCTGGGGCAGGCTGTGCACTGGAGGAGTTAAGCTTTAACCTTGTCTCCCTGCTATTAAAAAAAAAAAAAATTACAATAGAACAAGTGCATTTACTTATACATCCACAGTAAATCCATCTTTGACTAGACATCAGCCTGAACCTCAGAGGCAGGATCCCTTCTCTCACTCTGACGCCTCAGGGCCAACACAGCCCAAGTTTGGTGGTACACTGGGTATAAACTCTTCTGCAGTCTTCCTTCTTAGAGGCTGTGCTTTCCAAAAGCTGCTGTCCTACCTCGTCTGTGGTTGAGCTACTGAGCAAGCTCTTCTGAGTGAGTATCACTCATCAAGAGCAAAACGTGCTCTGATTAGCGTCTCCTTTCTAGTGCGTGTGGCAAGTCTATGGGATCGTTGGGAATTTCTCTATATCTACAGATATTTTTTAATCATCTTCTTCGATTATCCAGAACATCTCCCTGTTCCTGGTACAAGACTGGGGCACCATGATAACCCAGTTGCAATGAGGCCCCCGATTAGTATAGCCAGATACTGTCATTAAAGCAAAGCTAGGTGACTTTCATCACTTGCTCTTTATTCATTTTTTTTCTTGAAATAAAATCTTTGTTAACCTTTCTCCTCTTCCCTTTTGAAACAAGAACAATGTTGCAAGATCCCATTGTAGGAAAAATAATTCACATAATAAATATGAAGACTCCATTTCAAAAAAGAATGGACTCATTAAGGGTAACAGTTTATTAACAGTCACTCTAAATTAGATGGATTTAATAACTTTAATTAGTGCAACACTTTCTGACACAGAGCTTGAGAAGAATTCGGCTGCACATCCCCATCTCCCTCTTGCCTGTGTCCGTCTCTAAGGAAGCAGCAGCAACTCCTTGCAGTGAAAGCGAAACAGTTCCCACTTGCACAGTGCTGAGCGCAGGAGAAAACGACTCTGCCACTGGCACTCCGAATTAGTAGAGAGGAACAGCATGAGTGCAAGGTAAAGCTTTTAAGTATCAGGAGGAACAGAATATCAAGCTTCCTCAGCAGTCTCCTCATTCCTCTTTCCTTGGCATAACCCTACCCAGGTCAGTCCTTGCTTGCCTGAGTCCTCAGAGAGAGACGAGGAGTCTTCTCCGTTGGAGGGCTGCGAAGGGCACGGCATTGCTAATGCCCACTGGTAAAATGAGGGGGACTATAGAATGCTGTGGCTTCCTCAAGTCCAGCCATGTTAATGTAGGTGGAAACATTGCTGGTAGATCTCATGTCACCCATCAAGATGGGTGCCATTCTTGTCAATGGAAAAAAAAAATACCATTTTAAATTCTAAATTTTAAATTTAAATTTATGTCAGAGGTTTTTCATACTCAGTCCTTTTCATATGGGACATTCCATTTTATCAGAACTGAAAATGTCTGCATCTGTGGTGATTTTGACCAAAACTATTTTCATTCTTGTTTGAAGAAAGTATTTTCTTAAAGTAAAAAATTACCAAAGTTGGAGTCAGAGTGAAATCTTTCAATCTTTTGTTTTAATGGCTTCCTGATTTAAGTCATATCTTATTCTGTAACTACAAATTTTATTTAATTCTTAAAATTTGATGTTGAAGCGTTTTGATCTTATCAAACTTTCATTTCTCAACTGAAGAACACTGCCTAAAATTTCATTTTGAAGATAATTATGTCACATTTTTAATGGGAGCATAGCCAACAGGATAAAATCTACATGTAGGTGCCTGCCCCTCCATCCCCCTGCAATTCAGAATGAAAATGCATTCCAAAAAGTGGGTGTTTCCTGAGGGACAAAAAAAGTGATATTTTAACCAGGTCGAAGCCTAATCTTTTAACCAGCCCACCTTTCCTGAGGTCCTGCCTTTTCTCTCCAGAGCAGTGTGGGTTCAGCACAGCCATCCCATGAAGACCCTTTTGGAGGATGTAGCGCATGTAAGGAAATCAACAACAAGTTAAGCCCTGAATGTCTAAAATCCCTTCCTGAGCATCTGCAAATGACCTCTCCCAAAAAAAATACCTTTACATAACCTGGCTATATTTCCAGAGAAACCCCAGGAGTCACCTCTCTGGTCTCAAGCACATCTCCTTGTTAAATTTCAATATTTTATTCCGTGACTTGGAGGTGTTAAGATCTCTTCAGAGAAATGATGGAAGGGAAACTTTGTCGAGGGCAACAGTTCTCCACAACCCAACAGGCAGAGGCCGCATGTATGAATAAGTAAAAAGATAAGGACTTTACTTTTCTGCTTAACACTGGAAGTTCCTTTCTAGCAAGTAGATTGTATAGAAAATGTTATATATACGTATACGCATGCATGTGTGTGTATCTCTGTACTTTCATGGTCTTGCCTGGCAAGGAAGCGTTTCTAATATGCTCTCAGATCAAGGTCCATCAATATGCACTTTTTCCCCTTTTTTTCCTTTTTTTTTTTTTGTTTTTTTTTTAGTCATGGGTTTAGGTTATTGCCTGACAACATTTACTGACTGAAGCCTCACTTTAGGTCCCAGGGGAAATCCCCCAGTCTCGTTTTAGGTGATGCCGTTCAGTTGTCTGCACAGCACAGGGGTGAGAGCTGCCCTGGAGATAGAGGTGGCACCCGAAGGGCGTGCTGATGCGTGCTGATGACCGGCGTTCAAGCGCCAACTCAGCCAGTCTGGCTTCCACGGAGTGGAAGAGGCCAGCAAGTCTGCTGAGCACCCTCGGCTTTCTGGAGATCTTAGTCACACCTAATTTGTAACGGAGACAAAATCCAGTAATTTCTGGAGACTTTGTGAGAACACTTAGCGCAACCCAAATAATAACAGCACCAAAAACTCGCACCATAAAAATCTCTTAGACTAAAATGGAAATTGATGCTTGCAGAAGATTTTTCTTTCTTTCCTTAACATAAAGATTTGAAAGGAGGGAGAAGTATCACAGATAGGCAATTTCTTTCAGAGCGGTTTCTTTATATATCTCCATGTGAAAGCTGTTGGTGAGGGAAGAAAAAATAAAGTAATGCTCTGAAATAAAATTTGTACAGATGTAGCTTTTTTTTGAAATAACATCCCGTTTCTCAGGAATTCGATGTAGCCTTTAGTCAGCCTTGTTTCTTACAGTTCTCTGTGCTTTGCATGGTAATTAGCTGCTCGTGTTATCAGTGGCGCGATGCTCCCGGCTATTTCTTCAGCAGCCGCTGCTGTTATCCTCAGTGGCGGCAGCTCCTCACATCCTCCTGCCAGGATGAATGCCAGTCGCACGTGTGTGCAGACGCTTGGCATTCTTCAGGCTGCGCTGGCTGAGGAACGAAGGTAATGGGCACAGACCTCTAAGAGGGAAGAGGCTGGAGCTCACTTTCCCCGACAGCTCTCTGAGACTCGCCAGTATTTTGCAGATGGCTCATTGGAGGTTCAGTGAGGCGAGTTTGTTATGACAGATCGCAAAATGCAAAGGGAGGCAAATGAGCTGGGTTCATCAATGCCAGGATAAATAGAGAATGGCAGCTCCTCGGCTTAGTTGGGAACAGCAACCTCAAAACCTTTATTTTGTTTTAATTTTTTAAAGTAATTAAAACATTTATTACTCAAGCACACTGTGGTGTGCAGGCTATCAAGAGGGACTGCTTTGCGCAGATTGCTGGCGTGTCTGACATCAGCCTTGGGCAGGCGCTGCGTCACGCAGCCAGCGCTGACGCAATAGTGTTTGGATCAGGCAAGTCCACTGATGCAAACAGCGTGTGGAGTGTCCTGTGCTATCTGTTGTCTGCAGGTGATGCAATCTCTTCTGTTAACTCAGATTTCAAGAAACGTTTACCAGCTTTTTTTATTTATTTATTTTTTTAAAAAAACTAAAATATGGTGGTTGTTAAATTCAGGTTGCAGTGAGAGTTCCTTTGTAACATGAGCAGAGATGTGGCAGAGAAGGAAGCTTTTAGAACAGGAATGGAGAGTCTTTTCCATACCAACACCTACACACACTTTTCAGACATACCTTAGGTCCCAGAATAATACTCTACATTGTACTATATGATATCATGAAGGAAAAAAATAATACAGCCCCAGGTCATATGAAATTGAAGTTGCTCGCTGTGTGCAGAGCATGGTCTCCTAACTTCGCCACCGTTATTCTAGAAAGTTTGATATCAACAGTAATGTAAGATCCTTACAAGTATGCAAAGCAAAAATAAATTAAGAAATTTATATTTGGCATTCAAAAGATAAAGAAAAGAAGGGGAATTTTTCCAAATATTGTTTTTGATTTTGTATATCTTGCCTTTTTTTTTTTTTTTCCTTTTGGAAGGCTGTGTGATGGTATTGCGAGAGAGATGGGAAAAGCTTTTTTACTCCCTGCCCAGAGGTGTGATGTGCTAGGGAGAATAGCTAAAGTTCTAGTTCTGTGGTAATGGAAAGTATAATTTCTTGCTGATGAGTATTTGCAGACTTTTTTCATTACACTTCTAGGAGGGATATTTGATTTTGAAATAGAAGGTTGTTTTCAAGCCTACTCTGAAAGAGCCTATTGCCAAATTTACCTTTAGTAGTTTTGCCTTCACACAAAAATAAAGAGCATAATTTTACCATATGCTCAGTGTGTTGTATATATGATTGGTCATCTCATCCCTCCTGTAAGATGGCAATGGACTAGAATAGCGAACTTGAGGTCAGACAGTAAATTCTTTGCTCTGTAAACAAGGTTTTTATGATGAGGGCTTTACATTCTCCACTGTTGTTAAAGGGATGACAAGACATACACCAGGGTTTGGGGAAGGAAAAGGAGAAAATGGAGGGAAACCCACAGAGAAGAGAGAAATAAAAAATAGCTAATATGAATTTTTAAGTTCTTAAATATCCAGAGATGGTTGTGGTGTTTCTGTCTGTCTTGTTAGCTTCATTGGCAGCATGAACTATTGCACTTGCGCTCCTGCTCCAGTGGCAGGAAGGTCGCACGTGGCGTATTGCTGCTCCTCGGGGACAGGGCTGAGATCAGAGCAGGGTTATCTGCACAGGGCTGCGGCTTCTCTTCAGCATCCCTACATCAGATATGAGTAATTCTCCAAAGGCTGACTTTATAGCATGCTTAGTTGCTTTCCCTTCGAAATCTCTAGGTGTAACTCCTAGAGAGCGTAAAGCTGATGGAGTGTGTTGCTCCAAAAAGAGTTAATGCGATTCATTTGTTTAACAATCAAGGGCCATACTCAGCAAAGATTTAGCAGGAGTGCTGACAATAAAGCACTTATGACTTTCTATGAAATAACAGCCACAAAAAAAAAAAAAAAAGAAACATAAATTCTGACCTTGCATATGCATGGCTGTCATACTTCTGACCTTGGTTACAGCTGTTAGGCTACGAGCGGCTGCGCATCCAGACCTCCTCAGTGACTCAGCTCAGGCTGGGGAGCGACGATGACGGTGTCCAGAAGCAGGACCTGCACAAACTGGCTAGCAGTATCATTTAAGTCTGGTAGACACAGAGGTATCCACTTTTGAAAGTGCCTCATGATTTTTTGGTGTGCCCAAATGCAGATGTGGTAGAGAAGTCTGATTTCCAGGTGACAAGAGCTTAGTACTTCGGAAAAATCAAATTGCTTTTCATATTTCTCCAGAGGGCCACCTGAAAACTTAGAACATTTGGGTGTTCTTTGAAAACGAGGTGAAGACCAAGCTCACCTCCCTTCTAGCTCTTTGGGGACGGTCATTAATCGTATCAGTTTTGTTTCCATCCCTGCCTCCCACATGGGAAGACCTCAAGCCCCAGCCTCCTGAGTCAGTTCTGTTCTGCAAAAAGAAGATCTTTCTTTGGGGAATTGTCAGGGAATTTCGTGTGGTGAAGCAAATCCTGAGAAAACTTGCCTGATGCAGCAGCTGCCTGTATCTTGTAGAGAGCCCTCAGCATCAGTACCTCCATCCGTGATGTGCCCTCTCTTCCCAGTTGTGCTGGGCTGCGCAAGGGGACCGTGGGCAGGGGCCACCCAGGAAGCAGGGGAGGGGGTGTTAAGTGTGGCAGGCTGGTGTCTCACGCTGCCTCATCTTTGCTGGCAAGAAGTTTGGGTCATAACGAACAACCAAGCTGACCACGTATGTGAGGCACCGGCTGGATGGTCCTTATAGGGGGATGGCTGCTCTGCCACATCTTCTGATTTCCTCTCTCCAGAATGGCTCTGGAGGAAGATACATGGTTCACGGAAGCTGAATTCCTCTGCACCCTCAGTCCCACAAACTACGGGCGAGTTTAAGGTCAGCATTTTAGGAAATCGTAGCCTTTTCGGGACCGCTGTGCTGCCCAGCCCTGCAGCGTTGCAGTCACTGCAGCTCACCCCTCAGCGTCACAGCTGCCTCTACGCTGTACATCGTCACGCTTCACATAGGTAATGTCAGTGCAGAGTCTTTCTTGCACAAAGGATGCAGAGAGATCTTATTTATTTAATGTAAATAAATGCACATACTGGATCTATGTCTAAGCAATGACTGTTTTGCTTATGCTTACTCATATGCAGTCTAACCAAAACAGCAGGAACCGCACCCAAAAGTGGTGTAAACAAGATCCTATTAATATACACAAATATGTTGCAATCATATGTAAACACCGCAAATATTACATCTTCCTGTGGTGCTGATGTGGAATAATTTGAGAATTTTAAGCAGTGCAACTTTTCAGATGCTGGAAAGACTTGGCCTCATTTCGAAACTGTAATAGAGGTTGGAATATATTTCATGTGACAACCATGTCCTCAAAAGTGCTATTTGTTATTTCTTTTAAAAACACAAACAAACTGTTTTCTCATTTTGTTTACAGGACAGTGGAACAGGAGATAACAGCTGCATTGAAGAAATATTGCGGGTAGGAATGCTTAAAAAAATTCTCTTCCACTGCCATTTTGTTTACTCTTAAAAGGCAAGAGAAAAACAGGAATATTGCAATTACTGCTGTTAAAAATATGACTCTTTTAGATTGTCCTCTTCCTCAGGAAAAAGTAGGAAAAATTATTTCGTCATGAAAAATAATTGAAAAATTTCTGAAAACAACCTTCCAGAGCCTCTGGATTTCACTGTTGCTTTGTGCCAGTACAGCTGACCTTCATGCATGCAGAAGCAGATAATGGGATAAATTATAAACTGAAATGTACAATGATGTTTCAGGTTTACAAACCGTGCAAAGTGCATGTTTCCATTAATCATGACTGTCAAAAATCTTAATTTTGAAGGGAGGTCTAGGAAGGTCATTTTCCACCTGGATTTAATTAGAATCCATTATGTAATGTCATTATGTCCATTATAAAATGACGATGTGCAAAATCTGTAGTTATTTCCATATTTCATTATTACTTCTTTTATCTTAGTAATATCTAGTTTATTTCCATGGAGCTAATTAATACACATCAGTCAGATCTTGGGTTGAATCAACTTTGATATTGATTATTTTCTGAGGCAGACAAACTTATAAACAGTGAAACATTTCCATTTATTTTAACTTGTGTTTTTTTCGGTTCTTTTTCTAAACTGATAATTCAATAGTTCACATGCTTACAAATTTGGTATAATACTGAACGAAACACCAAACAAGGTAGATGGAATGGTAAAAACCTCTGTATTACTGTGTGTGCTTCCACCTCTTGGATATCTACTACCCAAATATTTTCGACTGTTTATAAGCTGCGGGGCTATAAATATTTGGTTTAGAGATTAGTAGTGCATTAAGCCTGTTGTTTCTAAAGGCATTTCTCCATTCTCCCTCAGTATGTTAAATGCAGCTTTTAATTCTTAAACTGGACAAAGAGTTTATCGAAGGGTGATGATGATGGATTGCTTATGACTTCACTGGCAGAGCTTTTACTTAGCTAACGTTTACAAAGTAGGCTTTTGTAGCGAGGCGTATTCAACAAGCAGTCTCAGTTTCTGCTGGTTTGTTACAAATTAGTAGCAGACAGTATAATTCATATGAGCTTTTTACATTTTTCACGATGCACTAAGTATGTGATGTGATGTGAGGCTCGTTCATCCCTTTTTTATGGAAGGCTTTTAAAATGAACAGTCAAAGAAGCTAGTCTTCCTCCTTAGGTTACGTGATTTCGCTTGTGCAATTAGGCAAAAAATGTAGAAGACACATGGTTCCTTCAATGCAGAGGAACATGCATATGTAAGAGACCCCAGCTTCTTTCTGAGAAGGAAAATGCACTATATGACTAGGGATGGTAAGGCGCATCTTCAAACCAGGGAACACAGCTGCTGCTCTCTCTCTTTTTTTTTCCCTTGGGAACATTCCTGAAGAAATATTTTCACAAAACTTCATGATGAAGTGTTCAGGACATCCTTGGATGGGTAGGACCCTGTTGTTCATGAGGAGTTATTCACAAATCCTTTCACTTTGGTTAAAAACTGAATAAAACAACCTACAGCTCAAAAGTCACACTTTGCATCAGTATGTCGCTATCTGCTGAGGCATAGGATGGCTAAAATAGAAAGTGCACTGTTTTTATTCCCTAGCTCTTTTCCTCACATTAATACTCAGTCATCATGGGTAGTCTCTCCAAACTATCCGTTCTCTCGGTCTGCAACCTGGGTGTCACTTTCTATTCTGAGCTTCCCTTGTGTCTCTGTATCTACGGCTAGGTGTAAATATTGCAGACTGTCACTCTAGAGCATTTCTAGCTGAAGCTCTTTATTCACAAAAGCGTAAGTCTCGGGTCCAGATTCACATTACATACCTTGATTGCTGCAACATCCTTTCCTTGCTTTTGACAAATGCAATGTTACCCACCTCCATTCATGCTGCTGCACAGATCATTTTCCTAGCTTGACATCTTGCCCAAAGACATTTGTCTTTACATCTCACCACTGTCATCTCCTTCTCTATCAGATCAAGTACAGCTATTTGTCTCTGATTTTAAAGCCTCAAGTCCACCAGTTCTTGCTAACATATTAGCTTCCACATTAGCTTACCTGATTATGCGAGCCTCTTTCACTCTGTTGCTAAGTTTTACATCAATTAATTTCTCCCACGCTTCCCATCAGATCTAGGAACAGCCTTGAACGCTTTCCGAATTAGCTCCATGCCTACCTTCAGATCTTCTCTTAAGAGCCTCCTTCTTCACAAGGACAGTGGAAAAACAGTGGCGAGGTCAAGGCTATACCGCTGTTTCTCATGCTTGAACATTGTTGTCCCACTTGTCCCTTGTAGTGCCCAGTCAGGCCAGATGTATCCATCTACTCTCTTTTGTCCTGAAAAATGAACTTTCTGTGCCAGGGAACTGCTGTATAGTACAAAAGCAGTTCTTAGGTACTCTCACAATGCTCATCCGTATCAGCAGTCGTTGCTGTTTCTGGTAACTGGTGAAAGCAGGAACAGTAATAACATGCCATTGCTACTCACTTTGTAAATGAGTGGTACCCAGACTTTTCCAGCCCTCTCCATGCCCTCTTTTTGTGCTAAACAGATCTGTTCATTTTTAACACAGATTTTCTGTTTTTCTGAAACAGACTGTTTATAAGGAATGCCATTTTCATGGTTTTGTTGGAGGTGCTATTCACATAGTAAAGCCAAAGTTTAGCTCCTTTTCAGAGCCCAGAGGCAGACAATGAAAAGCAGTAGGAGCTGCAATCCTTATGTTCCCCTCAGAAAAGATGGCTCTTTGCTGGCGCACTGAAATGTGTATATTGTAGGAAGGGCCACTCTGCCGTACGGAGCATCAGCAAAAGGAAGGAGATGCTTTAAATTTATCTTTTTGAGGAACATTGCACCCTATTTAAGCTGTCTCTTGCACAACACAAAAAAAAAGAAAACATCCTCTCCTTCAAGACAGTGTGCTCCCTGCCCACGTCAGGCTCTTCCAAGGGACAGCTGCTCCCAGGGCACGTGCACGTTTCCCCAGTCGAGACCAAGGGCAAGAGAAGGTGTGCCCCAAGTCTGCTGTGTCTGCTTCCCTGTGGTTCCTTCCCCCAGCGGGTGAGGGGAGGCAAGGACTGGTTTGTGCACAGATCTTGTCACCCTTTGGCTCCAGGACTTGGCCAGGGCTAACATCTGGCCCTGGGCTGCGAAATCAGTTGAGACACAGCTTTAAAATTACCAAATCTCATTTTGCACTGTGACAAGAATTTGTAGTCTCTGCACTGCCTGGTGCAACGCAGGGTGCCACAGCTTAAGTCTAGCCTTTTTTGATGTTGTTTTACCAAATGTATCAGAGCTCTGTAGACTTTGTAAATTGACAGATCATTCTGCACGAAGCTGCAGTTTCCAAGGAAAGCCCTCGAGAACTGAGACGCAGAATCGCTTCCAGTCCTGAAGGAGGTTGATTAACAAGACGGTAACCCTGTCGAGATCGGAGCTGTTGTAAGGACTCCTGCTGAGTTTATAATCACTGCAGGAATCCTGAACCTCATCTAACCCCATTCACTAATTTATAGCAACTTCTTCAAAGTAACTTCTCTGTCCAGCTGCAGGCATGCATGTCGAAGACAGAGAAACTTCTAAGAGAGCCTTCGATGTAAATAACTCCAGTAAGACCAAGTTGCAGATGTAATGTCAAGTCAAGAGAGAAAAGCCTCATTATTTGACGGTAGCTGTAGAAGGCAATTCCTTGTAAGATTTCTCATTGCTGTTGGAGGACATGGTAGAAAACTTTGAAGCGAAAAATAAGACTTCAGGCTACACAAATATCCTTTATTCCACTGTGCCCTGAGCAGTTGCCACCTGAGTTCCTGAGACACCACCAAAGCCATCCTATTCACTTCCTTGCTGAAACACAGGCTCGCTAAGCAAGATTAGTAGTTTTGGCTGATTGCTATTTGACTTTTTTAGTGTGTGGAACTGTGTATTTTGTTGTGACTGGTGGAGTTTGGAGTAAATATTTATTTTGCTGTAGTAGATGGGAGAAATGGGAGCAGCAAGGGTCCTGCCTCTCCATGAAGTTAGCCGTTGCAACCATTATTGGATGCACTCTGAATGTATTTGCTATGGATTTAAGGAGACAGGGAGTGTGTCGGGTGCAGGTAGTTCTTGGTTTGTAAGATAAGTGGTTGGAGATTGATCTGGCTATTCTTACAGTCTTAGCTGTGATTTCCTAGAGTTGCAGTGGCTTTGTTGTAAGGAAACCCACAGGCAAGCTGAGCTTTTAATTATTGAAGATTTTCTTGTGAATTCCCTTCGTGTTGACATGAGAGATGTCGTTGAACTGGGGAGAGGGAGATGTAGTTTGGTTGGCCTGTGAACACTGGCTGCAGGATGCAGAAATGGAAGCTGGTAGAGGAGAGAAACAGGAATGCAAAGAAAGGGCTAGAGGAAAACTTGGGGGTACTGGTAGGTGAAAAACTGGATGTGAGCAGACAATGTGTGCTCACAGGCCAGAAAGTCAGCCATAACCTGGGCTGCATCAAGAGAAGCGTGGCCAGCAGGTCGAGGGAGGTGATTCTCCCCCTCTACTCCGCTCTAGTGAGACCCCACCTGGAGTACTGTGTCCAATTCTGGAGCCCCCAACATAAGAAGGACATGGACCAGTTGGAGTGAGTCCGGAGGAGGGCCACGACAATGATCAGAGGGCTGGAGCACCTCTCCTCTGAGGACAGGCTGAGAGAGTTGGGGCTGTTCAGCCTGGAGAAGAGAAGGCTCTGGGGAGACCTTATAGTGGTCTTCCAGTACCTAAAGGGGGCTGATAAGAAAGATGGAGACAAACTTTTTAGTAGGGCTTGTAGCAATAGGACAAGAGTAATGATTTTAAACTAAAGGTAGGGAGATATAGACTAGATATAAGGAAGAATTTTTTCACACTGCGGGCGGTGGAACACTGGAACAGGTTGCCCAGGGAGGTGGTGGATGCCCCATCCCTGGAAACATTCAAGGCCAGGTTGGACAGGGCTCTCAGCAATCTGATGTAATTGGAGATGTCCCTGCTCCTTGCAAGGGGATTGGACTAGATGGCCTTTAAAGGTGTCTTCCAACTCAAACCATTCTGTGATTCTATGAAAATCAAGCACGACCAGTTAATATGGGAGAAACCGCCTCCTTTGGGATGGTGTGGAGTAGTGAGGAAACAGGATAGGGTGTGGGGTGAGGGACAGAGAAGTTTATTTCAGGGAAGATGGAAAAAGCAGTTGAGGACGCCGTGAAAGGGCTGAGACTCTAGCTGTGAGCATCCCTCCCAGTGAAGGACAACTCCGCTTGGTCCACAAGCCTCCTGCAAGGGGGTGAGCACTCGCAGGTGCCCTTGCAAATAGGTTACGACTCCCCATGGCCACAGGATGTCCACTTATGAAAACATTTTAAGTGTGGTGGCTTTGATGAGTAATTTACTTGAATCTCTCTACCCTGTGAAATTAATCAGTGTGTAAAGCAAAGTACTTATTTAAGCAACATAAAAAAAATGAATGAAAACAGAATCTAATTCTGTATTTTTCCTCTTCCCCACTTGGGATCCCTTGGCTCATTAGCAGACTTGCTAATTCTTTAGCAGAAAGCATTAAGGATCAACCCATCAAATATGCAGGTTTTTTCTCAAACATGAACAGCCATATGTGCTGTGAGATCAGCTGCACTCCATCAGCTGACTGAGTTAAAACAAGAGCAGAGGTAAATTAGAAACTGTCTGCACAAGACAAATCCTGTGAAAACTCGAAATCCTACCAAACACACTGTCACTGTGAATAAGCATCACAGTCAGTGGAGCACGTGTCAATACTTAGAGGGGAGAAAAATCAGTTTCTTAGAGGTAGGTTGTTAGTTCAGCCACTGTGAACTGCTGCCTTGCAAATGTTAATGGCACTAAGATCCCACTGGCTGCTGTTAAGCTCCTGGTGGAGTCGGACATGTAAAGAATTACAGAACACAAATATGGTAATCAGCAGTATATTTCTAAACACTCCTCTTGCTTTGCAAAGCAGAGGAAAAAGCCTACAGGTGGAACCAGACCCACTTTGCTGTAGGGCGCTGGTGCAATAGCTACTTCTGCACCAGCAGAGCGTTTTATTGCAGCGTCAATGCTGGAAAGAAATCGGTGGGCAACTTTGGGAGGGAGGTGGGAAGGCCGCACTCAGCGTGGCACCTTCATGGGGAAATTCGAGTCAGCTTTTGCGACTGAACCTGGTGGAAAACTCCTGGAAAAGTTTTGAGAGGAGCACAGGAACTTCAGGCGAAAGAGAGGTGATGGTGGAGAGAGAAGGGACAGAGACTTAGAAGCAGCCCCAGTTTGCTGACGCTACCTTTCTTGCTTGGTCTCACTGAATACACAAGTACTCCAAAGTGTCAGAATCATATTAAAAATGTATCAGGTGCATAAAATATCATTTGTTTTCATTGCAATCTTTCAGAAGAACTTTCACAGCATGGCTTTGCTTTTAGTATCCTAAATTTCAGAGCAATTAGAGCATTATTTTGGCTGATGTATCCTGTTCATTGCATTTCTTCAGTATTATTCTTTTTGTCTTTCCTACTCAAATAAATGAAAAAAAAAATACCCAAGAGCATTTGGAAAAGGTGTCATTTCAACTAAATCCCAGAAACTTTAAGACATAGTTCAAGTAATCTAATCCGACCTCCAATACTCGCCTATTAACATTGCCCTTCTTACCATACCATGACATCCACCTCATTTGTACGATCTCTTATCTACAGCTGTTGCTGTCTGCACTGATTTACTGAGGTCAGCTTTCCTCCAACCAGCCTGGGTACCACTAGCGGCATGGATGGCAGCGCCATGGAGCTTCAGCAAGGTCTCTGCCTGGAGCTTCTCCAGCTTCTCAGTGAGAATTAGCAGTCCATACGGTACCTTGTGCTATTAGAGCAAAATTAGCAGCAGTGCCAGAGTTAGCTGAAGATATTTTGGCTTTGTCCACGAAAGCTACAGTGACTACAGAGGAGGCACACCTGTGTACACCGTCATCCCCTTGACTCCTCACAGCTAGGCAGCTTTCAAGATACACCATCTGCATGTGATGCCTTGGACTTTGTGTGTCGACTGCAGCCAGGGTCTTTGTTACGTCTTTCTCCATCCAAAAGGCTGGAGGGACATTCCTCACTTTTCACAGCTTCTGTCCCTTTTTGGATTTCCTCAGATCATCAGAGTCCCTCTCCAGGTGACCTGTTACTTGTCAGTTCATCTGAACAGAAACTGCTTCTGGCCTGGGCACCATACATGGCACATCCTTTTTATTGTCCACTTTGTGGTTTTCAATCGTCAATAAGTCTTCACAGCCCAGGCGTTAAACCCAGACATGTAAACATCGCATCCCTGGCCCTTAGCATACAGAGCAGGGTGCAAGATGGCACTAAAATACTGTACTAACAGTGATAATGTCAACCAACCATTAATGTACATTGATGCCCCCACCCTGAATTATCACACTTGGATTTTTGCTGCTGTCACTGTTGTTGTTGAAAGTACTGTCTCAAAGGAGCCTGAGGTTGGAAGTATGCTGTATATTTAAACCTTGAACTTAATGAATTTCGGTGTCAATGAAGAAATATCACCTTAAAAAGGCAAACCCCCCCCCCTATAGATAGTTTAGTGGAAATAGGAGATCAAGCTAGAAACTCTTGTGGTGGGAATAAGACTTACAACAAGTGCCCCTCAAAGGTAATCTGCCTTTCAGTCTTCCAGGTCCCATGCAGGATGTGGAGGCATTTTCTGTGGTATTAGCCACCCATGTGCTGGGGCACTGGCATTTTCAGGTACAGCAAAATCTAATCTCTTTTGGATCAAACAGGGTGGTACAGAGGAAAGAGATCCATATTCTTTTTAGAACAGAAGTAGCCAATGTGCGAAGGCTTTGTGTTAGGAAAAGGCAGGCCAGTATAAAAGAGCTGGTGAAACGCTGTTGTGCTAATGTGGTGGAATTAATTTCCAAAATTGCTGTTTTGTGGTGAGTGTATGCACCCTGTTATTTGACAAAGCAAGAGAGAATCCAGAATGAATTATCCAGTCTCTCTGCTATACAAAAATAATACAGTAATATGCTTACTAATTTTTCCCTCTGTTTAGAGTGTTTCACAAAGCTGGAAAAGAGGCATAATCACCGTCTTGTTCCAATACAGAGAAATGACTCCTGGTTGTTAATGGCAAAGGGCCAGATAGATCCTCATTTTGTATATCCCTGCCACAGCTTCTCTGAGGCCAACAGAATTATGCATATTAATACTAGAAAGGATCTGTGCTCTCAGTCCTAATGAAAGAAGAATAAAATTTGGGTAACAGCAGGTATCTGCTCTGCTGGGAGCCTGGC
Source organism: Chlamydotis macqueenii (assembly GCF_036417535.1). Classification (NCBI taxonomy): domain Eukaryota; kingdom Metazoa; phylum Chordata; class Aves; order Otidiformes; family Otididae; genus Chlamydotis; species Chlamydotis macqueenii. Next base: position 146,356,037 of record NC_141556.1, on the reverse strand, counting down.
GTTTGATGCCTTCAGCTGCCGCCTTTAGGGAACAGCCTACTTTCTACCCTCTTAGTAAGATTCACTCAAAACAAAGTGAGGCCACAAAGGAGGTGTGACTTGAGATTACAATGTCCTCCAGTAAACCCTGTGGTGACAGTGGTTTCTTCATTGATTAAATGGGCATTAAGGAAGCAGATTCATCAGACAATGCAGCTAGATGCTGTTATGTGACATATTTTCCACCCAAGTTAATGTTCCCATTTTTTTAGCTGTGTTTCCAGGGATGGTTAGAGTAGGGGAGAGAGAGCCGGAGGGCTTCCTGTAGCGTTCACATGTTCTGGGCTGTAGGCTGCAGCTGTGGCTGCAGAGTTGGGCAATCATTGTTCCACGGTCCCCGACGCCTGAGGACATAGCCCTGGTTTGCCCTGGGAGCCCGCAGGGTGATGGGCCTACTGCCATCCCCACCTTAACATGTGTGTCTGAAAACCTGCATTAGTTCAAGTTGTGGGTTTCAGTGGCTGATGTTAGGCTTGTACTTCAGCTGTGCACCTTTTCATTTCTCCTACTCTGATGTTTTCAACTGACGTGCTTTTACATCGAGGAAATTCCTCTGTGGTGCCTGATTTTCCACAACTGGAGGTGATCAGCAGGAGCTCTCCCACCACTCTGTCACCTTTTGGTCTGACCCAGGAAGCGCGAGCTCTCTGTTTACATCTGAGAGAGGCAGCTTTCCTCATCTGGGAGCCAAGACAAGTATTCTTTTGTTAATCTTATTTAATCATATTTAGGAGCAAAACATGAGTTAGCAGCTAGCTTCACTTGGCAGAAAGACTTTGAGGAAATTGTGGGAGAAAAGAGGAGTCTGCTAAAAGGAAATTAAATCGCTTTCAAGAATATTCCATTGCAATGTCTGTACTAATAAGTAAAATGGACTAATAACTGTTCTCTTACCCTGAGGCCAATCACCGTAGCATGGCTCGTGTCCAAGGAGCTGAGCTCTCATACAGCCACGAAGCAGAGTGCCTTCACCCAGGCTGCCTGTCGGGAGAGGCCCCTGGGCATGCAGGGATTTTTCTCTGCAAGAGTTGACCCCGGTCAAAACCCTGCTGGTGGCAGGGATTTAATGATAGGCACAGCCGTGGGCCAGCACTGAGGTCTGTGGTCCTGTCTGTGTGTGAGGAGAGGTGTGGTCTGGCTTTTCTGTACAATGTGCTGGGCTTCCTCCTGTCTTGTGCAGAAACTCGGGGAATACAGGACTAGCCACACTGCAAAGATTGTGGTTGAAAATCCCTAACATTTTTTATTCTACGTATTTTGGCATCTTTTTGCCATTGTAGTTCCTTGGCCTTGGGACAGACTGGATTGGGTTTTTTTTTTTCTTTTGAAAAGTGAAAGGTAAAAACTGTTTTTGAAGGAAAGACAAGAACATACACGGTCATTTGTTTGCAGGACGCAAAGTGCTGTTAATAGAATATTTTAAGAGAGACTGACTGAATACTGATCAAGTTTTCACCAACCAAAATGTCATAGTAGCTGTCCTTTGTGATTAGCGCTAAATGCCATTTACGGTGTGCGGTGCATTGTGTCATTCGTAGAGTTATTTTGGATTTAGTAGCTTAGTAAAGTAAAATGCTATCATGTGTGCTTCGAAAGTGAAGTTCTTGGAAAAGACCCAATTATTTCCTGTACAGATTATTAATGTTGCCTTAAATGATGGAATTCTGACTCGGTCCTCCAAACAGTACCGCTATGCAGATTATCTTGAAGATGGTGATAAACCATCACATTTTTGACAGTTTCTGAAAACTTCATTTTTGCCAACAGAATTAATTTAATTAAAAATGTATATTCTTTACAATATATTGACTGCACCTAAAGTCACTCAGACATAAAAGGGCTTACATACAAACTTCAGTTTAAAAACATGCAATTTTATCTAGAAATTGCAAACCTGTCACTTTACCCTTGGGGGAAAAAAGTTATTCATATTAGTGACAATAGCTTGGTGGGAGAGAAAGTGGGCTTCACGCAGTAAAAAAGTTTCTTTCCAGCTGTGTGGATTTTCCACAGGCTTTTTTTCATTACTATTATCAAGTTATTTGTTATTTACTCATGAATGCTGAATAAATACTGAGCGAATTCAAGACAGTATTAATTTTCCTAGCATTGCATGTATGCATATGTAATGGTTCATTATAGCCTTGAGTTTTCAACATATTCTAGTATAAATGAGAAGAGCCCAATTAAAAAAATTGTAGACCCTGGTCCAACCTTTGTTGACTTCGGATCCTGATGTTGAATTGAGCACCAAAAGAGAAAATTATGCCTATTAAATTGAGTAAACATTTTCTTCATTTATCTGAGTGGCTTTTTTCTGTCAGTGAAAACTATTTTTTCTGCTAAAAATGCCAACCCTTAGAAACTTAATGAGTATTAATGAAAAGCTGGAATAATTTAGCATGGACAGAAAGAGGGTAATTTTCCTTAGACATTTCGTTAGTATGAACTGAATCCTAAAAGGCCTTATTCTCCTTGTGGTTTGTCAGAATAATTCTCATTATAGTCAATAGGAACCAGGTATACATGCATCAATAGCAGGATAGACTGCTAAATATAGTTGCTGCCGCAGCAGCTGGTGCTGTCTCTTGTTCATCAGATGGGGAAGCTGGAAGCTGCAGCAACCTCGCAGTGTAAGAAAGACAATGCTTGAAGAGATTTTTTTTTTTCCTGGGAATAGGGTCATGAGCTTGATTTTGCGCTTCCAGGCACTTCAGACTTTTCCCAAGCAGATGGAGAGTCTTTGGCCTGCTGTATTTGAGCCCATCATGCAGGGCCAATGGGCATACAAGCTTCCCTCAGCCTGAGCAGGCTACCCAAATTTGCCATATACATCACATCTTCCAGCCTATGTGACCACTGCAGGTTCTGCAGTTGTTCCAAAAAAAAAGAGATTGTTGAGGCTTTTCCCCATCAGCTGGAGAAACAGCATACACCTCTAGACAAAGCAATAAAAGATCTGAACGCTTTGCCTCGTCTAAATTTCCCCATCATTTTTTGCTGTCAGCTGCCTTGCATCTGAAGATGACATTTCTACTCTGTCTTCCAGGCTCAGCCTGGCTTTCCCTCTCCCTCCCCTCCCAGGCAGCAGCATCTTTCATCCTCCCTGGGTGTCTCCCTGCTCAGAGAGCTGCCCCCGGGCTCCCTTCTCCTAAATAAGCTGCCTTTGTCTCTGGGCTCTTGGAGTCTCACAGGAGTCACTTAGGCTCTGTGATTTTTTTTTTAATACCAGATATCTTTTTTCTCTTGTCTGGGGTTTTCCGCTGTTCAAATCTAGACCCCTGTGGAGAGGCAGGTGAAAAAAATGGCCCTTAACCTTTTGTTTTCCTTGGGTAAAATCTATTCAGGTGTTGATAATCTTTATCTATCAGCCTTTTCATGGACAGACGTTAACTTATTTTCTTTGTCTTCTTAGCACACAGAGTATAAAGCGTTACACAATAAAAAACAGCCATAAGGAATTCATAAATTATACATAGGCAGATTCCCCAAATCATCAAACATTCCCTTCTGTAAAGGATGTTCCCCATCAGTTATTGTTTCTGTGGTGTATGTACCTTTCCATATCTTGTCATCTAAGCTTTCATGGATTTTTTTTTTTCCTTCTTTCTTCTTTTTTTTTTTTTTTTAAATTTCGATGAGTTCTGCTTTAAAACAAACCAACAGGAGCCTGCTTTTTTACCCCGCTCTCTGCCCCTCTTTGCCAGCAGAAACCACACAGGTTGGACAGATAGGTGGAGGGAGTTCTCAGCGGAGATGGACACAGAGCTGGACTCTTTGGTTTCGGTGTCCCATCTCTTGAACCCCTGATGCCAGGGAAGGAGCCATCCTACCCAGGGATGCCTGTGCTTTGGGTACTCTCAGGTGGCCCCTGGCAGCGTTTCTGGCTGCAGCAGCTTTGCGGATGTTCAAGGCTGCGAATTCAGCTTGAAAGTGTCCCTTCTCACACGCTTCACTTGGCAGAAGCTAATTCCAAATTCATATGGCGCTGAAAAAGCCATGCCAGTTAAACAGCGTATGCAAGTACTAGCAAGCTCAATGCATGCAGAAATAGCCTGATCCATGATGCATCTTGTTCTGTCTGTTCAAGTGCCTGTGTTTTAGCCAAGAGCCATCAGATTGGTGATCATTGCAGAGTACATCCGAGGAACTGTGGAGGATTTGACGGCAATGAGAAGTACCTGATTGTGGTGGAACCATAATTATATGTTCCATTGCAATGTGTCCTCAACTTTTCAACAAAATATACCTCTCTTATTAAATTTTTAAGGCTGTGTCTCAACCGAAGCATGAGTTTTCCTGCAGCAAAGATAGAAACAAGTCCTACAGGTTAAAACTTAGGTGTCTGTATAAAACAAAGCAAGGATTTTTAAGCATTGTTGGCTTGGGAGATGCATTTTCGTGAAGCTCATATGCCAAAATAAAAGCCCTTTAAGAATTCTGCAACTTAAAGTGTGTTAAAGTATATGAAAATGGAGCATTCTGTGAGGCAAAGATAAGGAGAATTAAATGCTGAAGCCAGCAGAGGTAAAAGGGAAAATGCAGCTGATCATACACCCATCCGTCCTAGCCATTCCTCTCCAGCTCACGTCCGCTCATGTCTCCGCTGCTCGGTTGCTGTTTCTGAATCCAGATGGCTGTGGGGTCAGTCCAGCCAAGCACTGCGCTGTTTTTCTGGTGCGCAACAAGTCAGGCTCCTGCTGTGAATTCACCTTCATGCTGCCGCCCGCTCTCGTCTGCTGACTCCTGCAAGGGCCTAGAAGGAGCCGGCACCGAGCCCTGAGTTCAGTGTTGGAGGCAGCCCCTCTGAGCACCCCTTGCAAAACAGACACAGCATCGACAGCTGAACCCTTGGTGTTGGTTCTGAGCAGGAGGGGTAGATGAGCGTTCTGGCAGATCTAAAATGTGAAATATTTTATGAGGATCTGCAGAATGAAATACTTTCTTTAAGAGAACACTGATGGCCTGTCAGGCTCCATCTACACTGGTGGTGGCCAAGAGTTGCTCCTGATCTCAGCGGGGCAACAGACCTGCGGACATCAGCCCATGCAACTCTTCTCTAGTTTCAGACCCAGACCCCCTGGATGCAGGGGGTTGAAAGGAGTCCCAATATAGCTTCTTGGATCCGCATAGTGGGAGGACAAGGAGCGTGGAGAGAGTCACACACTACAGGTGAATTTAGACTAAGCCAGAAAGAAATAGTTATATTCCAGATTTATCCAATGTTTAAGTCATTTATCTCAAAACAGCATTAAGGTGTGAGAAAGTCTATAATATGCACAACTGCATTTCTCTGCAAAATTACAGGGTTTCTTCTGTTTGGAATAATGATTGTAAATTCCTCGGTATCACAGAGACTATTTAAGGTCACATCTACCAAAGCATATTTAAGGAAAGTTCAGACCTTTTGTGTCTGACACTTACATTCTGATTATCTGTCTGGAGGCAAAGTTCCTCATTTTGATATGTAATGAATAAAATGCACAAGTGGAAGGAATCAAGATAATTAATTTGCAGGATAATTTTACTAATTATCTTGTTGCTGATCATAGAACCAAGGCACTGCAAGTCAATCCTACCACAGTTATTAATATGCAATGCCTAAAGCTGTTCTTGTAACATTCATTACTCATCTCACTGGTTCTACAGAAGTTGATAGTTTTCTATTAAATTTGTAAAGGTGAATTCACTACTATGTTCCTTGTTCTAAACATAACATGTTAAATTATAGAGGTTTACCAAAGTCTAAACTAAACAAGAGCATTTAAAATAAGATGTTTTCTACTACATGGAATTTATCTCACTTTGTTGTAGTTATTTGAAAATCAGTATCTGATCTAAGTTATTAGTTTAATCTCCCTAGGTAGCCAGGAAGCAGAGGATGGGACAAATTGTCCTCTGAGGATGCCTCTTTCCTCCATGACTATAGAGGGATCCCAGTCAATTTGCTGAAATGGACAATTAATTTTTTTATGACTAAGGCTAAGAGGGACTAAAGTTTGTTGTGGGGAAATAATACATAGGAAACTTTTCAACAAGGAAAAAAAAAAACATAAAGAAGTAATAGTGCCATGAGATTATAACTGGTCCCCTAGCCATTTGTTTGGCAGTGCTTAGAAGAAGATAGTTGGAGAACACAAGCGTAGGGTCTGTACTGATCATCTGCCTTTGGGAACAGCTCAAGAACATGAAAAAGTGTCTATCAAAGCAAGTTGTTGATATCCAAACTGCAGCAGTGAGATAGACAAGCTCAGGAGCTGTAATGGGATACTCAGTGTGACTTTAGGAAAAGGAACAAATGCAGACAGAGATGAGTGAGGATGAAAAATTATGAAGTTAAAAATATGTGCAAGAAAGGCAAACGCAAACACAGTATTGGAGAAGTGACCAGTGGGAGGAAGCAGGTGGATCCTGGCTCCTACCTATCTCTTCTGCATCCCTGAGGACGAGAAGGAGCTCAGTCTCCTCGCTCCCCAGGGCAGTGCAGAGTTGTCTCCCTCTGTCATTAAGCACAAATCTCCTAAACTGTGCATGCGGCCTTTGCTGCCGTGCCCTCCCCTATGCCAAAGTGTAGATATTGCCTGTTGTTTCTCTCATATAGAAAAGTCTGGGATTTTGTTCATTATGATGCAAAAGGGAAACAAAAGAGAAAATCTGGAGGCGTTAGAAATGTAGATTCCATAGGGTGTCCTGGAAGGAGATGCTCTGGGAATGTGGCATGGCAGATCCTGACCCTGTAACTTTGTTTCTGTGTCATCCTGGCTGGGCTCTGTAAACACCTTGTCTCTGCCTTGCTCAGTATTTTTTTTAAGCAGACTGGGATCTCTAGCCTGTAGTCCTTGGCACTGCCCGCGTGATGGAGAGCATCGTAACGGGTATATAATTTTTGCTTAGAAAAGAATAAAAATCCTCCACAAAAATCTATTCAGACTACTCCTGCAGCAAGCTAAGATATCATAAAGTTTTTGATAACTAAATCCATTTGGTGCTTTATCTCTCCCTTCAAATCATTTCCCTTAATATTAGACAAAACTACAGCACAATAAAAAACAATAATGGTCAGGCACTTGGCTTAATAAAAGAGTCTTTTGAACTGCTACTAGAACACAGAAAAGAGGTCAGTCATTTCAGGGTAGATCTTAAAGTTAGCTGGAAATATTTGTAATATTAACAGAAGAATCAAAGCTGCTTCTCTGCCAACCATGCTGCAAATAAGGATGCTGCAAATAAGGACTTTAGGAGCCCCAGAGGACACTGCTTTAATAAGCAAGTCGTCTAAAAGCACTTAGGCAGACAACCAGAGGGTACAAAATAACTCAGACCAGAAACTATCTGACTGCAGAGAGACACTGGAAGGCAACAGGTTCTCTCTAGACAACTGGATGAAAACCGAGAGTTTTGAAAAATAAGCATTTATCAAGCTGCCTTTTTAGTTTCTGTTTCATGGTTTGGTTGTGCTTTTCTCTCCCATAAAAGTTCATCAGAAACATTAAAAGCAGAAATCGAGTGCTATTTGCAGATTTTGTTTTTGTTGTTGTATGAAGTCAAGAGCACCGTGTGCTATAAATAAAAGCTTGTAAGTAAATTCCCAGCACATTAAAACCTGGCTAACAGGGGATTAAGATGGTCTGAAGTCACTGACTCAGATCATAAACAGTGTGCCGTTAGCTGAAATGATTAATCACTGTGCTATGAAAGAAAAGAGGAAATTTGCTAAAAAATAAGCAGGGGGCAGGATGCTAACTCCAGGGGCACGCTGATTGGCTCTTTAATAATGTATAACGAAGTGCGTGCCAGATCAAAAGCAAATCACATGCAGCTGGCAGAAAATGAAATGGCATTAGCCAAAGTATTTGTCTAGCTAGGAGGCTATTTAGGAAACTACTGTCTAGTAATGTAATGTCTATTAAAGCTTTTGAAATTAATTTTTGCTGATATAAACCCCATAAATAAAACATGATATGTACATTTCATATATATGTAAGCGCACATATGGGGATACACATATGTATGCATTATATATTATAAATACCGCAAACATTCAGTCACAACTTTGCAAAAAACCCATGTGTTATTAGCAGCTATTCAGGCTAATTAAATCATCTTCAAATTCTTATTTTAATTGTTACTGTGTGCAAGTGTGTGCTGAGTAATTGTTACTTGGTTATATTATGATAGTATTTCTGCTGTGACAGAATTTGACAAAAATTTGTGAAGAGAGGTGCACTGATGGAACACCCCTGCTCCTCGCAGGTTATGTTGTCAACTTCTAAAATCTAGAAGGGACACACTTCTCTGCTGAGCTCCTGCATTTTTGGGAGGTGAGCTTTGAAGGGATGGGCTTGGCAGCAGAGGTGGGAAGCCAGGGAGTGATGCTTGCACAGGGAGGTGTGTTTCCCTCAGCATTTGGTTTTTAAGATACTGATATGTCCATCAGTGGCCAAGGCTCGTGCAGAAGTCTGGAGGCATGTGTTTCTGCATCTGGGTGCAGCGTGGATCGGTTTTTAATCTGGTGAAAGCCTGAAGCCCTTGGCCCTGGTTTACCCCATGGTCTAACCCTTAGGCTGGAAACGTGGCCCTTCATCGTGCCTCCTGGGCTGCTGGCTTGGGCTTTTCTGCCTCACCAGAGGCCCAGCCTCAACAGGAGGGAGCAGGCAGCGTTCCCTCTCAAAACTCAGTGTGGTCTGACCGAAGGCTGACGAGAGCCTGCAAAGTCCTCTCTCCTGAGGTCAACCCAAGCAGCGAAGTGCCAACCAGCCTCTCTGCCATCCGCACTCTCCTCTCCAGAATATTTGAAAGGCAGCGTTACTCTGTGCCGTCACACAACAAGCGATGTTGCTTTGCCGTCACGCTGCCTCATTCTTGCCACCGCGCAGCAGAAACCATCAGCTGATGCGAGCGGCACGTGTGGGGAAAGACACAGCTCACGCAGACAGGCAGCCCCGCGCCTTTCTGCAATTACCAACAACAGTTCGTTTCTGTCACCACTTACTAAAAACATGGCATAGCTACCGAAATAAGTGAGCACTTAAGGGAAACCCAGACCTTTTATATCTGCCACTTATTTCCTGATTATCTTCCTGGAGGTCAGACCCTTCATTTTGACACTTAATGAATAAAATGCCCACGTTGCAGGAAATGGGATAATGAATTGTGAAAAGACATAATCAGCAATGACTAAATAATTAAGGGAATTGAAATGTAGAGTCATGTGGGAATGTATTAATAATAACATGATTTTTCCATATGCTAAAAAATTCTGTCTGTTTTTAGAAAATCAGCCATCACACATGCTCTGTGGCAAAAAAAAAATTAATGTAGACTAATAGGAACTGTAATTAGATGTTCTGCTTTTAAACAGCTGAATAAAAGATGAAATCATATAGAAAGTATATTTAGATACAAGCCAGAAAGTAAACTGATTATTATTCATAGTGCTGTTAATAGGAGCTGTAATTTATGCATCTAGTGGGAATCATGTTAGGCAATTAGGAAAGGGAGTCACACTTGACTTCCCTTTATGCATTTACATATTTATATATTTTTCTATATCTTGCCAATGTCTCCATCTTTCCAGTTACCTTTAATCCACATAACTGCCTAGAATAATACTTTTTACAGTGAAATTCTCTGTCAGAGTTCAAAAGTTGGCCTTCACTTAGATTAAAAAAAACTGCACAAGTGTCTCTTTGATCATATTTGTCTCCTGACATCGGACTTTTGCAGGTCCCTGGTACGATATGAAGAATGGGACTTTTTAATTTCTCTTGGCACTTCATCTTCAAAGGCTTGCAGCAGTTGGATAGGATTGTGCCCATTTCTGCTGCCCTCTTGACTGTGTTACCCTCTCCCTGCTTACCCAGGACCCAGGTTCTATTGCTCTGTAGTCTACTCCTAACAAAACCTGGGATCCTATAACTCACCACACTCCCGGTACTGAAATCCCAATGATCTGGATTTTGGTTCCGGTTGGCATTGCTGTGTTTGTGGAATATATGATCCTTTATATATATTTAGTACTTTCAACAGTTCGGTGCAAGAACGCTTTATGCTTATTTTGTGCGACATCATGGTTATTTTTTTCATCCGCAAGTGTCCTAGTGTCTAACCACGTGTTAATGCAGACTCTCAGCCATCCCATAAAATGTGGGTCAGCCAGGGAGGGTCACATCGCCAGATACGTTTGAACAGATGGGTGGGCTGGGGTACAGAGAGCTGTTGTGTTTTTCTCAAGGTAAAAAAGCAAGTCAGCGGCAGAGCGAAGATTAAAATTCAAAGCATGACATCAGCAAAGGATTAAGTGCCGTGTTCATCTGCTTCATTTCCAGACATATATAACAACATACCTCAGATAATCTGCAGGTATCACCGTTTGGAAATATTCAGCACATGACTCTCAAAAAGGAAGGGCAGGGGGACTCTCCAGGGACAGGGAAGGGACCTCCAGGGACCTCAGGGACAGGTGGACTGGTGGGTGGGAGGGGGACTTCTCCCACAGGAGCCATGCTGCTATGGGACTGCAAGGCTGTTTCACAGCTAACCTGCCACTATGACCACGCAGGACCAGTGCAAGGTGGTAACCTGAGCCAAATACCCATTCCCAGTAGATAAACAAAGTCTCTTTTTTTCTTCTCTGTGTAACTCTGACCTGCACAAAGCTGCCCCACAAGCCAGACCCTGGTTACTCCCAGCCATGCCTTTGATGAGCCAATGAGCCTTGTAACGCATGTAACCCATCCTAAATTTTTAGTTATTCTGGCCTGGTTTTATTTGCTTGTTTTTCTAAGGTCGTTCTTCCCACTGGTTTGCTGGGCATGATGCCACAGAGGGAACATGCTGGAACCTCCCCAGAGCGTGGGGTGCTCTTCTTCGCCCACTCTGTCTCCCCACGAGCCCTCCTAGAGACGAGGACCTGGTGTCTTGGCATGGCTGGCTGGCTGCAGTGCTTGTGTTTTGGCTGCGGACCATCTTTTGTAATTGGGCTGGCGAGCACTGCCTCTGCTCCTGCTCGGGGCTGGGACTGTTGGTGCCAGCTGCTCCCTCCACCGCCCAGGCTGCAGATGGCTGGACCAGCACCCGGCAGCTCACCCTCTGACGGTCCTCTTCTTCCTCCTGTCCTGTCGAACCGTCTTTACAGTACTGCTTTTAGCGGACGTTATTCAGTAACAACGTGCTTTTTAGCACACCCTGCCACCCTCCTCACCTTTCCCATTCTGTGGCTGGAAAGGAGGTACTCCATAAGCAATATTGTGTTAAGCTACAAGCCACAGAAGAAAGTGGTTAAAAGCAGTAAATGCATTCCCGTGCATTCCAATAATGCTATGTTTTATCAGACACAGCGTGATTTTAATTCACCCCCCCTGTAAGCATCCATGGTACGTCTTCCTTCCCGGCCATCCCAGGCGTTGCACGGGTCTGGCTCACTGCGTTTGTTCTCCGTCAAAGTGCGATATCTTGGGATGGATTCTGCAAGCTTAAAATAGAAACATTCCTGCTTGCTGCTGCTGATGTATCATTGGGTAATCATTAAATAAATTCAGTGTTTTACTGCATTAACAAAAACACATGATTGTTTAACAGAGTATATTACAGAAGATGGAGGCTTTAATGGTCTCTATGGATTTTTAGTTTGTAAGAGTACATTATGAAGCTGTCTTGGTAGGGTGCTGTTTTCATATGTGAAAGAAGTTACTGGCGTTATACATCATTTTTATATCTTGTTGCTAGGCAACATATCATAGTGCAGTTATTGCAAAGGTGTCTGCTTCCTCGTTAAAAATCTTCATGTTGCTCCTTAATTCTGCAAAATTAGCTCTGTTATTGATCTTATCCTGCTTCCTCGGATATCTATTGATGGTGGTTTAATCCATTAGGTTTTGGAGAAATATAACAGGTATTTTATTAAGTGAATTTGGGGTTGAAACCTAAAGCATGTGCATTAGCACTAATCTTTAGTTTCCCCCTTCATCACAATTTGTTTTCATGCAGGGAGCTGTGTGTTTCCATTCACTTGGGATTCAAAATCAGAGAAGTAATTTGAGTGGTGGTGTATTTAAGACACGGTCCACGACAGCTAGGCTGGGGAAAAACAGCAACAACAAAAAGCAGGGGCTACCTAGAGCCTACCTAGGGAAAGATCTGAAAATTCCTTTTAAAATTCGTTTCTTCCTCTCTTCAAAATAGTCCATGGTTCTTGCTTCAGCATGGTTCTGTTGAGAACTCCTACTGTATTAGCATTTCCAAATCTAGGGGCAGTTTTCCCTCAGCTTGGGTGAGGCTGTGCAAGATTTGAGACTTTACAGGACCGAGCTGACTTCATCGCCTCCCTTCATCCTCGCCTGGAGAAGGCAAATCTATTTCAGAAAAACGCAGTTGGTAATAGCAGGCAGCATCGCTCGCAAGTATCTTCTGCACAACAAAATAACATTATTTTTTCTTTCTGAGTGGCAGCATTTATTCCCTTCATTACCACTCCTCTCGAGCTTCCTTGAGTTGGAGAGCTGTCTGCCGGGGCCATATGTGCTCCCCAGGGGCAGGGGTGGCTCTGGCACGTGTGTCCCCCTCGATGCCTCCGCAGGCTCACGTGGAGCCAGGGCACGTGGAGGGGCTGCCAGCAGTAGGCAAGGGGGGAACTGGGGCCTTCCGCTGACCTCTGTGTGCAGCAAATGGCTCTTTATTATCCTCATCCCTCATGCCTTTGTTACTAGCATATTGTAATTACTTTCATTAACCAGACTTAATGCAGTGGCAGTCGGTATAGCTAGTGTTCATTTTGGGGCAAATGGTACTATTATAATATCAAGTTTTAATTAAGCTGTTTTGGATAAAAGCTGCCATCCTAAAAAGCTTTTAAAATGCTGTTCCTCGGTACACACCTACACAACAACAACCAGTAAATCAATGGAATTTTGTCTAACCTCTCCTTTGGAAGTTATAATTTGGTGTGTGCTATCAGGGCAGTTATTTATAAATGCATGTGCTCCAGAGGAAGAGAGGAGTGAAAGAAGCATGAAAGAAGTTCATTCTCTTATTTTTTAAGCTGTAGAAGAGTTAAAAATAGATATAAAACTTTGCTGTGCTCTAAAATCTATTTTATTAAGGAAAAATGTGTGAGTAATTAATTTATAATGGGACTAATTAGCTCTGTGAAATTTTAATAGATGAAGTTGTAAATGAGAGAAAAGAAATTGCAAAGACCAAAATGTTTAACTTCGCAATCAATCAATGTGCTTTCCTGAAAAGCATCTGCAAATAATTTTGACAACATTCTAGAACTGATAGTTACTTGTTCCCTCTTGAACAACTGCTTACACGGATTTCAGCCCTGGAACACACGGGCTATTCCTGAACAACTGTGTGGCTCCATTTGCACTCTACCTGCTTCCCTGTAATTTGCAAGGGGTGGGATAGAGTGGCCTCACGCTGCTTTACCATTGCTACTGACCATGCTATTTGCCTTTAATATTTGGGCCCCTGAATTGTGCAACAGCTTTAGCTCGGTCCCTCCAACATTAATGAGGCAATAATTAGTGAAAACATTAGTGTTGTTTTCCCTCTAACAATTCCTCTGCTCCACACACTGGGCTATGATGCAGAAACAGTTTTTGTACATCTGAGAAGTCTGGACAGACTATCTCCAAATCCTTTTCCTTTGATTGCTTCTGTTGGAAATGTCTTTTTCTTCCTCAGGATGCTCAAGAGAAGATAGTCTCTGGCTGACCCTCGTAACAATGAATGTCCAACCTGACTAGCTTGGTCTAGTTCCTTCCCCCTCCCATCTCTAATCTCTGTAAAGAGACGCTGTTAAAATGGATGTAACTCACTGAAGTGCAAGAAGTGTTGACAATGTCCAGAGGAACCTTCCCTCCATTTCAGAGAAGAAAGGAGTTTGCAGAATCAGCCTCTCTTTTATTATCTATTTATCTATGAAGTCGTATTTTGTTTGAGCAGTTTTGCCAGTTGATCTTGTTAGCTCCTTTGGTCTGTATAGAAACCCCTGCAAAGGTGATTGCCACCCCTCATAGCAAATGAACTCAGTTATCGTCTGAGCTGATGGTCAGAATCAGCTTAACTGGGCGATTGTTTCATTCATGGGAAATTTCTGCCATAGGTAGCTGAGTTGGTTCAGTTAGTCACCGGTTGTGTTCTCTGTGCAAAAGACAGAGAATTCTCTCCAAATCCACATTCAGATTAAAGCGCTAACTGAGACAGTACCATGGGACAGCAAGAGCACACCTGTGAACACCGAAAAAGCTGGTACTTCTCACCAGAAAAAAATGGAAGATACTCCAGAACAAAACAGAAGATGAGCCTTGAACTCACATGCCACATCATGTCCCATACCTACATTGTTCATTATTTCACTAGTTTATAAAAAAAATTAATCCCTGGTTTCCAAATGGACTGCAGGTCATTGGCTTTCATTGCCTGGGAAAGGCTGTCCTTGCTGGTCAGCAGGCCAGATGTGCAGCAGGATTCTCCATCGGCCTCTTCTCCCAGCTACCACAGTGTCTCTCCTGATGCTCATCTCCAGGTGGTCAGCTCAGTGACAGCCTCCCACTGAAACTCCCAAAACTGCAAGGCCACACAATCCCCACTCCAAGACTGTTCAGGTGCTGACAGGCAACCTTAGCCCTGTGCCATTACAGCCATGAAACACTTTACCTGGGACCTGGGGAACAAAGGTTTTTTTCCATATTGTCAGGGAGACACATGTCCTTCAAGACGTGTATTTCTGACTGCCACACACTGACACGATCTGTAAAATGCCCTACCCCATCAACTCAGCTTTTCAGGGCTCTACAGGGATTTGTGAATGAAAAAATCTCCATGACCAGGAAGAGCCATGTTACCAACTTCTATTTGCTATGCATTTCATTTAAAAAAAACCCTGGATGTTTTACTCCAATAAATTCTCTGGTTCCCCACTGACTCTCTGGATGCCCATAATTCTTAGAAAATTCATGTAGGCAGGATCAAGATAATTTTGTTTCTGTTTTTTGTGATGAATCTGCCAGCCCTGTCTGTTGGCTTTCGGTGAATCTTACTCTCCCAGAACCAGAGCCAAATTTGACACCTGAGGCCAGCCGACACCTGAGTCCAGCCAACACCTGATAGTCCAAGATTTTTTTGCCAACACTCTTCAAAGTATCTTAGCACCAAGTGCAGAACCCTCTACAAAGCTGAATGTAAGAAGTGCATGGACTGGTTTTCTTCCCAGCGGGTCACTCTGATCAGCTCAGTCAGAATATATCTACCAGCTTTGTTACTGGAGCCCAACAGCAGGGTCTCACCAGCTCCTGTCATGATGTTTTTGGTTTTACCACTTTCATTTCAGTCCAAGCTGCCAGGGGGAAAAAAAAAAAAAAAAAAAAAGGAACACTGAACTAATCTGCACCTTCAACCAGTTTTTGCTGGCATCCATTTTTCTGTATTGACAAACATGCCATTTCTTGGCCCTTGCTGGTCTTGTCCTCGATTTACTTATAATCTCTTGGTTAGGATATAGAGGTGGATGATGTCTTTCATCAACCCACTTGTTAAATGTGCTGTGATACCTTGTAGGAAAAAAAATGAAAATAGCAAACATGCCTAGTAGCAGCTGGGCTGCCAGAATACTGTTATGAATATGTTATGAATATGTTATGTTACTTAGTGAGATTAAGATTATTTTGTTAGCCAAAATTAAGCCATTGTTTCCTTGAATTGCTTCCTCTGCATCCATTCTTGAGTTTCATCTCATGTAATTGGACTACCAGCTCTTTGGGGCAGGAACTGCTCTTTCAGTGTCTGTGTGGGGTGCTTTGCTGAGCAGATCCAGACCCCAGGGGTCTAGACCATAACAAGGTATTTACGCCTCCTGTTCACAATTATCATGTAGTTTCACATGCCAAAGTGAGACTATTTGCAGAAACCTTGTGTTCCTAGCTGGGAGAGACCCTTCGTCTTGGCATTTCAATATGGCTTGCAACAGCCTGAAAGGAGCCTTTCCTAGAGAATGGTGGAGAGATCCAGGACCTGTTGGCTTGCCCAACCCCCACCTCATCCTTTGAAGGACAAAGTTCAGCCTCATCTGAAATTGTTTCCTAAAGTCAAAAGATTCTGGGAGATCTCTTTGCCAAAAGTTACTTGGCTGTAGCTTCACTTCTTATGAGACGTTTCTCCCCCCAGGGATCTCCCCACTTTACCAGGCCATTACGGCTTCAGGATGAAGTTCTTCGCAGGCTCTTACTATGTCTTCTGAAGGTATAGAAGTGAATCTTTAAAACCTGTATGTCTGGAGAAAAAAATTACAATCATTTCATCACCCTATAGCATTCATTCTTCTGAGAGCTTTCAATAAAGACGAGACACAATGGGAGTTCAACACTGTGTTTCTATGTCACAACCTGCAGATAGTTTTAGAGACTTCTGCAGATCTCACATTCATCTCCAACTCCATCTCCTCTCTCCATCTCCTTCTCATTGTGTTTTTCCCCAAAATCTCCGTTCACTCACAACAAAGTAAGATGATGAGATGTCATTTAATGTGTATAGGATTAGCGCATTCAAGTGATTCCCCAAAATTGCTCAAGTGTTTGTTCTGAAATGGTTAGAAGCCACCTACACAGACTTCTACAGGTAAATTTTGTACTGTATTCCTATTTCCCATGGGTTACTAAAAAGTATCCTCCAGATAGAGGCTGTTCTCCTCCATTTCCGAGGATGCTGAAGCCTGCTTCCTAATGCTTTGTTTGCTCATTTACTTCTCCACATCCTCAATTCCAATTGGTAAATCAGAGGTCAGTGCTGATAAAGTTGTCCCCTGTTGTTCTTTGGGTAAGATTTCTCCTCCCACATCTGGATTTAAAATGCAGTTACCCAGAATGGGGTCTCTGTGGACTGGTGCTTGGAGGAGAGGAGCAGCTTTCTCGGCACTAACTGTGGTTTTTCACAAAGAGTTTTCGAAATTGACTCCACGACCCACCTCCCCTCCCTGCTGACTTGGAGCCCAGTGCTCTGGCATACCTCCCTGATGGAGGTACCAAGTGGTAAGTGGCCTCCCACAACCTTACTGCTGGTGCTCCTGAAAGGGTCCTGATGGGGGTGGTGCACCTGGGGCATCAGAAACTTGCCCCTGAAGCAAAATCTGTGTGGACAGCCCCTCTTCAAGAACCACAGTTAATGTCGGGTAGGTTACCTTTTTTCTCCCTTCGTTCTGTAATTAGGCATCCCAATGATGTAGTTTAATCTAATTAAAGTAATGATGCAATTATACAATAATTGATACATAATCGGCATGCAAAAGCCTGTGCAAGTATTATTTAACCAACAGAATAAATTCTAGATGAATCTTTTCAGTCTCTTAAAATATAACATTTTAGAACCCAACTTGAGGAAGGGATTTTGCCTACTCAAGCATTTTTTAAGTCCTTACTGCCACTACTAATTTTTTTTTATTCTGTTTATGGGCATTCAGCTTTCATTGACTTCAACAGGAGCTGTCTCTGAGCACCCATAGACAGAAGTAAAGCTTAGAGCTTCCGAAAGACTCACCACAAGTACCTCATCCAAAGATGGCAAAGTGATACAAAGCCGTTTCAGGAATGCCTAGTGCTGTATTGCCTTCTGTTAGAGATTATAGAAAAAAAAAATTTCATTGTTGATTGCAAGAGAAGACAGCTCTGTAGTACCTGTATTGGTACTTTCTCATCAAACTTTACCACTTAAGATGCTTTTTAAAAAAAAATTAAAAATTACTTCCTCATTATCCAAAGTAACTGTGCAAAATATGCATGTTACATATGCACCACACTTAACAAATGTATAAACTAAGTCTTAGGTATGGACCCACCCAAGATCTCATGCACCAAAATAATGAGAATGTGAAGTTGGAGGCAGGAGTCCTGTCTGTAATGGCACAAACAGGAATCTCATTTTTCTGAAATGGATAAACTGAGAAGCCTATGTTTCATCACATGAGGATGTTAGCTGTATCTGCAGTAGCCAAAGATCCATGTTCTGAAATGACGTCAGAGACCTGGGGGCTTGTCTGATAAGAAATGGGATTTCTTCTCATCCTTGGATAATATTTCCTTTAACCTACTCCCCTTCCCCTTACTGTTGTGCAGTGAACTCTGCACCCCGTTTGGCTTTATTCCACCAGTGATGTGGCTGAATGTCAGCGATATTTTACCCTTGTTTTGGAAAGCACTGTGGAATCAAACGCATCCACATTTATATAACACTCTAAAATTAATCCAGCGCGTCTGGATGTATGAGGAAATGAGAATGGCCTGTCCCTTTCTTTGTCTCTGTTGCATAACTCATGCTTTAAACTAGGTGCATCATCTTGCGGGATGTTATATAGCGAGTTTGTTCAAAATGCCCCACTAGCTGTGTCAGTAGAACTATTCATAGGCAGGGAAATTTCAGAGGAAAATGTGAATGTTCCCTGATAAGCAGTCACTTGGGCTTTTTTTGTTGTTGGTTTTTTTTTGCATGATTTGCTGCTAAGGATCTAGTTTTAAGTGTTATTACCCATGTGTGGTAGTATAATTTTGATTTGATCCATATTATCTTTAATGTCAAAATTGCTGAAAAAGCCTTTTTTAATTTGGTTTCAAAATCAAATATGATGGGTTTACTGTTATCTTTTAATTGTCAGTATTTCCATTGCTAGTATAAGTGTCTGTATAATCTTTTTCATGATAGACACTGAAAATGTTAAAGAAACCCCTACAACTGAGCAGTTGCTTGTTCATTATGATATAAATTCAGTCCTACATATGGAAGTCACTGAGAACATGCACATATGGCCCACAGTTCCCAAGCTTAAGAACTCACAGGTGCTTAGGTGACCCTCTCATCACTGGAAAGGGTGACATAGAGAGCATCTTTGTCTTCCAAAGGGGGGCCTACAGGAAAGACAGGGAGAAACTCTTCGGTAGGACCTGTTGCAATAGGACAAGGGGTAATGGTTTTAAAATAGTGGGAGGCAGATTCAAATTAGACATTATGAAAAAAATTTTCACAATGAGGGTGGTAGAATCCTGGAACAGGTTGCCCAGAGAGGTGGTGGATGCCCCATCCCTGGAAACATTCAAGGCCAGGTTGGACGGGGCTCTGAGCAACCTGATCTGACTGGAGATGTCCCCGCTCCTTGCAGAGGGTTTGGACTAGATGACCTTTAAAGGTCCCTTCCAACCCAAACCATTCTGTGATTCTGTGATTCCAACATTCTTCTTCCTCCCCCTTGATGATATCAAACTGAATCTAAGGAGACAGACTAGACTGGGCAGCTTATGAAGAAAGTTCTGTGTCAGACAGAGCCCTAGTTCCTTGGACCTAAAGAGTACAATTGCTTCAGAGACAGAAGAAGCCCATTCACATGCCTTTTTTGTTTGAAATAACATCAGTAGGTCCATTCAGTAACAGATGGGAAAATTCAGCAGGCACACTACTGCACAAAAAAAAAAAAAAATCTATTTATATTCCATGAAAAAAAAATGACATAAAAATCTAACGTCCAGTTATTTCATGGCTCTGCTCACATTTGATGCTAACAGAAGTCTCTGTAATGTAGCTCACAGGCAATGCCTTAATGCTAATTTTCCACCAATCTTTGTGTTGTTTTAGCAGTAAACTCACCCATATTTGAAACAGGAACTTGAGCTGAATTTGCCAACAGTTTGGTAATTCTGATAGACCAGGGGCAGCTGGTTTTGGTCAAGATACAATAGCAGTCAAAGTACAGCTGATTTCATATTGCTGAGCGTGATTTAAAGGAAAATCTTCGAAAGAAGTATAACTGCCTGAATTACTACTCTTTTATATGTTTTTAAATGGGAATGTAAAGGCCAAGGGCATTTTTTCCTATTTAATACTATTAAATCCATCATTAAATCTCTCGCTGAACACTGGGTGAATTTAATGGTGCCCTCAAGTGCCGACTCTGATGCTTGACTGTGTTAATATTGTTTTATATACAGATACAATAAATAACACTTAGCTAAGGTGGTATTAGCAGCCTTATTTGGTATATCAATACAAATAGCTGTACTAATGAGATTAAGCATCAGAAGCCAATGGCAATGTGAATCTAGGCACTGGGGCTAAAATATGGATAGGGATTCAACACGTTGAACCTATCAATAAAACCAAACAGACTGTACTAAAAGGTTTACTGCTAGTTGGCATTAAAGGATTAATTTTGAAAGCACAGTTTTTATCTTTTCTCATCTCACTTTATAACATGCTCTGTCTTAAAACTTCAATCTGTCTTGCACACAGGTATTATGAGTGTTTCTATTTGATGAATAATCGACAAAACCCCTGGCAGGCCACTCTGCTTTGCCTTGCTGTAACCAGAGTTCCCTTTGGTTGACATAGTTCATCTCTGGGGCCGGATGAGATTGTGTCAGTGATGTTTTTTTCTGTCTAGTAGTCTGAGCACAGAGTTGCATTAGTTGAGTCACCTCTAGATAATAATTTCTCCTCTCAACATACACCATTTGAATGCCATTGCCTTGCACACTCAGATTAGTTTAAGCATCCTGGTGTAATTTTGGAATCCCATTTTTCTCACAGAAAAAGTATGAAATGTTCATGATTACAGTACGTTTTTACCATTGAGGTAATCTCCAACTGTCTCTGTTTCATTTTGAGGGTATTCCTTATTTATGCTTTTATTGCTGGTAGGGGAAAAAAATGTGTTGAAGCAAGTCCAGAAGAGGCCACAAAAATGGTCGGAGAGCTGGAGCACCTCTCCTATGAGGACAAGCTGAGAGAGTTGGGGCTGTTCAGCCTGGAGAAGAGAAGGCTCCGAGGAGACCTTATTGTGGTCTTCCAGTACCTAGAGGGAGCTGATAAGGAAGATAGGGACAAACTTTTTAGTAGAGCCTACAGCAATAGGATAAGGGGTAATGGTTTTAAACTAAAGAGGGTAGATTCAGACTAGATGTAAGGAAGAAGTTTTTTACACTGAGGGTGGTGAAACACTGGAACAGGTTGCCCGGCGAGGTGGTGGTTGCCCCGTCCCTGGAGACATTCAAGACCAGGTTGGACGGAGCTCTGAGCAACCTGATGTAATTGGAGATGTCCCTGCTCCTTGCAGGGGAGTTGGACTAGATGACCTTTGAAAGTCCCTTCCAATCCAAACTATTCTATGATTCTGTGCTATGATCTTTCTTCTGATGGGAGTCTACATATACTAAAGCTTTGAAAGTTATATCCACTGCATTATTTTACTAAGAAACTTTTTTTCAAAGTAAAAAAATAACTGACGTAAAGGACTACCTTTAATCAACAGAGGTGAAATCCTTCCCTGGGTAGGAGAGTCATTTAAAGCTCAAGTGGGAATTAATTGATACGTAGACATTACATGGACCTTCTTATTGTGGTGAATTGCAGTTTGATGGTTCTCATGAAGAGAAGTCAAAAGAAATTAACATTTAGTGCCACAAAATATCCTTTTGTGACTTTTAATATTTTAATTTTCCAATGTGAAGGCTGCTGTTCTTGATTCCCTACTCTCTAAAAAACAGGTAACATAATTAAGAAGTGGTAATCCTGTTTCCTTTTTCTTTATGTATTACTTTAATTTTTTCACATGATTTCTATGAAGTTAAAAAAAAAATATACATTCTCATTTTTTAAATGATACCAAAAGAATGTTACTTTTGCTGTAAAGTGGATAAGTAAATCATATGTAGTTAAGAGCTCAAGAATAAACAAGCGTTTGTAACCATCTTACTTTCTTGCATGCATCTGTCACAGTGTAACCTATAATTTCATAATCACCTACTGTTTGCTGGCAAACATCTCGAGGAATGTTTTAGGGAGTTGTACGAACTTTTGTTAGCGTCATTTTTTATAACATTCTAGCTGTAAAACCAATCTGTCTTTGTACTAAGAGTCTCATACGCAATCGGTGGAGAATACCTAGAAATGGTGAGGCAGCGTGATATGCGAGTCCATGTAGGTTTTCTGTGCTTACGGGTGTTTCATCAGTTGAAGTTTAATTTTTTCATAACCAAGTCTACTTATGAACTGTTTCAAAGATATATTCTTTCCATTCATTTAATTTGGTTTTAACCAATTTAGATGAATCTAAATGTATTTGGTGTTAGTTAAAACCAAAGCAGTCATACAATCTCTAACAATCATTATGTTAAAGTGGTTTAAAATCATTGCTTTTTTATAAATAGATGCAAATTGCTTATGCAGACAATGCCTACAATAATAAATAAGATACTACTGTTACTCTACTTCTTAATGAAATAAGTGGTACAATGGATGAAGCCAGAACATGTGCTTTAGGAGCAGAGTTAAGGCTTCAGTGTATATTTTCATACTTTCTACTCTCTTTTCCAAGTGGAGTCACAGAATGGCACTGTCACCTTCAGTACCATTTGTGCCGGGACAGAGAAATAATGGGGTTTTCTTAAGGGATTTTCTGACTCAAGATTCTTCAACCTTGATTCCAGTTTTATGTGATTTTCCTTGTAATAGTAGTACGGTACTTACGGAGATTACAAGGGTGCTGGGATGCTTAATTCAAATTTGCAGAATACCTTGCAAATGAAAGCTGGTGTGTACAATAAGCACTAAATGTTATTATTTCAGGGCTTAAAGCAGACAGAGCTTGAGATAATGATAGCTTTGAAGAAGCCACTTAATATAAACACTGGATAAGAGCGAATTGCACAGCTAAAGAACAGTCTCCTTCACTGCTCCATGGGTGTATTTGCAGCTAGAGAGAAGCACAATTTAAAATCAACTTTAGCAAGAAACGCCAGATTGCCTTGGGACAAGTGGGGCAAACAAAGGCGCACTCCCTGCCTCCTGGCTTCCCAAAGGCCATCCCGTGTAGCGGGGAGAAGTGGCAAGTGCTGTTCCTAGACGGGAAACGGTTCCTAGCCTCTGGCTCTAGGACCAAGTCCCACTCTGCCATCTTGCTGGATATTTTCCAGCATGGGTGGCTGATCCTCATGGGATTGCCCGTGAGTTGTTTGCTCACGGAGCCCTGGAGGAAAAAGGAAGATGTTTGCACCTGATCCCGGCTTCTGGCCAGGGTTCATTCCCCAGGCCCCTGGGCTGGGAGGTTGGTACTATGAAGACTGTCTTTCCTCTATGCCTACCAAGGGAAGGAGGGCAGGTGCGATACTGAAGACAACAGGAGGCAAAGAGCCACCCTGATCAGTGGCTGTGCCTACACGGACTGGCTGGAATAATGTTCTGCACACCTTGGTTCCGACTTCAGGGATCAAGACTGGTCACCTGATGCAGAGTACAACAAATGTCCTCTGCCATCCAACTGCTCTTCCAGGCTGAGACAGAATCCAGGTGTGACTTTTTAATAGAAAAAGGTCATAGCCTTTTAGCTACCTTTTAGCTAAAGGGCTTTAGCTAAACCTTTTAGCTACCCACAACATTAAAACTGGAAAACCCAATACTGAGTTGTCTGTATATTTAAAGAAAACATTTTAAATGATCACAGATGACGTTTCTGGAACAGCGATGTCTTCTTAATGTGAAGTTATTAAAAGGTCATGTGGAGTATTTATGTTTCCAAGAAGGGAAGGGAAGGGAAGAGGAGCCTTATGCATGCTTGACTCTCATCCTGATACGCAGATGGCTAAGGTAAAGAGATGTGGTAACGCTCTCAGGTTCGAAGATAGAGGCATACCCTAAGAGATGGTCTAAGAAAAAGTGTCAGGGCAGTCTAGCTGAAATGATAGCACTGCCAGGAAGTAATCTCTGAATTTTCCATTAACTTTTATGTGTTATTGTAGCAAGTAGAGAGGCGCAACACTGAACAAAATCTCTGTGCTAAGTGCCATACAAACATGTAAGAAATAAAGCTTTGCTCCAAGGAGCACAAGGCCAGACTCACCCCCATCCCTCCCCCAGTCTGAGTCACGTCAGGACTCAGCACAGCAATGTGGACTCCAATTTCTAGATGACATAGAAAGTCACTTGCAGAGGATGCTCCAGATCTCAGGTCAGCTGATGTGTCCCGTGCTGATGTCTTTATCTTTTCCACTGGCTATAGCAAGAACATCAGGCAGATGTCCTCATCGTGTTGACCCCTTAGTTAATTCTTCAAGGTTAATTGTGATGCACCTGGATCTTGTACAATCAAAAGCAGCAGGGGACAAATACACATTATAGATTACTAATACATAAGGGAAGAGCAAACTTTTGTTTCTATCTTTTCTGAAGCACAACCCAACATCCCTTTCTCTTAATCACTGCTTTTGTGGTCAGTACCTGGCATTGAATACAACACGTGAATACACACATGAATACAAATGGTTCATATGTTTGCTTGATTTATAAAGCCTGTATTGAGAGCCATAATAGTAAGGATTTTGATGCATTGAAAAAGAAGCTCCAAAATTGAGATAAAGAATCCCACTTAGGTGGGGGTTCCCGTTTTATATGTGAGTCTGAATGGTATATTTTGTCACCCAGTCCGACTAGAGTTCCGACCTGTGTAACAAGCCAAATAACTGTAATGGACTGTTTTGAGTCCATTATCTTGCATTTGACTGAAGCTTATAATTCAGAAAAGCATCTTTTCTTGATCTTAAGACCTCAAGAGATGAAGACAGGCATTTCTGTAGCACCACATCCCAGCAGTGAGCCACCAGCTCATCAGAGGTTGTTCTTTTTTTCCTAACTTCAATTCACCTTTTTGTCCTTCTGTCCATTGCCTCATGATACAAGAAGTTAGTGGTTTGATATTTTTCCATTATTGTGAACTGACAGCATTTTCTACTGAGACGTATTTGGAAATTTTGTGTATATGGACTCCTATTGAGCATGAACAACCTTGATTTTTTTCAGTCATCTCTTGCGAATCCTGTTGAAGATGTTCAGTAGAGGTTCTACCTTTTACCTTGGGACACTTGACAATTGGCTACAACTAAGTTTTCTAGAAGTCATGTTAGAGGTTTTTTTTTTTTTCCCCCCTATGAAGATTCTTATGCATATCAAGTATATGGAATAATGTTCTGCATTAGTCTAATAGGGCTGATCTCTGTAAATGTCTGTGATCTAGTCTTGTTCCTTTTTTCACCTTCTCAGAATTTCCAGCATTTCTGAAGAAATGTGGACAAAGAAACAGACTATTCCAGCATTGGCCTCACCAGTTTTACTGTGCTGTTTACTTCTCCTTTTTCAAATACACAATGATAGAATGAGCTCTTTGGCCAAATGCATGAGGTGTTGGGAAATTATTTTCAGTTGCTTGTTCTCTGGTGAGCTCTAACTCCTTTCCAGGTCCGGTGTCACACTTTACAAGGAATATATGGTATTATTCATTTGTGGACATGAGTTTGTCTCTGTTTAGCTCTCTACACCTCTGTACTATTAGCTGAACTGGTCTCTATTGGCTTCAGCCAACACATTGTGCCACTGTGCTCCTTCTAGAATATGAACCATCAAGATTTAACATCTTTCTGTCAATTCAGATCTAGGAGGTACACGATGCAGCCTTGAGAACAGATGGTTGAATTCACATACACTGAAGCACACAGTGCAACACTGATTTCTTAATCTCATTCAGAGTAAACGACTTGTATATGAATAGATTCCCCAAGTTGTCAGAGCGTCATAAACAAAATTGTTTGCTAATTGCAGTCAGCCACATCCATGCAAGGTTGTCTGGGAAGGATTTACAGGCTGCTTTGCTTTGCAGAACCTCTCTGTGGTACAACAGGGAAAAGGGAAGGTGAGTTCCTACCTTGATGCTCAGCAACACAGTCTGAGGTCCCAGCCTGGTGTAATTTTCACCTGTAAATTGAGCATATTTTGTCTAATGTCATTAAGAAACCACAAGTGCAAAAACCTCTTGGAGCTGTGTTTTATAGAGCTACATCTGACAGCAATTTCACTTCTAATACTTTAATTCTGACTTCTTTCTTTCTACGGTCTTTTCTTACCCTCTCTGTCATCTTTTCACACTGACCAAGAAGTTTGTTGTAGTAGCACAGAACAGAAGCTTGCTTTCTTCTTGTTATGGTTGGCAGCCTTCGCAGGTACATTAGCCAGAAGGTGTTCTAGTAGCACCTTAAACCTTAACCAAGAGCGTATTTACTTCATCTAATGTCTGCCTGTAACTTCTGCACAGAGCACACAGGCCCTACTGTGTTATGCCTAAGTTCATGAAGCTTAAAATACTCAATCAGCTGGCTGAACAAGTTGAGCTAAAATTATCAATTTGCACCCACCGGTGAATCTCCACTGTAGATGCACAAAAGAGTTCTTTATATGAGACCTCAGGTTCTCAGGAGCCATGTAAGTCCTTACGGTACCCCTAGTCTTCTTAAGCTGGCTTCAGGAGTATGAAAGACTGGAACAGAGCAAATTAGGCTAAACGGATGACCTGCTATTTCACCTTCTGTCCAGGGAGTGAACCAGGACCACTAATGTACCTATCAGAAAGCTTCCAGTCTCCCACAGAATAAGAAACTTGAAAAATCTGTCTAGTTTAAAAAAACCTAGATTTTTTTTTCCCCACAAATCTTGCTTTAATGACCCCCTTACATTTAGCAGGATATTTTCATCTGTAATAAAGGGATGTTTATATTAGAACATTAAACGCATTTGTGGCAAAGATATTCCAGTATTGCTAAATATTTACCGTGGTGGTATTTTTGTCTTCTCCAAACCGCAGATGTTTTCTTTAGTAAAGGTGTCTGATTTTTAGCTTCGGGCTTTTTTTTTTTTTTTTGTCTTCTCCTTTGTCCATGTTAATATAATCGTCCATTGAAAACAGGGTAAGACCCTGGCCAATGTTCTGGTCTTTATTTTCAATAGCCTTTGTTTTAACTTCTTGAAATGTTTCCAGAGCAATCCTGAGGCCACTACCATTGCTTTGTTAGCAGACTGCAGAATTAACATGCTTGTTATGATCTCTGAAAATGTCGACTATGTATACTTTTTCATTATTATCTGAAATCATGCAGAGATGTGGACCTTGAAGTATCCTGGGTCTTTTCCTTTCCTCTTTCTCCTCCCCCCACTCCCAAGAGGCAGCTATTCATCTTCATTAGCCACTTCTGTTAGCTTGCTGCCAATTGAGACCAGAAAACTAGCTGCATCAGTCTTGCATGGCAATTCAGGAATTAGAATCCACAGTCCTTGGGTGCAGGAGGTTAATGCACTAATAAAGATTGTACTTTGATTAACCACATCATCTCAGCTTGCCCAGGCAAGGCTGGTTTTCAGGCAGTTTGTCATATCGCATGGCCCAATGCATTCGTCTAAAAACGCAGCTTCTTCACTAAGAACAGATAAATATTCATTACTGCAACTAAAGGAGAATTTTTGTCCATTTTCTTTCATTTTAGTGAAGACTATTGAAAAGTGTTTAAGGAAACTCTCTAAATTTTGTTCTGGTTTACTGGTAAAGGTACACATTCTTCCTTTCCTGATAATTAGAAATAAATCTTTCTTTCTTAAACTCTTGAGATGAGAGAGCATGGCATGAGTTATACCCTAGTTAACACTTGCTCTTAGAATCAAACCACGTTTCTCTTTGGTATCCATAGCTTCTTATGGGCTTATAGGCTTATTTGATCCCCCAAAAATTAATAAAAATTTGCAATACTCTTTGTTAAAGAATTGTAGTCATACAACGACGGACCTAAATAAGTCAGTTTGATAAGTAAGCATCTGTAGCCTTCTTTTACATTTATCTGTCCTAGATTGCTGAACCTTGACTAAATGTTGCAGGTTATTTGCAGGATGGTTCCACTAAAGCAGAGATAATGTATTCCAAACAGAAACTTATTGCACTGGCAGTAAGTTCACTGTAAAGTGAATTGATCCACAGATCACGTTGCAAATGTTCATGATTTGGAATGGTTTGGTTGTGTAGATACCAAGCATCTGGAGATTTAATGCTGAACACATTCTTTAATGCTGCAGTCTGCAAAATCTCTGACCTTCTCCCTTTCCAAGGGCCTAATTTCTTTTTTTTTTTTTTTTTTTTTCCTTCTCCCCAGCCCACAGGCACACGCACAGACACGGAGTCCTGTTTCTATCAAGCAATTTCAACTGCACCTTCTGTGCAGGTCTGAAGAACCAAGCACAGCACAAATGACATAGTCACAATCTGCACAATTACCTTTATTTCTTTGCTTAGAATGAAGCTTAGACAAGCACTCTCCCCTGGATTGTCATCTGTCTTTGAATGTTATACTGATGAAGTGTCTTGAAAGGAATTCGTATTACAGAAAGCAACAGGGCATTTGAAGGGTCTTGGCATTGGAGCCAAAGGGGAAATGCGGTAGAATGTGTTTTGCAGCAGATTGCTATGAAAAAAAGTGACTCCTTGAAATCGTTTTAGCAGGAGTAGGGGAGACAGAAGAACTGCTGACTGAGGTTCGGTGCTGCATTGGCACCCAGCTCAGCGCAAATGGTGTCCTTACAGCTATTTCAGCTCCATGACAGGGAGCTCGTAGTAGTTCCCTTATTTCATCCTTCAGTTAGTGGGTGGGTGAAACCACATTTGTCACTTATCTCAAGTTTAAAAGCATTTTGCATCATGTGAGACATAAATATTAACTATAAATTAAAACTTGCCCAAGTAAGTGGATGTAAAGGAGGTAAAACAGGAAACAACAGAAGCTGGAAAATGGCAAGATATTTTGTTGGATGGTGGTGAATAACATGTCATCAAAAGATAATGACAAAATAAAAGATACTCAAATGGAAAGAGGAAAATTATCAAGTGCTCAAAGGAAACTAGAAAGCTTATGAATAAGAAGAAAAATAGTTAAGTAGATGTAGTTTGGGTAAGTGACACCGTAAGGAAACAAGAGGAAATAGTTTTATCTTTCTGTTTTACAAGTGTATGTTTGAGGTTTGGGTTAGAAAAGTTGCAGAAATAACAGGTATTAAAGGAATCACTTTTTTAAAAAGAAAATTTTCTTTTCGCATCATGGGAGTCTTATCATAGTGAAATGCTGTCAGCTTTGACATAGTTTCCCAAAGTTTCAGTGTCAGACTCTTTGCTTGGGATGTTTGTCACCAAAGTCATAGCCATGTTGTCAGCTAGTGGCAGTGTAGCTTCACTGAACTGAAAGGGATCTTTGCCAACTGACAGCAGTTAAAGAGAGAGTCTCCTGTGGTTAAAAAAAAAAAAAAAAAAAAAAGAAAATTCTATTTTATGAAAACAGGAGAGTAACTGGATTAGAGGTTCTCAAACTGTGTCCTGTGATCCTTTACTAACGGGTCTTGGAAAGCTCTGCATTAGCTTTGTGTTGCCTTGACTTCCAGCTGAATAAATGTACCTAATGCTTCCTTAAAATCTGCATTTCAGAGTAGGTAGCTACAGGGAGAGAGCCTCTGCGGTCCCCATGAGCTAACTGGCAGAGTATTAGCAAAGGGAAATTGTGTCTCAGCAATCTGCTATAATTCCTGTGACATGTCAGTAGAGCAGTGGATGAAGTTGAGCCAGCTAAAGTAATTTTCAAAAGGTGTTTGATGGGGTCCTTTATGGGACACTACAAACATTTCTTAAGTCATCAGCTGTGGAGAGACAAAATATTATGAATCAAAAATTGGCTAGGTGAGCACAAGCAAAGAGAAGGATTAAACAGTCAGTTTTCTTAATGGCCCGATGATGTTCTGGTTTTGGCAGCGAATTAACAGCTGCCAAGATAATACATGTGGCTAGACTTTAAATCTAGATTATATTCCTCTGCCTACTTTTTATTAATTGCAATTTTTCTGAATCAGTTCAGCCATTCCTGGTATCATGTCACACAGCAAGACTGATGGCACTAGATAAATAGGATTGCCTTAAGTCTAGAGTGAATACTATTATTTACCTCTGCATGGTACTTTTCCTGAAAAATTACCTACAAGCTAGGGTTAAAAGCCCCAAACAAAACACTGCCAAGTAATGATTAATCCACAAGAAATGTCTCGTTGCTTAATTGTTGCTGCGGAGACTGAATTGGGAGCAAGCATATGCAATACTATAGGTTTCTTTATTTGAAGGTTTTCCCTTCAGTAAGAAGAAAGGCCAAGTTGGCACATTGACTAAGATTAACTAGGCTTGAACCTTTATAGCTTGTAAAACTGGACTTTTATGTATAACTGTTGAAAACTGATTTACTACAGGTGGACACGAGTAGATTTGTAGAGTTACAATATGCTAGTGAATGAGACGTATCATCACCACCACCGCAAAAGTTGTTAGTGTGAAACAACAGCACTGCAACCCTCATGAGGAGAAACACACATTAAAAAAAAGAGAGGGTCTCAGAGCCACCCCTTGGTCTTGTGCATCTGGCCACAGGAGGCGGAGGGCGGTCATTTGTCATCTCAGACAAGTTGTCCTGCAGTTGGGCACACGGGCTTATCCACATGTATTTTTAAGCAGTCTAGTCAGGGCTTCCTTCTCTGATCCAGAAGTCTTTGTTTTCTCCACTTCTGGACCCTAAATGGCTTCTCAGTGCTTCCTTTAGTTAACATTGCTCAGGACTTTAAGGTTAACTTAATCAAGTTTGGAGAAAGATGTAAATTGGTTTTAAATTAGGCCATTATCTTGTGGTGGCTGGAACATTTTCTGCTGCCTGGTGTCTCGAACTTATTTTTTTGTTTGATTTATGCTGAAAAACTCTTGCTTTTTTCTCCTTCTAATTTCAGAAATCTTTTGTGTCAATCGATGTTCTAAGACCAATTTGAAGGTGTTGAGGATCTTAAGTACATTTACATTTTCGTCAGTCCATTTGAAACATTGGTTTCCGTCCAGTGGGTGCTTTATGCCAGTACTGCCAAGCCCAGTCTCCAAAGAGAAGCAAATTAACTGAGCAGAAAAAAGAAGCTTTTCCTCAAAGTTTATTTTAACAATAAAAGTTTAACAAAAAAAAAAAATCTTGATATAATCGTATGTCACCACTAGTGCTTTTAATCTGTGTCAGATATCTTCAGAGTCTAAAATCATAAGATTTGGCACACAGGAGCATATTCTGGATTTGTTTCTGCTTAACCTTGCAAAGTGTTGACACTTACTGGACATCTAAATCCTTTCTCTTGATTTTTGACATTCTGTTCTTGGCAACCAGAAGGAGACTGCACACAGTTTAATGTTTCTTGTTTCAAAAAAATATTTCACTATGTTTAAAACTTACCACTTCTCAGTGGTGACAACCTATCGTTTGGGGTATTTTTCATGTTAGTGTTCTGATTTTCTTTTTCTAATTTGATTTCATTTTATAGTTGTCTGAATTCCAAAAGGCGGTAATAAATACACCATATGATCACAACTCAAAATATTATTCTAGTACATTCACATTCAGTTATTAATGATAATGGCAGTTATTAATGCTGGCAAATATCAGTGGTCTTACTAAATCTTTTGTCAGAAAGGGTTACATCAAATTTAAATTATGTAGAAAGCTTTATTATATACCACAACTTAAGGTAAAAAGGGAAAGAGAAGCTAGCTGAAAAAAAAAAGACCATTAAGGCCATTTTTCATTGAAGTGTGGATGAGAAATAATCTTGGGGAAAAGAAGAAATGAAAGATTTTGACATGTCAAAAAAAAAGGTCACCCTTATTTTTAATCAGCTCTCTGGTCCTTTCCCTGGATGAAGGCATCATTGTCAGGCTCGGGCAGGCAAGGTGGGAGGGAAGAGCTCTGCTGCTGTAACAGATTGGTTTCTGCATGGCGGATAGCAGACTTCTCAGAAGATGTTTCCCTGAAGGTGACAGGGGGGGTCAGCCACGGTATAACCTGGAGGAACTGCTTCTTGGGCAAATGGAAATCATAAGTACTGAAGAGCGTATTTCACAAGTAGGATAACTTTAGGTCAAAGCCACCAGACGTTCCCAGTCTGGCTGCCTCGATTCTTCAATTGGTAAAGATAACATAAAGCATTGCCCTTCAGGAAGAAAGGGACACATAGTTCATTCCTATGCATACTTTTGAGCTCAGCACCTCAACTTGAAGGGAAAAACACTTTTTTTGGGAATAGGGTTTTACCAGTGGAAACACCTTTAGTCTATATGCGCAACATTCATTTTCTAGAAAGTAAGCAAATGGTTATGTAAGGAAAAGCAGAGAAAAGCAGATGACAAAGAGATAGATACTTTTTTATATGGCAGCCTTAGGATTAAATATCCACATTGCAAATCTCCTTTTTTGTCAATTTATTGTCATAAACTCTTACTGTTGGAATATTTCTCAGTATGTAATTCCTTAATCTTTTGAAAACAAGAGGACATATGCCAGGTGCTTGTAGAAAAAGGCAATCGGGTTGCCTGTGTTTTTTGTTGTCTGAGTTTAAAGAACTTACTGTATATTAAAATTACTATATACTGCCATTGCTGCCACTTAACAGATAAGAAGGTCATAAGATGAACAATCTGCCTCAAAGAACTGAAAAGCAAAGCAATTCTGATACTGTGAAACTGCAAACCAGATGATGCTCTGATTAGAGGCATGCACATAGATTACAGAAGTATAATAAATCATGTAACTTTTTCGCCTCAAAGAAAATAAAAGAATGTAGTTTTTATTAGGAAATAAACTGTTTATCAGAAATACTTTAAAGGTGACATTTATGACTAATAAACTATGTTGAAAGGGCTGATCCTTTCATTGGCAGAACAGCCGGAGACTTTCCTCTATGTAAAATATGCCCCAGCTCAGTCTGTGCTGGGTCAGGAAGCACTTCCATCAGCACTAATGAAGGATGGGCGAGAGACTCACCCGCGCATTTTTTCAAACAAGAACATTTTCTTTTCTCTTTAAAAAGGAATGAGTCATGGAAATATAACTCCAGTATTATTTTGGGTCTGATCATGGATCTCAGCATGACTCCTTGGAATATTACTGAGAAACAATTCCACAGTCAGCTAATGGTATCAAAACCCAGCAAAACATCTGCCAGGCAAACTCTTGATAGTGTTAGCGAGCCCCCTGCTTAGCCAGGATGTTATTTGCTCTTCAACTCTTGAAACTTATGGGTCAGCTCTTCAGGGCTGTCACGCTCCATGCTACTTCTCATATTAATTCTGTTAGGTTACTGTGTACCAAATATTATGGCTATTGGTGCTGAACATGTCAAAAAACATGTCCATCCTTTAACAGTCTGCACTAGAGAGGAATGTGAAGTCTCTCTCTTGATAAACTTCTTGTCTGAAGTGTTTCATTTACACCTCTCCAAAAGCAACCTTGCTTTTGATACCAGCTCGTTCAGGCTGGAATGATAACAGTATTGGAAGTGTGTCTACCTGCTACCCGAAGCTGTGTCAAGGATGACTGCAGACAAGCCAGGTCAAGCTACGTTTGTCTCTTAGCCATTAAAAAATGTCCTTCAAAACAACACAGGGAAGAGACAAAGGTGGAGTACAGCACATCTTGTTTAGAGCTTGCCAGATGTCTGCGTCCTGCAAGGCACAAACACATGGCAGTTAGGAACTTATTCAACTCCTTTACAACGGTAAAGGCAATTTTAAGAATTAACTGCTGAGCAAGTGTTAAGCATTTATCCTTCTGACCTTGTTTATGAAATCTATTTCGTCATTAGTCCAAGTGCCCTCTTTACTTGGTTATTGGAAACTGAATGGAACTGAAACTTCTGCTCCCATACTACAAAAAAAAAAAAGGTTCTTCTGCTAGTCTCACCAGTCAGAATACATTGCATGACTAAAATGTGGTTGCAGATTGTCAGAAAAATCAAACTTCTTGCACTTAAGATGCATTAACTATTCAGGAAAATGAAATGGTGCTTAAGAACTGCTCTCAAGAGTCTGTGATAAAAATCAATGTAGCTCATGTATTGTCTAGATTATATGTAAACTGGGCATTTCCTAGAAGCTGCAGTAACTTAAACATTCCACTACCCAAGCACTCTTACTCTGATATACTGTCATTGTCTCCTGTTCCATGGAGTTTCTGAACACAGTTTGCTGTATGATATTGTTTTTCAGGAGATGACCCATTCATGGCCTCCACCGCTGTCAGCTATTCACACACCAGGAAAGGCAGAACAAAGCAAGTTTCCCTTCCCTAACAAGGTAAGATACACGATATCGTGTAGAACCATGCCTCCTGCACCTCAAATTATGTCCTACATGAGCCCTGACTAAGTGTGTGCGGTCTCTGGGCTGAGGTTGATGCCACGCTGATGACTTTCTCTGTGTGTGTGCCAGTATCCCCTGCCTTTACCCTGCGTACAACCTCTGCAGGGCTGCACAGTCTTGTTTGCATATCTCCTGATAGTAGCACTTATGCTGGTGTGTGGGTCACAGGTTCCTCGCTGCAAGGCAAAACTGCAGGTGTCCCTGGTAGGGTGTCCAGATGTGGTGCCTTCTGCAGGCACCCGCTGAGGCTCCTGACTGATACCTTAGGGCACACAGAGCTGCTGCGAGTCAAGAAGCTCCTGCTCACATCCATTGCTCCTGCTTCATTTGGCTTTGCTAGCCGAGATTTTTATCGGAAACCTTTGAGGTCTGGGGTAGGCTTTACTAAAACACTAGCCTCTGCAGCTGGGAGCTGAGGAGTGGGCATACATCTCCTGCCACCAGCTTGGCTTCGTGGGCAGCTTTGCTAGAGAGGCAGGCAGCCTAGTGCCATGATGCCCAGAGGGGCCACAGAAGTATTTGCCAGGAAAGTGTTTGGTTCCTCAAGGGACCAAGGTCACTGGTCCTGCTGATGGTCTCTTGAAGCCAGCTCCACTATTGTATGTGTATCCCAGGGAAAATGCAGTGCGGCATGGTAAAGCTCATCAGCACAAGCTTGAGGAAAACACATTATTTATACTTGGTAAGTCAGGAGGGAATGAAAACAGCTATCCTACGCAAGAGCAGATAAAAATTTCACATTGTATCACCATATACAGTTTATACACCACAAGCATATTTCATGAAGTGTTCAAGCTTGAAAGATGGTACTGATGCTGTTTATAGCCTTTCTCCTCTTAAAGCAAGCTCCTTTGGTAACTTCTAAGTCCATTCTGCAAAATCTAGTACTGGGAATAATTATAACCACAAAGCCAAGAAACATTCAGGATTTTCCTGCTGTAAAACAGCTTTTCTGTGGATGAGTGTGTCGGGAATTTGAAGTATCAGGGGTGTAAACCAAAACATCTCTGGCATATTATGAAAGAAAAAGAAGGAAATAGCTGACTGTCTATTTGCTCGTTGAAGGCAGACAGCTGATTGAAGATGGTAGGCAGGCTAGAAGCTTGTTAAGTTAGAGTAAGTCCAGTAGGAGATAGATGGATCAGCAGCTTTCAAGCAGGTGGAGTGCCCAAGTATAGATGACAAAAATGAAGCGATGCTTGCAGCTCTGCAGTTTCTGTCATAATTATCACCACACGGTGTGCTTGCGTGGCACGCGTGCAGACGTGCGTGGGCAATGTACGCACCTATCAGCATATCTGTGTGGCCATCGTGAATGCACTTCCTCACAACTAAATGTATTGTGATAATACAGGAATAGGAGAACCACAGACCATAGGGCACAGATACATGAAAAATGGTTGATACTGACTTTCTCATCTTCTCTCTGCCTGTTCATCCATCTCTCTGGGAAATACCCTAATAGTCTGAACTGCAGAGCTGTTTTAGAGATCTACCATTTATTTTTAAAAATTCTTTGCTAGATGGTTTCTTTTTCTCTTATCAAAGTATAATTTCCATTTTATTTAACCTTAGGATGGACAACAATATTTGAGCATACTTTTGTACATATAGTAGCATCACAACTGTATTGTGGCCTGAGTGGTCTGCATGGTCAGAAACTAGAGTTCTTTGTGGGAGATGGGGAAGAAGTACTTAACGAAAGTCACCAGAGTCCTTGAAAAAATCCTGCACTACGGGCCATAGATTATGTTAATTTTAGACACCACCTCTATTTTGAAATAATTAAAGGCTACTTCTGTGGCTTACTCTGAATCTGTACAGTTACAGACCTTAGAAGGCATCTGCTTTTCAGGCTCCAATATGCAAAGAATGGTTTCCTAAATTTTCAAACATATTTTTGAAACATTCATAAGCTAGCTATTGCTTTTCACAAAGTGTGGTGTAAAATCTTTATTGGATCTCGTAGGGGATGTCTCCATAACTCTTAGAAAGCTTTCCCGCAGGTAAGCTACATAGCTGTCCCAACTTGTTAAAACCTAGGGACTATATCAAACTCTTGTAGATCACACATTATTCAAAGAAATGGGCCAGTCAGTCACATAATGGCCAAGGCCAGCAAAGAGGCTAAAAGGCTACTTTCAGGGCATCAGCTTCATCTCTTATTTCCGAATGGTGCATGGTACCATGAATACATTTTCAGTCTTTATGGCAGTGCTGAGAAATCAGTTCAGTTCATTTGCAATGTCTCTTCCAGCCAACTCAACTCCAGAGAAGCAAAATGGCTGCAATCCTTTTTACCAGAAGACAGTTCCCAAGTGTAAAGATACTTGTCATTTTGGGAATGAGAAAAAAAAGAAGCTTGTAGGACTCCTGCCCTGTTGCAAGGATGCACATCATCCTTACTTTTCTGTCTATAAAAACTGTATGTCAACATCATTAGTTCCCTTACATGCCAAACTGCTTTTAACCCGCAACTCAAGTCATTAGTGATCTGACAGCTTGAAACTTGAAATGTATTAATTAGGCTATTAAAGTTGCAAAGGCCAGAGCAACTATAGCTAGACTGGTTTTGAAATCAGTCTAGCAATAAAAGCTAAATAACTGAGGTTTATATATCACAGATATAATGGAATTCTGTATTTGAAACTGCATGTGTGCATGAGTCCATCTATATAACTATATGCTCGGTGGATGGGGGAATGTATGTGCATATGCTATACCTGTATATAACATCAGACCTCATTAACATGGGAGGTCTGCATTAATGCAAAGAATGGGAGGAAGGTCTGGGTCAGGTTTGACACGTGTGGCAGCGCGCAGTAGGTTTCCCAGCACAGTGCTGGTGGGAGAGCATATTTAGGGAGCTGTCCTTTATGTAATAGAGGGCATAAAGTTACATTTCATCCTTAACTTTGAATTTTCTTTCTCTGTGGAATTAATTTGTGCTCTTGAATTTACTAGGAAGGGGCAATGACAGTCTCCTTATTTCTTGTTTTTCAAAGCTTAAGAATAATTGAATCCGTGTGTGATGTGATAGACTGTGTGTGCTTTCCTTTCTCCTATCTTTGTCGCACTTTGTTACGTACAAATGATCAGGCATTGTTTGATTGTAATTTTATTTAAAACATGTTAATAAATAAACTTTAAATGAATAATTAAATTTGGTAAATAAGAGCTCACTTGATGCTTGTGCGAATGAGCTTTCATGTTCAGGCATTAATTCTTTACTCTTGTGGGAGAAAAAAAAATGCTGTTAATTCTGTTGCCTGCTTTGCTCTCTTTCTTCTTTTTAACTGTGATTTCATGTCCTGAAAGTTGGAGCAGGTGTTTGATTTCTGGTTGTATGTATGCAATATTCTGGGATCAGCCATAATTTTGTTATACGAGAATTAATTTGTCCACTCTAGGAAAACTGGTGTCTATCACAAAGCTACTGGGTAATTATTGTCAGCAGCAACTAAGATATCATAGTGGCATTATTCCTAAGTATTCAATTCATTTACTGTTTCCTTTCTTGTTGATTTTAACGAGCTGGAGCAAATGCACTAGGCAAAAATCTCCAGAAGTGAAGATTTGGTTTTTAAGTAAGTTATTTAAAGGTGTATTTTTTTCCTCCCTCCATGGGAGCATTCTCTCTTTTGCTATGAGATTTTTGTATTAGTCTTTGTTATTAAGAATAATTTGTTGAGAAACCAGATGCTTATTTTAAGAAATCAGTTAAAAGAAGAAGTGATAATGTTATAGCTCATATGTTTTGCTGATGTGAAATTTGAGACTATGTGGAGTGAGTTACTGTGCTAGACAGTTAAATGGAAGGATGCATTTGTCCTGAGGTTGGTGAAAAAAAGAGTGACTGAGATCTTTGTTTAGCAGTTTCAAACACTTTTACAAACGCAAGGATATTTCTGTCAAAATGATTGTGTTCCCCAAAACTTCTCTAGGTACGTAAATTCACTATTCTGGAAACCGAACATGCTCTAATAGCCTACTTTCATTGGCAACCTGATTGGCTACTAGAATAGCATTTAAATTCAAGTGTACATGACACTACATCACCACTGCAAGCTGATCCTGACTTCTTAAGATTACATTTAGTCACCAGAAAAAAAAAAAAACCAGGCTTTAATATCCCTTCATCAGAAGCATTCACAAAAAGCTGAGGCAATTTGTCAAAAGTAGACAATTTCAATTATTGAGAAATTATTGTTGACGTGTGAAACATGGTACAGATCTTTTTGTACTGCAGTTGAAGGTAGAAACTCTTAGGGCTTGGCCAAAATTTTGATGTCTCTGATTTCAGGTGCATAGAATGACAGTGAGTTACAGATGTGTATTACAACGTAAAAATTACAGATCAAAGCCATGCAGTCTGGAGAGCCTTGACTCCAGAGCAAATGATGCAGATCAAGGGGACTTGAGCAGCCGAGTCCCCAAGACTTCAGTGCCTGCAGTCCATCCAATCTCCATTTAGAGATGCTAAGAAGCAATTGGGTCCCCCAGCCCCTGAGGCATGCTTCTGAGTGACTCAGCAGCAAAATCGCAGCTCGACCGAGTCCGAGCATCCTTGATCTCTCTGGGGACTTGCAGTTCCTTTCTTGATGAGCTGGGCATTTGGCTCATCGCTCATCCTTTGTGGACCAGAGATCTGGTCTAGTGCCCAATTCCTCACTGAAAATGAATGCGTGTGTTGCTGTAGGGGCTTGGCCTCTCCAAGTAGTCTTTATTGCAGTTGTAACTGCAGCGTGTATATGAGGTGGTGCCCCTGTGTGTGTCTGGGTTATTCAGGAGCAGAGTTACATACAAGATATCTTCCCATAGCAAAGTGTCTTTTCCTTACTTTAAATATCTTTTTGTTATAGTTTATAATTGTCTTTCCCTTCTATTATTAGGCTTCTTTTATATTTTTATGAATGCAAACAAATTCTGTCAGTAAAATATGTGAACATTTGCACAGGAGGAAAAAACGGTCTGATTTATTGCACCATATTCCTAGATATCGCAGTTGTGATAGAAGGTTGACCTTGTAATCTCGGGGACCCAGAACTAAAGTCTGTATTTCCATTTTCCAGTGCTGTCAATAGAAGCATGTGAAAAGGAAAGACCAGCTGTGCTACTACCTCAGGAATCCAATGGTCCATGAAACAATATTGGTCTTCCTTCTGTCTTCTCATCTAAACTTGTAGAAGATAATAGACGAGTTTTGGCTGATCAATAAATGAATAGCAAGCAGGAGAGTCATAATAGCTATACAAGGAATTGCACCATTAAAGGCTTGTTGTGAAATAAGTTTATAAGCCTTAGAATTAATGGATTTTCAAAGAAATATTGGACTTATTCTTGTAATTGAAAATGACTTTGAAACTGAATGAACAATTAACAATGCTGTTTGTATTGTTAAGGTAATGTTCAAGCAAGTATTGCATCTAAAAATTGCCATGAAAATAACACACCGTTACCTTTTTTCTGTTATTACTGTAGGAGTCACAACAGGGATCTACAGGACACAGCAATACAAGTAAGTACCAACTCATTTTCTGCCTGCCTTGGGTGGAGGAGATGACAATGACTACGAAAAACAAGCGTGTGATGGAAGGAAGGAGTAATAGACGGGGACAGTGCAGAGCCTCAGCAGGCAGTACTCAGCTATGGCCAAATGTGGAGAACTAGAATGGAGTGACCACCAAAACATCAGCTCTTTTGGTGGGCTGGGAAGAACAAAAAGGATTCATTTCATTATGGCTCTTTCATTATGTAGATGAGAAAGAGTGAAAGGGCAAAAGAGTGGCTTTTTTAGGAAGACAGAAAAGAGCTGACCTAGTTGTAAGGCCAGATCCAGAGTGCTAGAAAATTCTGCAGGAAGACTTGTTATCATTTACTTTTCATAGGCAATGGTGTATTTTGTGGCTGTCGCACAGTAACAAGCTACATAAATCCTGCCGAACTAACACCAGATAATGTCTCAAAGACCATATGGCCATGGGTCTTTTTGGCTGGCAGTGTGGGCAGGGGAGTGATGTGTGCTTGTGTGGCTCCTGGTTGGGGCTTTTCAGTGGACTCCAATTTACAAATCATGGTGCAGATCAGCAACACTTTAATTACATTTAGTTATGGTAAAAAGCTTAGCAGCTATATTGAAAGGGAAGATTGAATTATTCTGCAAAACAAAATATTAATCCTCTCCCCTGACACCTCTGACTGTTGTTAGTGTTGTCTTGCATATTAAAAATACATGATCGTATCCTGCTCTCAACATAAAATCATCTCAACCAAAAGAACTATTTTGCTAGCTTCCTGACCTGTCAGCCAGCACAGAGCCCTGTTTGCAAATTACAGGGCTGTGACTGAAGATGAAAAATGCCCTGAGCTGGTAGGTAGGGCTTTGAAAGTGGCTGGTCACCCACTGCGTGAGGGAGAAGACATCCAGAGAGACAAGACTGGGAGATGTACGCTCTATTAAAACAGCGTGGCTCTTTGCCGGGGAAAGGTCGGCGTGTGGAAGACAAAGTTGTGAAGAAACACACAGTGGTGTCACTTAATTGCTGGCACCGGTTTGATATTGCTGCAAGTACCAGCACTAAGGAAATAATAAAAGGCAAAGGGGATGATGTTCTGTCAGAAAATAATGAATACAGTAATGAGAGAAGGAAGCACAAAAGGGCCATAATAGAAAGGGCTATGCAAACACACGGGAGTCATGAGCCTGACAAACACACCAGATGAGCTGAGGGCTTTGCAATGACATCAGAGGCCACAGTGTTTGGCCAGCTTTGGTCACAGTTTCATTTTGAGTATTTCCTCCTTTCAGCACTTGAATGAAATATGTTGTTCTGTGAATCTAATGAAGTCTGCTTTCTTGTGGATTAGAAAAATCAGTTCTACAAATTTCCTCTGCTCCTTATTCCAGTGGTCTCGAAGTTCACTTTACTTCCAGTTCCCCCTTCTATCCTCCTACACCACAGTACCTCCAGTACCTCCAGCTACTTCCTATCTCCTCATTCATCCTGCTCAGCAAAATCAGCATATATTTGCAGCTGGGCTGGAGCTGCACTTGGTACTGCCTGGCTGATGGCAGGCAGTACCAAGGAACAGCTGAACCCATGCAGAAACATTTTCTTCGTTAGTGGCAAAAGTTAGGGTCACTGTCAGGCATGCAGACACTTTTCCTAATGTTGTAGAGGGAGTTTGACTACCTCGGAGACCTGTATCCATGAGGATTCCTGTCAAGGTGCTGGAATAAGACACCGCATAAGATGCAATTAGAGTGAGGCATTGATCTTTACCAATCCTGTATGTCAAACTCAAAGGAAATTCGGAGAAAAAAAAATATTCAGACGTGAGGAAATGCTAGAAAATGACTCTATGTGGGAAAGAAGTCTAATGGTCTATGTACTGTGTTATTCAAATGCACATCTTCAGAGTCCCAGTTAGCTGTTATTTCCCGATGCACCGTGTCTTCTTTGGAGTGGCTCTTGAGCCTGTCACTTGCAATGGTTTTACTCCAGCTGCAAGCACTGTCTTTCTCATAGCTAACATTTGCATTTCTCTCATCCTCACCGCACAAGGAAATCAAAGCATTTTAAAACCCATAATGGCTGAAGTTACACTGCTCTGTCACAATAAATATTATTTATCCCTCTTACCCAGAAAGGGAAACTTGGCCTGATTAGGTTGAATAATTCACCCAAATTCCTACTCAGGGGAGAGAACTCCTCCTCTGACCACCCACTATTCAAAAAGTTAATTTGAAATTTATTTTGAAATGGGGGAAGTTTGGACACATCTCATCTGGTTCTATCTAAAAAGACTAGGACGAGAGTTGTGTGAGATGGGGTAGAATATGCATACACACAGACGTAGACACACACATGTCCACACCCATTTCAGAAGACATACCCAGCACCTGAAATGAAGTGCACTAACAGCAGTCTCGTAATAGAGGTGAGGTGGGTAGCGTGTTCTTTGTCACTTCCTAAAAGACTAAGAAAAACAAAGGAGGACACAAATTTGCCCGTAAGAAGCCAGAACTAGAGAGGATTTATCAATTCAGCAAATGCCAGCCTCTCACAATGGTACCTGCACGCATTTCGTAGATTACGTGCAAAATGGAAAACAAATCTTGGTCTGGCCAAAAGTGAGGATGAAAAAAACAAGTTGTTCTGACAGCTTTTGCATATGCTTATCAAAGAATCTTATCTGTACTATATCTGTGACGTTCAAATATGCTTAGCCTATACACATTTTTAAAATTTCTATGATTCAGTCAAGTGAGAACAAAGTTGATAAGAACTGATAAAGCATTAATGGCCAGATTTTCTACTCTGATAGGCCGGACTGATGTGTTTCTGCCATCTGTACAAGCTTCATCCTCCCTCTCTGCACAGAAGTATGTTAAGTGACGATTAGCATAAAAGCAGCTGCAAATGCTTACTGTAGGGTAGTTCATTAATATCCAGTTTGGCTAAATCACAGAGATTCCCTTTTCTCTCTCCTCACAGTACTTTTGCTGTTTCCCTTGTTGCTGCATTAACATACATTGCTGAAAGTAGAACTGATGTGAACTCTACTGGCAAAGCACTCAGGAATCCATATTCCCCTTCACATTCAAA
The DNA here is from genome assembly GCF_036417535.1 of Chlamydotis macqueenii. Classification (NCBI taxonomy): domain Eukaryota; kingdom Metazoa; phylum Chordata; class Aves; order Otidiformes; family Otididae; genus Chlamydotis; species Chlamydotis macqueenii. The sequence goes on along the minus strand of NC_141556.1, from coordinate 146,313,296 downwards.
CAAACCAGTGTTCTTGGTAACGATTCATCACTTATAAGAAGCCTAAGTTACGAAGAGAAAATCTTTGAATATATGCCAACTGTTACTGTTGATTTCTTGTTCCAAATTACCATAATGCAGATGAGCTCCAGGGCTCCAGGCACCCTAAGGCTGACAAACATGTAGTGTAGCAACAGCTTTCTAGCCAGAGAGTTCATCATCTGAATAGATTTTATGAAGTCTCTGCTAAAAGTGAAAAGTGATCTAGAGATTATGGAGTGGAAGTATTCCATCCTGTGTGGATGCCCAGCTTGTGCCTAAATTTTAGGTGCCTTTAGCTATCCTCCTAAGGTAAGTGCTTAGCTTCTCTAGAAGTCCACAGACAGGCATCAGTGGTTCTGAAGTCATCCAGAGCTTCCTCCATCCTGTTCACTGGCATTTAGGCACCTAAGTTGGCTAGACAGAAACCCTTCCTTGGGGTTTGTCTTGAGTTTCCAAGACATGCCTTGGGCCTCTGATACTTCTTAAGCATTTGGATACCTGACTTCTCCTGAGGTTTGGCACCTAAGCCAAAATACACAAAATAGGAAACAGGACTTCCCCAGCCCCAACTTAGAGGACATGAAGATCACATCCTTAATCTGTCAAAACGAATGTGAACTCAAACACCTGTTGGCAGAATTGTATCCTAATCACCGCCTTAGTAGCTTCTGATGATGCTGTTCCACTATGTATGTAACAACTACTTTTCCTGGAGCAGTGCCTGCATGTTGGATGGAGTAGATTACCAAGAGCAGAGCTGTAGGACCCTAGAAAAGTCCTTTCCATGGCTCCAACGTCTGCTAGCCTTGGTAAAGCTTGAGTCTTCTAAGCAGCCTCTCTTGTGGAGATTCCTTGCCTGATGTTTCCCAAGTACATGTGCTAGTGACAAGAAAAGTCAAATCCGAGTTGACTCCTCACTTGCAAATGCTCCAGCAGTACCCCCACAGCCCTGTGATTGCCTCAGCGGTGGTCTGCATGTGTGGCAGGAGTGGTCAGTGCTAGCTATGAATAAAGGATTGACATGTCAGGTCTGAGCAGTTTCCATATTGACCCATTTCTGATGTCATTTTCTTCTTTTCTTTTTAAGGGAAAGGTGATGTAGAGCCAAAGACCCCAGAGAAAAGTGCAACCCATACATCGTAAGTCACTTTTACATTTAAGATCGGAGAAGGCGGCTGTGTTTTTATCAGATTTGTTGGGCAAAATAGAATTTGTTTGTTTTCATTAAGATAAAGCTCTTTCACTGATGCTTTTCTTAAAAAGGCTTTTTAGATAATGACTAAACATTAATTATTCCTAAGCTTCAGAATGCTATTAAGTCAGAGATCTTTGCAAGTGAAATGGTTCCATATCATGCTGAATAGATCGGAGATAATTTTTGTGGGTGTGTGAGGCTGGCCTTTACAACCTAACTTCAACATTACCTTAATGCTGCCGGAGTTTGTCACATTTGCTAAAAAACATCATGTCACATATGCCTTTGATGTACTGATGTAATTTTAAAAGACTGCAGTCTGCAGCTTCACCTCTGAATTACTTGAAATCCAATTACAGCTATCTCTGGTCTCTCACGATTTTGTTGATGTTTTTGAATTAACAAAAGAAGTCGAGAAATGGATAGGAAGAGGCACTTGTAATATATCAGTGTTCACCTTCACTCTAGTGCAACAATAGAAGCTTTTACCATTTTTAACTCTGGTATACAAAGGACCGAATTGTTTTGCCAACATAAACCAGTCTATGAAACAGATGGGCTGCAAGTTAAAAAAAAAAAAAAGCATCAGTCTCCCAGACTGAGCTAGATAAGTGAATTCCTTTAATAACTACCAGGCAGGAGCATTATGAATTCCTGCAAAACCATTCACCTTTTTAATCCCCTTTGAGCGAGGGAAGTTCTTGTAACAGTCAGTCATGTGAATTTTAGAGCGCATCTTGCCCATAATTTATGTTTTCTGATTCCTGTTATTTAAATTCAGAGCATTATATCATGTAAATCTCGCAAGGTGTCACCATTTGTTACATGGCCAAAAGTAGTCACAGAAGGAGGTACAATAACGGTGATTTATTGTGGGATGTTTTGATTTCTGCTGCAAATACGCATTAAAAGTCTTCTGGAAATGAATCTAGAAAAAGATTTGACATGGTGTGAGAAATGGCTTGTCCTGCAGATTGTGTTGTGGAATGTAATTACAGTATGTGAGCGTATTTAGCCAAACTTATTAAATGAATTAAGCATTAGCAGCCTTATGCCTTCTGATAGCATGATTGCTGGGAATGGTTAATAGAATGATTCCAATAATTACCATTTTTAAAAATAATATTGCAATAAAAGACCGAAAGAAGAAGGGTTTTAATGCCATCTGGAGGTATTTTGGAGAAATGAACACATTTATTTTTGCTGATATTTAGCAATATGTAAAACATAAGCCATCCTCCAAAGTTGGTTTTTTTTTCTAGTTAGATGCTATTTTATTCATGAGTAATCTTCTTTAATTTCCTTTTTTCTCCTTCATTGGATGAAAATCCCATAAGATCTCTGAACCCACAATAGGGGTATCTCTGAACCCAGAATATAGGTTCAGAGATACGCCCCAATATGTTTATGGTTTTGGTTTGAGACTGCATACTGTGTTGTATAGTGTGCTGTATCAGATACAACAGACTTCAGAATCTGGTTAGGTGTGAAAAGTTCTTTGCCTAATAAGAGGCAAGAAACTTAGTACAACCTCCTGAAACTGTGCTGTCTACTAGATATAGGATATTTATAACGCTTATATTTAAATTGTTCCTATATGCTAAGGCTACCCCACCAGCAGATACTGGTTCCCAGAGCAATTCTTAGAAGTAGAAATAACTGGTTACCACTGATAAATGACTGTGTTCAAGAAGCAGGGGCCCCTCTAGTTAGAGAAATCATTTGTGTGGAAAAGGAGGCAGGAGAGAAAGGAGGAGATGAGAGGAAAGGAACCAGCAAGTGCTGTGCCAAAAGAGCAGGAAGAAAATGAGAAGCACACATCTAAGAAGGAGGAAAAGGAACCACAAAAGCCAAATTTTCAGAAAGAGATACAAAACTGAGAGCGGTGTAAGAGAAAACCAAAGGTCAAACACTGGAGAAAGAAAGGATGGCGTTACGATCAAAAGCTGTTAGTAAACTAAAATGTATGTGTTATGGAATAGGGGGCTGGGTACCTGAGTGTCACGGTGAAGTGAATTAACTCATGTTGATGTCTAGGTGCACACTGATGTCCCAGTTCTCCTTCTGCTACCTTCTGTTGGCCTTCCCAAGGTTTCTTCTCATTCCCACCTTCTTCTAGAACAGACATTTACCCCTGGTTCTCAGGCAGTCGCGAATAGAGGCTTTCTCTGTTCTTTTGAGGATGTAGCAGCTCACACCTGTGCACAAGATGCACAACCAGAAGGACCCGCAGTGCACACGTCCAGACTGGTGCGTGAGCATGTGTGCCCGGGTCCGTCTACAGTAATGCACCTACTCTTCCCCGGCATGTATGGAGAAGACCATGCCATCACACAGCTGGCTGAGAGCCCCAGCAGTGCTCACACATGGTGAAGGTGTGCAAGGGGGGACTACTGGTGTCAGGGGCCCTCATGAATCAAAAAGCCCACGCCTTCTTGCAGTGTCACTCACTTGAGAGCATTGAAAGAGCCCAGCTGGCATCTCCTGGCAGCGGTGCTGAAAAGGAGCAACATTAATGGAGGAGATGTGGTGTGTTCAGGCCTGAGCGGGAGAAACGGCAGAGAGCTGTTCACGAATTCACTGTGAATTTATTTTGTTATGAATTAATGTTTCCTTGTGAAAATGGAGTGAACAGCAGCAAAGAAGCCTGCAAAGCAAGTCATGTTGGCCTAGATAAAAATAACAGAAAAGACAGGGAGGAGCAAATTAATGTTTCTTTCTTGCAAATATCTTTTTTATTTTCCTCAGGCATGTTACAAGCCACACACTCAAGCCAGGCTTGTATGACTCGATGGCAGTTAATTCATCCTTGGTGCAGATTTACTACCTCCATCCAAACATTATTTATGCAGCTTCAAAGGACAGGTTGATTACCCTCCTGAATCAGGCAGTGAGGCACTTGTGAACCGAGCATTTACATGAAGTCTTCCCTCAAGACATTCCCGCTGCCTTGTCCGCTGGGCTCCAGGTCCTCAAAACCAGGTATTGCGTTGTGATCTGGAGCTCCAGAGCCAAAGGTGTTACCCATACCCTCCAAGAGTGTAGAAACCTAGAGCGCAGAACACATGGTGGTCTGTTCAGAAGGGTTTGGGTATGGTAAAGGCATCAATATGAATAGTATTATGCATACATTTTTTTTCCTGTATGCAGGAAACTCCCTAGATAGATTCCTAGATATTGTGGCTCTCCACTGATAATAATATTAAACATTAAGAAACTGGTAGGCATTAGATGATGCACATTAATTGATGCAACGTCCTAATGAGACAGATAAATAAGGGCAGTTATTACAATGCTCAAAATAACTGAGATAGATGTAGGAGGATGAGAGTGATGTGAAAGCAGGGAGGAAGTCGGAGCAGAGCTTTCTGCTTTTGCACGATATTCCTATGGCCTTCATCACCTCAGCATGCACGGTGATCGCCTGAACTGGCACTGAAGAATTGCAATAAAAGCTGCAAACAATACAAAGGTGTTAAGCTGTCTGGCATCTTCCCCGGTTGATTCATGTTCCTTGTAATTGAATGCTTTTAAAGCCACGAGAATTCTGGATTTGAAGAGGTTTTATTGTTGTACTCTTAATACATATAGCTCTCTATGGGTCATCTGGTTACAGCTTCACTGTGCATTTCTGAACTTTTAGGATCGTTAAGAAATATCCAGCAATGTTTTGTTCTTTTGGTTTTGTGACGGAAGGTTCAAATTTCAGTGGTCAGAAAACTTTCACAGGTTTTGTTAAAAACATCTAATTTTTAACAAAAACCCTTTCCCCCTCTGGTTTTGCTAGTTCAGGTCTGAAGGACTGTATTAAGGAGGCAGAGAAGAATGGAGACAGAATGTTGTTTTGTTGTTTTATATTTTCAGATATCAGATTTTAGTCTTTCTTGGGCAAAAACTTGATCCTTTTGGTAAACATGGGAATGTTGCCATTAAAACTTTGAGTTTTATAAAACTTCTGTGCAAGGAAAAGTGATTCCAGCCAATGTATGTGTTTCAGAGGACTTTGAGGTGCCATAGAAACTCCTTCCCGAGCCAAGGGTCTGAGATCTTCCATCCTCCCGCATGCAAAATATGATGATAATTCAAAAATGTCACAAATACACAAAGCACTCAGCAAGACTCCTGCTCTTGGGATGACTTTCGATGTACTGTCTGTTGTCATGTTCTTCAGTACCTTTGTGTTTGTAAATGATTTCCAGTTCAGACTACCCAAGGTTAATCATGCCTGACTGTGATTCACTGCTATGCATTTACCTCGACACTTCCAGTGCACTTACTTAATGATATCAGGGCTAGCAACTAGATACCTCCGTGCTGTGTCTTTATTATCCCTCCCACAATTGTTTTCATGCTGAGCTGCTCCAGATTTTTCCCTCGCTTTTTACAAGAGAATTAACCGAGATTGAGGGAGGCTTTTATAATTTATGGCAGTTATGCAAGTTTTGTCCTTTGCTAATACTCTCTGAGAATCGCAGTGATCTCAGTGTATGTGTTTGCTTTTGCCAGGCAGAAATAGATGTTGGCTCTGTTCCTTCCCTGCACTGGTCCCCAGCATCACTTGGAGAATAATTTGCTCAGGGGGATCTTCATTAGCAGTACTAAATTCAGCAGCTTCCAAGCTGCCCATTTGCAGAGATTATTGCTACAATCGCTTGCCCATCCAGCAGCTGCTAATTGTTCTCACCACCCTGATTCTCCTTGAGGAAGGAAATAGGAAACAGGCACTCGGAGCAACATCGCTGTTGTTCTTGCTTGATGTGACCTACGTCTGTGTTGGCACGAGCATCCCCTGTCGGCTTCTTGCCTTTTCTTCCTCTCTTCTGTCTTGCCCCTTGTATCTTCAGAGTGACTCAAAGATAGTTGTTCAACTGCCAAAAACTCCTGCTGGTTTCCCCTTCCGCAGGTGGGAAGACTGAGGCAGAGGGGTTACAAGGTTCCTCCAGAGAACAGAGAGAAGCAGTCTCAAGTACAGAAGAGCAGCTTGAGCGAGTGGTGCCAACACACCATCCCATATTTGTTCCCCAAGGAGCTTGTCCTCTCACATCTGGTTGATGTGTGGCCTTCAGCCAGGACGTTAAGTCTCTCAGGCCACAACTGCAACCTGACTGAGCACCAGAGTTGGAAGAGGAGCCTTGATCCCACCTCACTTGACCGAAAGGCCCAGTGCAAGTTATTTAAAATTAGCCTTGGCTTTCTCCCATCTAAAATAATAATTAGACCGCCATGAAGACTATAATCTCATTAATATTTGTAAAAAGTGTTGAAAAATGTAATGTTCTGTAAAAAAGGCTAAGGATTACTCACCCAGAACAGTAAAGGAAATGAGCAGCAGTTTTTAAAGAAAGACTTGGGTAGTAAGTGGTAAATTTCCTGAGGAGTGCCAGGTGTAGGAGGAAGGAGGGAGCAGGAGCTGCTGCCTGTCCCAGGCACCCACAGGTCTGGTGAGCACGGACAGCCCCTGCCCCATCACCACACCCCCATCCTCCCCCCAGACAGGGGACAGGGGTCATCAAATTTAAATTTGAAGGATTTGGCTTTTGTCTCACTGAATCAGAGAAAGGGATGGCAAATAGGGAAGGGCCAAAGCATGCAAGTTGCAGAAGTAAAAAACCCTCCAGTGGTACATCTTCTGTTTGTTTGCCAAAAGGACCATGATGGGTCAATATAATTGAATCAGAAAATAGCTAACAAATGGGTCTGGAGGACAATGGAAAGGGTGAAATCTGTGCAACTGTGGAAGTCAGTTCCAAGAAAAGGGCTAGCCAAACTTTTATGGGGTATAATCCACTTTTAGCTTTCAGATTAAGATAGCAGGGCAACTTCCCAAACAGTCTTCCACAGCTCAAATGGTGGGCATTTTAGAGGGCAAGGATATCTGCAGCAGACACATTGGACGATGATTTGGTGACACCTCTTTTAGTAACTCCACGGGCTCTATTGAGGGCCGTTATGAGCATATCAGCCTGCTTGTGAGCCACAGATGACCCTCCTCTGCCCAGAAACACACCTTCCAGGGGACAGTAGATAATATGAAATGACATCCTTTAAGTTAATTTTTAAGATGTATTGTGTCTGAAAACACCACGATTGATGGCTTTTAATGTACATCTGTGATGTTTCTGAGAGGTCTTACAGTCCATGCTAGAAAAAAAAAAAAAAAGAAGAAAAAATACTTTGCTATGATGAATGAAGGCAGTGTTTTTCAGAGCGATGGAGGTCTTGAAAACTGTAAGTGAAAGTCTGGTGTTTACCCACGAACCAAGTCGCTGGCAGAAGAAGAAGGCTGGCTTCATTGCACTATTCCACCTGTTTACTTGAGCCTCAGCTCACAGAGCTAACCCCGAGCGCTGCCAGACTGTTGCTCTGCTCAGTCAGTCAAGCAAGAACAGCTAAAATTTTAAAACACGCTCCTCAGCTCTCAAATTCCCATGAAAAAAATTCTTTTTTTCTGCCTTCCCCCCTGAAGAATTACCCTCAGTCCATGTACAGAGCATTTCTCTGTGTATGAAATATATAGACTATTAAAAAATATAATTCCACCATAACTTCTCGCTCCAAGAAACAAAGTGATTTTGCCTGTGGGATGCATCAGAACCACTGCTGTATTGTCACAATGCTGACATGAACCTTGCCTGCCAATTCCTAATCTTTTCTGAGCACAGATTTTTTGGATTTGCAGTGTACAATGCTGCTGATAGTTCACAAAACAAAAAAAAAAAAATTGGAAGTTGATACCAACAAATCTATTTTCTTCAAATGCTATAAAGACATTTCCTTGGAAGACTCTTGCTCATACAGGTCTTGACTGAATCTGTCTTTGAGGTTTAGCAAAGTTAAGGAGGAAGAATGGATTGGTATTATTGGTGATTTATTTTTGCCATGTAAAAATCATAGATGCATAGAAGTCAAAGATGATCCAAGTAAAAAATATTTTAAAACCATATAAAGTCAGATAAAAAGATCTTAAAAACATGATGTCCATGAAAGCAGATGAGATGGGGCTATTTGTTTGTTTTAGAAAGAAAACAACTGGAAGCCAAATCTGACCTTAATTGCAGCTGTGGTTTTCCTGGGACAAAATTTATCTTCCATTGAGTTCAAGACAAACAAAAAAAAAGCTTTATCTGAGATGTCAACAGCAACGGGGATAGATGAATGCTAAATAAAAGCACCACTGAGGTCTGGGGAAGTCTTGTGATTGCCTTACGTGGGGTGAGATAGGGCCTTCACTGTCCTATTTTTAAATGCTGGCCCTCTCTTTTACCAGATATAGCCAATAGCTTGAGATGACTGCCCTTATTGCTGCAGGGCTGTTTTATTTATAAAGTCCTCTCGATCCAGACCCTCTTGTTTAGCACCTTCACCTTTACTATCTACCTGTACTCTACATGCCGGGGAGAAAAATAGCCACTGGAAGCTGCTCTCGTTTTGATGCCACCCTTGACTCAGAGCTGAAGGGGAACGTGGTTCAACGCCAGAGATGCCCTCACTTTGAAACAGCAGTTTTTGTCCCTTTAGAAAACTTACTGTGGTGCTGGGCATTGTTTCTAATTTTATACCAAGTAAAAAATGTTTCTGTAACATTTAACATCACTTAGAATAAAACTGACCAATTTAAAATATTGTCATGCTTGAGGAAAAGTTTTTCTGTATTGCACTGAAAGTGTGTTATTTCTCTCTTAGGCACTGTTTTCCTTGGACTTTTTAATTTGTAAGGGACTAATTGGGTATTTTGAATGTATTATGTATTAGCTCTGAATACTTTGGGTAAAGAGGGTTTGCCAGGAAAATCAGGAGATGCGAATACCTGGGAAGAAGTCTGTTTCATCAGAAATGCTGCCAGGAAGGCAGGCACCATCAACCCTGCTCCGTGTTTTTTCTCTGAAGAAAATGATAAATGGAAGCTCAGTGTCTCTCACGTTGTGCATGGTGGTGTTTTTGCCAGGCTAAAATTCCTGGTTTCCAGAGTAACGCATTTTGGAAATCCTCTACCCTGGGTTAAAACTGCTGCAACTTGAAACCCACCGGGGCTGATGCTTGGCAGGGGCACCACCACTGCTGGGTGTGCGGGGCTGCTGGCTTTGCCAAGGGGTTTCAGGCAGAGAAACAGAGTAAAATGGGTCAAAAAGATGAGAAGAGAGAAGGGTGATCGGGAGAGTTCGATCCTTCCAGGCTCTCGTAACCTGATTTTTTTTTCCCACACCATCGCCATGTCCCATCAGCCAAAGAGCAGGCGGTTACCTCGTTCCCGGACTGAATTGCTGGGCTATGGGAAAACAAGAGGTGTATGTGCGCCTGAAGCGTGGGGAGACGAGGAGGGCAAGAGGGGGAGAAAGAGAGATACAGGGTTCTGGCCACCGGCCAAGAAAAATAACTAACATTTTGCAAAAGAGAAATCCTAAGACTGAGGTCATACTATGGAAAAAGTCTGTTTCACAGACTCTTGAGCCTGAACACAGGCCAAGTTTTTTTATGTGTGGGTTTTTTTTTTTTTTTTCAAATGCAGGCATCCTATTAACATTTGAACACTAACGCTCGTCCAGGAATGGAAAGATTTTGGAATTTGAAGTGCTTTAGTTTTCTACTTTGTTGGTACACAGACTTTTTTTTTTAATTATTTACAAGAAAATGAGGTTTTGAATGAGAAAATCTTTTGTTTTGCTTTTAACTTGTTTTACAACTATGAAGATCAAATTAAGAGAATCTAAAGAAATGCTTTTTTCTCCCACAGAGTGACCAACTCAAAAAAAAAAAAAAAAGGAGACTTCAAGCTTGGTGGACAACTTTTTATTTTCCATGCAAAATACAGAAAAATACTGAAACCTGAAATGATGATGAATTTTCCTGTGTCAAAAAAATTCTACTGTTGAGCCATGAATAGCTATGATTTTTAAACCTTTATAGTAGCAAGCTGATAGTTTTAAGACAAATTACTTTTCATACCCAACTAAACAAATTATTGACTTTCTTCTGCCTTAATCTCTGGATTTGGATTAAATGTCAGAGTCTGGATATTTTTTAACTGGGGGAAAAAAATAACTCATTTGGATTTGTTAGGATGTTATTGCAAGCAAGTTTTCTGGTCTTTGATTTGCTAAGCTACAACTGGAGTCTGTCTTCCTCAGGGTAAGAATATTTCCACATTATCACTTGACCTGGGGTGTTTTAAGAGGGAGAGCATTATATCTCGGTGTGTATCTCAGCTTTATGCATTATCTTCTTTGTTTAGCATGCAGACAAACTTCATCTCCCAAAAGAGATGTGGAATATATTTATTGGCAGTTTAGAATGGACGATAGATTTGACAAGCAAGCAGGATAACACACGGAAGCTGGAGATGAATCAGGAGAAAGGTTTTGGATGAGGTATATTGTTCTTGAGATTCAAGAGTTATACTTACAGATCATTGCAAAATCAAGGCAACTGTACCACTGACTTATAAAGATAAAAGCTGAGTTTTTCCAAGGAAAAAAAAAAAACAAACAACCATTTGATTGGCCCACAGACCTTTTATGGCAAAATAGCACAATTACAGCTAGTGTTTCTGCATGCTGATTTTTATTAGTTTTGTAAGGTATTTTGTCAGGATTCATTTGTGCTGATTCCCCCTTTCATGGTATAAACTGTAAGCAATTGTAGGTAGAGAGAAGGAATCTCTTGATGTATTTCTTCAGAGGTACACTCCAGGAGGTGAGATAGATCAGGTGTATTGAATTAAAACAGAACTGATCTGTTACCTGATGAGCATGTGGACTTACTATGTATTCTAACTGTATTAGAATTTCGTGCAATTATGGGTGAAATTCTATATATTCACTATCATCTTTCCAACTACCAAAGCAAAGCAGACAAATCAACACAAATAATCTGTTAAGAGTATTTGATAGCATGATACAGACAAAGGATGAGGAAATTACCCTTTTGTACTTTGCTTTATGACCAATTTTTGTGCCATTTATAATGGTTGAAGTTTGGGGGAGCTGAGGGGGCCTTCTGTCCTGAAGTCCCCTAGGGAGATGAGGCAGGCAACCCAGATGTGCAACCTGCCTTAATGTAGTTCAGATGGAGGCCCAGTACAGCAAAGAGCAATAAAAAGTTCTGGTTGGGAACCTCAGGACATCACCAAACATAACCTCACAAATAATTTGTCATCACTCTGGTCTGTACTGTTTTTAACTGTTAGACTTAAGACAAAAATTCCTGTGGCTGCTCATGTAAAATCCACATGTTTTCCCCATAACTTATACTAGAAATGTAATATGAGACACAAACTTTAATACTTGCAATCACTGTAAGCAACAGCAGTTTCTGTAGACTTCTGTGGAAGACAGGATGAAGCCTTTTTGATGCAAACTGTTAAAAAACCCTGGGCTTTTCCTCTGTCACAGAGTAAGGTTTTGATCTCACAAATAATTATAGACAAGCATGATGCTTTCCAGCAGGACTTCTTTCAGCATCATTGTTTCAAAGACTGAAAGTCCCTGTGGGTACCTAGGCTCATGTTTACACCTTACCACACACTTCCAGTTCATCTTCCCGTGAGCTGTGGGCAATCTCAGTAAAGCAGGATGAGTTATATATGTTGAAAAAGTGGTCTGCTACAGCGTGACTGCACATGAAGACCAAGGGAAAAAAAAAAAAAAGAGGAACCTGTGTTTGTCAGGGTGGAGGTCTGCTGCTTCTCCCCATCCTTCAAGCTGCCACCAGCACGCTGACCATCACGTCCTGCAGTGCAGTAATCCCACACAGCTCCAGTGAGCCAACAGTCCAGCACCGGGGCCAGGAGACAGGCAATCACTCAGGAGGGGCTTTCTTTCCTCCTCTGAAGAACTTTACTTTTTAGGCTTTGCATTCAAGAGAAAGAATCCTCTCCCTGAGCCTTTTCCGTAGGTTTCATTGCCATCAAAGAGTGGTTGGCTGATACCACTCTTCAGCAAGCGTGGTAACGTAAGGAGCCCTGCAGCCCTCGCAGCAGCCTCAGGTGATCGATGCTGAGTAGCCAGGAGTCAGGAACCAAATTTCCAGCTCTGAAGCCTGGGAAACAGTGGAATAAAGAAAGAAAGGGGAAGATTAGAGGTATAGCAACAGAAGACTTGTCAACTAAATAGGATTTTAGGAGTTTCATTATTACATGTAACACGTAAGACTAAACAAATACAAAGACTTATAAAATACATAAACAATGAGAGGTGCATGCAAACTGGGTAGTGAAGGTTAGATTATAGAGGAACCTACAATATTGATATTATTCCCAACTTGCATATATTTCCTTATGACCATAGTAGGTAGATGACTTAACCGTCATCCCCAGGCTTTATAGAAAGATTATAAAAAGCAACAGCCCTTCTTTTAAAATTTTTTTTGTTTATTTTTATCTAGCAAAAATGGCAAAGTACATCTTTAGCATGATCCTGTTTGGCTCAATGACATTGCAGAACTATGAATTCACTATGAGAAGAAAAACTCTTTCTGAATCCTGAAGAACATAAAAGTCTTGATGCCTAGCTAGAAAGCAAATACCTCTTGCTCAAGCCGCTTATGTTTTTCTACTTGAGAAAAATTAAAATCTCATCTTATTTCTTTGCATGCACTTGTCATCCACTCAGAGTTTTATCCAAATAAATCTCTGGTTCTTTTCAAAGAACATCTTCCATTTGAGTTGCATTAGCTTTAAAGACTCACCAAGAACAGAGCAGTCCAGGCTGACAGTCTTGGTTTCCAGCAGGGAAGTAACTGCATGAATTTTATCCCACAATTCTGCAGCTCAGTTAATGAAGTATTTGATGTCCTGAGAACCTGCTGCCTCCCCAAGCCAAGGAGAGGGAGCCGCCAGGCCCCATTCCCTTCTTTGGCCACCAGACATGGTGACGTTCAGAGACTTTCCACGCATCACACTGTGTTACACGGCTCTTCCCCCCTCCCCAGCCCACAGAGTTGGTGAAATTAAATAGCATGAAAAATTAACCCCACGGTTGTTGGAATGGAGCTGGGTAATGTGCGGCCTCATTTGCTGCTACAGGAGAATACAGGTTTGCTGCTTCGGTAGTAGGGGCTCTGTGGACGGGGTGGAGGGGGCCCTGTAGCACGAACCCCGACAGGCACCTCTGCAGCCCCGCATCCCTGCTTGCTCCCTGAGTATCCTCAGACACCTCAGACCCTATGCACAGGATGATTTCTGATTTCTCTTTCCCTGTCCTGTTACCCGCTGTCCATCCCATGCTGCCCACCACCCTTCTGCTTTTCCTTTTGTCCTTTCTTGCTGCAGCCTTCCCAGCACTCTCCTTCCACCCCATCCCTGGTTTTGTCAGGTTCTTCACCTGCACCCTCATTTCTCCTTTCTTTTCACTTCTGCTGACCCTCACCTTCTCCACTTTTGCCCCACAAATCATGTCACCTGAAAAACAGAAAAGAAATCGAGAGATACATGGAACAAGAGATACACAAATGTACCCCCAGCAGCTCGGGTTCCTAGGTTAGTACATACACCTCGTTGCCCTGCTGCTTTCTCCTTTGTCTCTTGATTTCTCCATCACACTGTCTTTGCTTAATGGAGATCACTGGGATGAAGACTAACTTTTAATTCCTTTGTCAGGTGGCCCGGTATTGCCCTGAACTTCCTTTGGGGCACATAGTTTTCCATTACTTCTCTTTTAAGAATCACAAAAGAGAGAGAGAGAGACATTAATATGGAGAAAAGTTTTACTTAGCTACAAAATGCTTTCCTTTTATAACTTTCAGCATGATTGGCAGATAGGTTTATTTAATCAAATTGCCTTTTCTGTCAGTGTATTATTTAATGAGGGAGTTCTTTTTTTGATTGCATAGGAAATGTGGAAGCATTTGAGAATTTCTGATGTGCTATTTACTTGTCCATTATGTTGGGAATCAGTTTAATTTCAATGTCAGCAGTGGAATTAATAATCATAACAGTTATCTGTCACAAAATGATCTATTTGAGGATTTTCTCAGCAAACTAGGATGTATCCCCCAGCCTTTCACCACAGAAGGACGTTTTAAAAAATAAGTCAAATTTAAATGTGTTTTTGTTTTCATTATCCCTTCTAGGCTGATGGTAAAAGCACATATTTTCAGTCTTTAATTCAGTGTTGAGTCACTGGTATGAAATCCTTTACTAGTGTAAATTATCCCTGCTTTTTTCCCCCACTTATTTCAGTCCGAGTTTCTCAAACACTTCCATCAAGGTTGGCTCCCCCGTTAAAGTGCACCCTCCCTTCCTGAATAAAAAAGACAGTCCTAGCTTTCCAGAGATAATGCAAAATCTCCTTTTGGCAGTCGTGTTACTTTGGGCTGACTTCCTTCTATTTTTGGTGTTGCACTTCACTATCGGACGAACAGGCTTTCCATGTGAGAGCAGGGGAGTGCCTGAGTGGATGGACGGACAGACGTGAGGGAGACAGACAGGGCCCAAATCTGGTTCTGCTCCCCTTAGGTTTCCTTTGATTCTGCAGTTAAGTGCAGCCCCACATAAGTAAATAACTGCTAAATGAATAAAACCTTTCAGCTGACATGTTTGATAAGTACCAAGACTTTTTATGTGACTCCAAAGTAAGGGCAGTAACTGTTAAATGAATTGCTTTTTAAATAAAACACATAAGAAAAATTTTAAAATCCTTCATTGTTCCTTAAAATGTTTTAGTGCCTCATTAATTCTTGATTAGCCTGGTTGTTAAGAGGCCATTATTATGTGGTAATAAGGTATAGGAAATTACCTCTAGGACTACAGTCCTGTCACACAGACCTGCTATAGTTAGCACCTCATCAGGTGCTGAGACCAAGTGCCAGTGGTGTAAATTAGGGGTTCCCTGCCTGGTGGTGGGGCTGGTGGTGGTCCTGTGTGATGGGGTGTTTGCTGAGACGGTGTGAGTCCTCTGGTGCAGAAAAGGGGGGAAGACCTGACAAAATATAACCCTTTCAAAAGCCTCCTGTCCTTCAAGGGCTCCGTGGTCTTGCCTTTGGCAGAGCCTGGAAACTGCTATAAAACAGTGGAATAAAATTGCTTTGCAATTACATGCATTTAAGTAATTTCATATATGCCTGAAGCTCGTATAGATGAAAGTCCACTCTTTGCTGTGTGATTTGTTAGGCAGAAAGTGTCGTAGGAGATTTGGTGCTGGTCCAGCAGAATATCCCCAAACTAATGACCTCCTCAGGTCATTAGTATTTCTTTTGAACATACAACACCCCTCAAAGCCTGCCAGAAACATTGGTAGAGCTAATCATTATTAGCCTTTTAGAAATAGGAAAATGAGCCTTAGGGGCTATTTTTATTGTGATTTGATGCAACATTAATCAGCATTCTGAAGAAGAGACATACTTGAGTGTCCCAGTCTGCATATATTTATTTTTCAGTGTGTATAATGCATCTTTTTTTCCCCTGAATCTCTTTGAGGTTGATGCTCTAATGCTCACAGCGTGCAGCTCCCATTCATTCCCTATACAGGGAGCTAATGTGATATGGCAGCATCACTGTCTTTGAAGAGCACCGAAGATGCTAGTAATTAAAAACACAAAGTGCGCTCTGGCTAGTACTTTCCTCCTTATTCCTTCCTGGGTTTCGATCTTCGCACAGCAGATGAGGCACAGTCCTCAGAGGACGGGGAGCAGCTTGGCACCAGCGTGGCTGCTGTCACTCTGCCAGCGTGCAGAGGTGACACCTCATGGGGTGTCCCAGCGTCTGCTCATCTACCTCTTCTTGCTGTTGGGTTTCAGAGGGCGTTCACACCTCAGGAGTGGTGTCAGAGCAAAGCTGCAGGAAAGCCCTGCTCCTGAGAGGCTCCTGTTCTCCCTGAACCCCCAAAGCAGGGCTATAGCCTGGGTTTCAGTCCTAAATATCTATGTTTGTTGTTAAATAGCGAGGCACTCATTTCATTGTGCATTCACCCAGGTCTTCAGCCTTTCCAAGCCCCCGGTGTGGTTAGCGCTTGCTCTCTGGAACGTGGGTGACTGTGTCCCTTGCCTCAGCCGCGAGCACCACCCCAGAATTCCTCAGGGACTGACTCGGAGCTACAAGTGGCTAGAGAAGGGCACCTGCCACTCATCCCTGTTTAACCCTTCATCAGCCTCAGAGCCAGGGCTGTGGGGAAAAGTCTCCAGACTTGTTTTTTCAACTGCTTCAGAAGCCAGAGTAGCACCAAGACCCATGCAGCTGCTGCAAGCTGTGGGCACCGCTCCCCCTCATCCCCAAGCCACCAGAGCCCTCCAAGCCAGTTTTCACCCACCCATTCTTGGTATGATGAAGAACACCCCTCAGCACGGCGCTTGGCTTTGGCTGATTTGGGGTGTGCCTGCCTGCCTGCCTGCCAGGTCACAGAGCCGTACCCCTGCCGAGCCGGGGCTAGACCTGGTCCCTGCACGGAACGCCGTGCTGGCAGCGGACCTCCTCCCTGAAATGACTGGCAGTTAGGCAGCATCACCCAAGCTGCAGTTGGCATCCCACGCACAGCCCCAGCAGTCCCAAGCAGGGATGCAGAAGGCATCTATCAGCTGCTGCTTCATACATCTGCTGAAATGTATTTTTTAATATCCCGTGACAGTAATTAGCAGCAAATTGTCATGACTTTTACAAAGATGGGGGAAAAACTCCACCAAAACCCAAATATTTAAAGGGCATTTCTGACTGCAGTTTCAGATCTCACAAGAACAAATAGAAGGAGCAATTGCAACCCACACCAAAGACTGTTAGGAGTGAATAACCACATGAGCTTCGCAGTTAAGAATGTCAAGAGTTAACAGTCCCAGCATGACAGAAGTTTATTTAATCCTATACTAATCAAGCAATATAACAAATCTTTGTTAGGAGTAAATGATCTCTCACACATAGCTTAAAATAATCAAAATTTGATTTAAGATACCAAAATAGGTCAAATGTTACAGGTTCTTTTGGAAGAAATTCAAACCGTCTGGTCCAATTTTATTTTTTATTTGTAACATTTTACAGATGAATAAATATATTCTTTACATAAAACCCACTTGCCTTGTTTCAGGCGGGAATGAGTATTTGACAGAGAATTACAAACTCTTAAATGTTGACATATTCTACTCCAGTAGCTCTGCTGTGCTCTGATAGGAGAGGTATTGTTGTGCATAGGAAGATACTGTTTCAGCACCTCTTCGCCTTCCCACCTTGTCTTCAACCTACTTTCACTTAAAATTTCCTCCTAGCACAGGCTCCAAAGGTGAAGTAGCAGCTGAACGGCATAAGATGCATGGTCACGGGTACATCTGAGGCGATGCCGATGGGTTCTCAGTCAGGACTTGGAGTTTCCTTCCCCAGTTCTGGATCTGATTGAACTGTGGTGTTTTGGAAAAAACAGTGAATCTCTGTCTCGATTTCCTCTTCCCCATTGAATGAGAATAATCGTGAGTTTGCTCACTTTTATGCTCATAGGATGTTGGGAAATGTACTTGTGCAGAGATGTCTCGCTAGAAAATAGTGTGATAGAATGCAGCCCAATAATAAATTGGTACCTGTCTGGATACGATGGGTCCTATTTCATACTAGCTAATGATCCTGGTAATGAGGAGAGTAAGTCCTTGTGCTTTGGAGTTCAGTGATAAGGAAGAGCTGGAGAAAGTATCAGTAAGAAAATTCTGGCAGACCTTTAGTTCGCTCACAATTCTTCACTGGCACTGCTTTACATTGCATAGTTAAAGCACTACATAGTTTTAAAAATACATAGTGAGGGCTGTTTGCTGTGTCTTTTGAGCAGTAAAAACTTTTCTGCTGTTAGTGTGAGGATAACAGTACACTGAAAAATACAGAATGATTTCTTTAGACCAATAAAGACTCTGCTGGAAATAGTCTAAAAGTTAATATAACTTCTGGAAAGTTATTTGCATATTTCAAAGGTCTTTATTGTAAATCTATCTTCTACATTTTTTGCCTATTTTTTTCTGTATTTTCATCAGCCATCTGATGAAATATTTAAGTGTCTGATAAACCATGTGCAACCGAAGTATTTTATCAGTAAAAAAAAACCATTTGACTTGAAGGTAATATAGTGGGCTAAATTAATTGTTGATGAAACTGGGTTTACTAAAATGACACTGGTGATAAAACTAACCCAATATATTTAGTTTGGGAGATCCACTTTTGACCATTAACATTGTTACTACTAAATTGAATTCTTTAGCAGTCAAGTGTCATTCCTCTTACGTATGACTTTTAAAATATATATTGCATATTATAGACACGATATTTGCTTACGAATTATTTGCAGTTGTACTAAATTAGAACATTGTTATCTGTAGGGTTTATTCTTACTTAAATATCAAACAGATAATTACCCACAGCTCTGTCAGTATTGAGTACTGCAGACTTGCTATTCAAGGACATAATACATTTTGTTTCCCAGTTCCTGGGTACTCAGGTGTCAGATAATCATAAATTTCAAGTATACAAACTAACCAATTAGTTGTATAATGCAGCAGATTTGAGCAAGTGATCTTAATTCCAATTTGATTTTGTAAAAAAAAAAAAAATTAAAAAATTCTTAAATTTCAATCATGTAACAATCTGAGAATCCATTTCCTGTATACTTGGTTCACACCTCTTGCAAGATTGCTATGGCATAGAAATTTGCTCCTATGGATGGCAGCCTGACAGCTGATGACAGAAAAAAAATATTTCACAGAAAGCTTCAATTAACAGCCAGTAAGTGTGAAAAAAATGAAATAAACCAGTAGGTTTTGTGGATACAGATCAAATTCAAACTAAGGCTAGTTTCAGTACTTTGCAAACTGAATTAAATTAACTTCTGAATTACTGTAGGTAATTGATATTTTGTTTGGTACAATTAAAAATCATATGGAAAAAAATAGCTGTATTCATTTTCTCAGTAAAATGAAAAAAATACATTCAGGGCTAATAGTTTCATTTAGCTAACTTAATTGCAGAAAGCACTTGGGCAACCTTATTACAACACTAGATACAAGCATATTTTGAAGTAATGTATGTTTCTGAAAGAGGAAAATGAAAGCACAGCATTTCAGAAATGATGAAATTAATAATTTTACATAGAAATTAAACTTTTTTAGTTATTTAGGGAAAAGCATTTCTCAAACCTAGCAATTGTCAAGCATTTTGGCCAGTCCTTACGCTGTTCTTGATGGCTGAACTATTTGTCAGAAAATTCCCCTCAACTCTAAATCCTTCACACAAGACTTTAGATAGAGCCTCGTCCATGCTCAAGCCTTTGTGAAAAATGATTGTCAACATTTTTCTCAAGATGACTCAACATTCCCCAAGAATTAAGATGGCAGAAGGCATTATCAGACATTATTTAGACTTCCAGATTATTATTTTTTACAACATGTTTGTAGCAGCTGGGTGGTAGAATTTGGCAATCAGAATACAATTCTGTCTAATTCGTTTTTATGCACTACTCCTATTAGTTAAAAAATGATATTTCTTTGGAGGTGATATTATGGCCCTGACACATGGTTTTTGCATGTGACTTTTTCTCAGAAACGGCCAGCATGGTATTGCCAGCATGCCAAACTGGTTTCCAGAAGAAAATTTAAGAGCAGTGATAAAATGAAAGGGGAAAGTAGAAGCCCTTCTCGCAAACAGGGGTTTGTAATAGATATTCTGACACTATGTGAATGATGAGGGATGGAAAATTCATAACGGTGTGTAGAAGTGCAATACACACTCTGTGCATAGACGACTGACCTATAACTCATCAGACAGCGTGTGTCGAGTGAGTTATGAGAGTTGTTCCCTGGTGTATATTTAAAAAGAGACATTAGAAGGGAGATATAGCGTGGTTTACTATTTGAGAGCTAACTTCATAATTTTGTCCAAAAAGTGTTTTTAGAGAAAAAATACACACTCTTTTTTTTATATATAATAGATATATATATTGCAGTCCAGGTGGTGTATTTCTGCGCAGCCTGTGCAGGATCTGAATGCTGGGAGTAAAACCCTTCCCCTCTCGGAAGGAGCAGCCCTCAGTTGGTTACTTCTGCTGTTGCAATGTCCAAAGGAGATTATTTATAAAAAAGAGGAATTTCCCCTTTTGACTCCTAGAAGGGGTTATCTTGAAGTATAACAAGCAGGCCAGAAGTGCTTGGTGCCATTAGACCCCAGGGAAGCTAAGGGTCTGTGCCAGAAAGCCCAGGGACAATGTTCCCACATCAGCAACCACCCCTTTGGTGCAGCTCTGCATGAAGGAAAGGAGTTATCTGACCACTGCTCCCCTAGATGGCACATGTTTTTCTCCCCCCTGGCAGTGAAGCCCGTGGCCACGTCCCAGCCCTGGGTACCATCCCATGCCTCTGGCTCCCCTGTCCCTGCAGCACCTGTGCGTGAGCAGCCCCTTCCTCAGCCCATCCACAGGAAAATCTGACAGCTCCTCCTGTATTTTGGTGGGACAGCTTATCAATTTGGAGACATCTGTCCCGTTGGGCTTAACTTCTCCCCTTTCAGCATCTTGTGATCAAAACAAATGCAGAGAGGAGAAAAAGAGAAGAATTGTCACTAATGCACCATCTCATAATAAGTTTGCTGGCGTGTCAAGTTTAGTAAAAATGTTGGAAATGCCCTGGCCATGGAGGCAACGCTGCCCCTTTCCCTGAGCCGGGCACACAGGGTGCAGGTCTCCATAATGAGCAGCAATCCGCTCGCCCCATGAGGCAGAATGCTGCCTGGCATTTTGGCTGAGAGCTTTTGGTTTCCTTTTGTAGTCTGCCTCGTAAGGAAAAAAAATGCATTTTCCCTATGCCTAGCTTGGCTGCAAATGAAAGGCGCTGAGAAGCCGGCTCGTGGGAGAGGTTTAAGCCTGTTCCTGCAGAAATTTGACGTCTGGAAATTTTGGCAAAAATCACAGCAACCTCTACAGATTTAACGTACAGAACTCTCTACAGCCCACTCCTCAGCATCAAGTGATGGCACATCAGTCTGACCATACATGAGCTTCCAGGTCTTTCTGCCCCTTCTTTTTTTTTTTCCCCCTCCTGCCACATACTGAATTCATTATTTGACAATATATTCTGACATTTTATTGTTTCAACAATAGCAGAATGTAATGATATATAATTAGGAAGTGGAATATAGTAGCGGTATGGAGATGATTTTGGCAATGAGATTTTTTTTTTTTTTAATTAAAATGTCATTACTGCAGAAATGTCATGTTATTGCCCTTTCCAGTGTATGAGCAACAGTGTCCACAGGTGAAAGGGATGACCCTCGGGGATGGATGGCATGGTTTGCCTCCCCATGAGCCCTGTTTGGGGGTTCTCCCAAGGCACTGCTCTTCTGTACCGTGAGAACCTACAAGGGCACAATGTATTTTAAAGTCTCCATAAAGTGTTGATTTTACAGTGAAAATTCTTCCCCTTCTAGGGGGGGAGGGGGCTTGATTTTGTTTAGGGGGTGTCTGTGAAGCATCTGGGGTTGTCTGTTGCACCACAGACCTGTCAATTTTCTATATTTTATTCTCGTAGCCCATATCTTTAAACAAAATGGTGTGCTGACTTTCACAGTAGCCAACTGGGTTCTTGTCTGTTTATTTGCTTGCTTTAATAATTTTGTCTCCATCTAGGCAAATAAACCTGTAAATTGAGTGTGTACACTATGGAACCTCATCCAAAACTATACTGTCTCCTTCCTGACAGGGCTGACAGAGAGTATAATCACTTGTATTGTCCAGAGTACTGTTTACATAAAGGAGCAATAAATACCTGTTGAAATTTTTACTGGAGGCCTCCCAGATGGATGGTTCATTTATTATTACAGACAGGGTTTCATTTACTTAGTTATTAAAAGAAACAGGCCGCTGCAGCCCATTTATAACTATATTAAAACTAAATGAAGCTGTAAGTATTGCAGACGGGCCTGAGTAAAATACGTAGAGTGGCTTTCCAGGAAATGGCTAGGAAAAGTATTTAAAAGGAAATGCTGGAAACTTTGGGGGTCCTGGTGTGTCTTTCACAGCCGTGCTGGACTGGCTGGATCTTGGGAGGTTATGGAGGAGCTATAGCTCCCATATATTCCTGTCCTGCTGCTTGGTGCTGTATATATATATATATATATTCTGCTATCGCCTCTCTGTATCTGCCTGCCAGGCATGTGCCGTCAGGAGGGACCAAATTAGCCTGTTCCTCCCCTCTTCTAGCCTTTATTGACATTAAAAGCTCCAGCTAGGGATATAGAATAAGAATTTTCTTTATCCCAGAGCCAGAATATAATGGAATATTGACTCCGATTACAGAGGGGGATGGAGCTGCTCCATTGGCACCGATCTGTAAAGCAAAGGCAAGTGGAGGCCAGAGGCCTTAGTTCTGAAGCTATCACCAGAGGTCCGGCATGGCCGGCCATTAAATTAAAATAAAGGTTGTGGATGGTGTTTGTGTCTCTTTTCTAGCACTGAGGGCATTTCACCAGACACGCTCACCCTTGCTTCAGATAAAGATAAATTGGTCACTGGATGGTCATGATCTTGTTCTGCCCAAGCTGGACAAATAAAGGACAGTCCCAAGAAGGAAAGGCTGGTGTCCCAAAGTAGAAGGAACGTTTGATCAGAAATTGATGGGGTAGAAAAACCTAGAAACAAGGAAATTTGGATATTTTTTTTTAAGCAGAGATTGTCAGGTTAGCAAAAGACTATTTCCACAGTCAAGGAAGAACTCCTTTGCTGAAAGCTAGCTCAGCTCCAGTGGTGAAGGAAAAGTGGCAATTAGAAATTAAAAAATCTATCTGTGCAGTAGAGTTGAGATATAAAACACATGTAACATGAAAGGGAAAGATAGCAGTCTGTAAGAGAATTATAAAATACTAGAGAGGGATAAAAGGAGTGGAGGATACCAGAGGACAGTTCAAGGGCAATGAGAATAAGGGTTTTCTTGAAGTGTATAAAGAAAAACAACAACAATAAAGAAATTCTAGCAATAGCCCCTTATTAGCTGGAAATATTAAAGCTGTTAATAACGCTAGAGTGAAGAAATATTTTTTAATATGAGAAAAAGCAGTGTGCCAAGTAGGCAGACAGGAAGTTCAACAGGAAGTTCAGTGTGCAGAGATAATAAATTATTTAAAATCAGTTACCCTCGGTACAAGTATCCATAAGCCTCAGATCTTCCAAGCTACATTACAGCCATGAAGGCCACTGGCTCATAAAATTTGAGGCTAATTTGTGATGTACCTTGAAATGTGGAGTAAACCCCAGGAGATGGCTAATGCAGTGCAATATGCCAAAAGGCCAAGAAAGAGAGTTTGAGTTTTAAGGACAGGTCACTTGGCACCTCCTACCACTTGTGAATTTTGAGGGGAGCCCAAACAGGATTCCTTTAATACCCCTAAGGAACTGAAGAATAAGAGCATAATTATTTGCATTCCAAGTCTTACTTTCAAGGAAAGAAATGTAAGTTCTTATGAACCAAAGCTGATTTCATTCTGTGAGGAACTGGCAACTAGGACGCGGTAGGAAATTGTATTCACCGATGGTAAAACTTTGTGGAGAATGACAGAGAAAGGAAGAGTGAGGATAGAACACATTATCAAATAGTCTGAATAATTTAATAATTCAGCCTCACTTAAACAAAGGAGGCTTGAAAGAAGTCAACACAAAGTTGTATATCCCAAAATATGGAATGTCCTCCTGACTCCATCTTTTAATCGGGGCTCTAGCGTGGGAAGCTGCAATTCTGAAAATGCTTGAGAGATGGAGGTGAGCAGGCAGCTGGAAGTCCGCAGCAGCAGGGCTGCCCTGGCAGAGAGAGATGGCGTGAGCCTCTGGTGTGCAGGGCAGGGCCCAGGGCATTACACAGGGACACAGAGCTGCCACTTTCCCCATCGTCTTAATGATACAAGGCACTTCTCATTTCGGCACAGCAAAGTTTGAGAACCTCTGGCCTGAATGATCTCTTTTCCCTTGCCCGGTGAGTGAAATAGATAGGAATAAACACTGCCGCAGCCTCGGGTATGAGCGTCATGAAGTGGAGGGTCAGCGTTATACAGATGACT
Organism: Chlamydotis macqueenii; assembly: GCF_036417535.1. NCBI lineage: Eukaryota > Metazoa > Chordata > Aves > Otidiformes > Otididae > Chlamydotis > Chlamydotis macqueenii. The sequence goes on along the minus strand of NC_141556.1, from coordinate 146,289,096 downwards.
GCAGTCATCTGCAAGGGAACACGAGGGTAAAAATGTGTGAGATGATGACTCCAGCATGAGGATAGATGCTTGTAGTGCTGGAGGTTAGGCAGAAAGAGGCTATTTGTAAGGAAATAATCACTGAGTACAAAATCAGATGCTGCACCTTCAGCGGGGAGACCTGGCAGTCAAAATTCTACCTCAGACACATTAAATTCCCCAAGATTTCTGCCACAACAGCTGACACGCAAGGCAGTAGCACAGTTCATACACTCTTATTTCATTTCACATTTGAAATTAATATTTTGTAGATGACAGCATCAGCAATTGCTAGGAAATCAGAGAGAGAGAGAGAGAGAGAGTTAGTAAATAACTGCTAATCACACCTGGAGAGCCTGGAGGGAACAGGGGCAGGGAGGCAAGAAATGGATTGGAAAATTGCGAGCAGCGCGTTCAAAACTTTTATTCCCCAAATGTATTTCCTCCTGTCACACAGAGCATGATTAGCCGTGAAACTTTGGTAAGTCCTCAGAGTGATTTGACTACTTAGGCGGGTGCTTAGGCGTGAGCTGCCAGTACATCACTCATCACTCTTTCCTCTCCTGGAGTATTTGTGCATTTTTAGGTGGCTTCCTTGCTCAAGGAGTGGGCTCACATGGGTTCATTTCCCCATTTTTCTAAAGAATATCTCCCATTTTTAAGGAGGTACTTTGGGTCCTTCTGCCTAAACATTATTCTTGGGAAGCGTTGTGAACTGTGGGGCACATTCTTGCCACCCTGCCAAGGAGTTAGAAAATTCAGGGTATAATTCAACTGCATTTGTTCTCCCTGTCTTTAAAGGGGGGAAACATCACTGGGGCAAACACAGTCACTCACCGGGGCAGCTGCTGCAGAGAAAACCTTATTTCAACTTCTGCTCATAGGAGAGGGTAATGGCTGTATCACCCGGAGAGGACTGCCTTGCATTTCTAATGAGACCATCAGGGTAATGGGAATTTAGCAGAGCATTTAGCCGGTTTAAATGGTTTTGGAGAACGGTGTAGACCAGCCTAGATGGATTCAAGCCAAGGACAGAAAACTTCCCCTTCAGAGCATCTATTTTTTATTGGAATTGCTAATTCTATTTCTATAGACTGAGTCCGTTTCTCAGGCATTTAAATTCTACACTCTAGAATTAAATCTCACATTGATGTATATGCTTCATTCCAGCATTAAGTACATTAATATTTCACCAGGCTGATTTTACTGGCCTTCTTCCTCTGTTTTTAATTAGATTTGATGGTATTCTGTATAATCGTGTTTTCCAACATGTTTCTGTGTAGCAGAACTTGCACAAACTGTTTGTTGAGGCGTTTTTACAACTTAAACATCATATATTCAGAGTGAATTTTAGATGTTGCAAACAGTGCTTGCAGAGGTCTTACAAGCCTGCTGCAAGCTCTATTACAACATTTATAAAATATCCTCTTGATCTAGTTGTTCACCTCCATCCATAAGCTTTTGACTTTATTTCGTATAAAACACAAATAAATACTGCACTTTCTAGATAATGTAAATGCATGAGCTTTTTTAAAATGAAACATTTGCATCAGTTATAGCACTAAAGTGAAAAATAATTTCAGCAATCAGTATCTAATTAATTAAAAATTACTACTATATAAAAACAGCTACTCCTATATTTAGGATTAGTAAACAGTTATTTGAAATAGCTGTTTTGGCTGTAGGTAAGTAGCAAGTATAACTGGCTATCTGTTGTGTGCAAGTAACCAAGGTAATAGCATCAACCTTAATTTCCCTTTTTTTTTTTCTTATTTTTTTTTTTAAGAAGGAAACATGTTCATCTGTTTCTTATGAATTCTCCATACTTCTTATCAGGCATTTTTTTTCCATGCATTTCTCTTTTAGAAAGCATCCAAAGACAGCCAGAAACTGAAGGTACATTTGTCTTACTGGAGCTTAAGTCATATTACGTACATGAGCACTTGTAGCTGAAATAATCCCTGTAACATAAGGGCACAGTCTGAAGAGGAATGGCAGATTCCCACCTGACATTCTCTCTCATTTTGCTGGGAACAAGAGTTAAAGGTCTTGCACCATGTTGTGCCTCCGGGAAGGTTTTGTTTTCCTACAACGTGAAGCAATACTTTTCTTCTCTCTATATCAGCACATCAGTTGTGACTTTAAACATCTGGAGCCAGTCTGAGACCCTTCTAGCATACTGCTACTTAGAATAATATCTATTTTCTTTGTGGGTTTCTGGTAATATTGAAACTAACATCCAGTTCTTGAAAGGTCGCTATGCATTTATGGTGAAGAAAATAAAATGTCAATATTGTGCATTAAAAAATAAGATAATTTTCAAAAAACAGTCTCACTCAGATGAAACATTGTGGTGGCATAAACTCCATAAATGAGCACTTAGTTATCTGATTTTCATATTTCACCACAACTCTTTGCTTTGTTGGGTTCCTCTTCAGCTAAAATCAAAGTATTTTTTCCACTACTGAAGTTCCTTTCCTACATAATGAGCAGAAATCAGAAAAGTCCGTAATAAACACGGTATTCTGACTGAGATGCTGCCTAGCATCAAAATAGAACAATGTACTTGATCAGATTAACACATTCATGAGATCTTTCACAAATTGCGAAGATAGTGACTTCTGAATTTATTTAAATGACAATTGCAACACGTACATTTGTGCTGAGGGCTTGCAAACCATTGGCAGAGGGATGCAAGGAGGGTTTTGCCCCTCATTTTCATAACCTCTCTTGAGAATCATCAGGGCCTCTTCTCTTGTCCTTTGATTTACATGCCAAAAGCGAATCTCTCTAATGACAAAACAAAACCATGGAGGCATTTTTTCAGAGTTTTACACCTCAGTAAGTAATCTGCAGAGAGGAAGGAAAGAATTCATTAGGCCAAGGAATGTGAAATGTAACAGAGGTTAAACTCACTCTTTCCTGTGCACCAGCAGATGTGAAGGATAACTCCCCAGTGGGGCTGTGTCTTCACCTTGGAAGAAAATAGATATCCTCCTAAGTAGGGCTGCATTGTAAGGGTCTCAGACTGGCTCCAGATTTTGAAAGTTGCAACTGATTCCCAACTGGTTGTTGAAGACCACCTGCCCTAGACACAGCACCATCGACATCAACTTCCCCAGCAGCTCTTTCTCATCTGGCTCTCTCAAACCCAAAAACCTCTGACCTGAGCCCTGGCTCTACCCTCACACTTGAAACGTGATGTTACTTTGGTGTTACTTCCCAGAGGGGAAACTAGATGTCTTCCTGCTATCCCCTGGACTCTGGCTGGGGCTGAAGATAATCCTTGCTTGGGACATGATGACCCAGCAACAACAAATCAGGAAAGAAGACACATGAAACAGTGAAGCTGCAAGTCTCAACTAAGCATTCCCCTTGAGCAAGGTGGTTCCCAGGCAGTTTGTGATGACCTCCCATCTCAAAACCCAGGACCATACTTTTCATCTGGCCCTTTGACATGCTGGGATGAGTCGGAGTCCTGCAGGGTCCCTCTGCAGTGCCCTGCATGGTCACCCTGTCCCGGTAGCCTACTGACCCAACACACTGAGCAGCCCCTGGATGACAGAGGTCAGGCTTTCCAGTAAGCTATGTTGGAGATTTGGACATGCAGCCACATTGGTATTGGCAGATATTGGATATCAATGCCCTCTACTTTCTGTCCATTTCCCATTGCCTGTAAGTAGCCCCTCAGCCCTCTCCTTTCCCACGGTCACTGAATGGCCCAGCATCCCAGCCTGAAACCCATTAATTGGTTACTGGAGAAAGAAACCAGCTGGCCTGCTGAGGTGTTTCTCAATATCCCAAACTCATCCTCATTTCCTTTCATTACATCTCTACCTGTCACGTTCTTTGCGGAAAAAGGAACACATGCATTAATTAGAGTGCAGTGAGCACTCCCACCCCAGCCTCCCACCCCTCGCTGCCTCTATGACCTAGTGGAGATTTCAGTAAAAATGGGTGATTAGGTTCTGCAAAGTAACTTCCTGGTCGTACGCGCTCTTTTCAAGTGCAGGAGCCCTAAGTGATGGTGTGTGTTTATCAGAGCTGCTTCGAGTACCACTTCATTTTTCTAGCTTTTGTTTACAAAGTTATATTTACTTATCTTTTTACATCAAAGCCAAATCCATTTCAAAAAATCTTTAAGCCCATGGACGATGTCACTTACTGGCCTGGATTTTGTGTGTTCTGAAAAAGGTGTTACAGAAAACAGCTATAAATAGGCTGTGTTGAAAAGGTTGTGTTTACACATGAGTATGTGTTTGTCTGTCCAACCTTGTATTAGTTTGCTAGAATATGTCAAGAAATGCCATCCTGAGCAGGGGTTGATTTAAACATGATCTGAAGTGTCCTGCTAACATAAAGTGCATCAAAGCTCATTCTGTACTGAATCTGTGCCAAAGTGCTTTTCAGATAAATTACAAATTAACGTAATGTCTCCTGTAAGTTTAAAGTGTTTTTCTTCCCTACTCCCTCTCCTCAAGTGGGGTCTGCTGATCCAGTTACAGACTTTTAACCATCATCGTTGTCATGAGTTGTTGAGGAGGAGTGTTCCTCAAAAGCATCCAGACTCAAAATTGATCTAGGGTCCTTAAGATGCTTACTGCAAACTGGAGTCCCCCTAACACAAATATCTCCTCCTCATCCAGAGTGTGCTTCAGCCTGGGCTTTGAGAGCTGCCTGACGTCCAAAGAGCCTTGCTCTCCAGAACTGCTGGCGGGTGAAGCTGAAGTCAATGATGTCAGTCCTGCTCTGGCTGTAGCTTTGTATATCAGGGCTGAGGGCCTCACCTGACAGTGAAAACAGTCTGGGAACCAGTGAAGACTTTTAGGTATGGATATTATACCTGCACAGTAGGAAAACAGCTTCTGCCTTTACAAGGTAGACCTCTACATTGGCAAGCTGTCTTAACCTGGTACATCCTTGTGGCAAATATATGGATCAGGTGGGTCAGATCCCACTTTAGGGAAAAAAAAAAAAAGCAAGGAAGCAAGCAATTTATGAAGACCTGTTTTTTCCTATCCCCAGCATTAGGAGGTTGTTTGTACGCTGATGGTAGTTCCAGAAGGGGCCACAAGCCCCAGGCTGGCAATGCTTTTCTTGGAGAGCAGCGCTTCTGAAATGAGAAACAGACAGGGAAAATAAAGATGGGCTAAAACACGTGAGCAAGGATGGGCTTATGGGTCAGCAATGCCATTTCTTGTTCCTTTTCTGTGGATGGTTCCTACTTACGCTCCTGGTGCCTCACTCACACCTCCACAGAACCCAAAGGCTTCAAAGCATCGTAGTTGCATCTTATCACCGGCTCTTAATGCACATTTTTTTATGTTGATATAAAAAGTCAGGACACTAATAAATACATAAACCTACCTAGAATATTTCATTATATGCTTTTGATTTTCCAACTGCTGTTTATAAAAGTTGAATTGCTAAATCTTGAATAATGTACTTAACCATCTCACTAGGAGAAATTCAAGCACTTAGACTCAAGGAAGTTCAACCAGGCCAAGTGTAAGGTCCTGCACCTGGGTCATGGCAATCCCAGGCACAAATACAGGCTGGGCGGGGAATGGATTGAGAGCAGACCTGAGGAGAAGGACTTGGGAGTGCTGGTGGACGAGAAGTTTAACATGAGCCGGCAATGCGCTCTTGTGGCCCAGAAAGCCAACCGCATCCTGGGCTGCATCAAGAGGAGCGTGGCCAGCAGGTCGAGGGAGGTGATTCTCCCCCTCTACTCTGCCCTGGTGAGACCCCACCTGGAGTACTGCATCCAGCTTTGGAGCCCCCAACATAAGAAGGACATGGACCAGTTGGAGAGGGTCCAGAGGAGGGTCACAAAGATGATCAGAGGGCTGGAGCACCTCTCTTATGAGGCCAGGCTGAGAGAGTTGGGGCTGTTCAGCCTGCAGAAGAGGAGGCTCCGGGGAGACCTTATAGCAGTCTTCCAGTACCTCAAGGGGGCCTACAAGAAAGATGGGGAAAGGCTGTTTAGTAGGGCCTGTTGCAATAGGACAAGGAGTAATGGTTTTAAAATAGTGGGGGGTAGATTTAGATTGGAAATTAGGAAAAAAATTTTTACAATGCGAGTTATAGAACACTGGAACAGGTTGCCCAGGGAGGTGGTGGAAGCCCCATCCCTGGAAACGTTCAAGGCCAGGCTGGATGAGGCTCTGAGCAACCTGATCTAGTTGGGGATGTCCCTGCTCCTTGCAGGGGGGTTGGACTAGATGACCTTTGAAGGTCCCTTCCAACCGTAACCATTCTATGATTCTATGATTCTATGATTCTAAGAGCAGGCAGTGACACCCTGGGTGCTCTGCTTTCACACAATAAGCACATCTCTCTCGGATTAAATCACTATCTGTGTAGATTCTTTCACATTTAATTAAATAGTGCCCAATCCCAGATCTGAGCTTTCTGTTTTCCAGCACTACTTTCTCAGGGATGCCCTAACCAGAACTAAGTAAAAAAAATGAGCAATTGTAGGATTGTTTGGATCTCTGTAAGTGGTGGGATCCAAAGCCAATGGGGATCATGCAATGTTTACAGGAAGTTTTGCCTCTCTGATGTATTTTACCTCCTAGCAGCTATATCACACGTCATTCATACCTGTCCCACTTGCTCACTTCACAGCAGGGCTTGTAATCTTGGCCGGTGGCTGCATCAATATGGCCACCAGAGTTATTGCTGACTCGGGAGATGGCAGAGCGAGCTTTTCCCCGCCTGTGGACATATTTCTGGATAAAACATGGGCAAATCTGGCTGTGAGATTGTCAAGTCCCTCTAACTCAGTGGGTGTTCTATGTATTTGAGGTGTCTGTGTTGCAATGAGATTTTGCTGAATGTGATATGTTGATTTTACAGAGGAAAAATCTTGGCACAAGTAGAAGGAGGTGTGGGGGAAAGGCAAGACAAGAGTCTTTAAGAGATGAACTAGTGGGAGCTTCTACTCTGACCCCCAATCCTGTTCTTAAACACCTACATTCCCCAAAATGTGCCACAAGGGAAATAGGGAAGCAGTTGTGACAGCAGCAACAGGCAGGGACTCTGCATGTAACTAGGAGCTGAGGAGAGGGTGGGTAGGCTCGGTGCTCTTTTGAGACACGGCACACCATGTCGCCCGTGTAAGAATGACGCTTTTCAGGAAGATCTAGGCACAAGTACAAGGAGGTGGTTTGAAATTACTACATATGTCTTCCTGATATATTTACACTCCGGGGACCACCCACGTCACAGGATGTGTTTGAATTGCTCACCAAGCTTTCTTCTGGAGTTGAGATGAAATTACAGATTCTCTTTTCCCAGAATGCAAGAAAAATTAGCAACTTTCTGAATTATTATTATTATAGAGGTGTTTTTTAAAATAGGTCCCATTCTTGAAGTCCTTCCAAACACTGGGGAAATCTTTGCATCTTTTCAGCTCTTTCAACAGCTGGTTACTTAACTCTAGCTTGTAAAAATTGCATGGAGGTAAAAACAAATTCCTCTTCTTTGTGAATCAGTTTAAGTAAGTTCAGGAAAGGATATGGGAAGAGAGGATGAAATCTCCATTAGAAAAGATGCATTATTTTGTATGTTTATATGACAGTGAAATCCTTGTGGATACTCTTGTGCACTGAGACAATATATTTTAGTTTTAATTGTTTCAGTCAATGTCAATTTTACATCAAGCATGCAATAAAGTAAAAATGGCCTTTGGGAAACATCACTGAATCTTATTTTGTGCTGCAGTACTGCCAGTGTAAATATCTACTTCTGTTTTGTAAGCTCAAAGCCAAACGGAGCAAAATTTTCCTTTCAGGGAGACTACTGACCTGTCAGCGTCAAAAATATTATTTTTAGCATATAAAAATTGTTTGTCAGTGACTGTAATAACAAGAATCTTTGCAAAATCTGTTATTACTCTAGTAAACATTTTCCCTTAGGCAGTAATAGTAGGAAATGAATTAAGAAGTTAGTTGATAGCAACTGGATAAGAAAAAAATTATAAAGAAGGTGTCACATCTACAGAGTTACTGGGATAAAATATATTTTCTTTCTATTTAAAATATTACATTTTTACAGCAGTTCAGAGAAAATGTCAGATCTAAAGCATTTTGTTAAATTATAATTTATGTTACTGCTTGCCTTCCAGAATGCTAGAAGATGACCTCAAGTTAAGCAGCGATGAAGAAGAGAATGAGCAGGTAAGAACCAGACAACTCACATGTCACTCGTAGCATGTTTCATGTGGAGACTGAGCTCCTGCAAATATTTTGCTAATGCTTTTTCAAAACATACATAAAGGTTATCAAAATACATGGCAGTACTGTAACTGGAGTAACAGATGTTGCGACTCGGAGCCAGCCCGCGTGTGCTTACTGGTGTATTGGTGGGGAACGGCTTGCAGTGCTCTTGATTTATTACCCTGAAGCGACCCAAAAGGTTTTTGTATTAGTCTCCTTCTGATTTGAATTTGTTTTGTTTTAAAAAGCAGCCAAGGAGGGGAGAAACAGGAATTCTGGATTAAGGGTTCAGGCCTAACCTTGCGATCTTGAGCTGGCCCCAGGGCTGCTCACCTCTTTACCTGCCTAGAGCCTTGTTGGTGTCCCCCCACCCCTCACCTCTCCTGCGAGCATTTTCAGTCCTTTCTCTGCATGGCCCATTGCATGCTAAGAAAGCTAATGACAGCTGAGATAAAGCCTTGGCTGTGCATTTGGTTCCCTCCATAACACAGCAGTGAGGGTACTTGCCTGGGTTTTGGTGACCCCAGACTATCTGACTAGGAGCAGGTACATCAGCTAAAGTTTTCTGTGTGTCAGGAGAGCTGGATTTTGTTGATGGGAGGAGGTGTCTCCCAGTTTTTCCTTAAGGCATTGCTGTGTTTTGTCTAAATAATTAAGTACTCACTAGAATAGGGCGGGATCTTGACCTTCCCATGGCCGGTCAAGTGTCTTATTGCCAAACGGTGCTGTTGCACATCTTCTCCTTCTCAGTGTACTGGCATGGATGATTTGGTTGGGGCTGAGAGGGCAAGAGCCATTTCCCTTCCTTCTTGCACCAAAATGCATGCCTGTGCCTTCACTTAAGCATATGAGGGCAGTGCTGTCTCTGGTTGCATCTCACAGATGGATCCAGACCTGGATATAACATGAATTTCAAATGGGATTATTTCAGTCAAGGGTAACTGGAGCTATCTGGGTTTCTGAAATTCAGGATCTTAGGCAAGTGGTATGCCTAAATTCATGCCTAGGTATGTAGGCATGAAGCTCTTCCAGGGTTTTTTTTTTTGACTCTTGTAATTAGAAGGCTGTGTTTTACAATATATTCCAAACAACAGATAAATCAAAATCTTTTAATATTTATACTAAAACATTATTCCATCTATTTTGAGCAAAGCTTCTTGGTGTTCAGAAGATTCAGCACATGGACCAATTATTTACATATTTATACAATTTATTTTTGTTAATGTGTGTGATCCTGAAACTCTTCACATTTAATTACTTTTCCTGCTTGTCTAGATAGTTTAAAATACAGCACATAGACAGCATAGGGCAAAGCAAAGTGAGGGAGAGAAGGGATGTCGGAAGAATGACAATAGCTCACCAAGATGCCGTGGTGCTTGTGGTGAGGGGCCGGGTGGTTGGGGAGGGGAGCGGTCAGAGCGATGGCTTGTCCTTCAGGTAGGAAGGGAGATGGGATCCTGCATAAGGGATGTCAATGTGGCACAGGCTGGCAGAGCCAGAGAGCTGAAATTCTGGCTTGCTTCATAACAAGCAGAAAAAAAAAGACATGTGAAAGTTTTTATCGTGCAGGAAATAAAAGAACATGAGGCAGAGAAGAGATGGTGGAAAAGTACCGCCGTTCAGGCATGCACGCGCGGTACCTTTGGTTTAGCACTGCTTCTTACAACTATTAATATCTTTCACATACTTGAATTGCTCCATGTTGTGTGTGCCATGCAAGGTCTTTGCTCAGTAACCAGAGCTTTAAGGTGCAGCTGATACAGCCTGGGTCTTTTTTCTCAGTGCTCGAATAAGCTCTGCAGAGCCAAGAGAGAGTTTGTCACCCATGCGGGAAAGAGCAGAGCTGAGATCCCGTTGCTCACTTCTGGTGGTCGTGGGCTCTAGCGTGAGCAACCTTCAGCCGTTACTTTGTGACTCGGTCCCCTTTCCTCATCACATTTTTTTCTAGCTTGACTGTACAGATGACAATCTCCTGGAGGCACAAGCTGGCTCCTGCTACATGAAATGCTTTGTAGAACCTCAGCCGAGTCCTGCAGGCTTGCTTAACGAACAATCCTGAATAAATATGCCTGCTGGATAAGCAAAACACTACATTTCCATCTACCTAGCAGGAAATAGGCCCCAAAAAAGAATAACACAGAGCCTCTCTGCCAGTAAATGCACAGATTACAGCATGGATCTGTGTATTAAGTGTCAGTGGGAGAACCCGTTTCCTTTTACTTCCTAATTCTGAGGCTTTTTAATCTGAGATCTCCTCCTGAGTCTGGGAATAGGAAAGAAAGAAATAAAAGATAGTGGGATAGGAACAGTACATGAGTGATTCCTAGATATTCCTTGCGTAATTAATTCACCTTTAAGCAATCAATCAGACCCTTTTAAGTAGTCTAATTTCTCAAAGAGCTGAAGTTGAGTGGTACAAGAACCAGGAAGCTTTTCATTTTGCTAATTTCTAAACAGGGAAGTTTAAGGGAAAGGCTTTGAAAACTTTGGAGGAGATTTTGCATTTGCAGCTGAAATTGCTGAGCAGCAAAAGGAAAGTTTCTGAAGCGGTGCAAAGAGGGACAGGTATTCCTGCACACCCAGGGCTGGTATTTGGAGGGCGGCAACTGGCCCAGGGAATGTGAGCTGTGGATGAGGGAGGCCACATGCAAGAGGGAGACATGATTAAAAGCTTTGGGACTGGCAGTGGGCAAGGTATTCTCAGCCCTTCCCTCTGCATCAGTAATTAAGGCTGTGAGATTCACAGACCCAGGAGAGGCAGAAGAGGCTGGGTTTGAGCTGAGTGTGTGTGCACCCACCGTAATTGCATTATCCACACATATTAGTCTCTTAATTTTAATTACATAAATGTATTTTTCCTCTTTAATGAGCATAGTTTATCCATTTAAACTGATCGTTTTAATTTTACAGGCAGTGATCATAGGATCTAATATGCAGAGGGAAAATTTCCTGTTGGCATATTTTACATCACACAGATTGAAGAAAGTATACTTTTTAATCCCCAATCAATATCTGAAGAGCATGCAATTAACAGATACCAAGGTAGTTAACATAAATCTGCAAGTTAAAGAGCCAATTCATTTTGATTTATAACACATAGAGTAATAATTTCATCATCATCTCTCCCAGAAAGCATCTGAAGCTTTGTAGCATGAAGATGTCAAAATTGTACTTAAGATTGTTCAGAGTACTGAATTGTAGTGGTTATTGCCTTTTGGTTCCTTGAAGTGTGGCATAGCACATGAAACAGTCCCCATTATAATACCCCTGCTCTTCTCCGTAGAGGTCACTGGAAAACTTAAATCAGTCTTGGGTGAATATTAAAAGGAGATTGTCAATTGCAATATGAACAATTCTCTTCCCCCCCCCCTACTTGTCCTTTTACAATATGAAAATTTTGTAATAGAAAATAGTTCCTTTAAGGGGAGAAAGATCCCTGGCATCATTTGTACAATTCACGTCAATTAATAGCCAAATAAATTAACTGACTGGTACACATACATGGAATAATAATCTAACATATTTTTGCAACCCAAGTCTGCTTCCTTGTATGCATTTTTTCTGCGCGGGATCAGGTTGGTTGCCACTGAAGTTTTGTGGCTGTGAAAATTTATTACCCATAAAGTCAATCTGCATTCTCGCTGCCAAGTCTGAATAAATAGAGTCATTGTGCTTGTCTGGAATATGTAACCAAAGTTCATCCAGTCAGCTTGACTTTCACATCCCATGGGATTCATAAAAGCCAACACCCTGGTATGTGCTCTTGATTCCTGCCAAAATTTTGTAAAATTGTATAAACAGAAGTTGAAGAAGCAATCAGAACGCACTCGCAGGGACATGGCTCTGCACTCCAGCCCCTGCTGTATCTCGAAAGGAAAGACTCAACTTCAGTACTTTAAAAAAAAAAAAAAAAAAATCGTATGACTATTCCCTCACAGCAGCAGGTAAATGTGGGGGCAGAGGACATCCTCCGCACACAGTGCACAGGGAGGCAGCAGGTTCATTAATTTTGCTTATGCACCCTGGACCAAAGGAAGAGGGAAGGCAACTTTTGCCTGCAAGTGGCTGCTCTCCTTAAGAAGGGATGAGGACAGGCTGGCCCTGCAGGGTCTGAGCGGTGTGAGCGAAACCAGCTCCTCCGTAGGCAAGCCAAGACAAACAGAAAGCCACGTCTCTTCACAGGAGACCTCAGGGGAAGAGCAGCCTCGAGAAAGTTCATGAGGAACAGCTTCAGTGGGGTAAAATAAAAGTCTTGGCAGCCTGGTCTGGCTCACAACCCAGAGCCCCCCAGGGTGAGGGCAGCCCACCCAGCCCGGTGCCTAGGGACAGCCAGGGTGGGCTGCTGGCCCCAGGGCACCCATCCACACTCCAGCATCACCCTGGCCATGGCTGAGCTGGAAAACTTGATGCTAATTCAAGTTGCACCTGCAACTCCGATGGGGACGTATGTGCCTACCTTTCCTCCATGTCACACATACGCTGAGGCATGCCAGGGCTCAGCACTGGAAATGCATCTTTCTGGCAGGACTGTCTGCAGTGGAGGCATTTAGGGCCAGCCAAATCTGTCCTGTTGATTCAACAGGACAAAAGGCCATCTACGTGGCCAATGGCAGCTGTTGTGGCTGTGTCTCTACGTAAATAGCGTTAGGGAATGATTTATTTTTTTCAGTCTTAAAATCATGCATCGTTCCTTTACTGGTAGCCAGAAACAAGTGAGAAAGAAACAATCTTTTTAATGTGTAGGACTCGCCTCTCACTTCTGGATATGGACTGACAATCAACAAAAAGATAAAAATTATCCTGAAATGTATGGTCATGCGTCCACCTTCTTCCAAAAGGAATACCTTTTAGTAGAGTCTTTATAAGCACTACTTCTGCATATGAAATGTGATATTCCAGCTAATTTGAAGCCATCAGTAATGAATTCTGAAACAAATTTAAAAAGGGATGAAGTGGCTACAAGCTTTCTTTCCGTAAGACCTCCTCTGTTAGGACAGCAATTTGTGAAGTCAAAGATCAGCCAAGCAGAGCGCAGAGTCAGGTACTTCTAGAGATGAGAGTTATATTGGGCAAATTATATCACAGCACTGCATAGCCCTGTTTATCATTAGACCTATTTTTAGGTAATGCTAATTGCATTCACATATGCCATGTCTAAATATTTTAACCACATTAAGTCATTTTAGTGCTGTGCTCTCTTTTATTCACCTCGTCATCACTGCAATACTTGATGCTTGATCAGAAGGGAAAATGAGTGAAAAAGGAGATGGGAACACTCAGCCCTGGGGAAAAAAAAAGCACAGAGCCTGCATCATTGCTACAAACTAATTTCTCTCTCAAAAAGCGCCCTGATAAACTTGGAAAAAAATATATATTTCTGATAAAAAGTTTCTCACTCCACTGAACAGAGGAAACTTATTTAATGAAATCTGACCAAGTGCAAGTCTGACTGCAAGCAAAACTGCACAAAGCAAAGATAAGCAAAAGTGGAAAAAATAAGTTTTGGGTTAAGGAATGGCTGGAACCTCAGGTGGTTTTGTACTTAATCCAAATGCTCTGCTCAGCCCTGTGTCACTATAATGTGAGCACATTTTTAGACCGGAGGAATAGCCACTGTAACAGCCTTACCTAACTCAGATAAGTCCATTATTTCCTGTGTATTAGAGAAGGAATCCTTTTGGTATCCAACTTAACTGAAATCCAGAGTAAGATTTAAGCCAGCTGAGCCAAGCTTTTTTTTTTTTTTGTGGTTTGCCAGCTCTGATTTTAAAATCTCTGTGACATCTAAATTTGCACTTCCACAAAGCATGACAAGAAGTCCAAGACTGCCTCACCGAAACTGTCAGATGAAACAAAATAAGAGCTCAGTTTTGTCCTGCCAAACTTGGCTCACATCACTGCCTATCTTACAAAATCAGACTCAATGTCTGTCATGTGCTGGCAGGCAGGATCAAGCTCTGAATTTGAATGTCACCACCATGAATGACAGTGAAAATGGTTAGAGATCAGCTTGGCTCTTGGATGTGCACTAAATTCGGTGAACTTCAAACATGGCGCTCTGATCTCCGTGCTCTTCAGTAGCAAATCTCTAAAAGTAGACTGGAAAATAAGCTACAAAGGCATTTTCCTTGTCTCTTCATGTGGATGCTGTGACAAAGCTAATCTAGTAAATCTCCAAAGGCTACCTTGGTTATCACTGTTTTTCAAGCCTAACAGTTTCTCTCTGTATCTACTGTAACTTCCTTAATCTCATCTTCTTGAAATCTTTGGTTATTTTTTTTTCCCCTTGTGAACTGGAACTACTGTACGAACATCTGTTTTGACTGGCACGGGAGCGTATCCCGATGCAATCAATTCAGCAGTGCCGTCTGATTCGGGGATGTAAAGATAGATTAGGTCCCACCTCTCCAGGCTGGCTTTCCCTTGTCCCTGTCTCCGGTGAGCCCACCGGGCCACGCACTGCTCCTTGTGCTGCAGAGTCCTGGCTGAAGCCAGCCACCGTGCCTGAGCCTTCAAGTGTGGCCAGAAAGTGTCTGTTTGCCTTCAGGCAAATTCATTCCAGCGTGCCTGTAAGAGAACAGTTAAATAACCAGCAGTCTCAAATAATTTAGAGCACAAATTAGTGTCATTTGTAATATCGCAGCTATTAAAAGCTGTAAGAGGGGAAAATACCCTGCTTGTATCTCCCTCTCACACATGTGCACGCATACAGACAAACTCCCAGCCTCTCCAGGAGCTGCCTGTTGCTCTCTGCAAAACAGGTCAAGCTCACTTTGCTCCCCCTGACCATTCGGCTCAGGCTGGGGTGGTGTCAGCCTGCGGAGCTGTGCGAAGGAGATGTGGCACACGGAGATGGATGACAGCAGAAACAGAGAAGGAGGCAGCTGAGAGCATGTCAGAAAACAAAAGGAACATGAAAAGGAAAGGGATTAGGGGAATAAGAAAGAAATTAATGAAGAAAAGAAATTGGAGAAAAAAAGCACATTATAAAGGGAGTAGCAGCTTTATTAGAACACAATGAGAAATAAGGAAAAAGAGCCAGCAGCCAATCCATCAAAACTAGCATTTAAGAAAGAGGGACTGGAGAACCATTGCTACAATTTCTCCTGCACCTAGGCTGAAAGCTCTCTCGGCTGAAGTCAGTGGGAGTTTAGCCACTGATTTCAATCAACCTAGGATCTTATCCCGGTCTTCTTTTTTATTTCCTGGCACAATCCAAGCAGATACTTGGGTTTTAGCAAATACATCATAGTCAATTGACTTAGCACCTCCCTGGGCAGAATTACCACTATTTGAGGAAAATTAGGCTTGTATTTCCCCTATTTTCACATATATGGGCTTTTGGAAAAGTTCTACTTTACTTTCTGAGCTTTCAGACTTCCCAATAAATCTTGTAAAGCCTGTGGCACAACACTGACATTTTTTGCCTGCGACATCCTAAGTGTAAGCAGCACTTCAGCCAAGTTATCTTTTCCTGGATAAGGAGACTACTTCTTGGAGACAGAGGAGGTTTTCAAAGTTGACCACTGCTTTGCTTACGATGACTGAGATCTTCCTCCGGTGTCATTGGAAATTGACCATTTTATTAATGTAAAGTAGCAAGGACTTTCCTTCTGCTAGTCTTCACTGAAAAAGACGAAAGTTAACTCATCTGCATTGAAATCCTGTATGGTTGTTGGGGCCAGACTGCAGGAGACATCTGAACAGATGCAGGACAGAAGACTCAACATTTACAGATATATAAAATTCTCTGTATGGTTAATACCCATGCTAATTATACAGTAATTTGGAGATCCAAATCACTTAACAAGTATTAACTACTTAATACAATGCCCCTGAGAGGTATTTAGGTAGAGCTAAGCAAGAATTGTTATCTCTGTAGAATTGACAGGGAGACTGAGACTGAGATGTGGCTTGTTTGAAGCCACACAGCAAGTCAGCTGCAAAGCCGGGATTAGCACTTGGGTCTTTCAATCCCAGGTGCCATGTTCAAGTTGTTAGACTGTGCTGCCCCTGAAGATTAATACGGATTAATGGGCAAAGCAGAGGAGAAAGAACAATGTATGCCAGAAATATAATAATAAAACTCCATGGTGAAAAATGAATAACTGAGGTGTTGAAAGGCCTGGAGAAATCATGAAATCCAAAAAGGGTTTTATAGTTTCTTAAAAGATGTGGCTCTGATGATAACCAGTTCCAAAAGGGGGAGGAAGGGAGACCCTTTAAAGTCTTACAGCCGGTAAATCTTAAATAAATATCAACCGGACAGTGAAAATCACATTCACACATTTATATTGCAAATTTACAGAGAAACACTCAAGCTGCAGTTTACAAGTGATTTTAAATCCCTCAGAAATCCACACTGGAAAGCAATCCTCAGACAAAGGCCCTAGGAACAGTGAGAAGAAGGCACATTAGGAATAACTCTAGGATAATTTGCCTGATCTCAGTGCCTCAGGCAACTTCTTGTGGCCATAAGACACTCACAGGCATTTAAACGGGGCAAGTCTGTAGGTGCGAGAGGGTTTCGTTACCTCTGTTTTGAGCCCTGATGAGAGCATCATTGCAACGCTGCAGCTCTGCAGTCTTTGAGGAGAACACCAAAAACTGAAGAGGGTTTCCAGATGAGGAAGAAGGATGCCTAACACCTTTGGAAAACACGCCTCAGAGTGAGAGATATTCGCGCAATGAACTGAGCTGGTCTGAAGAGGGGCTGGTGGCTGGCTTGATCACAGTCTATAAACACCTGCACAAGGAGTGGAGCTGTGAGGCTGGGAGGCAGCTTCGTCTCACAGGCAAAAGTCTAACTTCCAGTACCAGGAGGTGCCTATAAACAGAGTTGGGCTAAACTCACATCTTAAAGGTGAAAAACCGTGCGCGTGGTTGGACTGAGGTGGATTCACCGTAAGTGGATTATCCAGAAGTTTGGCTCCAGGTCCACAACGGCTCCTAAATCTGAAGCAGGAATGAAAAAAAAGGTCTGGAGAGTCCTGTGGCCCAAGCTAGGGCATGCAGTCAGGTTGTACCCTTCATAAATTTTCTTCCTGGCTTCACAAGTTTAGGAATAAACTGTATTTAAGCTAAAAACAAGCAAAACCTTAGGAAATTAAAAGAGAATCAACATGGAAGACATATGAAGAGTGAAATGTGAAAGAAAACAGATATAAAAGTATTTGTTTTGGTCTAGTTCCCAAATGGCAGTATATAGTAATGACCTCTTTCCTTAACCCTGGCTTGGAAAAAGTGCATCTACAGCTCATTAACAGCAGTCCTATACAGGGTGACATCCAGTAGTCTAGGTGGTTGCTAATACGGGAGATAGATACTCACTTAGAGCATAAATGGTTCACTGCACCGTTCCAGGGCAACACCTAGCACCCCAGGAAGATGAACAAGGTGCTCTGGAAGCAATGCAATTTACTTATGCACAGGTAGCACGTATTGTTACACCAGCACCAAAGAAATGGTTCAAATTCTTGCCTTGTGTACGCCTGCACAAGTGAAGTCTCTGGTATAACTGGTGTAACTCCATACAATTGCTGCCACTGAGCTCTATTGCAGTAACAGCGAATTAATCCAGAGGACAGGAAAAATGGAAAACAAAATGTCTGAATCTGCCAGCAGCCAATTTATTGGCTTTTATTTGCCAAAGTGTGCCGTGGGTGAGATATAGGAAAATGTATCCACAGTCAGCCTGCAGTGCCTCCAAGACACTCTTCAAAGCCCAGCAGAACATTCTGCAGTAGTTCTCATTTGCTCCTTATCCAAAAATGCCTCCAAGCCCAGCAGTTTATGAAGCAATTCCACTACAACCAGATTAAAAAAAGAAAAAAAAAAAGGAAGGATTTCTGGGGACCACTCTTAACAGTCATGTATCTCTAGCTCAATAGCTGTATTCAACCCATTCTGCTTACTGCTCAGTCCCAATTGCAATGAACTAGCTTGCTGCTCAGTCCCAATTACAATGAAAGTATTTAATTTCCTCTTTGATTTCCCTTCAACAACAGATTGCAACTTGTGACACTTCTAGTAATTTTGGTAGCTCATTTAACACACACTGAAACCTGAATATCTGCTGATTATGTTCCCAAGCTCTGGCTCATTGCAATAAAGGATGGAGAAAGGAGATGCAATCTCCGGAGATTGAGAACCTGAACATGATTACTGCTGGCTAAAAAACTTGTTGTGTCCCAGTAGTCTTGGGGTACAGCTAGAATCTTTCATGGAAGATGAATTAACTATAGGCAGATCAATGAAACTCTGCCCTAAATGTATCTATAACCAACTGAAGTGGGGGACAAAGAAGTCTAACCAGCCAGTATCCTGTAATTTACAACTCTTGATGTAGTGAAAAAGAGCAATTCATCTCATTTATTGTGGCTGGTTTCTCAAGCCCAAGTACCTGAGTCACCTAAGTGATTATTTTTTTCCCCTTCCCTGCTTCCTACTCAGCAGTAAATTTATTATGTGGTGGGTTGGCCTCCAGTATCCATGTTCATATACAGGAGAACCTTCCTCCATCAGAAACCCCACTGATTCCAAGAACTGGAAATTCAGGATTATTCTCATTACTGGTGAACACCTCGAAGTAGAACTCAATCACTTATCAAGAGAATATTAAGCTTCCCATAAAGCACTTTTTAGTGGTAAGTCTTGGAGATCTTTAAATTCTGCCAGCAATATCAAACTTCAAAATTATTTCTTACCCCTAATTTCTATAACCAGCATAGTCACTTATTTCCAGGAAAATAAAGACTGTAGAACATATTCTCATCTTTCTTGATGGATGATGAGTTGGCCTCAGCAAAATTGTTAATGATGTAAAATAAAATGCAAATTAAATAGCACAATCAAAATCAAGCTATTAAAAAAATAGTCATGCAGGCAGTATATGATGCTAAGTACCACCCTTTTGCTTACATTGTTGCATAGATAATACCAGAATATTAGAAACATAATAAATGACAGAAGGCTGTTTCTCTAGCTGGGAGTTTCTCAAACTATGGGTCATGACCCTCCATGGGGATTCATGAGTGAGTTTGAATGGGGTCACAAAAAAAACTGTGAGCGAGAAGCAAGGACAGATATTTCCTCCTAAGCAGGGGAACAAGAGAGCAGACTGTAATTAGTGGCTGCAAGTATTTATACTTGCTAGGAAACTGCTAACTACTTTTAATTACAACAGCTCACTTTCTCCAGGAGAGGGGAGCAATATAGGCTAGAATTAAAATTGCCAGATAGTTGCTAACTGCCTTTCATTGCAGGCAATAGATCTGTTTCTCCAGGGAGGAAGAATAAACTTGCAATTGGATCTTATTCCCCCATCATTTAGAGACGGGGCCATTACTAGCTCAGAGGGTCACACAAATATGCAATCAAACACGGCTGTATTTTCAAACTGTGTAAGAAAGAAATCAATAGTCTCATTTCTAGAATGTGCGACCACCAAGCAAAGAGTGAGGTGCCCCATGCAGTCTACATTGCATCCTGGTGAAGAAGGATATTTATTAAAGGACTTAAAACGGGAAGCTAATTGAAAAAGTAGAACAATCTCACTGTCATCTGAATCCACTTTCTTGCCCAGAATGAATCACCTTTTCAAAGCTGTCAACAACTGGATGTACCAAGATGGAAACTCACACTACATGTCCTGGCTTGGTTAGCACTGATGAGAGTCCTCTCCTCTTCCCTCCCGAGGGCAGCTTTCACCCAGACTGGAAAAGAAAGTATCCAGCTCTTCTGTCTCTCAAAATCAGGAATTTTAGGGAAATATGAGAGTGATACACCCCCCACATCCCCATGTTAGGGGCTTTTAGTGTCACCAAAGTCCATGTTTGCTTTCTTGAGGTCTCCATAAGGTACATGAAGCCTGTGGCTGCAGAGCAGCCTGTCTCCTTGAGTGCCATCTAGCTATTGCAGCCACCACATACCTTGCTCCAGGACTGCTCTGCAGCTTCCCACAAGGGGTTGAGAGCAATGTCAGGTGAAACCAGCCTCACTGGCAGACATGCCCTTATCTCAGCAGTGAGGACCTCCACTGCGCGCTGCCCCCATGATCCCATTCCCATTCTTACACCACACCCTGCTTCCTGGGGAAGCAGCTCAGAGAAGAGATCCAGTTTGCAAATAACCTGGGAAAAAAAAAAAAAAAAACAAAAAGATCTTTAAAGGCCATCTAGTCCACTCCCCCTGCAAGGAGCAGGGACATCTCCACTCAGATCAGGTTGCTCAGACCCTCATCCAACGTGGCCTTGAATGTTTGCAGGGATGGGGCATCCACCACCTCTCTGGGCAACCTGTTCCAGTGTTCCACCACCCTCATTGTAAACATTTTTTTCCTAATATCTAATCTGAATCTACCTCCCTCTATTTTAAAACCATTACCCTGTATCCTATCACAGGAGGCCCTGCTAAAGACTTTTTCCCCATCTTTCTTATAAGCTCCCTTTAGGTACTGGAAGACCGCTATAAAATCCAAATCAAGTAGAAACCCTTCCCAAAGCATTTCTGCACTCCTATCAAATCTGCAGGGATCCAGTCAGGGTTTTTTTCACACCTTTCTGTGAAGTGCTTCATAACTGGAACTGCAAGTCAGGTTTTATCAAGTTTTTCTTTCCAGTCTGTCAGTAGCATTTTGAGTCTCCAGAAGGGTTACCTCCCTGCTCTCCAGTGCTGAGTGGGATGCCTGCAAGCCGTGCAGCTTGTTCAGGAGTAGGGATGCAGTCCCCAGCAGCCTGACAAGCCAGGGAGAATTGTTTCAGAAACGTATTACTGATAACTGCAGAGAGAAAATCAACATTTAATTCCCTGTCCTTTGACTCTCCATCCTGTTTAGCTTTGTGTCCCTTCTGTGTCAGGTGAGGCACAATCTGGACAGGTACGACTGGGAAGGGGACGCTCTGAGCAGCTCCAAGTAGAATGGAGGCTTTAAAGTAGATTTTCAAAACATTATGGATTTCATCTTTGCTTAGCAGCTGGTTACTGTGCCGAAGTAATGAATCACACCACTTGAAGTGATTGAAGGAGGGGAAAGAATAAGAATAATAAAGTGGCAAACTAGCTCAGGGATAGGCTTGGGAGTCCTATTAAACTTGAGAGGCTACGATTTCTATTCCCAGAACTGCTGGTTAACGCAAGAACAAGCACCATGCTTCCCCACCCCGTCCAAAGAGTTGTACTAGGCAAAAACTGAGGAGCAAACCAGCAACAGGTCAATCCTGTGCCATGTAGTCAAAAGTTGCCAGCAGACTGACATGGCAGCACTCATGAAAAGTCTGCAGCAGCCCTGGCAAACTCTGCAAAATTTGTAATTATAGCTACAGGCTTCATCGCAAAAGGAACCAAATATGTGATGTTTGTTTCTGTGGAAGAATGGGAGGAGACTAATGGTAAAGGAGAAGGAGTGGGAGTGCAGAAGCGGGGAGAGGGGAAGGCAGAGAACCGAGCCCTGCCGCGTTTTCAGGGACACAGAAGAAAATAATCTAAATAGAGTAGCTCGGACCTCAAATACTGTGCGGTGTTTTGACAATCTTCTGGTTTATAGCATACTTAACAAAGTGTTCTTACATTTACTAGGCTGGAATGTCCATTTGACTATAGACTCTGCTACTTTGCTCGTACTTTAACATTTTGGACACGTGACAAAAATGTGTGTAACGCATTTTTAAAAGTGTTGATTGTGCTCGTAATTTTCAAGTCAGAATATAAAATAAACATCTCTGCCCTTTCTTCCAGCAGGCAGCACAGAGATCTGCTCTCCGCGTTCTATCTGACAGGTACATTTTGTCATTTTTATGAACTATAAATTGCTTTATGAAACATTGAGCCCTATTTATTGTGGCATATAACTCATAATCGGATTTTGTCCCCAAAGTATCTGTGAACTGGGATGTTAAACATTTTGCATGCTTGGATTTGTCATGCATGTCTAGAGTTTATTACTGAAAAAAAAACCCCAGTGTTGTTGTATTTCATACAGAGTATGCAGAATCCCTTGTTGTGATACCAAACGAGAGATAAGAAACTTACTGGAAAAGGCATGAATGATGCAGTAAATTCTGAGCTTTAGAGTTTGCTGAGATATATCTGAGCTCATTTTTCAGCAATAAGTACTTCATTTATTCTGAGATGTTCTCTTTTGACTTTTTCCAAATCCTTTCCCTGGGAATTACTCTTCTTTTGACGAGATTCTCTGTACGTTTTATGCACAAAAACAATGTCCTTTTTTACCCCTTAAGTTTTGAGGGATTGATATTTTGGAGGAGTTTAATTCATTTTTTTCACTTCTTCTGGAACTGCAGCAGTGCTCCAGGCAGATAAGCAGGGGATCAAATCCTTAGGCAGTGTTCAGGTTTTACTCAGCTCTTTTTCAAGCAAAAATCCATTAACTTAAATGGGAAACTTGCCCAAGTGAGGAATTCAGGATTTGGGCCATAGTAAATGTTATAGTTGGGCTGTAGGTCTGCACAGGTATTTACCTTAAATGACTTTTATGAAAGAGGATTGATTGAAATATAAGGTAGCTTTCTAAGACGGTCCTGATTTCTTTTCCAGTTTTGGGAACAGGGGGAGGGTAGGAGGAGGAGAGACTGTACGTTTTAGTGCCTGTGAAAAAGAACTAGCAGATTTACATTTATCCACAAATGAGGTACTGTGTCATGCAGGCTGACACAGAGTAAATTTCCCCATGCCTTGTTGGCAGCCCCCTCTGCTCCGTCTGGCCCCCCGCCCCCCGCCTCCCTGGGAATAAGCGGTAATTGACTCTGGAAGCCAGCTCAGGCCAGGATTTCTCCAGAGCAGAGCCTGTCACTTAGGCTGAATTATATGTTGTGCATGGATGAATAACATTTCTCTCTGCTTGGAGGCTAAGACCACCAAAATTATCGACCCTCCTCCCCCCACCAAGTTTACAAATACCGTTTTGTTTAGAATTTCCCCCGCACCCCGCCCTTAAGGAAAAAAAAGTCCTGAGTGAAATGTATGGGATGTGGGTGAAATTGCTGGTGCAGTTGTAGGGCCAACAATACTTGTGAGTATTTGCTGAAACTGGGACGAATGCGAAAAGAAAGAGGTGTCAAAAGTCAGCATTACGCCCCTCTCCCTGGAGGTGTACAACGTCGCCCCTGAGGAGAAGCAGCTTTTGCACTTGGTGGGGACAACACTGTGTCCAAGGGGAACATGGGTTTTTTTTTTTTCTCAGCATCCTTCCCCTGGGCTGAATGAGGAACATTTCTGCAGAAGTGCTCCCAGAGGTAGTCAACAAGCCCCAAACCCTGCAGAGCACTTTCTAGAAAGAAAAAGTGATGGTGATGGATAGATGATGGATAGATGATGGATAGATGATCGCTACCTCATCGAGGCTGGTGAGGGAGCTGGACGTAGGCCACTGTCATCCTCAGGGCAAAGGCGCTTAAATGGTGCCTGTCACACCTCAGATTTAGTATTTATAATCAGATATTGCCCTCTGTGTCCCTAAAAGCATGCCTGGAGACCACAGCTTTCCCACCTGCTCTGCAAATGTTCGGCTACTGGGGCACCCAGGGGTGCATCCTGGGGGGATGCCTCCCTGCTGCCCCGTAACCTCACCATGGTGAGCTAATAGGAGGGCAGGGGGCCAAAAGTTCTCACTGTGATGGCAGCTTCTCTCTGGTCTTGGCTAAAGTGAGGATGCCTGTGATATTGCTGCTCATTACTTGTGTTCGAGTAGCAACTAAGAGCTCCCGGTCACACACCAGCACTTCCCAGCACCAAGGGAGATGGCAGCCTAAATAAAGCTCTCAGTAATTTTGTCCATTAGTTTTTTTTTTTTTTATATTCTCCAGCAGTTCTTGTTGCAATTTTTGCTTTCAAGTTCTGTTAAAAAGATAACAGTTAGCCAAACTGAAAGAGGAAAAAAAAAGAATCAAACAAAAAAAGAGTTTTTAAACCTGTAGCCATTTATTTCTTTAGCGTATTGCACTCAGTCTTGTTTTCAGAATGACACGGTAACCCCCTTCAGATTTATGTGCCAACACAAAGATTAGTGACCCAGAAGCTTGACTGGAACAGCTTTTCTGCTTCCAGAAGACAGGTTGCTCTGCACATGCTCCAAGTATTTTGTCAGGAAAGATGCACTGGCCCTGTTAGCTTTTCATTCTCTCCTGAAAAAATACCCTTGGTGTTTATACAGCACAGCTTGATTTTAATTTTATTGTGCTCTTCAGGAAAGTGGTCTAACTACAGATTGCTCAGTTTCTGGGATAGAGAAGAGAAAGAACTTAACTCATACACCTTAATGGTATAGTGCTAGCATATCTTCAATTGTCTGACTCTCATATCCACTGCCTGAATAGCTTTCAAATGAAGAAAAATGCCTGTAACTAAAATATTCAGTGTGTTCTGTTGTTGTTTAACAGTAAGCAGTGTGGTTAAGCCAGGTCTTAAACCTGCTTAATCCCACTGAGCTAAATAGATTTTATTATTGACTTCCATGGTCCTGGAACTCTGACCTTAAGGCTGAAGTTAAAATATAATTTTTTGCAGTCTGTTCCACTAACCCAGAAGCGCTTGCTGGTTACATTTGCAATGGAGAATGTCCAGTTGTAAATTACAGCTGTTTGTAATCATACCCAAACACAACACTCATTATTATTCTTTTGTTCTTTTTAGGCTGAAAAGCCCACCATGAGGGAGACCGCACAGTACTTAATCCACACATTAAATTTACTCGCAGCTCATATTCATGTGCAAGATAAGATTTTCCATGAAGTAAAGATTTACAGTGGTCCTAGGGCACTTTTATTCCCCTACCTGCTTTTATTTCTTTGTGCTGTAGTGTAGGCCAAGTGGGTCTGCTGAAGAGTTTTCAACGCTTAGAGGAAAGCGTTGTACCACTGCGGAATTTCCCATCTTGCTGTAATGGGGGAAAGACAGCTCATTCACCGCAGTGCTTGGGTGGCAGCTATGAGACATGTTTTTTTCACAATTTCGGTCTGTTATCCTTTCTGTGTGCTTGAGCTGGAGGCTGCAGGGAGCCCTTGCTGGCTCTGCCCATACAAACCTCAGTGCAGGCATGTAGGGCAATGCGAGGGCTGAACCCGCTCAGCCTGGCAGCCGTATGGCCGTGCTGGCGAGCCTGCCCATCCCAGGTGATAGGTCCTGTAAAGAGTCTAACTCACTAGCTTACACTCAGCACCTGATTAATATAGAACCGTAGAATCATAGCATGGTTTGGGTTGGAAGGGACCTTTAAAGGCCATCTAGTCTAATGCCCCTGCAAGAAGCAGGGACATCTCCAAGTAGATCAGGTTGCTCAGAGCCCTGTCCAACCTGGCCTTGAACGTTTCCAGGGATAGGGAATCCACCACCTCACCAGGCAACCTGTTCCAGTGTTCCACCACCCTCAGTGTAAAAAATATTTTGACATTATCTAATCTGAATCTGAATAGTTTTTCCCTATCTTTCCTATAGGCCCCCTTGAGGTACTGGAAGACCGCTATAAGGTCTCCCCAGAGCCTTCTCTTCTCCAGGCTGAACAGCTCCAACTCTCTCAGCCTGGCCTCACAGGAGAGGTGCTCCAGCCCTTTCATCATCTTCGTGGCCCTCCTCTGGACCTTCTCCAATAGGTCCATGTCCTTCTTATGTTGGGGGCTCCAGAGCTGGACGCAGTACTCCAGGTGGGGTCTCACCAGGGCAGAGTAGAGTGGCAGAATCACCTCCCTCAACCTGCTGGCCACGCTCCTCTTGATGAAGCCGAGGGTGTGGTTGGCTTTCTGGGCTGCAAGCACGCATTGCCTACTCATGTTGAGCTTCTCATCCACCATATACATGTTGTCCAGTCCTGAACCATTAAGTCCAGGCAACGATAAACCTTTTTAATTTCCCACCTTCGGCTTTTGATAGACAAGGCATCTCAACACTAACATGTGCTCGGCAGTGTAGAGAAGCCCCATTCATGATGGTTGGTGAGTTACGCAGCCTGTCTGAGCTTCCTGTCAGATGGAAGGGATAGTACTTTGCATTTCCCTGTAAACATAGCTTATCTGTCCGTGTTTGATGATGGTTAGGACACTGAAATGCAGGCTGTGCTAGACGTGAGCTTGTTTACCCTGATGCATCTGGCCAGTTGCACTTAAGATCCTGAAGGGCAAACAAATACTCCCTGTTGTCCTGCGGAGCAATGAAGGGTTTGGGGAGCAGAGCAGCAGGCTGTGAGGAGCAGCAGAGCCCCACATGTGCAGGGAGAGAGGTGTTTGCAAGCAGAGGTGCTGCTACACTGCGTTTCGCGGGCACATGCCTGAATTTAGCACTCAGCTGCAAGGAAAACTGAATGGAAAAGGATGACCTGGGACAACCTGGTCCATTCCCTTGATACTGCAAGCAGCCACAGGATCAAGGATTAGTCCAGTGGGATCTGTAGCATGGCTTTTCTCCTTCAGCCACATTGAGATACACTGTTTGGGTTAGGAGGCCTGGGGAGGGACTGCCTGTAAAGTATTAAGGCAACAATAAGAGGCAATTTAGACTTTTAACAGATTGCTTAAAGCAGGGAAGACAGCTGTCCAAGCAGTGGACTGAGCCAAAGATTTCTTATTCTCAAGTATCTGCTTGAGCTGTGATTAAGCGAAGCAGTTAAACTTGTGATACCCTAAAGTAAGTAAATAGTCCAGTGGCAGCTAGCAAAAATACCCATGTGCTTCCTGTCACCCACATCCTTATGTTTGTGTTGGACTGAGTTTTCTGGTAACATCGCCTTTCACACCGTGAGAGCCCTCCACATGAGAAGCTACGTGGCCAGCTTATCAGCGCGGTGACTGAGCTAGCTGGCTGGCTGGAAAGGCTTTGTGTGACAGGTCTGTGTAATCAGTGACAGCCGAGGAAAAGCCTTGGCTCAGGACAGCTGATCTGGGTCCCAGCAGAGAGTGACGGAACTGAGATCATGGGCTTTGCAGGAGAAGGTTGGCCAGAGAAGAGTGTGCATGCACGGTGCTCACTGCCACAGAAACAAACACACATCTCTCACAGCATTAGCACATTGCTTGAACTTTCTGGATTATCTTTGAGAGGAAAAAGAGAATACCTCTGACAGGAGATATGAATTTATCATTTATGCCTTACACGACAGCGTGGCTGTTTGGAAACGCTGATGTCCCCCAGCTGCAGCCCTCCCGTACAGTACAGGGTAGCAAAGGGTGACTACTTCTAGAAATGGTCTGAAGTTTCTCAGCTCTCCTAGTTAGGGAACTTGACCGAGGAGGAGTAATGATAGGTATTGTAGATAGGGCACTATTTCCAGTCTTGGAGACTTGTGAATTAGTGAAAAGAGGCTTTAAAAGAAGACTCTGCGTGGAAGGCTTGGAGTGAAAAGGAATAGATATCTTTAAAACTGGGACTCCATTTCCCTTTATTAAACCTGTGAGCAAAAAACTCGTCTCATCGCTATTGGGTGTTTTCCCATACCTTGACTGTTGCTGGTGTTTGTTTAGAGTTGTTCTACCATAGCACTGGAGATGTGGCTTGGATGCATTGCAACACTGCCTGAGAAGGTGGAGCAGAGCTGTCCCAGTGAATTTTAGCAATTTGAAGTCCTAGCTAGCTATACTAAATACTGAAATTCCTTTGGTGTTTAGAGAAAGGAAAAAAAAGTTAAGATATTTTTTTCTTCAAGGCAGCGATAGTGTTTTGCTATCATGACAGCCAAACATTTCCCACCTCCCAACCCCATGCATTGTCAATGGCTCCCCAAAAATACCTTAGGGAACACAATAGGTTCTAGTTCCCGGAAACATTTGCATTTTGAAAAATATCTACCTACTGAAAGAAAGGTCTGACTAATAATTTCTCATGTATTTTCTCTGGCTTGCTAGGTCTTTTAAGAATTAGTGTGTGGACAAGTACAGAATTAACGTGGTGGGGGGAAAAGATACAAGGTGCGGGTCTGTGATCTTTCATACAGTAGTAAGGAGAAAACAGGTCCCACTGCTGGCTGGCAGCATGAAGAATATGCAAAGTGCTATTGGGAAGAAGAGTGAGTATGTGTGCAGCATATGAAGTGCCTCAGCATATGATTAACCTCACTGGGTATGTAGTAAATAGCAGATAACTGCGATCAAAAAAGTATTCATGTGATTTATCAAACTGAGCAACTGTGCATTTTGCAGTGAAGCAGGAGGTCAATCCTGAAATCTAGGGCAAGAAGAGCAATAGGAAATTGCAGGGACTAAGAAGTTAATCATACTGTTGGACTGCTTCCATCTTTTTTTGAAAGACAGTCAGTGCAGTACTAGCGAGGACGCTTCACGGCAACAGATCAGGAATTAATTTTTTTTTAGCAAATCTTCAGCTATCATTTGTGGTAACACAGGCTTATAAAAATGTAATTTAATTTCTTGGGAATAAATCACATAGGACAAGAAGTGTGAGAGTGTTTCTTTAATGTGTGTATCAGGCAAAGAAAAAAAAAAAAGAGTGAGAGTAGGAGAAACAGCACAAATCCAAGAGGAAACAAACATTAATGAGATGAAACCTGGAAGGCATAAATGGCTATCCAGTTAAATTGTGCAGGTAATTGTCTTTGAAAAATCAGTTTGCAGTTGGGAAACTTCTACATTTTTATGATCCTTGGAGGCATAGTCTTGTCTAACCTGTCTGTCCATCTTCATCAGCGTGGGTCAAAGGAGCATTGACTTAAAGTATTTTTGAATTGATACTCCGCATATCACTCCCATATATCATGAGTACATAGCTATGGGCAGTGAATTTGTTAATGAATTCAGTTTTCCTTATTATTGCTATTACTTACGATATTTCAATGAGACTTGAACATTATGCTCCCTTTGGGCAATGACAGTCCCCCAGGGCAATGAAGATGTTGTAAAACAAAGGGGATTTTAACCTTGATAGTAACTCTGGTAGCTGAAACTTACTTTATTGGAAGAGGTAGGAGGACAGGTAGTTGATAACATTATGCCTTTCTTTCTTCAGCAGTGGGATAAGAGAATAGAGACACCTGTACTATGAATGATGTATTGTGCTATTTTTAGTGCTATGCTGCAAAAGTGAAATTTTATAAATACATTTGTATCTATTTCCTGGCAGTCTGAAGAAAGAGAGCTCAGGTTTACACAGGTTACACCAATAGTAGGAAACCGGGGACCACGCTGTTTCCATGAGTCATCTCACTTTCATTACCACCTTATTGTAAGAAAAGCTGAAAATTTCTAGCAAGCAGCAGCACTTCAGCCTGGTCCTGTTACAGGACTTTAGCTTGGGACTTTTGACCCTTGTGTGTTTGTGAATCGTGTCCTAGCTGTAGCTCAAGGAGTCTCCAGAGTGGATGCAGCAACACGAAGTAGAAATTTCAGTTCCCTTTCAGAGAGGCAGTAGTCCATGCAGCAGATGGAAGGAGATCCCCACTTCAAGCTTTAATCACTGAGTAATCAGCCAGGCACAACAGGGTGTTCTGGCGTCAGCTCCGTGGATGACATGCTCGCTCCCATCAGTTTTTTCCTGCCTTCTTGCAAAGGTGGTTTAGAAATCCCAGCTGAACTTCTGGGTTTGCCTTTGTCACTGGTAAGGCTATCTGCCTACTGCCCTCTGTATTTTTTAATTTTAGTTTCAAGAGCATTTTTCTCCTTGCTCTTCGTTTTGTTCTGACCCTGGCAAAAACAAAAGCAAAAAGGAAAGGGGAGCCCTGGTTTGTTCGGGGGGAGAGCAGGCACGTTTTGCAGAAGGCCAGTCCCACACAAAGAACTGTGCTGAGGGTGGGCAGGGGACACCTCTCAGTTCATCGTCTTCATGTGGCTCTGGTGGGGACAACACATGGTCTGTACCTTGGCTGGCCCTTTCCTCTTTGAGGGATGAAGAGAACAATACAGAGAAGCAGAACTGTGGACAGTTTCTTTGCAAATAAAAAAAAAAAAGTTAAAAAAAATATATTTACAGAGAAAGAGGTGCCCTGTGTTTTCCCCATGGGGATTAGAGTGTGGCTGAATCAGGCCTGAGATGCTCCTGCAAGGAGATCACCTTGTCACGATCTGAGATACTTTGTTCCTCCACGCCATTCAATCCAGGGGTCTCTTCTTTTTTTCCATGGCTGCCTCAATTTTGGTGTTGGTTGGAGGAAAACTTTTATCCTTTCCTCTCCTCTTGGAGAAGAGTTGGATTTATTCTGCCATTGACGAGGGGTTCACACTGTTCTAGGTCTCTTGCATTTCAGTGAAAGAAAATGTAAGTAAGTGTGGTCTTTGAACAGCCTGGGTGTTTCCTCCTAGAGAAAAACTGGAACATTTGGGATATCTGACAGAGCTCTTGGGATGGAAGAGCAGTTTCCCACTTAGCTATTTCACATATGTTGGTGTGAAGGTACAGCAGCAGCCCAATAGGGTCCTATAGCTAAGTGCGATCCATCAAATCTCATACGCTTTACCTTGAAAAATATTGGAACTGAAAGTTTTCAGGCATGTTTAGTAGTATCTCTAGAGAAGTCCTTGGCTAAGAAAACTTTGGGAAAGACTCACATCCAGAACTTTCTGAGAAAAGCATCACATTCACAAAACTATTTTTATCTCCTCCGAGACTTCTATTCCTTTGGCAATGCTTTCATCTTCCTCCCTTATCAGGAGGAATCGGTGCATGCTGGGTGATATATGCTGGCATCCCATGACTACCCATGATTTTGGGCCAAAAAAAAAAGCCATCTAGTTCTCCTGAGGACCACCACCTGTACTTGTAACCAAATTCCTATTGAAAAGGCTGCATAGGGGATACTCTTCCACAGCCCTGTTACAGACCCCCATCGGTCTTACTCCAGAATCTTGGAGATGCTAGTGGTTGCAAAAGTCTCAATCCATCCAAAGAATTATTTATTTCCTTAATCCTATAAGAAAACCAAAAACGAACAAACAAACATTTCAGTGCAGTGCATTGAAATATAGATCCTGAAGCAAAGCCGCATTCGGAGAATTTCTATGCCTTGCAGAGCTTCCAAAGTAGGGATTGACCCCACATTCCTGATATACCCAGAAGGCAAATTAAAATTGTTGGGAGTTTTTGTTGAGCAAGGATGTTATACCTTGCTTAAAGAGGAATACTTTTTCGTGCATGTGAAAAGTCTTTCATGCAGACATCAGGAGAAGGAGGGATGTTTATATACTTTTCAGCCAGAATTGACAAATTGGCTTTGCATGCAAACCTTTTGGTTTACCCAAGTAGTTTGTGGCAGTAGGGAGCATTTTTTCATGGTAAATGTGAAAAGTAAATAGAAACATGTCAAGTTTCTGGTTTAGTTTGATTGAGAGATTTTTTTCTGCATGAAATGAAAGTTTAAATCATATAATTGTTTTTAACTTTTAGAGTCTCACAGTAATTCTCTTTGTGGTTCATCAATGGCTCTGTTCAGTGCACACTAGCAATAATTTTTACTTTAAACTAACTGTAGACTTTGAACTCTGTTTTAAACTTAAGTGACCAGATTTTCACTTGTACAAAGTTAAATAGCTTCACTGATTTCAGTAGCGTTATCGCAGTTTTCACCTGCTGAGGATTTGACCTCAGCATTTTGGAAATATTTCCAGCTTTAAAAAATCACATCACTACCTATTTGCACTTCCAAAGGTTGCACAAGTGAATTATTTTAAAGGAATATTCTCAGTGTGTGGTTCAGACATCAGGATTCGGTTACGGTTCCACTTCAACTCAGCCTTACTATCTACCAGCTCCCCCGACACCCCTACTGGCAACCTGCTGAGGAGGGATGCAGAGAAGGTATTCAGGCTCCTGAACCATTGCAGCTTTTTTGATGCAAACCAAGACTCCAAAATCTCAAATGGCTCATTTTCCAAAGCTGCAAGGTTTTTTTTTTTCTCAGTCAGCATTTCCAGGTCTGTCTGGTGATATTTTCTTTACAAATTATCAGAACAAACACTTTCTGCTTTATTTTTCATTGTTATTGCTTTCTTTTGGGGTTCTGTTTCATGGGAAAATTCAGAATTGGAGAGTTTTGTTCCAAATTGGAATGGCATGAAATTTCAAAATCCTCCTCAAAATGGAAGACCTTCCTTCTCTCAAGGACTCTATTTATAGTAGGCTGCCCTTTTTGCAGTCAGAGAGGGGACAGACCATATTATGACTGTGTGCTCTCATGTGTTTTTAACTTAGATGTAAAATTAGGTCTGGCTCGAAACTAGGTGTAAAGAGTCTAGGTTCAGACATTACATTTTTTTATAACCTGAAAATTATATCACTTTGAAAGGCAGAAATAAATAGAAATTACTTAAATGAAATTAGGTATTTTTGCATGGGATATGATTTAAATGAGACACACGCTATCTTTAATATCGTCTCCAATCTTCTGGCATTTTAGCAAAAAAAAAAGAAAATTATTTATTTTAAAGGTAGGTACTTTATACCTACTGAAATTTACTTTGCATACCAGTGTATCTTCTGTATTAGATTGCTAGCAATCTAATTGCTAGATTGCTAGGTCTTCTCTATTAGATTGCTGTAAAGATTTTAAAGGCCTTTATCATTCTTGACTCAGGCGCATAACTGTTCTTCATGCTGAGGGACAGCCTCTCACACAGACGTTCACACAGAAGAGAACAGGCCCTTCTCTGTGGAAATCTAGCAGCCAAATAATTCACAAATAGCTCTCACTTATTATTTACTGGCACAATCAAGTATAACTGCTCTAAATGAACAAACAGTTTGTCAAATAAAAAAATAGAGGAGCGGGGTTAAAGAATCCCATGATTCTGATTTACACAACAGATAAAAATCACCCCAGAAAAGTCATAGAGACCTGCCAAGTAAATTTCTTGCTTTGCAATGATGCTTTAAGACATTTTAATAGGCTTTTGCGAGGATCTGCTCTGATCTCCTGGCATCGTGCTTACCCAGGGAGGTCTGTGTTGTTTTGTACCCAGGCAGATGACGGCTGCTGGCGGTACAGGCACTGGCAATGGAGCAGGTAATGCCTGGCTCCCAGCAGCCCCGCGGGACTTCACTTGCCATTCCCACCTTCATTTTCTTCCTTTCTACAGCCCGTTTAGAGAGAAAAGAGGAAAACCAGACACAGAGCCTGTGTCACAGGCATCTTCCCCGACTTGGCCCCAGATATCCACAATTTTAGCTCTCTGTGTTTCCCAGGGAGACCTTGTCCCAGAGCCTCTGTTGCCATTTGCTGTCTTGCTTGCCCAATCTGCCCTTTTCCCGTTCTTCAAAACCACTCTGACCATACCTGGGTGCCTGGAGTCCTCCCTGGGACCCCCATCTCCCACCAGTCTCCTTCAGCTGCCCCCAGTCTCAGGGCCAGATAGTGGGAGACAAGTCCCACTGGC
This sequence comes from Chlamydotis macqueenii, assembly GCF_036417535.1. Taxonomy (NCBI): domain Eukaryota; kingdom Metazoa; phylum Chordata; class Aves; order Otidiformes; family Otididae; genus Chlamydotis; species Chlamydotis macqueenii. Next base: position 146,255,540 of record NC_141556.1, on the reverse strand, counting down.
TTGCAGCATCGTGCACAAAGGCTGGTGGAGGCTACCTGAGCACCATCCGCTGCCAAAATGCTGACATGGCCCCCGGTTGAAGAGGGACCACTTGTCTTCCTGCTCTGTAGGAGAAGCAGCCACGGTGGGGATGGGGGCAATCCGTTGTCTCATTTTGCAGCCCCACAGACACTAGTATGTTTTGCTGGCACATGGTGGGACATAGCCCAGTTGGGCTGCAGTGGGGTGCCAGCACTGCCACTCACCCAGCCAGGTCTGCCCCTTGGCTACCAGCCCTGGAGCAGGGCAGCCACGCCATCAGCCGGACAGAGGGAAATTCTGCCTGCACCTTGAGTCTTTTCCGTTCAGTTTCCCGCAATAACCATCATTCTTCCCTGCTAATAATGCCCTCAAATACTGATTTCCTGAAGCCACTTCTTTTAAGGTCATGGTGTCCCTTTTTCTAAAACTTAATAAGCTTGATACTGACCATGTGGAGTTAGAGTGGGTTTGTAAATATTTGTATCTTCAGTATTATTCCTTTGATAGCAGACACTAGGACAATATTTCCCACATTGAAAGGGCTCATGGGGAGGGTTTAGGAACTCTGGCCAGGCAAAAAATAGTTGCCTGAAGGAAGAGGAAAAACCTTGGAGAATTACCAGACTCTTTTTTTTAAATTTTGAGACAAATGGACTTTTCAAACTTTGCCCTGAAAAGAGATCTGGTCATGACCTACTATAAATCTCATACGGCCATTTAAAACCTCACAGTGCTCTGGTTAAACAGCGTTGCACCAGACAAAACCTCCAGGGCATGGGGACATTGCTGCGGTTTTTCCCTTTCAAGCTTGTATATTGTCCCCGTAACATATTGCCAATGTTCACGGGACCAAATGAGACTGTGGCCTTTCTTTAATGTACTCAGAGCTCTTGTGTCAAGAGCCTGTGAGGTCAACAGGAAAACATGGAATGAAATCTCAGCTGAGTGTCGGTCTTTCCCAGGCTTCCTGGCAATTTCCAGCTCCTCACTATTGTTTTCACTTAATAAGATAGAGCTTGTCCTCTGCTCAATAAAAAAAAAAAAAAAATAGCTAAAAGAGCTAAGACTCAGAAAATGAGCAGTTTTGTAAAAGCCTGGCAGATTCCCAGTCTGCTGAACCTAATAATAGACACAGTCATTTTTCCAGTTTGAAACTTTTTGGTGCAAACCCCTCATGCAAATGCCTCCCAGAACTTGCGGGAGGAGGCACAGCATACAGAAGAGAAGAGTGCTGGGCTTCTGGCGTGAAAGCTGTAGCCTATGTTTTTGAAATAGGGATGCTGAAAGGTGGTGGAGATCTCAGAAGAATCTAATTTGGGGCTTCTCCAGCTGTCCGATCAGCCTCCGCTTTCCTCCTCCTTCTAGAGGCATTCACAGCACAGCACCTTTCTCTGTTTAAGCTGAAGAGGAAAGCAACACCTGCAAAGTCAGTTGTGCAAAGCCAGATAACATTTTGAGAAGACAGCAAAACCTAAACACTCCTCCGAGATGATCCCCTGTAATTGGTACAGAGATGTACTGTGACCTCTGGTTCAACTTCTTTTTTTTATACCATTTTATGTATTAGCATTTTATCTTCTTGTCAGCTGCCATCAGATTTTAACCGCAGATTGCTGATATTTTCTGAATACTGTGTAAAAATGTATGTATTTTCCTAAATAATTATAAGGGATTTAATGTCTGTGGAAAGCGCCAGGTTAACACCTGATTATCCGAGAATTTCTCCCTTGTGTTGCAAGGATATCTGCCCCCCTCCTGGAGCCTTGCATTATTCCCGTGCATATTCTTTATCCGTGCAGACAAAGGGCACTGTTAAAGCAGACAAGTGCCTTAGCATTCAATGTAGTTAGCTAATCTGAGCCAACACCACATTCTTTTCTAAGAAATGTATTTTATTCTTTTCTTCCATTTGGTCAAAACGTAGCATTAACCGTTTATTAGTATTACAAGAGCCGTGACAAATTTCTGTTATTGACTACTGTACATTGCTGCCTTCCTCTTCCTGTGTGAGGTATCCCAGGTTGATTAGACCAGACGACTATCGCAGAGTTGCCCTACCCAAATTATTAGGTTTGGTTTTATGGCCAAAAGTCTAGTATCACTGTGCAATAGCAGTAAATTGGGGATCTGGTTTGAATTGTTCATATATCAGTAATTTACCACATCAGTCTTTCAAATACATTACAAGAAACTCTATGAATACCCTCTCTGGTTGTATGAAGGACTGTATGGCAAATGAATTCCCACTGCCCTACGTGGAGAAGGCATGCTATAGTGTCACAAACCGCACTCCTCGGCTGCTTTGGAGTTGAGCTCCATAGGGATATCATGCACAAATGTTCAGCTGTAGAGCTGGGAGGTTAGCTTGAAAGTACTGGTAACTGCAAACTCCATAACTGCATGGACCCAGCGGTCACTTCTCCAGTTCATTCAAGAGCTGCAAGGATGAAGAAGTGGTGAAATGTGGGAAGTTTGGCCAATGTAAAAAGGGAGATTATGGAGTGAAGGTAAAATCTGGAAGGAGAAAAGATGAGCCTCTCTTAGTTAAGAAATTCTGCGCTACATTTGATTAAAGCCATACCATGCCTGAAATAAAAGATTTTTGTATACTGTTTTCAGGTTGTGATAGGCTGCAGTTTGATTGAGTCAAAGCTTAGCTTGTGTGAATGTTTAGGGTGCTCAAATGCACTTTCTGCACCTGTGCTGAAAAAATAATTATCCCCAAAAGTCACACTTTTCTTTTCTTTTAGAAGTGACACCCGGCTCACATGGCAACTGCAATTCTAAAATTAACAACATATGTTTCCAAAGCTGAGATGTAAACAGGGTTTGCTTAGTTAGGAAGTGATTGCCTTAGGTTTGTCTTGCACCTGGTAAAGAGCTTGTTAAAGGTAGCATTGCAATCTTGAGGGATTTTTTTTTTTTTTAGTTTAATCGCTAACTAAGACAGCATTTTAATAGCTTTGTTGTGGTCTTGATACTGTCTTGTGGAGGGGTAGAGTTATTTATTTGGCTGGAGGGCCACACTGTCTGGAAAGTATCTTATTTAAGTTGCATACATCTTTGTTTGACATGACTTATGTAACAACTGGACTGAATAAGCCAGCCCTGTATACTAAAAATAAGCAAACAAATGTAAAACACATCACCATATTAGCAGAACCACAGCAAGCTAATTAACAATGGACAACATAGTCATCAAATCAAGGTCACAATCAAGACTTGAACCAATGAATTAGAGCTTTGAGTTATCAAGCAAACACATTCAGTGCAGAAGGTAATCAGTTTTAAATTGTAAGCTTGACCTGGGAGGGAACTACATCCAGTTAGTTTTGCAGCAGGAGACACTAAAGAGAAGCCAGCTCATGTTTCGACCAAGCTCCTCACAAATGTTGAAGTCAATGCAAGTCATTGAGTAAGGCAATCAAAGGCTGTATTCTTCAGTCCTTGCCAGGGGTGCATGGAGGACTGGTGCTGCTACAGTTCAGCCCAGGGAAGTACACCCATCAGAGCAAGGTCTTTAGTGATGCATTTTAGCATTTCCTTCTCATGCCACGTAATTACCATGTGCAATTAGTCTTCTGCTCTTGTCCTGTCTTGGTCATCAAATGTAAATCAGAGGTCACTCTGAAAATCGTATGCAGTTGCAGCTTTTAAATTATTGATGCAACATTTATAAAAATGCTTTTTGAAGAATTACTAGGTAAGAATTATGAATAACTTTTTGAATAATTTGCCAGCAGCAAATGACAGATTTAAGAATCTGACATTTGCTGCTAGGCTTGGAAACAATTAATACAGACCTCTTTCCCTTTTTCTTTTTTTGGCCAAACACTTATGCCTTCATGCACATGTGAAATAAAGAGAGATCCTTCCCTTAAAGGAAAGTGAAGTGTTCAGACTTGTGCTTTCCTCCTAAGGATCTTTACTTCACATGGTTGCTTACTGCCATCACAACGCCGCAGAAGCTTAGGCCAAAATAATGACAGAGCTTAAAACTGGCATCTTCGACTTGGTCACACACTGTAAGCATTTGACTTGGTCAGATAGTGTCCCTTTGTAGTCAGCCTCTGCCCCAGGGACCTGGGGCTCCTTGATAAGGTTCTCCACAGCCTTTATTGTGGATTCAGAGACATGGCAATGCTTCTCCACGGTGTGATCCAGAGAGGTGGCAATGCTTCCCACAGCTCCATCCTTTTCCCTGCTTACTTCACTGCGGTGGAGCCAGGTGGACACTGGTTTCCTGGATGTGGTCAGTACAGCCTGGTATCTAGCTTGTAGGTTTCTGCTGAATATACCCATGGCCTGGCAGGCAGGAACTGCAAGCTGAGGTATGACACACCAGTCTCCTGCGCGATCCGTGTCCCAGCGACTAATGACAACCTTCCCCTGCAGGGAAGGCACTTAAAACCCACACTCAGCAGGAGCCACCTCCTCGGGACTAGCTAATAGCCTCATCAGCACATAGTCTCTCCACGCCTTTTCTAATAATAGTCACTTCTTTACCCCAAGTTAGAAGGCTAATACGAATCTGTTCACAGCTTGCCCTGATGACTTTTAATCTAAGACCACAGCTGGCCTTTGCACTTTTTATCAGATGCATTCCAATAATCATTAAACAACTTTTTCTCACGTCTGCTTCAAATCTAGCGCAACGTGTCTCACAACCCTTATTCTTGTGCAGCACCGGCCATGGTGTTTCATCCTGTAAAACCGGTGATGGCAACCGGAATAAATAGTTGCTGCATTTGTATAGCATCAGACCTATACTTATTTCCAGTTAGCTATCCTGCTTTTCTTTGTATCTAGACTCATGCTGCCTAACCCTGGAAAGCACAGAGCAAGTCTGCAAAGTTTTAGTCTGTGAGATCATCCCAGTAATTTGTTACTGCAGGCGCTGTCTGTCTAACTTTATTTCCCCATGTTAAATAATTGCGATATTGTTTCTTTAAAACCCTTGACAACAAAAATCAAAACAACCGTAAATAATCCACAGACATATGGAATTGTTTTGAGAAAAAAAAAAAAGTAAATTGCTCAGACTCCTTAAAAATGGAAATCTACCAAGGAAACCCCAGCAGTCTCTTTGACAGTCTGCTCTAAAACTTTTCATTTGCTTTGATGTTGTTTGTAATTTATGCTCCTCAGAGGCTGTTGAATGAAGGAAATCATCTGTTTTAATAATGTGAAACCTTCTTCTGGCCACTCGAGATGGGAATTCCTGCTCTGTTTTCCTGTGCCTCTCTGACAGGGCCAAAGGGGGAAAGAGGGCTTAAAAATTGCGTGGCTGTTAGTGATGGGAGCCGTGGCATCACTACCATTCCGAAACATCTACTGAAATGTTACTTGTCTCTCACTGATGAGGTTACGTGTTTAGGAAAGGTGTCTTTTTAAGCTCACTCTCACAGTGTTACTTCGCTGCATTAGTAATTCATAAGGATAGGTTATGTGGTGATGATTGTGGTACAAAAGCAATTATTGAAATAGTCCCTTTAATTCAAAATTATTTTAATTACTAATGATACCTGTCCTTTTTTTTTTTTTTTAATTCCATTTCTGTGCTAAGTCTTTTCATGATTTGAAAATTGCCACTAGACTACCACCTTTGGTAATTGCCATCCTCTGAGCTGAGCGAACAAAGGAAAAATTAAACTGGAGTGTGTCAGGCAGGCAGCATAGGAAATATATGTTCCTGCAGGAAAGCTACTCTCCTCCTAATTACCCTGCAATTGCTGGGTTCAAAATCTAATTTATGAGCAGCATAGATAGAATGGCCACATTAGTCCATTATTTCATGATGATCTTTTCTACTCTTGATTTCAAAAAGGAGGAATTCTGCAGCTCTCGGTGCATTGGCATTTCAGCAGCTGCTCTGGGCAGTGATGCTAGACAACTGCACTTGAGAGATACTAAAAAAAAAAAAAGATGTAAAGCAGTGGCCTAACAACAAGGTTTTATAGAACCTTGGGAGATTCTATAGGGAGGTGCTGTAAAGTACAGTTAAATAAATAAAGCATGACCTGATGGGCTGCCTCAGACACCGCTGGACACATTTGGACACAGATCCAGAAATGTCTGAAGGAGAAAGAAGTTTTCCAGCCCGCAGCTGCTGTACCTTCCACCTGCTGTAAAATACACCAAATGCAGAAAATGAACCTAGTAAGACCCCCAGAGTCCCTTTTACTCTGACAAGCATGGAGTACCCTGCAAAAGGATAGAGCGGTGGGTAAAGTTGCCAATGTGTGATACGCAGCGGGCATGTGGTTTCATCTGTAGTATTGGTGCCAAGGCCAAGTCTACGCTTCAGTCAAGTTGGGGCAGTGACTTTGCAGCCATCTGAGTGAGCTTTAAACACAGAATGCAGGGATGCTCATGGCCAAATGGAGCTCAGGAACAATTCAGTGCCCATGTCATTATCCATGTTCTTGGGTGGGCTTGATACCCCACTGAGCTTTGTGTTCCCAGAGAGTACCAAAGTTTGCAGTACCTGAGGTAGTCCCACAGGGTGACAGGATGGCTGAAGCTGGAAGGCACCTCTGGGAATCATCCAATCCAACCTCCAACTCAGCGCAGGGTCAGCTAAAGCAATTGCTGAGGGCAGTGTCCAGTTGGGTCTTGAATAGCATCCAGGATGGAGACTTTGCAGCCTCTCTGGGCAACCTGTTCCAGTGTTTAACCATCCTCAGGGCAAAACAAGTTTTTTGTTATGTTTAAAGGGGACTTCTTGTATTTCTGTTTGTGCCCATTGCATCTTGTCCTGTCACTGGACACCACTGACAAGAGCCTGGCTCTGTCTTCTTCATTCCCTCCAATCTGGTATTTATCCCTCCCAGTTCTCTCAGTCTCTCCTCATGTGAAAGACGTGCCAATCCCTTACTCATCTTCTCAGCACTTTGCTGGAGTTGCTCCATGTCTCTCTTGTACTGGGGAGCCCAGACCTGAATCCAGTACTTCAGATGTGTCTCACCAGGACTAAATAGAGAGGGAGGATCACCTCCCTCTACCTGCTGGCAACGCTCTTCCTACTGCAACCGCTTTTGGCTGCCTTTGCCACAAGGGAGCATTTCTGGCTCCTGATAAAATAGGTGTCCATCAGGACCTCCAGGGCTTTGTCTGCAAAGCTGCTTTCCAGACAGTTGATCCCTTTTGCTTATACTGGTGCATGGAGCTTCACCCGAATCTTTCCAAGCCCAGACCGCAGAAGTCTGAAAATGGTGCCTAGTGTTGTAGGGAGGCAGCTTGCTGGGCAGAAGATCGGCATCATTCACATACTGTACATGTTTCAGTCACCAGCACCACAGACCACAGAAAAACTGGCTCTGCAAGCTTCCTCTCCTTCCCACCACCTCCAATACTCCTCCATCCTCTGTTTTGCCTGCCTCATGTCCCAGTTCTTTATTCACAGGTTTTTTCACCATTTAAACCTTTCCAGTTAAAATAAGATAAATGAATGCTTACATTTAAACTACCATTGTGTTTTCCAGTCAATGTCCCTATAAAGGTAGTTTTGTTGGGAAACTTTATACCTTTTATCAGTAAATAAAAGCAGAATCAATTCTGGTTGTCTGTATATCTAAGAAGATAGCAGTGCTTTGTTTTACATTTGGGCTGCTTTGGAAGGATTTCTTCACAACTGTGAGGTGACGAAGCTAAGATGGGATTCATGTACCTTAACAGAGGCATCTAAAGTCACTTGGGAAGCCCTAAGATATGTGAGACATCTTTAGGGGCCTGCAGATTCATATGCAAAGGCAGCTAAAGAGTGCCAAGCTAGAACAAGGCGTGGATGGTGGCATAGAGGCAAATAAATGTTATCTCTATAAATTTTTTTTTAAAAGGCAAGGTAATGCAAGAGAAAAAGGGAAACATAAGGGGAGAAAGGGAGAGGCAAGGGTAAAGGAAAAAAGAAAAAAGTGAAAGGAGAAAGACCAAGCACAAAGGGGAAGGGGAAAACTGTCTTGCTGACTCTGGGTGTGACATGGAAGCCTTGGAGTCCACTGTCTGAAAGTTCAGTGCCTCTGAGCTGTGCGCAGAGCCCATCAGTATCTTTCCCTGTCGCAGCCAAGTCCATAAGAAAGTGCTTGCCCCTCCCCTGAGAGACCATTTGGTTCTATTGCTTGGGTGCTTCACTCCGAAGTATGCCCTTTCAACTCCCTGCGCAGAATGCAAACAGAGTGCTCTTAGGAATGGGAGATGCCTGCCCTGATTCATTCTTCTGAGGTTTTGTTTTTACTTTGTCCCTGAGGAACTGGCTGTTTTTAATTACTTTTATGATTAATAAAGCTGTCTGAAGGCATGCTGGGGTCTTCAAGGTAGTTATCACCAAAGTCATCTGGCCCTTTCCCCTAGTGTCTAAGTTAATGGCAAAGACCCAACACTTGATCTTTCTCCCCAAGCTGAGGCTTGTCGAGCAAGGTTTAGAGTTATGTCAGGATGGGAAAAAAATCCCAGAGAGTCACTTTTTTGCTCCACTGACTATGGAAAACCATAGTCTCCTGGAAATCTGTCTGTCTCATCTTCTCTGCAAAGCTCTTGCATTGAATCTTTCGCTTCCCCCCAGCTGTTTCCCAGCTGCAGGTAGGTGACTTGACAGATACACTTTTTAAAGAAATACTGAATGCATATCTTCACAGCTGGGCACTGAGCTCCTGGCAGCAACACATGTTGACTCCTGCACCTTTAACATTCTCCCTGCTGGATCCCACTGCTGGATGTAAATTCATGCTCTGAAGAGGCCCATCACTTCACGCAGCACATCCTAGGCCAGGCAGGACCTCAGGCAGGCAGAGGTGTATTTGAGATACCACAGTAAGAGCAGAGTGCCAGAAAGGGACTATGAGCCTGGGGGCAGAGAGAGGAAGAAGGCAACAACAGCTTGTTGTGGCACTGGGAGGGAGAAGCAGCACCAATGAGCAATATTTTTTCCCTGTTCCCGTGCCCTCTCCCCACTGTCATGTGTGCGTTTCCTTTCTGCCTCCCTGGGAGAGGCAGGGAGAACAAAAGATGCATGGAAGAACAGGCAAGGCACCTAGGCACACCTTAGTGATACTGTAAATTCATAAGAAACCTAAAAAGATGCATGGGAGTTAATGAACAGCAAAACATATGAGATATGGATTGAAAGGTATATTGGAAGATATAAGTTTAACTAAATCAGGGCCCAGCATGGTGTAAGACCAATTTTTTTATTAAAATGTCATGCAGTTCTAGTGCTTTTCCTACTAGTTGGTAGCACATTTCACAGAAACAAAGGATTGATAACATCCTGCAGGAGGGTGCAGCTGGGGAGCCACTGAGTTCAGACACATTGGTATCACATTCCAGATTAATAAACCAAATAAAATTGTATTTACTTTGTAATTTATTTCTGCCTCCCCTCATCATCTGTGTGTGCATGAACAAACCTCGAGTTTGCTTCCCGTGGATGACATCTAACAAAAGGATGCAATTCACATTTGATTTTTCCTTTGAAATGTAAAGGGCAATTTATACAACTCTTTCTTAACATAGATTATACATTTGTGCTTACCATACTTATTCAATGTCTTTCACAGAACACATTATACCTGAGGAAGGCACAGCAAAGGTTATTAGTAGGGGCTGCTCTCTATTTTAAAATTCTGCATCAAATATATCTGCACACTGTGTTGCTGGGTTACAGTGGGTCACATCCTGATACCCTCACTAGACAGAGAGACCGTTCCTGCTCTTCAGGAGCACTTCTGGGTACTCAAATCCAAGCTGCAAACTGTGATGCTGGTAAACCAGAATAACGGGGTCAGGAATTTGGGCCTGATCAGAACGGGAGAAGTTTTTCTCCCAGTGACTCTGATCTAAAAACCTAAGGCTGCACCACATGCAGATATTCAACAACTTAAAATTTGGTTTAAACCAATTGGGTTTATTTTGAGTTAGTATGTCAATAATAGGTAAACAGCATATCCTGGGCAACTCTTTCTAAAAACATATTAAAATAGTTTTGCATGTTGGTGGAAAACAGGCTGTACTTATATCAGAGAGGAGAACAGAAGAACCTTTTACAAGTCGTCAAATAATCTCAAACTAATTAGCTTTTAACATCCTCTCTGCTACAATTCTGGGCTTTATTAGCTGTTCTGCTTGCCATTCGTGAGTCTGCCTAATGTCTTCTGTAGAACAACTATGCATTTTTTTCCAGGCATTTGTCATTTCTTGAAACATATAAAAGAGAGCACTTGGATTCAACTAGCAGACCATCTAAATGCTGCTCTGCATAGGCAGTGATATATGCTGACAAGGAGTAGAAGTCAAATTTTCTTTATATGGTTCTTTATGGTGAGCAAACCTACTTAAAACAAGCTCCTTCTCAAGGCAGCATATTGATTAGAGCTGACGGGCCGAAAAGACCTTTGGGAGACAACAGAATATGGCTTGAGTCAAAGAGTAACACTAAAGCTGGCAGCAGCAACATTAAGAGTCAGTAAAACCTGAGAGAGTTTGTCTCACGCTGAAATTTATTGCCCCCATTTGGACAGCCATTATGGTAGTTAGTAATTTTATCTGCACAAGTTCATCTGTATTTGGACTCTCAGAGCTTTGCGAGAGGTCTTGCAAGGGAGAACTATACCCGGGGCCCTGCTGACGGAGGCAAAAGCCTGCTGTGCTGATGCAAGGTACAGCTGTGTCTGAAGATTACAAAAGGCCATCCATTTAGATGGCCAGCCACAACATGAGTTATGTTAACAGTAACTCTGAAATAAGGTGATGGTAGGTCAATGCAGACAAGGATTTTCCTAGTCTGCACTGGAGTGGCTGTCTTCTGCAGCTTGATGAAGCTGTCACCCACAAGTAAAAATTTCTGTTTTCTTGGATAGAAGTACATCTGTACTTCATGTTTTAGGAAATAAATGAGACAAGAAAAGCGACACCTAGGCTAATTTGCAGATAAGTGGTATCAAATTCTCCTGATGAGACGTTTTGAAGATGGTAGATTAATGCCACTCAACAGAACCTTTTACATTGCTCCTTTGTTTAACCTAGTTTCTGAAACTACCGTGACTGATGTTCCATGTCTTCACTAATGATCTGTTCCAGTGCTTAATTACCTTTATCTTTGCAATATCTCTCTCAGCTGGTTGAAGCCTATCCCACCAAAAACCAAGCCACAGGAAATATCTTCAAAATGTTAGTGGAGGATCTCTTCCTGAGACGGATAGTACTGGTATCATGGAATCTGACAGGAGATCAGCTTTTAATAGTGTCCTAATGGAGCAGTGGAGTACTGAGTTGGGAGTGGATATAGGTCTTCGTATTGCATACCACCTGCAGTCCTTAGGACAAGTGGAGAGAGCTCACTGAACCTTAAAAGGGAAACAGGTTGCCCAGAGAGATGGTGGATGCTCCATCTCTGGAAACATTCAAGGCCAGGTTGGATGGGGCTCTGAGCAACCTGATCTGGTTGGAGATGTCCCTGCTCCTTGCAGGGGGGGTTGGACTAGATGACCTTTAAAGGTCCCTTCCATCCCTAACTATTCTATGATTCTATGAAATTATGAAGAAGAATCTGAACTAAACCTCCCTTGCTTCCCATACAGATCACAATATACGTGATGTTGGGCATACCAGGCATATTGTTTAACAGATCCTTAGGATCCTAGATTCCCTCTAGTCCGTCAAAAGAGGTAGGAATCTCCAGAGGGCATTTTTTTTAGTTCTGAGCTTAGGCAGTAGTTAGATCCCCTTGCAAGTTAAAGGCAGAAAAACTGTATGCCTACAAACTCACTGTCCTCTACCTCACTGGCCACCTATATCAAGATCTGACCAAGAGGGTCCAATTTTCCCTTGATTTAACTCAGCTACATTCTTTTTCAGTCTTTTTGAGCTCTGCACAATAGGTGGGGTCCTGACTATATGAGTCATATGACTTATTTGTTCACAAAATCAGAAAATTGCCTTGGTTGAGGTCTTCAGGTGACCACCTGGCTGACCTTTAAACAGTCCTCAGTCCTTGTCACTCCTTACACTCTATATTTTTATTCGATCCTCCCTAAATTAGAGCCTTTCTTCCTATTTTCATTTCTTTAAGGTGTAACTTCCTAATGTTTTATTTTGCTAAAGCACAAGGATCTCTCCTCCTACTGTCATGTGTGATATCAAGATTTAGTGAAACAGGGACCTCTGTGGAGCTCTTCCTCTCGCTTGAAGGGCCATTAGTCCAGAAGGCGTTCTTCAGATGGTAGGATTCAGCATCTTGAGTGCTTCCCTGTGACCAAAAGAACTCATGCAGAGCCACATGACATCTTTATTTTCACATTAGCCCACTCTACTGAGATCTTCCGACAGCTGAGCCCTGAGCTTCTGTTCCATACTTGACTTACCAGGCAAAACAACGAAATGCAGGCATATTTTAAACTCATGTAATGGGAAGTGGAACAGAGCTCATGTCTAGTGATGCTTACTTTCTTCACTGAACGTAAGTAATTTGATCTCCCTTGGGCAAATGAACTCATGTTCTCTGGAGACCATTGGCAATTGTGTGCAGCGACTCCTGATGCTGCCAGGAAGGGAACTTCCCCAAAGTGAGGAGGGGAGGAGACACGGGTGGAAAAGAAGAAAGACTGGAAGTAGCAGTGTCTAGAAGAACGCGCTTGGTTATTACAAGGAATCAATGGGGGCCAGGAGGACATCTAAAGCTTCAGTATTTTTGCATATGGAAAAACTGCCTGACCACAGTCTCAGCCTCTAGTACCATATATCTACAAGTGCTCAAAGGAGCCCTTTTTCTTTCTTGCAGAGTTTGTCTAGGTTTCTTACCCCTCCCCTGGGCCTTTTGATCTGATGTGAGGGCTCGATTCCTAGAGGAAAAGAGGAAAGGGTGTATCTCCCAAGAGAGTTGTTTGAGTAACACTGCTTCTGGAGTACGGTTGTCACTCTTAGCCCCCATGAAGGAGAACTTTCACACATCAAGGATATTAAAGGTCAAAAAAAGTGTGTGTTCTACCTTCCCTTTCAGACATGTAATTCAAAGTGTCTGATTTCCACTCAGCAGCAGGAGTTGGCCTGGACCAGACAACAGAGAGGATCTCAAATAGAAAGTTCCTAAGATGATCAAATTAATTTAAAAAACAGAGAAAAATAAAACTTCTGGGTTATATATGAAGGAGAACACACAAAAGCCATTGCCCTTCGTCTCAGGGGGAAATCAAAAGCACTGTTGTCTGACTGAATCTTCTCAACAACTCCATCCACTTAAAATTTATTTCTGCACCCTGCCCACCCTTTAACCCCCCCCAAAAAAAGTCTCTGTAGAAATGGTTTCCTGATTTCACACTGGAGGCAGGAGGGTGTCTGTTCACAGAGCATTTTCAAAGCTGTTCATCATTCTCCAGGCCATTTGTCCAAGGGAATGTTCAAGGACAGTATAGGACACATAGGCTGTGCCTGTCACTTTTTGAGTCACCGTCCTTTGAGCCATTAAGAGACTAATTACACTACCAAGGTAAAAAGACTCTATCAGTCCTCTTCTACTAAAGAGTTAACTTTTCTGGACCAGAAAATCTCTCTGCTCATATTCAGCTGATGCAAGGTCAACGACAAACACACTGAGGAAGTCAGAGTTGCTTTATTTTCCTTGTGAGCAGGTCAAATAAAACACTGCTGATGCTCCATTTATCTGGAGCGACAAGCAAACACTTGGCAGCGGTGGAAAGCATACACTGGAATCTGGCACCAGACTCCTAGCACAGCTGTCAGCCTGCTGACTAATCACTTCATCCCCACGCTAATGCTATTCCAGGTCTATTGGACCCTTTCATCTCAGATACCCCGGCACACGCTCCTTCTGATAGAGCTGTTTGTACAGGGGTGTCACTATTAATATGTAGCATTTTATTTTAGAAGGGGTTTTTTAGCCAATTTTTTTTTTTCTAGTGGTTTTCTCTTTCTTACCATATTGCTTCAAGGTGGGAGCTGTGATTCTGGTGTTTCCAGTATCAACCAGGCCTTAAGTAGATACCCCCTTGGCAGACTGAAATTTCTTGAGGGTTTTTTGGATGTGCGTGTGCATGAGCTTCATAGCTCGTTTTTCAAAACAGCCTTTTGTATCAATTTGTTTTCCTTTGGCGACTCTTCTGGCAATTAAGCTTGCAATCACACAGGGCACACCTGACTCTCCAAAGGGACCTGATTTACCTTAGGTTTGCATTATCGGATGATACTTGCAGTCTCGTCAGCACACACTGTTTAAGCAACTCCCAAGGACAGTGTTAAAATATAGGTGGAGTCTACGAACTCTGTTCTTGGCAGCTGTGCTTTATTAGTTGTGCTGTGCGAAGGTGGTGCGGCTAAGGTAATGCAGCGCTTTCACAGAAGCATTATATATTGTGACAAGCAGAGCAACCTGCAGGACTCTCACTCATCATAACTCCTATTTCATACTTCATCCGTTATAGGAATGAGGTATGAAAACATTTCTCTGTTTCCTAAAGATATTAACAGACTCCTGGGAAATCGTTTACCTGGAGAAAGGGAAGTGCCTAGCCTCATTTTTTTTGCGTTCAGGCCTGAACAGCCAACCATGGCAGGCTAGCTGCTTTTTTTGTTAGTGAACAATAGATTTTCACAATGGGTAACTGTAAAGAACTCAGTTAACTGGCTTCATGCTCTCGGTTAGCAAAGGTACAAAAACATAAATTTGTGTCACTTCCGTACTATGTCCGGAACAAGGATATCCAAGTGCTTTTTAAAGAATAACGAAGGATGTCTCCTAACACACCGAAGGTAGGCAAGTTTGGTCATCCCCATGTATGACTAGGATGGTGACCAGAGCCCTAGAAGGGTCAACTGATTTGGTCATTCGAACTCGACATGGCAGAGAGAAAACTAGAGCAGAGGCTCTTTATACTTATATTTGTGTGTTAAGTACAGAACCAGGCTTCATATTTTAAACCATGGAGGTATCTGACTGTCCTCAAGCAAGTGCATATTCTAGAGTTTATGGTATCATCTCCCTTTTCTCAGCATGATTTTGGCCTGAAACAAATGGATGATGTCCACATCCATTCTGTAGGCTATCCTTAGGATGCAATTTCTTGGCATTATACAGTTGCCTCAGAAAATATCCCCATATGCTCTCTTACGACATTGGAATGGCCTGATCTGCAAGTTCAGATAGAGCCCCATGGTAAACATGCTTCAGATTTCTTTGCTGAAACTGAATTTGAAAAATACACAAGGGCAGCAGCAAGAAGTAGGCATTTCCGTTGCCTCTGTGATTCATTCACAATTGTCGACACAGGAATTCCCTACTGTGTGCATGGGAGATGTGCAATATCTTCAGTGCCAGGCAGCAGAGATAATTATACAGATCTTGGCACGATGTTCTCCGTTTGTGCTTTGAGGAAGCACCATGTGGAATTTGCTTCTCACAACAAAGGGATAAAGAGTTTTCCGTAAAAGACCTTCGCTAGGTTTTAGGTTGGCTTCAAGGGAAGAACCAAGTGCTGTTTCAGTTACTTTCATCTGGAATAAAAATAGAGACTCTGCCAACAGAGCTCTTTTAAACCATGGAATATGTTTTCATCACTGAGTTTGAAATATCATTTCAGAGTCTTGGTCAGATTGACTGTTTGATTTAAATCAGTGCAGCCTAATTGAAGTCAATGGAGCTATGACAGTTTATACCAGGCAGGGACTGGTGTCTTTTTCAGAGTATTGTTTTCCCACAACTGGCCTTGATTTTCCAGACAGTGATAGATTTTCTGGGTATTTCAAATACTGCAAGCATTCGTACAGCCTTTCTTAGGATTTTCTCCAACATTTGTGACATCTACAAATTCGGATCACCTTCTCCGTGTTTACCTCTCAATGTTGACAATGTGATCCGTAACACTGTCATTTGTTTATTGAAGTCAGTTCATCACACTAATTGATGCATTCCCCTTTCCTATGGGGAATCTGGGCCACTTGGGAGTTGCACAGTGCTTGGTGGATGGTACCATAGGGTGAGATTTAGAAGAAAAATAGTTTAGATGATCACAGCTATGCAGATGACACTGGCTAAATATTGTCCCATCTCCAGACACGAAAACAAATGCAGCAGATAGTGCCTGATAGTGTTACTGAGCTTTTTGGTAGGAAGGCCCTGGATACAGTTCTTGCAAAGTGAAATTACACAGATTGACTGGACTCCAAAATATGAAGCATGAGCATTTGCATAGCCTTTGTTGTAGCTGGAAAAGTATTTCAGAGGCTCATTGTGATATGTTTTCTTGGCACGGTCTTTTCTTCGAGGCCTGATTCTCCCTTGCCTTGCATGCTTGATAGTTGTTCATTCCTGTGTAAAGTGGGTATGAAGTGCTTTCCTATTGTAATGCAGTGAGGAATTGGGATCACAAATTCTTCAGAATAGGAGGGATTTTCCTCTTTTGAATCCATTTAATATTGTCACTAAATACTTGCAGTTTGGTAAAGAACTGCATCTGTTTTACTTGTACCTTGATCAGGCATCCGTGCTGTCTGCCTTTGAAACACTGAGGCTGAATTCCTGCAATGCAGCACATGCTTTGCTGCCCAGGAACTTCCCGTGGCCAGTGCCGAACGCCGCGATTAATTATTATGGAAAGTAGTGCAGCTGTAAGCAGCAGCTTAATATGAAGCATAGAGTAGGACCCAGATCCAGCGTGATTAACCTCAAGAGGTCTCCCGAGGGCCACTGAGGCAATCTGATTTGGGAATTTCTCTCCACTGACTGAATAGCAAATGCCTGCATCTTCCCCCACAGGTGTGTAAACCGCCTTGGTGTTGTTCAAAGGCTAGCCATGGCCATGGACTCTGATGGAGCTGCTAACTGGTCCCACCACAACTAACCTCTCAGACTCCTCCAGGGAGTGAGGTGACTCCACCTCTCAACTCGGATCACAAATCAGTTAGAGCGGGGAGGAAATATTAATCTCCCCAGATCGCTGTGTTTCTGAACTTGCACATCTGAGAAAAACTGAGGCTACAAGGTGTTTAGCAGTTTTTCAGAGAAGGGTGGCTTGTCCACACACTTTCAGTGTGTGAAAATAGGTTGCTGGAGACTTGCATGGTGTTTAGGTGCCCAAGTCCCATGTAGCCAGGATGATGGGAGATATCTGACTAGAAACTTCAGATGGTGTGTTGGTTATTAAGTGATCTTATTACTGAACTTCTGGCAGCCTTACAAGATATTTACTCTCTCTCCTGAGTCAGAGAGTGCATGTTCTGATCAAGGGCTTTAAAGGAAAGTGGTTCTTACCCAAATTGTTGTTTAATTGCTTAAAATAAAAATATCATTTCTATGATTTAGTAATTAATTCTGGGGCATAAGCCAGTAGCAAAATATCCATGAATGTTATGTGCCACAGTCATTAAAATGTAAATCGGTCTTTTATTTTGACTGCATGATCTTGCTTACATACTTTGCAAAAAACAGTCCAAAATGGAAGTTGCCAATTTAAAATAATAGTAATTTTTTTTTAATAAGAATGCATGAAGAAACATGTAACTGTTTTCACCCTGGTCACTATAATACAATGAGGATCCTTGTAAGAATATGCTATATTTGAAAATAGAAAAGGTAGAAGGGGGACAGGAGACTCAACAATGTCAGCATAAATGGGAAGATATTGTAATGTTGTTAAATTTTTGTAGTCTATTGGCTACCATTAGAACAGCAAACATAGATTTCCAGATGTTTGTGAAGAGTCCAACAGTTATATTTTATATCTATGGCTGTAGTAACAATTTCTATTCAGCAGCCTAGAAAAACATTTCATGTCACAACAGGAAAGAAATATTACTGTGGGTTTTTTTTTTCTCCCTCATCCCCTATATAGTAATTCTGAATACTTCTGTCAATGCCAAACAAAAATGATGGTTTAAAAATTAAAACCACAGTCACTAGAGGCAGGACATAAATGTGCAGATGTTTTGTGATGTTGAAGAACTTTTCAGGCAACAGTCACAATGCTGTTATGGAGAGGACTGGAAATCCATCAGAGCTGGACACTGTCAAAAGCATTCCCTAAGCTATACTGTCAGAAAAGGCAGTTACCTTTTCATATTCCCTTAAGAAAATAAAGAAGGAGAAAAAAATCAAAACCAGAAAACCTACTCACAATGGCCTTTATATAGCTCTCACTATTTTATTAGCAAGGGATTGATTGTAATCTGTTAATATAAGTAGGCAGCTTCTATCTAGAGTTTACTGGGCAACCAGTACAAGTGCAAAACTGCACCGTCCCAAAACAGTGCATGAAACATCCATTTGCCTTCTCTGGGAAGGAAAATTCTTACAAGCTTATAAGCTGTTTTTGTTTCAGGTGCTTCTGTGCCTTAATGCTGTTACAGAAATGGCTGCCTGAAAATCCTGTATTTACCACACCTACCTGGCTAGACAAAGAGACATCATCCATAACAACAGAAATAGCAGAGGGCGAGTTTTTAAAGGCACTCATGTTAATTGGTACATTTAATGCCCATGCATGATGACGGACCTCTTGCCCCCCAAGAGCTGGCAGGCACTTCTGCGAACATACGTGTAGCACCGCGCCATCCTGCCGGAGCATGAGCTTTTCCTGTGGCCTCTGCCTACTGCCTGATGGTTACAAGGATGGAAATACAGGTTAAATATAAATGGATGTCAGCTTGTCCCTCTCCTGTTTATTTTCCTGGCTTTAATTAGGAAGGTGAGATCACAGATGAGGTTTCCTGCGCTGCCTGGCCCCGCTGTGCCTTGAAGGGTGCAGAAAGCTCTCCGACAGCGGCACGATTCCTCGAGCAACCAGAAACTCTCTGGAGCAAGAAAGCCACGGGCAGCTGTGCCGCTTCTTAGCAAAAACGCCAAGGGAATAGCTATGAGTAGAGGTGATGTGGTGGGAGTACTGGTTTGTGCAAGACAGGTGATCCAGTGGGGAAAGGTTGGCACATGTTAGGGGAGGCGGGGATAGGGCCAGAAAGCGTGCGGCCATGGGGAATCGTGGAGCTGAAACTGCATCTCTGATCTCCTGTCCCCTTTTCAGAGCCCCAGAAATTGCCTGTCATATGTGGCTTGTGTCAGGTATCAGGTATTTCCAGAATGAAATGCACCGTTAGCAGGTAAAGTCAATTCATCAGGTGTAACACAGCAGAACTGTAATTAATTATTAGATATTATTTCTCACAAAATGCATCTCCAAGATCACATTGCATTAGCCACAATATTGGACTGATGGAGCATAAACAAGGGTAATGATAAACACCAGTGAATGGAGTTGGGAAGAGACGGTTATTAGGGTACCGGTGTGTTTCATGTGGGGTTTATTTAACAGTCTCATTAATGATCTGGAAAAGGAAGTGAATAACCATTTAATTAAGTTTGCATTTGATACTAAATTAGAACTTGCTGCAGACATCTCTGAGGGCAACGAGATAAATCAAAAGGAGCTAGAAGCATGTGCAGTAAAGAAGAAAATGAGATCTGCTGTGAAGAAAAAAAAAAGCAAGCTAATCTCTCTGAAAGCAAATAATCTAAAATGTAGCTATCAGTGGAGGTATTCTGGAGAAAGCGGTGTTGAAAGAGATGTAGGAGTGTTAATGGACTATATATTCCATCGCAGCTCGGGTATGTATTTACAGAAGCAACACATCCAGGAGCAGGAAGGTAATAGCCCTTCATTGTAGGGCTCTAGTGAGAACCCATCTATAATGCTGCACTCTGTTTGGGGCATCCTGTTATCAGAGAGATATAGACAAATTGGAATGAGTTCAGAAAAGAGCCATAAAAATGATCCCATATCCCTGGAGATGATGACTTATGAAGAAAGATCAGAAGAAGTAAATGTGTAAGGCCTTGTCTGAAAGATGACTGAAGTAGGGCAGGAAAACAGTCTGCAAATATGTGAAAGCAAAAAGGGAGGAGGAGAATTTATCATAGTAACTATTAGTAATAGGATGAAATAATAAGTGACAACAATAAATTTTAAAAGGGCAA
Organism: Chlamydotis macqueenii; assembly: GCF_036417535.1. Taxonomy (NCBI): domain Eukaryota; kingdom Metazoa; phylum Chordata; class Aves; order Otidiformes; family Otididae; genus Chlamydotis; species Chlamydotis macqueenii. The sequence goes on along the minus strand of NC_141556.1, from coordinate 146,235,550 downwards.
CTTCAGGTTGAATGTAGGGAGAAATTTCTGACAGTGGAATTTGAGTTAGTTTGCGGAGAAGTTTCCCGGGGATAAAAGTAAAAGCTGCATTCAAGTCATTTAAAAATCAAATTGGACAACTCACTAGAAAATGCACCCTGCTATAGGGAACAATCTTCCATTGCCAGAGGATGAAGCTGGGTGACTTAATAGGACATTTCACACTCAGGTCTTTATGACTGCGATATTTTTAATATGCATGGTCAACTATTTCAGGAAAGTGTACATTTCTTCTGCTGTCAAACCTGATAACACAAACACTTGCATGCAGGTATAACTTTTAAGAAGGCAAGTAGCTCTGCTGACAGCAGTGCACTGCTGATGTGCAAAAGCAGGAGCCTGAGCTCTTAAAGTTTTTGCAGGATCAGAGTCTTAGATCTTGCAGTTGTCAATATCAGGATTGTGTGTACAGTTAACCACATCATTTACAGGTAGGTGAAGAAGTGTGCAGAACAAAAGATGTGGGTCGGAAGCTCCGGGGAGGATGTATTATTATTACTGTTATTGCTATTACTACTTATAAATGACTGATACTGTGGAGTTCAAGTCAGTTGCTTAACTGTTCACCTTTTTCATCTCCTGCTTTCACCTCTGTGCAGAGTGTTCATTAGACAGTGTAAGATGGCTTTCTGTACTGTGTTTTTTACCGTTTGATATTTTTAATATACTCTAAAATGTCTGTTGAATGAGAAGAGAGGCAAGCTGAAGTGAAAACCAGACCCTCCCTCAGATGAAGAAGAGATGGCAAAGGCTGTGGATTTAAATGGATATGAGGGTAACCCCATATTTTCCCCCCAGTTATAATAATCTAATGTTGACCTCACTTCACCATTCGTTAGCAGCCGAGACAAACTCACAGGCATTCAGATAGGAGTGCTCCCTAAAACACCATGGTTTTTACATGTGGGTTTTTTACGTTCCTGTTTTCTTCTCTTCCCTCCCCGGTGGGCTGCGTGTGGGGCTGGTAGCCTGGTGGTGCCACAGTCCAACGCCCGAGCCTCAGGACTCTCCAGCAAGGGGTCCAGCAGCAGCAGCTCCAGTGAATCGGAGACCAGCTCAGAGTCTGACTCTGAGAGCGAAAGCAGCTCCAGCGAGAGTGACGGCAGCAAGCCCTCGCATTACTCCAGCCCAGAGGTAAGGACTTCTGCTCCTTATGATTTAGAGCAGCAATTCGTTATCACACCCACTCAGGCCTTTTTCTAGCCAAGCAAACACAAGGAGATTGCAGGGAGATGCCCCAAAAAATGGAAGAGAGGCTCAAGTATCCTCCTCCTGGCATGCGGTGACGTGCCAGTGGCAGGGAATCCTGGGGCAGATTAAAACATTTGAAACAAAAATGAAGAAAGAAATAACCCCGTGGTATTTTCCTCAAATTGGAGATCAGTGGAGCTCCTTGCAAAGATCACAGCTTGCTTGAAGTTTTTGGAAAGCCTTCCTCCACAGCAATGGCTTGCTTAGTGCGTAAGTCCTGATGTGGGCTCCTGGCACTGCTAGGGACCTAAAGGCTTCTCTACACAGGGAAGCTATTATAAAATCAGTTTGGGGGTGGACTTTAAAAGCGAAACAGTTGTTTTTCACTCACGCACTTCCCTCGCCTCACTCTCTAGGTGAATTATTCTCTGCTTTTGCTGCCTTTGTGTTATTTATTTTAATCCACCTCCAAAATGGACTAAACTGAATTACTCATGGTGCAAAACATCAAGCTCAAACGTGTCATCTGGAAAGCTAGTACTGAAAATTTCCACATGTAGAGAAGCCCCAGCCAAATTACAATTAAGCTGCCAGTGCTATGCCACCTTCTGCTTTCACCTCTTCAGAGTGCTCAACGGACACAAGGCTCCTTTCTCTGTTCTCCTTTTCTACCAGGACTGACGTTTTTACATGTTTTGGTCAATATGCACCTTCAGTATAAAACCATGAACTCCACAGTCACATCAAAAACATTAATGTCTGTAAAAATATTCAAAAATCTAGCAGCAAGGTTGTAAATACACATGAAATATAGTCAGTGTATTTTCCTACCCCACGTAAAGCCTCCAATCACCGGACTCCTCCTCCCCCCAAAACTATGCCTCACCTATTCTTTCAGTCTGAAAAATTATACTGAATAAGCAGCAAGCCTTTCCTCATCTTTCGCTTGGTTATTTGGGGCCATGTTTCCTATCAGGGAAAATGCAGCACTCACAGAAACATCCTTCATATATTTTTCTCAGGTTCTGTTGCTTTTGTTTCTTATTTAACACTTACCTTCCTTTCTGCCTTTCCTTCACAGTACTTTCAGATCCATTTCCAGTTAATTTTCCTCTCACTTTGTCCCTTTCCTAAATCTCTCTCTCTGGTTCTCTTTCCTTTTGTCTGTATTCTCCTCCTTCCAGTTTCTCTTCCCCTGATGCCCTCCTTGCGTTACCCCACGTCTTATTTCCCATTCTGAGCTCTTTCATCCGACCCGTTAAGACCTTATTCTCTCTCTGCCTCAGTTCCCCGCTGGAATTAGTGCAGAGACCCCGTGCTCAGTCTCTCCTCTCCCTGCGGGATCTCGGAAGGTGTAAGAAAAGGGACAAAGAGAAGAGAGAGAAGGAACCATTGTAGGGGGAAGGAAATATGAGATAAAAGGAGGAGAAGCGTAGTACCTGGGAAGGGAGGAGTGTTTACTGTCTAGGCAGATACCCGTGCTGCTTGGACCTGAGAGCAGCAGTTCCTCTGGGAATGCACGAAGTTAATTAGCTGAGGCAGGTCATGGATTTCATAAAGTCAAGCAGGGGACTGAGAGTCACGGAAACGTGGAGGAAGTGCCTCCCCTTAAGCATTTTATACATAGCCTCTGGAGATCTGTGGAACTACTTTTGTACAGAGCCGGAGTTATCAGTGATCGTTGTCACGAAACAACTGCACTGCTCCAGCAGATTGCTTGTCTCTTTGCATTATATTTGTATGGTTTGCCTTCTAGGACATGCTGTATGAAACATGCTGTTATGAAAATGTACATGACTCAAAAAAATATGATGGCTGCACTGGTTTGCATAGGTCATGCCTTGATGGGATACGGGAGAGGCCACACATGGATAGGGTCAGGGTGTCCCAGGGAAGTAGGATACCTGTGCTTTCCCCAAAGGCCAGTGCTTTCCCGGGCCCATTGTATGTCTGATGGCACCAGTTCAAAACATGCTTATGTGATGTCTCTGACTGGAAGTCCTGTCTGCTTTGCATTACTGCTTTAACTTACATTTATGCACCCAGTGAAGTCATCTTTCTAAAGTATATACCATTTTCTTACCCAGTAAGTGGAGAAAGACAGGTCCTTGAAAGCTCTTTAAAGGGAAGCTCTGTCCACCTAAATTTAAGTCGTGGACCCAATTCCTGTCCTAGTCTTAAAATAAATTTCTTCTATTGGATAAGACAGAAAAAGTAAATACATCTTTGCTTTTATTTTAACATAAACTGATAAATACAAGTACAGTCAACTTGAGTACTCCAGCACAATGCTGGGCAGGAAATCCGTATTTCTAGGTTGGGAGAAACTTAATGTGGAAATCTGGAGAAATTGTGAGGCCTTCTTTGTTTGTTTGGTTGGTTTTTTTTACATAATCTGAAATATTATATGCATATACTAAAATATTTTTATTTCTAGGACAATGTGTCTTCTGCATTTGAGGTTATATAGAAATTCAATTCCTGTTTCATTTCTTCTGTGTTTTTTCCTCATCTCATTTTGAGATCTTTGAATTGTTCTCAGGTGTCTGAATGCAGTTGCCTAGAGTGTAAAGGCAGCTCATTGTAAAGCATACATATAAAACAGATTAGATGAATTGCACCCTAAAAGTGTCTGTTTCTTTCCATTGACTATTTAGAGACTGTGGTGACTAGCTCAGCTGTCTACACTTTATGTCTGCAGTAAACTAAGAGTAATGGCTGAGCTAGAACAGGAGACAACATTCAGACTGGTTTCAGTGATGTGGACAAATTAAGGTGCCTCAGACATTAATGTGAGTAGTTACAGTTTTGTGGACTGCCAAGCCTGAAATTATGAACAAGGGACTGAGGCTCCTATCTCCTGTTCCTTTGCTGAAGTCATGAAGTCTTTGCATGACTTTAATTAACGTCATAAATGAGGACTCTGGAAAACAATGACGTCTTGTCCTTGCAATTATTTCAGATGGTAGAAAAAAAAAAACTTGAGTGTCAAGTCCATAGAAAGAGCTACATTTCAAAAGCTAATAACTTGGTTGGTTTGTTCTTTGTTCCATTGAATTATCCCGCAGACATTTAATAAGGCTGAATCTGGTTAGACAACTGGGAATTCCCAGTATGCAGGGACGACTAGAGCAGGGAGTGGGCAGGAAGGATGCAGAGAAGCCATCACATGGGACAAAGCATCAGTGGCTGGTCAACAGGAACAAGGCCAGAAGAGAGATATGTCCTGTTCTGGGCCCTGCCAGCCCCACACACCAGATGCAATGTCCTTTACAGCCTCTACTGTTGTGACTAGTTCACAGCCATTAAAGTTTTTTACTCTTTTTCCAGGATTCACATATACATTTTGTCCATGTTTATTCCATCATCACAGCATCATTCCATCATCTTTTGCCTCAAGTCCCCACATTGCAACTGACCAGATCAAAGCGGAAGTGATTTGTAGGGTTATGCTCTTCCCCATCCTCCTTTGTCAGCAGAGAGCCACCTCCCCACCACTGTGCCTGGACATCAGTACCAGTGGCTGAGGAGCCACTGCCTGTGAATTCCTGCTGTTCCCTCAGGTGCTGTGTGGCACTGGTTTGCTTTAGCTTGGAAAATAGGAAGAATGTGTGTACCTAATAGACTAGTTTACTGGTGAGTGTGCTCCTGTCACCTCACCAGCCTTTCTTCTCCAATAGATTTCATTATGGAGGCAGGGGAAGAAGAGTTGTAGTTTTAGGGTTTTCGGGTGGGAGGGGTATGTTTTCTGTATCTGTCTTGTTTCCCAAAAAGCTTTTGCTTCCCATCTTAACGAGAGCCCTGATTCAGTTTCCTGACTGGTACACTAGGAAAAGGGGATTTTAGCACTAGACCAAATGCAGACACTATCTTTACCTTTGCAAAGAGGATCCATGGGCTTTAGCTGTCCTGTGGACTATTTTTTACAAAGACTACAGACTAAACTCTGCTTTCCCTTCAGAAAACTCTTTGTGGCAGGAACCACCTCTTACAGTATATGTGTGCGATGCCTAACACATGGGAATCACCAGTTCTAATTTGATAAAGCGCAACCAGCAGTGCTAATAGTAGCAATAAAGTAGTAGTCATACTAATAATAATAATCATAATCTTTGTCATCATCATTATCATCTATTCTTTAAATACAATGAAAAGACACCACATTTGTATGGGGATTGCCCTGAATTAAATCTTTGATAGCAGGGCAGCACAAGTAAGTTATCGTAAGGGTAAATTAGTATGTGGATTTACAGTAGGCTGAGTATACTGCAGGGATATCTGGTAGCTCAGTCCTACCACACAGTGGGCTAAATACATGCACATATTGTAGGCTGTCTGATCTCTCAGTGGAACTGGTGTCATGCTTCAAGTTTACAATGGTATTAGCTACACTTTCGGTCCTTCTTTTTTAATAACAAGTGTAGAGTGATCCCATTACACTTATGTTGTTTAATAGCCCTTCACCTCAGAAAGTGTTTCTGGGTAATGTTTTGACAAAGGTTTCTTTCAGATGCATGCCGCTTGCGCCTCTGATTGCACTTGTAGACTTGAAGAGATCTGAAATATATAGACAAACTGTGTGAGAGTCACCCCATCTAAAGTTGGACACTTGTACTGTAGATACCTACATCTCATCACCTCAGCCTCCCCTTTACAGTCAGCAGAGAGGAATAGATGTTTTTAGGGCCTAGCTCATCTGACCTATTTCGGATGTCTATTTCAGGAGGGAGCATTTCACACTCTAGAAAGAGTAGTCCACTGACTGGAGAAGGAACTCGTTGACTAGCTCAGCTATAGGCGTCTATGTTTTACAGATTAATCCACCCACTATTTTTGAGTGTATCGCATCCTTCTGTTTCTCGATGAAGCCTGGCACATGTGTATGTCTGTGGTGCTTCAGTCCCTGGAACTATCTTTGGCTGCTAAAGTTTACTGGTTTGGGTTTTCATGCCAATCCCCTATGTCATTGCACACCAGCTTCACCACAGGCTGTTATTCCTATTGCTGCTGCCCATCAGGACATCACCAGCTTTATCCCAGTCAAAAACTGCCCAGTTCTCTTCAACTCCTTGAGGGCAGCATATTTCCATGACACAAAAATGAAGGGACAGAGATCATTCTGCTACCTGATCACTCTGGATATTTATTCATAAATATTTCCATCCTTATATGCTGCCGAAAATTTCCCATTTCTAGCAAACCAACTTTTCTTCCATAGAACGGTATCTGACCTGCTGGGGGGGGGTGGTGTGAACTGGAGAATTAGGGACTTTCATTTTCTCCCACAAATAATTGCAGTTAGGTATGTAAAGCGGACTGGCAAAAACTTTCAAGTGAATTTGCCAGTCTCTTTTTTTTTTACTTTTTTTTTTACTACGCCTGCTCTTCACACTTGGCTGTCATGACTTTTTTGTCTTGCAAAGTATCTTGTTTTTTTTTTAAGTTATTTCAAAGTACAGTACTTTTCAGTTAGAGCAATCAGTTGAATAAATTACTTCCAAAAGTGAATTGGCGTCACTCATGTACAATCTCAAATATTCCAAAACTGTATCAGGGCCCAAAAATCGTAAGAAAAGTTTTTAAATTCTGATTTTTTAAATTTGGATTATTTTAATTAGCAGATGCAACTTAAAGGGGTTTTTTAGCAGACACAGCTTAAGGTTTTTTTCAGCAGCCACAAGGATTTTAATTTTTACTTAAATAAACCCCTGACGTGCATCTCAGACCATGATTCTGAGAACTGAGGCTTTAAGGAAGAATAACGAGTGTCCTGAAACTCCTGACAAAATCAGTAAAGCTGGCAACATTGTTGATCCTTTTTATTAGACTTCATAGTTGGCTTATAGGTTGGTGGAATTGTAGTTATTCTGCCTAAATACCAGACATACCATTTTTGGAAAGTACCTCCAAATTGTGACACTGTAGCACTTAAGCACTGTCTTCTGCTGGTTTACTGGAATCCCTTGAAATCCATATTTTGTGAACCACTGTTTTCAAGAATTACAAGGTACATAAAGAGACAGAATGGGATGTAACAGAGAAGGCTGGAAGTTTTTTTGAACTTTCAAGCTGGCCTTGCTCTCACCTATATTTATGGGCAGAGGTATATTTTTCCCCATGTGCTTCTGATGTATGTCCTTTCCTAAAATACACCTGAACAGTGGGAACACTTCCATGTACATTGAACCTTTTGTTATATATCTGGTAAATTCAGTATGTGTACAATGAATGGCACCTAACAAATCTGTCTGTATTTTCAGCAGCAATCAAAAAAAAAATTGCTGTTTATTTTAGATAAAGAAGTAGGAGCTGTAAAAATACATCTTCATCCAAGAGACGTACTGCCCATCCATTTTCAAGATTTACAGCTCAGGAAAGAAATTCCTTGTGCAAGATATTAGGGAGTATGCTTAAGAAAAAATAAATTTAAGGCATTCCAGTAAACTTCCCATAGGTATTGTCTAGCTCAATAATAAGTAAAACTTTTGCAAGAACTAATATTTGTATCATATGAATTCCGGTGTCTAATTTTTTTATTATTTTAGAAGCCTTTGCTCCATGTAGAGTGAATACCGCCCTCAGTGGGTGATTCTGGAGACGTCTTTGACTATGCAGGAAACTTGTATTGCCCGCAGGCACCTACTTCAAATAAGGAGTTAAGTAAGAGACTCTTTTGAGTCAGAGACTGTGGATATTGCCTCTTAAGCAAACTTTCTTCCAGTGTGTCCTGGTTTCAGCAGGGATGGAGTTAATTTTCCTCTCAGTAGCCAGTGTGTTTTGGACTTCATATGTGAAGAATGTTGATAAACACCCTGATGATACGACTTGTTGTTAATGAGACCAAGGACACCGTCTGGCTTTCCAAGTCTCATTAAAGTGCAGGTACAGGAAGCTGGGTGAAAGACAGACAGAATAATCGACCCAGACTAGCCAAAGAGAGTATTCCATGCCATAAACGTCATGCTCAGTACTTAAGCAGGGGTTGCCCACGAGGGGGGCATCTTCTTCCACCTCTCACTTCCTCGCTGGCATCGTTCCCCCTACCTTGCTGGCTCGCTTTTGCTCCTTTGCTTGCTGCTCGGTTTCATTTCCGTGATCGCTGCTTGGGACGGGCTGTATCGGTCATTGGGACATCGGGTGGTGAGAAAATATACATTGTTCATTTTGTATATTTTAGTATCCTTATATTCTGTTATTACTGCAGTTTTCCTTTGCTATTTTAGTAAACTATCTTTATCTCAACCCACAAGTTTTCTTTTCTTCCCAGTTCTCTCCCTGATCCCCCTAGGGAGGGGGAGGGGGAGTGAGAAACTGTGTGGTGACTCGGGCTAAACCACAACTCAGAGCACTGATGGTTTTCATGTTAGATTCATGACATACTTTTAGATTATTCTTATACAGTAGCCTAGTGGATCAAATTTTGATTTCGGTTAAGGAAATCAGGAGACTTTTCACATTGGTTTTTGTGGGGTTAGGTTATGGCTGGCCATCTACTCCATCATTTATTTCTTTGGGTTTTTTTTCCCTTTCCTCTTCATTTTATTACATTCAAATTACTGATTGCAAGAAGCACTAGAAAACACCCACATATTCTTCTGAAATAGCATTGTCTGAGCTGTGGTTACATTTGAAATCATAATTATCCCACTTCTTCACTGTCCTAACACCATTATGTTTTAGATGCTCTCTTATAACTTGATCGTGTTGTGACAGGAACGAAGAGAAAAACTAACAGCCGCACAATACTCACAAAATGAGCACTTGACAATACCACCACACAACGAATGTTTGTGGGATCTCACAGGATTATAACGTCAATACCAGACAGATTACATGAACCACCTGGTTAGCCATCCAGCTCCTCACTGCATGCCTCTTTGTATGCTTTTTAAATACTTTTTTTATTTATTGTGATGGAGTGGGACACAAAATACATATCCCTAGCTTTCCTACTAGCTGTCCTCTCTTAGCCTTAGCTGTACATCTACCTTGTATTCCTCCCTTCCTGTCACCATTATGTTTTCTTCTGTTTGGAAACTTGGGAGCATTTTCCAGTAAAGCCGATGCCAGTAACGCTGCATGAATCATCCTTAGAAATGATGAATCATGGAAGCTGTCCTCCTTCCCAACCTCATTCAGAAATCAAAAGTATCCCCACTTGCGTGGCATGCCCCACATCTCCTGTCCCGCTGCACAGGGCCAGGCTTGGGAGTGGCTCCTTGACCAGAGAAAAACCTCAGCGGTACCAGGAGGGCCCTGGTGTTTCGGTGTCCCTGAGGGAGCCCTGGGGCAAGGGCAGCAGGGTCTTGGCACTAAGCTCACTGCCCTCTGCTTCCCTTTCAGCCCGAGCCGCCCTCATCCAACAAGTGGCAGCTGGACAAGTGGCTGAATAAAGTCACCCCACACAAAGCACCCATCCTGACCCACCATGATGGCCCAGCGCTGGAGGCCCATCCCTACTACGGTCGCGTGAAGGCGGAGCGGCAGGAAAGCGAGAAGACCCCAGCTGCTGGCCTGGCCGAGCACCGCAGTGGGGAGGGCCGCACCACCACCACCACCACCACCACCACCACCACCGTCGGGGACGGACCACGGCCCAGGACCGCCAACAAAGCACCAGGCAGCAAGGGCAGCCGGCAAAAGTCACCCCCTGCTGCTGACGGCGGACCTCCGAGGCGAGCAGCAGGAAAGAAGGCACCGCGGCGGGCTGAGAGGACATCTGCCGGGGACATTCCCCACTGCCCCACCGCAGAGGAGCCCCCCGGGAGCCATAACTTTCCAGAAAGCACTGCTGGTGAGGCACCAAGGGCCCGTCCCAGCATCAGCAGCAGCAACGGTGGCTGCAGAGCAGTTCACCGCCGAGAGTCCCGCTCGGCCGCAGCTGGTGAGAAGCGTCGGGCCCGGGGGCCAAGCAAAACAGCGCCCAAATCTAAGGAGTTCATCGAGACCGAGTCTTCATCCTCATCATCCTCCTCCGACTCGGGCTCTGAGTCGGAGCGGGAGGAGCGCCCGCTGGCCAAGGCACCGGCAGCAGCCGCGGCTGAGCCGCGTGCCAAGGACACGGGGACCGGCGCTGCCAGCAAACCCCACGGTGGCTGCAGTGCCTTTGGCTCCATTAATGCCAGGACTAGTAGTGAAATAGCAAAGGAGCTGGAGGAACAGTTTTACACCCTGGTTCCTTTCGGTAGGAATGAGCTCCTCTCTCCTCTGAAAGACAGTGATGAGGTAAAGTCACTGTGGGTCAACATTGACTTGGCTCTTTTGTCCAGGATTCCAGAGCGTTTGCCTGAAGAGCCCCTGGCCATGAGCGCTGGAGCAAACCAGGTGGCCAGCCTCCCGCAGGGTAGTAGTGCTGACCCCCCCGCAGAGAAGGGTTTACCGAAATCTAGAAGGAAACGCAAGGTGAGCTTCGGGGGGACCGATCGGGGTGGGTGGGGTGGGCTCCAGCAAGTGGGAGGCAAGCATTGCTAGCGCCTGCATCCAGTGCTCAATGGCCGTGTCTTCTCCAATCTGGCATTTCAGAGCTAGGATTTGTCCCCACTCACCGTGTAGGAGCTGGCTAAACCCCAGGGGAGATGCCATCCCAGGAGGTGATGAAACTCCTGGCTGCCAGGGATCACAGCCCCTTGGAGACAATGTTCATTGTTGGCACGCAGCTTTCCACGGCTTAGTGAAGATACTGCCCTTTTAGTAGGAGAGCTTTGTCTCCTGAGGCTTCTCTCAAAACCTGAGCATTTGGAGGTCATGCTTAGGTCAGGAAAGGGAATATAAATGGCTATCTTGTCATGGTCTGCATGATATCACTGCATGTGTAGAAAAAGGAGAGGCAGCATCTTTTTTCCTCTCAGATTGTCAACAAGAGTCAAGCCCTTCAGTGCCGGCAGGGAGCCCTGTCTTCGTGGGGGATGCACTCACAGAGACCTGGGACCTGCCTGGCTCTGCAACCCGCCTCCCTCGCACTGCTGCAGCTCCCTTTTACCTTGTGGCTCTCAGACAGGTGTGGAAGTGGAAGTGTAGTCCATTAGCTGCCCCCTCCCCAGCAGCACCATCACAGTAGCCAGGTGGGCAGAGCCCTCTGGTCACATCCACTCCTCCACCCTGCCTCTCCTGCATGCCTTCTGAGCCATCAGTAGTGCCGGGGAGAAAGCCCCCTCCACCTCACAGCCACAGCTGTCCTCTGAGGAGGCTTTCTGGTCCATTTGTACCAATCTGACCCCAAAAGTCACTCTGAACTGGAATCGCCATCTGCCCAATTTCTGGACAGTTTTATTGAGCAGTCATCTGTCTCTCTCTGAGCTACTGTATGTGTGCAGATTGATCTGTATATCTTTGAGGACCATTTATCTAAAGCAGTCTTTCTGGATTTTAATGTTTTTTCAATTTTAGCTCTTTTTTTAGTATCTAAAAGGTGGTAGCTCTGTTTTGGCCACTAGTAGAGCCCTGATGAGCTTTGAGATGCCTTTGTCTTCATTTTCTTTAGGAAGTAGCGCAGAAGTAATTGCACAGTACAAAATGATGGGAAATAGGTCAAAAAAAGAGTGGTAGAAGCAGAATATTTAAGTTTCAGGCCATAGGAGATGCCAGTATGATAATGCCAGGCTGTGCACTCAGAAGAAAACAGGAGGACATGACAGAAGAGCAAGATAAATGCAGTCATTCTAGAAATGCTTAATCTGACTTTCTGTGGCACTTATTATCTTTTAGTCTTCTGTCTTAAAGCGCTGCTGTTGATGGTGATTTTAGTGATATAATAAGTACAAAGCATTCCTGGAGTACCAAATTGCCCCCCAGCCTGGAATAAGACCCTCAATGGGAGCGCTGCTATGCAGACTCACAGTGTGTGATCCCCCTTCCCAAAAGACTTTATGAATAAGACTAATAAAAATTGATTATCAGGCATAACTGCAAAATTAGAAAGAGATCCTTGTCACTTCCACCTCTGTCATGATGTCAAAAAGATGATCAAAGTAGAGATGGAGGAGGATGGTTAAGCACTGAGGTGTGAGAAGATCTTCACTCCTGTGGAGTGTAAGCCACAATGTTAACCCTGTAGCAGCAGCCTGTAGTGGCAGTGGATAACACAGAAAATGTTGTTGCCATGCAGCAAGGCAATAAAGACAGTAGAATCAACAAATCACAAGTAAAATTCAGCCAGCACTGGAAATAGGAGAAGTGTTAGAAGTGGAAAAGGATGTGGACTTTGCAGGAGATTGGGAAAGCAGAGCCTTTGGGAGCTGATGATAGAACCCAAGGAACCTAACATGAAATTAAATAGTAGCAGGAAACTAGTAGGCCAGATAGGACCAGGGTGCAATCCCAAGTGGTGGCACACAGCCACCCCTTTTATTTAACTGTTAACATGCTTGCTAACGTGGTTTTGGCCTGGGTCAACTTCTGTTCTTCCAGACAGTGTCTGTCCCTCGCTAGGGACCAGACTAAGGTCCCTTCCCAAAAGGCAGTCTGAAAGTTATATACCCTGGTTTGAAGGAGGAGCGAGATGAGCGCATGGGTGCGAGCTGTGCCATGCCGGTTGGCATCAGGACTAGTTGTATTTACTAGTACAGGCCTAGTCACTGATGCCAGGTGAAGAGAGGGAGAGACAAAAGAGGTATGAGGTTGAGGCAAGAGAAAAGCACACAGGAGATGGGCCAAGAGGGCAATATAAAGAAAAAAATATCCCGAGGTGCAAGTGAGGAAGCCATGGAAACAATTCAAGTTTTATATTCTACTCCTTTGTTTACACACTGCCTCTTTAGATTTTGTTTTTAAAAACATGGATCAATCATCTCTGATCCATATTATTAGGTATATGCTCAAAGAAAGTGTCATCATTAATACCAAAATGCCAGAAAATACCAGCCACCGACTTGCTGAAATACTTTTGGATCTGTAATAAATCCAAAACCTACAAGATTATTATTTTTCTCTTAAATTAGTGTGAGAATGAGGAAGAGTGCAGAGACATCAAGAAGACTCACTTGGAGCGAGAGAGTTCTTCACGATTAGCTGCCTCTGCCCAGAGCACCACAGCAGCAAATCATTGCAATATGAATGAAAATAAGTAAGCATTTTCCTTCTTATTTACCACTGAGTCATACAACTAGTTGCAGTTTAATGCTGTGTGTTATTTTTTTCCTTTAATAGGATTTATTTTTTAATTATCACATTTTATGTTGAAAAATTACCCACTGCATTCTCCATTCTCCTGGCTTAATGAACAAGTTAGCAGCTCCTGACACATTTATATACTTACATGTTTGTCCTAGGGCACAAATAAGTTGTGAGTTCAAGTGTGAGGCTCATGGAATGAGTAATTATACCTAGAGCAGTGCAATTGTCCAAGACATGTTCCCAAACACTGCTATAGGTACAACTTCACATAGGCAACCATCTTATAGTCTTATATTTCCTTACAGTGGTATGAGTTTCAAACTTAAAATCTGACTGTATATATGCAATTTTCTATAAACTCTAGGGAAAAGATTGAGAAAAATATTCATAACAATGCCTGCAGTGCTCAGTTCCAGAATATATTTGAGATCCAATATTTTTGAGATTACAAGGAATCTATTTTATGTAATTAGTAAGTATTTTAGGACAAGGAACTCAGACTTTAAAAACAATAAGATTTTCCAAGGATGCAGAGCATGAAACAAATGATGAATATTTAGCATTTGCTGGCATGGTTTATGCACACAGACCCCTGTCAATGTCAGATCAGTCATACTGAGTTTCTCTGGAGGCTTCCAGCAGTCATACTTAGACATGCATCTTTTCAGAGTTCAGCTGCATGCTGCTTAGTACATGCTGGTCATCAGTATTTTAAAAAAATGTATTTTCAGGTAGTTTCAGGGTATGCCTTGGGATTAAACTGCTAAAAATAGAGAATATTTCTGTTCATTGTAGTAGGCTTTTCTATTGTACACATCGCTGATGAGTTTGAGCAGTTCTTGTCATTAAGACTGGAAAAAATAATGGAAAAAACTAATATATATAGTGCTTATTCAAAAATATGCATTCAATTTCTTTCTCCTGACACATCACATATGTTTTATAATGTGAAAACAATACACAGAATAGTTTGTTTTATTGTGGGTGATTGCACGCAGGCATGCCATTCCTGTTACCGCAGTGTCATATGTTTTACGTCGCATTCATCTTCAGAGAACAGCATGGCTGTCATAGCTTGCTGTGTCACAGGGTTAATTCTCTGCTTCCTGGAAGCAGGACAATGATTTGTGTTTTGCTTGACATTATATGCAGTACTCCTGGTAACAACTGTACATTAAAGTAACAAAGAAGAATGTCTTAAATGTATATTTGCTTCCTAACTCTTCCCTGGTCTGCCCTCCTTCCAAGATGTTTCTGTGGTTTATGCTACTGTAGGACATGATACCAAATGTTAATATTCCCACAGCTGAGGATGAGCTGCTGAGCTCCCAGCAGACCAGAGCTCACTGCAGGTTGTTCTGCACAGCTTCTCAGTACAAGATGATTGTGCTGCTGCACTTTGAAGGCTCACAATACACTTGAGTGGGCCCTACGCCATGGGCCACAGGCTGTGTAGAAGGCCTGCAGCACAACTAGAAATTTCAGCTACTCCTCACAAGGTCTGGGCCAAGCTTTTGAAGCTTGGGTACACTTCCAAAGCGCTACGGCTTCTTTTGGATGCTTCAGGCCCGCTCTGACAGTGACGTATAAACACGGCTAGCCAAGGCATGGGTTTATGTTTGAAAAGAGGAAAAGAAATGACAGCATCGGCCTGCACACTCAAAATAGTGCTAAAGATCTTATTTTTCTTAGGGGAAGAAGAAGGGCATAGTTGTCCATCTTACACAGCCTGATGCTTTCATAAACAGCACTGGTCATTAAAGCAGAACAGTTCACCTTGTGTTTTAAAGGTCCTACACTATGGGAAACAGGAAAGGTTATGAATTGCCATTCATGGCTTCTTTCACACCTCGTTTTTAAAGACTTGCCAGATAAATGGACAAATGTATGATAAAAACACATTTAATTAGCTCTATTCCTTGAAATTATGTGCAGAAATAAAGTATAGCTTGTACTGTATTCTTTTTTGCAATTCCATTAAGTGTATACTCTTTGATACAGTAACTATAAAGAAGTGAGAATTGTCCATAAAAAGTAATAGGCTGAATAAAGGGGGATGTGACAGGGAAAGCTATTATGTTAAAATAGTCTTATCTGACCTTAATCACAGTTTTAGTCTTAATGCAAACTGTCTCCTTAAAAGAAAACCACTTTTATTTTGTGTGTGTTGCTTTAAGGTTTTCAGCTAAATATTTTCTTCAAATTAGTGCATCTGAAGTTTATTTCTGGGCATATTTTTATGGTCTGTCTGACTTTTCCTCATCCAAAGCTTCTCTCAAATAAATTGAGAGCTAAAAATACTGTCTGTGATATAGCTTTCTTCTTCGGAAGACAGAACAGCTCACATTTCTCTGCGTCTACTGTTGGCATATGTTTCCTTTTGTCTGCTGTATCAGCCTATCTTTCTTTGTCTTCAAAATCTGTATTGGATTAGTATAAACACTGCTACCAAAGGCTGGGCACTGAGCACAAAGACAAGCCAGTCATCTTAAAACACATTTCCCGTTTTAGTTCACATATGGTTTTATTGCCATGGCTTATAAATTGTCACCTGTAATGGTGAAATAGGGCTCCATAACCTGAACTTACAGTTCAGAGCCTAATCTTTGTCTCCAGCTATCCTTTAAGAAATGGTGAGCAAGTGGCCATTTATCTCTATATTTTTTTTCAAGTACTCTGATACAGACTTTATATTAGCTCCAGAATAACAGTTTACCTTAAAGAGGAGAAAGAGGAGAAACACGATACAAATTTGTAAATGAACACTTGGTCCCAATACTGTAAGCTTGTTTCCAGATACCATTAGACTTTATCCTGCTGGCAGGTTTTAAATTCAAAGTTTTGGTAATATATATAACATTTACCTTTCTCAAAGCCAGCTTTGTGACAGTCCATTACTGTAATTTCCATTTCCAGCTTGGCAATACCAATAAATAAAAATGAGAAAATGCTTCGGTCACCTGTCTCTCCCCTCTCTGATGCATCAAAACACAAATACTCCAACGATGATTTAACTTCCTCCAGCAGACCTAATGGCAGCAGTCTATTACCTTCCATCTCCTCCAGCAAAAAACATAAGGGTGAAATCCAGTCGCAGCCACATCCTGGAGACTTCAATGTAAGTTTATGCTGTTGTTCACAATACAAAGCCTCGCTGTATATTTTTCACTTTGTATTGCAGTCTGTGATAGTTTTGCAGAATGTTATGCAAAAAAAAAAAAAAGTAATAATGAATGTTGTAAGTTCAGTTTTTCTGGTCTGGAGTTTAGCAGGGAACAGAAGAAAGGAAAGAGGGCAGGCTATAAAGCAGGCAGATAACAAAGGCTACATAAGCAAAAGGTAAAAACTGATGGCCCAAAACAAATGGCTTTAGGCCTCCAGAGGATTGTTTGGGCACAATGCAAGCCCCTTACATGCAAAAGTGTGGTGCACAAGACCTCTACTGTATAAGGCCTCTGCTTAGCCACTGCCTAACCATGAGCATCCCTGCAGACAAGTTCTCCTACATGTCTTACAACCAACTTTCTCAGACACTTCTACTTGACACCAGTGAACAGCTTAGCATCAGCCTCACAACTAAGCTCCATCAGAGCTAGAAGAAGCAATTTGGGTGCCGACATATTGATGTCCGCTGCTGGAGCATCTAGTCAAGCAGTTAGGGCACTCTGCTGCTGCTAGAAAGGCCCCTGCTCATCTCTTCGCTACAAAAGCCATGTATACATTTTATGCTATATCTATTTGTTATATTTGCTGTTTGATACATAAGAGGCTTCAAAAGCCTAAGTATTAGTGCCTAAGTAGCTTTTGGGAGAACAAACTACCAGAGTTGTAACAGTGGTCTCTTCCAGCCACTTTTGTTCTGGGGATAACTGGCCCCACAGTATATGTTATACTTAAATATATTTATTTTTAAGTATATATACATATAAATATATGTATATACTTAAATATATTTATTTTTTGAGAGTGGAGAGGGAAGTAGAAACTATAATCTTAATTTTGGACACTTTTTAAAAAACAAGTTATCATAAATTGTGTGTTCAAGAGTATCTCACAGATGCTTTTGGTAAATTGAAATAAAATTAATTACATAAAATATTCCAATAAAAAGGTATTTTAACACGTCATAGTTGTTAATTTATTTTTTCTATTGATTAAATGTGAATCTTTAAACATTTTAACTTCTAAAACATAAGTTTAGAGGTTTATAACCCATTCAGAATTATTTTGATATGGTTCTTCACTGGATATCTTGAAAACAATTTAAATTCCTTCACAGGCAAATGTGCTGGAAATCAGAAGTAAAAGGTGATTGCTTTATGATCCACACCCTTAGTAAATGTGTTTCACTGAGATTTTCTGCCTATCCTAGCAATGCACCATTTGGTCAACATTTTTAACAACCTTTGCAATAAAATTCTTATGTATCTGGTTATTCATCTGAAAACTTTAGCCTGCTGAACTGATCTGGATGTGCCATACAGAAGATGAGAGCTCACAAACTATAAATGTTAAAGTTAAATTTGGTTTATCCCATCTTCCCATCTGGCACCTAACTGACGTGTCCAAGTGGTCCTTCAAATTTCTGTCAGACACCACAAGCCAGGGAGTCGCTTTTATCCGTTTGAGCTTTTTTGTCCATATCCCTATAGCATTTCTGTCTGTCACCTGCTGAAGAAAGAACAGCGTTCTCTGGCAATGGTTATCAACCAAAAACAGTCTGAGGGCCTCTGCTTTCCACTGTACCAGTGCGTAGTAGCCCACACAGCAGGTGACTTGGTAGGACAAAGGGCTCATGAGGCCAGGTGAAGAGCACAGCTGAGGGATGCGTGAGACCCTGCCAAAAGACATATGCTTCTGCTGTGGCACAGAGTAGTGATCTTTCAAGCTGCTCAGGCACTCAGAGCAGAAAGAAACCTGGACCTTGGGCTACAAATTCATACTGCACAGGCACATCAGCAGTGCAGCCGCGAGTCAAGTCAAACAAGCAAGCCTTGCTCTGCCAAGGCAAGGCAGAGTGCTAGTCTGGAAGTTGACGACTAGAGATGTAACTTGATCCTCTAAGTGACCACAACAGATCTATTCTTTAATAATTTCACTTACTGTGTTTCAGAGTGTTATGATAGTTACTAATAGTTCAGCTCCATTTCTTCTGTATATTACATTGAAACTGGAGCCCTTCACAGAGTGCTCTGAGCAATATCTATGAATTTGTGGCTATCAGTGACAGGACAGTTACACATACTCCCTGCTGAAATAGGAAAATTAACTGCCAATTTACAGCACAATGCAAAAATGTTTTGTTGTTTATTAGTTGGGGTTTTTTATGTTAGTAGCCAATTCCTCAATGTCTTCTCTGCTGTTTGTTGTCTAGAAAGCAATTCACATAAATTCAGAAAATGTTCTTCTCTGCAATAAGCCACAGTCCCAAACAGAGCCTTGGTCACCTCTGTCCAGCACACCCAGGGACTGCAGAAGGACAAAGCTTATCTTTGATGATATGTAAGTACAGATGACTTTAAAATCAATAAAACAATGTCGTTTTCTGCATTTAAAGACAGAAAAATACTATTTGTCCAACAGGAGTGAAACATGGTCAGAAGTATGATAGGAATGCTGTATATTGAGTAATGAATGAGACATACTGTGTAAATTCTTTAATTTTTCATCGTAAGTTAAGCTTATCATCAGGGAGCAGTGAGGACTGGCTGTTTCCTAAAGGATGTGGAGCCAGGAGCCAAGGGGGAGAACATGGCTAGAAGGTCAGAGGTCCTGCTAGTCAAGATGGGATCAGGTTCGGTGAGGGTCAGGCACAGCCCAGTGACTGCTAGGCATGCACAGTGACGAGGCAGCTCTGAGGCCCAGCCAGGAAGACAGTCTCCAGGTCAGGGTCCAGATCAATGGGGACTGTGTCCAGGTACAAGCATGGCTGTGAAAGGGCTGAAGACAGGCACACTTAGAATGAGTTGGACAGAGACTCAGCCCAGACCTGAGCTTAAATGGATTTCTTTAGCCCATGGGCAGAGCAAGGAGATCCCACATGAGGCAGGTCAGGGCCGTTACAGCATTATTAGTACCCTCGAGGCTCTTGCATTAATTATGCACACATCAAAACATTAATATATACAGAACCATAGCAAGGCAGGGTGACAGGGGCACCCTTCTTGTGCACCCTTTAGAGCAAGGAAAGAGGACATATGGGATCCTTGCATCCCTGATCCTTGACAGCTGCTGCAGTCATTGCTACTGCTGCTCAGAAAAAGGTATCACAAAGGCAGGGTGACTAGGAAGCAGCAGTGGTTGGCATAAGTACCTGGAGGGATACCTGGCCCACCCCACCTCCACTGCATCCTTCAAACATCCCTTGCTCTCCTCTTCTGGAACTAATTTCAGTTCATAATTGTCTTTCTTTTCTTTTTGGTAAATTAAAATTGCTGGTTTGTTTCCCGAGGTCATTTAGGATGTGGTATTATTTATATAAGGTATAAAGGTGAAACTGAAGGTTGAAATCCTGGTATCTAGAAAATCCTGATTCTTTTTGGCTGGTAATGTTCTGGCTTGAAAATACTGATTTTTCTGGCTAGTGCAGAGGAGGTTCTGTTCAAGCTAAGCCTCAGACTACCTGAAGCCAATACAGCTCTGTAAGCTGTGTGACCTTGGTGTGCCTTTCGTACTCCCACACTTTCACCCACAACATCTCTAACTCTTCTACACCAAAGGAAATCCTGGGATAATAGCCCTGTTTCCTCAGGAACTGTTTTCTACCAGAACTGAGATTTTTAATAAATAATGATAATTGTAAGAATTGTAAGATTTATTCACACCACCTACCACCTGGTCTCAGGGACAACCAGAGGGACAGCAGCCTCTCATAAATAGAATCCAAGTTGCCTACTATAAGGTGTAAATAATTCCCATAGACTTCAAAAGAATGTAGCTGGTATGCCAGGAAAAGAAGGTTGATAAGATTAATTTCTGTGTATATTCCTGGTAGTCATAAGGAGATGTCATAATAAATATAATCAATTTTTCTGCCCCTTGTGGAGAAAACTCTCCTCTGTGTATATATTCTTATTTTCCCTCCTTCTCCACCTCACTCCATGTTTTTACCTCTTCCAGTACATTTATTCAATAATTTCCATTGAGGAAATTTGCAACTGTTTAGAGTACTTCATTTCTCTTAAAATACTTTATCATCTATAATTTACTTGCATCTGTTCAATTTGTCTGCAGTTTAGAGATGCACATACAAGGCAGAAAGGTATCAGTGTGCCCAATAAATGTCAGAATTGTAGGACGTGCTCATCTGTTTGGATTAGGAAAAAACCCAGTCAGAAACAACTACAACAGAACTATTGTATCTTCATCTGATTTTCCCTCAAGATGCTGGCAAAAAAAATCCAAGGGGACTGGTTTGTTTCATTTTTCCCCTAGAATACTGCCACAGGAAAATTGTTTTTTTCACTGTCTCTGTCATCTAAGAGGCTTTTATCACTTGCTTTCTCCATTAGTGATACATGTGATTTCTCTGCCAGGCGTCTTCAATAAAACTGTTTCACCTTTTCAGAGAGAGATACAATTAAACTGTTCCCGTATAGTGTCTTCCATGTAGAATGTCCCCAAGCAACTTGTGGCCGATTAGAAAAAAAAGCAATCTAAAAAGCCAAATAAGATAGAACATGGAATCAAATATGTCTTAATTTGCTCTTAAAAAAACAGAAATGGTTAAATGCCAGTTGTGCTAACTAGAGGAAGGAGATTTTCATGTACTACAGCTGTCATCCACAACCTGTAGCTAGGAAACACCACCAGAATACCAGTTATACTAGACCTGGATTCTGAAATTACTGTGCAGAGAAGTCACTGAAATGTGGCAGATTAGACTGGCTGCAAATGTTAAATGTCAACAAATTTGACTCATATGTTATAAGGATCAAATTAAACATGGCAGTCAGTGTCTTTCAAATTCATATAGTACCAGCACAGAGGATTTGAAGAAATGAAATACAGTACATCTGAAATTATGTAGTAATCCTAATGGCAGCATTTTGTCCAAAATTATGCCTATGAAGTATTTCATCTCATAATCCATGAAGTTCTGAATTACTTTAATCCAGCCATGGCTTTAAAGTCTTTGTTTTAATCAGAATCTATAGTTTTTAAGAGACTAAATCCCTTATATTTGATTTAAAACAACAACTAATTTTTTTGACCAATCAGTGTCTCTTTGCTTTATTCTCAATTTATTTTCTCCAAATTGTTGACAACAGCTGTCACTAGCAATAAATTGGAACACAAGTAGGTCAATAAAAAGTATATCTTGCTTGGCAGAGTGCTGTTTGCACACACATCACAATATAAAAGCAAATACAGCTAACAGTCTTCAAAAGGCAGGGAAAATCCTACTTCCCCCGGTTTGCCATTGTTTACTGGCTGCTCTAAATATGCTTCGAGGTACTCAGCATGCCGCATGTATAAGTGACACCAACGCTGCTTCCAGTATTAATTCTTAACAAGATTTCCTGGCTTTTTGGCGATTTCTAGCTTTATGAAGAGAACATTTTCAAGGCTACATAATAATGCTTCCAGCCAAATTCAGTCCTGCTGTAATTTTACTGAATGATAGAATTCCCAATAACCGCATTTAGGAACAAAGTCTGTTGTCCTTGAAGTGATAAGCACAGACATGCTGTGGGTGCCCGAGGTCACAGTCCCACACTCTCCTCAAAATACTGCATGTATGCTATAAAAAAGAGCAGAATGTACCCAGCTTCCCAGTTTTCCTTACGGCAAAGTCAGAACATGCTCCCCAGGATTATTTTCTCACTTGCATTGTGAGTTACCCTTTCAAACTTGGGGTGTGGTTTTTCTTCATTTACATTTATTTTAGTTTTTTATCCTGGCCTTATAGGAGCAAAATAATATATCTTCTTCAGCTTTTTTGTTTTTTTAATTCATATTTTGTTGAGTGTTTGCTCCACCTTTATGCATTTAGATGCTACATACACTTACCAGCTTGACCATTGTCCAAGGGATGTATCCTACTGTGAGACAGTATTCCTGTGTTTGTTTGTCAAGCAGTAAACTATATTCCCAGAAAATACTCAACCTGTAAAGCTATGATGCATAGAGCTCACAAATTGCTCACAAGATAACTTCCTGGTGCATCTCTTTGTTTTGACTTGAACCCCGAGTCTCTGATTTCAGTCTCCTCTTCCTTGTTCTTCTGCCTGAGAGTGGAAAGGAAAAGATATTCTTGGATTGTGACTCCCGTACAACATATGGAAGTCATCTCACTTTGCATTGCTCAAAATGCCTGAAGGGCTTCTGGTCTTATGAAGTATTTAGAAGGACTTCTGTAGTGCTGAGCACATCCTCAGGAGCACAGTTAAGGAACGGAACTTGGCTCCTCTTTCTTCTCATCAGCAATCTAAAAAATCACTGCTGTGATAGACCAACTACACCAAGTTCCTCACAAATTCATGCGCTTACTTTGGACTGCTCCCAGTTTCTTGGCTTTGGAGGATTTCAAGGCTTCATCTAACCATCCCATTCTTCCTCTTCTTCCCTTCTTTCTTGTGGCACTGAATTTTCTTGTGTGTACACTGCCCATGAGAAAATAACATTAGATTATTAGACAGCAGACACTGCCTCCCATGATTAGATAATTAAGCTGCCTGTTCTCTGCAAGACCACCTACCCTCTTTCTTTTTAGGCACACTTTGTGAGAGCCTGATCTGGTGGGAAATAGTTGCTTAATCAGCTCTAGCAGGAGATTCTCACAGAGTAAAGAATTTATAGCCACTCTTTCCTGTCGTCAAAGGAAAGCCAGAGCTATGGACCTCATTTGAATTTACAAGCTACATCCATGGCCCTCCTCTGTTCCTATGGGCAAGTGGTCCGGCACTGCTTATGATCAAACTGTCTTCATTCCCCAAAACAAAGAACACTCACTGCCTCCTGAGAACAGTCTCTGACCTGTGCTGTTCCTCCGCTGTGCCCAAGCATTGTCTTGGACTGAGCTCAAAACCGTGCTGGGGACAGTATTAGCAATTAAACAGCATGGATGATCAGATGATAGAGCTGATATCCTTGCCCTGCTTATTTCACTTGCACAGACTTAGCCAAGGAATGGTTTTATTGACAGACACAAATCTGAAATAGCCACTGATAATTTTGCTACTCAGGAAAGAGGATTTGTTTGCAGCAATTGATTTTGACTGTGCCTTTTTCTTACTATACAGCTAGACTAGAAAATGTCTTCAGTCCCCAATGAGTCATTACAGTGAGCAGGACAGGGGTCTTCTAATCAAGGCTCAGCAAACTCTCCTCCAGGTCCCAGCAGCAGAGTTGAATCTCTCAGATAGGAGAGGATAGTCGTCCCACCAGTCTCACCCAGTCTTTCCTCACCTCTGCAACCGGTGAGCAATGAGCAGATGCCTACAGCAGGTGATGAGCACTCTCCAAACCCTGCAGCTCTTTGACTAGTCTAGGTCTTGTACTGAATATGAGGAAGTCTCACCCAACCTCCCATGGTGTTTACCATTCTAACATACCTCTGGTTCTTGACAGAGCTTGTTTTCTTCATGTTTCATGGCAAATACTGGTTTCTCCTCAAAGAGCTAAAAGTGCATCCCAGCGTAACTCTGATTTTGTCTTCTTGTGCTGGATCACAGGGCAATGTGGGTTTTCTTCACCCTTAATGCCAGGATTCACAGGTGTGGTGTGTAAGAGATATTCTAATTCTCTATTTACAGCTTAATTCCTATGTCAGCTTTGCTGTCCCTGTAGCAGTGTAAAATATCTTTACATACATTTGAAGGATGTGCTTCAAGTCCATTTTCCACAATAGAATTACTCAGAAGTTTCTCTTTTGGACAAGAAGTCTCACTGTAATGGCCCTACAGTGCAAAGGCTGTGATCCCCTGAGGAAACCTAGGAGCTCTTCTGATCATTCCTTCAACATAGGAAGGATATTTTCATCTTCCAGTAATAAAGAACCACACTAGCAAATTATCATAACCACTTTAGCCTAGGTAGATGCTTCAAACTCATTTTTAGCCTGGGAGCACCTATTCATCTTAAGAACCAACAGTGAGTCATGGAGCTGGAGAGAGGCTGTGATGACTTAATTCCCGAAATCCATATCAGATGTTTTCCTGGCCTTCTGGCCTGATTATGATTTCTTTCAAATCCTGTGATTACTGAAGTTTCTTAGACAGTCATTGCAGGACAGGAGTCCTGGATAGAGTCTTTTGATTTCAGAATATCTATTTAACATACATTGAAAGAGACACAATTGTAGTTTATCTGCAAGGATGTAATGTTTTCTCCCTCTGCTTTTAATACAGGAGCTCAAGTCCCTATTGTGAATACTTATTTCGTTCCTCTCTCTTCGCTTGTACACTTTGCCCTTGCAGGTTTTAGTCTAGATATTCATTTCACATGGATATCTTCAAGTCCTGAATCTGGGTCATGACCAGGAATTTGTAATAGATTTTGACACTCTCTCATGGTCTCTTGTATTTCACTACATTGACATGGTTAGTCTGGGGGATTCTGCATTTTTGCCAAAATAGGAATCCCCACTTATTTTATCCTTCTTCATTTCATTTAAATTAGGTGCCAGGCTTTACTTTTGTCTGCTATTTTTTGCAACAGTAACTCCCTCTCTAGCTATCTGTACTATTCATCTGTTCATCTAATCTAAGCTATTGTCCTTGTTATGCTAAGCCTAACAAGATAGCAGTTGTGTAGTTGTGTGATTGAGTAAATTTTTCTTGCATTTGGCCTGACTCCAATCAGATCCTTTGTTTCTGTTTTTCTGAAATGTCTACAGCACTATCACTTAAATGGGTCACAAATACTCTCTCAGCCCTCTCTGCTTGTATACTCCTCTGTTGAACTTCCCAGACCTGCTGGGTCTTCTGTAGCGAGCATGAGACTCCCATAACTGGGTACCCACCTTGTACAGTGCCATGGGCTCTCCCCTACCCTGTGTGGCACCACGCGTGCCATTCCCCAGACACAGCAGTGCCATGTCCCATAAAACAGCATTTATTTTAAGTTGTGGAATGGGCAGAAGGCCGTGATGCATGAGGGGAGAACACTGTTTTGTATAGTAATACCCGCTCAACTCTACCCTTTACCCCCAAGGTGACCACCCTTATCTGTGACCCAATGTGTCAGACACACTCCTGACACGTCCCAGTATGAAACAGCAAATAGGCTGTATACACCTACCTTTCACTTCATGTGATTTTCCTACTCTAACAGGATTTTCTTCTCTTCTTGGACCAAGAGGTCATGGCCTGCTAGCTTCAAAACTGGACATGGGCTAACCCTGGCTACGCCAGTTTCTTCTGATTTGCCCCTAGCTCTGACCAAATTTTAAAGTTGCTCATTTTGCTGTTCTACTCCTTTCCAGCACACCCACTTTTTTAGGGTCTAGACTACCAAAGCTGTGAAACTGGTCCTATATTTAGAATTATGATTTAAGCTGCTTTTATTACGTGCAATTGTTGTACACTGAGGAAGCACTAGTTCGTTTTTTTATAACACTTCAGCAGCATTATCTCTGAAGGGTATTAAAATATGCACTTGGCTACATTTATGATGTTTAATTGAACTTTTATTAGGTTTTTTTAATGTGTCCTCATAAAGCACCATACCACAGTAAGAAATAATGTACAAGTGGTAGATTATGTAAATGAAGCAGAAAATGCTATAGTTTAGTATTTAGTTCATATAAAATATAAAAATTAGATGAAAAAATGTGGTTTTGAATGCAGTTATAATTAAAATTGTATATTGGAGTCTAAGCTATGCCGTACTCTGTAAATACCAGCAGTTGCTCTGAGTTCCAAGGAGATTATGTTGCAGTAGATGCTGATAAATTACTGTAGGAAGTAAGGCTTTTATTGATTCACTTTGTTTGATTCCTTTTTTTACTGCATGAGTTTACATTTTTGCAATTATCTGCTAAACTGGAGTAAATTAAATTCAGAGAAGGCAGCAAAAGACGAAGGTGGCAGAGATGCACTGTAATGGCACAAAGCTAAATAGGATGAGAGCAACATATACACATGCGAGCATTTCACCTGGGTAATGGCAACACCACTGTTAGGAGCTCAACAGCCCAGAAATTCTGAAAGGCTGCTTCTGGAAGGGGTGTAATTACGATGCCCGCAGCCATCTCGCCTCACGCTGGGATCCCGCGCCACATAACAAGCAATGGAAATGCTGTCTTTCCTGCTGGTTTTTGACAAGCTCCCAGAGCAAGCGGTGGCAAGGAGAGTGAGAGAAATTCTGGACAGTAGCGGATTGTTTGATAAATTTCATCCTGGATTCAGCCACAGCCATGCTACTGAGGCTGCCCTTGTCAAAGTCATAAATGATTTGAATGCCGCTGCTGAAAAGGAAGCCTGGCCTTGTTTGTACTATCAGATCTAGCCGGGGGGGGTTATTCTGTAAAAGGCTGGATTCTGTTGCAGTGCCTAGGTGACTGGCTGGTGTTGACTGAGAATGCGTTGAACTGGTTCCAGCGGTACTTGATTGCTTTCCCCAATCAGCATAGTAGGGTAAATTCTCCTCGAGAGCAGCCAGTTTCACATAATGACACTTGATCCCAGGGAGAATTCACCAGCAGCCTGACTTAGTTGGCACTGATGCTTTATGCTCCTTCTCTTGCCTTTCAGAGAGATATATGAGATGCATTAGAGCAGTGTATTAGAACTCCTTTTTGGCTTTGTTGAAGAGGACTGTATTTCTAAAAGTACCAACAATCAGATATTCAGAAACAAAAGACTTTCTTGTGCAGTCAGGATTATTAATAGAGATAAAACACTTGTTTATACCTGTTAATTTGAAGTCAAACTTCTTTTTAATTTTTTTTTTTTAAGAGGCCTGAATTCTGTTGGTAAATCTGGACTGACAGTGCTGACACCAATAGATACATACAGTTTTAAAAATCTTAACAGGAGAATCTGATTCAGTTGTCTGTAAACCAGAAGTCACTGAATAACTTTACGTGGGACTTCAGTTTACATTCATGACCAGTAAGCCTAACAAAGAGACTCCAGTGCTTCTTCTGCTACTCTCATCCACTCCAGTTCAACCAGTATTCTGCTGCCATTTTAATCCTGTAGAAATTTTCTCTATTCTCTGTCTTCTCAAGCTGAGCAAAGCTGTGATCTGCAGAGGCACTGCAAACCTTAGACGACAGACCTGAGAAGAGGTTTAGCCACAGATCTTTCTGAATCTCGTCAGTCGGAAAACAGATTTTCTTCTCCCCAAGATGCCTCTCATCAATAACATATCATATCTGAATTCAGCATTCAATGAGATTACCTGCAAATTCTCCAGTCTGAGATTATCACCAATGTAACTAAATAGGCAAAGCTGCAGAGGAAATTTGGATGAACCTTCACATTTGTAACAGATATGGGTTCTCAGTCACTATAACTTAAGGGTCTGTAAAATCAGAATATGATTAACAATATTTTGTGAATTTCATAGATGCAAAATGTGCAGTATGCAGTATGCAAAAGAACTATCCTGAGTAATTAATTTATGCATCAGCTTTCTCATATATCTTCATATGTCCATGATCTGAAGTCACCTGTTATCTTCAAGGAGCCTATAGAAGAGGGCTTATTTTCTGCTTTTTTTTACTTTGTGACACAATAATTTAAACTAGTATCATGGATTTAAAAAGATAAATTATGTTCATGTGCGGCAGTAACCTAAACAAAACTGAATTTGAAACCTTTCTTTCTCATTAAAAAATCAGAAAATAATTAAATCCAAGCACATCCTTATTTTGTTACTAAAATGACGTAAGAAATGTACACAATGTACATAAACATAAATCTATATGACACTTCAGTTTTCCATTTTCACCCAACATGCACATTAGTAATTTGAATAGGATGTTTATTAACATGTCATGATGAATTGAAGAATAGTGTTTCATAGATGGCATAAAGAGATGAGAATTTGACTTGGTGTATTAACAGTGTTGGACTGTTCTCTGTTTAAGAAACTAAAAGAAAACATACCCTATCCATTTTATCCCAATGAATCTGAATTTCTGTTAGGCATCCTCCGATTTGTAAATCAATCTTGTATTTTTCCTATGGAAATACCTAAACATTAACTTTGAGAATATATCTGCTTTTCTTTAAAATGGCCTTTTAATAGTTTCTTTTTTATATTAGGCTTCCCAAAAAAACAATTGGACTTGGTACAAACTGATTACTTCAGTTTTTGCACACTGCATTATGCTTAACCACCCCGTAGCAGGGCCCTCAAAGCAGGCTTCTGGGTTCCGTCACGTGCATGCCTCTTGCTAATACCCTCATTGCTAATCATAACTCGGGAGGATAAATCCTACTACAAGGTGAAAACCATTTTACAATTAACTTATAAATAAGTAGACCGTAATTACATTGTGTTATCTTGCTTTGATTTTACAGCTTCTTACCATGCTTCGAACAAGCAAATTAGACATATAGTGCTGGGTGATACATGGGAGGGAATGTTGCAAAGGACATATTTTAATGACCTGAGTTTGAAAGGATCAGGTAAAGGTTCATCACTTTGATCACTTCAGAGAGATGAGACCCCTGTTTTGTTGATTTGCTTTGCTTTGCTTTCTGGCACTTCATAGTAAACCATCTTACCTAGGTCATTACAGAAGATGAAGACAGACGGGACTTCTTTCAATGGTTCTGAAAACATAGTTCTTTTTCTGTATCAAGTTAACACTGTTTCAATGTCCAATATTTCATAATTGACCAAGACCAAGTCCAGATGGTTTGTATTATTAAGATAATATTAGCATCTTGCTGGGCATAGGAAGTATTTGCAGCTGCAGTAGGTTACGAGATATGGGGACACAAACCTGTCTTTAGTCTCCTTTCTGACCTACTGGCTAGAGTAAGCTGGGAGGAAATGCCACTTTGAGGGAGAATAATATTTTAAAGAAAGCTGGAGCAAAGGAACTGTTTTACCTCAAATCAACAGATTTTTAGGGCAGAGGTCATTCAAAATTAGCCAGACTTTGAATCTAGTGATAGTTAGCCTTCTCTTCGAAATAAAGTTGACTAACTTCTATGACACAATTAAATATCCTTGAAACTGCGTGCACATAAGTAGAAGGAAACAGACTAGTAAACGGACTGCCAAATACCCTTGTAGTCTCAAGGAAGGGTGCTTTTCTGTCAAGAGGCTCCCCCATGCTCCCACTGATCTCGGCTATGGAGCTGAGCCTGTTCTTAGTGCTGTCAGCAAGATATTTTTACTCATCCATGCCACTGACTTCAGTTTTCAGATCTGTATCTTCTCTGACTAACATGAAACATTTTTTTAAACAAATGTTCTGAGAAACCCCAATTGAAAAAAAAAAAAAAACAAACCCCTAGTTAGGATTGTTTACTAGTTTGGGCTGGGATAGAGCTAATTTTCTTAATAGTAACTCTTATAGTGCTGTGTTTTGGATCTATGACCACAACAGCATTGGTAACACAGGGATTTTTTAGCTATTGCTGAGCAGTGCTCGCACAGCCTCGAGGCCTTTTCTGTTTCTCGTCCTGCCCCACCAGCGGGGAGGCTGGGGGTGCACATGAAGTTGGGAGGGTACACAGGCAGGACAGCTGACCCCAACTGACCAGAGGGATATCGCACACCGTATGATGTCACGCTCAGCAATAAAAGCTGGAGAAAGAAGGAGAAAGGGGGAACATTCAGAGTGATGCCGTTTGTTTGCCCAAGTCACCGTTAAGCGTGATGGAGCCCTGCTTTCTGGGAGATGGCTGAACACCTGCCTGCCGATGGGAAGCAATGAATGAATTCCTTGTTCTGCTTTGCTTTACCTATTAGTGTATCTTTATCTCAGCACATGAGTTTTCTCACTTTTACTGTGCTGATTCTCTCCCCCATCCCACTGGTGGGAAGTGAGTGAGCAGCTGGATGGGGCTGAGCTGCCGGCTGGGGTTAACCTACAACAGGTTGCTGAGTGGCAATAGTACCATATCATTTACAACACCAAGCGCTTAAAAGCATGAATGGTGAAAAAAATCAGAATTCATACTCTAACTACTCAGGAATATCACATTTTCATTAGATAATGGCAAAGGGGTGACAGTTTAACCAATGCTAAGAAAAGTATTTTGCAAGGCAAAACTTCCTTCTCTGAGAGAGACGAGGATATGGCAGTAACCACAGTATAAGCTGGGAAGAACCAGGACATGTTTTAGCTGAGTAGAGAAAGAAGGCCATCTCCTTCATATACGAGACTGGAAGAATCTGCAGAGTCAGGAAATGTGAAGACTTTTATGAGAGGCAACAACAGAAGATGCAAGGTTATGGCCTGAAATGACATGGCAAATGGCTGTTCTCCACAGTGACTGAGAAAGGTGCAGTGGGGAGAGCTTGTGGGAGGAGATGAAGAAATTTGCTTCAGCCATGAGGAACTCATTGAGGTGGTGACCAGACATTGCCAAGGAGACATCAGTTTGTGTTTTCAGTTTGAATGGAAGTGGATGAGTCAGGATCAGAAGCAGACTTGCGAATTTTGGCACAGAGACAGCAGTTGAATTTGTGCCCTGCAGTCAGTAGGTCAGGCAGGTTAAGGGAGGGATGGAGTCTCTGAGATCTGTTTGAGGAGAAATCAATGGAGAAATTGGCACGAGTAACGCCAGTGAAATTGCAGCAAGCGGCCCGGCAGCAAGTCGGAGATGAACTTGAGGCAGCAAAAGTAAACAGCACTCTCAGTGTGCTTACAGATAAGAGGGAGAAGGAGGGGTGAGATGGTAGTTGTGGAGGCAGGCAGGTTCGATGTGTGTTTTCAAAGTGGAGAGATTAAACACACACTTGTTTTGAGAGGAGGGAGAAGCCAAGGCAAATGACAGTGTGCAGAGAGGAGCAGAAGAAGAGGTAAGCAAGCACCAGGGAGAGGAGAAGACGGAATAACTTGTTCTGCTTAACGCTTGCATCCGTTTTGCAGATCAAAACTGCACTAATTTGGGAAGCAGTTTATATAATCCATAAAAACGCATTTTATTAGCTTTTTTTTTTTTGCTTTGAATCACTGACTTCTAACGAATGAGAACAGCCATAAATGCTATTGTCTCCACAGGCAGCAATTTGGAAATAGAAGATGCATGGTTACATGATAAGTGTATTTTCTTCATAAAAAAAAAAATTGCAAATCAGGTTTAAAATAAGGGGAAAATAACTTGAAAATATTCTGCACTCCAGAAAATAATAAAATGTCTTCTTATTTTCCCCTGGTAGGCCACGCAATGCAGATTACTTTATGCAGGAAGCTAAACGGAAGAAGCATAAAGCAGATGCAATGGTGAGAACATTTTCTTTCCAGTTATGTTGCTCCAAATTATTTGTGCAATGCAGTTTCTTCATCAGTGCAGTATGGCTGGGTTAATTATAAAATCTATTATAAGGATGGCTAGGCTTGTTAAATTAAGAAATGTTTATATAATCAAATGTTCATAGCCCAATAAACTATGACTTCACAAATAATGACTTACTGAGATAAAGGCCTGGATAAATAAAACTTTCCATTTATTCCTTTGCTTTAATTAGTAACTACAGTAATGGCGGCTGTGTAAGGGATCCACATACCTATCTTCTCAGTTTAACTAGCTGGCTAGATCCTATAATTGTATCCCCAAATTTGGTCTGGTGGTGGAGGTATTTGCACTTTTTTTAAAGAGCTTTGGCTTTTCAGAGCCAAAAGAATCCTTGTTTCACGGCAGACGTTTCCTAACATAATCAGAAGCACACCAGGAATCCGCGTAACGCTAGAGGAACACCTTGCGCACACAGGGCTGTCACAACAAACAGGTTCTTGCCTCTGGCTTTGACCTGTCTAAAAATGTATCCAGTTCCCTCTTGAAAAAGGGGAATCTGGAGCACTGAAGAGATGCTTGCTTTTCAAAAAAAAAAAAAAAAAATGAGGTGCAAGAAAATATGCCGTGCTACAGGAGAGCTCCACATAGCCGTTTCTCAGCTTTCTCCTACATTTGTCCAGCTACATTTGTCCAGCACTAGGAATAAGCTAGCACAGCCTTAAAAACATTAGGCCTCTGATAGGTGCAATATTCGGGGTGGGAGCCTGCATTAATACGGCTGTCTGGCAGGTGGGAGTAGCTGCAGTCCTGCCTTGCTCTGTCAAACAGACACTTTGTTTGTCACAGCAGCAGGAAAGACGAAAGGCAGCTCAGGGCCTCTTCTTCTCAGCCCTGCAGAATGTAAAAAAGGCCAAGGAAACAGAAGCAGGCCCTTAATTTAGGATGCTAACACCAAGTTTTACACTCTACCTGAGTTTATTAGCGCAAATTTCCATGGTTTATTCAGTTCTGTATTACTCTAAAGTGAGTCTTAAATCAGAAAATATTGTGGAGAAGTACAAATGGTGCATTTTAGTATGTTGCTTTAAACAGAATGGAAAAGATCACTTAGTATGCAAAGGAAATTCTTAGCCTGAAGAGAAATGTTTTTATGGTAGACTCCCAGAAACAAGAGGCACAAGCATTATTCTCTGCTCTGGCACAAGTTTCCTGCATGAAAGTCACTTAGGCACAGTTTAAATGGCCTCCCATCAGTATTAGGTGATGGAAATATCCTTCACATTCAGCTTCCCTACACAGTGGACTAGCACCTTACTTACACCTTGTGAGTCGCCCTGTGCAGGTACTTCCTCTCCCTCCATGACTGTGTAGGGATCCTGGAGGAATTGCCATACTGCCTAAGTGCCTCCAGGCACTTCGAATCACCTTGCTGGGCTCGATACCTCCTACTTTGGCACTGCAGTACCTAACAGAGGCACTTAGAGTGAGCAGCCTGAAAATTACTCTAAGTCTCTCTGCTCCTTAGTCCCCCATCTGTGAAATTGGGATAATAGCACTTCCACCTGCACAAGAGTGGCAGGGAGAGAAATATAATAAAAAGTTTGTGAAGTCCTCCGGTATGATCACAATGGGAGTCATATAAGAACCTAAAATAGATTGAAGCCAGTGTGCCATTCCAAAGTTACTATTTAAAATCTTTATCCCTTGGAAAAGAATAAGGTCTATTAACCTTTCACTGTGTGCATCAGATTTCAACCAAATGCATCCAGTCCATTAGTCCATGGGCTTTATGTACCGCAGGAGTTCTGACTGAAGGGAAGAGAAGTCAGGACAGAGAGGTATTAGTATGATTCATCTCTACCCATATCAAAAATTAAATTCTGAGAGCAGATAAGTGGTATGTAAGGGTACACATATGAACATTATGTGCACATTTGTGTATACACCATCATTGAGGACATATATGCACACATATCCATGTAAGTACACAAATACACACACAGAGTCAAAGAAGTACTGAAAATAGGAGAAGAAATGGGGCAAGGAAAGAGGATGGCAGAAGAAGCTGAGGGAAAAAGCAGTCCCTGAAAGAGGAGGAGGATTTAGAAAGCAAATTCCTGACAAGAGGCAGGTGTGGTCAAGCAGTGCTGAAAACAGTAAGGATAAAAAAGACATGAGAACAGAGATAAGCCTTTGAATAAAAGTTAGTAGTCAAGGTATTTAATGCTTATTCTCTTAGTTCAAGATAATCATTAGCTTGCTTTGTTGAGTGATGAAAACTACATTTGCAAAGATGTGTGAAACCTTTTTAATGAAAGCTGGAACAAAGGCCTGATGAGTTTGTGGAATTTCCAGCACTGGAAGAGCTTCGACAAACATCTGTCAGGAATGTCCTAGGCAGATCTGATTCTTCTTTGGACACAAGGGTGTGGACCAAATAACATCTCATAGCCTTTTTCAGTCCTACTTTCTGTTTCTTATTATTTTCACTGATGCACAGGATTTGATGGGTTTTACCTCTCTTGTAGGAAAAATTGTGAATCTGAGGATGTACCAACTTGTGTTAAGTTTACAATTCATGTTGAGAAAATCCCATAAAATATAACCGTATCTTGATGATTACACTATTTCTCTGTGTCCTTATTTTTTCCCTCTAGGTGGAGAAGTTTGGAAAGGCACTGAATTATGCAGAAGCAGCACTATCATTTATTGAGTGTGGAAATGCAATGGAACAAGGCCCAATGGAATCTAAATCCCCTTATACAATGTATTCAGAAACAGTTGAACTCATCAGGTAGGAAGGGAGGAGACGACCTGAGGGGTTACTCTGTTTGTGCAAACGCACTCATCTACATTATCACATAATTCCCTAGATACAGTAAAGGGGAGAAGCAAGGTCCTCCCAAGTGCCCGATCAGTCATAGGTAATGTGCATGTATTATCTGTGATTTCTATGGAAATTAAATCAGGAAACTGTGTAGAATGCAAAAAAAAAAAAAAAAAAAAAAAAAAAATAAAAAACCCAAAGCTTTTCATATTACTTGAGTTGCAAATTACTTCCAGGAGTTTCATGACATAAGTCCCATGCTACTCGAAAGAGAAAAATAGTAATACATAATACCGAAACATTCCCATGGAGTGGTAGCTTGCAAAATGTTGCAATGGGTTTAAGACTGAAGTTTAAAGTTACCTGAAAGAAGATGTGAACAGTGATAGAAAAATCTACACTCAAGGTCCATTTGGTGTGTATGCTCCTACTGTAGCAAGTGGAGTCCCAAAAGCAGTCCAGCTCACATTAAAGCTACCCCCAAATTTAGTCACCTTACGCTCTTCAAACAGGACAGTCTAGAATTCAGTCCGACAGCTCTCATCAGGACTGAGTTCATAGGAAGTAAAACATTTTAAACTTTAATCATATTCATAATGAAGCAAAGCTTCTAAAACAATTGCATTATTTTGGACTTACTGTTGATGTGAAGATTTTCTCACATGTTAACAGTTCCGTTGGCACTTTATTCCACTTAGGACTGTCTTCTCATGCATTTTAGTGGATTGAGGCCACTTTCTAACTGGAAGGTTATTAAACAAAATAAAATCTTTTTTTTTTCAGTAAGAGAATAGTACATCCCATCTCTGCAATTCTTCCCTTCTTTTTTTTCAAAAGGCAGAAAGCTCTTTCGTTGTCTGCCCCATCTTTTCTCATGATAGTAAATATATAGTCCTAACTCTGGAAATGAATTTTGCTTGCAGATCCGTAGCTTTCAATAATGTGTGTAGCTGTGGTTGTGTTGTAGTGTGAATTGCTGTTGATCTCACTTGCTGCCACTCAGAAAAATAAGTGGTTTGCTCGGTACGCCTGTTGAAACAAAATGTTCATACCGAATCTTTGCACAGATATCAGGATTAAAGTTTGAAAGCAAAGATAAGAAAAAAGAAAAAAACCACAAGCAGCTAATTATGGGGAACAGTTATTTTTCTGGAAGCGAGCCCAGAAGTGCTGTGTGTTGTCCTAACCTTGTTCATTGTTCAGGTGTTCAGCTGGAAGCTGAGATTTCCAGAAACTCATTTGTGATTGCATAGCACATACACTCTTGAAACAGCAGTGTTACCTCTGTGATTGTTTAATATTTATAGAATTTGAATGTAATGTCTTATGAGCAAAAATAGCTCTGAGCCACATGTTCCTCCTCTGCTGCGCTCTGCTTGGAGGAGCAAATCTGGGTAGACACGCTCAGAACTGGCAGGGCAAGGGCAGCACCAGCTTCAAGGCAGGCTGTCTGCCTTCAAACGCTGCGAAAACCTTTCTGCATGAACTCTGTGTAACTGGGTCTCCGCAGCAGCAGCGGTTATTTCGGTAGGACAGCATCAGCTCGCCAGCTAGGCTCCCCTCTGGACTGACGGATGTTCAAGGGAGTTACTGCTGTTTAAAGAGCGCAGGGAGGCACTACTAATGGCAAAATAGCTCTGAAACACAACCAGAAAAATCACATTTGTCTGGTAACCTGAGCAAATATCTGTAAGGGGGCCAATCAAATGACATCAGCCAGCTTAGCTCTCTGATCAGTAATATAAAGCTGTCTCAGTAACTCACATTGGTTTGTTTTTTTTTTCCTTTTGCTTAAGGTATGCAGTGAGACTAAAAACCCACTCAGGCCCCAATGCCACGCCAGAAGACAAACAGCTGGCAGCATTATGGTTAGTAGATCAAGATTTCCTCAAAAGGCTTCTTTCTGCAGTAAGCCAGTGGTTGAAAATCAGCTGCTGGACGCAGCCAGATAGGATTATGTTGTCTACTGAAATTAAGAGAATACTTTCTGCTCCAGGAAGGTCCAGCCCTTGTATCAGTGTACCAGGTCTGCATTCTGTCTCTGTAAATAAGCAATTCATACTTATTGACTGTGACAGGTCAGCTATGGTACGTCAGTGTAATTAATTTCTAAATGCCTGATGGTTTGTTGTTTTTATGAGTGATGTACATTTGTACCAATAGCTTGGTAATTTCTTTGCGGTTGGCATTTTAGACTCAATAATCATAAATTATATTTACCTTATATGAAGGGAGATATGGTGATGGTGACAATTAAGCCTCTTTGATTACATTCTAAATTGAGATTTCTAGATATATATGCACACACCTTAAATCCTATAGGATGGTTGCTGATGGCTAGTAAAATGTTATTAAAATCAAATTTTAATTTAATATCTATGTAGTTAACACATAAAATACCTATTACATGGTTACTGATTCTCAGTAAGTGGACATTTACAATCAGCAAGTGTGTTTTTAACATCTATTAACCATCTGTTAAAAATCCACATTAAATGCATCTTTAGCCTCTATAAATAAGGAGTGCTAATTAATTATTTGTATTTTAAAAAAAAAAGAACAAAATAGTCAGAGATGGAAATTTTTTTTTTAAATGCCTTTCTTTGTCACTGGCGTGCTGCGCCTGTCGGGAGGAGCACAGAACGCCTCTGCGGCAATTGCGTTAAAACTGCTTAGGAGGGAAAATGACTAAAGCAAGGTTAAAAACAATCAAAGCCATATTACGCAGGGTTGCCCAGAAGCACTGGAGCGTTTGGGTGCACATCCCAAACTCGCCGAGCCCCTGTGCATCCGTTTCGGCAGGAAGGTCAGCGAGAAGGGAGGCAGACGGTGCCTTCCCCGGGCGATGGATCTCGCCATCCTACCTCACCGCCTGCCAGCCGGCAGATGCGCTGACACCATCTGCATGGGCGCCGTACCTGCGAAGGTGACAAGAGCGGGAGTGATGGTGGCTGCCAGGCCACCCCATCCCCCTGGCCGCTCCCGGCTCCGCTTCTCCTAAGGAGAGGCTGTCCTCCAGCGGCCAAAGGCAGAAATTCACCTTCTGCTTTCAGGATGGGAAGCAAACCGGCTGAGAAAACCTGGCTGAATTGTTTGGGTTTGTCTTTTTTTTTTCCTCCCTCCTTTTTCCATGAGCAATTTGCTAATTGGAGGGGTTTGCTAAGGTTTGGGATGGGCGTGGAGAGATGTTTCCAAACTCAAGGCACCTTCTGGTGCTTCAGGTTGGCTCCGAGACTAAATACCGTTCCTGAAAATAAGTCCTCTGCTGCCAAAGGAAAAGGGAAACACAGTAGATTTTTGCTTTCAAAGCTGTGTTACTGAGGGGCAATCCCACACTTGCCGAACAAAATACTTGCTGGGAAGAGGTGATGGTGACTCTTGATTCGGAAAATAGACTGGTACACCTAAAGCCAATAGCAAAGAAGAGTTTGTGTGTTCTGAGTGCTGATTATCAGTTACTGTGATGTATAGTTATAGTTAATAGCTATTACTCTCATTTAATTACACAGCATTAAAGGTGTGAGGCACTCTGCAGACTAACAAGGAGCAGGGGGCAGACAGTTCCAGTACAGCACGTTGAATTTTTCAGCCCAGTGCTGGTTTTCTCTGAGGAACACATCAGGCAGGTGGCCCAGGAGCCTTCAGCCTCCAGGCTCCAGCACAATCCCCGTTCTGGTTTCCCGCATAGGAGCTTGGCCAGTGAAATCTGGGCAGGTCCAAGGTTCCCCTGTTTCCCAGCGATCTCCAGCTGCTGGAGTGTACACCACTGGGTGTACACAAAATACACCCATTATAACTCCAGTTCATTATAGAGGCTCTAGGCTGCTGTAGTAAAGTCCTGGGATAAGACATCCCCAAAAGGCTGCCTTTGCATTTACAAAAATAATTTTTTTAAAAATGCATATGTTATGTTCCAGACCTGTAATGACTTTTTCACGGGAGAGGCCTTTGATCAAGTGTGCAGACTTCAAGTCAGAGTCCAGGCCCGGGAATCCAACCCTGCAAACCTTTACAATTCATTTACCACCTCACTGGTAAACATTTGTCAGTGTGACCTGTCCTGGCTCTAATACCCAGCCTTGCTCCTGAATCCATGCCAAAGTGTGAAGCACTGTAAACAAATGGTGATAAAATCCATAAGCAAGGTGCTGTCAGTCTTCTGCTCTGTGTTAGTTTGAGAATTTAAGATAATTAATCGGCATTTCTGTTCAAGGGGCATGCTTTACCTTCTGCTCTCCCTTTTGTTCTAGTTACCGCTGCCTGGCCCTTCTGTACTGGAGGATGTTCCGACTCAAGAGAGACCATGCGGTCAAGTATTCAAAAGCGCTTATTGAGTATTTCAAGGTGCATTTTTCCTGAAATGTTTTTAGATCAGTGTGTAATTATATAAAATACAGCATCTTGCTGAAAGAGTAGCTGTGCTGGGCTTAGTTCTCCCCCTATGAAGTCAGTAGACTTTTACCATAGACTCCCATGGCAACACCTGATCTCTAGTCAGTTCCTAGTCAGTTGTCTTCCCAAGGGCCCCTCTTTGCAAAATACACACCATGTCCCTTCATGAAGGATGAGAAATTTATTGTACTAACAAACAGGTGTTTTCAGATTATTCTTGGTCAATTGTCTAGTGCTGCCCAGCTCTGTTGCAAATAGGTTTTGCAGGTTTTGCTCTGAGAATCCTCTCCAGGATTACACTTCCCGCTAGGCGACCTAGATCAGTCCTCAGCCACAGGGCTTTCACCTAGCAGCGTTGATAGGTAGGACAGTGCACTGGGACATGTTCTTACCCAAGGAACTGGCAAACAGCCTGCGCTGACTTCAGTGGGAGTTGTAGAAAAGCATCGGAGGGCAACCACACTGCCTACCACGTACTTGACATGGCACTGCTGGCTTCCCCTTCCTGCTTGGCTTCGCCTGCTACTGCTTCCATTTGCCAGTCTCTACCAGGTCCAAACCCTGGTTATTGTGAATAAGACAGTGTGGTGGTTTAGCCCAGATCACCACACAGTTTGTCACTCAGCCTCCCCCTACCCAGCAGGATGGCAGAGAGAAATTGGGAAGAAAGGAAAACTCGTGGGCTGAGATAAAAACAGTTTACTAAAATACTAAAAACTACAAAAATAACAGAATATAGGGATATTAATATATACAAAATATACAAAATGAACAATGTACGATTTCTCACCATCCGATGTCCAAATGACCGACGCAGCCCGTCCCGAGCAGCAATCACAGAAACGACACCAAGCAGCAAGCAAAGTGGGGGAGAGCAAGCTAGCAAGGTAGAGGGAATGATGCCAGCAAGCAAGAGAGAAGAAAAGGATGCCAAGGGTGCCCGAATGGATACCCAAATGGAACGGATGCCAGAAAAGAATGCCCTCTCCCATGGGCAACCCCCGCTTATATACTGAGCATGACGTTTATGGCATGGAATACTCTCTTTGGCCAGTTTGGGTCAATTATTCTGTCTGTCTTTCACCCAGCTTCCCGCATCTGCACGTTAACGAGACGTTAACGAGACTTGGAAAGCCAGAGTATGGCTACTCAAACCTCGGCAAGCAGTACCAAAGAGAAACCAAAAGACCAATCTACACCCATATCAGTTGCCCCTGTACATAAGAAATACACCAAAAAAATCAGTTCACATAGTGAGAGACGATGATGAACTAGGGCCGTCACATGAACAGGGAGAGGCAGAAGGAGAGGTAGTCACCCGATCCCTATCCCTGAGTGAGCTGCGAAATATGCGAAAAGATTTCAGCCGTAATCAAGGTGAGCAACTTGTCACCTGGTTGCTCCGATGCCGGGACAGTGGGGCCAGTAGCCTGGAATTAGAAGGCAGGGAAGCCAGGCAGCTGGGATCCCTGTCTAGGGAAGCAGCCGTTGACAGGGCAATTGGAAGAGAGTCAGCAGCCTGCAGCCTCTGGAGGCGACTCCTGTCAGGTGTGAGGGACAGGTATTTCTTTAAGGAAGATATTGTATGCCACCCAAGCAAGTGGACCACCTTGGAGAGAGGTATCCAGTTTCTGAGGGAATTAGCTGTTCGGGAGCTGATTTATCGTAACCTGGATGACCCACGGACAGCTGTAGATCCAGATGAAATTGAATGTACCCGACCCATGTGGCGGAAATTTGTACAGAGTGCACCATCATCATATGCCAACTCATGGGCAGCAATGAGTTGGAAAGATGATGAGATGCCACCAGTACGTGCAGTGGCTAACCAGCTCCGACAATATGAAGACAATCTCTCTTCCCTGATGCGGGCCTGTGTCTTGGCTACAGAAAGACTGAAAGCCAGTTTGAAAAACTGTTAGAAAAACTATCCGAGGTATGTCAGAAACTCAAAGATTCTTGCTCCCCACCTGCACGGACCAATATCTCAACCCATGAGTTTTCCTTTCTTCCCAATTTCTCTCCCCCGTCCTGCTGGGTAGGGGAAGGGTGAGTGAGAAACTCTGTGGTGACAAGGACTAAACCACCACAGTGTTTTTGGCGCTCAACGTGGGGCTCGAAGGGGCCTCACTAGATCAGTCGTGAGATCATCAGACCTCAGTCTGAGGATCCAAAGTTCAACCCCCGGTCAGTTCCAAAGGGTTGAGATAAGGACAGGTTT